>NW_023416311.1:67688321-69076446 GCF_014176215.1 Rousettus aegyptiacus | reverse complement strand
TGCGGTTGTGAGAAATAATGAAGAGGTATCCCTGCATCTTTCTCCGGTAATTTTTATTAAGTTAAATTTGCCTGTGATTTTACAGTTTATAAAGCGCCTTTATACATCTCATTTAATTTTCACATTATCTCATTTAATCCTGAACTCTGACAATAATCCCTAGGAGCTAAATTCTCTTATCACTCCCATTATATACAGAGAAAATGTAGGCTCAAATATTTTACTTGTTTAGTATAAAATCACAAAGGCAATAAGTTGCAAAACTGGGGCACTAATTTAGGTTTTTCTGTTTATTTTGCTTAACTTCCATGTACTTTTCTTTATATCATATGAATTTATTACAATCTGATTTTTTTTCCAAACTAGAAATATGCTAACAATCATACCAAAAAAGGGGAAGAAGACTCAAAAAAAAAAGAAGACTAAAAACTATAAGAATAGGGAAGCATTTCTTGTCATCAAAATCTGCTACATGAATAGCTAGTTAACTTTTTAAAATTAATGAGAAATCGCTTATATATTTTCCCCTTCGGGCCACAAACACACTGGCTTACTTCTGGTTATCTGATAATTTTTACGCCACTGAAAAGAAAAAAATGTTTCTAAAATTGATTTTCTAAAAGAGGAAAGGCAGATTTAGAGCAGGTATGATAAATTAAGTATATAAAGACTATAACATTAAAAGGCAGAATAAGAACCAGTCATCATGAATGTTGATCTTCTCAACATTTCATTTGAGTGTTTATTAGGCTATAAACTCTCAGGAAAAAGATTTTTTGACAAAACGTTATTAAACATGGACTCACGATTGTGACCGGATGATGTTTTTCCACAACAACTGAGCTCATGGGAGGAGAAACTCCCATTATAGCTAAACTGCTATTAATTTTATTTTTTGAAGCAAAATCGCATCTCCCTGTGATCCGGGCCGTAATTGTTCTTCCAGCTTTCTGTTGTGCAGATGTCACAACTCTTGGCACATACTAAAAAAAAAATCAAAGAAATATCTAGATGATAGAAAATCCATGACCAAATTTATAGTACTTTTGGTTCTATAACATATGAAGAAAATACACCAATATTTAAAATAATTGTATATTCAACCAACTTTAACATGGAAAAATAAAAAATGTAAAACCAAACACCCCAAAATATTCCATTAACCTTGGTGTACCATCTATTTTACAGGACTTTATGAAATTTTTAAAAACTTTTTATTTTGAAATAATATAGATTCATACAGTTACAAAGATAGTATAGTGAGGTCTGTATTCTTTACCCAATTTCTGGAAATGATTACATTTTTTTTTTTATAATTATAGTGTAAGTATATCAAAACCAGGAAACTGACAATGGTGTAATGCCTGGGTATAGATCTATGTCATTTTATCACATGTGTGGATTCCTATAACTATCATGGCAATCAAGATACAGAACTATCCCATCACCATAATGATCTCCCTTATGCTACCCTTTAGTTACACCCATCTCCCTTGCCCCACCATCCCTAACTCTTGGCACCATTCTTCTGTTTTATGACCTCTTTTGATCCTTACGCATAATTAATATTAGCATTACACATATGCTTTTGTGTTCTGCCATCTTATCGCTTTGTTAATATACTTTTCCCCCATGAACAGAGAGAGACCTGCTATAATTTCTGAGAAGTTTTATAGTAACAAACTACAGTTTATCTAATTGTCTCAGTTCCTTTTCTATAATATATACCAACTTTTATACAAAAAGGATTCCTCCCCTTTTGAGAATATATTTTAAAAACTGGATGATCAGATCAAAGGGTAATGCCAGCTTTTACAGCTATTGTTGCTTACTACTAGACAATACTCCAGAAAAATTATATTTACATCAACGGTAACACATACGTGTACTCATTTTTCTGCCCACTAATTACATTAGCTAGGCAAAAATCAAACTAATTACATTAGCTAGGCAAAAATCAAAAGGAATAAGAAAAAAAAGGAAAATGACATATTAAAAACATATTAAAAAACACAATATTTGTATCTTGATATCTGATATGGAGACAATGCAGATTATTAGTTCAGAGTAGAGGGCTCTGAAGCCAGACTGTCAAAGTCTGAGTTCCAATTCTGTTACTAACTGTGTCCACAGGCAGGTTACTCTCTCTAAGCCTCAATTTCCTCACTTACAAAATGGAAAAGCAGGACCAGCTGCCTAATGATACTCTCATTTTCCATTCAGATGACAAAGAATGTTAGATGAGAAACTTTACTAATTTAAAAATCTGTGTTTGCTTATTGCTTCTAGTAGTATTCTTGCAGAGTCTTTAGGGTTTTCTATATAGAGAATCATGTCATCCACAAATAGTGACAGTTTGACTTTGTTTCCTATCTGGATGCCTTTTATATCTTTCTCTTGCCTGACTGCACTCGCTAGGACCTCCAATGTTATATTGAATAACAGTGGCGATAGTGGACAGTCTTGCCTACCTCCTGATCTTAGAGGGAAGGTTTTTAGTTTTTCATCATTAAGTATAATGTTGGCTGAGGGTTTGTCACATATGGCCTTTATTATGTGAATGTACTTACCCTCTATACCGATTTTGTTAAGTGTTTTGATCATAAATGGATGCTGTATCTTGTCGAAGGCTTTTTCTGCATCTATTGATATAATCTAATTAAAATCTCACAATTATTCCAAACGAGGCTAGAAAATAAGTAAAGTGCCATCTATTGTTCAACCATGTGAATGTCCATATATTTGCTTGCACAATTGCCTAATGTATTTTTTGAAAATGTTTCCCACCATGAAATTCTGATATTTTATTTCACATACCAGAGATATATATGGAAAGGAAAGAATTACACAAAGATATTATTTCACTAGAATGGTAATCCACCTTTCACCAGTTATTTGCTTCCCAAATCTCTGCAGTTTACTTCCTGCACGCACCTCCCTTTAGCTACTGGAAATACTGAGAAGACTGGAAAAAGTTTTGAATGTTCATAGGAAACTTCTGTGATTAAAATGGAGAGAAAGATAACCAGGCCTGGACTACAAATCTCTCTTCCTTTCCTGTTCCTAACAATGATTGCTTCACATTAGGTAAGTTATCCAACTAATATATTTGTTCCTACTTTAGTTATGTGGTTCTTTTTAAAAACAAGAGGATATATTGAGGGTGATCTGAGTATTATAATTATCTAAGGAAGGAAGAAAAGTACCATTACACTTGCAGATTGATTGACCAGTGATTCTCCTTTCTCCTAGGCCCTGAAGGCTGTACTTACGTAAATAAAATTGAATGTGTATGTTTCTGAAGGAGAAGGATGTAGTTGGACAGGTAGAAGAAGAAAGGTTGCCTACACAATATTATGCTTTTATGTTTCAAAGACTTTGAAATGATCTCAGGTGATCAAATTGTTTTCAAAAGTTAATAACAAAAGAGTGGTAAGCATACTCATTCATTCAGTTCTTCCATGCATTTTCAGGTTTATATATAAATGCAGATGTATAAATGATATAGTCATATTTTAAGGGAATTTTGAAAAATCTAGCTCTTGCGTATGTTATCTGAATATGCGACATGAATGAGACTAGATTTTAATAAATACTGTGTTTATTTAAATGAGGTCTGTATAGGATCACACTTTAAAATGTGTAACCATGAAAAACACAGCTAAACATATTTCAGGGTTGAATTTTAGTGTCTTATTTCTAAGTCAAAATTTCCTCACACATTCAGTTTTCTCTTAACAGCTATATATTTTCACCTCTTTGCATTAAGAGCAAATATGATAACTAGCAGATCTCAACATATTTTTCACCAGAGTTAGTAGTTTCCAAAAGGCAGAAATTTAAGACAGCTGGAATTCTAAAGATGACCAATTGTCTGGTTGACTCAGTGATGGCTCCTTCTGATGGCCTGTCAGTGAAACTGTAAGACCTAAAATCTATTCTGCCATCATCTTTCTCCTCATGTAAGTGGTTAGGGAGACAAGTAAATCAGAATAATCTAAGGACCTTTATTGAACTGTATATACCTTTTTGCCAAGAAGAAGGGCATACTGTTTTGCTTTTGTTTTTAAAAAGCCCTGCAGAGGTGAATCTGATAAGTCTGGCTTATATCCCTATGCAGTTCTCTCCTGAGAAACACTGAAGCATACAGGTTTAACAACAGGAGGCCAAGGAGTCAGAACCATGATGTGCTTAACTCTTCCCATATTAATAGAGTTAAACCATGATGTGGTTAACTCTTCCTATATTAAAAGCTTGATGAATTTCACTGCAGGCAAGTTCTTACACAATTACTCCATCCCTATGCAGTACTCTCCCCCTCTATGCACTTCTCTAATACTGACTCTAGGAAAAACTATACCTAGCTTCGTTACAATTATGAATTAAAAATTAAAACCTAATCAAGTCAAGATGGAGTTACTACAGAGTAGTGTTAATGATATGTCTGCATCCAGGAAAAGGGAAAGCTATAGTTGAATAGAAAATATACAAAAGAGCCATTAATCTCCTAAGCTCTTGAAAATACCCACGAGTTTCCTTAAAAATTTTAAAATAAAAAACGACTCTTAATTAAATCTATTTTGAAAAATGTAAAAAGAAAAAGTTCTTTATTTTTGTTCGTTATCACTACTGTAATAGAACTTTTTCTTTTTTTTCAGGATGGTCCAAATGCCCTTTTTTATTTTTAAGAGAGTAGAACTTTCTTTCAGTAGAACTTACACAAATTAATGTCTTAGCCACTTTGTATATTAAATATTTTCTGTGACTTGGCCTAAATATGATATGGGCTTTTTTCTCCATGAGAAACTATGTTCTGAGTTCAGAATATTCAATATACAAACAAGTTGGGAACCCTTCTCCCAATGCAGGCACCCGCATGAACGGCACTAACCATTTCTTCTGGTGCAGCAGATGTAGATGTAGATCCAGCACCAAGAGGAGCAGAAATAGGAAAGTGGACAGAGGAAGCGGTCGCAGCCCCGGCAGAAGTGATGGAAGCAGAAGGAAAACCAGCAGTGCTGGTCACTCCCGTGGCTGCTCCTGGTAGGGATGGTTCTGCTGCGGGCATCGGAACAGCCGAAGGATCCAAATGAGCAGAATGTTCTTTTCCTTGAACACCAGGGCCATACTCTTCCTTTTTATTATTTGCGAAGTCTATCCCTATAAATCACAAATTAATTTCATTAAAATTCTCCCAAGATTTCTTTTATCCCAACAATAAAAAATACATAATAGCTATAATTTGGTCTTAACAGAACCATTACAATAATATGGTCTCGCTGAGCCTAAGGATTTATGTCCTTTTTCATTATTTCATACAACTATCCTGGTAAATGACCCAGTATTTAGATCTTTAGAATAATTTTATATCACCATACCTTCTCATTCCATCCATTGCCCCTATCCTAACAAAAACAATGTATTTTCATTTTTGATTTTTCAGCAAACAATAATAAATCAATAAGCAAATTTAGACATTGTAAAAGAAATGAGCTCTCTCAGATTAATTATATATGTCATGAATTAAGAGCACATTTGCACACTTACCTGATTTTAGTGACACCCAGGTAGTAACCTCTCAAAACAGAACCTAATCTTAGATCAAAGGAGTGAATAACATCAGCTTCCAGAAGCTAGGAGAAAGGGTCCTATTTTGGATATTTCCCTTCCAGTATTAGAATTTGGTTAAAATTTTCCTTAAGACTATAGCTATGTGGTACCAAACACTGGGGTGAGGGTTTAGATATTTTAGAATATCTAAATAGAGTATGTAATCCTATGTTTAAATGTTGTTCTCTTTCCATCTAGAAATTTGGACTTCTGTGTATGTCCTTTTCTTAGACTATCTTTACATAAACTAGAATAATAGTTACTTCATTAACAAAGCTTAATGAGGATTATAATGTCCTCTGAAATCATTCGATGAAAGGGACTAATTCCATATAAAATACAGCTTTTGCTTTGAAATCAACACACACACACACATTGAGTTTTAACATGTTTTTGAAAGAAAGTGATTCTGTCTCTTTTTAGGTGGGTGGCAGACTTCGTATCAGATATGGGATCAGTACACAGCTTAGTTCTGACTATAGGACTCCTTGGAAGAGAGGCAGATGAACAACTCTCACTAATGTGGGCTGATGCATTCAGTTCCTGTTTGTCAGATAACTGTAAGTTTTAATCATTCTCACTTTGACCGGGATACATTTTTTCAGTTGTGAAGTATTTTTCTAATTGGCAGGTATCATTTTAAAAGCCATTTTTATTGTTACATTTTGCCTCCTTCATCGAAATTTCTAATTTACAATCTATAAGATTTAAAATATTTCACAACATGAGATGCACTGTAGGTAACAAACAGCAGAGAATCAAGACAAGTAAAAAATCCAATATTTGTTTTGTTCTAATAAGACAGGTACATTAAGAATATCACATTATTAAAAACTGCATTATAAAAAGCAACTGTTTTAAAAGGGGGCCAGATGTAATATCTTTCTTGTGAGAATTAAAAAAATTTTAAATAACTGTTACTAAAATGCCACAAAATCAAAACATCAAAAAGGAAATCCCCATTGGATTACATTGCACTTTTTCCTCTGGTAGCTCCACTAACACTATTGCTTTGTGTGTGTCTTACCATTCCTGTCAGCTGTATCCCTCATTGTTATAAACAAAGCACAAAACCACTCAAACACAGCTGGGTTCTCAGAACTTGCCATTAGCTGCAGATGACAGTGTATGTAAAAGCAACAGGAGCAAAACAAATCACGTTGGATAGTTATCAGAATACATTTTCTTCAAAACCTGTTATGAATATTTGCCTGTAGGAGACATAGCTGTATTTGAATTTAAAATTTGAGACGGTTAATTTAGTAAGGTGGTAAAACACTCTATCCGAAGTCAATTCATAACCTTTTAAAGTAGGTAATAAGAAACAGGTTTCTTGTAATTAAATGTAAGAAGTACTAATGATAATTATTTGTCATCTTATTTGTGGAACCCAATATTCCTTTTAAGTAGATAATTAAATTCTTCAATTTAAAAATTATAACCTGCTCATGATTAGAACTGAAAGCAGACTATTCTATCATTGGAGGTGTTAAGTTTGTTCTTAGCATTGATACTCAATTAAAAGACCATTTATTGGAGAAATCAAACATACATTGGGGAATCAATAAAATAAACTATTTAGCCTTGAGATTCTATAATTCTAAGTCTCTAACCTACATATGGGCCACATACCTCAACTGTTTCAGAGAGAAAACAATTTGCCTTAGCTCACTACCATCCACAACATGCATGATTTAAATAATAAATGTTGTTGATGCTTTAACATGAGGGCGCACCAAGCAGAGAAGTTAATCACTGGAATGAAATCATGTTAATGATATTACAAAATGAAACTATCTCATTGATAAATTAACCGTCAGTTTCAAACAAGATTTAATATAAGGGAATACCGTAAAAATGTTCATGTATTTGCATTAAACACAGGAGACTGACTTGAAATAAGACTACAGTAATTATATCATACTATCATCTTACAAGTTAAAGTACTTTTTGTCTTTTAAAGTGTTTTCAAGTATATTTCACTGCATTCTCACAAGAACCTCCTATTAAGTAAAGAAGGTTTATGTTATCTTCTTTGTTCAGAGAAGAAAACTAAAATCCAATAAGGAAATTGGCTTCTTTATAAATTGGTGGCAAAGGATTCTAGTCATGTGCTCTTCTAAGTCATGCTGATGAAACTCCGACACAAACCACTCAGATCCCAGTCAATACATGGACTTCTCTTGAAATCAGATTTTTTTTTTTTTAACTTCTTTGGAAGTCCTATATTTCTAACTATTGAAAATTAGTTTTAGTTGAGGCTTCTCTTAAACTGGAAAACAAGCAATTTTTTTTAAAATGGTAAACTATGCCTAGATATGAAATATTTAATCAACAAAATAGCCCAAGGAATTTAGCTACCTAGAAAAACACAAAAATAGAAATTTTACACTTAAAGGCATTATTATAATCAAAGAGTCTTACAGATGTTACGCATTCAAAGAATTACTGTAACACTGAGCCTAAATACGTACGAGGTGACAGTTTACTTTCTCAGGTCTAAAGTACCATAAGCAACCACAAGTGAATTTTCATGACAAATTTAAAACTGGATACAACACTAAAAATACAGTGCCTGGATGAGATATCTATTGCAGAAACTTAGTACTAGAGCCCATACCAACCAATCACTGAGATCACAAATCCTTTTTGAAAATAGAAAATCTTAAGTAAAATACCAACCTGTATCGCTTCTGTTTTGAAATATAGTCATGGCTTCAAGATTTAATGCACATACACCCCGCATGAAAGCTTTCTTCATGGAATCTTCAAAGTGCTCTTTTTCATGCTGCATTCTTTGGATCTCAGCTTTTGCATTTTCCAAAGCTCCAGATAGCTAAAATAAGGAGAATTAAAAATATATATATATTTGAAATACAAGAAAGAATATTATTGTTAAAAATAAACAAACTGTGAAGTTACCTTTATGTGAAATACTAAAAATACTTTATCACACACCTCTTCTGCTATGTTTCAATTTACTTTACAAGGTGCATCTTACCTCTATTGTCTCCATCGACAAACCATTGTTAACCATAAAGTCAAAGATCACATAAGAGGAATTTTAGACAAGTCCCACTTAAGGCTGCTGATGTGTTTTAATTATACAAAAAGATATGTCATTTCTTACCATAAAACTTTTATGTAGAATATTAAACAAAATACGTTAAGAGCCACAGACAGCCCTCACCCCTTCAGGAAAAAATAAAAATAAAAACACGCCTGCAATATTAACAGAATTTTTAAAAACTCAATGTTACTACACACGTAAAATGCAAAGTGACATTAGGTAAAGCATCCTTTCCCACATACCACATCTAAAAGGACTCCATTTTTGCATGTCATTTTGAATTGGAGAAAATTATCTTATGAAACAGATTTTTAACATTAAGAACTTAGTACGATAATGATGAAATATTTTTTTTCCCTTTTAGTATTCAATTTCAAGAGGCCTACTGTATTCTTCAGGATGCTTTTTATTTCACGTTGAGTTGCAAATGTTTTCCCATGGAAACAACATTAATTTTATTATTACAAGTCAATGGGAAAATAATTCCAATTTATATACAAATGCTTTGTATCAACCTTATGAGAATAAAGTTTATTTAAATTAACATGAAGATAAACATTTTTGGTTGGTCTTTATCTCGGCTAAATAAAAGTCAAAAGAAGAAGCATAAGAAAGTATGCTTTCTTAGAGACACAAGGATCTGTGAGTGATTTACATTTTCAAGAGATGTGTACGTACAAGAGATCCAACACAAGCTTGGAGGCCAGAGTTACAACTATTTGAAAGAATAAATTAGTCTCTAAGTTTGACTTTAGTGTTGTTCTTTCAAACAGGCTCATGTGAAGCTACACTGCATTAAATGGAATTGGAGAAATGGGTTATTCTGCCTAATAGTGAGTGATGCTACCCATCTTTTTAATTTTATTAAAGGAAAGTGAAAATTAAAAAAAAAAAAATTTTACCGCAGCAACTTTGGCTTCATAATCATTGGAAATCTGGACACAAACTTCTTCGGCTCTTGCTTGACAAGCTCGTTCCACCACATCTTTCCACTGCTTTTGTACTATGGAACGCCAGCCTCTCCAGACTTTCTTCAGTAAAGTTCTCTGGAAGTACTGGTCAGCTAGTTTACTTTCATAAGCCTAAAAGAAAGTAATATACAACCTCAAAACACAGTGAACTGGCAAATACACTGACAATAATAAGAAATATAAGGAACACTGTGGTGAACAGTGTACATACATTATCATTTAATTCTGTGTAATCGTATTATTCTTATCTGCAAATAGGAGAACAGGCTTAGAGAGGTTAAGTAACCTGTCCAGGTCACACAAGCAGAAAAGGAAAAGCCAGCCTTGCCTCATTCCAGAGCCTAAGCTCTCTTATCCATTATATCATTGCTTCACATAACTAATCAGGTTAGGGGGAAAAAAAACCAAAAAACAAATGAAAGAAAATGAGTAACTTGCCACTTGCTATCTTAATATTGAATTTGCATGACCCTTCCGCTGAAAGCAGAACTAGGAGAACAAGAGAGAGTGGCTGGAGGGCAGAAAGGGGTGAGTGGTGGCTGTGGCTTCAGATGGCACTGCTTTTTCTTCGGCTTGGTGGCCACCATCACAAGTAAGATTAGCTTAATTTACATACTTTGCCATCATATATAGAGCCCAAATGATCCAAATAGGAACAATTCTTTTATCAGTGAATTTAAATTCTTTTGAAGATGTAGTTCCAATTTTCAATTTTTTTTCAATGGGAAAAGCTGTTGAAAAAGTGATAGCAGCCTCAACTATTTCAGCTAAGATTTAAACATTATAGAGTCTCATGTCACTTAATAGAGTACTGCCTCTTTATGAAGGCATTTTAGAAGTAGAAACAATAGAGAAATCATGTGATATGTTAAAGATTATAAATTCTTTCTCCACATAATTACATCTGAGGTCAAATTTGTTAAAGGGGTTCCATTACCAGGACATTTATAACTTGGGTACAATCCTTATTAACCTACTGTGAAGCAGGAAATGATAAATTAATAGGTCTATAAAATACAAGAGGTATTTTTTTCCCTCTAAACTATACCACAATCAAATTCCTTTGACAAAAGAGCACCATTAAATTATAAATTCATTTTGATTTATTAGAAAACAAATCTTTGACTTTAATAAGAGTTTCTAATATGTGATCCTAAATATTTTTGAGTTCAAAAATCTAATATCTGTCAGTTGTCTTTTTGTTTTTACACTTACGTCCTGTCTGGATTTGACATGGCCAATTCGCCAGTGGAAGAAGGTTCTCATCAACTCTATCCTTTCCTTTTGCTTGCCTATGGCATGAGACAAGCTAGAAATCACCTGTAAACAGAAATGAACACAATTATTGTGATGTTACAATAACATCAACCGGTAAAGTGATTTTCTCATATATCAAAAAATGATAGAGAGAATACTTATGGGTCACTACTATATTCATTCAGTTAACCTCATTATTATCTTTCAAAAGACCAAAAAAAACCTTCTCCTCATGAATATATTACCAGTGAATGAAGGGGAACAAAAGAGGAAAGAAATCTCATTATGTGTATTTTGGTAATCACCAAAAAAAGTTTATGAAAATTAATATGGTCATCGACATTTAATTCAAGAAAAACGACCACATTCGAAAGCTTTGCTACATACACAAAAAGGCTTATTGAATAGAGTTGAGGGCAGGATCCAGGTTTTAAATAACTTTCTAGTCCCTAAACAGCATTAGTATCTTGGGTTAGAAACTTCTCGGCAACTGTTCAATGATTTTCTGGATTCAACAAACTCATAAAAGCAAATAATGGTATACTCTGATATATATCTTCAGTGATATTATTTTTATTCTTTAAAATAAACTCTATAAAGGCTTTTAAATCCTCAGACAATATTCTCTCATAAAGAACTGAGTAACTGGAATAGATATCTAAAAATGGCCACATTAAAAAGAGATTTAGTAAATTGCACACATTTACCAAGAGATATTCTGGTTCTTTTAAAAATAATTTTCAAAAGTGGAGGACACACATTCTAAGATACATGTTAAGAAACATTCTATTTCTTAAGCTGTGTGGTGGCACGTGGCTGTTCACTTTGTTTTTTACAAAGTGTACATATATGTACATTTTTTGTGATACTTTGAAATTAAAAACTTAAATATTTAAAAACTTTAAGACCGAGTTTTGAGGGTAACAGAGAGCATGACTGACAATATCTATTGTTTCAAAAAAGCAAACTATGAAAAATGTTCAATTTTATATTATACCTTGCAATACCAAAAGAAATGTATATTTTAAAAGAAAACCATACTCTTTATCTAGTTCATTAAAACGGTGAGTGCTGCATTTGCAGACAAGTAGCTGAGGTATCTGACAGGAGTCCTCCTTCTCTGAAAGCCACCAGCCTGGGGGAAACCATACATTTGTTGCCCATTTGCTTTGTTCAAGGTGCTATCTGGAGGCACAAAATCAGCACAGACCTGAACCTTACTCTCAAGTTCTTAAAAGGCTAACAGAAAGTGAAAGAAAAGGTGCTGTAGGTATTTATCAATAAAAGAAAAGACTTCATCGGTGAATATAGACATATCACAGATAGAAGGTGAGATACTTTTAAAATGACCCCTACAAGAATGGTTTAAAATGTGGGTAATGCTGGTTCCCTAATGTTCTCTTAAGGAAAGTTAGGAAAAGAAGATTGAGAAGAAAAAACTAGTTCCCACATTCAGCATGCACTCTTAAAACTTCAAGTGCACCAAAGATGATTGCAAAGATAAAATGACATGACCCTGGCATGTTCAACAGGAAGACGACTAAATTGTATAACTATGCACCTACTTTACTACCAGTTTTGAGGTGATCTTCCCTTTGTATCTTGCATGACCTAAATAATTAGTTTCTGGCATCTATTACCTAGCAAGACATTTACTGAATCTCAGTGAAAAAGAAAATACAAAAAGAAGACCTCGTCTTTTCTCCCAATGGAAATTTCATAGGCTCTTTGCAGCTCCTTCAAGCTGTTGATCTGATCGCATAGCTGTTTTAGATGTGCTGCATGCTTTTCTTTCTCTTTTTTCATTTCCATATGGTGCCAGTCAATAAAATTAAGTCTCCATTTAGTTAATTCAGATATGATGTTTGTCTGAAAAATAAATATACTGATGTTTTTCCTTTAATACTGTTTCTTAAAATCACACTGAAATGAAGAAACATTTTTTAAAAATCAGAATAAGCAATCAATATATAAGAGCTATTTTAAAAAATCATGAATGAAAACATTTGCAGGTTCAATAGTCACAGCTCTTCTTAATTCACATTCGCCATACTAAGGATATAAATTATTTCCTATTTTAAGCATTTATCACAATGGCCACTTTACAACAAGTTGCTAAGTCTGATCCCTTTTCGCCCTACTGACTGGCGTAAGTAAAAAAATAAAATGAAATTAATAATAATCATATTATCAAAAATTAGATAACAATATGGTTAACTGAATATAGAACAATTTAAATGGTTGTTGGTACATTACCCCAATGGACTTTACATCATGATTAGAAGTATGAAACCTTTTCCATGGGGGAATAATGGTAGAAAATATACTGAAAGATTATTTCTAGAATTTAAGGCTCAAATAACAGAGAAATATATAGATACTATAAAACTCTTATGACCATAATTTCTCAATACGTGCGAACACTTAGCTCTGTTTTCTAAAATATTTCAGAAAAATGGTCATTTTCTCAATTATAAATAGCAACAAAACCCTGTCATTTCTGTAATACTTTGTTTTACTTAATGACCACTAACATCACCAAAATAAAATTCAGTTTTTATAGGTTTATTAGTTACGTGTTGTGGGCACTATAAGAGCAGCTATAAAATGAGTGTACGTTGCCAAAACTGGATTTTGTGCTTCATGTAAAAGGAGACATTTTCGTTAGAGCTAAGATATGGTAAAGGTTCAGTGGGTGTCTTGGTCACACACAGGCTGAGTCTTTCAAAACATGTGAGAAATTCAGTGGAACGTGCAGAGCTGTCCCAGCAACTATTTAAAACCTTTCTATTCAAAGTACAGTTTCTGAACTTATAGCATCACCTGGGAGCTGGTTAGAAATGCGTAATCTTGGGCTCTCACCAAGACTGAATAAGAAACTGCAGTTCAACTGGAGCCACAGGTGATTCGTATGGATGTTAAAGACTGAGAAGCACAGATTTAAGATATTGGATCTCATAAAACCAAAGATTTTTTTTCTTTAACAAAAAGCTTTAATTCAAAGAAAAGAAGAATAAACAGTAGAATTAAGAACAAAACTGTTATACTAATTGAACTGTAATACCTTAAGACCTGAACTCCAAAGATCGAGTACATTTTCCACCTTTTGAAGGTTTTCATTAGAAATAAGAAAATCACCCGCAAACATTTCATGGACACCTGCATGACTAGAATTAGACCTTGGTGAGGAAGAAACGTCTAAAAGATTTGAACTGAAAAAATCCATGACCGGGTGAGAAGGCTTCCTTGGTGATGACAATGGTGACAACCCTAGAATAAAAAAAAAGTTGTAGTGGTCAAGGCAAACTGATAACCCAAACTGGGGAGGAGCTACTTTGCAAGGCTAGAAGAGGTTGGTTACTACGGAAGCCGAGAATAATGTAGAGAATGACCTTTCAGTGTACTTAATCTGACTATTTCTAATTTCAGTATTGTCACTGATTTAGGACTGACCAGCATGAGGTGCCCCTTATATCTTCCTTCACTACCCAAACAAGGATGCTTCATTTAGGTCTAGCCTGAGCTGAAACTGTTATCATCTATATTATCTTAACATTTACTAAGTGCTTTGTATGTTCCTGTAAAAAAACATAAAGATTAGCTCTCATAATATCTGCTACCCTAAGAAATAGGTATTATTATCTCCACTTTACTGATAAGGAAACTGAAGTTCAGAAAGGGTTAAATAATTGACAAAGGTCAGTGTGGCTGTATATAGAACATTATTACTTTATATAAAACACTAGGATGGGTTTTAGCACTACTAAATTTCAACACTATAAGTAGAAAAAGACTAGTAATTTAGTTTATCAGATACTCAACTATAATGCACCTGTTTGCCTTCAACATACAGGTGAGAAATATACATATGTCTATAGATAGGTATGTGTATGTATATATATATGTGTATATATACATAAATATGAATAAATATATACATATATATATACATACATAAATATAGGTCAGGGGGAATGAAGGTGAGAGCTACAGCTAGAAAGAGAACTGGTATCCATCTTTAAAAAGCACAAAATAGAAAAGTTTCTATTTTATTACACATAAATGTTGGAATTAGAGACTATTCATCATTATTTCTCATATATCTTACTTTTGTTATGAGGGTCCTATAACTAAGACTGAAGAGCTTTTCTCTCTTCCTTACTAAATGAATCAAAGATAAATCTACTGTAGAACTTGTTACTTAAAAGTAAATTTTTCAAGAATTTTTTTGCAAAAGGAAAAATCATTAAATAATACAACGGGTGGTATAAAGATAGGACAAAAATCAGTAAGTTAGTACATAAATGCCTGAAAGTTGGGAAATAATACATTAGTTTATGAAAAAATTTAAACTGGCCAGACTCTCTGATATCCCATTAAATCTTTAAAAATATTTGTTCTCTAAACTAGCGGATTTAAGAAAAGATACCATACACTATAATATATAAACCTGTTTGTCTTAATTATAGTATTTTGGAATGTTATGAAATTACTTTAAATAACATTACTTAACATATTAGAAACAATAGCATTTTAAAATCCTGCCAATAAGTAACATGTTTAAATTATTCCTCTAATTACACAGATAATATTCATGAAATTATAAAATGTTGTATATTAATAAAAACAAGCTAAGGAAAAGCCATACCTTCTGTCTTTGAATGACTTGAAACACTTAAATCACATCCTTTTCCAACTTCTATCCTTGTTTCTCTCACTACAGGGCTATTTCCTGCTGAAAAGAAGTGTTCTTTAAAATTAAAACGAAGCACTCTTAAATAAAATGTCTAATCATACACACCTAACTAAGAAGGTTGAGGTATATAAGATTTTAGAACAAAGAAAATACAACATGCTGGGGATATAGAAACATTAAAACAAAGAACGAGAACAAAGAAAAACTCTGAAACAAAAAGTCTCATTGTTATCATTAATAAGCTCCATTTCACCCACTAAATATGGATCAAAGAGAATTTAGTCTACTATGGCATTTAATTCGCACTAAGAGAATCAGTGGATGAATGACATTAGAACTTAGGGCTATGCTATCTTACAACACTGGGTGTTTTCTGGGGCCTGCTGCTTTTCACTAAATAAAGTCAAACTAAAGTAACACTGATTCCCCCAAAACAGGAACTTCCTTACTTCCACCTCAGGAATGGTTAGTCAATATATGTCAAAAAGGAAACTGGGAAAAACCTCACAAGAATAACTTTGCCAACTTTGACACGCTCCACTTAGACCAAGCAATGGCAATACCAAGAGAAAAGACAATGGGATGATAAATTGACAAGTCTATTCTAACCAAGTCTGTGTGTGAATCAGGGTATCTAAATTCACTGCATGCTGTATGCTTAGATCTCAAATCTTTTTTGGCAAATGCAGACCATAAACAAACAAATACTATCTTACATGCTAGACAAGAGCAGGGGTCTTAAATTCCAAAGTTAGGACCTTGAAAATTTGCAGGGTTGGGGCGAAGAAAGGACTCCTGTGTTGTGTCACTGGGAACAACAGTACAGCAGCACTGTAGCCAAAGGTTAAGAAAATAAGCTTTTGGCAACCACCTTAAGGGTAGGGGTTTAGAGGGCTAACACACAGATTGCCTATCTTCACTTGTAAGAGAGTATGCAGCACTTTGTTTGGGTTTGCTCATAGGAACTCCATGTTGAGGTACCAGTGTACTCAAAACACGGTCAAAATCACTGATGTAGAATGAATAAATCCAAGGGTCATTATTTCTTGAAGATCAATAAAATTTGGGTATAAAATGTTGTGTTAGAATGTTTCAGTGGTAGAATAAATTGATGTATTTTAAGACTGTGATCTATTTTGTTGATCCAATATAGTAGGCCAAAGTTGGAGGGGCAATGAAAACTCCAAGTCTACAGAGGGAGAGGGACAAGAGTCCCTAGAGTTGTGACTTACTAGAAACCCAGGAGCCTGTAGACTCTAAGTAGGCTGTGTCATGTGCCTTCAAGGAAGGAGCTTCAGAGTTACACCTATTGAAAACTTCCCATTATCAGGTCTGTTTTAGGAGGGCTTTCTGTGTCCTTTGAAAGAACACTAATTTCGAGTGAGCTGTTTGGAATCTTTTATTTTACCAATAAGGAACAGATAAGTAAAAGGAGCTTTATCCTCCTTTTTTCCACCTTTCACTCATCTATCAACACATACCCTGGTTTGTATTAGCTCTCAATTCTGTCACTGATATAGTCCAAAAATGAGTTTACCTTTGTAGTGATAATCCAAACAATCTTCCATGTCCATATAAATACTGCTGATAAATTCTTAGCACATGGTTCATAAACTTAAGGGGTTCTGAGGGCTACCTATGGGTCATGTTTAATTTGGGGGCTTGGGCATTTAGTTTCCGAGATAATCCTGGCATACAACTATTGGAACAAGTGCAGAGATGCAACAAACTCCACTAAGAGACATGCGACGGCTACAGTGTTGCTTTATTACTTTCCATAAAATAGTCAAACGAAGTTCAAATAAAAATCTAGCTGTCCAAGAATAACATATTAAAATGTAAAAAGTCTCCCCAGATAATAGTGATGCACACTATTGAGAAGAATCACTAGAGAAGCATTTTCGCTATCATATAAGTCAATAGCATTAATAAGCTCAAATAACATCTGAAATTAAGAAATAGCTTGAAAAATATACATAACCTTGATTATGAAGAATATCATCAATTATAATTGGAAATCTAACATCTGGCACCGCTTCTTCCTTAGAATGAGATGGCTGTGAAGTACCGAATTCAGTATTTGGAGTCACTATAGCATAACGAAGCAGTTCCTCATACTCTTCCTATGAGAAGCCGATAATAAATAATGTTTTATAACACGGTCACAATGGACACTCAGGCAAAGTAACAACAAAAGTTTTATATAGTTACTATATATAAAATTGTACAGCTATTTTATATTATTTTAAACATCATTTTTGGTATTTATATTTTGAAATGTTTTCAATAATGGAACATGTACAGATTTCAACTGTAGTCAAGAACCAGTATGGTCACAAGTTGAAGGTTACTAATAAACAGAATTTTAGTTGGGCTGACATTCTAAGCAGGTAACCAATAACATAAAATAATTTCTGACATGTCTAGAAGATTCTTCCCCCTCCTTCTTTTAAATTCTACTCTAGAAATTTATTCTTTTGTTAAGATTTATTTATTTATTTATGTAAAGCTTCGTCTCCTGATGAAATGACTACTGAGATCTTCTGCAGTGTTTATATGTTAGCATGAAAGGGTTTTCTCCCACAGCCAACAAGCAATTCTTGGACACTAGCTGGGTGTCCCACAATTCAACTCACTTTTGACACTATCCACCAGTTTGCAACAGATTACACATGTAAAGGGCTTAGTCCTACAAGACTTCCCCGCTACCCCGACCCAAATTGTCACCTGTGCTTCTGACAGACCAGCTATGGATTGCGGGTTACAAACATCCCTCTCCATAGGTTCAATTAATTTGCTAGAGTGGTTCACAGAACTCAGAGAAACATTTTACTTACTAGCTTACTGGTTTATTATAAAAGGATATAACTGAGGAACAACCAGATAGATGAGATGTACAGGGCAATATCACAAGTATAAATGAATTATATCACAAAAATTTATACTTGTGATATGGAGAAGTTTAGATAAGGCAGAGATGAAGGCTGCAGGAAAACACTATCACCTAAAAAGATAGCACTATGTGGGAGAGGTACCATCCAAAGGGAAGGCCAGAATGAAACATGTCACAATTTTGTAATACTTTTATCCTAGTAAATATTCACAGATATTTTTAAAATAGCTTCCCAATTTCGAAATCTATAATTTCAATAAAGGAACACATTAGTTTCACAAATTATTGTCCTAAAGCTTTTCTCATATTAGACAGTGCCAATAAGAATTTACTCTACATAAGATAATGTCTAGCTTTTTTCCTCCTAAGTGGTATAACTATAAAACTCAAGATATACCATGTTAGTATTCTCTCAAAATCTCCTCTAGAAATCTGAATCCATATTTTTGATAATAAAGCATTCAGAAATAAAGGAAATTTAAAATAATTTCATGTAAAAATCATACCTTCTATAGTCAATTTATCTGCCACTGTCCAGAGGTGCTGGGCAGCAGAATGTGTTAAATGCTGTGGCAACAGCAACTAAAACCTAGAGTAGAACACTAGGGAACCTAGAACTCCAGAACTTTGGACAGTTTGATATTGTATTAATTTGCATTAAAGTGAAAGCAGCATTCATAAAAGATAGCTAAAATGAGAAAATTTCAAGAAAAAAATATTTCTTGAGATTTTCAGCTTATTCCATTGTGCTGATTGAAGCCTTTGTGCAAAAAGTGCTTTTGAACAGCTCATGATTATTTTCTGAAAGGTTGAAACAATGTAAGGTATTTCTTAAGTTTGTAAAATAATACCCAAAGTTTGATATCATTTGATATACATCATACATTACATACACTTTATAATTATAAATGTAAGTGGAATGAACTGGTGAAATATGTATCCCTAGTTTTTCCTCATATTGTTGAAAATAAATTTAGTCATGACGAATTTACACGTCTTCCTACCTGAAGAGCTGAAGAGACAGAACTGCCTTGGTCAGAGTCATTCTGCATAACTGGAAGTGAGCATTTCTCCTCATCTGATGACATTCTGCACAAATACTATGAAACAATAGAAGCTAGCTTTAGTATTTCCCTCAATATTTGAACTAAAATATTTCATATGTCTGTGGAACAGCATTTTAATCTGTAAATAATAATTGTGTGATATGCTAAAATCATTCAACGTGTTGAGCACCCATAGACAAAATCACGGGGCAAGAAAAAATAGTTAAAGACTCAATTCTCCATATTAGTGAATTTATAAGGTAATAAAGGAGATGAGAACAATATATGAAAAGTTAAAGAAAAATGGAGGCTCCTCAGAAAAATCTGCAGTGGGGCTGTTGAAAACGGATTGTCTTCGCTGTTATTCAACAATGTGACAGCCTGGATGCTCTGCACTTTCTTTGAAGATACTGAACCAAGGAGAATGAACAAATTTTGTAAATACTCTGCTCAGGAAACTTACCTTTCAAGAGTATTATTTTAAAGAAAAGCAAGTCTATACAAAACAACAGATTCTTATACACGCATAGAAAAATTATCGAAAGTCTTAACCAAAAATTTTTAAAAAAGTACTTTTAGTAACAACTAAATAATTTATTTAAAATTCAAGTAGTAAGTATTCAAACTATCTGAACATGAGTTACATACATGGTGAGAAAGATGAAGAGTCTATTCTCAAGGACTTTACAATATGTAGAGAGGGCCAGACATGCATTTAATATAAATGACTGATGAAAAAGTGTTGTTGGACCCTAAAATAACAGAGGTACAAAGAAGGGAAGTGGGAGTTGCCATTTTTCATGGGGTGAGATTGCAAGGGTGTAAAGAAGTGGGAATAGAGCCAGAGAAAGTTTTAATAGAGAAGATGACCCTGTTGAGACCCGAAAGACAGATAAAAGGTATCAAGATATGCTAGGCAATGTCTATGCTAAGCAAAGAGACAAAAGCATGGTCATGCACACCAGGAATTTAAGTAGTTTTATAGCTGAAGCAAAAGGTGTAAAGCGAGGCTTGGCTAAGGCCGGAATAGCCGGATTATGGAAGATCATGATTGAGTCATGTTAAAAAGTTTGCTTTTTATTTTAGAGAAGTTATTAAAATGTTTTGAACAAGTGATAACCAGATCATGCTTGTCTTTTAGAAAGATCACTCTGGCAACTTTCAATATGGATTGGAGACTTGGGGTCCTGAAGAGATCAATTGAGAGCTGACTGCAGTAGTACAAGAGGTAAGTGTTCTCTCCAGCAGTAATCCAAGAGACATAAAAGAGGACCTGAATCCAGGAGGCAGCAAAGGGAAGTAAGTGGCTGGAGGGTAAGACTCTGAGACAGTTGTGTTATGGCAGTGGGAATGAGAGATCATGATCAATAATTGATTAAGGGGTTAAAGGGAGAAATTGTTGATGGTTTCCAGATATCTAGCTTGAGTAACTAGGTAGATGACGGTGACACTCAGCAAGGCAAGAAATATAGGAAGGTGAACAGGTTGGGAGGAAGACCAATCGGTTCAATATCAGATGTTTTAGGTGCCTGTGAGGCACTGAGGTGAAGCTGCAGGTATGCAGTCATATGGCTACACCTATTATGCTGTGTACTACTCCGAGGACTGTAGTTCACAATGATTACAACGTGAATGGTGCTGCCTGGGGTTAAGCAATGTGGGAGCCCTGCATTGGAGCTTTAGGTTGAAGATACAGTTTGAGGAATCATTTGCATAATGGGAAATGCTGAAAAAGGAAGATCACCTATTCTGAAGTTCATACACTCAAACTGTATGCAGTATTGGTAGTATAAATGCACATGTGTCTTTTTATGGGAAGAGGATTCTTAGCCTCCAATATGTGTTCAGAGGACTATAACCCGAATAAAGTTAAGGCCACTACCATAGTGAGAAGAAGGTTAAAACCAGAGCCACTAACATTTAAAGCCAGCAAAGAACACTGAAAAGGAAGTCAAATCTGTAGAACTATCAAAAAGAATAGCATCACAAAAACTTGGAGAATGGAGCAGTCAGTCACATGCCAAAGAAGAATAAGAACTGGATAGAGTCCCTTGAATTTGGCAGTCAGGAGGTTGCTATGATATTTGCCTGAACAATTGCAGTGGAAGGTCTCAATCACAGTGAGCTGAAAAATAAGTGAGAGATGAAGAAATTGATGTCCAAAAGGCAAATACAGGGAAAAATGCGATATTAGAATAGCAACATAGGTTGGGGCTCACAGGATAACTAAATCTCAGCATGACTGTCTTTAGTTAAGCCAATTAGGGAGGATAAAATAAGCCCATACATCTGCAGCAAGAGTGGCTGCTTCATGGGACTTCAAATCTACCAGTGTTAATGTGGTCCATTTCTACTTTTATCCACTTCTTCCTTTAGGATGTGTTTGCTGACCGGTTAGCTATAGAAGTGGGGCAGGAGTTGGGCTGATTATTCAAAAAACAAATGAGCTGAAAGGTATGGTTGGACATTAAAAAGTTTCTGAATATAGATACTGCAAACACGAGACTGCTATTGTACTTTTGAAAAATAAGCTATAAATCTTCCGCCTGCCCTGGTTTGATGCCAACAAGGTATGACAATTGATTTGGAAGTCTACAACAGTAGCATTTTTCTTACTGCTTCTAGGTTTGGAAACAAAGAAGGAAAGTGAAGCTTGCTTTAATGCATGGCAGATGTGCATCGGTTCACTGAATTTTTAGAATTCTCTAACTCATGATATCAGAAACCACCAGATGAAAAGTTCCGAGTGCTTCTCTATTGCCAGAAAAATCAAGGTATTGGTAATTGGCTGGCTGATAGGGAAAGAGAGGTCCGGGAACTCAAAAGTAACTCCTAGGAGGCAGGGAAAGAGTGAATTAACGTGCAGGCTGGCAGGAGGGTGACGTTCCAGCCCCCCTCACCGATCCTGCCGCAGTCAAGGATAAGGGGCGCGCCAGCCCCTCCTTCTGTCAGGTGCAAGTAAGCAATGGGCTACAAGTTCTCTTTGATCACCTTCCTACCCACCCTTGTTTTAATCGAATTCATATTTTAAAACAAAAAAAGCGTTAGACATGGTTATTTCCTTATATTTTAAGTGACCATAACCTATGGCGACAGTAACCGCTACACTTCAGGCACCCCTCACTCCTGCCCTCTTCCCGGACGCCTCGGAGTGGAAAACCTCTGGACCTCCCCTCTCCGCAGAACAGCTGAAAGGCCTGTGTCTCGGGAAAGATGTTCCCAGCCTGGTCCTGTACGAGCCCAGGAGCGGAAGTCCCGTCCAAGGCATTTTAACTCCCACGCCACTGCCTCTGCCAGGGGTGGGGGGTCGGCCCCGCTACCCACCGTCGCGGTTCTCCACGAACCCCGACTCCTCTGTCCGCGTCTTCTCGCCAGGTCGCAGCCAAAACAACAGCAAGCACAGCGGCTACCTTAGCAGCAACCTGACAGTTTCAAACTGCAGAGAGAGATAAAGGACGGCCCTGGGCATTGGCCCCGAGCTTCAGCAACCTGCCCTTTGATTGGTCCGAAGGCCGGGGCGGGGTTCTGGGCGGCGGCGGGGAGAAGCCGGAATTAGGTTCCTTAAGGAAAGCCCTGCCCCCTGCGCCGGCCGCCCGAGGCGGGCGGCGTGGTACAGAGCTCCTCCCCGAGGATGGGAGCGCGTGCTCAGTTCCTTCTATGGCTGCAGAGCCCGAGGCGACCCTGACACTAGATCTGGTTAGGGCCTCCTGGCCAGGGCTGCAGTCAGCCGGGGCGGTATGTTGTATTTCCTTATTGCCCTTAACCTTTGCGTGTGATCTTCGTGCATGAGATTCACTATATGTCCACAGGTGCCCTGCAACAGGATAACTTGCAGGTGCTTTTTAAAAGTACTCCCTCTGCTGATTCCTTCGATTTGGGGCAGGACTGGGGAATCTGTGTTTAACAAAGACCGTCAGTGATTCTGATATGGGGGGTCTGTGAACCACACTTTAAGAAACTGCCGGACTGGTTTTTGCTAATGATTTCAATATCAACTTTAGAATCAGATCATAGTTATATCCTGTCTGTACTATCTACTCACTGCCACCCATATAAAAAGATGTAGAGAGATTAAATAACAATATAGCCAAACTAGCTATCACATAACGTCAAAAAGACTAGTCTTTCTACTTGTTTTGGCAACAGGTATACCTAGAGGTACATTAGGGTCAAGATGGCAAAAGGAGTGCCCCAATATGTAAAGCAGGTAATGAGACCTAGATGAGTTTTCAGGCTCCTTGTGTTACTTGGAGGAACAAGCATCCCGTTTCTTTTTCTGTAGATAGAAGTGGTTCTCACCTACTTAACCTGTTGGCAAACCAGACGTTACAAACAATGAAATAAAGAGTGCCAGCAGTTCCTTTGATATAAGCTATGCTTGTGCGCCCCTCCTCCCATTTCCCATGCTTATTTTAAAAGACAAATTCCTATCGATAGTTACAAATTCATACCTGGTTCAAATATTTGTTTTTTTTATTGAGTTGCCATGTGGTGACTCCAGATTCACTATCCCTGTGCCCTCCTGCCACTTGGCTCCATATTTCTCTTCTCTGTCTTCTTTTGGGGGACAGATTTTCATAGAAAACTATTGGGTAATTCATCTTCATTCTTCTGTGAAGCTACAGAGGGAAAGACCAAACCTAGACTGGATGTTACGAATTGAGAACTGATTCTTTTCCCACGGTTCCTAGAGAGGAATGTGGAGTGAGGCAGGAGAGAGGGAAAGAGAAAAAAAGCCACTCTAAACTCAATAATTAAATTGCCAGCTTGAACCTTTAAAAAGGATTCATTTAACAAATATTTATCTAGCATTCATTGTATGCCAAACATTGTTGGTGCTAGGAGTGGGGTGGACAAAATACACACAGTCTGCCCTCATGGAATTTAGATCTTCATGGGAAAAAAACAGACATTAACAACAAAAACCCTAGAAAACGAATAAATAATTATAAATTATGTTAGAAGTGAGAAGAAATCATGAAATGTCTGTTTGGGGAAGCACATTTAAGCTGAGACCTGAAGGATGAATGGGTAAAGAACTTATTTTATCTAATAAGTACACTGTGTGATCTGGACACTATACTCATTAAGTCACTTAATTCTCAGGTTATTTCTGTGATGGGCCCTAAATAAACATTTGCTGAATTAAAAACGCTGAATACTTATGGTTTCCCCTCTCCTCTATAAAATGATTTGTGTTTGCTGTTGATGCAAACTTCTTTCCTCATTTTATGTAGGCCTGCAAATACCTCCAGAATGAAGTTCAGCCTGCAGCATGACTCAGCAATGCAGGATTTGAGTGTCATCCCTCCCCTCTTAGTTTCCATGGAATGGAAGGAAATTTGTCCCAACCACACCAGGTGGCAGTGTGACCTACAGTCTGCATGGCTGCCAAGGCAGGTATATGAGGAAAAACAATGCAGTGATTCTATAAAGAAAACATTTGAAAATAGTTTAGCACAAAGGAGATAAATGAAGGGATATTTTAATCAGAGATTACAAGACTTGTGGGATTTATGACTGCTGCTGACTGGGAAAAGTGAAAAAAGTTTTATTATTTGCATTGTCAACAGGTACACAGAGAGAAATAAATATGTATCCTGACAGACAAGAGTAAATCTTTGCATTTATATGAAAGAGAAGAAGTGGTCATATTGAAAGTTAATGTTATTATATTATTTTGTAAATATGAGAATAGCTGTAAAAGGCACAATTATTCTTCAGAATTCAAATGGTCAAACTATCCTACCTATAAATCATTAAGAGATTAATCTGATTCTTAGGAAACAGTATTTTTGGACCTATAACATGACTTGATTTTGGTGCAGTGAATTATTTGTGAAAAATGTTTTCCTGCTTTTAAATACCATTATTGTCTTAAAGTTGGGATTACAGCCAAAGTCCCTCTGAATTTTGGATATGGTGAAATAAGGGACAATTTCATTATTCTGGTATCAGTACCATATTCCTCCATGAAGGAGCACAGTCTATAGTACTTGGTAAATATCATCAATTCCACATTTCAGTTGGTTTTCTGAATATTTGTTAGAACCCTAAGATAGAAGAAACACTCACTAATAAAGAAAAATCTCCCTTTTAGGGCTTATTGTGGAAATTTGCCATTATGTACATTTCTGATTGCCCTGCACATCTTGAATACTCTCATACTGTCTGGAAAATGTCCCGAGTTCCACTCCCCTAGGATGAAGCAGAAAACTGGCTCTCTCAGGTTCCCTTACAGCAGCAGGTATATGGCCTGGATTTCACCAGTCAGTTGCACAGAAGTGAGCAATGGGACAAAGGAGGCATGTAGAATTTGTCATCTGACAAGTTTAACAGCAGTAGTGTTGGGTTCTTTAGGGGCATCAGTGCCAAGAGTTTCTGGCATCTACTCCTGAGCATCTCCTGTGTGAGCTAGGCGGCATCTGTGCAAGTCATGGCGGAAGTGCAGACTAGTGGTAGCAGGGATGTATGAGCTGTAGAGGCTCCTGCAGAGTAATCAAACATTGTTCCTGGCTGCTCAGCATCTGAGCCTCGTTCTCAAGCCCTCTCAGAGCTTCCGTGAGCTACCTACTGCCTTTAATTAATTTTTTTTCCACCTAAGCCAGCCAAGGTACATTTTGTTGTTTGCTACTTAAAACACTGGTAGAAACAAGGAATAAGGAGACATATTCTTTTTTTTTCTAGACATAAATTTTGGGATAACTTGTAAAAATTCTATGTTATAAATCTAGGGAAATTTTCATATGAAAACAAGAAAGGAAGAAAAAAATAATAATTGTAATCTGAAACTGATTAAAGATTCAGGAAATGAGATAAAGCAACCACAACTGAGAAAAAGTTATTTTAATATTTACATCTATAAGGAGCATACTTTCTATAAACAAGGGAGAAATAATTTTAATGTTCAAAACTAGGAATTTTAGTGTTTATACTAGGAAACATTTAAATTTAATATTTAAGAGGAATTTAGCAAAGTACCAGTCTCTTATTTTTTTAACTTTTATTTTATATCATTATTTTTTTATGGCGACATTGGTTATCGAAATCCAGTAAGTTTCAGGTATACAATTAAACAGTAAGGCATACACACACACACACACACACACACACACACACACACACACACATTGTGTGTTCACCTCCCATAGTTAGATTTCTTTCTGTCACCACGTATTTGACCCCTGTTACCCCGTCTACTTCCCTTGCAAAGTAACAGTCTTTTAAAAAGCAGAATTGGAAACTGTTGTTTTTGTCTGACCAGTACCCCATGTCCCTTCTAGTTGGCATGGGGACTGTTCATGAGAAGATAAACAATTGCCGAGAAGAATGAAGCAGTGGGTTATCTAGGACAGTTGTGATAGCACCATGGGCCACCTGGAGTTAGTGGTCATGAGTTTAAAATGAGGCCAGTCATCTGACTTGTGTAGTTTTCTCCAGCCACATTCAGCTGTTTAGATGCAAGCATGGAGTAGGCAGAGCAATTTAACATGGGATACTATTTAGCCAATTGAAGTGTAGGGCAAGAATGATAAGGGGTGCAAAGTTAGACAATGGAATCTCAGTGGGATAAGGGAGAAAAAAAGGATATGAGGTAGGTGAGAGAGAGTGAAAAGTTGGAGGGTCCACTAGTCTCAAAGAATTGTAGCATTGGTAATATACAGCATAAGTGGTGGTCAGAGAATCATTGAGATTTTTAAAAATTTTTGTAAAAAAGGTTGTTTATTCATCACTTTTCAATTATGTATTTTCTTTAAGTTTCAATGTAAAATTTATAATAATAAAATTCACATATTTTAAGTATGTGGGTTGATGACTTGACAGATATTTCCACCTATGTAATTGCAATCAAAATCAAGATATAGAAGATTGCCATCTTTCCAAAGTTCACTAATGTCATATTATAGTCAGTCTTCCTACAGTGGACCAAATGTTTAGCCCCTCCTGTCCAATTCATATGTTGAAATCCTAACCCCCAATGTGATGGTATTAGGAGGTGGGGCCTTTGAGAGGTAATTAGATCTTGAGGGTAGAACCCTCATAAATGATATTAGTGTGCTTACAAATAGATACCAGAGAGTTAGTTAGCCTGCCTCCACCACGTAAGACATTGAGAGAAGATAGCCATTTATGAAACAGGAAGCAGGCTCTCACCAGACACTGAATCTGCCAGCTCCTTGATCGTGGACTTCCCAGCCTCCAGAACTGTGAGAAATAAATGTTTGCTGTTTAAGTCACTTAGCTTATGGTATTTTTGTGGTAGCAGCCCCAGTGGACTAAACAGTCCCCCTAACCCTCACCTCAATGTTAACACTAGTCTAATTTTTTAAAATTGCTATATAGATGAGTTTTAACTTATTCTGAAATTTTATATACATAGAATCATATAGTATGCACTTTTTCACCCTGGGCACTTTTACCCAGAGTAATGCTTGAGAGAGTCATCCAAGTTATTGTGTTTATGAGAAATTTATTACCTTTTATTGCTGACTGCTATTCTATTGTATAAATATACAACGGTTCGTTTATCTGTGGGTAGATATTTGGGCTATTTCTAGTTTGCGCTGTTACTAACATTCATAAAGAAGTCCTTTTATGGGCATATGTCTTCATTCTCTTGGTAAATACCAAAATCTGTGGTTGCCTCTATGTATTATCTGTTTTACATATTGTTGGATTTGATTTTCTAACATTTTGTTTAGGATTTTTATGTTTATATTCCTAAGGCCCAGGGAAGTCACCATTACTATCAGAGAGGGAAACATTTAGTTTTTTGCTGGGAGGTCAAGGCAGAACTAATGCTTTGGCTCTTTACCTGTGTTGCAGCAGCTCTCCCTTGAACCTAAACAATTGCTGATGCATATAAAGCAGGTAGAATCATCCACCACAGGAAGAAAGGCAGAAAGGCATAAGAAATGAATATGGGACTGTGGCAAGGAGGAAAAATGCAGAAATTCAGAGGCCACAACACTCCATCCTCACAAATAAGTAAACTAGTGCTAGACTCTTTCCAATCTGTTTTTTGGAGGTACAGTGTATATATTCTTAAGCAACCAGTCCTTAATGTGATGATCTTCTGACGGAAGCACAGAGACTTCCTAGAGGGATGCTACATTTTGGGGAGGCCAATTGGTATAATTTAAAATGATATGAGGCAGATTGTTTTCAGTTGTAGCAGTGTAACCATTAAATCACTACACTTGAAGCTGAGTCCAGAGAGAAGCAGTCCCCTGGAGCCAGAATCAGAGCTATTGACACCTGGATCCAACATCCTCTTCCTTAAGTGTGAAGTAACTGGGGTGTTATTGCTTTAAAGACTGTCAAGTTCCCCAAAAGTAAAACTTATGTATTCCAAAGTAAATAATTCAATTTGCAAGTTCAGATTTATAATTTGCTAGAACTTCTCTGTCCCGCATACTTCTTAAATACCTGACAACCTCTGGCATGTACTGAGGCACTCAGATTTTTAAGAAAGCAATCAATATTCCAAAATGTCTCATCACAGAATTAGGAATTATGTAAAGATAATTGAAGTGAAAGACAAGGAACACGTTGTTCTCTTGACTCATTTCAGTGCTTCCCTGACAATGAATTTTCATGAGCTGCTTGAACTATTAAGGTAAATTGATATTTTAAAGTCTGTGATTATTTGTGACAGAAGTACAATATTTGTAGGCTTTTGTTTGTATATTTATACTGAATATCTATGAGCAATTGTGAGTAAAATACCTTCTGTTTTTAAATCGTTCATTTAATATAGTACTTGCCAAACATCACTTAAATGAATACTTATTATATGTGAAACACAAGTGCTTTGTGACTTGGCTTTAAAATATTTAATTAAGAAATGAAGGGTAAATTGTCTTGAGCTCAATATAAATCGCTTATATGACTTTAAGGGGAAGGACCTGTTAGACTAAATTTTCTAATACCTAAAACTTATACCTTCGAGAGCTGCATTTTTTCTTTTAAACAACTAAATAATATTCTTTCAAAATATATTGCTTGATTTCCTGCCCTCTTACGCCGAATACATAGAATATAATCTAAGCATTCTATAGGTGATAATTATGCATGTCAGTTCACCAAGGGTTGTTGTCCTTGAGGTTTATTAAAGTGCACAGACACAGAGAAGGTGATCAGATCATGAATCAGCATGCCAATAGGGGAATATATGTTAAATAATGGGGCCATGTGTTAAATGCCTCCTCTCTCTTTCCATTCCCTCCCTACTGTACCCATTTGCTTCTAATCTATTTATTTAAACTCAAAAAGATTTAGGGTTGATACAAGGAACTAGATAGATAACCTTGGTTAGTCCCTCACTAACTTCATTTTATATTCTTTTCTGTTCTGTTTTTGGAGGGAGTCCCAAGGGTGACTCTAAATGCTTTCATGTAGGTGTCAAGTGCATGTATTTCTAGGTCCTTTTCTCTCATTTCTGTTCCAGTTTATTAAAGTTAGCAAAAGAGTGACTGCTGGAGACATAGCATATTATTTGACTATGGTCTGTATACTTCACAAACTTTCAGTTATAAGATCAATAAGTTCTGGGGATTTAATGTACATTGTGGTAATTATAGCTCATAATAATGTACTACATACTTGAAATTTGCTGAGGGAGTCGACTGTAAGTGTTCTTACTACACACACGCATACAAATGGTAACTGTGAGGTGATGGATGTGGAAACTACCTTATTATGGTATTTATTTCACAACGTACATGTATATTAAATCACATTGTACACCTTAAATATATACAATTCTTATTTGTCAATTATACCTCAGTAAATCTGGAGGTGGGGGGGAAGGTCTGTGTATTTCAAAGTGTAGGAGAAGCATGGATGGCCCACTGAAGATATGGCTTTTTTATTTCTGTTTGTCTCTTATGTTAGAAGCAGATCCTGAGACAAAGAGTCCAATAAGAGTACAGAAGTTTCTTGAATACAGTAGTTTTGTTCAGTGTTGTTCATGATAATGTGGATGAAATGCCTTAGGAGCTTAACTCTTGTTTATATCAGTTTATGGTAAAATTGATTTCATTATGCCTTGTTTCACTTAAAGTCACAGAACCTGTGGAAGATGTTGCCTGAGGACTACAAATAAACTGTAGTTTATTTGGCAGGTGAAGGAAATGCTGGCAGGGGCGTGGGGGCTGAAGAGAAGCAAAGGCCACTAAAAGAATGTGTGTTATCAAGCTAGCTACCCCTGTGGGCAGCTGGAGCTTTTGTTCACGGCAGATGGTGTAGCCATGCTCTGCAGACTCACCATGAGCAACCTCCCTCACCTTAGCTGTGGGCGTGAAGGAGCATTGGTACTTCCTTGTACTCTGCACTGGCCTGCGTGGGTGGCAGTAGTGTGCCATGAGAGGCTGAAGAAAGCCCTCAGGTAAAGAAATGCAGGTCCTGGTAAGGTGGAAGTTAGGCATGTTAGAAGAGGAACTGAGGCATGTTAAAATTTTTAAGAGTTTATTTGAGCAAAAATCGATTGGAATCAAGTAGCACCAAACTGAAAGTGGTGAGAGGCATTCCACGGACAGGAGCTCAAGCAGAGACTTTTATAGAGAAAAAGCAGAAGCAAAGTAAAGAAATTATTGATGGAGTATAGCTTTAAACCTCATCAGCTGTGAATTGTTGTCCTTAGGTTTTGATTCTATAACCTCAAGGCATTTATAGGTTTACACCGGCCACCACGGCATTAGAGCCACCTTGGTCTAATGGCTTCCTTGTCTAATTGGTTTAACGGGCTGTTTGCAGCAAAGTGGCCAGGGTGAGAGGATGTGGATGGGGTACCAACAGTGTCTGCTGTAGCTGGAGACCTCGACATTAGAATGGTTGCTATTCTCAGCTCTGTGATTTGTAGACCTGCATTTTGAGAACGGATTGTCCACCTAAATAAAGAGGTCAACCGAGGCAAGCTTGAATTACCAGAAGTTGAGCTTATTCAGGAGTAGCAGAGCAGAGGAATTTCAACTCAGAAAACACAAAATGTAGTAAGCTACAGGTGAATCCACTGAAAGTTTGGAGTGGGCTGTATTTATGGGCAAGGAGTGTAAAGAACAGAGGAATCCAGGTAGAGACCAAGCAGTAAGTTCATTGACTTGAGGATGGGAAGAGATTCTTGGTGGATGCTTATTGGTCAGGAGGTAAGTTTCTGGTCTTCTGTAAATCAGGCATTTACAGAAAATCTGTTTCTCAGATATTCAGTTTCATTTTCCTGAAGGGCTTACATTCTCCATTTCATATCCTCCGGTTCCATTTTAGATGCAAATTCTTTTGCAAAATTAAGAGACAGTTATGAGTTTCCTTAACTATACTAGTATCGAGAAACATTGGTCTACAGTGTCTCTAGAAGAAAACCTCAATTACTATTAATTAGGTTCACCTTCTATCTATGTAGACTTTTCTGTTTTATTTCCTGAAAAAGTTATCCAATAATTGTCTAACTCTACTTTCCCTGTCTCTACTTTTATAACTACTGCCAATTTGAATTTCTTCTCTTGAATAGTCAGGTGGGGTGGGATAAGGGAGAAGTGATTGATTTTCTAGTGTCAGTTTACTACACTCCCTCAAATCTGACAGTTCTTAAAATTACACAGTAATGATTCTGAAAAATATTAAAAGTCGAGCACTGCCTATTTATAAAAACTATACTATGTAAGATGCTCAGCTGTGGATGGGAATAGTGAGTACAAATAAAAAAGGATTCTGTTTTATGTTTTAGGGGAAAGCTCTTTTGGGAGGCAGTATCTTTTTCTTAGGGGTCCATCTCTCCCCAGCTTCATTTGACCTCAGGCGTATGTGTGTAATGGGGTCTCACACATATATACCCCTTCCAGGGTTGGCCTACGGGATGGTTAATTTTATATGTCAATTTGACTGGGCCACAGGGTGCCCAGATTAAACATTATTTCTGGGTGTGTCTGTGAGGGTGTTTCTGGGTGAAATTAGCATTTAACTTTATAGATTCAGTGAAATAGATGGCACTCCAGTGTTGGTGGGCTTCAATCTATTGTTGAGGGCCTGAATAGAACGAAAAGTAGAAGTGAGGATTCGGTCCCTTCCTGCCTGCCCACTTGAGCCAGGTTGTCAGTCTTTTCCTGCCCTTGGATTAGGATTTACACCGTCAGCTCCCATGGTGCTCAGAGCTGTGGATTCTAACCAGTATTAGACTACTGGCTTTTCTGGTCGTCAGCTTGCAGATGGCAGATCATAGGACTTCTCAGCCTCTATAATCATGTGAACTAATTTCTCATAATAAATTTGTATGCATAATATCTATAGCCATATAATATGTAGATGTATCGTATATAATATATACATCTATAGATATAGGTATCTATAGATATCATACATCATATATACAACACATCATATATATCTAACGGTTCTATTTCTCTGGAAAATCCTGACAGACAGCATGTGACTGGGATAGGACCAATCTTAGTACATTATAAGATTGGGCACACAAATGGGGTGCTTGTGGACCGAAGTTCTCTTTCTACCTCACTTGCTAACCTGGCATAACATAAGACTAGGCATGATTGTGGTCACTATCCTGACTCCCTTAAATGGAGGAAGATTGCATGCAGAATGCTGCCAAGTAGAGGCAAGTGGTGGAGACAAAAAATCCTGAGGCTTTAGTCCCTGGGTCTGGCTATGCTTGAGCTCAATCAACATTAGGATTTTCTGAGCCAATTTTTTTGTGAGTATATATATATATATATATATATATATATATATATATATATACACACACACACTTGGTTTTGTTTAAGTTAGGTTTATAGTGCCTGGAGTAGAAAGAGTTCTGACTAAAATACAGACTCAACTGGCAAGACACTGAAGATGAAAATGAGAAAATATGTGTATCAGAAAAAAGTTTTTGAGAGACTTAGCATGATGATTAAAAATCTCCTTCAACACAATAAAAACTGATTTAATGTTAAGACGTTTTTTGAAACAGAGTATGTGTGAAATTATGAAAGACGTTTTCAATGACTCTTATATTATCACACCTCTGAGAGGAAAGTCTGGCTAATACTTATGTTTACTTACAGAAGAGAAAATTACTCCTGGATATTTTTGTCTCCTGACTTCCAATTCCAAATAAGTTTGTGAAAGTTGGCAAGTGAGTAAATATATATACATTCTTTTATAATTATAATTCCTATATGCAACTTTATTTTCAGGGCTAGGCGATGAGGTGAATCCCAAAGTACTTGTTGTACAATACTTATGCTATACAGTAAATCAAATGGTACTTGAAACTCTTTGAGAATTGGTCAGAAAACCATGAGATAACTAATGTTTGGCCTTGGAAACTTCAAAGGTCCATTTTGGGGTGGTGAGTCTTGCATGAAATCCCTGGTGTCTCCGAATTGCCAGGACCATTTACTACCACCAGGCAATGATCTCGGCTATAGATGCCTAACCTTCAGAGCTACCCTTGGTTGTACAACAAAAACAAATGATTTATCGAACGGTGGTGGGCTGGGGCCTCTCAGTACAGAAGTGCAGTGCTGTGTGGGCTCTGCCATGGAACACACCCATAGAAGAAGCGAGGGTTGTGGAAAAGCAAGGGTCACACAATGATTGGGACAAGTCATCTGTTCTCAAACTTTTTGCTGTCACTCTTAAAAATTAGTGAAGAAACCAAAGGATTTTTTTTAATGTAGAACATATCTATTTATGTTTACTATATTAGAAGTTAAATCAGAAAAATCTTTAAGTATTGGGAAGCTTACAAGCTCATGGTAGAGGTTATGAATTTTCAGTATTCTAGTTTATGTTGAAAGATTAGAGCTTGTAATTGGTAACAGGCACTGTGTTCTTTTCCTTAAAGTGACTTGACCGTGAAATGAAAATCCCACTAATACCTATTTCCAAATAATCATACGTTGTTAGTGTTTTTTTCAACACAATGTGGTGTTCTGTGAAAAAAAAAGCGTCCGGTTTAGCTTGAAACTTAAATCCTCACACAGTCGTTTTCCTCAAACCAACCATAGTTCTTTGGTATACAGCAGAAGTACTTTATGAATACTTCCCATTTCTTAACATATAGAATATTAAAAGGAAATGTACTTAAGGGTTGAGAACTAACAATTTTTAGTGTTTTATCAAGGGCATTCTTAAGTGAAACTGGCTTTTTTTTTTTGGTTGGAACTGGAGTTCATGACAATGAAGAATATGACGACTGGTTTGATGCCTCTGCCTCGATTGCTGCTAAGGTGCCAGCAGTTTTACCACCAGTGCCAATGGCAGTATAGTGAAAAAGACAAATATCATCTTAGCATCTCCCTTGAAAGGGTTTGGGAACCGCCAAGTGTTGGCAGACCATACTTTGAGAACCACTGATTTAAGAAATGCTATCATTCTGTCATTAAAAAACAAAAAACATTATTGCCAGGCACTTCTCAGTGCCTAGGCTGTGTCAGCGGACAAAACAAGTAGCTCTGCCTTCATGGAGGTTACTTTCTAGCAGCGGTGGTGATAGACAATACGATACATATAAATAGGTAAATTAGGAGATGCATTAGGAGATGATAAGTGCTGTGGAAAAATGAAAAGTAGAACAACGTAAGGGTGATTAGGAATGCTGGTAGGTAAAAAGTAGCAGGTTGAAATTTTAGTGTGGCCAGTGTAGGCCTCATTGCAAAGGTGATGTCTGAGCAAAGTCTTAAAGGACGTGAGGGAGGTAGCGATGTGGCTATCTGGTGAAGGAGCATGTCAGTCAAGGGAACAACTGTATAAAGCCTGTCAAGTGAGAGTGTGCCTGGCGTAGTCAAAAAAGCATCAGGAAGCCAGTGGGAAGGGAGTGGAAGGAATGAACAGTAAAATCCTAGGTTATGTGGCCAGAGAAAGAAGGGAGGGAGCAGATCATGTAGAGAAGTGGGAGCTACTGAAAGGTTTTTAGTGAGAGAGTGAGCAGATCTGTCTTAGGCTTTAAAAAGGTTAATTTTATTGCTGTGTTGAGGATAGACTGTACAGGACAAAGAAAGGAAATGGAGACTAATTAAGAGGCATGTGTAACAATTGGATGAGAGATAATAGTGGGTCGGGCTAGAGGGGCAGATGTGGAACTGGTGCAAAAGAAGCATCAGTAGAACTTTCAAATGATTTGGATGTGGAGTGTAAAAGAAAGAGAGAAGTCAAAGGTAACTTTGAAATTTTTGGCCTGAGTAACTGAAAAGATAGTATATCTCTTATACAAAAATGACCTCAAAATCTACCATAGGTCTAAACCTAAATCTTAAAGAAAAAAAATCTTCATGACCTATGGGTAGGCAAAGTGTTCTTTATGACCTCAAAACGTGCTTCGTAAAAGGAAAAAAAAAAAAACTGATACATTAGACTTCATCAAAATTAAAAATATTTGCTCTGTGAAAGACACCATTAAGAGAATGAAAATAAAGTCACAGTATGGGAAAAATTTGCAAATTACATATCCCACAAAGGATTTGTATCTAGGATATATAAAAAAGCTTTTAAAACTCAACAGCAAGAAAACAATCCAATTTGAAAACAAAAAAAGGGTTTAAACAGATACTTCAAAGGATGAAAAATAAGCACATGAAAAGATTCTTAAATCATTAAATACAAATCAAAGCCACTGTGAGATACTACAGCATACCTATTAGAATACCTAAAATAAAAATACAGACAATAGCAAGTACTGACAAGGATGTGGATGGAGCAACTTTTTCTCATACATTATTGGCAGAATGTAAAATGGCATGGCTACTCTGGAAAGCAGCTTGGTGGTTTCTCATAACGTTAAATATCCACTTATCATATAACCTAGCAATGTCACTCCTGATATTTACCCTAGAGAAATGAAAACTTATATTCTACAAAAACCTGTGCATCAATGTTCATAGCAGTTTTATTTATATTAGGCAACAACTGGAAACAATTCAAATGTCCTTCACTGAGTGAATGGGTAAACAAACCATGGTATTTCTACAAAAGTGAATTCTGCTCAGAACAAAAAAAGGAATATATGCAACAGCTTGGGTGGATGTCAAGGGTAATGTGCTGTGTGCATAAAGCCAATTTCAAAAGGTTACATGTCGTATTATTCCATATCTATAACATTCTCGATATGACAAAATTATAGTGATGGAACAGATCAGTGGTTGATTAGTGGTTGCCAGGGGTTAGGGCTGGAGTGAGAAGGGTGTGACTATAAATGAGTAGCATAAGGAAGTTTCTTTGGGGTAATGAAACGGCTTGTATTTACTACTAGTTACAAAAAAATCTAAACGTGTGATAACATTTTATAGAACTATGTACGAGGGGGGGAAATGCACATAAAAGCTGGTGAAATCCAGGTAAGTTCTGCATGTAGTTAACAGTATTGTACCAATGACAATTCCCTGGTTTTGATAACTGTACTATGTTATGTAAGATGTTATTTTACAGGGAAGCTGGGTGAAGGGTTCACAGGAACTCTACTATTTTTGCAGCTGCTCTGTGTGCCTAACATTATTTCAAAAGAAAAAAAAGGGCGTTTTCATTAATGAGGATGAAAAAGGTTGCATATAGAGCAGATTTAAGAAGAGATGAGAAGTTCAATTTTGAACATTATAAGTTGGAGATGTCTGTTATACATGCTTATGTGCACAAGGCCAGAGTTTGGGAGAGGAATCTGAACAAGATATATGCTGGGAGGTAATGTGTAAAGCCAGACTGGGTGAGCTCAAGAAGGGCAGGAGTTTAAAGAGGAATCAGGACTGAGCCTCAGAATGCTCCATTATCAGACAACATGGGAAAATAGGATTCTAGGAAGAAAATAGTTCCAATTTTACTATTTCCCATTTCCTGAAAACTCTTTGATGTGTGTGTGTGTGGCTCGATAGAGATCTGTTCGACTCAGTAGATAATAGATTCGAACCTCTTTCAGTTGTCGTGGACCTTTTTCTCTCTTTCTCTGTACTTGATCAATTCCAGTAAAGTTTTACAGTGTATCAGAATGGCCCTCCTTTCCCCTCATCTATTGAACTCTTATTGATGACTTTACAACCTATTCTCCCAATCCCCACTACCTCTCAGGGGTCATGGATGGATGGATGCTTTGGGAGAAATGAGCATTAGTTTTATTAGGAGAGGGTGGAACATCTGTTGTGAGACTACTTTTCCTAATGGGGAAGTAAAGACAAAATTTGATTCACTTTTAGGAAAAATTTTCATATCATCTTTAGTTTTGTTCCCTGAAACCATTGCTCAGTTATGGTCAATCTCTAGTCAATTTTATCTTTAACTGAAAGTTCTCTTGGCACTGTCTTTCCATTATCATTGCTATTAAAAAATTAATTCATTTAGTTAACTGACTTCAGTTTCATGACTAGGCAAACCATTATAATTATTTTATAAGTTTAGGCATGCAGCCTTACTTAGAAGGAAGTTTATAAACCATAGTTTACATTAGGAAACATGAAGGGCTAAAATCAATGATGTAAGCATCCATCTTAAGAAGCTGGAAGAACAGCAAATTAAACCCAAAGGAAAAAGAAATATTTAATAAAGATAAAGGCAGAAATTAATGAAATAGAAGAAAATATAATAAAAAGGATCAACAAAGATGAAAGCTGGTTCTGTGCTAGAAAGATTGGGCAGCGAAAAAGAGAGAACCTACGAATTACCAATATCAGGAATAAAAAATGGGATATCATTTTAGATCCTAGAGACAGTAAAAAATGAGACTATTATAAATATTTATTCCAGTGAATTAAAAAATAAGCGAAATAACCCAATTTCTAGTAAAGTACAATTTACTAAAACTAACATCTATTTCTGACATAAGCAGAAGTAGAAAATCTGGATGGTCCTTTTATAAGTTGTCTATTCATATTCTTTGTTCATATTTCTATTGAGAATTTTTGTCTTTTTTCATTGATTGATGGAACTTCGTTACGTATTAATATATTAACCCTTTGTCATATACATTGCACATGTTTCCCTCAGTGTTTTTACTTTTACATTTTATTCATAAAATACAGAAATTTTTATTATGTAGTTAAATTTGTTGAACTTTTTCTTCGTAATTTCTTTTACTTTTATGTCCAGTCTATCCTTGTATGGTTTCCTCTAGTTTATGATGATGATGCTATGTCTTTTAAAAATGAATTCTCTAAAAATTCTGCAGCCGAGTTTAATGTGTGATATTAACCAAGCGATCAATTAAAAAAGAGTCAGTTTTCAACATCATTTGAAATATAATCAATGATTTTTCCATTGGTTTGTGATGCTTCCTTCACCAAATGTTAAAAATTTGTGTATACTAGGGTCTGTTTATTTTTTGCTTCTTCTGTTAATTCCTTTATGTCATTACCGTTAAAAATGTTTTTCATTCCCTTCACACCTTCTCAGAAGAACTTTAGAATAACTTTATCATGTTAAACATTTATACAGGTATTTTGTTAAAGCTATATGTTTTAGGGGAGAAACCTAGATATTTTTACAGAAGTAATGTATCGAAGTGGTTAAAAGTATTGGTTTTATACATTATCTGTAAAATAGGGATAGTATTACTTGATAAGTTTGTTGGAAAGACGAAATAAAATGAAAATAGGATGTAAAACATCTTGAATGATCCTTGGCATATAATAGATGCTTATTAATTGAAATAACTAAGTATTACTAATTCCCATTATCATATGCCTCTCAATTAATGATGCCTTTTATCATCATTAATAGTACTAGGTCATTACACCCTATAAGTAGCATGTCTCTCCTCTTATGTAAATCTTTTATATCTCTCAGCAAAATTCTAATTTTTTTCATATTAATCACATTTTTGGCTTGGTTTATTCACAGGTATTCTATGATTTTTAATATTGTTTTGCACAGACTTGGTTTTCTCCCATTACATCCTTTTGGTCATTGATGCTTTATAGGCAAGACTTTGAAAGTATATATTTATCTCGTATCTGATTACTTTCCTGAAATTCAAAAAACATTTAAGAGCTTTTTAATTGATTCTCATTTGAACTACAAATAATAATGATTTTGTGTCCTCATTTTCTGTAGTGCTTATTTTTACTTTCAGTTTCTTTCCTTTTTAATTGAATTCAACAGAAGAATGATGGTAGTGTATTTTCTTGTTTAAATCCTTACTTTTAATGAGAATGCCTCTAGGGTCTTATTGTAAGTTGTTTTGTTGGCTTTTGAGTTTAGAATAGATATTTCTTATGTTGAGAAAGAATCCTTCTTTTCCTAATGCACCAGATGTGAGTCTCAGGCCACAAACTCATGTGTGCAGGAAAAGTAACTGAAGTAAATTTTGTAAATTCATTTTGCCAGATGGTACAACCTTAATCTCAGTTCATTAGGGTTTCTCTTTTTCTCTTCCGAGGGGCTTACATTGTGCCAAAGTAGTGGGGAGAGTCGGCATCTGATCTTGTGCCTCCTCCTCTTCTCTATTTTTCTGCTTTTTTCCCACTTGTGGGTAGTGAACCAATCGGCTTTGAGGCAAGGATAGGAGGGGCTAGGCAGGGAGAAGCAGCAAAGATTTTTTGTTTGTTTGTTTTTGTTTTTTGTTGTTTGTTTGTTTGTTTCCTCACAGATTGCATTGGGGTGCAATAAAAAACAAGGAATGTTCAGAGAACATCTTTTCTCCCTGGTCTTCCCTTGACACCTTGTCTTCCTATCATAGGTTCCACAACTCACTAGCGGTGGGGTGAAGTAAAAAGCGGGGTGTGGAATGTGGAGTGGTGGGAATGAGAAAGTGGGTGAGGATCCAGGCAGCAGCGGAACATAAAAACAAAGGGAGAGGGGAGGATGCAAAGAAGGAAAATTCCAGTAGTAAGTAGAGAGGGAGTAGGTCTAGGTCAGCATGGGTTGGTCACTCTTACTCATAAGCAAATATGCTAGTGAAGGACTTTCCATATTTCAGTTTGAAATAATGAAAAAGGAAGTAGGCATGACCCAAAGAACTTCCCTGTTCCAATATTTTGAAGTAAAAATACACGTACACACACATACATTTTATATTTCATATGTGAGTCTGTCTTCTTTTCCTTCCTTTCCGTTGCCTCCCTCCTTCCTCCCTCCCCTCCCTCCTTCTCTCTCTCTCTACCCAACTCCCCCCCCTCTTTTCCTTCCTCTTCCTCTCCCCCTCTCTCTTTTTCTGTATAAAGCTACCATCCAAAGGGCAGAAAATTGGAACAGTTAAAAAAGTAAATGCAAAGAACAAATTTTCAACTATACCACTGATTTTAAATCGAAAGTATCTTGGGAGAAGTGATAAATGATTTATTTTGCCAAGGTGTGTTTAAACATCAGAATGATTTGATTCCCTCAGGAAGAAAAACCCGATCTATATTCTAGTTGTTCATTGAAGAAGGAAGCAGTAGGGACAACTAGCTCTTAGCTGTGTTCACCAGTGCAGTCTTCTTTCTCCAGATCACAGCTTGCCATTTATTTCTTAAGCTGCACTTTTGTGCAGTTAGTTTTTCCTCTCCATCTGATTCATTCTGAGTCATGGGGAGCATGACTGACACTCTCATTGTGTCAGAAAGCATTGCAGAGAGGACTGCCTTGCTTGTTCTGCACCATTAAATGCTTGCTTGAGTCTATCAGAAATAGTTTGGAGAGTCACAACACAGGAAAAAAGAGGGGACTCTGAGGGTTCTGTCTGGGAGGACTTAGATTAGGAGAAATGGAATTAATAGTTTTCTGTTTGGGCACCCCCCCCCCAAGAAAAAAAATAAACCAATGTGCTTAATGGGCAGCTAAATCTCACTGTGTTTCATGATTCTCAAGCAACCAAAGAGTCATTTAACAATGGCATTCTCTCCTAATAAAAGATTCTGTTTGAGCTTGCCAGGTCTCCATGCAGGGTGAGGGGTGAGGAATCACCTTCGCGGCAGAATACCATTACCAATATCAAACCTCTTTGGTCATTAGTCTTCCCCAGACACATTTACTTGTAATCCCTCAGTGAGGAATTGAAGGTTATTATCTCAGGCACATTGAAGGGACATAATTTTTCAGGACGTGGGAGGCTTCTGTTCATTAAAAGCCCACTGAAATAGCATCGCTTGAAAAATTTAATCTGAAAAAAAAGTGGCCCTCTACTCAATGAAAATTACTTCCAAAGAGATAAGACAAGGGTAATATACCTTGAGGATATTAAAAGCTAGAATAGAATGGACATGTGGAACATTTCTCTCCTTTCCTTATTTCTTATTTAAAGCATAAGTATGGTACACGTAGAAGATGGAGACAATGAATCAAAAACTCTTTGTCCTCTTTTTGCCATAAAACATTAAAACCCCATTGATTCTCTGTAGCTGTAATAATTCCATTCATAAGAGACAAGAACCATAGTACCAATAAAAGGATAGAAAAATATAATTTGTTGCATTAATGGCCAGCGGTTGGAACAAAATGTATTAGTAGTTTAGAAAGCATTCTGTGTATGATTCTGTATGTACTTTGCTTTAAGAAGAAATACACAAAATGGAAGGACATAGGAGATAACATCTTTTCATTGGCATGAACTCGTTGATTTGAGAATCCTTCTATAGTTCTGTTATAAAAAAGCATATTTGCCCCCAAAGCTTTGTAACTTGCAGTAAAATCCATTTTCAGTACTTCTGAATTCAGCTCACATAGCCTTCTTGTAGGCTATAAGGAGGATCAAGCTGTTCCAAAACAGTCATCACAATCTATTACACTTTGTTCCCTGTAGCTTTTGTTCTCAGTTGCATATGATACTGTAATTGTGTAAGAAATTTAAAATATATGCTGGTTTTACATATGGAAGGGCTATAGTTTTGCTTGTTCGGAGCATTCTTGAGTATACCATCCAGAATGTAGCATGAATAATCCAGGGCAAAAATAACATTTCAAAAGATAGCATATCAAATTAATTTCTTTTTATGTTAAAAGAAGTACCTTAGGAGAAAAATACTTCTTGAGATTGTGGCTTGGTTTATATGTAAGAAACAGAAAATTCAAGCCAATAACTTAAGCCCCAAAGTTTTACTGTAAATTTCTGTATTGCTGAAACAAAATCATTTTGCCTAAGAACACATTTAATTTTTTTATTCTTAATTAGAGACTGTATTGATTCCATTTCTAATAAATGATAGAAGCCATCATATACATTTTAAAGAATTATGTTTGGAATATAATTATACTCTTTTTGGATGTTGTAATTATAGCTTAAGACCTACTTTGATACGGTTAGAAAACATACTTTCACAGTAGTTTATTCAAATTAGGGAAAACGGAACTTTTTCTCCCAGGAACCAACTCTTGTTCCTATAATCATTATTACTTAATTTTTTCCAGTCATTCAAACTTCTTTGAGACCTTTCACTCTTTCCTTCTCTATGCAATCAGTTACCAAGTTCTACAAAATCTTCACTTATAAAACTGCTTTCCTCAATAGAATCTCTGAATTTTATGTCTTTGAAGGAAACTCCTATAGTCCAATTTTTTCAGAACTTTTTAAGTAGCAGAAACTTTTCTCCAGATGCTATATAGAAACTCCCCCAATTACTACTATTCTACTACTACTAATCTGATTTGGTTGAAGCAAGAGTAGTGGGGAGGGTCACAGACCTCTGTTTGGTCCACTCTTGCTAGCTTGCTGTCACCTTCAAAGATGCTTAATCCCAACGTATCCTTGGAGTGGAGGAAAAAGAGGTCCAGAAGTCAAGTGTCTTGTTCGAGATCATTAAGCCAGTTAGTAAAGATCTGGGAACAGAAGTCAAATTTAACTTTATTGCTTTTTGGCTCCATTGCCCATGCTATCACTATCACCATACCATCACCTGAGACTTGGCTTATTGCAATATGTTCTTAGTATTCTCTGATCTCTCCTCTCACACATTCCCATTTACAGAACATAAGATTTTGCATTCTTTGTAGTTCTTCTTTGTACAACAGGCTCCTGTGGCTCTCCACTGCTTATAAAATCAAGCCTTAGTCTTTCTGGCTATATTTCAGACTCTTTGTAATCTGAGCTTTTTCTTATATTGTTCCCCAATTCAAAGTCACTATGCTAGCCAGTGTTGTTTCTTCACTGATCTGTGAATCACCTCCAAGTCTTTCCTTTACCTGGAATCCTGGTTTTTCATCTAACCTATCTTTCGAGGTTCAGATCAAGATCCTTGAAGCCTGTTCTAACTATACCAGTCCACAGTTACTCTTTTGTCTTTCGAAGGATGGACTGTATTTTGTATCAGTTTTGGCTTTTAAATTTCACATGGATAAGAATAGGTATTGTCTTATCAGTAAAAGGTAAATTCGACTAGGACATGGACCATGGTTTATTTTATACATAATACTGACACTGTGCCCTGAGAAAATCGGCTGTATTTTGTGAGCGAATTAAATTGGACTGGGGTGATGAAAACTATCCCTGCCCTTGACGCTGCATGAGGATCCACTGCAGCATTTTTCATGTACCCGATGATGGTTACTCTGTTTGAATCTCATCCATTTCCCTTTCCCACCATAAAATTTTGGGCCTAATATTTTCTATCTGATTGTTTTCTGTAACTATGCCATCGGCCTTATCATTGAACAATTCTAACTGAATATAAACAGATGTTAATGATAATTATGTAAATATTTTATTGCAAATATCAATTTCTGTAAGTTTTCAATAAACATCTTTAAACTTATATAGAACAGTGAATATAATTCCTTTTCAAAAATTAATAAGAATCATGCCAAAAGTCCTATTTGTTCCAGGAGCAGATGCTATCTATGCCTCTCTCATGTCCAGATGAGAAACTCAGGCAGAACTCCATGTCTTATCTACTTATGTTTCTACAGTTAGAATTCAGAACGCAGGATTATTTGAAATGAAAAGAGGAGTCAATTCTGATTGGTTACTGGTTTGACAATGAAAAATAACTTTGCTAATTAGGTTACATAATGAATATTTTCAATAAAACTTTATTAGTACCTTTTAAAATATATGTATACATATATGCTGTAAATTTAACTCAATAAAAACGTGTTAACAATATTGAATATAATTAACAATGTCCTAGTTTTCCCAAAAATTATTTAAAACATAAGTGTCATACATATGCATATCTTAGGCTAAAGAAGATGCCTCTAAATGAAAGAGTATAAGGTGTGTTATTCTATCAGTTTTAGAAAAGTCTTTTTGATATATTGCCCCAAACTGAAAAAAAATTAATGTTTCTAATGATGGGTAACAAATCTCTTCACAACTCAGGATGATTTCCATTTTTTTCCTTCAACAAAGTTGAGGAAGATCTAATTGAGTTGCCAGCTGATGAGTCACAAAAATAATATTTGAAGACGTTTTGCTGTATGGTTTTGGCATGTAAACTAGAAATTCAAAGAGTTGAATGACATTTTATGGCAAAATTTGCTTCAATTCCACTTATTTGTGTGTGAACAATGATTCTCAGAGCTCACAGAAACACAAAGAATTGATGCTGAACTCAATCTTATTATAGCAATAAAGAATATTCATCCACAAAAACATGAAATAAAATAAAAATTCTTATTCATTTTATTAAGAAAAGAATTTCCAACTTTTTGTTTAAAATTTACAGTATATTTATATTGGTTTTAAGCTATATAATATTAATAATAATTGTAGTAGTAACTCAATACAGATGGAAAATATTACCTTGAAGAATGAAATGACATCAGTAAAAGATTATAAGTATAAAAATATTTTACATGAAGATATTCTGTGGGGAAGGTGGAATGAAAATGCAAGATGAAAAGAAGACAATTCCTAAGGGATTTCACTTGTATAAGGTATAAGTTTGACTAAAGTCAAATTCATAGAGATAGAAAGTAGAATGGTGGCTGTCAGGGGTTGGGGGAGTGGGGACTGGAGCATTATTGTTTAATGAGTACAGTTTCGGTTAGGAATGATGAAAAGTTCTGGAGATGGATAGTTGTGATGGTTGCACAATGATATGAATGTACTTAATACCACCGAATTGAACCTTTAATATGGTTAAAAATGATAAAAATTTTATGTTATATATATATTACCTCACACAAAAATAAAGTAATTTTGTTTAAAAAGAAAAAAAAACAGACTACAAGGTTAAAAAGAAAAAAGAATGATATAAAATTTCTAAGTGTTAAAGATCACTTTGTCCATATATATATTTTCAGTGGATAGTGTCAAGTAGCAGTAGCTTTGGAATTTTTTTTGGATACATTATTTCATTATTTTAAAATGTCAGTATTTACAACACATCAGGTATCAATTATTTGAAATTATTTAAATTAAAAATAAAAGAAGTGAGAGGTGAATTAGCAATGTATGAGTGAGTACATAGTTTTCCAAATTACTTTAGAAGGATACATAAGCAAAATATGGGAACTCTTTTAGCCAAGAAGCACTGATATTGCTTCTCAGTTTTCCTCTTATTTTCTCTCTGCTTGTAGAATTCACTGGTCCTTTTTCAGTTCTCTGTTGCTTCCCACCAAGGGGCTTTTTTCCTTTTTCAGTCTGTTCAGTGTCCCCAGTCCTCCCTCAGTCCTAACTCAGCCACCCTTAACCAGATGATTTCAGCTCATCCTTTTGAATGAAGCTTCAGTGATAGGTCTTAGGAAGCCTTCTCTAAGCCACTTACCAAAGTAAGGCTCCCTAGAATCATCCCTAACCTTATCACACCCCGATCTTTTTCTGTGTATCTCTTATCACAAATACAATTTTAAAAATTGATTTTTTTTTTTTAAACTGTGAATCCCTTAGGGGTAGAGACTGACTTTCTCTTGCCCACTGCTCTATCACCCAAAGAGTCAAGCACAGAGACGGTGTTAAAGAAAAAATTATTCCTGCCCCTCTTTAAAGATGGCAAGGCAGACTTTATTCAGTATCATTGTGATAGGTATAGGGACTACTTAGAATTTTGCAGTGGGGGAGAGACTGGATTCAATACAGCATAGGTAACAGGAATTAATAGCCAAGGGGCAGGGTTGGGATCAGTGAATGTAAAATTATTAAGAGTAAATATCATTGGTAGGGATGGATTCTGGCTGACCTTATCTAACAAGATTCTTGCTGAATACAGGCCTGGGTGATCAGATATCTGGGGGCACAGTGGAAGATGAAGAACATGATTAGATATTGAATGTAAACAGATCATGAGGTTGGGAAGTTCTTATTCAATTGATTCAGCAGGATTCTTGTTAAAACTTGATTTTACAAGGAAGTGCACAATGGGTTTAGGAGAAGTTTCAGGAGCCTGACCAAAGTTTGGTCAAGCAAAGAATCTTTGTTAATAGGTTCATAGAAGCGACTCAAAATTTGTTGAATGGATGAACGAATGATATAACTTAAAAAAATAAAGTTTATTTTTAATAGCTGTGTTTGGCCACAGACACTTAGAGCGTTATTATTAATTTAAGAGGAAGGATTTCTATATTCATGAAAGATCTTAGGAAAACCTCACAGTTACATGGATAAATAAGATTATGTACAAAAAAAAAAAAGACTTTGAAGGAGTTAAAGTCAATATTCAAATGTTGACTCTTTTATGTAAACTGTATCATTCAGGTTCTCAGAGAAAGAGTCACCAAAATGGGCTTAAACATGAGGAAAATGCACGTGAAAGATAAAGGGAAGAGAGAGCAGGAGTAGATGGGGAAAGCTGCAGACTATGATGCAAGTCCGATATCTGTGAAGGAGAGGAAAAAGGAGGATTGGCAGGAAGAGTCTCAGACTGCACTGCAGTGCTTAAAAGAGTTCTCTAGCCCAAGTCACCTGTTAGGGGAGTCTCACATCCTACAGGATGGACTGCACTAGTATCCTTGCCAGGCACAGTCACTACGTGGGGCAGCCTAGGGAAACCATGGCCTTGGTATAGACGTGATGATGAATCCAGAGGGATGCAGCTGAAGCTGCCAGAATGTTGGTCCATTCTGCTCCTGCCAACAGGAGATCTGAGCAATGCATTCTCGTGGCCACCACACTGAGAAATCTAGAGGAGCATCATCTGTGCTATCTATCATATTCTAATTTATCTATCAGGTCACTCTACATAGAGCTGAGGGTAGCCCATTCTCTGATTTTCTGTTGGTTATGCATTAGCATATTTTTCTTTGACAAAGGCTGAACTTTTCAACCAATACCACCAGCTTACTGGCTTAACTGCTGCTTGCCATCAGCTCATTGCATATTCAGGACAACATGGATTTTACTTCTTCGTGGCCCCCAGTCCATTTACTACATGGAACTGATGGGTTGGTCTTTGGTTATTACAATGTTGGGTTAGAGAATGGTAAAATCAAACAAACAAACAAACAAAACAAATGAGGAATAAAGGCAGGCCTTTAGCAAAACCAGTCCTTTATTGGAAAGCCTCTCTGGGATAGGAATAATAGGAATTCAAAGGAACAGAAATATGGTAACATTTAACTATAAAAGCTCTTCCAAATCTAATGGCTGTTATTATTACCTGGTAGTGAGTTTCTCTTTGGAAAAGTGCAGAGACTCAGGGGATTATATCTTGGTACTCATAAAGGCTGTACAAGACAAGTTCCTGTTTACTCCTTGGGGCTTCATCTGTCTTCAGTAGTTATAACTGTGCCACCCATCCATTTGTCTCTAGAGAAGCTTTGTTAATGGTTCTGCTACTATCCGTTGTCAAGTCACCCTTGGAAGAATAGTTTCAAGTATGGTCACCATGGTGATGACACATGGGTCACTTTGTACTCTCTCATGACCAGGACTTCACAGACCTTGATTTTAGGTTCAATCACATGTGGAAGTCTAATATTAAAATAGCATTGAGGGGTAAAATCTTTCAAATTTGCTCTCGTTATCTGACATTCTTTTCTGAGAGCAACCTGTTTTTGAGTGGTTATATAATTGCGTGATGATTTTACTGACTGTTCCTTTTTTTTTTTTTCTCTCCTGATTCTTTGGGTTGTTTGAAGGTCTTTCTGAAGTAGAGTATTGATTAGAAAATGCAAAGAATGTATGCTTTTCACATATAGTAACTGCCTATTTTCATTATCAAAGGAATATAAGCGCTCCTGGTCAAAACAGGATCAGAGAAAATGGGTGAAGGAGGCCAAAGAGTCCTAAACAAACAAATTCCTAAGGAACTTGCACACATTATGTGCTTTGGGGGAAAAAATGCGCAGGATCAGAAACCTCTCCTGATTTCTCTTTTGTTTTATAGACTGCCATGGCGATAGGAGAAGGATAGAATTGCGAGAGACTAGAACTTATTGTAATACTGAAAACTTATGAAATCAACATGAACATTTATTTCTGACCTGGACATTGTATCCCTATTATGTGAAGGTTACCACCTGTCTAAAAAGGTCTCTTAGCATCCTCTCTGTCCTCTGGGGACCTTAGAGATTGTGTTTGAGGGGGAATAAGTTCTTATGTCTATAAGAACTTATTTCATTTCACTCATGCAACATTTGGCACCAAGAAAGAAAACTATAATATCCTGGGGTTGCTGGCAGGTGTTTAAAGGTGTCAGGTAGGAATTGGAGAAGCTCAAATGGAGGGTCTCTTTTCAGCTGTCCTTTTAGCTTGCAAAAATGCTGACATCTGCAGAAAGAACCTATGCTCCAATGAGAGTGAGCGTGAGAGCAAGAGCAGGCACCGTAACCATCATAGCCACAACAATACTGCAGAGCTAAGTAGAGGGAAGCAAAGTCTTTCATCCTAATCCCTGGTAATGATTCAGTCCTCATTGACTAGGCATGAACAAGTGCATGGACCAGGTGTAAGAGCATTCTGTGACCAGACACAAGGGCCTCTGAGGAAAGGAGACATCACAGTATGGTGGAAAAAATGGGAAGAGGAACAAGAATGACAGGGCTCATAGTAGAGGTTACAGACAGGAACATCACAGGTACTGCTTTCTAGTTATTCTGGTAAAGACAATTTCCTGAACTATACAGAGCATCAGTTTTGCAAGATACTAAGATAGGATGCACCAAAAAGAGGATTCTTTGGTTATATCAATTAGGGAAATGTTGCCAGCCATATCCTCCCAGGTGCCGATGTGTTATACATATTAGTTATATGAAGTAAAGAAAACAATCTAACTTTATTTAAACCCAGTGTTTCTCAAATCTTTTGAATATAGAACTTTATTTTTATTTGCTCATTTAGATAGTTATTTATTACTAACATTTCAAGGAAAGCATGTCCTAATGCATATAGTATGGAAATGCCATGTTAATGGTCATTAGTTATGAAGCGTAGAGGGGAGAGGATTGAGTATCAGAACCCGATGAATGGCCTTTTGAGTTCTTGTATGTGTACCCAGCCCTAGGTGTGCATCAGGATTCTCTGGTGGAGCTTGTAAGAAAAAACACCCACTCCAGACCTCGCTTCTAAGAAATCTGAATCTAGAGAATAGGGTCTTAGGACCTGTATTTAAAAATTATTTCCCAGGTGATTCTAATGAACCAGCCCAGTACTGTTCTATGGATCAGCATTTAGAATCTACTAATTAAATTACAGTTGGCGCTCAGTTGTTCCAATAAAGTTGTTGTTGGCTCTGTAAGATCAGGTTAAATAATTCATGTCATATAATACATACCTAAACTGAATATAGCCTACCTTTAGATTAGAGTCAAAGTTCTGGTGCCCGAAGTAGGCAAAACCAGGTAATTTTTTTCCTTACAGAATTCTGCTTTAATAAAACTAATTTTAGTCTGAATGTGTTACCTTTTCTTTAATTGAAAAAATAACAATGTTATTGAAGGAATTCAATGAAGGGTAGATGAGGACAGGCTAGCATACAGAATAATTTTGTAAGTCCTCAATTGAGTATGGAACAATTTTATCTAGGGAAGTAGAAACTGAACTACTCTTTTAGTATTTTGTTGGAATGACTCTCATTATTGAATGTGGAGTGGCATTTGAATGCAGAGAAGCCTGGCAGCCTTTATAGGGAGATCTAGTCCAACAGTTTGCTTTTGAGCATCTTCCTTAGGAGTCTATACTTTTCTTATTGCTTGGCTTGACCATTTACTTGAAGGTGACAAAGAATGAGTGGTGACAGGTCTGATAAGGTAACTATTTATAGATTTCTAAAACTCAGCTGAGGAATTATGGTTCCATGGTCAGACACAACAGTGGTTAATAACTGTGATGTTGTGAGTGATGGTTCGGAGCAGTGATGGTTACAGCAGAGTAGGTGAGATTGGAACTTTATGAAAAACTTGACTAAAATAAAAAGTCTAGAATGTTTCTGCAAAGTGAACTCATTCTATCATCAAGATTTCTTGGTTTAGCTCAGTGGAGAAGAAAGCACATTGGGTAGACTATTCGAAGTAACCTCCCAAGTGGTGTTTTTCTGGTGGCCTTTCACATATAAGAATTAATTCCAAGGCAACAAACCTAGATCTGTCAGAAGATCCCAAACACTGTTAGGTGAGAATTTTGCCTCTGATGCAGAAATTGTCAAGCAGAAAAGAAATGTGATAATTTAAGGCAGTGCTTCTGAAACTTTGACGTACATATGCATTGCCTGGGTTCTTGTTAAAATCCAGATTCTGGTTGAAGAGGGCAGGAACAGGACCCAGAGTCTTCATTTTTAGCAAGCTCCTGGGTGATGCAGTTGCTTCACAGCGTATCAGTTTGGAAAGCTAAGGTATTTGGTAAGAGGCTTGGAAAGCTGTCCTCTTGCAGGGCGTATTTTATGATTTGGCTATCAGATTGGTCATACTTAGTATGTATTGTTAATATAATTAATATAGCATGTGTGGAGACAGGAATTATGGTAGTCATACTGAATTATTAAGTTTTATTGTTATTTATTGCACAAGAGAAATAATTAGTCCTATGTCATACACATTTCACATTTTATTTTTTATAGTTTGCCTTTTTCTTTTGATTTTGTTTAGTGTCTGTATTCAGGTATATGTTTGAAATTTGTGTTTCCTTCTGGGCTCTGTGTCGTGTTTGGAAAGGCTTTTTAATTCAAGATTATAAAAAATATTCAATCATATTTTTTCCAGTACTTTTATGGTTTCATATTTTACTTATATTACAACTAAAATTTTAGCGATTTTATTAAGGCATAATTTACATACCACCAACTTCATCCACTTTTAGCGAATTTAGAGTAATGCAACAGTCAGCACGATCTGGTTTTAGAATATTTCTGTCACCCCAAAAGCATTCCTTGTGCAGTTTTCTCATTATGATTTTTTCATCTATCTGAAATTTATCTGGGTGGAAGGAGTGGGATTTATTTTTTTCCCAATGGCTAGCCAGTTGGCCCAACATCTCTGCCTCCCAGACTTGAAATGCCACCTTTTATCATAAAGTAAATTCTTGTATATACTTGTGTTTAGGTCTATATTCTATTCTGTTTCATTAGCTGATATGTATTAATCTGGGGTGATCATATATTATAATTTACTGAAACATGATGTGTTAACTGTGGAGGTGCTGGCTTTCAATTATTGCTCTCTTTTTAAAGGTTTTTCCCAAATATCTTGCTTGTTTATCTACAGGTCATTTGGTCAAATTTTCCCATTTCCCCATAAAATTCAGTTGTCTGAGTTTTTATTTATTTTTATTACCATTACATTTGTAAATTCAATAAGGAGAATTGACCTGTTTACAAGTATGGCTTCCTGTCCAAGAACAAAGTGTATTTTTTAACGATCGTCTTTTATTATCTTTCAGTTGAGTGGAAAAATTGTCTTCATTTAGGTTTTTGTTAAGTGTGCATGCTTTTTGTGAAGTTTACACCAGGGCATTTATTTGTTTTATTAATATTCAAATTAAAATTAATATTTATAAAATACTTATAATTACTAAATGTAAATAAAATATGATTTATATCTATCTACCTTACCTATTCTGTTTTTTCAGTTTTCAAAATATAATGATATAATCTTTAAGTAATAATTTTAGTGGTTCTAGTGGGTATCTTTATCTTAATCTTGAATTTACTGGGAAGGTTTCTAGTCTTTCACCAGCAAACATAAAGCTGGATTTTGTGGAGTATATTATCTATTTCACTAAGAGTTATTTTTTAATCAAGAAGATACATTGAATTTTATGAAAAGGTTACTGTTCTCTTTAAAACCTTCAGAAATATAATTCTGTTCTTCCCTTTAGGAACATATTCTTTGGGATCTATTGGTTAGTACTTTTTGGAGAGTGACAGTTCTATTATGTCCTCTGCTTCAGTGGCATCAAAACACATACTGTCTCTCCTTTTGTTTGTTCCTCATTCTTATTATTGTCCTTAGGTTGCTTTTGTCTCTTGGTCTTTTATCTCTTCATTGTGTGATTTTTCCCAGTGCTGTCTTACAGATTATTGACTTGATTTCCCCTCATTTTGGTAATGTTCCTTGCTTCATTCAGCTTATTTCTAGGTCTTTAGTGGTCTTCTTACTACTATTTTTTCCCTGAGTTCTGCAGTCTCACTTAAAAAAAACTAAACTCTACTGTCTTTATTTTCTTTAATTCTTCAAGTGTGGAGAATTTCTTTAAGGACACAAAATATTTATTGTACTAAATTTTGTTCTGTTTCTTAGGGTATATCTTCTCTTAGAGTGGAATGAATATATATATTTTTATATATATATTTTTAATGTTATATTCAGTTACATTCTCTTCTCTTTTTTCTCCTTGTTTTAGAAATTGTTTCATTGTCATCATGCTTTTCTTTTTAGCTCACTCACATTTTGAGGACAGCTCTACTTAGGCCTTCGATTTACCCAACTGCCATGAGAGTGGATTCTTATTGATTCATTAGAGAATACTTTGTCCCTCAGTATCCATTTCCCCATTCTCCCTGAGTAATAAAAACCCTGAATTTCAGTTGAGCACATAGATGACTTTTCCTAATATGATTGGTGATGAGAATGCCCACTCCTTTTAGGATGAGGTTAAGTTCCATGACCCTGTAAGGCAATATTTCCTATAGGAATTTTGCACATAACTTAGGCACAACCTTATTAGTCTTATTGAAAGAGAATACATGTTCATTGTGAAAATTTAGATATATATATAAAGAGGCAAAAAGAAGTATATTAAAATTATTTATCTCACTTCAGAGATAACCTTTGTTAACATCTTACATATCATTTTAGTCTTATTAAATACACATGCATCTTTTCCAAGATGAAAATGAGATAAAACCATTTCATGGCTTGATATTTTTCACTTAATAATACAAATAAATTTTTGCAAGTGTTATTATTTTTTAAAAAATATCTGGGGCTAGAATGTCCTTTCCAAGTTGTCTAGTTTCTTCATTTTAATTATTTTTTGAATAGGTAAAATGTTCACATGGTAGAAAAATCAAAATATTGAAAAAAGGTATCGAGAGGAACTTTATTCTCACACCCTTGACTGTCAGCCTTCAGGTACCTTCTTCAGAGTTAACCTATGTTACCAATTCTGTGTGGGTATGCCCAGAACCTTACGCCGTCACATTGATATTATTCTTTCCTTTCTCTCCCCTTTGCACAAACAGCAGCAAACCATATACAAGGTTCTTGTTGTTGGTTTTTAAAACTTGCTTTTTTTGAGTTAAGTTTAGACTTACAGAGGAGTTGCAAAAATAGTACAGAGTTTTCATATACCTGTCACTCAGCTTCCTCTTATGTTAATATCTTATACAACAAAATAATTATCAAAACTTGCTGAATTTCCAAATACACTAATCAGACTTATCAGTACTAAAGGGAGGCAGCATGACTTGGGGATAGGGAAGATGTAATTAAGTAAAGCATCTAGAAAAAGATAACTTACATTACCAGACATTCCCATTCCATCAAGTGTATTAAAAATAAATAGAGGCAGGGTTAACATTACTGGTGAAGGTTAGTTTTTATGTGAACAACTATAGATTTGAATAATATGAAGCATATATTTTGTTCTGATTCTTGCATTGCTACTCACTCAAAAAATAAAAATAAAAGACTTTTCTCCTAAATTTTAGCTCATAAATAACTCTTGGTATAGAATTAGTTCAGAAAATGTGTTGAGGTTCCGGTTCAATAGTTTTAGAAAATGTAACAGCCCATCCTTTTTTCCAGAGATATCTAGGACAGAACATATTCTTAAATACTACATTTTCAGTAGTTGTAGGCGGGATCTAAATCAAGTATTTTAAAGAAAGATTCTGTTGATATGCAGGTGTCTACTATATTAGATGCCTGCACTTTAACTCTGTAGTTCGGTATTTATATTCCACATATTCCTGATCTCTGTGTCTGGAATGTTCTTACAAGGTCCCCTATCCCCACCATCATCAGAACTATTACCAGCCTCCCTCCAGTCTCTTCCTCCTTCCCCTCTCATGCTTCACAAAGACACTTATTTTCTCTCTCTCTTAGGTGATTAACTTCCAGTACTTTTGGGTCTCAGCTAGACTGTTCCCTTGCTGAAGCCTGTTGCATTGAATCATCAACATCTAGCACAATGCTCAAAATATGGCAGACATTTAATTAATTTTATTCCTATTTTCTGCTGATGAGTAATGCTGCAATTAACATCGTTGTGCACACATCTTCATCCACATTTTAGATTATTTCCTCAGAATGCGTATCTAGATGTAACCGAGTTTAAAAGGCACAAACATTTTCAAGACGCTCTATATATTGCAGAACTGCTTTCTAGCAATTGTTCCAATTTCTACTCATATCATTAGTGTAAACTTTTTGCCTCCTGATAAAGTAGCAGTTAAATATGAGGTCATTGTTTTGGTCTTCTTAAATTCTGCAATTTTATTTTAAATTAATTGAAAACGTATTTTCATTCCTTTTTTATTTTCCTCTGTTGCTGGCTTATTTACAAAAGAAATCTCATTTCAGTGGGCAGGCATGTTACTGTCACACAATTATTTATTTTCTTGCAGTTTTCTTATTCAGTATCACATGATCTCTATTCTGAAAGGCAATACACACACACACATACACACGTATATATATTTTGCTCAAATCACAAATGATTTCCCTAAAGGTCTTTTTTAATGCCTTAAATTGAGCTGTCAGCTAGTTCACTGATCCAGAAAGAGTGATAATACATTTCATATAAATAATTTAGGAGGATTCCTCCTGTCAAAACAAAAAATGCCTTTAAAAATAAACCAATATTAGCAGTAATAATTTTAAAAATATTCTTGCAAATTTATGAATATTTCACATTTATCTTCTGCTTTATCTATGAAGACTATATCAGATAATGCAAATAATAAGCTATATTTTAATATCAGTTTCTTAATTCACAATATTACATAGTAGTTGATGGGACTGAGTAAAAGAATAAATGTTGCTTCACAGAAAATACGGCAGAAGTCAGTCACTGAACAGATAAATAAAGGGTTTTTCCCATCTGTCTAGCATATGAACAGTAAAAGTTGCTGATATTTCGATATGCTGATGTTTTATATTAACTCATAATACATTATAGCCTATGCCAAGGTTGACAAACTTTTTCTGTAAAGGGCTGATAGCAACTATTATAGGCTTAGTGAGATCATTGGGTCTCTGTTGCAATTACTCAATTCTGCAGCCACAGGCAATAAGTAAATGATGTGGGTAGCAGTGAGCCCATAGAACCGTTTACCAAAACAGGACAGAAGGGGCTGGAATTTGCTGACCCCTGGCCTATATATTATATATGACAGGCATAGAAAGTGTTGCTCATGAATGCCACTGAGAGTTCAAAGCATGATTGTTAGGAAATTTAGAAACGTTTATAAAAGCATGTTACAGAAAGCACGAAGAAACCCATTAAACATGACATATAAAAAACCCAAACCCATAGGTAGATAGGGAAGGTTTGAAATAATGTCATAGAAGTTTTCAAAGCTGGTAGAAAGAGATGAGAAGAGACTGAGTAAGATATATCAGAGCATCCTCTCTCCCCTCAAGGCAAGAAGGAAAATAATTCAGATGGTGCCAATGGTGAGTGGCGACTGGGAATGTTTACTGAAACTTGGACTGCAGACTAGTCTTTATGTCTGCACCCCCAGGAAAAAGGACCTTGTTTCCTTAAGTATCTAGGGGAAAAATGAACTACTGAGATGGACCTAGCTTGGTTGGTAGTGAGTGGTTGTTACTTGGTTTCATCCTGCCCTTTTCACAGTGATGATTCTGGGGGCCAGCAAGAAAACTAGGTTACCCAATGTAATCCAAGTTTTGATGGCCCGAGACCCACTGGCTTTATTTACCCTCCTCAAGGTATTCTCAGATATGTAGGAGAGGTCCTGAGGGACTGCCTCATATGTGCTAAGCCCCGCTTTCTCACCCTCTTGCCTCCATTTCCTCATCACACCTTGACAATGGTGCCTCTCTGGCTAATGGCTCTCATGCTTTACATGGCACAGCTGTCCCTCCATCGGTGAGCCTCATTGCTTCAGGGGAAAAGATATATTTTTCTCTTTGTAGAGATGGCATTCAGCTTTGGCTAAACTATAATGGCTTATATATATACAGATCTATTTTTGTCACAAAATAAGTTCAGAAGTATATCATCTAGACTCCTTCTTTGCCACCAGTTTTAGCCTGTGGTCTTTATCCTCATGGTTGCAAAATGGCTGCTTGCACCTCCAGATCATGTCCACAGTCCAGGCTGGAACAACGCAGACAGAAAAGAGTTGGCACCAGCAGACTTCTCCTTATATATTTTTGGCCAGAACTCTGTCAAATGGCAATATTTGGTTGTCATGGAGTCAGATAAATTTATATATGTATATATGTGTATATATATATATAAAATATATCATAAATTTATATATACATATATTATGAATTTATATATATATTTTAAATGGTAGAGAGTTAGCCCATTTGTACTGAATTCTCAACTTCTTATCTATTTTATTCCATGAGTAGGACAGGCCCTTCCATAAAGTTCCCCAAAGTATAGTAGAGATTGGGCTATGACTTCTAAAAAATAACTCTTTATTTTGAAATAGTTTAAGACTCACGAGTTGCAAAATAATAAGATAGTTCCTGCATTTCTTTTATTCAGCTTCCTAAATGATAATATTTTACATAACCATAGCACATCTGCACAACTAGGAAACTGATGTTGGTATAATACCGTTAACTCAGGTACAGACTATATTGAATAATGTGACAACATGGGTTAATCTTAAATTAATAATGCTGAGTGAAATAAACCATATCAAAGACACTACATACAATATGATTGCATTTATATAAAATTTTAGAAAAATGCAAACTAATGCACAGTGACATAATGCAAAATAGTTGGCCTGTTGCCTGGTGTTGGCGGGTAGATGGTAGGGCAATTTGAATACAGGAGGGGAATTACAAAGGAACACAGAAACTTTTTAGGGAAGTGGATATGTTTACTATCTTGATCGTGGTGATGATTCTAGGTTGTATATATACATCGAAACTTCTCAGATTGTACATTTTAAATATGTATAGTTTATTGTATGTCAATTATACCTCAATAAAGCTTTTTGAAATAGCAACACCTAAATAAAGTAAAATTAAATTAAGTCCATGTGTCACCACCAAAGTCATAATAATCATCAATGTTATAATTTATTAAATGATGACTACTTCACAGGAATTCTAAGCACTTTACATGTTTTCAAGCATCAGCCATATGAAGTAGTACTATGATCATCAGCTTTTAAAGTTGAAGAAACCAAGGCTTGTAGAGATTAGGGAACTTAACCAATGTCATATAAGTAGAAAGTGGAAGAGCCCAATGATTTTGCTGTGGGGATTTTACTTGTAGGATTAGCCATTTATAGGTTAAAGCTGGGAGAGAATGTGTAAGTATGTGACAGAGGAAAAATCAAGAGTGAGACATGTCATTATTCTAGGCAAGCTAATACTTTAGGGCCCTCTTCACCAATGTTATTTAAATATTTCTTAAATATTTATTTTGTAGAGATAGAAACTGATTTTCTATTAATAATAATGTTATACCTTTTTAATGTTTGAAACAAACTGTTCAAAAAATTCTTACTTGTTCAAAGTTCTTTTATTTCTGTTTTCCCAGCTGATTCTCTAATGATAGAGGTAAGAGGATTTGATGAGAGAATCTTGTTTGTGTCTAAAGCTTATTCATGTTTTTTTCCCACTTGTCTGTGCATCTCGTCCTATCTTCTGTTTTCTTGGGAAGACAAAAATCAAACAAGTTCTTGGAAGATACATTATAGAACTTAAATTTCTTCTTCTCAATCAATGCAATAGGCTACATGTTATTTACCTGTGAAATTTTATCAACTTCCTGGCTTCTGTCAGATGACTCGTCTCAGTGTTGGTGCCATAAACTGTTGGTGCCATAAACTGTCAGATGACTCGTCTCAGTGTTGGGCCATGTACCTTTTGCTATTATGAAAATATTCAAGAGATAGGAGTTGGCTCTCCCAAGGGGTATTTTTTTCCCTCACTGAAGATTACTTCCTACCTCACAGGAAACGGGACCAAATTACATTTCACCAGTTATGTAAAGGATTGATTCTGGAAACCTGAGATAATGGCATTACATTTCTGATTTACTGCAGAACTCTTTAAATGCCCATTAAAGCTGGCTGCTGCTTGGTACCCCATCCCTTATTCCAGTTCTGGAAATACCCAAATCCTAACAATCTGATCAGAATTACACTCAAAGAAATAGGGTGGAATAAGATAGTAATTCAAAGGGCCCAGCCATACTGAAATCTTTCTGAACAGGCTAGAAAGTGAGGGATCCCTGCAGGAGACTTTGTGTAGTGCTCTCCAGCAGTGCTGAAGACCTGGAAGGTGCCACACTCTGAGCATGTGCCTGTACTCTACATTTTTGGCACCTGTAGTTTTCTCCATAACAGGAACATGGGGTGAGGAGAGAGTGTGTTGATCTCTTCAGTTCAAATGAATGGCTTTACTTTCCAGCTCATTAAGAACTCTCTCACTCTGTTTAGAGCCTTTTTTAGCTCCGTAAAGAAGGAAACCCATCCTGAAGTGTAACAGCATTATGGTTATTGAGTTGTTATCTAAAAGCTAAGGCAGGTTTTACTTATTTGTGGGTGAGAATCACATGACCAACAGTGAGGAAAAACACCTGATAGTTTTCTCATTATCAAAGATATGCTCAAGAACAAAACGATTGGATTAGGATTATCCATGCTCTTTTTTCTCCAGGGATTTAACAGGCTAAATAATTGATCAATTTGTATTTCAAATTATGACTTATAATAATGATGTAGCTTCAGACTAGGGAAAAGAAGATTTTGATTTATGACTTGGAAAAAATAATAAAGATGTCAATGTGCCATCAACATGTATAAGAAATGAATCATTGAGAACCTGACTAGGAATTTGGATGTATTTAATTCAATATGGAATACCAAGAAGTCTTTGATAGCAACTAAAAGAAATAATAAGGAAGAGGCCGAGATCTCACTGTTTATCTCACTGTTTACTAATGATCCTAATGAATGATTCTGGATGAAACACTTCGCGTTTTTAATATTTTGGTTTTTTTTTTTTCATCAAAAACCCCACAAATTAAAAACTGCTTCTGACTTTCTGAGTAAGGATTTCTTGACAGGGCTGAATTTGAAATGTTTCAAGAACTTAATTCAAGAAAGATGGACTCAGATTGTTTGAGAATATACCAAACTGTTAATAGTGGAGGAATCATAGGTGATTGTTATTTTCTGTATTCTCAAAATTCTGCTATGAATAGGTATTGATATTAGAATTAGGAAAAATAATACATATAATGTAGCCAAGAAAAATAGACTCATACCTCATTGGTGAGCGTTGTTGTATCTAGATGGTCGATGTGTATACTACATTATAGAAAGAACAGTCTGGAGGCCAGAGGTGGATACGTGACATTCTTTGCTTTTTCCAGCCCCTATCGACTCAAACTGACCACCTCTATCCTTATGTTATACTCCCATTCCTTTTCTATGCTCTCCCTTTCTCCACATGCCCGGCTTCAGACTAGGGAAAGTGGTGAAATCAAGGCTAGGCAGTCATGGTTCCTGGCTGTGGTAGGCTGAATAATGACCTCCTCCCCCCACCCCCCAAAAAAAAAGATCCAGATCCTAATCTATGGAACTCATTAATGTTACCTTATGTGACAAAAGGGACTTTGCAAATGTGATTAGGTTAAGGGTTTTGAGATGGTGAGATTAGCCTGGATTATGTGGGTCAGCCCTAAATGTGATCACATATGTTCTCATAAACGGGAGGCAGAAGGAGATTTGACTACAGAAGAAGAAAGCAATGTGAAGACTGAAGCGAGATGATACTCTTCTGGCCTTGTATTGGTGGAAGAGGCCATGAACCAAGGAAAGCAAGGTATGAATGGAAAAAAAAGGCAAGGAAACAGATTCTCCCTTAGAGCCTCTGGAAGAGAGCAGCCCTGCACCTTGATTTTAGTCCACGGAAATTGGTTTCAGATTCAACCTCCAGAAATATAAGCTGTTAGAGAATAAATGTGTGTTGCTTTGAGCCATCAGTTTGTGCGTTACAGCAGCCACAGGGAATGAATCCACTGGCCGTTTCCTGAATAGGTAGTAATGGGCTCTTGGAGTCAGCAGCTCCCTCAGGCCTTCCACGGTAACAGGAGCACCCAAAACACAAGCAAATCTTTCTCTTATTAATAAGGATTAATCTTCATGGCTTAGCAGTTTTACTAAGAGACTCCAACTCCCTGGGAAGGAATGAGGCAGATGAAAACTCTATGCTGCCACAGTGTGAGCTGGATACCTGTCATCTCAGGCCTCTCTTCTATACATTAATCCTGGTCCTGGCCCAGTCTCTGTGAGCCAGATAAGGGAAATGTGCCATTGTAGTCTAATCTGTTCTGGTTGGTATGGAGAGGTTTTCTGTTCTGGGACAATGTTCGCTAGCAGAACCTCTTAGGGCAAGCTTGCTGTCAAATATTTGTTATGCTTCTCTTTCCATGCAAGACATAAATTGATCATAGCATCCTTTCTCACTGAGCTGGTGCTTGGTCTCTGAATGCTTCTCAATAGAGTCCCCAGTGACTGCTGCCAAATGATGGGTGTGGCTCAGGAGGCTGTCCATCGTAATCTTAAGGCTGTGCTGGGGCTGAGAGCACTCATGACAACTCTGGGCAACATTTGTCTGACCAGATGGTGAACCAAGATAACCTGATTCAATTTATAAATGTTTCTTTTCCTTTAAAAGATATTCTTTCGGAATCTCTCACAAGAATCATTCCTGGAAAATCTTGACAATTATGAAAAACTTCAAACTGTAAGATCTTATTAAGTGAGTGTTAATTGTTCTGAAATCATCAGAGAAAGAGGTGTTATAGAAATAAAAAGAGATTTTTTTTTGCTGTCTTTTTAAAGTTGCAAATAAATTCTTTAATATTAACTCTCCCCATCGGTTAGTTTTCGCGTGTTGGATATCAGATGTTCTTCTGCGCCACTCTGTCTTCAGCACCTTCCCTCTCAATGCTGGGTCACATCACATTCCAGTTTGATTTCCACTTAAGGTACCCAGTGCTCTGCCTGTGCCTCTGGGTGGTCTCGAGCCCAGCACTGCATCCCTCATCCACTTGTGTCGCCATCCCCATTGTCATGCCAGGTAATGGAGATGTTCATTACCTTCGCTAGGTCACCGGGAGCCCAGCCAACAAAACTCTTTGTATCTCTGGTCACTCTTATCCATGCCTTCTCTTGATCTGTACAGAGGAACTTGAACGTGGCGAAGGTAGGCTTGGTTAATTAGTAGGGAAGACCCAATTTATGAGCTCAGCCTTCAGTACGTGGGCTAGCTGAGAGGGAATAATTTTATGTCTTGGTGAATTCAAAGATAGCAGAGCTGACTTAAATTAATCTCTTATGTGTCTACATTTTTTTGCATATCTTTTGTTTTTAAGAATTTTAAACAGAAGTATCTTCTGTAATGATCTATGAGATGGCAATTTGAAATGACAGCATGCTTTATAAATTTGGAATTGAATCACTGCAAGTAGTATACACCCAGAGGTCACCAAATGTGCTCATTTTGTTAGACAGCTTTTCCCACTGCCCACTACTTATATCCTCATAACTACTGTTCCAGAAAGCCGTTTAGAGTAATTCTGAAAACTGTAGTAATCAAATAATTAGATTTGTCTGCAGAAAGGGGAAGCTGACATCCCAATTTTAAAAAGAAAAATCTCTTGACAAGTTGACTGCCACTGCTCAGGTCCTTGTTGTTATTGTTCTTAAAGACTCATGTTTTAAGTTGACATGAAGAATTAATATACTGAGCTTTTGGGGAAACACACAAAAGAGGATGGCCATAGATAAGTTTGCTAGAAATGTCTCTGAATGTTTTTAATGGAAAGATGACCCATTCTGTATGCTCATATATACAAAATATCTGTATATTCTGTAAATCACTAGATGGAAGCAGCTGACTTTTCTCAACAAGGAAAGGGAATTATTAAACTTGGACATTTAATAATGCAATTTTCCTCTGTATGGTCTACTTGAACCCCAGTGCCATTAGATATCATTTTTGCTCCTGCTCCAGGTTACTGCCATTCCAAAGCCTGGATCTTATACTCTGGCAGTTTTTGTAGGCCTGTGTGTGAAAATCAACACAGCTCTGAAGATCCCATCCTTCTGGAGCTCATTATTAAATCTCTGTTTGTGTAACTAACTTCCAGTCATTTCTGCTTTCCTGGTAAGGTACTTGTTTCAATAAATTGTCTTCTGCCATAAAACTTACTTCAAATCTCACTTTGATTCTATTCTATTGATTTATTATTCTAGGCTGCACTGGGGAACTTTCGTCAGCTGAAAATCTCTTTCCTGTACTCTTTGCTCATCCTGACCCACCATCCTCCACAATAACTAGCCATGCTAACACAAGGTTGAACCATTCAGGTGGGTGGGTCATCACTTTGGAGAATGTGAGGACCACTCTCTATGGAGAAAAAGTGGTCCTTAGGATGAAGGATCGAGGGATGTATTGCTGCAGTACACATGCAGCCATGGACCTGGGGCCTTGGAATAAACAACAACAATCAGTGGTGGTTATGATGGTATGCTAGCTGTTTCAGGTCAGATTTACCTAGTTGGAAATTTGTGTGCAGGAAGTTTATTAGGAAGAGCTCTTGAGAATAGCATTTGTAAGAAAGTGAGGGAGACAGGGTTGAGCAGAAGGAGAGGTTGAAATAAGATGCAATTGCAACAGATGATTCTGCCAGTTCTACCTAGAGCTCAGGAGCTGGGATGACCCTTCAGAGTTGTTCTGAGTTGAGGCAAGGGGGCTGGACATTGATAGTCATTATATACTGGTTGAATCTAACTACACTATGAGAACAATATTATTACTATTATTCCTATTTTACAGTTGGGAAATCAGGGTCCAACAAGATTAAGAAACTTGCCTTGTGGCACATGATTAGTATGTAGCAAAGGCAGATTTCAAACCCAGGGCTCTGACAAAGGGTCCGTAGTTATAACACCCTTCTATTTTTCTCTTGCATTTGATCTTCTGTAATAAATCATGTAGTCTTTTTAATTACTGAAATTTTTTATGTTTAAAATGGTATATCCCCTCCCTCCTTAATAAAATGTTGGTATACATGGGATTAAGTATAGATTTACTTGCTCAATTCTTCTAGTATCCTCTTCCAGTTAGAAGCTGGCCAGTGCATGCTTCTATGATCAAAATTTGTTTGCTGTGCAGGGAAGGAAAAGAATTATACTTTTTTTTTGTTCCCTCAAACATAAGTGCTGTCTCCACACAATTACAAAAATTCATGGTTCTCTTCCAAGAAGGCATGAACCATGGAAACTGAATGTCTACCTAAAATCCATGACAGAACTGTTCGATAGCAGTGGGATTCTGTGTAATTGAGGGCTTGTCTCTTCTTGAAGTTTGAAAAAATCTGTTATTGAAGCTCTCATTCATTGCTGGTAGGAATGCAAAATGGTACAGCCAATTTGGAGGACAGTTTGGCAGTTTCTTACAAAGCTAAACAAAGTCTTACCATATGGTCCAGAAATCACACTCTTAGGTATTTACTCAAATGAGTTGAAAACTTATGTCCACACAAAAACCTACAGATACATGTTTATAACAGCTTTATTCATAATCTCCAAAAGCCATGTGCAACCAAGATGTCCCCCAGTAGGTGAATGGATAAATAAACTATGGTACATTGATATAAAACAATACCATTCAGCAGTGAAAAGAAGTGAGTTATTAAGCTATAATAATCATGGAAGACACTTAAATGAATATTGTCAAGTGAAAGAAGCCAGTTTAAAAAGGCTGCATACTATATAATTCTAATTATGCGAACTTTTGGAAAGGCAAAACTATATATATAATAAAAAAAATCAATGGTTGCCAGGGATTCCAAGGGAGAGGGAGAGATGAGTAGGAGAAATGCAGGAAGGAGATTTTAAGGTGGTGACACTATTCTGTATGGACCTGTAATAGTGGTTATATGACTATGCAGTTGCCAAAAACCATAGCACAAAGAATGAACCTTAATGTATGAGAATTTAAAAAAATCATGTGGAAGTTCAGGGAGTCTGATCTATGCATGGAATGCAAATTTCGACAAGAGAATTTAAAGTATTATATGGTTTTTAATTAAAAAGTTTTAAAATCACAGTTGACATTTAATATTTTATTAGTTTCAGGTGTACAACATAGTGGTTACACATTTATATAACTGAACAGAGTGATTCTCTTGATTAGTGCCCTCCTGACACCATACATAGATATTGCATCACATGTTTTAAATAATCTCATTCAAGTGAGTAGGCCTAAGTAACTTTGGAAATGAGAAGAGTCTGTAAAGTCAAAAGGAACTGTATGTAAGTGCTGTACTCTAGCTGATGAAGTTGTGTCTCATGGGGGTACAGGTTAACAACTCTGATGCTATTACACATGTATACTGAAATTGAACAATTATTATCTCCTACAAAGAAGAATTTCAAATATTTTAGATAGGTATTCTGCCCTAAAGGAGGAGGAGTATAACTCCCACTCCTTAAATATGAGTTGCACATAGTGACTTCCTTCCAAAGAGTACAGTATGGAAGCTGGTGGGGGAAAAGAGGAACTTTACAGTGGAAAAGCCTGACAAAATTTACTTCAGTCAAGTGATCAAGGTCAACATCAATGGTCATAAATCACATCCCTTGGTATGATATGAGAATGGCACTTCATATCTTCTTCACCAAAAGTCTATTCATGGGAAAAACATCAGACTAATAAAGAGGTGTCTTGTAATATACCTGATCAGTTCTCCTAAAAAGTATTTTGTGTTAGCACATTCTTTTGTGCTTTATAGGTTTAGTCTAGTTTGAAGCGATCCAAATAGAAGCCTATGAAAAGCCTCCTGTGCTCCTGCTCCTCCTGGTCTCCTGTGAAGCCCAAACAGAAACTTTAGAAAGGTCTCAGTTGCACCTACTTTGTCTGGGATGCAGACTTAGCTTTCACAGGTGTGCTTCTTAACAGTATCATCAGATTTACATTTCACAGTTAGAATCAAAGGTAGTGAGGATAACAATACATATATTGCTGTCTCAGAACTCCCATTATAGAGACATTTTCTACTTTAAAATAGCAGAATGCCATTAGCCCAGTATTTTTATGTATAAAGCACTGTATGGTTATAAGGCAACCAGGTTTGGGGAGGGCTTTGTGAGCAGTGTGGCAAACCCTTACATTAACGGCTATCACTAAATGAAGCAGTAAATCCACTCTAAAAACCTCATCTTTTCTATTCTTCCCTATATGTCTTGACCAAGACAATGCTATTGTCCATAAATTGTTTTTTGTGTGAAAAATATGATGCCAGTATTGTCAGCAGATTCCAGCCATAGTTCCCCGATCTGAAATTCAGGGCAGACAATCATTTGATGGGCAGAAAGAGTTTAACTCTGGAATTGTTGAATTTATGGTACAGAGATCTATTTCGTGAAAGAAAAGAAAAATAGGACACTTGGAGGGAAATGATGGTGAATGAGACTTGGCTATTGCTGTGGGACATTACGTTTCCAAATCCAGTGCCAGGTAACTCTACTCTACGTCAGTGTTCAGCAATTATATTCCATAATGTAAAATTAACTGCCATGTTGTGTAAACTAGTGGGCCGCATTGCTTCTCTTCTCTTGTAAATGGAGCTCCTTGAACAGAAGCAGCATTTTATGAGACATCATAATGGTGAATAATCCATTCAATAAGACTATAAATGGTTTTTGTTGGCAGAAGCATAGCAGGGCAGGAAGGCAAATCCAGATCCAAAATAAGTGTCAATCATCGTGCTTTAAGTTGCCACCTCTTTCATGAAGGAGGGGATCCAACGTGATCAGTCTGTGACCAGGTCAGTCATGAGCTCTTTGGGGATACTGACATCACTTTTCATCTCTTTGTCACTCCACTCAAGGTGTATCCAGGAGATCGAGGGTGTCTAATTTACCTAGATTAAATTCTGTCTCTAACCTCTGGTCAGGGTGGAGGTTTAAGGAGGATTATAGCCGATAGGGACAAAAAGCATGGCTGATGCATAAAAGGATAGGGAGGCTGAGTAGCAAAAAGAACAAATGCTCATCATATTCCACCACTTTGACACTCATTTCCTTCCTCCCACATCACACAAAGATCTTCGTGCATTCAGATTTTTAAATGCCTCATGCTAATGTGAGAACATCTATTTTATGTACAACCAAGAACACATTAGCTATGTCCAGCTTCACGTTCAGGCTCCCTGGGTAAAGTTCTTTCACCGTCCTTTTCCATTGTGCCTTGCCCCTGTTAAACCCGAATATGTGTAGGACAGTCATCTCTACTGATTCATATAACTCTACATTATTCCTTTTCGCTACCATGTGACTGTGCTACAATTTACCCATTTTTCTGTTAAAGGACATTCGAATTTTTCCATTTGAGGCAATTACAAATAATAAACATTTGTGTACATGTCTCTGTTCACAAGTACAGGAGTTTTTGTAGGGCACATTCTAGGAAGGAAATAGCTAAGTCATATGGTATGTGCATTTCTAAATTTTTCTATTGTTAAATTTCTTACCACTTTATACTCCCATAAACTGTGCATTAAAATTTGATTTTTGACCTCTCTACTATACTTGTTATTATTGGATATGAATAATTTTGCTTATCTGATGAGCGTGATATGATATCACATTATAGTTCTTATTTTCCTGTTTGATGTCAACCTTAGATAGCAGATATTATTATTATTCTCATTTCACAGACGATGAATCTAAGGCTTAGAAAATGATTTATTCATGACCTCACAGTTAGTAAGGAACAGGAAGTCAGGAATGATCCTAGAGTGTCTAACTTAGCTACAACATTTCAGTTTTCATTTCACAATTAGGCCAGGATGTGTTGTAACAATGCAGATTCAGTGCAGGAGTCACGTTTTCCTCTTTATTCTGTACTCTTCAGTAGTCTGCCCTCTGTCTGAACTTTTTTTCTATTCATCTTTCTATCCTTTCTGTGTTTCCTTTCTCTTGTCTTTTCCCTCTCTCCTTTCCTCCTTTAATCCCTCTGTCTTTTCCTTCCTTCCTTTCTTTCCTCCCTACATTTTAATGATTTCAGCTAGGTTATTTTGCACAGCTATTCATAGATTTGAAAAAATAAAAGAAATAGGCATAATAAAAATGTTGAGATATGAACTGATTTTTCTTTGTATGTGAAGAAATTACAAACCCATACATATCAGGGTTGAAAGGAAAGATAAAGCAGAATGCATTCGTGTGTGTGTAATTTGGAGATGACTGCTAGCAAAAATTCTTTCTGGAGCAGCTGCTTCTGATACACACCACTTGTCTCTTATAATTAGAACAAAATTAAAGCTTCCTTAGGAACTGAAATTATGCAGTAAATTTATAATTAACGATAAAATATTAAGTGAAGAGTTGCCCCACCATTCATTCCTGCACTAATTTCTCTGTTAAATTTCTATGGCAAATTCTGTTTTTAGCTAAAAAAGAATTACCACCTAAGCAGGTAATGTGAGAAATATGATTATAAAACAAAATACAATCTCAGGATGTTCTAAACCTTGCAGTTAGAAGCAAATTGGACTCAGTCACCAAAGCACCAAGTTCAGCAAATTTCTAGGCCTTAGGGTTTATTAGGAAAAAGGTACGAAGAGTTGAATCAATACTTTTATATAGAATGTTAAAGTCTTGACTTTGTCATGTTACTTTTTTTCTTACCTAAATAGGAAGTTTCTCCTTTGTGCCCACACAACTGGGACACTGCGTCCCATGAAGCGTTTTGATTACATGGTCGCCACCATCATAGAGTGAAAAAGATCCTTGGCAGTAGGGCCCACAGGTTGTTCATCTTTCAGACCTTACAAAAATGAGCACCTTGTCTGACACAAAGTAGATGCACAATATATGATTATTGAATTAAATTAAACTGAATTCTATTATGGACACAAACATCCTGCTGTCTAATTTTGATCATGTCACTGAGTAACTGGCCCTGAGCACATAATGAACTATTATGATTCAGCAAATCCCTTTATCTCCATAGCCCCAACCTCAGCAATGCAACATTGTTAACAGAAAAATTGAAGTGTTCTAGGTGGGATATTGGGAGTGAATTGTAGTATAAATTAGCAGATACCCAATAAGAACACTTTAATTTCCTGAGGTACCCCTGAATAAGTGATGATGATGCGTTATCCTTGGGTCGGTCGATTCAATCTAGTATGAATTTCTTCTTTCTTAAATTAGAACATATAGGAGTTTTGGGTTGAAGGAGAATTGAAAAGAATATTATAAAATTAATTTTGGAAGAAAAATGTGCAGGAATTCACCAAAAATTTCTGAAAAAAGTAGCAAAGAGTGAAAACTTGCCAGACAAGGTATTAAAACATATTACGAAGCATAGTTATTAAAACACCGTGGCACTGAGGCAAGAATGGATCAACTCCTTTATCCGTCTACCTGCTGATAGATATTTGGATTGTTTCCAGTTTCTGGCTATTATTTATGGAGTGTCTATGAACATTCTTGTAAATACCTAGGAGTGGAATTGCTGAGTCTATGATAAGAGTAGGTGTAACCTTGTAAGAAATTGTCACACCGTTTTCCAAGTGATCTGTGATTTTGCATTCCTACCAGCAAAGGATGGAATTTTATTTGTTTCATATTCTCACCAATATTTGGTATTGTCAATATTTTAAATTTTAACTATCCTAATAGTAGAATAGTGAACCTCAATGTAGTTTTAGTTTGCATTTTCATAATGACCAATAATGCTGAGCATTTTTTTTCATACATTTATTGTTCATTTATCAATTTTTACTTGAGGTGTTTGTTTGTCTTCTTGTAATTGAGTTTAAGAGATCTTTATGTAGTATTCTGGATATAAATGCCTTTTCATGTATATGTTGTATTAGGGTTCTCCAGAAAAAAACAGGAGATTTAAGAGGAGACTTATTACAAGAATAGCTCATATGTTTATGGAGGCCAAGAAGTTCTAGGACCTGCCATCTGCCATATGAAGAACCAAGAAAATTGGTAGTGTAAATCCAAAGCTGAAAGCCTGAGAATCGAGGGACTGATGGTATATCTTATTTCATCCTTTTACTTTTAATGTATCTGCGGATTTCTTTTAATCCATCTGATAATCTCTGCCTTTGAATTAGAATGTTCAGATTATTTACATTTAGTGTGATTATTGATATGGTTGGATTTAAAACTACTATTTGTTTGTCTCGTCTATTCTTTGTTCCTTTTCCCCTCTTTTGGGATCAGTTGAGTATTTTTATATTTCATTGATCTCCACTATTGACTTATTATTATATTATTGTTATTTTTTAAGAGGTTGTTTTTGGGTGTAGAATTTGCATCCATTGGTTATCACCTTCACCTGGGAGTGACACGGTTTGTTGCCCTTTCCCCAGCGATTTAAGGGTTTTTTTTTCTACAGAAAAGGGTTTCGGTGAGCTTTGTGGCTTTCCCACTTTACTAAGTGAAGCCCTGTCCCATCTCCTACCCTGCCCAGATCTTTTTTATGAGCACCCCTTGGAGGGCTGTGGAGAAGACCTGCAAGTAGGTGTGAACTCCCCTTGTGTCTAAAGCTCCCACAGGTTCTGTGATATCACATTAGTCCACACAGAGCCTTTAGCAACTTGTTAAGAATTTTAACTGAATTCTTCTTGCCCACTTGTTTGATGTTTAGTGTCCCTCTCTAATTTTCTGCCACAAGTAAGCCAGTCTTATCTTGGTTACAACATTTGGAGATTCCTGTCTTATCTTGGCTTTTGATTTACTTGGTTGCCCTTCGAACTCAGTTTTCTGGTGGATTAAAGAAAAGTATGAATTTGTAGTTCATGATATTTTTCTTGTACTTGGAGCAGAAAGAACACCTTTTCAGCTATATAGTAGGCAGAAACAAAACTCTCACAACAGAGGAACTTTACGCAGTAATTAGAAATGGCAAAGCAGGGAAGCCAAGTAGGGGCTGGTGAACAACTAAAGATTTGCAACATCAGGAAACCTAGGCTGGAAAGAGAAGATGCTGTTCAGCTCAATAGCCAGGGTAACGAAGCGGAACCTAGAACAATGGGGAGCTTCTCTGGTGGGAGCTGGAGTCATGGGGGAAACACCGACAGTGCTCGAGATGGCACACAGGGTATAGAAGGAGGAAGAAAATGTTTTCTCTTTCCCTTGCTATTCATTTTCCTGACAGTTTCACCCACTGGCCAAACCAGCTATCTCCAGTTGACAGGACAACTTGGAGAATGATACCTACAGAGATCTGATACCTCTCTTGTTAGACAAAACAGAGCAGTTGAAGGATGAAATCTAAGGCTGAGAGCAAATGCCTTAAGATCAGTGCATGTGTCTGTCCTCTATTTCTGAATAATGTGTTTATATTACTTTACTGATTTTTCAATTTTAGACTTTATTGACAGCCTATCATTGAAAATTTGGTTCTCTTCAACTATTTCCATCCTCCCCCACGCTATGCTTTCTTTATCTTGCAAATGTCATATCACATTTTTTGTCTAAATAAATGAGTGCTACATTATTATGCATATGTATGTACATGTTGTCCACAGCTGAGCTACGTAAGGCATTAAACATTAAACATTGTTTTTTTTAAATTGTGGTTAAATCCACGTGGCATGAAATTTATCACTTTAATTACTTTTAAATGTACAATTCAGTAGAGTTAAGTAGATTCACATTTTTGTGCAACCAATCTCTAGAACTTTTCCATATTCCCAAATTCTCTATTTTCCACTCTCTCCTGTCTCTGGCAGCCACGATTTTACTTTCTGTTTCTATGAATTCAACTACTCTAGACACCTTACATAAGTGGAATTATGTATACAGTATTTGTCTTAGCATAGTATCCTTAAGGTTCCTCTGTGTTGTGGTACTTGTCAGAATTTTCTACCTTCTTAAGGCTGAATAATATTCCATTGTGTGTGTATCTATCTATCTATCTATGCTATATTTTGTTTATCCATTCATCCATCAATGTTTATTTGGGTGGCTTCTACCTTTTGGCTCTTGTGAATAATGCCACTATGAACATAGGTGCACAAATATCACTTTGAGATGCTTTCAATTCTTCTGGATGTATATCTAGAAGTGGAATTGCTGGCTTATACAATATTTCTATTCTTAGTTTTTTGAGGAACCATCATGCTATTTTCCACAGTGGTGCACTATTTTAAATTCTCAGCAACAATGCACAGGGTTCCAATTTCTCCCACATCCTAGCCAACACTTGTTACTTTCTGTTGTCATTTTTAAAGCAGCTATCTCAATTGATGTGAGGTTACATCTCATTGTGGTTTTGATTTGCATCTTCCCAAAGATTAGTGTTGTTGAACATATTTTTATATGCTTATTGGCCTTTTGTGTATTTTCTTTAGAGAAATGTCTAGTCAAGTCCTTTGCCCATTTTTAAATTGTGTTATTTATTTCTTGTTGCTGAGTTGTAGTCCTTTATGTATTCTGGATATTAATTCCTCATCAGATATATGATTTGCAGATGTTTTCTCTCATTCTTCAGGTTGCCTTTCCACTTTGTTGTTGTATCCTTTGATATGAAAAGTTTTTAATTTTGATGCAGTCCAATTAAATATTTTTGCTTTTATTGCATATGCTTTCGCTTTCATATCAAAAGAATCCTTGCCAAGTTCAATGTCATGAAACCTTCCCCCTGTATTTTCTTCTAAAAGTTTTATAGTTTTCTGTCTTACATTTAGGTCTTTGATCTATTTTGAATTCATTTTTATATGTGGTATAAGAGTCTAAATTCATTCTTTTGCATATAGATATCCACTTTCCCAACATCATTTCAAAAGATTGTCTTTTGCCCCTGGAATGGTCTTGGTACCCTTATCAAAAATCACTTGGTCCTATATGTGAGGATTTATTTCTAGGCCCTCTATTCTGTTCCATTAATCTATATGTCTGTCCTTATGCCAATACCACACTGGTTTGATTACTGTGGCTTTCTAATAACTTTTGAAATCAGGAAGTATGGATCTTCCAACTTTATTCTTCTTTTTCAAGATTGTTTTGGCTATTTAGGACCCTTGAGATTCTGTATAAACTTTAGGATGGATTTTTTTTTTTTGCAAAAAACACCATTGGCATTTTGATTGAGATTGCATTAAATCTGTAGATTGCATTAAATCTGTAGATTGCTTTGGGTAGTATTGACATTTTAGCAAAATTATTTTTTTAATAAGTTTCCTCTTCCCCGCACTCAGTCGTGACTGATCTTTCCCAGGTCTCTCAATCAATTTTCTGATCTGATCTCTGGTCTTCTGCTTTTCTTCGCACCCTGTCTGAATGGACTGGGGAATGCTTTGAGCATTGGGGCCCCATCAACTCCTTATAAAGACTTTCAACTAGTTCTCTTGCTTTCAGCTCAAACTAAACTGTTGGACTCAGTGATTCCTTGTTTATCCATTTCTTGGGAAGTCCTAAGGTTCTGTAACTTACTAAGTTTTTGATACATGATTAGTTTACTTATTGGATTTCTCCTTACAGATTCAGGCTTTATCATTCTCTGGTCTATTAGGCTGCTTCATATTTATTGCTTTCCAGTTTCCAGATTTTTTTTTGACATCTCTCTCATATGCTATAATTAGTTCCTTAGGTTTTTATTTTCTTGCACATTTATGATTTTAAATTCCCTTCTCATTTTAGTGGGATTTTAGGAAGTAATAGGGAAAAAATTATATTCAATCCACTAAGTTTACCCACATTTTTGTGTATCATATTTTAAATTAGAAAAAAAAAACTTGAAATAAAAACAAATGGTTAATAGAGTTATAATTAGGCATATTATTTTGCTGGCAATTCCACTTAAAACTAAAATATTTTGTTATTAATAGTAAGGTGACGAGGGAAAGTGAGAATAATGAATTGCTTAAGTTATTCGATATTTACTTCAATTTTTCTCTTCATTGAACTAATATTTTGGTCATAGAATATAAATAGGGAGCACATGATTTAAGAGATTATAATAATAACAACAAAACTTATAATACTAACAGAAAAAATGCAGAATACTAATAGAATACTAATAAAATACTAATAGAAAAATGCAGAATAGAAATAGATACTACTTGATCACAAATATGTAAATCTAGAATTTCAAGATTAACATGTGGTTTTTTATTTTCCCTCTGCTCTTAAATAAAAATTGTTATTATAATTCTTACTTACTTTTTCTTTATTGTATTCAGAGACATTTAAGAGTCATTTGCAAACTCTTGGAAACTTCTCTCTTTGAAAGTTGGGATCGAAGTCTCCCCACTCCTTGAACCTAAGTTGAACTTAGTGACCAATTAACCAACAGTGTACAGTAGAAATGATGCTATATAACTTAGAAGATGGGTAAGAAAAGGTGATATATCTGTCACTTGGTTCATTGGAACAGTCATACTGGAGCCTGAAACCACCTCGTAAGACTTTTATCACCCTGAGGCATGCTACAATGAAGCCTAAATGAGCCCATATGGAGAAACCACACAGAGAGCCATTGAACCTCACAAGAAAGAGGTGCCTGGCCAGGCACCAGCACTTCAGCCCTGATGGTCTTCTAGCTCCAGCCTTCATCTGATTGGAACTGCATAGGAGACCCTAAGCCACAACTACCTAACTGGATGCTTCTCAAATTCCTGACCCCCTAAAACAGGAGAGAAAAGAAAATGATTGTTGTTGCTTCAAGCCACTAAAGTGTATTGTTAACTCATGCGGCTATAGATAATTGACTTACAGTACCAAAATCTTTTCCAATTATCTATTGCTAAAGAACAAACTATTCCGAAAGTCAGTGGTATAAAGCATGCATTTTATTATGCTCATAGATACTGTGGATCAAGAGCTCAGACAGGCCACTGTAAGAGTGGCCTGTCATTGCTGTATGTTGTTATCTGATGCATCAGCTAGAAAGATTGGGAATGATTGAATGGCTGGGGACTAGTATCATCTGAGACAGTTTTACTCACACATGTGGTGGTTAATGCTGGCTGTTGGCTGGGATCTCAGCTGGAATTGTTAGCTATAGCACCTAACTGGCCCTTTGTGGGCTGGGGCTTCCTCACAGCATGATGGCTAGATTCCAGGAGGAAGCTATTAGTTTCTTAAAGTCTGGTTCTGGAAACGTGGGCAATGTCACTTCTACTGTGTTCACATAGCCCAAATTCAAGAGCAGAAGACTCCCCAACCCCATTTCTGGATAGGAGCAGTACCTAAGAATTTTGAATACTTTAACCCATACGCGAGGTAGTAGACAATAATAACATACTCTGGCCGAGAGAGATAAACTGGGTTAATCATTTTCTTTTCTTCAAAAATTTAAACTAAGTAATGAAAACGAATTATCTAGTTATATGTGAGAAGTAGCAATGAAAGAGTATTATGGTATATCGACAAGGCCTTGGGTAAATCAAGGTTATGAAGAAGCAGAAGCTATGAGAAAGCAGAACGCCTATTGAGTAGAGAAACTCAGTGAAGAGAGACAGAGAAATGGAATGAAAGAAAATTTATGTGGCCTTGGAAAGGGACCATGATAAGGTAAGTGGGCCTCTGGAACGGCCCACTGTCTGTTTAGTCCCAATTCATTTATTGCTTTTGACATTGGTCTTATCTTTTTTACCCGCTTTTCTAGGCCACTGTCAATAACAATGCCCTACATGGCAGTAAGACGTGCTGAAATGAACAGGGCTGGAAAACAAGTTTCTCCTTTTCCTAGAATTTTTACTGTTCTGATGGTGAGAGCCACCATTAGAGAGAGAAATAACTGTGTAAAATGGTTGCTGCTGAGTGGTAAGAAAGAGCCACTCTGTGCTCATTATTTCCATCTAACTTGGTCGCTCTAGTCTGGGAAGAGGTGTAGGAAGTGAGTGTAAGGAAGTACTCCATTATTTCTAAAGATGTATTATTTATGATGAAGTTTGAAATGGAAATGTGTAGCTTAGTAGAGATCTGGTTTTATTCAACCATGAGAATTATTTTTTTTTTTATAAATAGGGAATGAACAAAACTTCAAAATACATTTGTTCAATAGGTTTTCCCTAAAATTTGATAACACTTACATTATCTGTTCTATATTGGTCACATGTTTACTAAATTCAGTGATATATTCTTTTAAAAGAAATATTTTGTTACTCAAGAAATAAGGTGTTTTCCTGATATTCTTAAAAAGGGGCGTTTAGATTTCATCCACTGCTACATAGCGATCTCATCTAAAGGAGTAGTTAGACAGTCATTAAGACATCATCATCAAAACAGTGTTGACTCCAAGAATATCATCATCTTATTAGAGAAAATAAAGAATTCCAAGTTATGAATAATACTAATTAATACAGGTCTTTTCTTACAGAGCTCTTCTACCAAAGACTCATTTAAAATTCTGCCAATAAAGTAAGGAGTTCTGAACTGCTCTTGCTGTGACAGAAAAGATATTTTGTGGAGTCAGGTCAGGGGAGGGTTTTTCTCTGCTGACAAGGGTCATTCTTTGAAAAACTCCTGGGCTTTTTACCCATTTTCATCATGACACACTAACATTTAATACTTATTGTAGTTATTTAACTTAACCATGTGCCAAAGATACAATTTATCTTTCTTCTGTAGGAGGAACAAAGAATAACAATGCCCTAATTTTGTATGTCTCTGTTCTATAATGACAGGCTGTCATTTTCTATAATTTACGAGAGATGATGAACAATTTGTGTAGGCTGAATGTAGTTGCTTAGTTACCACCTTTTAAAACTTTCTTAAATATAATTGCTTCTCTGCTAGGGAAAAATGAATCCAGCTGATTTGCCTTGAACCACTCTAAGCAGCTCAACATATTAAATACCCCTGTACTTTTTATTTCAAATTATTTGCCTTTTAACTTCTGTTAAGGTAAGTCACCTTTGTGATGATCGTTATTTGTCTTTGAACGAAGTGAGATTTCCAAGTGATTATCTGTACATTGTCATTTCCCCACTGTTTTCTGCATCTTTCATTCGCTTTTACAGAGTTGAGGATAGAAACTTGTGAAGAATCATGAAAATCTCCAATTTTTTCTCTGAATGATTCTAAATGCTTTCGAACAACACCAATCTGGCTTCCTTTAACTGTATATCAAAATTCATATCATATGAATATTCTCTTGGCTTCTGTCCCTGATCTCACATCTTGCTGTTTATCAAACATTTATATTGCTATTTAAGAAAACGTGGAGTCTATGTGTACACTTGGCACATAACTTCACTTTTATCGTTGAGTCTACCCATGGATACAGATTTGAAGGAGCAAATGGTTAAAATCTAGAATCCTGTTAAGTATTTATCGTGAGCATTGCCGGATAATATTTCTGATCATTAATTGCTGCATTTTTTAAGTCCACTCTGTATAGTTGCCCACTTTTTCCCATTTGGCAAGAAGCACTTCTATTGATGTAGGAATGATTCACAGCTGAGAACAAAGCTGACTTACTGTTTGATCTAAGTTTGAGGTGGGTGTGAGATAGAAGAGTCCAGAAATGAATTTAAGGAACTGAAAGAACATGCTTATATTTTGTCCCCTAATGCTCACACTTAATAAATGGCATCCAAGCTAGAGATGAGGAGAAACTTTGGAGAGAAGACAAAAGGAAATTAGAAGCAGTGTAGTGACTTCACTCTCTGAACTCCACCCAGAGTATGTGTCTCCACCCTTTCAAATCTTCTTTACATCTCAGGATCCCAGAGAGGGAAATCCCAGGAGAAATCTGGAATAATTGCAAAACCCTGAGAGAAATGCCTTGCTCCATGCTGGCTTAATAAAAAGGCAGAATGGTGTAGATGGAAGAGAGTGGGCCAGAACCACCCGCCCCCCCAAAAAACTTTTCATGGATCCTGAGATCTATTATTCTATGGGCCCAGTGTGGGGACACAGAAATTAGCTAAGGGTGAGAGCTGGTAAAGCACCTATCAGGACATCACCTAGCAGAGTTGAGAAGATCTTCACCAAAAAAGTGCTGCTTGCACTTTCATCTAAGGAAAAGATGGAATGCAGAACTGAACCTGAGGACCGGCGGCACCAGAGAGCAAAGAGGGAGCCAGTTGTGAAGAGCTCTGAACTTTGCCTGAGGAAGCACAGAACACCTTCAACTAAGAGGACAGACAAGTTACATTCCTAGTAGACACCAGCAGAGACAACCTCAGAGAAGTGACTCATAGCCTACCGATATTGTAATGCTTCCATATGCTTCCCTGGGATGCAGATACTTCCCCAGAGAGAAGAATGGAAGAAGATAGAACATTCAGTTCATTAAGGTTTAATATGGTAACTGGTCTAATTACAAGTTGGAGCTAAGTTAAAAATCACTGCTGGACTGAGAAAATCCAGGAACTGCTTGTTTTAAATTGTCTGCCACGAGGCAGTCTGGAAACAGATTTAATTGAGTTACACAAATAAAGTGAACATGTTTGTACCCTGTTTAATTCATAACTCTGTGGCCCAGCCTGGTAGTCTGTCAAGATGATAGGGGTTGGGAGATGAAGATAGAGGTGGCAGAGGAGTGTACTGAAGTTTCTAGCCCATATGAGACTGTCTGGTGATAAGATCAAGAGCATATGATCTAGAAAGTTGCTCAGAGAGTAGATCTCAAAAGTTCTCATCATAAGAAAAAAACAATTCTGTAACTATGACTATGTATGGGGAGGAATGTTAACTAGTCTTATTGTGGTGATCATTTTGCAATATATACAAATGACAGACACCTGAAACTGGTAAAATATAATGTTGCATGTCAATTATGCCTCAAAAAAAAAAAAAAGATCTAGTTTCAATCCTGGCTCCATCAATTATTACCAGTTTTGTATTGGGGGGCAAATTATTTGATTCCACTGAATCTGATTTTCCTCATCTGCAGAAATATGATAATATTCAACCTTATAGGGTTGTTGTGAGATTTTGAGATAAACTTTATTACACTTTTGGCACATAGTGTCGGGAATATAATTACGATGTATCATATTCTTGACTTCTTGTGCTCTCCCTCCTTCCCATCCCCCCACCCTTTCACCCTCCTGCATGAAAGAAGGCTCCAAGCGGGCTGAATTTCTCTACTGACTTCTGTATCCATAGTGTCTGGCACCTAGTTGGTACCCAATAAGTAATTGTTGAATGAATAAATTGACGTGGAGCTCTAGGGAGATAGCTGGGAGTATTAAAGGAACTTCTACCCATAGGGTAAGTCCCAAATAAAAGGTGAAAACTTAGACCTTAGTGAGGTGAAGGGAAGAGCAGGTGGTTGTAAATGGTAAGCCTTAGGAGAACAGATTATGATCAGAGTGAGGGAAACAACACAATTATATTCATACGTACATATATGTTTATAATAGAAAGAGAACAGAAATCTGTGGTCCATATAGACAAAAAATAATAATAATAATAATAATCCTGAGTTATAAAAGCATACCTTTACAAACCACTGGTTTTCCAATAGTGTGTGTATGTTTGTTAGAAAGTGTGTTTCTGAGTGTCCTTAAAATACTTGGACTAGATTTTTCAATCCTATCTGAATATTTGGACTTCTATGTCTGTCTGTCTGTCTGTCTATCATATGCAAACTGAGTTTTTCTGTATAAAAAATGTAAATGGAATTTATGCATTATAAGATTAGTACCAATGCTTTAAGCACTTTTAAAGAACTTGTACAGATGAAGAAAATGTTAAAAGATTTCCATTTGACATTTTAAGACCACCACAGATTTTTAAAATACAATTAACCCTTAGACCTGGCTCATTTATAAAATAGGTAACAGACTTAACCTTGGAATGAGTGTAAAATCTTAAAAGTTAATGGGATTAGGACATAGTATGCCTTCCTTCCTTTTTTCCTTTTTTCCTATTTATTTTCCAAAATAAAAAGCCTTAAAATCTCTTGTTTATAATTATTTTTATCATAGTGCTGGGAATGATAGCTAATGATTCTCTGAATGAGGAAAACTTTATATTTCTTATGTTTAAAGAGATTCAATATCCTTGATATAGTAAATGATGCTGTTTAAGTCTATTTTTTCTTGAAAATCCTCAACATTTGATTTCCATATTTGCTGGTACATAAGGAATGCCCTATGCACAAAGTGGTCTGCCCTAATATTGTGACATTCACAGCAAGCCATTAGTCAATTTTTTTTTTTGAGAAAAGGAAAAGGTTAATTCTTGGGTTCTTTTAAGTATGTCATTGTTCAATAATAATGACATTAATTTGGAAGAATGGTTCCTGCTTCCTGTAATGACCTTTCTCTGACTAGCAGCCGGAAAAAGTTGACTAGGAGAAGCTAATAATAGAACCCAGATGAGCAGAAAGAAGTTGGTCCAATGAGTCTTAAACTTCAACATCATAAGAATCACCTGAAGAATTTGTTAAACCACAGATCTCTGGACTCTGTACCCAGAGATTTTGATTTAACGAGTGGTATAGTTGATGGTATAGTGTCCTCCAAAAAGATAAATTCACGCATTTGTGAACATGATGTTATTTGGAAAAGGGGTCTTGTGAATATATTTAAGGATCTCCAGATGAGATCATCCTGGATTATCTAGATGGGCCCTAAATCCAGTGACGTGCCCTTATAAAAGAGGAAACACATGGAAGACAGCCGTGTGAAGACAGAGATTGGAGTTTTGCAACCACAAGCCAAGGAACACTGGGAACCGCTGGAAGCCGGAAGAGCACATGTGTTCTCCTAGAGCACAGTCCTGCTGACGCCTTGATTTTTAACATCTGGCCCCCAGAACTCTGAGAATATACATTTTTGTTGTTTTAAACCACCTACTTTGTGGTAAATTGTTACAGAAGGAAACAATTTAGGAAACGCATACAGATGCGGACCAAGAACGCCCACTTCCTGCAAGCTGATGCTGCTGGTAAGTGGACCACGATTTGAATAGTTCTAATATGTAGATGCTGGAAGTTTAGATGGAAAAGAAATGAAGTCCAGGGATGTTCCATAAAACAGTTCAATGCTTATTAGTTTATTAGTTATTGAAAACTTATTAGTTTAGATCATCAAACTGTCTAGGATACCCAAAGGTGAGCAAGAATGAAACTAAGCAGTTAGCTTGCATCGTTTTCTCTCCTTTTCAATATTTTCTGCTTCATGGGTGTTCCATGCTCAGAGGGCCTGTCATCTCCTGCCTATCCTCAGGTCTCAGTTTAAACTTCATTTGATTAGGTTAGCCTTTATTCTAATACTACAATAGCACCATTTGTAATAGTTGCTTCACATGTCTCTGAAACACTATAAATTTTTTAAGGACAGATGCCATAAAAGTCTTATTGATCCTTGTATCCCCAGTTCCTAACACAGAGTCTGACACACAGTAGATACTCAATAAACGTATCAATGACTGAAAGGTGACTTCTACCCAAACTAAGGTAGAACTAGAGGCTCAGAGATTATTACTCTTAGTAGAATGTTTGCTGTTTCTCTATCAATTGCAAGTTTTTATTTAGCAGATTCAGTAGATAAAATTAGATGTTAGAAGTAGACCAACAAATAATTATTAAGTACTTATTTCTGTGCAGAATTATTTACTTAATTAGGTACTCTGAATCAAAATGTATGCTTTATAAATATATTCAGGCACTGTTAGCTGCAGTAATTGGTGTGAGCATGATTTTCACCTTTGAGGCAAGTTGATTTTCTGTCAATTTGTGTCATACACATGCAAAGTAAGATGACACTTTCAGGAAAGCACTCATTTTAATAACCACAAAATACTTATGTTTTTATTAGACTTTTAAAGACAGGGTTTGAAACTGCAGCTTCTTTTTTTCTTCTAATCAACAATATGAAATTAGCTTTTTGAGTAGATCATCACTTCATTTCCAAGAACAAAACAACCAATTTGTTACTATGACCACCTAACATTGGACAGTATTTAATTGTTAAATCTTGGCCCAGCACACATATTGGCATTCAGTTTTGGTGGGGTCACTAGCTCCAGTTCTAGCTATGCAAGGTGACCCAGGAAATTTCAGCAGAAATTATCTAGCAGTGGCTTGTTCTTCTTCTATGGAATATCTTTTATATATGTGTGTATGTAAGTATGTGAGTGTGTATACATATAAATTTTATTTTTTTAGCTGTATTAAGGTATAATTGACAAATAAATTATATACGTAAAGTATATAATGAGATGCTTTTATACATGTGCATTGGGAAAGAATTCTTCAGTGAGAATCTTAAGGGTTTTATGAACTAGATATAATATTTTATGTATTAGCTACTAGCTAAACTATATTCTGTAAGTAAATGCAGTTTTGAGTTAAAAACAGCCCAAGTTTTGAATTCATGTCTATTTGAATCCAAAAGACCACATTCTTCTCATAAATGCATGTTAAAAAATAAAATAACTGGTGTAGGCAGTTCTACTTCAAGCCAGGATGTGAAAGTGTGATATTATAATTTATAAGAAATATATCTTTGGTCAGTCGAATGATCAAATTATATTTCTCATATATATTTGGTCTTCACCCACAGTCCCAAGCTCACAGCTCCCCAAATACTTGGAATTTCCTGAGCGTTAAGAGCAATGGGAGCATCTTTTGTCATAATATATAGTCTCTTGTCCTCAGTTTCTGAAATCCTTCAGAATCTTAAAAGTGAAATGTGTTTCATTCTTAAAAAGCCCCTTCCCACCCAGCTGGGTTTATGTTAATGAGGTCACTTTTGGATCACATCTAAGGATGCAGACTAGTTGCTAGGGACGCCAATCATGTGATTAGAGGGTTGGAAATTTCATTCCTTCCCAACCCTCCTCATGACACAGCTCTTTCCCCTCCTAGCTCCAACCAGCATTGACCTCCTGGGAGGGGAGAGGGGCTGGAGACTGAGTCTAATCAATAATGGCCAATGATCTAATCAGTCTTCATATGTAATGAAGTCTCCATAAAACCCCAAAAGAATAGGGTTCAAAATGCATCCAGGTTGATGAACACAGGAAGATTTGGGGAGAGTGGTGTACTTAGAAGCTCTGTACCCCTTTTCATACCTCGCTCTATGCATCTCTTCTGTCTGGCTGTGCCTGAGTTATATCCTTTTATAATAAACCAGTAATTTAATAAGTAAAATGTTTCTCTGAGTTCTGTGAGCTGCTCCAATGAATTAATTAAACCCAAGGAGGGGTCACTGGAACTTGGGATCTACAGCTGGTCAGTCAGAAGCACTGGTGACAACCTATACTTGGAATTGGCAACACAAGTGCAGGGCAGTCTTATGGGGCTGAGCTCTTAACCTGTGGAATCTGATGCTAGCTCCTGGTAATGTCCGAATACAATGTTGAATTGTAGTGCATACTGCTGGTATTAGAGAATCTCTTGGGTGTGTGGACAACCCTCACTGGAGTTGGGTGCTCATAACATTTAGAAAGGGTGTGGAAGACTTTTCTTAATACAGAAAATCTGGACGACATAATAGCCATACTTATCTATAAGACTTTAGAAGAGTGCGGATATATAAGGAAAAACTATCAGTGCTCTAGGTCTTTCAAACTTTGTGGGGTTTTTTTTCAAAACTTTTTTGGCTGTTCTATGTATTTTGCATTTTCATATGACTTTAAAGTCAGCTTGTCAGCTTTAATAAAAAATCCCACTGGAATTTTGAATGGAATTATATTGAATCTATAGGTAATTTTAAGGGGATTTGATAACAATATGGGGTTTTCCAAAGCACAAACACAGTGTGTCTCTTCATCTGTTTAGTTCTTTGATTCCTCACAGCAGTATTTTGTCACTTTCCACTTATTGATCTTGAAAATATTTTGTTAAATTTGTTTCTAAATAGTTTATGGTTTTTTCCCTATAGTGAATGACACTGGATATTTCAATTTCAACTTTCAATTTAATTTCAGGCTGAGATCAATACAATTAATTTTTATATACTGACCTCATATCCTGAAACCTTACTAAATTAACAAATAGTTTTACTAGCTTTTGTTTTAGATTCCTAAGGATTTTTTATATACATAATTATGTCATCTGTGAATAAAGACAATTTTACTCTTTTTTTTCTAATATGTGTACCATTTTTTTTCTTGCTTTGTTGCACTAGCTCCGGTACAATGAGGAATAGGGATAGTGAAGGAGGTTTTTCTTCCTTCCAAATTTAAGAGATATGTACTTAATCTTTCACCATTACATATAGTATTGGCAGTAATTTGAAAATAGACAACATATTTTAGTAATGAAGTCACCTTGCTTTCAATAACCATAAAAGAGGAAATTGTATATACTTTAAGATTCTTTCAGTCTAGCATACAGTTCTATTCTATAGTTAATAATGTTTATGCAAATACCCAAAGTATTGATTCCTTTTTCTTTTTTAAAAGAGACTGATATTGGAGAATGTCACCAATCTGAAATTGTCTGAGTGTGTTCAAGGGGAAAATGGCAATTTCTGGACTGAATACATTTAATGAAGAAATGAGATTCATTTTTATTCTATCATTAAAGTCTCTAACTCTCACTTGAATAATATCCAGATTAAAGAAATGGAATCCTCATAATTATCCATCTGTGCCTCTTCTCTCTTCATATGCAAAGGCACTATGTTGTAGGAGTTTATCTGAGGTCTTCAAGAGAAAAACCAACAACTCTTTGGAATATGCCTGGGGAAGTTCGAAAATTCTCTTAAGAGCAGGGTCTGAATCATCTTTACTTACTTGCATATCTCATAGAACTTGTGCACATTTTGGCTCTGCTTCCTCATAAATAAGTTCCCATTACTGAGGCAACATGATTATTTTCCCCTGTTCATGCTAGCCGAGAGGACCTAACCAACACATCTAAAATTAGAGTCAAGATAAATTATTAATTTCAGACTTCTTCCTCTGCTTGACAAAGAATTTAGTGCACTTTACTTTTTTCTGCCCTCCCTCTCTACCCCAACCATTCCCCCAATACTCTTAACACATAATTTTAATTTAACGTCAGACCTATCTTGCTGTGGGAATAACTGAAATATATTAATAAAATAAAATATCATTTTTATTAGGGAAGCAGCTTGAGTTTAGAGAGAAGCTATGTGAGCATGATAGTGCCTAGCAGTTACCTAGGCCCTAGATGGATGGCAACACAGCTTTGAGATAAACACGGTTATTTAGCATAGGGCATTTAAAAATGTAAAACACAGATCAGAAAAGAGCTGAATGTCCTTTAGCCTAATAAGGCCATGGTTGTTATTTGGCAAGTAGTGAAATATATAGGCAAAATAAGCAATCCGAAAAAAAAGAAACCACGGCACTTTTTAATGGAGGTTAAATTGGCTGGACTTGATGAAGAAAGAGGTCTTGCTGTGGCAAGTTGTTGACTTTGGTTATTTTCAGGAAAAACTCGGCCCCAGCAACTGCTGCTGATGAAGATGGAACTGCGGTTGAGGCCTCCTGTCCTCATCCTTTGCTCTTTCTTAGGGGACTAACTGCTTCTTGTTGTGTTGCGCAGTGATATCACCCTCTCTGAGTAGATACAGAAAGAGAAGACGATAATGGGTGGGCTGCGGAGCAAAACTGGTTCTTGAGATCAGAACAAAATTTCCACTCTTGTTTTCAAATTGAGATATAAATGACATGCAACATATTAGTTTCAGGTGTATAATATAATGATTTGATACATATGTATATTGTAAAATGATCTGATCACAGTAAGTTTAGTTACCATCAGACATAGTTGCGAATTTTTTTCTTGTACTGAGAATTTATAAGATATTCTTACTTAGCAACTTTCAAATATACAATGCAGTATTATTAACTATAAGTAGCTATCCTACACATTACACCCCCAGGACTTATTTATTTTATGTTTGTTCCTTTTGACTGTCTTTGCCCATTTTGCACTCCTCAATTCTGCGTCTCCCCTCCGCCCCTGTTTCTGGCACCCACCAATCTGTTTTCTGTATCTAATGAGTTTACTTTTTTTGTTTGTTTGTTTCCACATATATAAGTGAGATTATACAGTTTTTGTCTTTATCTGTGAGATTTATTTCACTTAACATAATGCCTTCAAGGTCCATCCATGTTGTTGCAAATAGCAGGAGTTCCTTCTTTTTATGGCTGAATAACATTCTATTGTACGTCTTCCACATTTTCTTTATCCGTTTACCTGTTGGTGGACACTTGTTTTCCTGTCTTGGCTATTTTAACCAATGCTGCAATGAAGATGGGTACAGATATCTTTCAAGGTAGTGAGTTTGTTTTCTTCAGATAAATGCCCAGACGTGAAATTGCTGGATCAAAATTTCCACTCTTTACAATGATGGCATAGTACTGCTTAGCTCCAGGAATCATGGAAGAAGGGGCATATCAATCACTGTTAGTGTGAACTCAGATATCATCTGTCAGCTGGTGGGGATTCAAAAACATTTAGTATTTCAGTCCATGGTCAGGGAGGACTGAGACCTTTCTCAAAATTTTAGGGCCAAGAAAGGTGTTACCAGGGTGCGCTGGTAAATGTTTTTACAACCAGGTCTCTGAACAAAGAAAAAATTCTTATAACGTTTGCCAGTTTCTGTGGTGTAGATACTCCCGCTACATCTGATTTCAAGCTACTAGTGTGATGTTACTAAACTCGGGGCTGGATAGAAATGTGCAGCAGCACAACATTGTATAGCATTTCCACCATAGATGTACAACATATAATCTCAAGGGCATAGGTAACAGGACATCGTAATGGAATTAGAAAGTTACCTTTGCTTTTAATATTGGAAACGTAGAGATAAAGATATTATTTGCAAATAATCCTATTATTTACATAGACTATTTGAGAGGTTTTCGGGGGCATTTTTCCTCACTTGGGGCTTCTCACTTGTCTCTTTCACCTTCAGCTTCTGTAATTCAGAAGAGTTTTTAGGCACTGTCTGGGCATCAGATTTTGAGGTTTTGCTCAACTATTTCATTCTGATTCACTCTGTGACATTAATGCCTGAGATATTTTTAAAGACCAACATTCTGATGGTATAATTATAGCTCATTTATCAAACAAGATTTTGTGCCCAGATGCCAATCTGAGCAGATGAAACACCACTCCTTCCTATTGTTTTCTATAACCCTAAGCTATGTTTTTCTGTTGATTTATTCTGCCGATTCAATTTGCTTACTAAATAAAGTGTCTTTAGCCCTTTTCCCTTTTAGAAAAAAAAAAAGCGCAGCTCACTGCCAGTGTTTACTTACCATCATGTGTAGAAATGCTGAGTTTTCTAGGATTTGACATTTTCAGCAATTGAGAATTACTATGTTTTGTAAATGGAAATAGCACTCCTGAAAACAGAATGCTATAAATAGAATGATGTCATTTGTTTCCAAAGACTATTGATGTACTAGAGGGATGCAAAAATAATAAAAGTGAGATATTTCCTGGCAAACTTTGGAGGTAATGTTAGGACTGTAATCCGTGAGTTATTTCAGGGTAGATGCTGCAGCCATAAGTGCTGCTGGTGAGTATTCTCAGGGCAAACGGGAAATGGGTTAACATATATAAAGCTTTTAATTTCCAATAAATGAGCAATATAAATTTGGGCATATTCAACTTTCTGCCTGTTATGTAAAGAAAGCAGTTTATAATTAGCCCTAGTTAACAATGTAACTGAACTTTTTCATTATTTTTTATAAATTTTAATGTACTATATATATTCTATATATCCTATTTATTTGATAAATACATCGGAAACAATATAAGAAATATGTTCTGTTTAATAACTCATGGTTATGATTTATCAAGTAAAAAGAGAAAATAAAGGGTGAAAGGACCTCTTTCAGAAAAATTGATTCTGATATAAGCACAATGACTGTCTCATAGGAAGTACTATCTAGTGTTTGCTATTATTTTTATTAGTATACTTACTAAATCTTTGAAATATTTAACATGTTTTAGAATGTGTTTTAACAAACTGAATTATTTCAGGCATATTTCTCATTTACTGTGTTAACTGAGAAATAGAATTAAGTGGAGCAGACCATTGTCTGAACATTCTACTCAATCGAATTTTTACAATGGTATCATTTTCCAGTCAGCCTGATAATTGAAGAATATGCAAGAAATTGAAAATTCTGATTAAGAAGAAAATTAACAAAGACTGAGGCTCAATAAAAGTAAGTTTGGGCCCTATTAAACTCTAGAAAGATACACCCCAATCTTGAGGCATTTTCTGGGGAGGGCAAACTGAAAAATAACACCATGAGTTAATCACGCTCCCCAGGCGTGAGCACAACTTTTGAGAAACACCAAAGGGGACCTTGTAAATGGACTATGTGATTGACTTTGCAACAGCACTAATAAATGCTTGACTTTTGCCCATGTGGTAATTTAGGAATGATAAGTGGAACCTGCCAACAATGCCATTTTGCTTGATTGCACCATAATTGCTTTTATGTCATTGATATCAAACTGTGCATAATTGGACATTATTTTAACTCTAATAAAAAATAATACACTTTGTTTTTACATGGCAAAATAATATCCTACAGAAGCAGCATCCTTATGTCATAGAATAATGGTTTACTATGTCCATTAAAGGAAGACCTGCCTTCTCTGATTGCTAAAGTATTGTTCATAGACAAGGTTGATGGTTTGGTTATCTTTATTTCATATTGTAAAATTGAATTAATGTTGCTTATTTACTGAGTTGCAAACTTACCTAAATGATGAACTTAAAACATATTGTATAGAACTCAACCAATGTACTTCATTCTAGTGTGCAGACAATATTAAATCTTCACAGCACAACTAGTAGTAATAATAATAAAAAACTTTTTTACAATTAAAATACTAACTAGATAATACTAGAAATTCAAGGCAACAAAAGCAAGCTTTCAATAGAATAAAGGCTATTTTGAGTTAAATACATTTATGACTCAACATGCGAAAATTTTATATTACTGGTTTATCCTAGAGCTGTGACACAGACAAGAAATTTAGTGCTTATTGTTTCAAATGTGGCTCTTTGTAGCAAAACAAATTCTAGAGATTACCAAGCAAATTTCCCCCTCCTGTCTCAACTCCAGCACCATTGACATTTTAGGCCAGACAATTTTTTAGTGTGTGTGTGTGTGTGTGTGTTGGGGGGCTGTCCTATGCATTTATAGTTTGCTTAGCAGTATCCCTGGCCTCTAATCACTAGCTGCCAGGAACCCCCACCACCCCACCAAAAATGTCTTCAGACGTTGCGAAAACTCCTGAGGGCAAAATTGATTGGGAGCTACTGCTCTAAGGTGATATACCCGGCCCTACACGAGCAATTCTTGAATTCCCACTGCAGCACCCTCACTGGATGTTTGTCCAGACTGTACATGAAATCATCCCTCGAACAAGTTGGTCCTGGGAGAGCCCATGGTTCTTTCTTCCTCTGAGGTGAAATCTGTCTCCCTGTGTAAGCTGGTGGACCATGCAGGATCCCCTGCCCATTTTATACAAAAGTCATTTATGTGTTTAAAGACAACACTGGTCATAAAGATTTGGTTCAGCTCTAGGGCTCCATAATGCTCCTTTGGAATCATCAAAATGTATCATTTAAGGTGGTGGGTTATGTGGTATGATTTCCAGTGTTCAGAGCAGTGCATTGTCTTCAGAATGCTTCCCACACCTGGTCCTCTGATGTCTGAGTGTGCAGACAATATTAACAGACTTAGCATCATTTAATAATTTATATCCGTTTGTATGGAAAACAGAAAAATCAGTAACAAGGAACATACAACATGAACAAGCATACATACAAGCACAAGATGAGCTTATCATCGATGTTTGAAATTTAATGGATTTTTTACCCTGCCTCATTTACCTGACCTCTTAGCCAGCCTGACGCAATCTTGCATCATTCAGATGATAGACAAACAACCAACCCCTGCATACACCACACTGTCACCACCCCCTTCACAACTGTTTGCAGAACTCTTTCTGGACTCTTCAGGATTCTTTTCGAGATGTTCTTTCTCCAAATCCTGCCCCTGCTAATGCTGAATTATTTTATATTATTATTTGTTATGAATTAAAGTTTATGTTGAGATATAACACATTTAAGGAAAAGTGTACAAGCTGTAAATGTACAGCTTGATAATTTTACAAAGTGAAAAATATCCATTAAGTACAGAAAATTCCAGAACCCTGGGAACCCCCTCATGCTCTCTTCCAATTACCTCTCTCTGAGGGTAACCACTATCGTAAGTTCTAACAGCACAGATTAGGTGTCTGTTTTTGAACTTTATACAAATGCAATCCTACAGTTTGTGTTCTGTTTTGGCTGACTTCCTTGCCACTACATGATGCTTATGAGATTCTTCCGTGTGTGTAACACACGTTCATTCCCATTACTGTGTGGTATTCTGTTGCATAAGTAGACTACAATTTATGTTTTATTCATTCTGCTGTTGGACATTTGGGTTGTTTTCAGTTTGGGTCTATCATGAACATCATTGTGCATGTGTTCTAGTGAACACAAACATGCAATTGTGTTGAGTGTACACCTAGGACGTGAATTGCCAGGTCAGAGCGTATGTCTGTGTTCAACTTGAGTAGATGCTACCATACAGTCTTCCTAAGTGCTGGTACCAACTTACGCTCCCACCAGCAGAGCATGTTGAGTTTTTTAAATTTAGCCATGCTCGTGGGTGTGTGGTATAGTATCTCGCTTGGTGTTCATTTGCATTTCCCTTGTGACTAATAATGTTGAACACCTTTTCATTTATTTTTTGGCTTTTTGGAAATCCTTTTTTTGTGCCGTGGCTCTTCAAATTTTTGTGTGTATATTTTTAATAGAATTGTTGGTCTCCTTATTGATTTTTAGGATTTAAAAAATGCATTTTAGATTTGAGTCCTCTGTTGAATTTATGTATTACAAATATTTTCTCCTATTTTATGGTTTATCTTCTTCCTGTCCCAATGGTGTCTTTGGATGAGCAGAACCCTTTACTTTAGTGTAGTCTAATTCATCATCTTTTCCTTGAGGTAAATCTTTGTTTACCTCAAAGTTATCAAGTTAAATTCTAACACTTCTAAGTTAAATTCCGGAAGCTTTATTCTTTCCACATTTAAGTTGACAATCCACCTGGAACTGACTTTGCTTATGGTAGGTGGTAGAGGTCAAGATTAATTTTTTATAAGGGTATCCAGATGACCCAGGACTATTTATAAGGAAGGTCATTCTTCCCCCGTACACTAAAGTAGAACCTTTGCCGTAATCAGACAATACTATGTGTGTGGATATGAATCCTGAATACTTAATTCTGCTGCCCAAACTTCAACCTGCTTTTGTCTTTCCAGATTAAGTTCTATGCTAAGTCTTTACAGTATTTGACTCTTAGCTATCTCTAACAGACTCTGACCTAGCTGGGACTTTTTAACCCTCAGACATCCTTGTTTCAGGGTTATTGCTTTCTGTGAAGCTCTGAGCTTAAGGAAGTGGGTGGGGGAGGGCAGGATTAATTTCAAACTCTGTTGCCAGCAGACTGTCATTTCCCCAACATGCCACCTACTCCCTAGAGTGAGCATGAGATATTTCTGAACATCAGAGGGATTTACTCACCAGTCTAAAGTCTAAATTCATATAATATTTGCTCAGAAGCTAAGCAGGGTTGGGCCTGGTTAGTACTTGGATGGGAGACCACCTAGGAGCACCAGGTGCTGTAGGTGTAAAAAATAAAAAAATAAAAAAATAAAATAAGGGATTGTAAGCTGACAAGGTCCTTGCAATCTGTGAGGAAAACCAAAGGTTGCCTTGCCTAAAAAATAAAAAAATAAAAAATAATAATAAAAAACAATTCATGTGATATTTGAATGAATGCTGATAGCTGTTGGCTATTTTAGGAAAATAAACGTGCATATGTGTGCATGAGTACACGCAACTGAATGTACTTCAAATGCAAGTAGTCATGACTTATCATATTCTGACACCTCAATAGCAGTCATCACAGTAGTTATGCTAGGTAGTACTGCCACGAGATTCTTGCCTCCCTGTTAAACCATTTCAAATAAACATGCATTATATATCTCCTTACTACATGAATATAGCTTAAGACCGTCATACCCCTATCCCTTCCTCTCCAATTAAGTTATGCTCTCTAAGCTCACTAATAATATAGAAATCCTAATACCTAATATAGATATTAGTGCCACGCTGCTGCTAATAATGCTAATAGCATTTGGCATTTTTTGGAAGATTTGCCAGGTCCTCTTCTAAGTATTTGCATATATTAATTCATTTTACCCTTACAACAGTCCTATGAGGCAAGTTCTGTTATTTCCTACTTTTTATCCTCTTCTCCCTCTTCCTACTTCCTCTGGGGTCACAAAGCTAGTAAGTTGCAGAGTCAGAGCTCAAGCAACGGCCTGCCAGGCTCCAGGAGTGGCTCTCAGGCACAGTTTGCCCTAGCGCCATAGCCCATGTCTTGGACACAGTGCCCTGTGGACGTCTGCAGGTAGTGAGTGTTTTCTGCTCCGTGACCAAAGCACTGTGAACGTGGCGGTGGGAGCAGTTGGTGGACAGGCAGCACCGCAACTCCCAGTCTTGCTTCTGGTTGCAATTAGATAGTGCAGCATAACAATTCTGACTCACCACCTTGGGCTGCAGAATTTTTCTTGTTAATTGCAAGGCATTCTCAACAGAAAGCTTGTAGACAAGTTGTATTTATAGCAAGTAATGTTTGCTCAGTGGTAAAGAAAGCTGAATTTCCCATTTGGATACCTGACAATTGTTGACAACTGATTTTTTTTTTTTAATTGCTGGTCCAAGAAAAAGTTGAACCTTAAATGTGACTTGGCTCTTTTCTTCTCCCCACCCCCACACCCCCGCTTTGAGAATTTGGCTACCACATTATCTGAAGCAAAGGGCCAGGTTAAATGACCTTGTAGAGTCCTTGCTGGCCTGATTTTAGGAATTCATGAGAACTTCTTTGATGACTTTGCAAAATCAGCAGAAAAAGTAATACTCCTTTTCTGTGTGTCTGCTACCTTTCCCTGCCATAGCTCCCGTCACCACCCTTTTTGCACCCCTACTTTCTTTCTTTTAAGCAACAGTCATGCAGGAAACACCAGCAATCTATTTTCATTTTAATGTCAGCAGGTGCTATGTTCTCCGCCCGTCATACCTCAGTCTTCCTTAAGCTACAGCTTCTGTGGACCCTCTCCCTGGCTTTCTGCAGCAACGTCTCTCAACCTGGAGTTTGGGTCCTTGAGTTATACAAGATTTTTTAAACTTAGTATTTTTATTTTTATGAAAATCTAAAACTTTTTTAAAAAAATCAGATAAAAGCCCAAAACCTCTTTTTTGAAAAGATAATTCATGATTAAGAGACACTTTCATAAGACTTGAAGTTCATGAAACTTGAAGTTTGTCACATCTGAATCCCCGGAACGCTTGCAGTCCACAGACATGTCCTAACGGTGGCAAACGGAGCTGGGGGCACTTGGGTTTCCTGTCTGAGAGCTGCTCTGAAGTCTTCCCTTCACAAGGAAAGCACACCGGCTCCCTGCCCCCGTTGTGTGGTCTCTCTGCTCATCCCACCCTTTCTTGGTATGCCCCTTTTCTTGCAGCCCAGACCTTCTCCTCCTACCTACATTAGTCACTTTCTGAATTCTTTTCCATTCCATGTGTCCATGTCACTTTCTGAGCCTACCTTTTCCTACTGTTTGAACTTTCCCCTTTGCAATTCGATTTCCATTTCTGGCTTGGTTATTATTTGTCAGGGAATGCAAAAGCAGAGAAAGTCAGCCTGCACTAACAAGCAGTCTGAGTAATACAACATATTTAAAGAAAAATTATTTTCTTTTGGTAACGCCATATGTGGAGGGAGGGATTACAGATCTATATGTTAGTGAATCTTAACAAGAGAAAAAGATTTAAATTGAGCAGATTATTGCTTGATGAAGATTATTGCTAAAGACCTTCTAAAGGAGGGGACAGCATTTCTATAGTTATATTATTCATTTGCTAGTAAATTCTTTTTAAAAGAAAAAAGGATTTAGATGTGCGAGTTATCTTGTCATAAATTCCTGTTTCCTATTTCTAAGGTTTTAAGTCTTCGAAATTTATTCCATTTCCCATACATCTTCCGCTAAGCTGGAGCTCCCGAGCCTGCTCCAAGAATCTTTGGGACTGCGCCTCTAGCACCTCCAGCAAACTCACAGCAGGTGCCACACACTGGTCCCTCCTGAGAGGTATAGAATATGGAAGGGACTTGGTCTTGTCAATGAAAAATTGAATATGGATTTAACTAAAATGTTTTAAAACACATACTGAGAGTCTGGGGGAAGAAAGATATGTCTAAATGATAGTCGATGTAAGATTTAAATTCTCAACTTCTATAGGAAGTCCACAGATTTCATCTAAGAGAAACAGACAAAAATTACACGATCAATATTTTTTTAAATTATATATGAAGGTAGATACTGGAGGAATTGGCTACGGTAATCAAAAGCTGTTGTTTTTTGGGAATAAGAAATAGTAGGGAGGGGGATTAGGTAGGGAATTACTGTTTTTCATTATGAGTTCTGTAGTCTTAATTTCTTTTTAAAATTATGTACATATTTAAAGGTAAAAATTAAAAAGAAAAAAGATTACGGTAACCCTCAAATATATAATTGAAAATGATAAAACACTACTCTGTGAAAATAAAGAGACACATCTACATGAAAGCTGAAATAATAATAGCTTCAAAAGCATGTGCGCATGTGTGCATAGCACAGACTGGGTTCCCAAAATGTTGACAGACAACTCTCCATCGCTTTCTCACATTTCTGCATGTCTCCTACCAATTTTTGTTCTGAACTACCTATGCAAGGTTGTTTATATGGTGAACAGGCTTAGAATACAGAGATAGTATCTGACTCCAAGACAGAGGCAGATTTGTTACCTGACCAGTATAATAAATATAATATCTCCCTTTAGGGAAAAGGATGGGTAGATTTGCTAGTAGCCCAAAAGATTGGCTTTTCCTAAACTCAGGGTTCCTCAGCTGTGATACAAGCCCACTCTGTGTTCTTTGAGACTTGGGATTATGTGAGTTAGAAGTTTTTTTGTTACAAGAAACCTGACTTAAGTGGCTTTTAAAAAAAATAAGAGGCCTACTAGGCCGACTAACTACCCACATTTGCCTGGGGACTGTTCAGTTTCAGTACTGGAAGTCCTGCCCCCCAGGAAGCCTCCTAGTCCCAGACAAATCTTCGCAGTTATGAGTCTAACCTTACCAGGCATGGTGCTTCCTTCTTAGTCATGGGAGGTTCAAGTTGTAGTAATTTGTCCTTCGCCTTGGAGGGGATGTCCTAGCATACCCCAGACCACTGGACCTCTAAAATCTTCACAGATGGGGCAGAACCCTGCATCTTCTCGGATTATCTCCCATCCTCTAGAAACTGGTACTTTACGAAGACCTCAATACACTTGTTGTTTCTTGCACATCCACTCAAACTGATGAGATGTCATTAATACAATGGACTAATGAGATATTCTGGGCAATGTATGGTGGGACCTAGGGCATTCCCATAGCTCTCTCCACAATTTTTAAAAGACAAACAAACAAATCAACCAAACCTCTTTTTAAAACTTCAGATCCTAATCTTTTTATGCACAAAATATGTGAAAGAGCTCAGGTGTCATCTAACCAGTTTTTAGACACATACTTTGAAATATCAGGGTAGTTCTAACTTCAGAATATAGTGTCTTTTGTCTTCATGCTGCAGCCAAAACTGAAACAGAAAAGCCTGTTTTACTTTCTATAATGCATAAATGTTAATCCCCTGCTTAAAAACACTCGAGTGTGTATTTTCTTAAAGAAATAAGAATAAATTTTTCTTCTACCATCACTGAAAATAGGATCTCGCAAATTGAGTTTGCCTATAGCAAATTTAAAAAGTAACATTTCTGTTCATCTCAGTTCACTGTGTAAAATTTAACCCTGCTCAGAAAACAAAAGGGGCACTTTAGCACACTGGAACCAGTGGGTGATGCTCGGGTCATAACCTTATGATTCCAATAAAAGGATTGTGCTGTAGGCATAGTTTATCTGAGTCAGAGCTCAGAAGCACTTTGTTCTTTTTTTTTTTTTTTTTTAAAAAGAACAATTAACTCCATTGCTTTTTTTGGTACTTGAAATAAAATCCAAACTCTCTACCATCAGATTTCAATGCGCTGCTTCTCTGCCCACTTATCCAACCTCATCTCACATCGCTTCCTTCATCGCAAACTCCATTTTGGCCACTAGGCATTTCATTTTCCCAAATAAGTAGATATTTTTTTCTCACTCCCGGGTCTTTGCATCCGCTGCTTTCTCAGAGTAGAAGTCTCTTTTCTTAGCTATCACATAGCTGTCTCATACTCATCCTTCAGGTCTCAGATTGACAGTTTAAATGTGACTGCTTAAGAGAGTCCTTCTCTGTCGACTTCATCTAAAGTGGGTCAATTCCGACCTGTCTTGGCCTTCTCTGTTACAGCAATTAATATATGAGCATCATAGGACTTACCATAACATGTAAATATTTCTTCTCTGACCCACCATTAGACTGTAAACATCATGGGACTGAGGACTATTTCTATGTTTTGCCCTATGCCACCCCCAGAATCTTCATTTACCCTTTCTAAGTAGGGCTGCCATAACATTGCACCACAGACTGAATGGCTTAACAACAGATATTTATTTCCTCACTATTCTAGAAATTAGAAGTCCAAGATCAAGGTGTCAGCAGAATTGGTTTCTTCTGAGGCCTCTCTTTTCAGTTTGCAGATGACCGTCTTCTCTGTGTCCTCACTTGCTCGTCCTTCTCTGCATGCCTTATCTCCTCTTCTTATAAGGACACCAGCCATATTGGATTAGGGCCCACCCTAATGACTTAATTTTAACTTAATTACCCCTTTAAAGACCTGATCAAATACAGTCACATTCTGAGGTATCAGCGAATAGGACTTCAACATATGACTTGTGGGGACACAATTCAGCCTATAAAACCCTGGCCCATAGTAAGCCATGGTTGGGTGTACACTGAATAAATGAATAAGTGGCTTTACAATTATCATTACATTCAAGGACTGCAAAACGAAAAGGAAGCCTGATGCCTGTCTGAGGGTCCTGCTGTAGAGATGCTGGGTTAAGTGTTTGGATTGGCCAGTGGCATCTGTGTTTCTATAAGCTCCACAGGTACTTCTAATGCATAGGTAGTCTCGAGTATTAGTAACTCATTCCAGTCCCCCTAATTCTTTTTTTTTCTTTTTTCCAGTCCCCTTAATTCTAGATAAAGAAATACCTAAAAATTTAGGGACTTGCCCAAGATCACACAATGAAGGATTTGAAGGTTTAGTATATAAATTGAAATGCCTGGTCTCCTATGCTCTTTCTAATGTGTTATATTCAAAGAGAGTCATATTTTCCTGGCTAATACTAAAATTATTCACAATTTGGATTTTAAATTATGTATGAAAACAGAATGAGCACTCAAGGAGTATGTCACTGTTCCTTCATTTGCCTAGGTCAGTGTTTTGCAAAACAGGTACACATTTTCAGAGTAGGAATGGGTATTGGCGGACCCCCCATTGTAGCAAGTCTGTATTATACACAGAATACAGTGATAGTCAACAGGGTAGTGGGCCAGTCACCCTCATTCGCCTCCTGGGTTAGGTAGGGTGGGGAAGAGGGCTAGCCCTTGCCTGTGAGAGTGTGTGGCAATAGTCTAGAAGCCTTCAAAGATGACGCTTACCTGCACAAATCCCAAATTCCCAAACTCCTTATTTCTATAAATTTCCATCATTCTACCACTGATTAAAAAGAAGGGGGGGAAGAGCAGCAAAAGGTGAAGGCATGGTGACAATACCCAGATAGATGCCACCACATGCTACCCCCTGATCTGAGGGCCTACAGAATCTGTGCCTCTTCATTTAGTCTCCCTTTTGAGGCCCTTGTGGTGTCTAACAAAGAGAGCATAGGATGTGCCCTAAGCTTGAATGCTTGAATGCCATCGTATTCATTTTCCTGGACTTCGGGGCCTATTCACTATGTGAATGGGGCTAGGCATGTCTTTAAGGTGGGTGGGAGCCTCTATATTACTGTCAGTAGAGGTGAATGAGGACAAATCATTCAGTCACCTTCCTCTACCATTTTGTTTCTGGCCAGCCATGCATAAGTATTAGAGTCAGATATTACTGAAACATTTTTGTCCTTCTCTGAGCAATACTGCTATGTTGGTGGCAGGGGAGGCTGATGGTAGTTATCTCACCCTCTTTGTTTTGTTTTGTTTTTTTCTTGTTCTTAACCATACCATATGGTTGACTGAATGTTTTGATTCCTTTTGATTCTAAAGTACTTGTGCCAGCCCTAATTTAGGAAGTCTTGACTGTTTTCTATACAAATCAGCAATTGGTATTGGTTGTGATTAAAACTAAGGACTTTGAGACTTTGGTTATTGATCGGATCTAAACCGTAGGTTTACCTGCCTGTGCTTCCAGTGGAAATCACAGAGATGTCCAGGTCTCCTAATCATTGGCCAGCTGCCTTTATATACCATCTCAGATTTGAAAGGGAATCTGCAGAGTGAAACATTCTTTAGGCAAATGCCCACACTTTAGTACTAGTGCTAGGAAATTTGTAAAATAGATAAAATTTTCACTTGCATTTCTAGTTTTATTTTAGGAAAAGGTTTAATTTACCATCATTTTGGTCCATCTAAGAACACTGATACATAATCAATAATCTATAAGTAAATTTTAAATTAAAAAAATTTGAGTCAGTACTTTTAAAATGATCTATTTATCATTGTTTTAAAATATCTTTGTTTTCTATAACAATTTTTATCTCTCTTTTTTTTCATTTCTGGTATAATCCATTTGCTGGAAACTTGAGTTCTAACAGATGGTATGAAATGGAAATGTTACCTCTGCAATTTAAAATCTACTTTCTTTCATTCCGGAGGTTTATTTTTAAGGTATCTGCCTTTCAGTCTCAGACTATGTAAATGTGTTTGTGACTCGGGAAAGAAATATGCCGCTGACTGGCATCACTGAAGTGTGGAATAGATTTCCTTCTCCCTTTGTGTCCTTATTAGGGCTGTGTCTAGTCTGTGAGCTGACACCACCCATTTTGTGTTGCAGAGATCTATCTGATGCCAAGAGAGGTCTTCAATAAGTCGCAGGCCCAGACCGGTTGAGTACGCTGGTCCGTTAAAAACATCTTAAGACCAGATAAACCTTGAGCTCTCCATAACAAAATTTGGTCACTTGTTTCTTACTACTTTACCTGCTTCCCAGATTCCTATACTTTGGCTCTATTCCCAAGGTAGTATTCTTTTATCTGCCTTTTGTAACATTTTGACTCTTTGATCCCTGAGACCTGATTTTGGCCTTGCATTAAAACTCCAACTCTTATTTCAGGGGCTAAAGAGATCCATTTCTTCTCTGGTATTAGTATCTTCACATGCCCCTGGTTTGGGCCTTGCTGTGGTTTATGGCCGGTCAGTCAGTACCTTATTAATTGACCTGTTCGATAGGAAGATTTATAATAGAGGCTACTCAGGTGGAATTGTGGTGAGCAGTATTAGGTAGCTGACATTTTAAAGGGGAGAGTTCTGTAGACAGTGACTATTTTAAATCAACCCTGCAAAGTGGATTTTTATTCCATTCCATTAAAATAATGTTTTTATTACTCTTCAACATATTGATTTCTAGTTGACAGCTCACCCCTGCTTTTATTCTGGGGCATATTATGGGCTTATGTGATTTAGATAAAGTTAGGCAGTCAGATGTATAATTTTTTTTTTTCTCTTGATAAAAGCTGGAAAAAACTCATCCTTTCTTGATATGTCTGGCAAGATTATTTCTTCTAGGGAGAGAATTATGGTTGAAAAATAAGCATTTGGGGTAGAAGGTGAAACATCAAAGGCATGGGTGTTGATCAGCTGGTGATAGAACTTGAGGAGAGAGGGCAGGCCCACGTGACTTAAGAGAGGACTGTATTTGTCATTTCCAGGAGAGAAGACGTGATAAAGAAGATAAAGATGGAAGGAGAAGGGCCTGGTTTCTGAGAGGGGTAAGGTACAGAGTAAGGTGAGCATAAAAACATTGGAGAACAGGAATAACTAATAGAGTTTTTCAGATTACTTTCTTGTACCGTACACAATCTGAACCCTTCCTAGGAGTCCCAGATGTTTAAAAAAATTAAACATGTTTTGGGGAATAATATATAAGTTTGTAAGCAGGTGGACTGATTTCATGTCTAAGTTGACTATGTTGAGGTGCCAGGTGAGGGAAAGGCCCCTGGGACAGGGAAAAAGCACACCAGGGACCCTCAGATTGAATTGTCTCAGACAAGTTTTGCAGTCCTGAAAGCTAGAGAACTGCGTGAGATGAAACTCCTTTACTTAGCTCCTAAAAGGCTGAAGATTCCAGCCGATGTTTAGATTATATTCCTATGTGGCCTGGATATTAAATAAGAAACTTAAGCTTCTGAGTAGTAGTCTTTGTGTCAAGAAATCAAGAACACCTTAAACCATTGGCACTTTCAATTACCAAGTGGTTGATGTTAATCAAGGACCCACAAGATCACCAGGGAGGCCCTTGAGGACTCACCTCTCTTTATTAGCTCACAGCTTTTATTTCTCCTGATACTATATTCCCTGTTCATTATGGAACATGTTCATTATGGAACATGTGCTATCATGATGATGGAGTGGGGAAGGGCACAGTGAGGTCGCATCTTGGAAGATTTAACCATATAGGTCTGCTATTCTAATTCTAGGGTTTGGATTGAAATATTGAATCATCTTTTCTCATGATGCAAATGTACCATGAAGAGGTCTGTAAAATTTTCTAGATTCTGTGGGTTTAACTAACTTTTAACACTGAGGTTCAATTCAACAGATTTATTTTACGCCTGTACAAAGTGGAAAGACTTTGGAAGTAAATAAAGTAGAGGAAGAGAGGCATTCTTGCTGGAAAGATCTGAGAAATCACCAAGGAGAATAAGGATTTTGGATCTGTGAATGGCAGCTAGTCCAGCTGAGTGAATGTTAAGGGGAATTGTGGGAGATGAAGCTAGCAAGGTAGGCAGAATTGTCAATTTCATCATTTAAATTACGTTTTGAGATCTAAATTTTTGTTTACAACAGTTTACTACTTGCATTCCTCTTTTACTCGAAGGGAAGAAATATCTGTGAATTAGCACAGTGTTATGGAAAGCATACTCATAGAATAAAATATTCTGGGAAGAAAGGTTAGAGGTTTACATGAGCACTCATGTATGTTTAAAGCATGAATTCCACATTACAGCTCAAGACCAAATCTGTGCTCTTCACATCTTAGGGATGGAATTTTGATTGTGTTAATATAGTTTGGTATATTTTCCAGAAGTTTAGAGAAATTAGTGCTTTCTTTTGTTTTTCTGATTTGGGTGATTAAATTCCTGTTTATAAAAATATAATTTCTTTTGGCTATGGTACCTTGTTTATTTAAAACAAGTATTCGTAAGTCAAGGAGAGTACTGGCTCACTGTGTGGAAGCCCTTCAGATACCTCTGATTTGGATTACTTTGAATCAGGGGTCCCAGAAGCTACAGTCTTGAAAAGAGAGGGTGTGGGTGGGCTTAGTCCAATGAAATATTCCAACAACTCTGTGTGTCCTATGACTTCTCACTTTTCTTGGTGCACATTGATTGGAAATGCCCTCTATTCAGAATTGAAGAACAAAACTGTCTCCTGTATATGGAACAATAAAATAGAGCCCCCAAGCCTACAAGTGATCCATCTGTCTGCATAATTTAATATTTAGCTTCCTCTTCTACTCCCAAGTTTGAACTATCACTTTTGGGACTAGATTCTGGAAAAACATGGTTTCCATCTATCATTCTACTCCTTGGCAGACATAGACATAGACATAGATAGCTAATGTCTGTGATGTGAGAATCAGTTTAAGTAAATCCATCACTCTAAGTACTATATATGATCTGGCTGTGAGGAATAATGCTTTGTCTTTACGGTACATCTTAGTAAGAATTGTTACTCTTTTAAATTCTTGAGTTGGCTAGATCCTGATAGTAAATAGAGAGGACACAGAGTTCACTTTGCAAATGAAATTCAAGTCCTATTTGTTACTGGCAGGCAGAATGATTGTAGATAATCCCAGCACTTCAAATGATTATCGATGATAATGAGGTGAGCGTGACCCTGCTTCAGAATATATCCTTGGAGTGCTGCTTTTATCTCCAATTTAGGCTTTAGTCTTGCCCTATAATATTATGACCATGAAGGAACAAGAATTCTTTTACATTAAAGGACTCTTGAATGTTCCAGGGTTCTTTAGTGTTATTGAGTCCTTTCACTTCAGGATTTGGCTATGAAACAAAGCAAAGGTGCCTTTTCTTTTCTCCTTTTCTTCCACCTGGAGCACTGGTAGAGATTAGGTGAGAACAAAAGCCCTTAACATACAATAACTTTCAAATACCAAGCTTCCAGCTGCTAATGCTCTGCTGAAGTTCTTGTTCTTATCCTCTGGGGCAAATCATCTAGTAAGCAGTTTCGTTAATATGTGTGTTAAGAACTGCATATCCATGTTGCAGAATAAACTGGAAAAAGAAATAGCAACTTCTTCAGCTGGCTGTGGTGTTATATATTTGGGATAGAATTCCAAATGGAAATGCAGATCATTTAGATCCTGGTGTTGAGGCTGTAGATAAAAATCGAGGCAGAGTTGCGAAGAGAGGGATAGTGGTCTACAGACAGGCAATCCAGCTTGTCTCCAGTCTCCCAGCAAATGCCATTAGGTGGTTCTCTGGCTCACTCTGGGGAGCTCAGAGTTCTTCACTTATCTTCAGGGCATCCTTGAAAAAAATGACTTGTATGCCTGCCTACTCTATTTTTTTTTCTTGAAAATACTTTGAAAGCTGTACACCTTTCTAATATAAAGTAATGTTATGTTATCTGTAATAGCTCAAATAGTGTCCCCCACAAATTCACATCTACCTGGGATCTCAGAATGTGACCTTATTTGAAATTAAAATCTTCGTAGATGTAATTAGTTAAGATGAGGTCATACTAGATCAGAGTGGGTCCTAAATTCAATGACTGATGTTCTTATAAGAGGAGAGGACACACAGAGAAGAAGGTCGTGTGGGAGAGAGGTTGGAGTGATATAGCTACAAGCCAAGGAAGGCCATGGATTGCTGGCAGCCTCCACAAGCTAGGAAAGAGGCACGGGACAGATTTTACCTTAGTTCCTCCAGAAGGAGACAATCCCACTGACATCTTGATTTCAGACTTCTGGCCTCTAGAACTGTGAGAGAATAAATTTCCATTGATTTAAACCACCCAGTTTGTGGTCATGTGTTAAGGCAGCCCTAGGAAATAACACATTATCCTTCACACACTTTTGAATGATAGCTACTTTGTGTTTCACACTGTACTAAAAAAGATATGAGGAATGGGAAATTGTACAGTATGCTCCCATGGCTGAGCAGAAGGTTTTTTGCATCTGTTTTTGGCTGATCATGAGACTCTTTTGACCAGCTTGCCTTCTTTGGTTAGAATAGGCAAATAAATGTGGCTCTGAAAGAGATAGTGGGGTCATACTTGGCTTCAAAGGATATAATTACATTATATATATATATATATATATATATATATATATATATATATATATATATATATATATAAAATCAGGGTACTGCTTTAGTTTAGGAAAGCTAAAAAAAATCCAAATGAGATTTAAAAGATGTCATTAGGTCTCTCCCCATCTTTCAGCTTTTTCTTTTTCTGTTGGCTTTATCCTCTTCTTCTGCAGATGGCTTCTCTGTGGAAGCTGCTTTTCAGGGAGCCCCAGGGAACATGGATGCAGGCAAATTTAGTTTATTTTGTTCTCATAGGCACATCTTACAACAGTGGTTCTTAACCAGAGTTAATTTTGCCCTTCCCGAGGGATTTTTTGGCAATGTCTGGAAACATTTTTGGTTGTTACAACTGGGGCTTGTTACTGGCATCTATTGGGAATACTGAGTCCATGGGACAGATCCCCATATCAGACAGTTATCTTGACCAAAAATTTAATAGGGCTGATATTAAAAGGCCCTGTCTTAGAGTATCTTTTCTGAAAGTACTGGTGGAGATGTTTCAGGGAGATTTTGACTGGTCCAGTTTGAGTCATGTGCCCAACCTTGAACCAATCAAAGTGTCTATAATAATTACACTTGACTATGCCATTGACCCACTAACCCCATCTATACCATATAGAAGGGAGGTGGTCTCCAAAGGGAGAGATGCTCCGGGAAAAATATATGTTCATTTTAAATTTGGTTTAAGGAAACAGGTGGAGGAGCTCTGACTCTTTCATCATAGCATACCATTAAAGCAGCACACTAGGAATCTATATTCCTTCAACAAATGCTTACAGGAAGTCTGATCCAGGCCAGGGTCTGTGCCAGGCACAGGGGCCAAATCAGGATTGCTACATTGTGGTGACACTTTCAGGCTAATGGAGGAGGAAGATATAAGCAAACATCCATATAAAACTTAGATAAGTGCTAAGAAGGAAAGAGCCCTGAGAGAGAGAATAATAGGAATGACTTATTTTGGGTGGGACACTCGTCTACTGGCATATGTCAGAGCAAAGCTTAAAACTGTGGGTTTGAGTACAAACGTCACCTCGTGGTTGCTGATGGGGACCAAGGTTGGCTCTAACTGGGACATGGCCTCTTTAAACTGTTATAAGTTTTGAAAGGCAGATGGTTCGTTTTTGTTTCTTCAATCTGATTCGGAGTAACAAGAAAGAAAACAGATGAAGCAAAATATCTAAATTGCTCTGATTTAATAGAGGCTTGAAGAAAGACAGAATATTAAACATGCCTTCAGGAAGCCTAAACCTAAGAACCACCAACATGGGCCTCCGATAAGGCCTCTGAGCCCTGTCCCCGCACAGCCTCATCCCTGCTCCTTCTTGTCTCTGACTAGGAGCCCCCCTGAGAAAAGGTAGATTCAGCTGTGTGATGCTCTTGGTCTTGACCAGAGAATGCTGGTGTTGATTGGGAATGAGTCAGAAAGGGAATTTGACTTTTTTTTTTTTTTTAAATAACAGCTTTATGGAACTTTTTAGCATATACCATACAATTTACCTATTTAAAGTACACAATTAAAATGTTTTTTAGTATATCATTCATAGGTATGTGTAGCCATCATCACAATTGATTTTAGAGACTTTTTAGCACCTCCAGAAGATTACCCATTAGCAGTCACTCCACATTTCCCTTCTTCCTCCGACACTAAGCAACCCCTGATTTATTTTCTGTCTCTATGGATTTGCTTTTTCTGGACTTTTCAGATGAAGAGAATCATATAATATGTGGTCCTCAGTGTCTGGCTTCTTTCACTTAGCATAATGTTTCCAAGATTCATCCACAATGTAGCATGTATCGCTACTTCGTTTTTTAAAATATCTGAATAACATTCCATTGTCTAATGTTCCACATTTTACTTACCCATTCTTCAGTAGATGGACATTTGAGTTGTTCCCAGCAATGATTTTTACTAATCAGTCATGAGTGCCAGATGAGCAAGGGAAGTAATGAGTCCAGATGCGTCCCTCGATTTGGTTACCTGGGAGCTACTCTCACCTGGCTGGTGACTCAGGGCTTGTTAGTGCATTTCAGTCACCAGTAGTTCCCCTTCTCCTTCCATGGGCATCTGGACTGGGTTGTGCCAACCGCTCAGTCCTTTCCACAATTCCGTCAGTCCCTGTTTTGTCTCCTCCTCCGACATTGTAGATTTACCGTTGCCATGGTTTTGGTTCTTCCAGCCTCTGATAATATTTCTTCAAGTGCTGGATAACCTCTCCAGCAGTGCAGAGAATTTCAGTATCATGTATAATAAACTCCTAAAAAGTGGCCTCATTTTGTACTTTAAAACGTCTTTGATATTCAACAGTGTCATTCAATGTTAACGGTTCCCACAGGCATCACGCTTTACAATTTGCAGAAGGATGACATATTATCCCATTTGATTTTCGTTTTTATGCCAAGAGGTAAGAAGGTGAATGTTACTGGCCTCATTTTGCAGAGAAGTTGAGACTTCTCCAGGAATGGGTTTCCTGACCAACCACCCAAGTCCTCTTCCCGAAGGGCCCCAGCTGACTTCCACAGTGCGGTGCTAGCCTTGGCAAGATGTGGCCGAGTTGGCCTGTAAATGACACCTGTCCATGTGTGTCAGGGTCCTGAATGCTCTCCCTGCTTCCTCAGCTGGAACACTTAAGAATTGTTCTTTTTATCTGGAGGTGGAAGTGGTGGCATCTGCATCTCTACTTGCCTTTTCTCTGGTACCACAGATATAGTTATAACGTCGCTTAGTCTAAACGGGGGAGGTGAATGAATCTGCATGGTCTTGGTGACTAGCTAATTACCGTTGCTGAGTACATGCTCTTATTTCTGTTGATGCACTGTGGGAGTGTGAGGACTGGAAAATGGTATGTCTGTGGGAGAGAGAGAGCCATCAAGAGGCAAGACAACAAGTGGGCTAAAGGTAGAGGAGGCAGATTAGTTCCTGGTGGCGTTTTATTTGTCTAAGATTACTGTAGAGTGGTAAAATTGTTTCTGATTTTGGTCTCTTCCCCTGAAGCTTCTTTTGGAAAAGGAGGAGACCATACATCACATAAATACATATTTTGATCTTTAGTTTTAACCTCTTTTTTTTTCTCTAAGCCCAGGCTACTGTTAAATATGTCTTAGGATTTTCTCAATGGGTTTATTTTCTCTTCTCCATGAATAGTTGTTAGTTGCTCTTCTCTTGATGGGGAGCAAAGTCAAGAATGATCTTGGTGATGTCACTCTACTAAATATATATACTAATTAATATATCTCTTATCTCTTTCATATATCGTTCTCAACTTCCAAAAATAACAAGTGGTAAAATTGTACCTAGTTTCTCACCCCCTCATAAAAGACATAAAAGCACAAATAATCATATCACCACCACCACAACGAAGCAACCATAATGCCTTGGAGTCTGGATGATCCATCACAATCACAAGAATTGTCCATGTTTGGTCTAAGTGTGTCCTGCCCAAGAAACTTCACAGTAATAGGATTATGCTCTATTATTTTTTTGCTGCACCCCCAGTCAGGGCCTATCTAGCATGATGACTGTCACAGAGCAAGCACTCCATAAATATCTGTGGAATCAATGAACTAGTGTACATAATAGGCTCCACAAATATTTGGTTGATTCCATCTTGTATTCTCATGTTTAAAGTTGTTTCATCTCCTTATTGAATAGAAAAAAAGAGCATATCTCTTGGCTGTAAAAAACGTCAAAAAATATGAAACTGTTGGAGGAAGTGTAACCAGTTTGTGAGATATGATCAGTTGTGACTTCATTTTTGTTTTTACCTCACATCATTTCTTTAGGCTTTATTCAGCAGGAGGAGTTCCTGGATGAAAACTCTGAAAGAACCCAATATTTTAATTCTTACCCTTAGGTAACAGTCAGTGAAGTAGAAGAGAAGAAACAAACTGAAACACCTATCTGTTTTAAAGCTTTCCAGAGGAAATTTCAGTAGAATTATCAGAATAAAGCCAAACTAATGTACCTTAGCTTAATAGGTTTTAGACTATATTCTAAGATTACATTCTGAGGAGGAAAATCAATCCAGGTAGATTGGAGTAGACTCCGAATTGGCCAAATTCTCTCTTTCCCATATGGTGGGAGAGTACATTTAATTTAGGATGTAGTGGAAGCCATGAAGGTGAGAGTCCAAGACTGGCCCCCTTTCATTCCATGTCAGTCCAAACCAGGCTCTAATCCATTCCTTGTCAGTCCAAACCAGGTTTTCTGTGAAACCTGCTGGACTGCAGGAATGGACCAGGAAGGAGACAGAAATCAAGCTCTTGGAACCTGCATAACAATCTAGCCCAGTAGGGCTTTTTAAATGATACTGTCCTAAGGAGCGAGGTGTATGTGGGTTTGGCCCGTGTTGAAATCCCAGTACCTGGTCCAGTGAGTAGGACATAAATCCAGAGTCTCCAGAAGTTGCCCATACTTGAAATTAGATAGTTAACAGTATCATGCTTTTGAATAATCCATGTGCTTTGGGAAAAAAAATCTAGCCCACACTGGATGGTGTAAATTAGAGTAAGGTAAGTCTCAGAGTCCCAGGCAAATGAGCTCATAAAGGGTTTAAGTTCGGGTGCTGGCAAGTAGGGAGATAATTAGAAAGTCTTGGAAGGATTAGAGGTTAGGCAGACATGGGAGCAGTTTTGGGGTGAAGGAAGCTATGTTCTGAAGGCTTGTGGGTACTCAAGTTCACTATATGTTCACTCTGTATAGGATGGCAAGACTGATTCCAGACCCCACCTGCTGATGGGAATGATCCTACTGACCTCTCGGGGACCTTCCCGTGCTCCAGGATTGTGGGTTTGGTATGTTAAACACTAGTTGGCGGAGACCAGGACTGGTGAACCATCCCTTGGCCCTGTGTTTTAGAAATAAGAGCTCTTAGAAATGTCATCCCTAAGCTGAATATTTGCAAAAGATCCTGGATTCTTCTCTAAAAGCTAGAGTATTTGAACAGGATTAGTAACCTACATGACACTGAAATACAAAACACAAAAGAAATCCTCTTACTGCTGTGATTAAGATCAATAGCATATTTTGTTCTGATGAGATGAGTCTTGTGGGCTCCCGGATAGCTTCAGGATGGTAGCTGGTCACCAAAAAGACCAAGCTTGGAGCGTTTAGCTCCTTCATCCTGAGTTAATAATCAATCATGTCTGTGTGATTAAGCTTCTATCAAACCTCCTAAACCAGGGGTTCCCAACCCCCAGGCTGGTACCGGTCAATGGCCTATTTGGAACCGGGCTGCACAGCAGGAGGTGAGCGGTGGGTGAATGAGTGAAGCTTCATCTGTGTCTGCAGCTCTGCAGCCGCTCCCCAGCACTAGCATCACCACCTCAGCTCCACCTCAATCATCAGGCATAGGAACACCAAAAAGGTTGGGGACTGCTGTCCAAAACTGCAGGGTTCAGAGAGCTTCTGGGTTGGTGAACATACAGAAGTGCTAGGAGGGTGGCACGCCCAGGGAGGACATGGACGCTCCACAGCCTTTCCCCATACCATGCCCTGTGCAGATCCTCCATCTGGCTGTTTCTGGTTACATCCTTTGTGAGAAACCGGTAATTGCATGTGTGTTTTCCTGAGTTCTGTGAGCCTTTCTAGCAAATTATTGAACCCTAGAAGGGGGTCATGGGAACTAGATTTACAGCTAGTTGGTCAGAAAATGAGAGACCCAGGCTTGCCGCTGGCATCCGAAGTGGGGGGCAGTCTTGTGGGACTGAGCCCTTAACCTCTGGAGTCTGTGCTAACGCCACAGTTAATATTAAAATGAATTAAACTATAGGACACCCAAGTCATGTCTGCAGTAAATTAGAGAAATGCTTGATGTGAAAAAACCCCACACATTTGGTGTCAGAAGTGTTGTGAGTAGAGAAAGAGGTTTTTCTTTAACCTCTCAGTGAAACTATTTGTACTTTAATCCTTGTCTCGGTATGGGTTTAAAATAGATGAAGAGTAAGATAGATTTTTTTAAAATCTTTTTTTTTTAAAGATGTCCAGGACAATTAACCACTTCCACTCCAACATGCACATAAAATTTTTTTAAAAAAGTATAACAGAGAATTTAGCCACTGGAAGGTAGCATGAGTATCTGACAGGTGTACATAACATTTTTGTCTTCTCTGTCTGTACATAACCTCTGAAATTCTGAAATTAGATGTACAACCATACCCAGAATGAAATTTAACTGAATGCTGCCAGTAGAAGAAGAGAAGAGAAATACATTACAGGAATATTTACCACAGAGCTGGCACTGAATCAGGCACTTTCCACATATGATAAAATCTCATTTACACCTTACAACCTTGAGAAGTAGATATTACTACCTTAATTTTCAGCTGAAGACATTACTATATCATAAGGCCAAAGAAAGTAGGGATTGTATTGTACTTGCCATTGTATCCAGCTGTTAGCACACGGTCCGGCACATGGTTAAACTCCAAAAAATATTTGTTTAATGAATGAGCAAGTGATATTTTAAGTAGCTTTTGCAAGGTCACAGTTATTTGTAGAGCTGGGATTATACCACACCATGCTGCTCAAGGAACAGTAACCTTCTATTGTTTGTCTCAAACAACACTACAACGCCTTGATAAATAAGGTAAGCCCAAATTTATTCTCAATGTCTCTAGAAGAAATAAAAGCTGAGTCTTTATACTCTTTTTTCTATATATTATGTAATTTATAGGCAGTTGAACAGAATGATAGTGGCATATTTAGTGTTGTTTCAGTGACAAACAATTTACTGTGACTTTTTAATTAAGCAAATGTTACATCTTGGTGAAAGATGTAGGCTCTAATGGGGAAAAAAGGCTAGGTTGGAGAAATAAGAGAAGCAACTTGCTCATCACAAAGATTGCTGGCACATAACAGCCCTCATGGCATTTGGTGTGTGAGGAGCTTTGGGCTGCTCACTCTGAGTGACTCTTCTCTCCTCGTCATCTACCACTCAGACTATTGCAATTAATCAAAACTGAAAGGACTAGCTCTTGAATGATGGAATTTGAGGTACTTGTGGTAGATATCAGGAGTAATAGATACTCCAGAGGTCAGAGAACAAGAGGAAAAATAGGTTACTTTAGAGAGGATACTGCAGGAAAAGGACAAAAACACAGTTCTCAAATCCATCATAACCAACACTTGTTTGTGACTAGACTCCAAAAGCACTTACCCTATGAATGTGCTCCAGTTCACAAGTTAGTAGGCATAAGAAGCAAACTGTGAGGTCTGATATTCACTGTATAATGAGCTTACATTGCCTGCTGGCAGGGAAGTATTAGATATGCCAATGGAATCCATGATTTCTTAATTTGGTAATTTTTTTGTCATATCCAGATGGAATCCCACCAACGTCAAAGCTTCATTGAATGAACCATAAGTGAGAATGTAAACTCATGAGCTCAAAACTTAATGTGGAATACTCTGTTTTGGATTGGTTCATCTTTTTTGCTCAACATAAGGAAACAGTTATTATTTTTTCATTCAATAATTGTTTATTGACGAGTACTATGTGCCAGGCATTGTGCTAGGGCAGGAGACTTAACAAGGAGTCATAGGAGTCATAACATGTCCCCACCCTTACAGAGTTCTCAGTCCAGGGGAGAAAGACAGATAAGCAATCACCACATGAAAAGTAGAGGATGCTAGGAAAGCATGGAGCATAGGCACCTGATCTTTGGGAAGAAGTGAGACCAGACTACGGCTGGTACCACATATGCAAAAAGGGCTGGAATCCAGGGGTTCAGCGAAGTGGTGGGAAGAAGAGAGGAAGAGTGAGGATTGTAATGTACCTGTGCCTAGAGAAATTCTGCTAGGCAGATGGATTATCCCAGATGTTCCTTTATTACCACTTCTTCTATGTGTACGTGGGAAACAGTTATTGATCGGACAGCATGATGACTGATTGTCTGAGGGCAAAGCAGGATGGATCAGAGAGAAAAAGCCTACTTTCTATAACCCAGGTTGGTTGTCTGGAAACAAATTACCGGTGTGATCCTGATTCTCTCTGTTTCTGTTCTATAGGGCGTTTTTCTACCTTATGCTTCTATTTACTTGTTTGGTTCTTCTGCTTTTTGATGAGAACCAAAACCATTTATGTGTCTTCAACGTAACTTTATAATTCTAGTAGACTCTTGCCCAGGAAAATAAAAGTTACAAATACCTTTATTGTTCACTCCAGTAACATCCTGAAAGATCCAAAAACTCTTTAATAGAATGCCTCCCAAACCTGTTCATACCCAAGACTCTGAACCTTTCTCCTCAAAATCCTCACCTAGTCATGTGCACCAATCTTAAATTTGATAAATACATTAAGTGTTATCATAGTCCTGACCCCATCCCAATTAAGATCTTCTCATTCATGGAAAGGATCCATCTTAAACCAAACTTCAAAATTTCAGTCAATATCCTAACTTTCCTATTTGCCCTTTGAGATACTATTAAAACTCTGCTAAAGTGGTATTCTCTCTCAGTAGCTAAACTCCTCAAATAAACTATAAACTCAGCTCTGTCTTCTCAATAGGTTGTTTGGTAATATGTTGGGGAGCTAGCATTGGACAGTGACATTTGTATAATGCATTCTCTGTTTTTCTGCTTCATCTTCCTTTACTCTCTGCCAAATTCTGTATTATACGGCCCAAGTTTTGGAATGTAAGATTTGATAAATTTTGATTAACTGCTGTCATACTTGGACAAAGCCGAAGTACAAGGCCTCTTCATGGGCTGATGGCCAACTCAGGAATTTGTTGCCTTTGGATCAAGTCCCTCTCCTGGTGTAAAACATTTAGTTGGGTGGCAAAGGTATGTGGTACAATTATGGTCATACGAATTTAAGGACTTGACTACAACCACGTTCTTAGGCAAGAATCTATGGACAGCAACTCTTTAGAAGGGGTCTGGAGGTGTAGTGAGCATTCTGACAGTGGACTGTGGTAGAGCTACAGAGGAGGAGAATGGTATCTAAGTTTAAATATTGAGCTCATTTTTATCTGTTAATAGCAATGGGCACAACCAGCAAAGAATAGAGGTCATAAAATGTATGTGGCTCCTCCACCATTTTGTTTCAGAGAATCATGGAATCTACCAAACTTGTGCCAAGAAGTATAGTGAGAATTTCATAAAATAATATACAGGAGATTATTTTTTAAACCTGTAAAGTGTAAAATGACACCAGGCCACATTTATTTATTCATTCATTTAAGAATTAATTATCTAGTGTTTATGCTCCATCAGAAAGTGTGGTGAGCTCCAGGCATACAAACACAAATGAGGCCTGAATCCCTTTAGAAAGCTCACAGTCTAGTGGAAGCAACATATAAAAGAACATATCATTGAAAAACAGGGCATGTGTCACAATAAAGGAATAAAGTTTTATAAAAATACAGTTATATAATATATGTTTAAAATATTTGTACTTCATATATATGTTTCACTAATCCCTATTTTGTTCTGTGAAATATGTATATTTTTTCTTCTTATAGATTAAATAACTGAAGGGCTAGATAATACAGGCCGTAGTGATAGATCTGGTACTTGTAGCTAAATATTCTAACTCAAAGTCTAGTTGACTCCTCCCCCTCACTTCACTTAGGATTGGGGGAGACCTTCTTAATCAAGACTGAAAATCTGGGAACTGGTAAAAATAAAAAGTATATTTTGAAGAATATTTAATGAAATAAGAAACTGTTGATTTCAGAGTATTGAAAAAAGCAAGATATAAAATATCCCAGAATATGAAATTCCCATATCATGAAAAATTATGACTATATGTTTTTATAACCCTCACCTTCCTGTAGATACTAATGCATTTACACCAATAGCAAAAACCCATATTTTTCTTGCTCTGTCTCTTTGTCATAATCTGTAAAAGGGTCTCAGAACAGTATTCTCTTGGCCCCACTGTGTCAGAAGGTGAAATCACTTTTACAATTTTTATTCACAGCATCCCTCTATACTCTCATAGGGCTCAGATAATAATCAAATAGGCAAGTCCAATATGTCATGTAGGCAGTACACCCTTCCCTCCAACAGCTAAAGGCTTTCTCACCAAATTAGGCTCATCATGAGCCCTTTTTTAAATGAATTTACTCTCCAACTCTTCCTAGTCTTCATAAAAGTAAGGTGTTGAAGGGCAGTCCCTGAAATTGAAGAGATAAACCTCAAGTATATCTGACTCACCCATGAACTCAAAAACTCAAGCTCTGCTCACATTTCAGTGATTAGCATTGGGTGCTTGTATGAGGGGGGTGAAGAAGGAGAGTTCCTCTTTATTTTTTATACAATGTGAATTAAAAATATCAATTTTATAAACAGAAAGTGTTTTAAAAAATAAAGAACATAGACTATTAGAGTAAGTGATTTGAGATAGTTATAAATTTTTAAAAGAAGATGATTTATCGTCCTCTGGAGTGGTTTGAAATGTGACCTTTCAGATCAACTGGATGACCTCTTAATTTTAGGTTTCTATGAGTCCCTTGGATTTCTTTGACTCCTTTCTTTCTTTGACTCATATCTAAGCCAGAGACAATAGGACTCTACAAATTATTGAATATCGGAATAATTGAAACACTGACACTGGCTTTTCTTTGAGTTTCAGGTTGCAATGACTTCCACAGAGATCTCATTTAACTGGGGTTGATAGAAAATAGTAATATTCACTTTAGTGAAAGTTGTATGTAATTTGGGAAAAGAATTACAAGCCAGGGCAGCTTGACACAGATTTAAATTTTCCTCTCTGAGCTACCCAAACTCACATCTGCTCCAAGGCCTGCAGCTGTATAATAGAAATTTCTTTTAGGGTTATCGTGGTTCATTTCAATGAAAAAAAAAAAAAAAAAGATCAACCATAGAAAACATTTTTGGAAAGACAGTAGGAATTCACAGCATTTCAGTTGACATAAAAAGAACTAATGAGCTTTGTTACTGATCAAAGAATTTTGGGTTCTTATTTGCTTCAAAGAATGATACCCAATTAACAATTCTTAAACCAAACATATCTTTTCCATTTTTGTTTTTCTTGCTTGTTTTTCTTGGCTGGTACTGGAATATACTGAATAGGTTGGCTCTACTTCTTATCTGCATATCCTATGGTTCTAGTGGTTCTAAATTCAAGTCACTTGAATAATGATGGATACCAAATGTTCCTGATGAACATACATTGTATATAACTAGATATTGCAAAACAAATAGAAAAAAGAGGCTGATGTGGGCCAAGGTGGTACATATAAACTGTGTTCCTGCCAAACTGAATGTATGCACAGTCACAAAGGGTCAAACATTTGTATTCCTTTGGTAAGCAATCCTCACAGTTGAGGAATAGGGCAAAGATTTTATTATATTAACCATTTAAAAACATTCCTGTTAGTAGTCACTTTTAATCCCTGCTGCTCCCTGCGCCCACCCCATTTACACAAGACCAGAGGTATCGATTTCCTCTGGAAAAGAGTGTCATAGCAGAGAAAAAAATAAGGAATCGGCTCTCAGGTTTGAGGTTCAAAATGGACTCTTGAGTCAGTATGAAAGAAACAGTTTTGATTTCAAAAGGCTGAATTTTGAATATCAAAAGCTAAGATCCTGAAAGACTCAATGCACAAAAGTTTTGCCATTGATGCATTAGATTAGAAAGATTACTTGAGGATGTTAAAACTGGCTTTTCCTGTTGCAGAGGAGTGATGGATCCTGCAGATTGGGGGAGAGTTGAAGGGCAAGACAGGTTGATAGCACTGAGTCTTTCTGAGAAAGTGTCCTGTACTCTGACTCCCAAGTGGAGCTGAGCCCAAGGTAGAAAATCAGAGGCAGGTGAATGTTCCAAACCATGTTTAGGTTTGGGTTTCTGACAATAGGCTGGATCTGTGCTTTGCTTTTTAAATGAAGCCAGGCCAGATGCCAGGTATCTAGAGAAGCCCGAGCATCAAGATGGCATGGGAGCAACAGAGAAGAGATGGTTGGATGAGGCATCTAGGCAGATGATCTGAGAGAACCCACAGAGTTCCTTTTGACTCTTGTGAATAAGGCTGAAATGAACATGGGAGTGCAGATATCGCCTCCAAATAGCGACTTTGTTTCCTTCAGATAATTACCCAGAAGTGGGATTGCTGGGTCATATGGTAGTACTATGTTTAATTTTTTGAGGAACCTTCATACTGTTTTCAATAATGCCTGTACCAGTTTATCTTCCCACTGATAGTATTCAAGGGTTCTACTTTCTCTACCTCCTGACCAATGCTTCTTATTTATTGTCTCTGATAAAAGCCATCCTAACAGGTGTGAATATATCATCTTTGAATATATCATCCCACTCTCTCCTCGTCTCCAAAATTTCTGCTCAGAGGTTAAAAGGTTCACTGGTATTCCCTGCCCTTCCTGAGCACAGTCCTGGCCCAGCTGGAGCCCATTCACCCACCCTCAGGGTCCAGAGTTGATTGGCCTCTTTCCAGAACATTTCAGTCCACTGGCTCTGAACCTCCCTATCTCAGCTCATCCTTTACATCTGCCCTTTCTCTGAGGAGCCGTGGGTGAGGGAAAGTGCTGCTGGCCCACTCTGCACTGCCCATACTCCAGAGTCAGCAGCCTTGAGCTCTCCGCCCTCAAATACCCAGCCCAGGCCTCCTCCACAGGAGTCACAGGGAATGTTTGCCTAAGGCGGGGGGGGGGGGGGGGGGGGGGGGGGGGGGGGGGGGGGGGGGGGGAGGGAGGAGGAGAGTGGTTACTCTCTGGCCTCTACAACCTCCAGGAATGAAATTATCATGACCGTGGAAAGAGGATTAACTTGCACTTCAGGAAAATATAAACCATGGTACCGGTTACAGAGATAGAGCGCTCTAAAAGAGAAAAGAGGAAAACTAGATCTTGTCTGTGAAGGTATTACTAATCACAGAATTTATAAAAATTTACCATTTATGGTTGATTACCATATGCACTAAATTTATGTAATTCGTGTCTAGTTAATTTTGTAAGTTTTATTGGTTGTGCCATTACATAAATAACAATAAGTTATAATTTGTGGAGCTCCTACAAGTGCCAAGTACTAAGTTAATCATTTTATATAAATTGTTTTGTTTAGTTTCATATTCCAAGTTCTCAGTTTTCAGTTGCTCATTGAGCATACTCATTATCTTATTTATTTATTTATTTATTTATTAAATTAATTAATTTATTTGTTTTTAGAGGAGGCAACCCTTGGTTGACCTTGCAGATTACAAGGACCTTGTCAACTTACAATCCCTTATTTTTTATTTTTTACGCCTAGAGCACCTAGCCGTCCTAAGTGGCCTCCCATTCAAGTACTAACCAGACCTGACCTTGCTTAGCTTCCGAGATCAGACAGGACTGGGCTTGTTCAGGGTGGCATGGCCGTGGGCATCTTTCTTTATTTTAAGAGAAAGAAACTATATTTTGTAAAATATTGGCTGGATCCTAAAGCTCTGAAGGTCCTGAGTACAGACAAATTTTGTGTATTCGGTATTTATCAGAACTTTTGTTGTCAAAATTATGTGTTGATTTTGTCATGTCGACAAAAATAAATTTTTATAGGAATTTCCCAAAATTCTTCTTAGCTCTAGGAGAAAACATTGAAATGAAAACCTTGATGAGAGCTGGTTCGTAAGCATTCCTCTTCGCTCCCCACGCTGTTCCCCCCCCTCCCCCCTTCTCCCTTTGGTCCTCCCCACTTCTCCCCTCATTGTTTCTTCCACTCTCTTCCATTCCCCTCTCCTCTCTCCCTGCTAAGTCTAACGACACCCATCGAATATTCTCAGGTGCAATTTGATAAGGAAACCAGTTATAAATGCAAGCAGAAAGAGTTCATGCCTCCTCACATTATTCTGGAAAAAGACAAATATTGTCAATTTTAAGTTTTACAATATCCTAGAAGGGCACATGTTTCCCTGTGGACATCTAGCTATGGTGTGCTGGACATAAAAGATTAAATTCAGCTGAGGCTCACTGGTTCTATTAACAAAAGGAATTCTACCAAAGGTCTCTGTGACATGCTATTTCCTTCATAGGTCAGGAATTGGTTCCACAGTGTGCATGATGGCTTGAACATCAGACAGAATTCTCTAGAAGGTTTGTAATCTAGGAGATTGCATTTCAGAATTGTAAGTTTTGTTCACTGACCTTTATGAAAAGAAAGACACTGTGACTTGATGATGTAAAAGTTTGAAATTCATGGGTATAAGCACTGTCCTAAAGTCACACTTAAACCTTGAGGGAGCATTCACTAAAATTAAAAAAATGTAAATGGAATCTATATTCAAGAGAAAGACACGTTTGAGAATAATATGTGATCTATTTTATTGGCCATTTATGTTGATGTATATATATATATATGTATATATATATACACACACACATATATATATATATCAACGTGTGTGTGTGTGTGTGTGTGTGTGTGTGTGTGTGTGTGTGTAGGAAGACTGAGATTCAGAGCAATTGATCAATTTATGACCACATAGGAGACTTGTGACAGAGCATCAACTGGAATCCAGCTTTCTTACCCTGGGCATTTTATACTATACCCACTGGCTTTCAGTGACTAGAGATGGCAGAGAGGCTGCAGACTGGAGCTCCTTAGCCAGTTATTGCTAAAACTAGATTTCTATCTCTTAGGACATGACATCTCCAGTCTGCAGCCTCTCTGCCATCTCTAGTCACTGTAGGACAATAGGTATAGTAGAAAATGCCCAGGGTAAGAAAGCTGGATTCCAGTTGATGCTCTGTCACAAGTCTCCTATGTAGTCATAAATCAATTAATTGCTCTGAATCTCAGTCTTCCTGTGTACAAAACGGGTCGTATGTTCTCTGAAAGTCCCTTCTAGTTCTAAAATGCTATGGGTTCAAAGTGGTATTGATTAAAAGTGCCTTTATAACATCCTGTAACTTTCTTCTCACTTTTGTAAGCTGTAATGCATGGACAATTCTTTCTCTGGAAAAATTTTGTTCCAAAAGAGATGATCCCTTTTCCACCAATGCAACTTTGATCACTTGTTTGAGGACTAACCCATTGCTGGCCCATTATGTTAATGTCGAATGAAAGGCTGAGGCTCCATTAGATCTAATTTGTTATTGAAAGAAAGTAAGCTCAAAGCTATGTTCCAAAACAATCAAATTATCTTTGCAATATCCTGCAAAAGCCATTTAGATAAATGAAATTCATGTTTTGAAGAATATTGGATTCTTTTGCATAACCTTTGATTTTGCACATTTTTCTCCCATAGCGTGTTAGTGGTTTTCATATTGGATAGAAGTATTTAATTCTATCATCTTTTCTAAATTTGAACTGAACTTGACTTTCCAGTTTTCTTTACTTTTTCCAAGGAGTGCTAATTTTTCTTTTTCAATTAACACATCATTGCTTCTTAACACTTTCTTTTCCCAGGTCAGTGCTGGTATCAATTCCTCTCTAGATGACTTCTTGAAAGGATCTCTAGCTCCAGGGCTGCAATGATACCTCCCAGGCCTCTGGAGAATCAGGCTCCATTCAGGTGATTGTTGGTACTGCCCTCTCCTCATTCATCTAAGCCCTTTCCAATTCCTTTCTTTCTTTCTTCCGTACATATCAAATCTCTCCATTTCTCTCCATCTCCATTCCTTGTACCCTAGTCCCAGCCTCCATCATCTCTTTCCTGGACAGCAACCTCTTGGACTGATCTCTCTCTGCTTCCAAGCTTACAGCCTCTGAGTCAGTCTCCACACAGCAGCCATATTGGTCATGCATGTTGAGTCACGTCACTCACTTCACTCCTATTCCTTTGGAGACTTCTTATTACGTAGGAATAAAATCCCAACTTCCAAGTAAACACTGTGGTGTCCTGCCCAGATTCCTCTTCAAGGTAGGGCCTGTTGCCTCGGCTACTGGGAATGCTGTTGGTAGATGTCTTCAACTGTCAACCTCTTCAGGAATGCCCTCAGTGGCAGGGAGCTACTTGCCCCAGGTCCTGCCCTTCAGAGGGTGGGCCATATCTAATGACAGTTCGATGTAGGGATATTAAGGATTGGCCCTCGTGGTCAATTCTGGAAAACCTTGAAGGACCATTATAGTTCTACATGGGACTGGCTGCCACTGTCATTTGGACCTGAATCTGAACTCACTTTTTATTCTGCCCTATCTTGTTTACTTCCCCTCTTCCACAGGTGTTGATCTAAAAGCAACTCTATAGTAAACATCCTGCAAGCCAAACCCCATCTCAGAACCCAGCCTGTGACAATGGCCTATAATGCCCTATATTATCTAGTCCCTTCCTACTTTTCCAACTTCGTCTTGTGGCACTGGTGCCCTGGAACTCTACTCTGCATTTTACTTTCGGTTCTTGGCTTGTTTCTTTCTACCTCAGGATCTTTGCACCTGATGTTTCCTCTTCATGAAAGCTCTTCTTCTAACTCTAATTCTTGCTTATCTATTATCAATTTGAATGTTACTTCCTCAGAGAAGCCATCTCTACCTCTGCGCTCACTAATATCACTAACCTAACAATATAGATAAGAATTTTTCTCCTGTTCTTGCTCATAGTATTCTGTTCTTTTCCTCCACAGAACCACTCACGATTTGTGATTATATATTCACTTGTCTATTCACTAGTTTATACTCACTGTATCCTTGGCATTTAGTCCAGTGCTGCCCCCTAGTAGGTGCTCAATATATAATGACTGAATGGACTAGAAAATGCTTAAGGGGAAACTTGAATGTCTCTAGCCCCATGGCTACTTCTCCTCGAGATCACTATTCAGGGAGCTAGAGTCCTTTAAGAATGGATAGGACTACCCTGGGACAGGACCAACACCACTACAGCCAGTTGCTCAGCAGAATGTTTTGACACAGGTAAACACGTCTTCATTTAGTGGGGAACCAACTAAGCTCCAGGCTAACTGCTGCCATGCCTGCCTCCACATACATTCCTGTCTCAATTATCTCCTTTTTTCCATAGCAGTCTGCTCTAGTTTTTTGTCTGTGATTCCTTTATGCTTTGTATTTTTCACCTTAACTTCCCTGCTCTGCTCATACCACTGTATCCAGCCCCAGTAAAGATATCTTATTCCCTATACTTTCATAGTCCTTTGGAGAGACCCTCTTACCCTAGGGACACATAACAGCCATGCCTGTAAAACACAGGATCACTATTCGACTCCATTAAAGTTTAGCTACTATGACTTACTATTTAGTTGGGACCACACATAGGCTGACAACTTTACAAAGATGATTGCATTCAATTCTCATTTAATCCCAACCATTCTTTGGAATACTTGCCATTATTACCTCTATTTTACGAAGCTTAGACTGATGAAAGTAATTTGCCCAAGGTAAGAGATGACATTGGGATTCAATAGCAAATGGTCTGATTGCAGGGTTAACCCAAACTCTTATTTCTGCATTAGAAATAACTTGCTTCAGTGAAACCAAAGGACATTGCTTTATTTCCTAGTATACAGTTTGTTTTAAATTCTGTTTTTTGTTTCTTTCTTTCCTGGTTTTAAAGAAATTTTGAAAAAGAAAATTAAAATGACTTAGGCCTTAGAGAAATAAGTTGCATCATGTCATTGTCTTATTAATTTTTCTTTTGAGTCCTATTTCACCATGAGGAGGGAAGCAGGGTCCATGGTCATTGTGGAGCCATTTGTATTTATATCCTCTCCTTCCTCTACCAGGGTAAAGAGGGTCAGGGAAGACACAATGGGCACACATTAATGTTGATACAATAGGAGCAGATTGAGCAAAACTTTTTATTTATTTATTTATTTTGGAGGGCATTTTAAGTCATCCCATTTTCTCTACCTTGTGCACTAACCTTTGTTACATTATGGAAAATAGCAGATCCTTATAAAATATTGATATATAGAGATGTCACCAATATATTTATATGGCAAGTTTACCTATAAGAAATGTCCATGGATTTGTTATTTTTTAATATATTACTACAATGTAGTAGTTTATATACTGATTTTTCTCAGATGTGGTTGAAATTTCTTATTTAATTTCCCAATATGAACCTATATATTCTAAATTAGATACTTGAAAGTGAGTTAAATAAATTTTAATAATTTATGTGTTTGCTCTTTGAATAATAAGAATCAAAACACCAAAAAGGGAACTCTTTTACCTACCAGATTGGTAAAAATTTTACCAATTTTTAAATTTTAAAATTGATAATGTTTAATGTCTGGAGAAATGTGTTTTCTTATTTAATGGGATAGGAGGGAAATAACTCTGAAAGTTGACTCAGCAGTTCTCTTTCTTGGAAATACTCAGCCACGTGCACAGTAATTGATGTATAAATCACTGCAGCATAATTTTAAATAGTGTAAAACTAGGAACAACCATAGATAGGAAATGGGTATAATGAGGGTATAATTAAGGAAATAGCTGTCAATACCATAGATGCCAAAGAGCTGTTAAACAGTATAAGGAAGCTCTAAATGGACTGACAAATATATCTGAGACACACTGATGATTGCAAAAGCAAGGGCAAATGAGTAACTACAGTATTATCTTGCTTTATGTTAAAAATGTATATATAAACGTCTCTATATGATACATATGTAGAAGTATAAGCAAGATCAGAAAGGTTGTTTTTAGTGTTTTTTAGTGTTTACCTCTGGGGAGGGGAGGGGATAGGCCAGTCTGTGGTGAGGAAGTAGAGGAATTTTTACAGTTTTTCTATACATTTCTGAATCATTTAGATTTTTTATACTGACTATCCATATAAGAAGTACCTTTGTAATTTTATAACAGAAATGCAAACCTTTTATTCTGACTCTATAAATTTTGGGTTAGATTAAAATTAAGGATTTCTATTTAAAAAATTATGCTCTATGTGTGGTGCATTTGGTATTTGAATTATGCTACATTATTGGGATATTATTGCAATGTGACTTTAAGGCATATTTTGTTACAAGGAACAGAAACTCATTTAAAAAACATGAGTGGAATTAAGAGGTTATAGAAAAAAAAATGCAAGAGAATCTTAGGAAACTTGTACAACCCATCTTAAGCGAACAGGGAAGTTCAGAAGTTTCTCTCTCCATCTCTCTTTCCAGAGTCCCAGGATCTCTCACATCTGCTTCACTTCACACATCTGCATGATTCTCCTCTGTTGACTGCCCCCTTTTATTTTCTTGTTTGTTTTTAATCATTCATGGATCTACAATCATTCATGGGGGAATTCTGAGAAATACTTTGAACAAAGACTTCAATTCTATCAGTTTACTCCATCTAATATTTTATTTTTGAATTTTGAAATTATTTTCCAACTACTAATAGTATTTAAAAGTTCTTCCATGTGATAGTCACTGTTTTGAGTTCAGGTCCTGCTACTAAAGTGCAGCCAAATTTTATGAGAAAGCCCTGTTTGTCAAAAATTTGTGGGCAATGACATGCAAGGTGAGACCAGGAAAAGCTAAAAGATGCATTATTTTGGCAAATGTTGGGTTCATATGGCTAATGGCACACATCATTATGAGCTAATGTCTAATGATTATTCTCTCTTTATTTTGCTTTATCTTTACTAATTTATACGGCCTAGAGTTGACTTACACTTCTACTAATCACATTGGAACGCAGTCTCTAAGGCTATCATATTGTGACGTGGATTTATAACAGGTATGGATTGCCAGTTGAGCAGCGTGTCAAATGCTTGTTACCTTAACGTAGCTAATATGCTCCTGAATACAGGCAGTCCTCAGTTCCCACAGTCGTGTGGAATATAAAAAATGACCAAGAAAACTAAACTATCCAAATACCCACCAGAAATAGAATGGATAAATATATGTGGCTTTTAATCATAAAATGAAATACTTTATAGCAATGGAATTAAGCAAATACAACTACATGGAATAATATGACTATATCTCACAAACAAAATGCTGAAAACACCCCCCACCCCCGAACATCAAAGAACATATGTGATATGATTCCATTTATATAAAGTTCAAAAACAGGCAAAACTAATCTATGGTGTCAGACATCAGGATAATAGCTGTCCTTGGCAGAAGTAGTGACTGAAAAGGAACATAATATGGGCTTAGAGTACTAGTAATGTTTTTTCTTGATCCAGGGTGCTGGTTATACACATTTTTAGTTTGTGATAATTCAACAACCTGTACACTTATAATTCATGTGTTATATTTCAATAAAGCTTTTACCAAAAATGGTATATATTTTTAACAATAACTCATGGATCAAAGTTTATAGTAAATTCACTCTTTTAATGGAAATTATAGTGGATTCTCTGAGTTTCCTAGAGCAACCTCAATAGCACTCACTTTCTTGAGTTGAGGGGAAAAGAGTGGAATTATAACAACAATGATAAAATGGTTTGTAACCATGGGAGGGGCAGGACAATACGTTGATATCATTTGTCACTAGGCTATCATTTAAGAAGAAAGCTGGTTAGGTTCTCTGCCCATTTTTTGATTGTATTTTTTAAAACCACATGATATCACTTATATGTGGGATATAAACCTAAAAGCAACAAACAAACAGGGCAAACAAACAGAGACTAGTGGACATGGACAATAGACTAGTTACCAGAGGATGGGGTGGGGGGAGGGGGGAAGAAGGAGGTAGATGGGGTAAAAAGAGTCAAATATATGATGACAGAAAGAAATCTAACTATGGGAGGAGAACACACAATGCAATATATATATGCCTTACTGTTGAATTGTACACCTGAAACTTACTGGATTTTGTTAAGCAATGTCACCAAAATTTAAAAAAAAAATTTTTTAAATTATATATATATGTATATATGTGTGTGTGTGTGTACACACACACACACACACACACACACACACACACACACAAATATACATAAAGAAAGCTGGGCAGTGCCCCAGAACATGAAGACATGAAGCATGGAAACGCTTCCAGGCCCTTTACTGCTACTGTCAGGTCAGGCAGCCTCTGGACCATATGCCCCACTGGAACCCATCTCTAATCTTGAAGTCCTGTGTGTATAGCAGATTTGAATTAATTGCTCGGAAGAGTATGAGCAGGTGCTTAAGGAATGGATTAGAAATTGATTTTCTAGAGAAGTGGGTGAGTTTTATCTAATTTCAAAATATTTAAGCAACATTCTGTTATCAATTTATTAGTTCAATAAATATTTATTGTCCATCTATCAGTAATTCTATTTATTTGTTTGTTTGTTTGTTTGTTTATATTTTTAGGCAAAGCAACCCTTGGTTGACCTCATAGATTGCAAGGACCTTGTCAGCTTACAGTCCCTTATTTTTTTATGCCTACAGCACCTGGTCTTCCTAGGTGGCCTCCCATCCAAATACTAACTAGGCCCAATCCTGCTTAGTTTCCGAGATCAGAAACAATAGGACTCGTTGAAGGTGGCATGGCCATAGTATCAGTAATTCTTGTAATGGCACTAAGCTAGGCATTCTCATTATTTATTTTCTTTTTTCCTTAGGTTTTTAAAAAAACTTCAACTATCATTACATATGCAGTAACTTAAAGAGTCAAATTGTTCTATAAGGAATGTTTAAAAAATCAGTAGTCCTCTGACCAACACCCTCAGTTTCTTTTCCCCAGAGGAAACCACATTTGATTTTTTAACCAATATTGCTTCCATGTTTCTAAACCGCATGCTCATATTGTTACCTCCTGGTTTTCCAGCCTTTGACATTACATTAGTTGTTATAGCAGCTCATTGTGGTGGGCTGCTGTAACAAAATACCACTGACTGAGTGGCTTAAGCAACAGACATTTATTTCTCACAGTCCTAGAATTTGGGAAGTCCAAGATCAAGGTGCTTATAAATTCAGTTCCTGCTGAGGGCCCTCTTCCTGGCTTGCAGATAGCCACTTTCTTACCATGTCCTCATCTCTCTCTTCCTCTTTTTATAAATCCCATTATGAGGGCCCCACCCTCATGACCTCATCTAACCTGAGTTACCTTCCAAAGTCCCTATCTCTAAATATCATCATATTAAGGATGAAGCTTTAACATATGACTCGAAGTGGGTGGGTGGTGGTGGGAGGGGGGGAGACACAATTTAGTCCATTCCAGACATTATCTGTTGACATCCAACTGGGGAAAAAGGAACAATTCACATTTCCTCAACTCACAACATGGTTACATTTCTCATCCCCTTGACGACCCATATAATTGTATGATGATTTCAGTAGGTCAGGGAAAACAAGAACCCAAAAGTATCACGCCACTCAAAATGTGGTTGACTCCCAAATCTATCTCTTCCAAGCCTGACTTCTGTCCTGAATAGGCAGCTGGCACCATATCTATTTAGGTCTGTGCCTTTACTCACTTGTTCCTTCTACCTGGATTTCTTTCCTCCTCCTCTTTACCTGGCTTCCTTCATGTTAAGTTCAAGTCTGAGTTCAACCCCATCTCTTCCAGCAAACTTTCCTTTGCTGCTGCCTTACTTCCAGCCAAGGTCCTCATCCTGGGAACTGAATTTATAGTTGAAATTATCATCTCATGTTGATATTATATATGCAAGAGTGTTCCTTCCTCAAGACTTTAAGTTCCCTGAAGAGAGAAACCTTGCTTTTTTATCTCTGTGATTCCAAGTACTATGCTTAGCACAGTATTTCCCCCTTATCTGTAGTTTCATTTTCTGTGGTTTCAGTTACCTGTGGTCAACTTCAGTCTGAAAATTTTAAATGGAAAAGTCTAGAAACAAACTATTCATAAATTTTAAATTCTGTGCTATTCTGACTAGGGTGATGAAATCCTGTGCCATTCCGAGGCTCCCTGCTCTGTTCTGCCCTGACATGAATCCTCCCTTTGTCCAGCATCTCCATGCTATATTCATTACCTGCCCATTAGTCAGTCCCTTAGCAGCTGCCTCGGCTACCAGATTGACTGTCATGGTATCGCAGTGCTTATGTTCAAGTCACCCTTATTTTACTCAATAATGACCCCACCGCATGAGTAGTGATGCTGGCGATTTGTATACATCAAAGAGAAGCTGTAAAGTGCTTCTTTATATGAAAAGATGAGTTGTTAATTTCTTACTGTGACTAATTTATCAATTAAACCTTATCATAGGTATGTATATTTAGGGAAAAACATAGTATACACCAGACTTTATATAATCCATGGTTTCAGGCACACCTTGGGGGGTCTATAGCTAAGGTCCACAGATAAGGGGGAACAACTATAATAGGCATTCTGTAAATGTTTATTTAACAAACACAATTGAAATGATATTTGGTGCTTTCATTCACCTGTGCCTTCAGGTTTTGTTTTTCTTAATATCTGCTGCCTTTGCTTTGATGGGACTAAAATTGTTTCCTACCAGTTAATGGTCCTCTTGGTCTAGCTAACAATTCATGGAGCTATGGATCAGGAAGTCTAGAGTTCCGGGTACTGCTTGAGAGAGAAATAAAATAAATTACATAATCTTTAATTGGAAATGAGCTTTTAAGTGGGCACAACTGTCGATGGATATTATTTTTATATATTTTTTCTTCCAAATGGCAAAAATATTTTGTTTCTAATAGAACTGGGATGGAACTTAAAATATTGCTGCCATAAGGACGGATCTTTTGTGCTTTTCTACACCTCCTCTTCTCTTTTCTCAGGATACAATATTTCAACTCATTTATTCTCTTATTTCTCTACTCTTGCCATTTTCCATCTTTGCTTTTTCCATGCTGTCTGCTCAGTGTTGCAAATGATTTATAACCTGCAAAGCAATGTTTCTTAAAATGACCCACTCTATCTGTAACTACTATGCTAAATTCTGAAACAGGAGCAATAGGAGATAAGATGTACAGTGGAATATTACTCAGCCACAAGAAAAATGAAATGCTGCCATTTGCAACAACATGGATGGATCTCGAAGTTATCATGCTAAGTAAAATAAGTCAAACAAAAGAGTTGAGAACCATATGATTTCACTCACATGTGGGATATAAAACTGAAAGCAACAAATGAATAAGACATGCAAACAAAAACTCATAGACACGGACAACAGTTTAGTAGTTACCAGAGAGAAAGGGGGACTGGGGAGGTAGAAAAAGGTAAAAGGAGTCATATATATGGTGACAGAAGATTTGACTTTGGGTGGTGAACATACAATGCAATATACAGATGATGTGTTATTGAATTATACACTTGAAACCTACATGATTTTATTAACCAATGTCACCCCAATAAATTAATTTTTTTTAAAGAAAGTAGACAGTTTAAACAATAAACAATTGTAAACTAAAAAAAGAAATATAGATGCTTGACCTTGAACAAAGCACTTCACTTTTATTGACTACAGTTTTATTGTCCTAAAGTATGAAAATGGGTGATCGATCTCTTAATAACCTTTGCCCCAAAAGCACATTCAGGGCCTCTTTTTTTTTTCTTTTTTTTTTTTTTTTGTTAAAGACTCTTTTGAAGGTGCCAGTATTCGTTTTGAATGCTGCTTCTATCCCCCTCTTTATGTGAACTCTTCTGTATTTGCTTTGGCAAGAGAACTTCTTATCGCTGCCCAAAGCGTCTATGGAGATGAGAGAATTAGCTTATTGAGCAGACGTGTATCAGTGGTTTTATACATTAAAAAAAAAGTGTAGGACATGAATTGTTGAAAAACAAAAAAACAAGAGAACTAATTCTATGATGTTAAAAACTTGGAAGCTGCTTACCTACCTAACACTAATCATTTGTCTATATCCACCTTTATGGCCTTTTAGCAATAGTATAGCTTAATTCATGTTGTCTCTTTGGTCTACAGACAAATATCCTGGGAAATTAGTATTCAATAATCAAGTTACTACTAATTTCTTCATTGACATATATGCATTAGCAGACCAACTAAACTGCTTTTGTGTTGATACGATAAAGATATGTTTGTTACTGAAATTCCCATGCTGACCAAGATGGAGCTTGTAGACCACAGTTTATCCCTCTCATTGATCACAACTAAAACTCTGGAAAGCATAAAAAGGCAACTTTACCTGAAGACTCGGAAAAGTAAACAATAATAGGAGAAACGAAGACTCAGTGAAAACTTGATTCACAACCTGTAACAAGGAGGAGTTTCATGTGTTTTTCCTTTTCTCCTGTGACTCCTGGATTTGAAGTGAATTTAGACCGACATGTGCAACTGGATGACAAGTGCTGACAGAAGAACTCTGGGAGAAATAATCTCTTTCTAAGAAAAAGAGGATCTCTGATTTCCAAAGAGTGTGGGGGAAAGTCTTTCTCTTTTTATTCTGTTTCTTTTTTTCTTTTTTCTTGTTTTTTCTCTTCCAGTCCTGACTCAGGGCAAGCCTCAGATATGGCACTGCACTGCCGCCACTGCGATGAAGGCAGTTTTACCCCCAAGAGGAGACTGAGTTCCAAGCTAAAAGAACTGGGCAAAGGGGCGCCTATTGTCCAAAGAGTATATTAATTAAAAATGAAAAATTGTAAAGAGTGTTTATTAGTAATCTTTTATTTTTGCATATCTTGCTCAAGACTGAACTATCCAAGCATGAGAATCTGATTGGCTGAGTCTGGATGATGACCCTGCCTTAACTTCCAGGGGTGGAGAGAGGCAGTATTGGGCTGCCCTTGGCTCCTTTAACTGGACTCTCACAAAGTTCCATGCAGTTGAGAGTTTCTCAAAATCGGAAGCATTTTGGAGGTGCCAGTGGGAATAAAGATAGAAGTCCATTAGAACATCCTCATCAGTACAGAGCATGAGGATTAGGAATCCTCACTTTATATTCCTTTTCCTCTTTTGCTTTCCCTTTCTGCAGTCCCAATTCAGGATCCACTTCCTACTATCTATTTTCCCTTTTCACATTAGGGAAGCATCATAGTCCTAAGATTCTTTTCGTGTCTTAAAAAGTCTGGGGCCTCAGACTCTGGATGCTGAAAGATTTCCTCTCCCCACGCTTTGCTGGATACGAGGTGGGAGGGGGAAGGTGAGGGCATGTGTTTTGGTCTATAGGGTGAAAAGAAAGATAATGGGTGTCCTAGTTCCACCAGTGGCAGACACAGCTCATTTCCTCCTGAGTTACCCAAGGGCAAAGTATACCTGACTGCAGCAAATATAATTTTTTTCTGGTGACAAAATTATCCTTTCTCAAATGAGAAAGATATAATCCTCACTAACATTTCTTTGAAACCTCTCCTTACAGAACAATCACCATGGGCCTCATTGGGCTAAGTAACATTTGTCTCCACTTTGATCCTGTTCTTATTAAAAGGGCCCCCAAATTATATTCTTTATGTTTTCCAAGTTTTTATCAAGGGTGGGAGGTCTTATTCCACACCATAAAATATCAGTGAAAACTATTCATTTACAATGAGTGGAAGATTTATATAGTGGTCAGTTACAGAAGCATATTTTCATAGGAGCACAATCAGGAATTTCCTCCTGGAAGCAGCCTTCCCAGAGTCCCCGTTGATTAGATGGTCTTGTCCTGTACTTTCATGGCAGCCTTCATATACATCTGTTTCAGCACTAACCACACAATACTGAATTCTCTGTTTGTGTTTCATTTCCCACACTAGATCGGCAGCACATACTTGTAAAGCAGGACCGTATCTTATATTCATGAGATTCCGAAGTGCGTTCAAAAAGCTACTACTAGGTATTATGAATTAAAGTGTGGTTTTATAGATACATGTGATTGGGAATGATGATTAAACCAGTTTCTTTACTGCAGGATCTCTCAGAAACTTTCATACATTTATTTATTCAACGAATATTTATTGAATACCCACGATTCCAACCACCATTCTGGACACTGGGAATTCTGTCGAAGGCAATAAGAACAAGACATGGTTCTCTTAGAGCTTAAACCCTAGTGGGGAAATACGTAATAAATAAATAAATAAATAAATAAACAAACAAACAAACAAATAAATAAATAAAATAGGTGGTAGGTGGTAATAGGTGCCATGAGGAGAAACGAAGCAGCGTGAGAATATACAGAGTGACAGCCTGCGGTGAGGAGGTAGGGGAAATAATTGTACAGAATGATGGTCAGGGAAGGCTTCTTTAATAAGATGGCATTTGTGTAGAAACGTGAAGGAAGTAAGGAGGTGAACCATGCAGGTACTTGGAAATGAATATTTAAGGGAAAAATAAATATAAAAACTGATATAAGTGTGCCTGATATGTTCCAGAAGTGGCAAAGAAGCTGGTATGACAGGAGTGGATTAATCTAGAAGGAAAGCTATAGAAAAGGAGATTAAAGATATGGGATAGAGATGAGAGGCAGGATGGAGGAGCAGAAAAACAGACCATATGTGGCAGATCATTTGAAGGTCATAATTGGAACTTGGGCTTTTACGCTGAGATAGATAGGGACCCATTGGTGGGCATGGATAAAGGAATAATATAACTTAAGCTGTTATGATGACAATAGACTGAAAGGGAGCAAGGGCAAAAGTAGGGAAATGAGTTGGGAGGCTGGTGTAATGACTTAGAAGAGAGCTGGTGATCTTTTGAACCAAAGTGATAGTGGTGGAGGTGGCAAGAGGTGAGGCAAATTTTAAATTAGATCCAACAGAATCGCTTGATAGATTGGATATAGTTGTATGAGAAAAAGTTGAGTCAGAGATGACTCCCAGGATTTCTAGCTCAATCCACTGGGAGAATAAGATTGCCATTTACTGAGATGAGAACTAGGGGTGGAGAGGATGGTGGGAGAAAAGCCTGAGTCTTGATGAAGCCACCTGAGAAGTAGATCTAGCTGGGACTGAGCTCTGGGGTACCTTTGATGTGTCTATGTGCACTGAATACCAAAGAGGGAATACAGTAGGCCTCATTTCTTTAATTTATTCCATTATAGAACCTGTACTTTATTGCATAGATCTAGGGTTTCAGGGTGTATACTTTGGAAATAAACATAGTTAAACTGAATTAAACCAGAATATGGTTTGAAAAGAACACATCTGAGGACCAGGCCTTTGCCTGTGAGTTTAATAATTACAAATGCTCAAATGTACTATGGTTTTCAAAAAGACCCCACATGGAGAGGGGAAATTAGTAAGTTATTTTCCACTGTGATAGATTATAAGTTGATAAATATTATAAAATAATATGGTTAATTTTAACAAACATTTGAGAACTACGTTCAAAAGAAAACTGCCTCTTTTAAAGTAGTCCCTTTAGATGGCTAAATACTTATGACTATTCTTTATAGATATATTGCTTTGAGAATCCTTAGTGGTGGCAAAATGTCTTTTGAGGGTGGATTTTAATTTCTAAAACTGCCAAAAGTCATTCAGAGTCAAGCCAGATATAAATGGATAGATGAATTGAGGAATAGTTTACTGTTAAATTTGAATTGAGTCTACAAGATTGAATTTCCTGATGGCCTCAAGAGACATTCTGAAGAAGGAATTCGAAAATATTTTTGAATAGTGGCAATCCCTGGAATAATTATGTTTCTTCCATGGTGTCCACCTTCATTTAGCTATATTAAGCATTGCAGTTAAAGTCGCTTTATATTATAGTCACATGTTCAGAGTCAAACGACTGATTCTAATTATCTTAAAAGTGAGGGAAAGTGGTAAAAGATGAAATCGGATTCCCCTATGCTGACTTTCACTACTCATTCTCTCTTTCTATTCTTGGTCTATAGTTTTGCATACAAAAATGCCAGAAGATATTAAAAACTATTTTGGTTATCGTAAGCTGGGTTTGAGCTAATTCTGTCCTGATAGTCTAGATGATAAGAAGAAAGGGATACAGATTCTTGTATATGAGAGTAGAAAAATCGAATTTGCCTCTACGTTCTAGTGTAGACTAAGAAATTAATATACCAAATGGATCTGGCCTGGTGCCTGATGTTTACTGCTTTCCAACTGGGTGCAAACATGTCTCGGAATTTTTGGTGGTGAGCCATCTGCTCTATACTCATTCTGGTTGATTAAAATGCTCTCCGTAGAGATGCTGTTCAGAATTGATCACTATGCTTTTGCCTGCTGGGACGTGGGGACTGCCAGAGCTTCTTAAGCTGAATGAAAAAATTATTCCATCTCTGTATGTCAGCAAGACTGTCTCAGATCTAAGGTTTCCAAATTTTCCAAGGTTGGAGAGCCTTTCTGGATTGTAACCTTAACCCATGTTTCATAGCGGATGTTTTTCCAAACCTGGAAATAACAAAGGAGATTCCAATGAAATAAAACAGTCTCAATCTAGGGATTTACTTGACCATGTAGAGAAAAAAGAACAGAAATGGATAGGGCAGTGATTTGTTATCACTGAAATATCCATTCTGAATATGGATGTGGATTTGCTTTCCTGATCACCCATGCTTTGGCCAATATCACTACTTGTGGACTTACGGAAAGCCTTATTTACCATTATGATGTCCCACATAACACTTCTTTTCACCAAGGAACTCATTTTATAGCAAAGGAAGTAAGAGCATATAAGCAGCTAATTGTTATTTCCCTACTCCCCACTCAAGCAAGAAAATCTTTTCAAGCGATTGGTGAACAGTAGTAAAAGTAATGAGGAATCATATTTATGTAGCCCAAAGAACTCACAAATTTTTACTATAATCTAAGGGATTTAGTAAGTACAGCCAGTGAAAATAGAATAAAGATTGATATCCCAACTTGCTTTTAATGATACTGAAGTACAGAAAAATGAAATAACTTTGACCAAGATAATTCACCTGACATTGTTGAACTTTTTTCTTTATCTTTTTTATTTTTTATTTGTGTAACATTGATTAATACAATCATATAATTTTCAGGTGTACATTATCATTTGACATCTGTATATTCTATTGTGTTCACTACCCAAAGTCCAGTTTCTTTCAGCTACTCTATATTTTATCCACTTCACCCTCCCCCTATTTACTTATATTTGACCCGCTTTACCTCGTCGACCTCCCCACTCCTCCCCCGCCCCACTCATAACCACTACTCTCTAATCCTCTGGTAACCACTAGTCTATAGTCCATGACATTTTTGAACTTGAATCTGCATACTTTCTCTGACTTTGTTGAACTTGAATCTCTACACTCTTACAATGCATCACACATGTGTCTTATCAGGGCAACCAGAATACTTACCATATCCCACTTCTCTGGTTTAGTTAATATGTCAGTAATATGACAACCAATGCAATGTTATGTGGAATGTCCAAATGATCCAAGAACATGTAGACATATATTGTGACAGACCGCAGAAGAGATAATATGACCCTGGGGCAAGAGTCTGATTGCATATTGGTATCCATTCCTTCCTTCCAATACAGATACAGGAAAAGATATTTATCAGATTAATAGCTACCTTTAAACCCTAGGAATCAAACTGCTGCTCAAAGAATTTAATCTAGCTTCTATGATCGTTGGGAGAAGTACCAATTATGTAAACTCACAGAGCTGACATAATATACACTTTAGACGTCATTACTTCATTGTTACTTTGTGGGGTCATTGCTCACATCCTCACTCTTTATCTTCTGTCAGTTCGAAGATACAAATACCTGATTTTGCAAATGTTGTTCTTTCACATAGAGGGAAAAAGAAGTATAAGACCAGTCCAATGCACAAAGAAATGAGAAATTGCACTAAAAATCAATACTTTGCTAAAGACTTGGAACATTATTATTGCTTCCTCAGACAAAAGTAGCAGCAATGCTTCTACATCACATTTTGATGCAGAGTGAATTGGCTGAAAAGACTTCATAGTAAAAAAATTATATTTAAGCTTAAGGTATGAAACTTGCTTAAGAGTGGCTTCATGGAATTATATAAAATCTTTTTGCTGGCATGCCCTCTTATAATTCTTATTTCTTCTGATGTTGTTTTCATATGACCTTTGAAAGTCGACCAAGTATCAACAAGCTCAGAACTCATGAATGTTTTCTGTAATAATCATAAGTCAAATGCTTGACACTGTCTATTGCTCTACTCTTTTGCAACATTGTACAATCTGTTTCTAATATTTGTTGCTCTTATTTATTGTATTTCTGCTTATAAGTACCTCATGCATCCCTGCATTCATTCATTTATTCATTCCCCAAGCATTTACGAAGTTTTCATGTTAGAGATGCAAAGATGAAAAGACGCATTTTTTTGCCCTCCCTTGTGCTCTGACACTGCTTTGCCCTCCTCTCTATCATAGCCACGTCCACTGAGCTGTCCAAGTAAATCGATTTGACTCCGAGGGACTCTGTCTTGTGGCTCTTTCGAGGCCCTCCCCTAATATTTGTGGACCAGGGTGAGAATACAAACGAAAGCCCATATGCCATGCATCTAAATATTTAAAAGTTATATATTAAACTACTACACTTTTAAATAAAATATGCTCTTTTCTTACCTTCCCAATATATCTTCATAACAGTAAAATTAAAAATTACATATAAAGCCATGGTTTCTATACGACAGAAAGACAGCAACTATGAAAGACAACTTCGTTTAATTATTTTTTCCATACATCTAGGTGTTCTGTTAGTGGGCTGGTGCTATTTGAATGAGTAATAAAGACATAACTTATAAATTATATGTATTTTGTTAAATTGATTTTTCTTATCTTCACTTTAGCAAATTCATTGATTATGTTGTAATCAAGATTTTTAGATAATTTGTGTTCTATTGACAGTAATGATTTAATGGAATAAAAATTGAAAGGAAAGTAAATGTATATAAAAGTATAATTAAATTTATTAATGTAAATTAAGGTAAATATGAAATAGAGACAAAGCGGTTTGTTTTAAAAATGTTATTTTACTCAAAATTTCAAAATATAATTAATAAATATCAAAGTATAAATAAAGTTACTTTTAAAATCTGTTTAATTTCTGTTTTAAAGTTTTGATTACATAAAGATTTTAAATAAACCATTTACAATTTTAGTTTTCAAAATTCTTCTAGTTGCCAGTATAAAGAATGAGTATACATTTCCATAAATACTACATTTAGTTCTTCATAATGCAAACTTGATAGTAAAATAGTTGTTTAATATTATGAAATGCTTCTTGACCACTATATTCAACTGTTATAAATATTATGCTAATTAATGAGATAGGGAAGTGGAGCCATTGGCGTAGTTCTTTTTTTGTTGGGCTCTCAGTAAATAACCTCTCCTGTTTTCAGCCCCTTCTCATTCTTAAACTTCACACTGCTGAGTTCAAGGCTGGAGTCTCTCTGGGCTGGGCATCTTTTTTCATCAAGGTCTCTGCAGAATACTCTTGAGTAAAATTTTATCCACCACGTTCTACTAATCAACATTCTTCTTCCACTTTCTGTCTCTCAAAAATTTGTTGAAATCTCTAATCCATTCACATCTCCCTTCTTAGTCTCTTTATTGCTGGGAGATTATTCCTTTTTTTATTCTTTTGCTATTATCTTAGCTAGGTTTTGGACTGAGGAAGGAGGTTAACAAATATGTGCATTCAGTTGTCATCATGAAGTTTCTGTTACTTTTGCAACAATAACAGCAATAATTTATAATTAGTTAAAAGAAAAACGATGATTGGAAGAAGATTTAAAAATCTTTAGCAACAAAAACCACAATAAAAACCAGTAAATATTCACTGGTGGAGCCCAATATGATATATAAATAAAAACTTTTTTTTATATTTAAGACTGATGGCATTAGAAGGATATGTGCACACAGTTGTCTTAATGTAGAGATCATGAATATGAAGACACATTCACTTGTTCCTGCTTATCATCAGGAGCACACTCATTGTGAGAACAGCAGTTAAGGGGAAGGGCACCATCAGCAGCTGTAAGAGACTGGAGCTTGCTGCCCACCTGAAGATTAAAACAATCACATTGGCCTCAGAGACACGAGACTCTTACAAAGTGAACTCATTAATTATGGTCCTTGGTCAGAGCATATGGGGTAAGGAAGTAGATCATGCCTATTCCTCTCCTGGAATAAATTTTTTAAAATCTTTTTATTGTGGTAAAATACACATAACATAAAATTTCTATCTTGATCATTTTAAGTGTACAGTTCAGTGATATTAAATACATTCACATTTCTGTATAATTATCACTACCATCCATCTCCAGAACTCTATTCATCTTGCAAAAACTGAAATTGTACACTCAATAAATAATAATGCCCCATTTTTTCACACGCAGTCTCTGTCAACCACCATTCATTCTGCTTTCTATTTCTGACTTTTTATGATACGCTAAGTATCTCAGAAAAATGAAGTCATACAGTATTTGTTCTTTTGTGATTGGATTATTTCACTTAGTATAACGTCCTTAAGTTTCATCCATGCTGTAACATGTCAGAATTTCCTTACTTTTAAAGGCTGAATAATATTCTATTGTGTGTATGTACCACAGTTTGCTTATCCATTCATCCATTCATAGGCAATGAATTGGGTTGCTTGCATGTTTCAGCTATTGTGAATATAAAATGGCTATTGACATGATATAACCTATTTAGATCCTGATTTCACTTCTTTTGAGTACATACCCAGAAGTGGAACTGCTGGATCATGTGGTAATTCTGTTTTTAATTTTTTGAGGAACCGTTATACTGTTTTCCACAGCAGCTGTACCATTTTACATTCTCAACAACAGTGTACAAGTGTTCCAATTTCTCCACTTGGGATTTTCTATATATCGTTTTTAATAGCAGCCATCCTCATGGGTGCGAGGAGGTCCTCCTGGTATACTTTTACATATTTATTTTGGACTGAATTTTTGGATTCTTTCCACTACTGTATTGTTGCTAGTGATACAGGAAGACCAAATACTAGACCTTCTCAAGTGCTAAAAGATTATCTCCTATTTTTCAGGGAAATAAGAAAAATCAATTAACTAGCGTAGCTTTACTTGGCTGTCAAAAATGCTCATATATAAAGAAAGGCAAAAGATTAACATTCCCATATTAAATCCTTCTCAGATCATCAGCTTCATGGAACAGTAAAAATAAAAATTAAAAAAAAAAAAAAAAGAGGCTAAAATTGTCACTGTGTTGAGCTTCAGAACAGGATTCGCAGCTGTGGAAACAGAGCCCCTGTGACAATTGCACTCGATCTGGCTTCCCAAAGCCAAACATTTCAGCGTTATTGATTACCTGCCTTTAATACAAGTGATGGAGGAAAGTATAGCAAAGAAAGAACGTTTTAGTCTATAACTCACTGAACTAAATGCTGGGAGTTTTATATTGTCCAACTCCAAATGCCCTTTAGCTTAGTTATGTTCAAGGCTTAACTAAGTCTCTCATTAAATCAAATACATTCCTCTTCAGTGAGAAACATTTAACTAAGTAAGCTAAGGTTCAGTGTGGGGGAAATTACACTTTCTGCAGTCCAAAATTAAGGTGGCCGTACTCAAAAGGTGTATTTTTGCTACCCTACTACATTATATGGTGAGAAAAAGTACACAGTCCCAAGACTCGGGTTTGAGCCCTTGGTTTTGGTACTTACTAATTACTTTTCTTCAAATATATGAAAGTCTTTAGGAAATATTTGTATATAATCTGTAATTAACATGATTATTGAGGATCCAGTGAATAAGATGGTATACTATAATTACTTTAATTTTGAAAATATTTATCCTTTTTTGTGAACCTCATAGTACTCAAATGACCAAAAGATCATGTTTCTACAAATGAACCCATTTGATGTTTCTCTACTCAGATGATAGGACATTTTTTTTTTCATTCAAAAATTACTAATGGAGCATCAGCTATGTGCTAGGGACTATTTGTGTGCATTTTGGTGGTTTGGGATATTTATTAGATGATGGCAGCAACTGTCACTCTTCAAATCAATCTGATGTCTGCCTAAACTTAAAGAAAAAGGTGGTCTTGTGAATTCATCAACTGAATTGGATATAAATGACCACATCTAATATATCAAAATCCTGGCTGCAAGTTTATACATGTTTTATTTCCAATTCATATAGGAATTTATTTAAAACTTAGAGGATGTCTAAGATCTATTCTTGACCCTTTCCTGTGTCTCATGTTGAATATGATAATATTGTACACTGAGTGTGAATCTCTTAAGCATTCTCAAGCTCCATATAGCAGGATAGACACCTTGTAGAGGGATTAGCACCCTACAACCTCTCTCTCTGGTTCTAAGAACTGGCAACAGAAAGGACATTTTGTCTTCATAAAGGAAAACCTGTTTTAATTATGCTTTATACACAAGAACCTTGGGATCACAGGCACTGAAAGATAGAGGATTGGATTGGTGAGGCTCTTGGGAAAGCCTCAGAACACAGCTGCCTTTACACAGTGACACAATAGACTCAGAAGAGCAGTGAGGCTCGGGCAATGTCAGTCTCTCCATCCCTTACAGCCCTGCATTAAACTGTCCTGTAGGATAGACAAAGAAGAGAAAAGCTTAAATCGTGCTTTCCTGTTCCAAAAGAGAAGGGTTTTATGTCAGTTGCTATAATCTCAAGTCATTGACTTTAAATCAACACTGCAAAAGAGCTAGGATGCAAATGTACTTACTAAAACAGTGCAGAATTAATAGTGCAATGGCTCATTTGAACAGCACATTTGAATGGCAGGTATAGTTTAATTGAGAATTGTGGGCAAAGAGAAAAATAGAATTGATGTTTGTTTAATATTGACTCATTTAAAAACAATGAATCAATGCCAAGTTGCTCTTCATTTCCTATCCCATACTATTTTTCTCTTTAAAAAGATATTTTCAGATTTTATTCTTTCTCTCAAAGGAGTAGAGCTAATCACAAAATAAGAAATGGGAAAACCATCTACTGACTATAGAGAAAGACCTATAGTTGTTTCATCCTTGAGAGCTGACAAGGGAAAAAAAACTCTTCCTCCACTGCTATTAATTCATAATTTTCTCTATAATGAGATTGGAATGAGCTGTGCAGAGAGGATGTAGCCTGCATAACAATAACAGGCTTTCAGACAGATTCCAATCTCAGTGGTTATTATTCCTTCATCCTAGAGTCTTCCCAGAGAGCTCAAACAACACAAACATCACGACCAATTGGATAATGCCATGCTTTTTTATTTTTGAACTTAAAATCCATTCTTAGATTCAATTCATTGGGCATTTTCTTAATATTTGAGATCAAGTCCAGTAAGTTCTCTAGGAAGTAAAAAATATCTTAGTATAGTATATCAGGAACTTAAATAAGAAAAATTATGTGATCAATAGATACCTACAAAGCATTTTGAAAAAAAATCCTACATATGTTTTTAATTTAAAACTTTAGAAATAGAATACTTTCTTAATTTGATAAAGTAGCTCTTTTTCAAAACAGCTATATCACTCTCAGTGTGGAAATGCTAGAAGCATTTCCATTAATTTCAGAAACAAATCAAAGAGGCTTGCTAGAAGTCATTATCATTTAACATTATCATAGCAGTTCTGGATAATGCAATAAAAATGAAACGGCAGTGATAGAAATGGGTGTTGGAACAGAGACAAATTGTTATTTATAATCTAAACATATTTTGCATAAATAACAAATATCCATTGTTTACCAAACCTGAGAAAATCTACCAAAAACTTACTGGAGGCTCTAATCAATGCCTTCTGTTTCTGTCCAAGAGCATTTCCCACATCACTCTCAGGGGACTCTGAGCCTCAGTCAGAAAACAGAGCCATCGAAAGCGAACACTCCTGCTAGGACGTTTATCAACACATGCATAAGCTCCGAGCCCGTTAGAGTGGGTATACTGCCCCTGGTTTTATCCATGGCCAATCCCATCACTTGCTCACTGGCTCTTATCTTTCTCGCCTAGTTGAAGACCTCACTCTTGCAGTATCCCCTCTCTCTCACATTATCAGCTTTGCCCTCTCTACTGGCAAATTAGCATTCAAACATTCCTCAGTATCATCCATTTTAACAAACCATTCCCTGGTCTGACATCACCTTTCATCTACTGCCCTGTTGCTTAGTTCCCCTTTCTAGCAAACTCCTTTTAAAAGTTTTCGTTATTCACCTTTCATACCTCTTGACCTCCCGTTCTTTCTTGAACCCAAGCCTATCAAGCTTTTACCCCAACCACTTCACTGAAATAGCTCTTGATGGGGCCACCAATGACCCCCACGTTGCTGCGAGCCACGGGAGTCAGTTCTCAGTCCTATTCTTATTCCATCTGTCAACAACATCTGACTCAGCTGCCCACTCCCTTCTCTTAAAATGATTTATTTATTTTTTTTACTTAGGCTATGCAACACCATTTCTCTTGATTCTCCTCCTGTCTCATTAGCTGTACATCAGAGCTCTTCTTGGCTGATATTCCTCACATTCCTAGTCTCTAAATACTGGAGCGTCTCATGGCTCAGTTCTACCACCTCTTTTTACATATATTGACTACCCATAGGCAATGTCAAATACTCCCATGGCTTCAAATGCCTTCTATATGCTGATCACTCTCAAACTTACCATATTCCATCAATTCTAAGACACACTTTTCCACATTTTATTGTATTTAAAATTAGCCTTTGTTTTACAGTTAACGCTGTCTTATCATTTTTGTCATCCAGGCAGGCGTCATGAAGTAGTTACTCTTGCCTGCACATGTGAGAACTTGGGTCATATTTATTTATATTATCAACAAACCAGTTGTTTATAAGTCTCAAGATAAAGAAATGCCACATCTAATCTGATGCAGAACATATCATGGGCTTTGAGCCAGATGCCATACTTGGATAAGATTTTCAGAGGCCTTTACAGGTGATAAGTATATTTTGCATGTAGGAGAGATTGTGAACAATGGTGGCTGCAGAGCAGACTGTGGTAGATTAGTTGTATTAACAGTCTCATTTAATGGCTTCCTTGTATCCATGCCCAGTGCTTTATAACTGTATAGTCCCCTTTCTTCCTCTGAGCTTGGCTCTGTGTCTTACTTCAGTCAATACAATATTAATAAACGTGATCCAAGCTGAAAATTGAAAAGCTCTTGTGCTTTCTGCTTTCTTTCTTGCATGATTGGTTTGTTCACTCTTATTCTATATCCAAGTCATAAGAATATTCCAGCATTAGTCTGAGGGAGGGATATGAGATAGCAGAGGAGAGCTGAGATGCCTAGTTGTCCCAGCCATCTCAGACAGCACAGCTATCCCAACTGAGATGTCTTACATCAGCCCACAGCCATGTGAGGAAAGCTAGCCAAAAGGAGAAAAATGTCTGGCTAAGCCCCTCCTAAATATCCACATACATAAATAGACATGCTGCTTTTGGTTGCAGAGGCAGAATTAGGATTAATGAATATAAGTCATAGAAAAGTAGAATTAAATTTCAGGTGAGGGAGAATTGTCTAGTAAGTTAAAAAAGAGGAGATAGATGGGATTTTTATTTTTTAAGTGCCTGTTATATGCAGTCACTATGCTATGTGCTTTACCATAATTATCAAATTATCAAATATAAATCATTCAGTAAGCTTGTGAGGGTATTCCTATGCCCATTTTATAGATGAAAAAAATGAGAAATGGTAGAGGTAAGAATTTACTCATTATATCAGTCAGGGTTCCACCTGAAGTAGAAAAGAGATTTGCCAAAGAATTTGTTTATGCGCTCATGAGGGCTGGCTAGGCAAATGTAAAATTCATGGGGCTGGCTATTAGGAAGAGCAGGCTGGAACTCTTGACCTTGAACTGGAGCTGCCATTCATAAGTGGAATTTCTTCTTCAGAAAGGTCATTCCAGGCCATTAGTGCCATTCCAGGCTTTTCAAATAACTGAATCAAGTCCACCCAAGTTATCTAGGATAATCTTCCTTTCTTTGTCTTTTCTTTTCTTTTTTTAGTGTAATTCTTTAAAAAAAATTTTTTTTAATTCATTCATTTAAATTAGTTTCCAGTATACAGTACATTGGTTAGACATCTATGTAGTTTATAAAATGATCCCCCACAATTGCTTCCTCCCTCCCTCCCCTGACCCTCCACCTAGCCATCATATTAATGCTAACTGCATTTCCTCTGCCATGCTCCTCCACCCATGGCCAACTATCAACTACTAATTTGTACTTCTTTAACCCTTCACCTCATTCTCCCAGCCTCCCCAAACCCCCTTCCCTCTGTCCATTACCAAATTGTCCACTATATTTGTGTCTGTTTTTGATTAGTTCTTTTTGTTCCTTAGATCCGCATATAAGTGAAATCATATGGTATTTATCTTTCTCTGTCTGACTTATTTCACTTAGCATAATAACCTCTAGGTCCATCCATGTCATTGCAAATGGTAGGATTTCATTTTTTTAATGGCTGAGTAATATTCCATTGTATATATGAACCATAATTTCTTTATCCAATTGTCTATTGATGGTAATCTCCCTTTCCTAGAATAAACTGATTATAGACTTCAATCACATCTATAAAATACCTTCGAAGCAACACTTAGGTTAGTGTTTGATTGGCTGACTAAGGGTTATAGTCTAGCCAAGTTAACACATAAAACTGGCCATCACACTCAGTTATACCAATTTTGTCATTTAAATGGCAGAACTAATTTTTCAACTCAGGTCAAGCTAACTCCAAAGCCAATGCTCTCTTCAGGTTATCATCTCACCGAATACTCTAATAAGGGCTTGCCTCTTAAAATTAGTTTCTTGCTATTAGCAGCAGCATGTGAACACAATCTGCTTAACTATTTGTAAGAAATAGGGAGAGGTGTTCTTGCTCTGGGTGGAGATCAGACCAGAGTGCATTGCAGCACTAAAATTCAACAGCCCTTTGGTTTAATGATGCTAAGATTTGCTGAGGAGAGGCCCTTAGCCCACATTAGAAGATAGAAAATAATTTGTAATGGGTAATATGTAAATAGATGCATTTATAATGTTGAATAAGGATGTTTAAAAACAGTTTATTGTTAGGTTTAGGAACATTATCTTAGCAATATTATTTAAAATATGAATCTGAAGAATTTCAGAATAAAGGCTTATTAAGTAAATTAAAACTCTAGTCTGTCCTATTTGTATTTGTAGTTATCACTCTTTTTGAATCAATTCTGAATTAATGAAGTTTTACAATATATGTCATTTAAAGAAATAACAAATATTTTATTTACTAAAGTTGCGGTAGGCTGAATAGTGGCCTCTCAAAGTTGTTCAGGTCCTAATTCCCAGAATCTGTGAATCTTACCATGCACGGCAAAGAGATTTTGCAGATGTAATTAAACTAAGGATCTTGAGATGAGAGAGTCTCCTGGATTACCCAGGTGGGCCCAATGAAATCCCAACAGTGCTTATAAGAGAGACCCAGAAGGAGTCAGAGCCCGAGGAGTAGGTGATGTATTGATTGAAACAGATTGAAATGATGTGCTTTGAAGATAGGAATAGGGGTCACAAGCCAAGGAATGGTGGGCATTAGTTGAAAAAGGCAAAGGAACAGACTATCCCTAAAGCACCTTCAGAGGGAGTCAGCTCTACTGGCACCTTGACGTCAACCCTGTGAAACTGCATTTGGACTTCTGACCTCTAGAAAGGTAAGGGAGTAAATTTATGTTGTTTTAAGCTGCTAAGTTTGCAGTAATTTGTTATAATATTAATTGAAAACTAGTAAATAAGTGGAGAGAGTGTTTGCTAGTTAATTGTTCAAGGCTTAATGATAGTCATAGAACAACCTTTGAAGGCAGGTGACAAATACTTTTAGTTGGCTAATCGACTTCCATTCGTAACCTCTTTCTCCCTCAATGGAGATGGCCTTTGTTGGAAGTCAGTTCTCCGGGGACTCTCTTCATGTCTTGTGTCAGAGTTCATTCTGAACTATCGTTTCAAGGATGTTTATAGTGAAGAGGCTTGGCAAAAAGAGAGAGTATCTTCCTCTGAGGCAGAGGGCAGGATAATAAAGACAATGTTTTTCTTTAGGACATAGGTTGGGCATGTTTGCCAGCAAACCATTTAAAAAATGGAGGCTTACTAAGCTCAAGATGTTTTCATTTGTGACACAAATTTTGTGACACAAATGTGCGATGTTCTTAGCATCAACCTGGACTTGCCTCCTTATTGTCCCTATAGGACTTGGGAAGAGGTGGGCAAGGGAATCAATGCGACATGAAGCTCACACCGCCTGCTATACTGTGAGGATAAAGTTCTTTGTCTCTGACTCAGGAGCCTTCTGCCAGTATCCATGAAACTGTGGCACTCTAATTTGTTAGCTTGCAAATAAGATAAAATCTCAAGTTTTTCCAGTTCTTGATGGCCTTCCAGTTGGAAAGCCATGTAGCAGAGCTTTGGTTTGTGAGGGGTAAATACAAGTCTATGAGGGTGTGTCTAGAGACATGTCCCTGATTACTCCATCAGTTTCCACCTTCCTTCTACCTATAACTCAGGCATAATGCCTGAAGGTACATTATCGATCTTGCAACCATGAGGCCCAAAGCCAAATTAATAAAGAGAACAGAGCAGAAAGTTGGAATCTACGTGCCTGATGATATCTTTGAGCAGGAAAACCAACCCTGGACTATCAACCTCCAGATTTCTTCCTTGAGAAAACAAAACTCCTATTTATTTACTCTAATGTTGAGCAGACATTCCATTACTTGCAGCTAAAGGCATCCCTGATTAAAGGTGACAAAAGATTTAGTTCTAAAAGAAATATTTTACTTTGGTTGTAATTATTTCTTTCTCAGAATAAAAATAATCTGGGTATTGTTTTAAGTTACACAAGTAATATATTTCTTAAACATTCGAACAATACTAAAAAACATAAAAACAAAGCAATGACTATGGGAACCCCACTATCAGCTAATTCTGTCTTAGTAAGGCTGTTTTATTAGGATGCTCAGAATAAGTTGGCTCTGGGGTTGGGGTGCTTGTGTTAGAATCTTAGCTCCATCATTTATTAGCTGTGATCTCAGGCAACTTATTTCAGTACTCCACGCATCAGATTTCCGATGTGTAAAATTAATACGACAATAGCAACTACCTTTTGAGAATTAAATTAGATAATATACAAAAAATATTCAGAGGAATTCTTTACATGGAGTAAGCACACACAAAATGTGGTATTGTCATCCTTCCAGACTTTTATCTGTGTACGTACATACATAGTCACACACATACTGAAATCGAGATGGAACCTTACTATACATGCCATATTGCCAGTTTTTTCCTATTTAACATTATTTAGGGAGCATATTCCCATGCCAATTAATATAAACCAATATCTCACTTTTAGTGGTTGTCTAGTATTTCAGTGTACAAAATGCATTTTAATTTATTTTACCCTCTTGATGAGTAATTAGATTTTTTTAAAGCTTCCCCCTATTCTAAACAATGCTGTTTCAAACATTTTTATATATCACTTTGCACATTTGTCTTAGTATTATTTCCTTGGAATCATTTCTCAGAAATATAAACTCTTGGGAGCTCAGCTGACCTAGAGAGAAAGCTGAGTTGTAAAGTTTTGGAGTCAATTTAAGCAACAATGAGCCAAAATTAAAGGTATAGTTAAGGCTTTACTCACTTTCTGCAATAGTTTAAAACACTAGAGCTGCAGAAAGCATTGACTCGCCCTCTTTGACTTTCCCCATGGAACTGCGCACTGATAGAGGGTCTGCACAGATATGCGGATTGTCTCACTGTTAAGGGAGCCCCGAACAAAAGGCTCCAGCATAGACTCTGGAATTGTGGGAAGTGAGAGGGAAGGACTTCAAATGAAAAGCACTATGTGCTGAGCCAGAGTGGGGAAAGTGTCTTTCAGGTTGCCCTTACCCAAGGCCTCATACTGAGAGACCTAAAAATGAAGGTACCGGGCTCGGAATATAAATATTTTAAATTTTGACCCACAGGGGCAATATGCTACATGGCTGTGCACCAAGTCTGGTGTGGGGAGGGCAGCTTCCTAGTGAGGCCTACCAGGTAAATAAAGCCTTAGTAATTGCCTGTGGTCTGGCCTGAAAATTCACACATAGGTTTTTAACCAGGAGCCTGACTGGGCTGGGTCAAAGTATATACATGTTTGAAAGGCTTTTATGTAGAATACCCATCAGAGTTATGAAAGTTTGAGTTCTTACCGTAACATCACCAACATAAGGAATTATCGTGCTCTTAAGTATTTGACAATCCGATAGTCAGACGTGGTTTCTCACTGTTTCAATTTCTACGTACTGGTTACCCAGGAAATAGAACTCTTTTCCATTGCTCTTTAAAGCGAAGTGATTATTGAATGGGCCATCACTTTCCTACTAACTGGAAATGTCAGCTTTATCATATACTAATGTTGCTTATTCTGGTGCTACTTCCTTATCATTTTAATTATTATAGCTTTAGACAATATTTTAATATCCCATTATTCCTATTTGGCAATTTTTTTTCTAGCCTCTTCTCATGTAATTATTTTTTCAGACAAACTTTAAAATCATTTAATTAAACCGCTTTCCCTTAAAATTCCATTGGGATCTCAACTGGATTTGTGTTATGTTACTAGATAAATTTGTGAAGAAGTGACTGCCATCTTCTTAATGTTAATTTTCCTATTTAGATCATGGTCTAGATGTTCAATTAGTTTGGGCTAATTTTTAATGAGACGAAGGTGTAAATAACTTCTTTGGTTGAGGAAGAACGATGTGGTTGCATAGTTTTTCCATTTTGCCTAAGTAGAAAAGGACAAGCCTTTTTTATATGAGGACCATAAAAAAAATATAAAATATGACATATGCATGTATATATACACATAAATCATTTATATGCAGTCCTCATTATGCATGGTTTTGATATACATGAATTCCAGCTAACATAGTTGAGTTAATAACATCAGTCCCCAACAACACAGATTAAATTTCAGTTATCATACTATATTAACTATGAGTAATTGCATAAGATGCAAATTTTACTGCTCACTCTTCAAGCTATAAATCACTGTGTGAATAATAGACTAATAAATTGATCAATGACTAATCATGTTTCTTCTTTTGGTGTTTGTTAGTGCTTGGTCACTACATATTTGTTATTCAGTTCAAACACAGGCAGCAAAGTGTGTAGTTTTGTTCCCTTCTTATCTCCCAGTGATAAACACATGTGCTCTTTTACAAAATGGATAATCGAGAAAGAGCACTGTCCAATAAAGATGAAAGTGCAGCAAAAAACCAAAAAGTAATAATGCTGAAAGTGAAATTTGAATGGAATGTAAATGATATTATAGGAGAAATAGTGACTGTGGAAAGTTGACACTGTTGCTGTTCGAGAGACTCTAGACCTGAAGCCAGTGGAACGAATCAAACATTGACATAAATTTAAAAAGTGGTAGTGGTAGAAAGATGAACATGTCTCAAAGAAAGTGACCCTGGCAAAACACTTTACATTAATGGAACTCTTGGAGATATTTCATGACATTGAAAATGCAAAGGATTAAATATTGGAAGCTGATCCAAACTCTAAAAACAATATGATTTTGCCAAGGCATTGGGAAGATGCTTGTTCCATATTATAAATTATACAACAAGAAGATGATTACTGTTCAAATTTCTCTTGAGAAATAGTGTATTGTTAAAAAATGAAATGAAATAAAGTAATTTAATCTTCAATGTTTCTAATATTTTAAATTACAGTGTACTAAATAATTTATTTATTTTTAATACATTTATTACCAATGGGAAGAATTTTTAATGTTTGGACAATGTAAATGAAAAAGCTCAGCCTTTTCTCTAATCTAAGTTTTTTCTCTGTCTCCTTTACTACTCACAAAATACTTCACTTCTGACACTTCTGGTCATGAAATATGTGAAGATTTTCTCCCCACACCAAGCAATTCTCTGTGACATTAGCTAGATATCCTACAAATCAACCCAGAGATAATATCAGATCCCACAGGTTAAGGACTCAGTCTCACAAGACTGCTCCCCGCACCACTTATATACACACATACTTCAGATATCAGTTGCAAGCCTAGGTTATTTATTACCTGTGCTTCTGACCAACCAGCTTTAGATTAGAGATTCTAATCTCCTTAGATTCAATTAATTTGCTTGGAGCAGCTCACAGAACTCAGAGAAACCCTTACTTACGTTTACCAGTTTATTAAAAGATATGGTAAAGGATACCGATGAATACACAGATAAAGAGATACATAGGATGAGGTCTGGGAGGGGCCCTAGGCAGGCGCTTCTGTCCCCATGGAGTTGGGGTAAGTCACCGTCCAATGTAGATGTATTCTTTCACCTAGAAACTCTCTGAACGCTGTACAATTGGGATTTTATGGAGGCTTCCTCATATATATAAGCACGATCAGTTATTAACTGCTTTTCTAGCTCCTCTCCCCTCTCTGGAGGATAAAGGGTGGAGCTGGAAATCCCAAGCTTCTAATTATGACTTGTTCTTTCTGGAGACTGGCCCCCATCCAGGAACCATCCAAGAGCCCACTTAGAGTCACCTCAGTAAAACAAAAGATGTTCCTAGTGCTCTTATCACTAGAGAATTTGTAAGGGTTTTAGGAGCTTTGTGTCAGGGATAGGGTCAAAGACAAATATTAGAAAAAGGGATGCTCCTAGTGCTCCTATCACTCAAGAAATTACAGGGTTTTAGATGCTCTGTGCCAGGAACTGGGGACAGAGACCAATATGTATTTTCTATTATCTCACAGACAACAATTTGTAAATATCACAGAGTAAACTGTAATTTTTTTCCATTGATAAGATTATTTTGTATGGTTTCGGCTTGTACAGCCATTTTTTATGGCCACGTACTACAAAGCAAAGTGAGCACAGCTTGTACCAAGGTAAACAAGGAGGCAGAGTGAGTGGGAATGGCAACTGAGTGAAAATCCTCCAGCTCAGAGCAGATGGCAGGAAAAGGAAAGGCCATTCACCTCAATGAGAAAACAACAGCCATGAGACCACCACTGGCCTGGAGGGTGAATGTGCTACTGTGGAGTTATGTGGGGCATCATCTTTCAGGAAGGTCCTTCTTGAAATTAAATCACTATGTCGAAGAGATATATATACCCCAATGTTCACTGTAGCACTATTTACAACCAGCCAAGACATAGAAACAACCTATGTGATAATCAACAGATAAATGACTTAAGAAAATTCTATATTATATATAGAATATATATATATATATAGAGAGAGAGAGAGAGAGAGAAAGAGAGAGATACATATAGATATATATACACACACATACACACACAATGGAATACTAATCAGCCATGAATAGGAAGGAAATCCTGCCATTTGCAACAACATGGATGGACCTCAAGGGCATTAAGCTAAGTGAAATAGATCAGTCACAGTAAGGCAAAGACCACATCATCTCGCTTATATGTGAAGTCTAAAAAAATAAAATACTGAAGTCACAGATACAGAGAACAGATAGTGGTAACCAGAGGTGGAGGATTGGGGTGGTCAAAAGACACAAACTTCCAGTTATGAGATAAATAAGTACTGGGAATGTACCATATAGCATGATGAGTGTAGTTAACACTTCCATCTGATATATTTGGAAGTTGCTAAGAAGTAGATTTTCAAAGTTCTCATGACAAGGAACATTTTTTCTTTTGTATCAATTTGCTATGATGAATGTTAGCTAGGCTTATTGTGGTAACTTCCACATTCCACAGTATGTGTAAGTGAAGTCGTTATGCTGTACACCTTAAACTTACACAGTGCCATATGCTAATTATATCTAAATAAAACTAAAAACAAAAAAAAGAATGTCCTTCCCCATAACCAGTTTATTTAAATATAACATGTTCCTTTGAAGCTTTTGCTTATCAGACTAGAAGGAATTTCTGGCCTTTGTTGCCTGAGTGTGCATCTTTGCTCCCTTTTCTTCAGGAGACAAAACTCTCTAAGTCAAAAATGCCAAAAATTAGCTGCTGTGTTGAGAGGTTGACAGTTTTTACTCCAGTTCTTTCGTGTAAAGTCATCCTGGACACTTAATCTTCCAGTGCAGTGACACAATGAAACCCTCTCAGCCTAATGGGTTCAGGCACATCTTTCCTGGGCCGATAGCCAGAAATGGATTGATGTGCTAGTTTAAAAGGAGAAGGAAAGGACAAAGAATTTTTCAAACCAAGGAATAAACAAGAGAAAGAAATACAGTTTCTGTCAGTAGCTCTAAGTGAGAATTTTTCCTTAAAATCCCAATGATGTTCTTCAATGCTATGAAAGTGATTTATAAGGACTGGCTATATTTAACAGGCTCATTTAATTTTAATGCGTCAGATGGGACTGCTGCTATTTTGGGCCCAGTAAAGGAGTTTGCAGTGGTACATGTGGACAAATTTTAAAAAGGCAAATCATGTCTATAATGTATCAGTTTGGGAGAGCCCTGAGAAGAAAGCCAGGCAGACAGGGTGATGGGAGATGCAACCTTAGACAGAATGTACAACGTTCCCACATCCCTGTGGTAAAGGTACACAAACGGCAGAGCCAGCTGTACTTATAGATGCTTCGCTTCCAGCTCTGAGCTGTAATTTGAGAACCTCGAAGACCTGTTTCACTGGGTATACGTCCTTGCTAAGTTCCCATACTTCCTGCCTTTATCTCGATGTCATAAGAGTCTTTCTGGGTCTGCCTTTGAATAGCAATATGACCTTGTACAGGTTACTTATCTTTTCCAGCCTTGATTTCTTCACCTGTAAAGTAAGAGGATCGAAGGAGAAGATCTCTAAAGTGTCTTTCAGCTCAATGGCTTTGTGACTCTTCTAAAGTTCTTTTAACTGGAGAAACATTTGATGTCTATAAACTAATTTAAAAATTGAATTAAAAACTCAATCTTGTTTTAAAAAGGATTTAAGGTGATTTTCTATCACTCTGTTCCTCTGGCTTGCATATACGAGAAAGTTTTTTTCCCTGACCCACAACTACCTTCAATTAAACTGAGGCATGGTCTGGAATTTGACAGATTTTCAATAGTATTATATATAATATTTTTAATTGGTATCATAAATTAACATATGATTACAGGCAATTGATATTTCCTTATAAAAATAAACTATATTAAAAATAAAATATCATTCACATAATACTACTTAGAAACATCCAGTTAGAAATTCTATCAAATAATGTAGAGTAAAATACAGAGAAATAACATTTAAATAAAATGACTATGTGTACTGATTTTAAAAACTATTAATCACTACCTATTGACCCTTTATTTTTATCTCAGACATAGGTAAAAAAAAAAGAAAGGAAGAAAGAAAGAAAAGAAAGAAAGAAAGAAAGAAAGAAAGAAAGAAAGAAAGAAAGAAAGAAAGAAAGAAAATAAAAAACATAAGCTTTGACTCACCATAGATATTTTCTCAGAATCAAAGTCAATTGGTTATATTTATAGCTCATATCTGGCTCAAACTCTTAGAGGCTTTAAGAAAGCTTGATATTAAAAGTTCATTTAGAACTTCCATATTCTCACAGAAAAATGATAGGACTTCTAACTCCTAATTTTTTACACATCTTCCAACAACCATGTACATCAACAAAGAAAATAAATAAAATGACCTATAATTCAAGCCTACAACATAAATAGGATACAGAAAATAGTATAATTCTCTTCAATTTATATGTAGTGAAGAAATAAAAAACAACAGAGCCAATTCATGAGCTATGCCAGAGTGGAGAGTCTGCCTGATACTGGCAGTGGAGAAATGAAGGTAAAATCTACCCCCATCAAAAGAGGGTCACACGGTGGGAGAAATACTAACCCTATACCTATGTATCAGAAAAGCCAAAGACAAATTGCAAGAAATTTGTCACCCAAGCTGGGAGGAGAGTAATTATGAAACTTTTTAAGAAGCATACATAAAAATAATAAAAATGAAAAGACTTTCTTTCGCATCACCTGCCCATTACTTCTGTGTTTTTTAAATAGGTAAAGTAACCAGAGGGAATGTAAAGAGGAGGTAGGAGTACAGGCGACGGTTCAGTAAAAATTTTATGTGTTATTTTTTAAGTATACAGCATAACTCAAGAGCTGACACTGAGATGATGTAGGCAGATAGATGAGTAGGATTGTTCGCATACTGCTATTATAATAATTGAATTTTCAGAAACAGAAATTGATAGATGGGCAGCTGTGACTGCTGGCCTGTATCTCCTGCTGCCATTTAATGCTTAGGGACCACAAAGCCCTCTGTTTAGATCTGTTTGTGCTTGTAGGGCTCAGGGGCAGTAATGCCTTTTATTTAAGCATCAGCCAAAACACCTTAGGACTTAGGGGTGGAAGAGGAGGGGCAGAAGAACAACAAACTGTGACTACCAAGTAAGGAGGCTTGTGACCTTCAGAGAGTGGAACCAAGTGGTGAGCAAATCTAGCCTCCTCTGACTCCCCTTACCGAAAAGTAGGGGCCAGTTGGTGTATGAGGTCTGGGCGTCTAGTTCAAGACATCCCATTTCTCAGATTATGGGGTGTGGAGATGAGAGAACTATGGGGTGTCTTGGGGAGAAACCAAAGCAGAAGTCAGGCGGAGTGTCTAAGTGAGTCGCCAATCAGAAAAGGCCAGGCCAAGAGGGAGAAGGAAATACACGGGTCGAGAGAGAAACCACATGAGACCAGACAGTTTGAAGCAGAGGATGGAGGCGGGGCTAAGAGGTCATTTCAGTGGACTTTGTGGAACACTGCAGGCTCTTACAAGTTGGATAAGGAGGGACAAGGAAGGGGAAGGAACTGTGAATGGCTCAAACTCAGACTCACTCCCTATTTCTTTTTCCATCTCAGCTCTTCCTAGGGCCAAATCAAAGAATTATGGAATTCACCAGCCAGGCAGCCAGCAAAACCTCCAAGGATAATGGTGTTTAAGGACCTCTAGAGTGAAAGCCAGATTCGTTGCTAAATCATCCTCACTACCAAAAAATTCTTCCTTACGTCAGACTGCACAGTTGCTGCAAGTAAAATCCATTTCTTACCTTGGCCACTTACTAGCTGGGCTGTCAACACACAGCTGGTGCACGTGCTGGAAGCCAATGGGCACCACAGGGCCTACCCTATAGGGTTATTGTAAGGATTAAAGGAAATGAGACCCATAAAGGACAGAGATTAGCCCGTGGCACATGGTATGCATTGCTTTCAGCATCAGAATCAGTATTAGTGTTAGGATTTGTGTTATTCTTAGTAATACTGAGGCTCATATCCTGGGGTTTGTGCTCATCAAAAAAAGCCCCTGACTGACAGTTAGCAGTGTCCCTATGTATTTTATAACCCTGGTGACCAAGCAAATGTAGTTATTGACCTGCTGAGTGCTCACTGTGTGATAGGCCCTCTAGTATGTATTTGATTTAGATTATATCTTTTTAACTGCAGGATGACCCTGTGAATAAACAGAACCCCATTTTACACATTAACGAACAAGCTCAGAAAATTAAGTTATGTACTCAAGGTCACTCAAATAATAACCTTGGAAATGGAATTTGAATGTAGTTCTATATAATGCCAATTCTCTTCTTAGAGTAAAAGAAACATGAATATGAAGTCACTTTTTTGCTCTCTCTGTGACACCAAGGACACCTTTTTAGGGGCCTGAGGAACAGGATCTAAATCTTGCAAAGCTAGGGGTGTGCCAGCAAGTTCCTTGACATTCCTTATCCGTTATAGATATATAGCTTTGCCCATGATGATTTCTAAACCCTCTGGAAGACATTTAAATTTTCAGTTTGTACTGGCCTTAATATTAACAAGTTCCCACGGTTTCTCTGAAGTGACATGTGGCTGATACAGCCTCAAAGTAGATGACCAAGTGGGTTGCATTTTCAGCTTCATACCCTTTCCATTCCTTTCAGAGTTTTTCCACTTTTATCTGGCTTATATTTTAGGATTCCACATAATAAAATACATTATAGGAGGAAAAAAAAGTTCTACTGCTAAAAGTATAGTTTGAAAACAAATACCTTTAACTATTGTTGCTAATACTTGTATTTATTTGTCTCAGAACATATTGCCCTATTATTATTTCTTGCATTCTAAGACTTCATGAAAAATTGTCTGTTTCTACTCTATACCTTTCATGGTTTTCTAGGCTTGTAGAATAACTTCTGTGCTAGGCATGTGCTATTTTTCTCTGGCCAATAGGCTTTCCTTTGGAGAACCTCCCTCTAATATTTCCATATACTTCTAGGAGGGCTCATCACTCAGCCTTGGCTGATCATGCATCCCATCCCATAGGCAAACTAATTTGTCCAGGAACGGATATATGGCTAAAAAGGAATGAATTTTGAGTCTGACCCTAGATCAATATACTGTCACTGAGATAGAAAAACACTCCACTGAGGTCGCTAAGCTGGTAGTGATCTTGCCTGTAATATTAAAAAAAAAAAAAAAAAAAGCATTAGCTGATGAATGAAACCAGGCAGGGAATGAGCAAAGCAGAAAATGGATGGAAAAATTAGAGTACTGGTGACATGGTTTGAATTCCTAGGTCCAGCTGGACCTAAAGCTATTTTTATCTCCAGACTTTTCCATTTACTTGAACCAAATTTTACCTTTCCCCGCATGCTTTCTAAGGTTAATCCCATTGATCTTGACTGCTTTATCTGCCGATTCCTTGCCAGTTAAGGCTTGGTGCAATCCTCATTTGTGCTTATCGATAATACTCTTGTGAAAAAGTATCCTTTACTTACTCCAAATGTAGATTTTATCTGTTTCCTCGATCAGGTAGCAAGCTCCTTGAAGGAGGGATTATTGCTTCACTGTCTCTAGCCTCTGAGTCTTATGATTGAACATTTGATTTCCTCAGAGGACAGTAATGCTTTTTTTTTAGGGAATTAAAATATTTCGCCTTTTTAATAGTAGGAGAGTAACTACCAGCTACTGGAAACTCTGCTTAGTGGCTGGCCCCATGGACATATTGTTGTGACCGTTTCCTCATCTCTGGTCTTTACTATGTGTTTTGACATATATGACGTTCCCAAGATGTATTTTTGTCCATCCTCTCCTTTTTACTGCTTTCAGTGGGAGATGCTATATAATAGGCAAAATATTTTTTTTATTAAATAATATAGTTTCTTGTATAATATATAATATGATATAATATGGGAGCAGTTGATAATGTTTTGGAATTGTTCTGCATTGTTTCACATGTGGGAATATCGCTGAAGATAGCATTCACTGTCACAACTCTTAGTAGCAGAAAATGTGTTCAGAATATAAGGCCCAACCCCTTAACCTGGCATTGAGATTATGATCTCCTCATTCTACCTTCCTAGCTTCTTCACTGGGATTGGGATTGGAGGGTGACTTTCTGGGGAGGGGCCAAATCGGCATTTTGGGTCTGTGGCTATAGAGTGACAAAACACATCCAGATCCTCTTCTGCACACCACCCCATGGAAAATCACTGGCCTACACTTCAGCCAAACTCTAACGCTATTTCTCCTCTGATACTCTCCTGTTTCTATGCCTTCCATCATTCTGGTCTCTATGTTTGGAGCATCCTCTGACACACTTTTGAGGGCAGGGTACAGTGAAGTGTGTGCAGTATTTGAAAGCAGATAGTTTGGGCTTAAAAAAATTACTTAAATTTTCTGAGTCTCAACTTTTTCATTTGTAAAAAGACAGTGATAATATGTAACTTACAGTGTAATTGTGAAGAGAAATAAAATAATAGATAGAAAGTTCTCAGCTTGATCTCTGGCACATAGAGTTATTCAATAAGCATTAGCTCCCTTCCCTTTATGTTTATATCACAGTGACCCTTACAGAGTTTTTTTTTTCCACTCTATTATTACTTTATTAGAGAAAATTACCAAAATTAGGAGAAAACTGGGAATATCTTCCTTTGCATTCATTCATTTAATAAATACTTACTGAGCATCTACTATGTTCAAGAAATTCTACAAGATGGTGGGGATCTGAGTGACCAAGACAGAGTTTTGGCATCCACAGAGTTTTTTTATTGGTAGAATTCTTAGGAGAACTTCTCTAACTTTCTCCAAATTAATGACAGGTCTCCCGCCTCATGTGACTTATAGAAATTAGCTGTGATAGAACAGTAATCTTTTTGTTTTCTCCACCTGTCACTGACAAGGAGGTCCTCTTAAGATTTGACTACTGTTTCTTGATCAAGACCAGTAAAAAAACCTTGCACAGAGAGCAGAAAGGCTTTCCTTTCTTTTGGCTTCATTCCATGAAGTTTCTAGATCCTTTCTAGATTCTAGCAGAGTCAAGAGCTGCACAGATTTTTTCCTTAGAAATTATGAAGAGAAAATGTCCTCTCTTGCTCACATTCTTTACAGAACAGCTGAATGGCTACATTCATTATTTTTATTTTTACAAAACATCTGAACTCAAATATCCCCATAGGGTGAAGTCACACAGACAGCAAAGACTTCTGAGGGTGAGCCCTTGTCTGTCTCAGCAGGGAAATCTGTGGAATTCAGACAGGCTGCATCCTATATTGCTGGTGTGGAACATTGCTTTGTGCTGACACTGGCCTGTTGGCTCAGAGACTGTTCACAGAGAGTTAGAAGCCTCTAAGGATAAAAGAATATTCTTAACCTCTATCTATAGAGCCAAACGGATTCCAGAAATAACATACACCTAAGTAAGATTTGGGATCATTCGTTCTCTCAACTAGCTTAGAAGATTCAGAATTCCAGGCTTAAAATTTTGGAGTCATCCTCATCCCTTCTCTATTACAAACCATCTCCACACTACAGGAAATCTCCTTGGCTCTTCCTTCAAAACAAAACTAGAATCCAATTATCCCTTACCTCCACCACTGTTCTCGCTCTGGTCCAAGCCACCATCACCTCCCACTCAAGTTATTGTAGAAGCCTCCTATGAGAATTTCCATGCAGGCTAAAGGAGAACAGAATATGCTACTGTAAAATATGCCACTTTGACTGAAGGATTATTTTGAGTTGAAGGCATTTGAGATTCAACAGATGCAGAAAGAAGTCTTCCTGGAGCATCTCTTATCTGACTAAAAGCAGAAACTCTTGGGAAATGAGGACTGCCTTAAGTCCCCTCTCCAGAGCAAGTTTTATGGCCATAAAGAAGACAGAAAGTCAGCAGAGATGGATCTGAACAAAGAAATCTTGCTAAGATAGCCCTTATCTTCCAATTATATCTACCATATATTTACTGTCCCACAGTTTGCAGACCCTAGAAACCTAAAGTCCCTTTTTCTTTGTCTTGTCCTGTCTCTACAATTACTCTTTGCTAAAAATGTTACATAAGCTCCCAGGCCTATCTGTTTCTTTGAATCTTCACTTCTTTTCTAGGAAGCCCCCCACCCCCAAATACCCATCATACATAAATTAACATTAATAAAAATGTGTATGCTTTCCTCCTCTTAATCAGTCATTTGTCAATATAATTTCTAGAGCCTCAGCTGTGGAACCAAAAAAGGGTAGAGGAAAAAGGGTTTTCTCCTCACTACTCAGGCCTTTCTCCATCCAGAGTGATCCTTTAAAACTTAATTTGGATCATGTCCCTCCTCTCATTAAAACTCGGCAATGACTCCCATCTCACTCAGAGTAAAATTAAAGTTGCAGGGTGGTGCGCAGGCCCCACAGGATCCGGTTCCCATGACCTACCTGGCCTCACCCTTACCAGCCCCTCACTCACCCCTTTAGCCACACTGGATTCTGTGCTGCTCAGCATCCTTTCATGGATGCTACCCTCTGCTTGGACCATTCTTCCCCCAGAGACTCCATGGTGCACTCCTTCAGCTCCTTCTAGTCCTTACTCAGACGTCACCTTCCCAGTGAATCCTGTCCTGTCCATCCTTCTAAAACTGCCTCCCACTCCCTAGCACTACCAGGACTTATTGCCTTCTGATGACAATGTCGAATGAACTCATATATTCTGTTTACTGTCTGTCTACTCCCACTAGACTATAAACTCTACCAAGCAGGGATTTTGTTTTGTTTCATCTTCACTATTGTGTTTCCAGTACCTAGAAGAGCACCCATTACATAGTTAGGAGTTCAATACATATTTGTTGAATGGATATGCTGTTTTTCAAAAGGGATTCATTGAAGCGCAATGTGTAGAGTGAATGAGCATCAGGTCCCATCTGTCACTCTTTTCAGGGTACAGGGAAATTCATAATCACTAGGAGCCCAGCTGTGGTTTAATCATACCTTCATGCCTGCTTCTCAGGGTAGAGGATCACTCATTGCTCATTATTCAGGGAAAAGACAGCTAGCTGAATTATATTGCTTATAAAGTACAGAAATTTTCTTAAAATTGGTAATGTGATTATTCAAGGGGACGAATCTTACAAAGTTTCAGACTTTAGTCTATGAAAGTCTTCAGCTTTCAGAGGGAAAGAAAGGTAAACTTCAAAATTCTCTTTTAAAAAATTCCCTTCTTCCTTTTTCAATTTTTAGCTCTTTAATATTCTAGCTGACTACTGAGGAAAAAAATATGAAATTAAACAAATCAAAATAAGAGGTCAGTTTTAGTTATTCTGATGACATTGAAACTACTTTAGACTCTTTCCAACACTAAGATTAAGTAAAACCTTAGAAACTTCAGCTTCAGTGTATTTTCTTTGGTATCATATAGTTTTTTAGGTGACTAGAAAGAAAAAAGAATCCCGGTGGTATGTCTTAAGTCTGCAAGGATCCAGGGGAGGAGCTAGAAATGTCCCTTTTTAGCACAATTAGCAGCTATACTGTGAAACTAAATTTAGGAAGAAGAGGAGGGTTCTAAAGAGAATTGGCCAATTTAGTCTAGACTGGTAATCTCATGAAGCATATTTTATTAATGGGATGATTAAAATCTTTTATTATGTCTGACCCTAAAGCAAAGTAGAAGCTCCAGTGCATAGAGCAGAGCTGTCAGTTTTTAAGGAGCAAGCTCTTCAAGGCAGGTGACAATAGCACTGCCCTTTCAGGTCCTCGGAGATGGTAACCTGTATGGGTGGATGGGGCGTTGTTAATTGATAGGTCAGATTAACTTTTTTAAGAGAAAAAAGAAGTCAGAAAGATACTGACAAATCCAGGGGTTCTATCTAGATACACCAAAACTTTACTTCCCACAGCTGACTTGACAAGGAAATAGATCTCTTCCTACCCCAAAAGAAAATAGAGAAAAAGGAAACCAGCCATTTTGACCAGGTAAGATCTCTAAGATTCTGATGCTCTGGTTTCTACATGTTTTAAGTTGAGGTTTTAAGCTTTATTAGTAATAATAACTGAAATAATAGCTATAATTTATCTATTGCTTGCTAAGGTCCAGGCAACGAACTAACCATCAGTCTCATTTAGCCCTTGAAATACTGTAACAGGTAGTGCTCCCATTACAGAAGTGAGAGAACTAAGGTTTAGAGAAGTTAAATTATTTGCTTGATTGTATAGTAAAACTAGGCTTGAGCTCAGATCTATTTAATTTGGAACTCCATGCTTATAAATATCATACCATATTGCTTCTCAGTCTTACCAGATCCAACTGCTTTATAGCAAATATTTTTAAGGTTCCTTTATTATTCTAAAATTAAGTCCATAGATATTTTTGGCTACACTATAATTTTGAAAAATATTCACTATCTTAAGTATAAGAAGGAGAGATAAAAGGAAAGTCATTTATAATAAAATAATGTGTATTTAAATATATAAATAGGCAAATACGACCATATTAGAAGATGCTTGTATGTATGTGAAGAATCATTATGGATGCAAATATTATTACCAGTATTGCCATGGATAACATAAATTTTTAAAAGAGAAAACAATTTTTGGTAAGAATCAGCAAAACAAAGTACAACTTCTCCATTAATACAGTAGTTGCTTTCTTGGAAAATTAAAGAAAAATGAAAGTCCAACCCCCACCCCCTATTTTTTTCTATTTATATTTAAAACATATTTTGGTTAGATAGGCTCAGATGACAATAAGCAAATTTTAGGTGAGACTTTTGAATGTCAAGAGATGCAGGACTCCTACCAGTAGGACCTTCTAATTATTTTAATAGACAAAAAAAACCTCCCCAAATCACACCACCACAGATTTTCAAAACACCCCGTAAGAGGCAGTTCCCCTTGAAGAACTGTTGGCAAAATTCAGACCAGTTTTAAGAGTTCAGACTATTTAACAAAGACAAAAATTTCTGCCATTTAGAGCTCTGTAAAAATATACCAAGAGAGTGTATATATGTCGTATTGTTATAAAATTGTACACCTGAAATTTATATAATGTTAGTAACCAATATTACCCCAATAAATTTAAGTTAAAAAAAATATACCATAGGATTTCTTGAATCATCTTTCAAGTCTGAATAGTACATTTTTCCTTGTATCCATTATGATGAGGCAGACCAAGCAGGCATATGCATATTCTCCTAAGACTGAGGAGACACACACACACACACACACACACACACTGAGAGAGATAGATGGGGAGAGAATGAGTCAGACAGACAGATAGACAGACAAATAGGCACAGAGAATCTTGGTCTTTATCAGCTAAGGCAGTTCTGGCTACTTGATTAGCAAACTTAAAGTATATTCACCCCCAATGCGTTACTAGATGTAATTACATAGACTCCAGACTCGTTGGTTATCTTAATGTCTACATTTACTAAAGACCATCTAATTGGTGTAAAAATTCACTTGTTATTTATTTATTTATTTTTATTTATTTATTATTTTAGGCGAAGCAACTCTTGGTTGACCTCACAGATTGCAAGGACTCTGTCAGTTTACAATCTCTTATTTTTTATATTTTACGCCTAAGCACCTGGTCTTCCTAGGTGGTCTCTCATCCAAGTACTAATCAAGCCCCACCCTGCTTAGCTTTAAGATCAGCTTCCGAGATCAGACGAGACCAGGCTTGTTCAGGGTGGCATGGCCTTAGACAGAAATTCACTTTTTAAAAAGCACAAATGGGTTAATAAAAGATATACCCGTGAATTTGTGTAGTCACAGCCTCATCAAAGGAACACAGTGATTTCCATTTTTCTTAAATAGCATAGAAGTCATAACTGCTGCTCATCAAATATTCCATGTGATTTACTATCATTTCAGCCTCTCTGTTAGTTAATGTTGGGGTGTGCAACTTATTTTGCTTAAGACTGGGAGCAGAGAAATGAAGTATGCCACTTCTAGCAGACTACTTAACAACAGGTGTAAGTTTTTCAGACTCTCCCTCCTCCTGCTACAGCAGATAACAAAGTAGAGTTTCTCAGATGGTGCAGCTACAGGTTGATGGAGCCTCCATCTCTGAGTGACTGTATGGAGCAGAGTCTCAGATCTACTTTGCACATGTAGCATGTGCAAAAAATAAGGCTGAACAAAAATAGTCCACTGAAATTCAGGGCTTATTTTTTAAACTGTCTGGCCTGGCCTAGCCTAGTCTGCCTGAACATATCTATACATACACTTTGTTAATAATTAGAATGAGCTAGTATCCTGGACCTTCTCTTTCCCACTTACAAGTCCATTGAACTTTAACTATCCTTAGTATAGTCTTATGTTTTTGAGCCATGTTCTATGGAGAACTATTACAAGTGCCAATAAATCTGATTCTTAGAAATAATTGTAAAATATGTGTTTCATATTTATGGACTAATTCTTTTCTCTTCTTAATTCATTTATTATGGGCTTTTGATAAAGAAGGCAGGTAGAATACTCTATTAAGAGGTAAGCTATTATTAATGTATAATAGACTGTCTTGAGAAATTCCACGATAAGATTTTATGACATGCTCAAGTAATTTACCTTATGACAAAATTATTCAAATCTTTGTTACTCAAAATCTTTTAAAAATGATTTTAATAATCACTTTTACAGATAAGCTAGAGAATATATCAGAAACAAAATTATGTATATACTATTATATTAAATCTTTTCTTTTGGAGGTCATTTCTTCTCTGATATTTAAAATAGTGTGAGCTAACAGAGAGCACAAACTTTGGAGTCTGAATTAGACTTTAAGAAATAAAGGAATTTAATTTCTGTATGTGCCTGAAAAGTTTGTGGGTTCTTTGGCTTCAGGGATATCTGGATTTAGACACTGGAAAGATATCATTAAGATCAGTTCCTCTGCGTCTCATATCTCCTCTGCACTTGTGCCCCATTCTTAGCAGGCTCTCTTCTTTTAATAACAAAAGGTTGCCAGCAATTATAGGTGTATACCTTCAAAATCTATGCCAGCGCAGCAGAAAAGAGAGAAAAGTCCTCCCTTTCTCTCTCTCTCTCTCTCTCTCTCTCTCTCTCTCTCTCTCTCTCTCTCTCTCTCTCTCTCTCTCTTTCCAGAAAAAGCCATGCAATTCTCTCTGATAGGCTATCGTTGTGTCACATGACTTCTGTGACACAGGAGAACATGATGACCTGATCAATCATGCCTGAGTCCCACACCAGTCCTCAGAGTGACAGAGTCAAAACCACAAGAAGTGGGGAAGTGCTGGGCAAGCAAAATCAATGCGTTCCCACTACAGACTCAGACACATTTGAATTTAAAACCTCTAAGATCTTACTATTTTCATGACCTTCTGTAAATCACTTATCATTTCTGAATCTGAGTTTTTTTTCATCTGTAAGATGGTATAAATGGTAAAGTGTAGTGGCTGTCCTGTGATGATATTACAAATAAAACAAAATAAAGCACCTTATTCGATGTGGACTGCAGAAGGTACTCAATAAAGGGCAGCCTGAATCCAATTCATTTGAATTGAATAACTACATGAAACATGGACTGCTACAATTGCCATTGTTGTCAAAAACGATGGCTTTCTTTCTGCCCCACTGTACTCACAGGGGAAATCTCCGTGCCTGGTTCAGTAAGTGAAAGTGATGAATGTCATTAGCATTACTAAAATGCACACCTGCATTAGGTGCATCAAAGCAGCTGTGTTTATTATCATAATTCACCAACCTTTCCACAGTAATTTCTCACTCATTATCGAGAGGTGAAGAGTTATATTTTACTTGATTATAATATACTCACTATAATTTCATCATGAAAAAAAACGAACTTGACATTAGCTCTGTGCGGCATTCAGTAGCTTTCTTTTCCTGACTTCACGGAAGGTTCTATGGGCCCCTGCTTTTACTCCAGCGTTGCTTTGCTTTTTCTACTGAATGTATAATCTGAGACCTAACCAGAAACTGCCATTCCCTGGGGCCTGATACTATATTAATAAAAATTATTTAATTTTTGTTAAGTATTCTCTATTGCTGAGTTTTTTAAAATGGACTTTAACCAGCATTTCCTCATTAGTCTTCATAGTGTAGATTAGTGTTTCTTCTGAAATTTCTTATTTAGCCAATACAAAAAAACATTTACTAGCCACTCATTTTTAGGAATTTATTTCCTTCTCATCCTGCTGGTGGCTAGGGAGACCATTGATTAGGTATCTGGTCAAAAGGGGCATAAGACAGCAGTTTTTGTTTGTTCCTTTTTAATGACATTAATATGGAGATTAAATAGTTCCTGAGTTTGCAAGCATTATTTACCCCAGTAGTGCAACTTATATTAAATTATTAAAATTTTGAATTCATATATTTATCATGAACACTCAATGACTTGATTTGTTCTATTTTATGAAACTCGAATATGTCAATTGCATGAGTTAAAGCAACATTTCTAAGCATAGAAAGAAAATGTTTTATCATAACAAATAAATATTCATTCTGGAAAGAAATTGTATTCTATTATTAGCATCATGTTTTTATATAATTACCACCATTTAGAGCAACTTTTATCAATCCCATTAGCTGCCTTGGTGGCAACTCTAATGTCCCATCTTTGTCCTATTTCACATTTATCTCAATATCTCTAGTACCTGGCAAGATGCCTTACATGTAGTAAGAACCTAATTAATATTTGGGAAACTGAACTTTATTTCAAGAATATGAAATAAAAGAGATTAATCCATTATTAAAAGGGGATCAAATATATGGTGAGAGAAGGAGATTTGACTTTGGGTGGTGAACGCACAATGCAACATACTTATGACGCATTGTTGAATTGTGTGCTTGAAATCTATACAATTTTATTAACCAATGTCACTCCAATAAATTTAATTTAAAAAACAGCCCCTCCACCTACTCTAAAAAAAAAAGAGAGAGAGATCTTAAAAGTTCTCATAAGAAAAAAATGTGTAACTATCTGTAGTGATGGATATTAATGATTACTATAGTCATAATTTCACAACATATACAAATATTGAATCAGTATGTTGAATACTTGAAGCTAATATAATATTACATGTCAATTATATTTTGATTTAAAAAATAGAATGAAAAATTTTAATACATGAAGGCAAGAACTACAAAAGAGAAATAACAAGACATCTTTCCTCAAGCTTGAGAGGATCTGATTATTTACCTGAGGTTCCCTGGCAAATCTGTGCAGGGGAGAGGGTAAAGATTTGTCAGAAACATTAATGTCAGCCTCAAACATTATTCTTCCCATCCTTTACTAACTATTGTTGTTGATGATCATTTGGATGCTCACGGATAGCTGGCCAGTTTCATACCAAGTTACCTAAGCTACTCCTGACTCATAATGCCTTCACTCAACCCTTGCCCCTGTTTACTTGGCAACTCAGAAAGAATAGATACTCTTTGAATAGTTATTTATATTGTTCCTGAACAATATATTTTTTAAAATAAGTATATGTAATATATTTTATCACATGGAAAGTTTAACACATTTCTTCATTATAGCTTCATATGTCTCCATTTATAGATAATTTTGTAATAAAATGTCTTGTAATGTCAAAAGTATGAAATAACAAGAGATATAGGATCTTTCAAAAGATCCTTTAGGAATTTATTTGTTCTAGTAATATCAATTTTATTGCTGTTTTGGATAAGTCATTTTATAATTGAAAGGAAAGGCTTCCTGATGATTCATTTGAAACTTGTCTATTTTTCATTTTATCCCCTTAATCCCATGGAAATTTTTAGTTTCATCATTTAATATTCAAAAGAACATGAGTCTTGGGTCACAGTGAAAGCTTGTAAGTGGACTTTCATTGTATTAAGAACTCATAAGTGAAGTGAATAAAAGTTATTTGATCTTATTCTTAAAAATAAAAATAAACATTATCATTAAAATCACTAATATTTTTAATATCATGTTGTCTCTTCTTAAACCATTCTTGGATTATTTCTAATCCTCATTCTTTGAGGCAGGCATTAACAATCCCATTGAAGAGAACAGGGAGCCAAGGTGAAAATAATTTATTCTGTACCTCTTTGCAGCTGAGGCAAGGCCAGGCTGAGAGACTGAAGGTCACTGAGATAGCTTTCCTCCGCCTCCCACTCTCCCTGGTGCCTAATGTGTAACAGCTGCATTAACTCACCAGTGTCATTTAGTGCACTGAAAGATGATTTGCTTTCCTCAGCATGCCTGGTGCATCAACAGATGCCCTCTTGGTCTCGAAATATTAAAGTACCTTTCCAGGTAACTGACTTTACAGGAGTGACAGGTGATAGAAGAACAGTACAGTGTACACTTCAGCATCACATGGCCCAGCCTCTAACCGATGTGGTTCTATATTTTCTTTCACCCATTCCATTTCACTATTACAACAAATTGAGTTAGCATTGCAGAGTGTTTCTACCATTTTGCCTTTCATAACAACTTCTCTTTCCCTTTCTTTTCGCCCAGCTAAAATATAATCCTCTGCTGGGAAATTTCACCTTCCCTCAGAAGGCAAAGGCCTCAAGTAATTGGCCATTGCCGAGCCACTGCTGTGGTCTGAATGTTTGTGTCCCTCCCAAGTTCACATGTTGAATCCTTTATCCCCACTGTGACAGTATTTGGAGATGGAGCCTTTAAGAGGTCATTGGGTTTGGATGAGATCATGGGAGTGGAGCCCCAGTGATGGGTTTGGTATCATTTTAAGGGGATGAAGGGACCAGAGCTCTCTCTCTCCACCATGTGAGGGCATAACAAGGTTCTGTCAGATGACCTCTATAAGCATTGTTCCCGGCTTTCAGGCTACTATATTTCTTTTTGACAATACTTTGCTGTCAAAATAAAGTAATTGAGAGTGTCCCCAGGGCATGAGATACTTTCTAAAGACTTACATAGAAGGCAGCTCCATGTTCTCCAAAGGATAATTTTGAGGGAAAACTCAAACACTTTTGAAACATTCAGATTTATGGTATTTGAGCCAAGAAATCTGGATTATGTCCAGGAAATACAAATTTTTCAAAAGCATCCTGTGTAATTTGAATTCAGCCATGTGTACAAGAGCCCATGTGTGTCTCTATGTGTTTGTGGTGGGGAAGGGGGATATTTCTTTCCAAACCACTTTTCCAAGGTCAGCAGTTTTACTAGTTTGGCATGAATACCTCCATACTCTACATCATGCTCATGCAAACACACACACACACACACAAGTTCAGCATTATTTCATAATATTCTAATGTAATGGAACATTATATATTACTCTGTAACTTTGTCTTAATACTTTTTCAGGGGCTCACCTTTAGTATACACACAGACACACACGCATGCATACAGGTTTCTCAATCTCAGCATTATTGATATTTGGGGCCAGATCATTATTTGTTTGGAGTGGCTGTTCTGTATGTTATAAGATGTTTACTGAAATTCCTGGCCTCTACCCACTGGATTCTAATAGCATTTGGCTCCCAGTTGTGACAATTAAAAATATCTCCAGATATTGCCAAATGTCCCCCAGGGAGGCAAAATCATTCCTGGCAGAGAAGCACTGATAGAGAGTAATTTATTCAACCATTTCCTAAATGAGGATTCAGGTTATTTTCCAGTTTTTTTTTTTTTTTGGGGGGGGGGGAGGTTCTTTTTTTTTTTTTTCAGTCTCACTTTGCAATAAAAATCTCCATACATGTATTTTGAAATAATATCGCTTGTTTTTAAAGGGTAGATTCCTGGAAATGAGGTTGCTGGGGAAATTGATAGGCATTGTCAGGTTACTTCCCTAAAAGCTTGCATCATTCCATTCACACTACCACTGCAGAGTCTGAAAGGGCCCCTCCACTCTCGCCAGCACTGGATAGTAACCATTCTTTGTTTTCTAATTCACTAGTCAAATGCATAATAATATGGTATCCTAGTGTTGCTTTCATTTTTAATTTTCTTGAATATTTGTCACTTATTTATTGGTCATTTGCTTGTCATGTTTCATGAAACCTATCGTGTTCTTTGCCTATTTTTATGTACTACCTGTGCTTTTTATTTTCACCGATTTGTAGGAGCTCTTTGTTAGCAATAGTAACCCTTTTTCATAAGTATTACAAATGGTTTAGTTGTTTCTTTTTCAGTCAATCATTTATCTTTTGAATTTGTTTTTTTTTTAATTTTATTTTTTTAGTTTCAAGTATACAGTTAGACATTTTTATAGTTCATAAAATAATCCCCATAGTTTCTCTTTCTCTCCTCTGGCTCTCTACCTGGCCACTACATTAATGCTCACTGCATTCCCTATGCCATGCTCCCCATCCCTGGACCATCTATCAACTACTAATTTGTACTTCTTTAAACCTTCACCTCTTTCTCCCAGCCTCTCAGTCTCCCTCCCCGCTGTCCATCACCAGATTGAATTTCTTTTTTTGATGCGATAATTTTTTTCCATTTTTATAAGGTCAACCTTGTGGGAAAGCCTTTCCTTTTTAACATAAGGAAAGTAAAAAGGGGAAGTGACTTGCTCAATATTGCACCCTCAGTTAAAGGTGGAGCAGAAATAGGACAGAAATTCCTACCCAGGACTTCCACTTACCCAATGCCGCCTTCAGGGAGCTGTTCTCAATCTGCCCTCACCCCTCCAGATTCCATCTGTGCCTGTTCACAACAACTAGTAGAATTGATTTGAAAATGCAGGACAGCAACGTATAATAAAATATAACAAAAAACAGCCCATGTGCTTTGAGCACAATTTTTTTCTTGTTGCCCTTTTGTTGCAGTCCAAACATCTGAGAGATACTTGGGAGAGATTGCTCTGCCCCTGGCACATAGGCAGGATACCAGAGAGAGCAGATGGCTGTGGGGCATTCCTGGCTGGGAATTCTGCCAGCAAACATTCAGTAAGGAGGTGCATAGATAGTCTGAGCGAGACAGCCAAGAGACTAACATGTTCAGATGGCATAATGCCTTTTCACAAACTGCTGGGATATTTCTCCGTGGAAGAAGGAAGCAGGGCTTTTCAAAGCTCTGCCTAACACCTTAAAATAAGCATCATATCATATTGATAATCCCTTCCTGTGAGAGAATGAATGTATTAAGGAAACATTCCCTGAAATTTTAGCACGTCTGCTAAAACTGTATGTTTTTGAGAACAAAATAATATCTAAGTCTTTATTCTCTGTATTGAGGCATTGAGCCTATTAATTTCTACATGCATGATTTCAACACTGTTTACTACATACTTGCAGCTGGATACTCAGAGAAATGCAGTATGGTGACCGAAAGTTCATGTGTTTAATAGCACATTGAGAAAAATGGAAGTCAGGTGGCCCCTCTCCACTGTATCATTCCATGAGGCTTCTCTGTATGGCGTGGGGATAGTCAATCAAAGCATTAATGCTTGTTCATCCCTGACCATTTCAACATATGTGGATGCAAAATGAATAACAAACATTGGGAAATTTTAGCTTAGATGAGAATTGCTTTTCAGAAGTTTGCCTGGATGACTGAAGCAGTGATTTTCAACCAGGATAGAGGGCACTGGTTGGAAAAGAAATTTTAAAACTACACATCTCACCCAGGATTCTGATGCGTCCTTTTAAAAGGCATGCCATCCATCCCCACCTAAAGTGACAATTAGGTAAGCCAATTGCAGTTAGTAATCATGACGTACCTCAGGTGGGTTGGGCATACAAAAACACTGAGACATACTGATCTAAAAACTCAGAGGTTTCTTCAAGTAGGAAGCCTGGCAAATTCAAACACACACACACACACACACACACACACACACACACACACACACACACACACCAATGCAACTAAAAGGAAGCTGTAGGTGGTACTGTGTTAAGGGCAGTGAAATATACAAATATTTTTTTCTGGGAACTTTTATTTAACCTTCAGCCAACAAACATTGGTGAGTCTAGCACAGTACTATTTACCATACGATTTTATTATTGAAAGTCTCTTAGGTAGAAGATTGTGTGTTAAAAAGTCTAAGATGTGATCCCTACCCTCTGGAGACTTACAGCCTAGTTGAGACACTTAGGCAAGAACACAAATAGTAATGAGACAAAGCAGACTCTGCTATGGTATCTGCCCACCGGATACACATGGAAATCCTGGCTAAAATACAACAAAGAAAATATTTAAAATGCAGCTGAATCCAAGAGAAATAAAGAGAAATCTTGGTGGAAAGTGAACAAAGACCTTAAAATTATCGCAGGGAGCAGCTGCATGGGTGACTAAGAGTGAACCTGGACAAATGCCCTGACAGCCGGCGCTGGGGTTGAGGACAGGGCTTAACAAGTTCATGGGTACAAAGGGGTGGACTTGGGCCCACTCAAGGTATAAAACTTGACCCAAGACCATTTTCAGAAAGCTGGGACTCTGAGCAGTGTCCCCTCAAAGATAAGGAGATATAAAACAAACAAAAAACCTGTTCACCAACTCAGAGAAAAAATAAAAGAAGTGTGTCTTTTTCCGGGGCTTTTGGAGAAGAAAAAAATGTTCTGTAAGAAATCAAAACATCAATTCTGTACCACTAAAAACAAACAAACAAAATCTAATTCTGGATAGGTGAAACCCTCCATAGCACTTAACAGAAGCAAATCAAAGCAAAAACTATTAAGTGGAAACATTTTCACAACTGAGACTAAATTAGACTAGTAAGGGAAAAAAAGAAAAACAGAAAGTGAACTCATAAACCAAAACTACAAACAACACAAAGGAATTATCCATCATGAGACTCAGCAGAAATGATAGATCTAGGAAGCAAGCTGGAGGCTATCACAGGGCTCATTACATTTGTTTTTGTCTCCCAGGACCACTGTCTTTCATTGCTTAATGCTCATATCTTGAAAATTGTTTTTTCATATATTTTGTCTAGAGTTTCTTTATTGTTATTTCAGACGGGAGGGTAAATCCAGCCCTGTTATGCTATATTGGCTGGAAGTAGAAGTCCACAGTATTTTATCTGAACTATTGGTTAATTGAATGATATAGAGATAATCCAAAAACAGTTTGGCAATATATCTTTTTAATCAGATCATGTTGGTAGAGTAACCATGGCATGTCACCGGGGACTTTTTATGGCACAGATGAAAGTTCCTTTTGTTGATCACATTTCAAGTCAGGATTTGTTTAGCTCTAGCAGCTAATGATCATTGTGCACATGGTTCAGTCCACTTACAAATGGGTGCATATTTGTCAGACAATAATTTGGAGGGTACGGGTATCCAAAAAACCTCCTAGGTGGTTCCAGTGACTTGCCTGGCTGAATGAATTAGTACAGTGCAATTCAGGTTTCTCAAGTCCAGCACTATTGACACATTGGAGTGGGTCATTTTTGTTTCAGACGGAAAGAGAATTGTCCTGTGCATTGTAGGCTGAATAGCAGCTTCCTGGCCTCTACCCACTAGCCGCCACCCCCATCCCCAGTTGTGACAACCAAAAATACTTCTAGAAATTGCCACATGTCTTCAGTTAAGACACCCTGGTACGAATTAAATCTGGACCATAAACTTCTGGAGAATATAAACTGTATTTTATTCATTTCTAGGCTTCAGCATTTAGGAGAATGCACTCAATAAATGGCTGTGGAGTGAACAAACAAATGAATAAATAGCATGAATGGATAAATGTCATCAGTTCTTGTCTTACAAAACAAGAATTCTCAAATCTCATTATTCTTAATAATCACTGAAGTTCTTGTTAAAATGCAGATTTCCAACTCCAGTGTCAGAGAGTCATTCAATATATGAGCAGGGCACAGGAATATGCATTTTAACAAGCATGATGATAATTTTTGAACCAGAATCTGAGAATCCGTATGTCTGACTACAATGCTAAAGTGTGTTTACTAGAGAAAAAAGATAACACTTCTTTCCCTTACACCAATTACAAAGTATCTAGCCATTCCTATCCACCCTCCTCAGTAAGCATATGGAATTTCAGGGACAGATAAATGAATATTTGGCTCTTCCACACGTCCAAGAATTTACTTTAACAATATTCAACTCAACCTACAACTATCCATTACAATGCTAGTTACCATGTGATGTTTACTTTGGGATAAAAAAAATCAGAATGTCAGCTTAGAATTCAATCTGGTGTCCTTTAACTAGAGCTCTAAGTAGATCCATCAACCAGGGTCTGTAATCAAAGCAAGTTCTTGAAAGAGGATCAGGCTCTGTTGCAGTCACCTGGCACGTTGCCCATTCATCACATCAAGGTATACTCTTGATGCCAGTGCTTTCCACACAATCTGGACTCAAAGAACTGTACCTCAGTCCCCACCAGTAATGCCACCCCCCTTCCTGTATCACCAACCCCTCTGACTGCTGCTACCACAGCAATGCTGGCTGGTTCTGGAACAGCAGGCAAGCCCTGCATTCTCCCCCATTGCCATTGTCACCTTGATCCCCTCTGTGCCTGCCAGGGGCTGTTCATAGACCCAGTGACCTGACTCCGCAGTTGGGCAGCATCATTAGGTACCTCAAAGTTTCAGTAAGTACGAAATTGCACTTCTCTTTCAAAGTGCTGAATTCTCTCCAAGCATCACCTGGTCAAATAGCAATTATATTCCAAAATTGTCTAACCTATAAAAGACTGCCTAAGATGTTAATATATTCAATATTTCTATTATTACCTAGGTCACACTGCAATAGGAGACCTGTTTGTTAAAGGTCAGAGTGACATCCTACAACAATCAGCTTGAATTAATGAGTTGACCTTAGAAATTACGTCATTAATTACATCTGCTACTCAGTTCAACTACTGTTATATTCTTTACAACAGATATAGAAATATTTCAATAGTTTAGCAACTTACCCAGGGCCTTTCCTAGCTTTGTAGTTTTCAGCCTCCCAAAAGCTGACTGTCCTGAGTTTCCTGAGTTGTATGTGGACTCCATCCTCATAGCTCAGCCTGAGTAAGAAAAAAGGTAGTTTAGTGATCAGTTCATGAGACCCAAACCAAATCTAGTGAAAAGGGAAGTCTCTTTTACAGTTATGTGCTTCTGTTTTGTTTTATTTTTAGTTTATTGAAATATAATAGACAATTGGTTGCTTCTATTTACATTGTACAATTCAATGAGTATTTTTTCATAGTTGGCATACAATAATATATCAGTTTCAGTTACATAGCATATTGAGAGATCCACATAACTCACAAAGTGGTCACTCCACTAAATCTAGTACTCCTTTACCCCATTATATATTTATTTCAACATTATTAACCATCTTCCCCATGCTACACTCTACATCTCCATGTTTATTCTGCAACTATCCATTTGGACCTCTTAATCTCTTTGCCCTTTTTTGGTCCCCCCAAATCCCCTCCCATCTAGTATCCCTCTACATATTCTCTGTATCTATGAGTTTATTTCTGCTTTTCTTGTTGTTGTTGTTGTGGTTGATTTTGTTCTTTAGATTCCACATGTACATGAAATCATGTGATATTTGCCTTTCTCTATCCGACCCATTTCATTTAGCACAATACCCTGTAGGTCCATCATGCAATATTTTTTCCCATCCCCTTCCTTTTAGTCTGTGTGTCTTTTAACCTGAAGTGGTCTCTTTAGGTATTGTATGCAGGGATCTTGTTTTCTCATCCATTCAGCCACTCTATCTTTTGGTTGGAGCACTTAATTCTTTTCCATTTGAGATATTGTTGATAGGAATGTAGTTGTTACCATTCTTTATTTCTGTTTTTGATACATGTTTTTTCTTCTTAAAGAAATCCCTCTGACATTTCCTGTAATACTGGCTTGGTGGTGACAAATTCCTTTAGCCTTTTTTTTTTTTTTTTTTGTCCGGGAAGCTCCTTATCTGTTTTTTCGACTCTAAATGATAGCTTCACTGGATAAAATATTCTTGGTTTTAGATCCTGGATTTTCATCACGTTGACTATTTTGTGCCAAGCCCTTCTGTCCTGCATAGTTTCTTTTGAGAAATCAGCTGCCAGTCTTATGGGTGCTCCCTTATAAGTAACTGACTGCTTTTCTCTTGCTGCTTTTAAGATTCTCTCTTTGTATTTAACCTTCAGCATTTTTATTATGATGTGTCTTGTGTGGGTCTCTTTGGGTTCCTGGTTTTTGGAACTCTGAGCTTCCTGGGATTTTATGTCTATTTCTTTCAACAGCTTAGGGAAGTTTTCCATCATTATTTTTTCAAATAGCTGTTCAACATCTTGTTTTCCTTCAGGTACCCCAATGGCACAGATATTTTTACTTTTAATGGTGTTTCATATGCTCCTTAAATTATTCTTATAGTCTTGGCATCTTATCTCTTGCCATTCTGATTGAGTGTCCTTGGCTTTCCCATCCTCTAGATAGGGCATTTGGTCTTTTTCTTTATTCACTTTGTTTATTCCTTTGTTTGTTCCATTTAATATACTTTTCATCTCAGATAATGTGTTCTTCAATTCAGACTGATTCCCTTTCATAATTTCCATTTCCATTTTTATGTTTTTTTTTTATCTCTTTGTGAAGTTCTCACTGGATTTATCTACATTACCCAAAAGTTAATTTAGTATCTCTATAACCAATGTTTTGACTCTGCATGTAAGATTGTTTGACTCCATTGTTTCTGTATCTCTGTTCTATTCTCTCATATGGTTTCTGCTTCTTTGTTTTCCCATTTGGCTGCCTTTCTGTGTCTGTTTCTATGTACTAAGCAAAGTCTCCCAGTCTTATTAGTGTGGCTTTGTGTAGTAGGTGTCCAGTGGCACAGTCCTGAGAAGGGTTCAGCTGCAGGCCAAATTTTGCCCAAGCCTGTGCCCCTCTTGGGCCACGTGTTAAGATTCAGCAAGCAATCCACAGATGCTGTGCTTATAGTTGCCTCAGAAGGCCACACCAGAAACTGAGGCCATCTGTCTCCAGTGCAAGTCTAGGACCGCTTAGCAAGGAGCACCTGACTCTCTGAGGATACACCTGGAGGTGGCTTGGGTGGGACTGCTAGATGAGGGAGGCAGAGTTGCAAGGAATCCTATGGGTGGAGCAACTTCTTTTATCCAGTTTGATGATGTCTCTGCTATGGCATCGAGGTGTCTGCGCACTGGAATGGGGGAGGGCTCAACAAGGAACAATAGATACCACCAGCACTTCTGTACAGAGTGAGTCTCGCCTTGGCCCTCACTCCAATAACTTAGTATCCCCCTGTAAGTCCCTGCTCAGCTGAACCTGTTCTGGTGCTCAGAGCAAGTGAGCCTGTCACTGTGAAGTTCCGCTCGTGGCCATGGTCCCTTTAAGAGGCGTCTGCAGCTGCCACTGCCGCAGCCTCCATCTCACTCAGCTGCTCGGGACCAGACAGCCTTGTATCCACGCCCCGTCCTACCTTCCGCCATCACAGGTGATTTCTTAGATTTCTCCCTAGTTGTATGGCTTTTTCATCTAGCTCCCAGGCGGTTTTTCCTTGCTGCTGCTCCTAGTTTCTGTCATAACTCTGATTCGGTTGCCAAAGGGATGAACAGAGCCTCTATCGTCTACGCCATTCCCCCCCACTCCCTGCCCTGCCATTTGCTTCTGTTTTTGAAAGGAGTCTTCTAAAATCTTTCTTTTGGAGAGGAAATATAAATACATATTAAGTAGTATAATTAATTGTGAATATTCAAATAGCACAGCTATTTTATTATTGTTGATTAACTGATGCATGGAATAAAATAATGTGATTTCTCTAGGGGCAGGGACCATATCCTATTATTTATCCCTTTTCTCACATTGTGTAAAGGAGCCAGCACACTAAATATGCAAACCAAATGTTGAATGAACGAATGAATGAGTAAATGAATGAAAGGCTCTTCCTTAAGTTGGGGGTATAGGGGTTGAGGTTTGCGGGAAAGATCTTTATAGTAGAAATAGCATGGGTTTTGCAGCCAGGCAGATCTTGGCCAGAATCTCAGGTCTAGCAGTTACCTCTCATGTAGTCTTGGGCTTGTCACTGAACTTCTGTGGACCTCAGTTTCAGACTCTGGAAAAACAAGAATTGTGTGCTGGTAATATATTTATATTGCAGAGCTCTCATATAAATTTTTTAAAAAGTCAATAAACTCCAGGCAAGTGATTAAAATGCAGAAAATTTGTCACATTACTGCCCAGTCTTGTCATCCACTGAAAATATTAATCCTAAAGAGCAATTGAACCTCCCTTAGTATAGAAAGGAAAAATTTCTCAGTATATCCTGAATTGATAGCAAAAAAGTAAAATGGAAATTAAAGCCTCTTAAATTTTGCATAATTCTTGAATAGCTTGTGAAATATCTCTGAGAAGATTAAAGCTTTCTGCAAGGCAGCTCAGACTACATCTATCCTCACTTCTTTGTATGAATGAAGAACTCTGTAATGGTTCAGAGGAATCACAATCTAATGAATATATAGCTTTGCTTTGTAAATACTCAGATAAGTTCATGAGAAACTTCAATTGGGTCTCCTCTTTTCCAGAAAAAAACCAGCAGTACAGCAGGGGATACTATACAAAGCTTCTTTTCCCAAAGGCTCTCATTTTTGTGTTTCTAAAGTGATATTGGCTATTTTTTTTATTTTATTTTATTTTTTAGCAAATGCTTTATACAGAGCTCAACATTCAGACCAGCAGAAGAAATGGACACACCTTGGAGATAGAAATGGGACTGATGAAGCTCCAAGTCTACTTGGTCAGCACAGGTTCCTGCCCTATCCTTTACTTCCTGATTAGTCTTCAAAAATGGTGACTGGTTATTGTCTGTGGCATAGCTCAGTTCTTGAGTGTTTCCTGTCCCAGTCCTGAAGACATAGCTCATCTGTCCTCCATGGGAAGGTGGACTCTCCTAGAGCATGTTGGATGACCAAGCAGGAAAACCAGAGATCACCTCATTTACATGAAGTTAATTACCTCTAAGTTAAGTTCCATGGAATAGAAAACATTAAAATTAGAAGGGATCTTAACTGGTCCAACACTCTTTTATAAACAAGAAACAAAAGGTTAACTACTTGTGAGGGAGCATGTCTTGTTGATAAGTACAGCCAATACTCCTGTCAGGTTATGTGGCTATATGGACATTTATAGACCCTAGGAATTTAAAGGAAACTGAGAAAGAAAAAAAAATAGAAATGACTATTCAACTCATTGTTACCAAAATTAAAACTATGTATTCCTCTAAGAGTTAATAATAGCATCTTTTATACAAAAGACAGCATAATAAAATAAGTATGCATGTATTTATAAATTTATTTCCTTATAAGTTGTATATATCTACTTGCTTCTGAAAAATGAATTAACTCTTTTAACTTTAACTTGTGATAATAAAACATATAAAACACATACACAATAGAGTAGTTAAAAATAAAGGTGAAACAAGTGAGACTAAGAAATATAGGAGGTAACTGAATAAAATAATTATTATGATATTAAATTTAATTTTGAGACCCTTAGCAGTCAATGCATAAAAGAAAACCAATGGGTTAGAAAGTCAACTGTTATCTATTTAAAGGAATCATTCCAGTTCTTCCAGTAAAACAGTTTCCTGGCACTGTATTATAAGACAGATCTATTTCATGGGATTTTCTTAAAAGGATACTGAATAATACAACAGAAAATGCCTTTGATATCATCAAGTAGAAGATGCAGAAATGGTCTTTATGTGCCAAATTAAAATAGTCACTTGAATAGAAGTACACTATTAAATTCTGTGAAGACTTTGAATAACATTCATATGCTGGTATAAGAGGGTTGGCAAAAAGAAGGTAACCGTGGAGAGGAAGAACAATTGATTGGGAGATAACCTTTTAAATTCTGAATGCTTCTTGGGCCACCCCTCACCCCTAGGTGTGCCCAGAGCAGTGGCAGAGTCCATTGTAGAGAGGAAGGACCAGGAAGGGGGACTCTGGAGACCCTGTAAACAAGCTCAAGACATCTGGACAGAGAATTCCAGGATGCCAGGTATTTGGAAATAGGCAATGGATTCCACATGGGCACATCTGGTCTGGCCGACTCCTCATTTCATGAAGAGGGATACAGCCAGAGAAAGGCCCTAGCAGAGCCTTCTAGGCTTGATCTAAGGGTGGGGATGAGTGATTAAACACTGGTTATAAGGGCAATTTTAATGCAGCATTTGTCAGCAACACCTGCCTCCTGACCTTCACTGGGTACCAGAGTTGATTCAGCTCATCTTGTCATTCTCTTAAGTTCTTCCTAAGACTGCCCTATTAGTCAAAAAAGACAACATTCATAGATAGAGGAGGATCCATGGTCTTTCTCTACGAGAACATCCCCAAAATCTAGATGACTCCCTTGCTATGCCTTGCCACACAGGCAATTCTTCTGGCTATGTCTACCAGCGCTCTCAGCCTGTTTATGCATGCTCCTCTGTTCCACCTCGTTGCCTTGGAGAGGCATGCCACGCCCTGTGAAACATGCAGCGCACCCATTCACAGCAGCTCCTGACTCTGCTCATGTGGTCTGGTTACTCTGGATTTTATGTCAATCTTGGCTACAAGTCAGTCTCTTTGGTCCACCTCATTCAGGTCCCTCTTTTCTTAATAACGCTTGAAAGATTTCTTTCTCTTGGGAATTTTAAAATAACAAATGAATGAATGGAGAATATGGGGTTTCAATAGACCTGAGTTCAAAGCCCAGATCTGCCACTTATTAACCGCAAACTTTGGCAAGCTACACAAACTCCCTAAGTTTCGATTTCCTCTTCTAAAAAACGAAGAAAATGTATTCACTTTGTAGGCTTGCTGTAAGAATTAAACAAACTGATGTATGTGAAATATTTAACCAAGTGCTTAACACATGGTAAATATTTTATAAATGTCAAGGTCCTTGCTTCAAAAATATTTCTAAGGGTGTCATTTCTGCCAAAATCTATGTAGGCTCCTTTTAAGTCTGGGTCCTCAGTATAACATTGAGGGCTCTTTGGCAGTTGACTCCACCCCCATCTCTTGTCTGTCCCTGATGTGACTTTCCTGCTCCTGCCAAGAAAATTTCCATACATCCCCACAAGTGACTCATGCTTTCTGGCCTCATGGCTCTGATCCTGTCATTCCAGCTACAGTGTGCCCAGCTCCTGAACAGTGCTTAGAATTGGACCTCCTCTCTCTAACCTCAGGTCTCAAGTTATGTTGGAGCCTAGCTTAGTGCTAGTTAGCCTCTTCCAAAGAGCCACTGCCACTCTCCTCTTTGCACTCTCCTTTACCACATGTAGTAGATTGTGTTTTCAATAATAGCTGTGATTGACCTCTCTGGTCCCACATCCAAGGGGTGGAGTCTGTTTCTTCTGCCCTTGAAACTGAGTGGACTCTGTGACCACTTTGACCAATAGGATATGGTTAGATGTGTTTTCCAGTATTTCTGATACCAGGCTTTAGAAGAACTGGCAATTTCCATATTATACCTTAAATACTTACTCTGATAAGGCAAATTGCTTTATTAGAAACCTGATTACCTCGAGACTGCCATGGATAAGAAAGCCCCTGCTAGCTACATGGGAAGCCCATTTGGGGGGAGAGAGAGATGTCTGCCAGCCTCTAGCTGTTTTAGCTGTCTGTGGTACCAAGCCACAAAGATGGCACTCAATGACCTCATATTCACACTCTTGTAGTCTTCCTGTACTGTAGTAAGATCAGTGTGTGTGACCAATAACATACAGAAAAAATACTTTTGGTATGTCACTTTTAAGATTAAGATCTAAAAGACTGCAGATTCTCTCTCTCTCTCTCTCTCTCTCTCTCCCTCCCTCCCTCCCTCCCTCCCTCTCTCTCTCTCTCTCTTATCACTTGCTCTGGAGAAATCCAACTGTCATGAAACTTAACTAAGTTGTCAAAAGTTGCTCATAATTAATAAGGGGTGGAACCCAGATTCAAGTTTGGGCTGTAGAATTTCAAAGCCCAGATGGTTAATCAATATACCTTCTCTCTCCTAGAATTTAGGAGAGCCCAAAATATATTTCTTATTACTTAGTAAGTGCTCGAACCCCACACTATTCCCATACATGAGCCAATGCATATTTCATTTTCTAAGTGAAACCACATTAGGTTTATTATACTGCAAAATTTCATTCAATGTAAGCCAAAAACAACAGGGTATAGTCACTTTGTTTATTTCTATTATTTTTAGTGCTTTGTTCAAGCATTTTGTTTCAATTTTTTTATGTATATCGGTAGGCCATTCCTTCTTCTGTAGTATAAAATTTTTTAAAAAGTAGAAAAAGTTTCATTTCATAACATCAAGCAGTTCTCCCTACTTGCTCTGATTTCCTCCCCTCTCACTTTTCTTGACTGATAGGTATTGAGTGGGTTAACTGTGATCTTAAACCAAACAACAGAAGTTATTGTGACCTAGGATGCTGCTTTTGGGCTAAGTTGTTCATGTTCTTTTATGTTACTAATGCCAAAGTTTTGTGGCTCTAAAAGTCATTGTTTAAATCTCTTTTTATGTTGCTTTTAAGTATAAGTATTAATAGCAAGGTAATTCGCTACTGACTTCTCAATAGCCTCTTATTTGCAAGGCACAAAGCCATTCTCTGTGGAGGCTAACTGAAGCTGCACTGAGGAGGGTTCCTACCCTCAATGAGCTGAGAGCCAGTAGTGGTTAATAAATCTACCAGGTTTTCTGAGAGGTTCAACAGGAGGGATGAGAAGGAATTCATTCATTTCCAAAATATTTTTGGAGCACCTGCAATGCTTCAGGCACTGTTCTAGGCATTTGAAACGCATCAGTGAACAAAAATGGATGAGTGTATAGAGTTCATACTCTTGTGGGGAGAGACAGAAAATAAATAATAAACTTAAAATGTGAGATTTAACACAAATTAGAAGGTAATGCATGTTAGGTGAAAAAATAGAGCAAAGTGAGGGGAAATCGAGTGTCTTCTTTTGAGTCACTTCTCTATGCCAGATGTGTTTCAGGTGTTCTTGATCATCAAAATAACCCATTCTTGTAACTGGAAAAATAAGAAAACTTGGGTTCAGAGAAATTAAGAAACTTTGATCTTTATAATTAAAGGCTATTATACTACTGTACTATACTACCTCAAACATAGCACTTTAAAAGTTTGTCCTACTAAATTAAAACTTATTTTCTAATAGCCAACATGCACTCCATAGCACTACAGCATTCAAATGAAATGCAAAGAACATAAAGCAGTGCTCTCATAATAAGGAACAGAGCTGCAAAGTCAGCATTTTAAAAATAAAGATGCCTGTGGCTCTGAGTCAGAACGACCTCTCCTGAAGAGGAGGTGACCCAGCCTCCTCTGTGGCGTAACTCCTCAGATCTTAGGGAAGGTCTGAATGTGACCGCCCTTGTTCATTCATTTTATACTTCAGAGTCTGCCAGTGACTTTTCTCATTAGGAAAATTGGAGCTATTTATTCCTCAAGACTATATTTATTAATGGCAATGCTTTGACTCTTTTCCAATCCATCTGCTGAACTGATCACTTCTGTGCATTCCACTGAAAAATGCGAATTTAATTTTTTCTACTATCTATCTAACCCATGTTCTTCTTAAGTCTAATGGACTTTTCCCTAATGTTTCTAATATTGGTTTTCTTTTTGTGTACTTTTGATTGAAATGTATGTATGTACAGAGACATGCAAAAATCTCACATGTGTAGCTTGATGAATTCTCACAGAGTGAACACACTTGAGTAACCAGCCCTCATATTAAAAACCAGAATCCCCCCCCCCCATCAGTATTCCCCACCCCTTGGGAAACCATTATCTGACTTCTAATAACTGGTACTGTCAGATTTGAAATTTATATAATCATAAATAGAATCATATATTATTTACTCTTTTTTCTACGGGGCTTCTTTTGCTCAAAATTTGTCCATGAGATTCACCCATGTGGTTGTGGGCTGCAGTTCGTGCATCTGTCTTCAGGCTGTGCCGAGCTCCCCAGTGGGGACAGACCGCAGTGTGTCTTTTCAGTCTGTTGATGATATTTGGGTTGTTCTTGATATGAGGCTAAGATACTTAGCCGATTGCTTTTAAAACAACTTAAGGAACTTGAATGTGATTGGTAAAAAAATATATATATATGCTGCTAATAGATACTCTATCATTACAAGCAAAATTCTAACTTAAAAAAAAATTGCACTAGACAGGAGCTCCTTGAAAATAAGTTCTGCATCTCAATCCATTGGATCGCAGTACAGGTCGACACACACAATATTTGTAGGAGAGTTCAGGAAATATTCAATGAACATGTAAATGAACTTTAAAAATAGGCAAATTTTACCTGTAAGTAAAAAGACTACCTCCTGTTTTAAAAAATCAAGACAACAGGCCCCCAAATGGAGTCATTTATGTCAAACCCCCACAAAACCAAACCAAGGTAGAACTCTCCCAGAAATGGAATCTTAAACCAGTCAATCAAGCATCACCTGGATGGAGAAAGACAAATACCAGATGATTTTACAAGTGGAATCTAAAAAACAAAATAAACAAATAATCAAAACAGAAACTTATAGATACAGGGAACACCGTTGGTTGCCAGATGGGAGGGGCATTAAGGGGCTGGGTGGAAAAAGTGAAAGGATTAAGTAGAAATTGGTAGTTACAAAATAGTCACATGGATGCAAAGTACAGCATAGGGAATACAGTCAGCAGTATTGTAATAACTGTGTGTGGTGTCAGGTGGGTACTGAACATATTGGGGGAATTACTTTATAAGGAATATAAATGTCTAACCACTATGCTATACACCTGAGACTAATATAATATTGAATGTCAACGGTAATTTAAAAATTTAAAAAGTAACATAAAAGTTTTGATAAAGAAATTTAAAAAATAAAAAAGAATCACCTGATTGGCACTAGTTAGGGAACCCGCGTAGTAGACCCCTGTCATCCCCTAAAGGAAAGTAACCTTGCAATAACGAACCTGATGTTTTACCTAGTATAACTTCCTTGTTCCTGCTCCCTTCTGCCAATGAAAGTCTTTCATTTTATACAGCTCCTCAGAGCTCCTTTCTAGTAGATTGGATGCTATCCAATTCATATCCATTTTTATTCAAATAAACTCTTAAAAATTTTAATATGTCTTAGTTTACCTTTTAACACAACCTAGGAGACCATTTACTGATGAGTGAGCTTATGTCAGTGCAGGTGTTGCTTCAAGGGCTGAGGATGGTTGATAGGACTATTGTAAAAGAAATTTCTGCAGGAGGTGGGAGGCAGGTAAGACTAGATGAGGCTAATTCTAAGGTGCTAGGATTCTATTTAAGATGCCGTAATCACACAAGTACAATAGCGCCCCCGCTTATGTGCAGTTTTGCTTTCCTCAGCTTTAGTTACCTGCAGTCAACTGAGGTCTGAAATATCAAATGGAAAATTCCAGAAATAAATTGTTCATAAGTTTTACATTGCAGCTGTTCTGAGGAGCACGATGAAATCTCATGCTATCCTGCTCTGTCCTGCTCTGTTCTGCTCTGTCCCACCTGGGACGTGAATCATTCCTTTGTCTATCTAGTATATACACCCTGTAGAGAATGCCTACCTCCTAGTCACTTAGTAGCCCTCACAATCATATTAACTGTAGTGGTGTCACAGTGCTTGTGTTGAAGAAACTCTTATTTTATTTAATAACGGCCCCAAAGCCATTCACATAACTTTTATTACAGTATATTGATATAATTGCTCTATTTCATTATTAATTATTGTTGTTAATCTCTTACTATGCCAAAGTTATAAATTAAGCTTCATCGTAGGTATGTATGTATAGGAAAAATATAGTATATATAGAGTTTGGTACTATCTGCAGTTTCAGGTATCCATTGAGGGTCTTGAAAGGTATGCCCCAAGGATAAGTGGGGGACTACTTTAAGTTGAAAGTCATTAAGAACAGAAGGAAACATTGTTTTGTTTTATTTGGTTTGTGAGTTACAGTAGGGTTTTGTTCTTTGTTTGTTTTTTGGAGGATTGCATGAAACACTTTCCTAGGAGCAGCAGAGGAAGCTAGTGTTTCCGTAAGTAGCAGTTTCCATTATACGTTTATTTTGTTTAATTTTCATGTTTATTTTGTAACAAAAGCTTTAATAGTCATGTCACATGGTTTTGGAGATATTATTGTTTCTAATTAAGGCAGAACAGATTTCTCAAGCAAAAAATATGTCATAACCATAAAAAGCAGAAATTTGGGAGCCAGACAGCGTAGGTTGATTCCTGCCTAGTTCCATCATTTATTAACTATGTAACTTTGGGCCATTTATCCAACTTCTCTGTGCTTTGGTTTCCTTGTCTGCAAAATCTGGCCAATAATGGTATGTTTCTCATAGAGGCATTTTAGAGATTAATATACATAAAGCACTTGAAATAATGCCTAGCACACAGTAAGCACTTGATCAGTATTTGCTCTTGTTGTAAGTACTATTATTCATATTGGAGATGGTGATTAAACGCTGCCCAACTTATTCAATTTATATTCATAAAAATATTTAGGGTTGAAGGGATGTTGTAAGTAGTATTATTTATTTGGTCTCAACACAGGGCAAATACCATAATGTTCCTTTTCTTCTGTGATTAAAATTCTCTATTTTTGAAATAGTCTTACAGTATTTCTCTTTCGGAGAGGTTATAGGGGAGGAGTATGTGAACTCAGCAGGGAGACATTACTGGAAAGCAGGAGAGATGATGTACAGAAAAATCCTGGGGCTTATCTCTAAGGGATCTCCATAGTCAGAGCCTTGGGACCCATTGATGAGTCTCAGGTAATAATGGCATTCACCACAAAGGCTGGGGAACATTGAAATTTGCATCGATAAGGCAGTATTCCTTCAATCATTTATTATTAGCCATCATCCATTTCTTTTTTATTACTCTTTTTATTCCTTATAAAGGGTTTACCACCTTAGTATTCCTCCTCCAATTCCTGATTAAAACACTCCAGAGAATTTAAAACTCTGGCATTTAAATCTGTTTATAACCCCCTGTTCTCATGGCTTTTTATCCGTCTACACTGGAATAAAGCATTACAAGAAAGTGATCTGTAACAATTCAGAATTTTACCAAGTAATAGAGTAAAACCAAGATGAATCTTAAGTTTGGAAATATGTACTTTTCTTCCTCCTCATCAAATTTAGATAAGTTATTTCTCTAAGGGAAAGCCACTGGGAGGAAAGCATTTAAACTTCCTTGATACTTGTCTGGATTAAAATATAATAATAAGCAAGCCGGATCACAAAGTAGAGTGTAAATACTTACGACTACATGGGAATTTTAAATGTTTGTAGTTCTTTAAATTAAAAACATAATAAAATGAAACAAAAACATAAAAAATAAAAAAAGAACAATGGAAATTTGCAGCAAATGTAACCAATTAAAAATTATCTTTGTGAAATATTCTCACAAATCATTACGAACATATGTAGACTTTAATGTTTGATGTGAGTAAGAAATTCACAGAAGACGCCACATTACTGCTTAACTAAAATACCTCCAAAATGTGCAACCTTGCTAGTAAAAAATGTCAATAAAAACAACAAAATAACATTTCTATTTATCAAATCATCAAATATTTAAATGATTATACCTAGAGCTTTTGAAGATTGAGATAGTAAAGGTGTCGATGGGAGAATAAATTGGTATAGTCCATTAGGATTTAATTTAGCAATGTATATACACGACATCTTAATTACTAATTTTTTAATATGGTCCAAAAACAAGTGGAACACTCAAGAATTTCAGATGACTATTGTGATTTCTAAAACCTGTAACAAGCATCTGTGCCTGAAGAAAGCTGGCCTTCTTTTTGTTTCAGGTATCATTTGTCTTTTCAGATCAACACTTCAGGTCACAACTGTCACATTGCTCAACAAAACTCCCCAAATGACATGAGCTCCATGACACAATGCCAGTTTTTGGAATTGTAATGAGAGAAATATATTTTTAGTGCAGAATGTGTGAGCCATCAGATCAAATAGCAGATATTTTGATTCTATGGTTCAGGGGTGACATATCACTCAGCCTTTAGTCATGGGATAGAAGAATGTTGCTTGATTGGTGTGTGATGCTGTGAAGTTGATCTGTTCTTATCTGAGCTAAACCAGTCAAAGACCAAGTGTGACATTTTCATTGACAAATACATTTTGTAGAAAATAAGTTTTCAATGGCTTTGTCTTTCATAAATCTTTTTTTAAAAAATGGTTTCTATCACTAATGCTGGTCTAGACTTACCATTCTGTCAAACATGCGCAGTACTTTTTGTTTGATTTCATTTTGGTTTTGGGTAAATTCAGTTATACTTCTTTCATACCCATTCTCTGTTAATTTTGAGATGTGCTTCAAGAAGGCAGCATGTGTTATAAAAAGATCACTGGGTTCTGGGTCCAGTTTTATGATTTGGCAAGTCAGAACTTCTGAGCTTCAATTTCCCTTGTTCATAAAAAGAAAATCCCACTATTTGACCTACAGTCTCATAGGGTGTGGTGAGAATCAAATGTAATATTACATGTTAGGGTACTATAGATGGAATGGTATACGATAGATGGAATAGGGATGGAAACAGTTAATCACAATTAAATGAGAAGAGAAAAAGGTTAAAGGAGTTTTTACATAAGTTAGCTTTATCGTATAACCAGAGCTGCAGTCCTTCACTCATACGGTTTGAATTTTGGTTCTGTTGCTAACTAGATATGTGACCTTAGATGAGATATTTAATCTCTCAGGCTCAATTTCCCCACCTATAATGCATACCAGTGCCTATTAGTGGCTTTGTGAGTATTAGGGACTATAATTTATTAAAAGTATAGAGCAATGATACTGGCTGCAATTACTGTTATTATCTTGGGGTAAGGCCTCATCTTAATTTTGATCAAGGTTTATGGCCATTCTAGAAAATTATGGCAAACAAAAAAATATTTTTCCCTGAAACAGGGTCAATGTTCAATGTTCATGAATAATCTGAATTACTAGGTTTTGTTTGTTTGTTTGTTTGTTTGTTTGTCTGTTGCTGTAGTCTTTATCTAGAGAAATACTTTATAGAAACTACTTAATGGTCCTATCTTTCTTTTTGAGAGAACCTTTCTTTTAGGTATGGTTAAAGTTTGTTCTACACAGAGGTACCATTACGACATGTTTGAATTCTCTTCTTTTATATATTTATTTATTTGATATGTCTACTATGAGCCAGGCATTCTGCCTGGATTAATGCTGGGAGTGCAGGTGCAGACAGGAAATTGGCTATAGAAAGAGGAAAGGTACCAAGGAGAGAGCTGAAACTTTTCCTACGCCTGAGCTCCCTCAATTGACATGACCATGAATAAGCTAGCCATGATCTGGGTCTGATGTGAGAATTATGCCCTGTTTCAAGGGGAGCCATTTCCAGTTATTTGATCTATCCTGGAGTGCATCAAATTTCCCCTATCAGAACCGAACTCTTTGCAACACTTAGGTGGTCTACTGCCAGGACAAATCCAACCTAATCATCTCTTGTCCAATCCAAACCTTCTAACTTGAACCCAGTCCAGAACCAAGTCAGGTTTATTTGTTCCAGCTGTCACGGCTGATTAAATTCTCATTTCTATGGAGCAACAGCTTAGAGTGAAGAAAAATAAATGTTGGCAAAGACACACTTTCAAGTGCTTATTAGAATATAGACACAGACTAGAAACTTCCTCAAAGCTAAAAAATATTCCAGCAAGTACTGAACATTCTATTTTTTCATTATTACAAAATTAAATTTGGAACAGAATAAATTGAGAGATAATTTGCCTTATAATATGAGTGTGACTAGAAGCTGAAATTTGAAATTAGTAATATAAAGCAAATCTAATCACAGTTTAAAACATAAATAAGATTCCAAAATAATTTCAGAATATTAAGATAAATACATGTAGATTTTATAAAACTATTATAACACTCTTTTATAATACTCTATCTGATCTCAGGCATCTATTCAAATTTTTTATGCATTATCGTGAATGTATTAAGTCATTTTAAATGTTCTGTAAATAATCACACATATTCTGACTTATGATAAAGAACAGAACATTGGGTAATGTATTTTCTATTATTTTTATTATCAGAAACAAATAGTTAAAAACATTTCCCCATATTATTTCTAATAATTTCTTAAAGACTAGATTTGTCATCTTTATTCTATCAAGGGACCTAGCTGGGTTCAGGAGAGAGCCATTCGGGGGGTGGGGGGGGGCGGGGAAGATGAAGCTCTGTCCTTCTCCCTCACACTGTATTTTGGGTAGGAGTTATATCTAAATGTGTAGAATAATAGGCCAGACCTTCTCCTTTCCATACTCTTATTTTTGGGATAGAGAATCAAACATTAACATCTTTATCAGCGAATATATCTTGAGGTCCTGCCATTTGCAGGATTATATAGGGTGCACAGAAGCCCAGACACCTTCCATCCTGAACTTTATACTGACTGTGTTTATTCACACAAAACCTTCTAAAATGAACATTTTGAGATAAATTCCAAGAGAATTGCAAAATACGAATCACATAATCTATAAAATAATATTTGTGTCACATGCAAAACAAAAACATTATTTTTTTTTATAGGGAGTTGTATATACTTTGGTATATACTTTGGTTCATTTTTTATCCAGTTAGTATACAAAGCGAGGAAGCCATGTTTAACCGAAATAGTTCAAATGTTCCTGAGTTTTCTTTATCCCTGAGTCTAGTAGTTTAGTGGCTTCTAAAATATTTATAAAACCTGTTGTCATCTTTGTCTAATAAAAACCTGGTAGGTTTTTTTATTTGATGTAATTTTTTGAATATGGAAAAAGGAGAATTAGGGAAGGTCTAATAGATGATTATGTGAATTTGGGTATCAGGGTTTTATTGTATCTGTAAAAAGAACTATGTAATTTTTCTATGTTCAATTTCTATTATTGCCTTCCAGTTCTCTACTCTGGTGACTTGGCAAAAAAATTCTGAGAAGCAGAAAAGGCTCTTTATTGAGGACTATGTCATATGCTTAGGTCAATTTAAAGATGAAAGTACCAAAAGTAATATTACATCTCTTACCATGGCAGTCAGCCAAGTCATTGAAGTTGCTTTTAATTAAACCCAAATAAGCTCTTACAGAGGTACAAAGAACAAAGCAGTATCTCTTTTGAATCATATAGGCTTTTCTGACCATGAAGCAAGCATTCAGATTTGAATGCTATGGAGAAATGTGGGGAGTTATCCCAGCAATCTGCCATGTTGCCCTGCCTTCTGACATGATAGTGCTTCCTTCACACCAGGTAGTTACTTAACTCTATGAACACTCTCCCCAGCCCATTAAAATGAACTGCCTTACACTGAAAGATAAAATTAGTCCATGCGTCATCAAATGTGATTGCTTTTATCTAATCAGAAAATGATTGCCCCTCCACAGGACTCCTCTCCTTCTGGGAGCTGATGAATTGTTTACCTCCATTGAATTGTCTTGCTACATCATCACATGCATTTATGAGATGTCCTACATTTTGTGTTCCACCTCCCCTATTGAGAAGCTAGAAATTTTTTCTCAGCTTCCTTCATAGCAAACACACAGGTATGTGTCCTAGGTTCTGCCAATCCTAGAATATCTTTGTGAAAGGCCTTAATCCAGAAAAGAATGTGAGAAAGACCAGTCACAGCCATTTCCTTACAGAGGCAGTGGTGATAAAGGTGTTGGCCTTCCATCAATGGAGGGGTTATATCAGTGCCGAGCACTGGTGGCCATGAAATCTTTGCTAGAGCATCCCACAGTGTAGTTCAGACATTAATACCCACTATGTAGGATCTAAGCCTAATCCTTTGGTCCTCTCAGAGGTACTGTAAACTACTTGATATTCTTTAATGGGGATCTTTTACTGATTAAATTGTCTTGTACTCTTGTTTATAGCAAAGAACTCAGAGATATACAGATAGTTAATTTTTTATAATAAGCTTTTTTATTTTTAATAATAATTTTTTCAATTACAGTTAGAATACACTATTATAATAGTTTCAAGTGTACAACATAGTGATTATACATTTATATAACTTATGAGATGCTCGTCCTGATAAATCTAGTACCCATCTGACACCATACATAGTTTTTATAATATTATTGACTTATTCCTTATGCCATACTTTACATCTCCGTGAATATTTTGTACCTACCAATTTGTACTTCTTAATTACTTTCCCCTTTTCACCCACCTTCCAAACCCCTCTCATCTGATAATCATCAAAATGTTCTCTGTATCAACGAGTTTGTTTCTGTTTTGTTTATTTTGTTCTTTAGATTCTACATGTAGGTGAAATGTCTTTCTCTGGCTTACTCTACTTAGCACAGTACCCTCTAGGTCCATCCATGTTGTTGATAGATATGTAGTTATTGTCATTTTCTTATTCATATTTTTGTTCTTCTTTTTCTTCTTAAAAAAGTCCCTCTAACATTTCTTATAATACTGATTTGGTGTCAATGAACTCCTTTAGCTTTCCCTTGTCCAAGAAACACTTTATCTGTCCTTGAATTCTAAATGATAGCTTTGCTGAGTAAATACTAGTGTAGAGTATAGTCTCACTCCTCTATTATCACTATTTACTTTATTCTTTTTTAATATATACTTGATTAACAGTGCTTTTCATATAATAAGCCTTCTTATTCAACACTACAATTTTATAACCTTGCCTCTACCAGAGATTTGCATTTCATTCTTAAAGAGTTTATTTATATTTTTGTACTGTTTCTTAAACACATTTGAAAAGATATAAGCAAACTTTAAGCAATTTTACATAATATTCTTAGAGTGATTCAGAAAGGCAGCTGTACCCTAGATGCCTATGAGCGTTGTTAATCAAGCATACATTAAAAAAGAATAAAGTAAATAGTGATAATAGAGGAGTAGGACGATAAGGAAGGAAAATAATAGAATGGCATGAAGGGTATTGGAGCATAAATATGAGACTACACTCTACACTAGTATTTTGAATACCACATAATAAGCCTTCACTACTACAGAATGCACAGGGGAGATTAAAGCTAGTACCAAGCCTCAGGACGAGAGAGGAGAGTATGGAATAGAAATCTGAGAATGGACTGGAAGAGAAAGTGGACTGCAAAGCTCAAGGTAAAGGCCTTTAGAGAAACCGTGGAGGTCAGGCCCTGGACATGAGAGGAGGTGGGATTGTATCTTCAGCAGGGTTCCTTCCACGGTGCAGGAGCCTTCTTTAAATCATTTATTAAATGCTCTTCTTCAATCGGGTATTGTTTTAGGACCTACTCAGAGCAAATCAGGAAGAAATTGTTCTTACCTTCTAGGAGTTTACAGTTTAGATTTCAAGGAAGGCTCCCATCCTTTCACTCCTCCTCCTGATCTCTTGTAGTAGAAACCAAGTTTATATATCCTGACAGGTACTGGATTGAAATAGCCAGAAGGTTAGGATCAGCTTTTCCCTAAACTTTCTTTATTTAAATATCAGTATTTGAGAACATCAAAATGCTTTATTAACTGTTCATATTTTCCTATTGTTAAAGTGATTTTAAGATCACATACAACAAAATGCTAAGAATGATACTTATGAATAATCAAAGAAACAACATAGAAAACTATTTTTGCCTCATCCTTTTTCTCATAAGTATTAGATCTTAAAAAAAAAAAAACTTAAAAGGAAAACAAAACATGTAATTTATTACTGTCTTTGATATGTGAAAGGCTGGTTTTGATGTGGTTAATAGGTCTTATTGAATGTCAAACTTTAAACTTTACCTGAAAGTAATTATCTGTTTTGGTCCCTGAGAATTATTGCATATAATATAAAATCAAGATTTTAAGGAAGAACAAAAGGCTGTCTGAAGTTCTAGTGTATGTAGCTTCAGCAAAAGGAGATATTTGTGGTTTTTAAAATATAATATTATTTCTTGCCTGCTAAAATTTTCTTAGGCTATATTACCCAACAGCAACTTGTGACTAAAAATGTTAAATGAAATATACTTTGTAAAATGTTTATTTTAAAATGCCCTGTATCAAAACCTCCAGATCAGAATACTGGACATCTGTCAGAAGGCAGCAAACTAGAAATCTTAAAAATCAGAGGCATAAAAAATACTTGTTCTAGCTCCCCATATATGGAGATTGAAAGGTATTGAAGTGGATGCACTAAGCACAATGATTTCATCTATTTAGTACACAATCTGTCTTTTAAGAATTTTAAAATGTATTATGTCTGATTAAAAAGTAATATCCATTTTTATGAAAAGTATACAAAATATAGGATAATAACCTTTTCAATTTTTCCTTGATGTGGTTCTATTAGACATGGTATATGTCACTGAAATCATACTACATATATAATTTTACACCCTGTGTTTTTCTTTTAATATAATTTAATAATTCCTCTATGTCATTAGAAACTGTTCTTTAATATCATCTGAATGATTATGTGATATTTTGTAACTATTTATATGGTGTACACAGGTATAACATAATATACTAAGACAGTCTTCCATTCTTAAATATTTAGGATTTTTCCTATTTAGTGTTGTGAATCATACTGCATTTCATAGCTTTGTGGTTCAGATTTCCTGTTTTTAGGGCTCCATGTTAGGAAAGACTCTGAAAGGGGATTCCTTCATCATATAGTAGAAATGGTTTTAGAGCTCTGGGCATGTGTTCAAAATCATTTCCTTAAACTCTCAAATAGCAACACTCATTTAAACTGCCATCTGGATCTACCAGAAAGGAAAGTTTATGACATTTTGTAACCCATGTTCTGCGTTATCTTATTTCACATGTTCCTCCCACTTTTATAAAATAACTAAATTGAGGTTCACGTCAATGTATGCTGTGAGAAAAACAAGCATACACAGTTCTCTTTATACAGGTGTTATTGAAGATATGGTCTGTCACTTACTGACCTCTTAAGAAAACAAAGGAGAGTAGCTGCTCTCAGATTTCGTTGCCAAAACAAACAAAACAGAACAAAAACAAAAACAAAAACAAAAAAGCTTGAGCCCCTAGTAGACAACTGGCGTCTATCTATAATCAAATGAAGCCTTACAATTATGTGTGTTCCTTTCTCCACTTAGCCAATAGGGATTTCAGAAGCCAGGCTGTGACTCACTTTCCAGCATTGTGGAAGACTTATTATTTGACCTTATTTTGGCTTTGATTTGGTTTTCTTACCTTCAAAATAATTTTTATGTCATTAATTGTATTTTTAAATTGCTTTAAATCCTTAAAGAAAATAAATGTGATCTAACTTAATGAATAAATAATTTTTACTTAAAATGTTTTTGATGATGAAAAAGATATTATTGCTTTAAATTATATTTTATCAAGTGTCTGTGAAATTGGATATTTGTTAATTAACTATTTGTAGTTTTTCCTAGGTAGTTTCCAATTTATTTTCTTTGGCCATTTATCTGTGGAGGTCTTATGTTTTTCCCTTAATAATTTATATGAATGTTTTGTGTATTAAGGCTATCAAAGCTATCAATCTTGTTGCAAATACATATCAGTTTTCTTTCTGATTATATTGTCATCATTTTTTAAAATTTCCTTGTGATTTAATCAAATTCTCTGCAGCACACTTTGGAAGCATTTAGTTATTAGATTAGTAGTAGCAGTATTTGTTATTTCTTTAACTGCTTTTGAGCTTAGAAATTTCTCACTGACCCAAAGGTTTGACAAATATTAACTGCAATTTTTATCTATTATTTAACTGCCTTAATAATTTTATTGTAAACTTTTTTATCTGTAATTTAACTTGCCAAAGTTCATGAAGTAAGGATCTAAACTCGTTTTTTCCCAGTTAATAATGAGTCTTTTCTTATTTGACTATTTTATCATTTGAAAATCCTTATATGATAGAGTCTGTTTTGGCCCTCTATTATACTCCATTAGCTTAACAAACTATTCTATGCTAGTGCCAAATTAAATTAATTATTGCACCTTATTATTTGGGAGAAATGAGTTCTCAGTGTTGTCCTTTTACCAAAAATATATATGTAATTCTTATCTACTTTATTTGTCTGGGGTACACTTACAATCATTTTGCTAGTATCCTCCAAAACTACTTAAGGATTTTGTATTTTAGTAAATCTATAAATTGACTTTAGAAGAACAGAAATTTCAACAATATAAGATTATTGGTTCAAAAATGTAACATGGGTCTCTACATATTCAACTTTTAAATATTTTAATAATACTTTGATGTTGTATTCATGTAGTTCCCACAATTTTCTCAGTAAATTTATTCTTAGGTATTTTATATTTTCTCTTGCTTTTGTGAATAGAATCTTTTCCATTAGGCTTTATAATAGTTATTGCCAATATGTAGAATAGCTATGGATTTTTGCACATTTATCTATATTCAGCTATTTTACTTAATTGTTTTTTTTTGTGATGCTTATATATTTTTTATTCCATTAACCAGTGCTTATAAAATCAAGGTAAATGGTCTTGATAATAATGGGCTTCTTTATTTCATTCCTGATTTTAATGAGAATGCACTCAGTGTTTCCTCAATAATAATAGGGATATCGGTTTGATATAAATATTTTTTTAAGAATGTATTTTTCTGTATCTAAATCTCTAATGAGGTAATACTGGGTATGAAATTTTAAGGACTAACATTTTAGCATCTATCGAGATATAATCATAGGATTTTTTATGTGACCACATGATTATCATTAATACCTTTCTTTATACTTTATGCTTTTCTTCTGATAAAACCTATGGGGTCATGGTTTACTCTCTTTTTTTTCACCATGCCAAAATCAATTTGCTGGCATTTTATTCAGGGTTTTTGTATCTATATTCATAATTGAGATTGGTCTGTAGTGTTTGTTCTTTCTGTATTAATGCTGTAAAATTTTTATATCATGATTTTCTAGTTTCATAATTAATTAAATAACTTCCAATGTTTTATTTACCATTCAAAATAGTAGCAATTATCTGATCTAAATAGGTCAAAAAAGTAATTTTGTTTATGTTCTTATTTATTTCTATCCTGAAACACTCCAAAAAGAACTAAGAAGTTTTTACCAAAGTATATATGAGGATAAAATAAAACTAGGATAAAACAAAACATTTGCATATTTTACTGATACTAAGAATCAAAAGAAAAATTTCCTTGGGTTTACTTAAAGATTGTTCTGCCTGACCTAGGGACTAAAGCCCTCACTACCATTTCCATACTAATGAGGCTGTTTTTTATAATGTCTTAATATGCAGGGCATTGACATAATATCAAACAAAGTACAGTTAATAAAATTGGCAAAGTGCAAAAAAAATAAAAAGTAAAGTGCACAAAAAAAATTTTTTTAAAGGAAAAAGCACCTCAGGTATATAGCTCATCCAGATGATCTGATGTGATACTGCTATAACATTCAAAGTATCAAATGGATGCATTGCCAGGTTTTAGGACCTTCATAAATCCTTTTTTGTAGCTGAAACTGAGTTTTTGATAAGAAATGAGCAGTACAAAGTTTGAAGCTATAATCACTCTCTGCCAAGAATCTGGGGTGTAGAGTCCCTATATCAACGCCATAAGCTCTGAGACTCAGCCAAGGAGGAAAGGGGCTGCTGTCCTTCTACAAGTCAACTGTCCGATTTGGTGGTCGCTCAATGTCTCTGAGCAGCTCCCTTCATATGAACACTCTATTCTCGTGCTTCACTGGGGCTGTGAGGGTGGCGTAAATGACCTTTGCCTCAGGGCATCTTTCCTTACTGCTTTTTCTGCCTTCCACAAGTCTCTGCCTCTGATTGTCATTCAGCTGCCCTGAGGTGGATCTCTCTCTTCTGTTGTCTTGTACAGAACTTCCTCCACTCTGTTCTCCTGGGAGCCATATCCCACTTTGTCTTTGCCAAATGGCCTTTTCTCACATTCTCTGTGGTCCTGGTGGGCTGGTCCATTCAGACTTTCCTGAGAATCCCAGGCTAGTACTAACAGCAGAGGCAGCTGAATTATTATAAAGACCGTCCTAAAAGAGGCTTCTCAGAGTTCAGAGATCTCCTGGCTTTTGTCTTTCCCAGACCTGGCTCTTCAGTTCTTGTAATTCTGTGTATGACCCACTTTTCTTCCAATCTCTCACCTTTTGGGGGCCTGAGTTAGTCTCAGTTTCATTTCCTGCTGTTTGTGGACCATATACTGTCACAAACTTCCTATCTGGATTCTAGCTGTGTGTGGTTGTTGCCTCAGTTGTATTGTCTGCTGGCTTGTCACTTTGGCCGCATTTCTGGAAGCCATCTCTTAGATCACCCTCTTTGCTCTGCAGCTTGGAATATAGTCCTGCCCTACATGCAAGACCAACCCAGGGCCCCAGGGCCCCAGCCCGCATCCAGAATGCTAGGCTTCTCTCATCCTGGCAGAGAAGAGCAGGCATAGTGCCTTGAGTTCCTGGGGGATGTCACCAGCTTGAACTCTTATAAGATCTCTGCTGTCTACCTGCCCATGTTGTAGGCAGAGTTCTACCAACGTGCTGCATTTGTTCTCGAATCCTCAACAACTACCCTGTTTGTGCACAGGTACTTCCTGAGGTGTCCTCAGCTCCCACCACAGTGACAACTGTGCCTTTGGCCTGGTTCCCAGGCCTTGTTCTACCAGGCAACTGTCTACCATACCTGAGGCCAAGGCCCTCTCTAAGGATAACAACTTGGTGGTGCTTCAGTCTTTTCTTCTCCTGGATGGAAATCCCAATGTTCTTTATAAATAATAATGCAGAGCCCTGCCTTCTCCAGGTCTCTGATGTCTCACCCCTGTCCCCGTAAGACCACTGCCCATTCCCACTGGTCTCCTGCTCTTTGTCACATGGTGGGAGGAAATTATATTTGAACAGAATGACATTTGGCCTGTGTATTAAATTGTATCCATTCTCTGGTGGCTCATGAAAATTGTGCTCTGTGATCTCTTGATGTTAACCTATCTGGATGATATGCCAAGGAAATGCCTTCACTGAATATTCTGGGAACTAATGGTCTGCAATATCCTCTACCCATTGGACTATTTTTGCATTGTCTCTGGGACAATCTGAAGAAGGGTGTTTTTGAAATCCATTTGATGGAAATTCTGGACTAACTTCTGATATTTCAGGAAGTCTCCCAGCCTACATTTTCAGAAAGCTTTCAGAGAGGAGCTACCTCTTTTAGAAACAGGAATTTACACAGCATTAATGTGACATTTGAGGTAGTGGATCAGAGATACAAGATGGAGCCCATCATACTTTAGGCATCCACTAGGTACCTGGCTCCACCTCTCATGGGATGAATCAGAAAGGGTTAGAAAAAAGGTTCTTCCTCAGCACTCCAGAGAGCAGGTAAGTTCCCTATAACCCCCAAACACAGACCTTTTGGTAAACTATGGCTTAGACTTAATGACAAAATAAGTCATTCTACCCCTTTCCTTAAAATTGACAATAGTCTAAGATGAAACTAGATTTGACTTTACATCAATCACAAAGGTGAGAAGCTACCTTCTGGGGATTTGCAGAGAACCCCTAGCAAGTGTGTGGGGAAGAAGCACTAAGCTTCACCTGCTCCCTCAGGCCACATTATTAAAGAACCTTTACTCTTGAGCTGCCACATAATACACAAATGAGCTCGAATTGCATCATGAGCGATCTAATGTCCGTATAGGATGCATCATTATGCAAGAAATGGTTATGGCACCCAGAGAACTCTTACTGCGACTGGGAGTGGAGCCAAGGGTTGGTAGATTTTAAAAATATTTTTACCAGCAGGAAATGGCTTTAGTCTAAGGGTAGAGAAAGAACAAAATGTGAATTAGACAAACTATTAGTACCAAATATTTCCATCATTAACATTCATGGTGCTGGTACCTCTTGGGTCACAAATATCAATGGATCATGCCAAAAATAGAAGTAAACCTAACTTCCTAAGAGCTTACTACATGCATTTTTAATAGCTAGATCAAGTGTGTGTGTGGGGGGGGGGGGGTGATTAGCATGTCTATTATTAAAATAGAAAAGTTGAGTGTTAGAACACTAATTTGGAGCAGAACGATTATGCAAGACAAATTCTGAACATGGAAACGATAATTCTCCCTTGAGCAGGAAAATAACTTAATAGAATTCAAAATATTAGCAAACCTGTGGTAGAATGTTAAAAAGGAAAATCTAGCCAGTGATAATGTAGAAGACCCAATGGGAATATTCAAACTTGAGCTATAAATCGTTTGGGTACAGAGGAAGCATAACACTTGTCATAGAGCTTTGAGCAGCAGCAGAAGTCACTAAAAGAAAACGAGAAGAAAAAAATTCAGAGATTACTCTTTTGACAAAGTAGACATCTGTATTTTTAAAAATAAATCAAATAAAAATTCTAGGAACATTGGCGTTTTCTTAGGGTACTGTTGGGCTATTATCCTCAAAAGAAGGAATTGCAAAATATGAAACTTTAAGTCCCTCAAATAGAAAGACCCTTGTTAAGTCTCATTAAATTATTTATAATTTATTAATGAGTTACCACTATGGGCTATTGGGTGCTATCCCACCAGAAACCCTCTGAGAAGCTGTGTAGAACACTCCTCAGAATTATCCCTCCATGGGGTAAAAACACTGAAATATGTATCCATCAACTCCCATCCCTTATAGGTTGAGGATTCGCAGCCCGCTGTGCAAGTGCTGGTGTGGCCGAGGTCAGAGACTGGCTGGGTCATCCTGGCCACCTCATCATTCAGTGCTTCCTCCGTGCTGAAGGCTCTCTGGAGGGCACCGACAGAAGACAAACCAACAGCCTCGTGAGTTAACATTTTATTCAGAGGCACTGTGCAGTCACTGGCATATTCGGAGCACATGAGTTGCCTACTGACAGCAGCACTTCTCCTGGATATCTCCAAACCAATGACTGAGACCCCCACAATGTGTGAGGTGGCCCGTCTTCTCTGCCGTCAGTTAGGGGCTCCTCTTCCTGGGACTGAGACCTCAGGAACACGATCTCCCCCTTTGTGTCTTATCAGTAGCCCCATGCACTGAAGCTAGACATTTTCTTGGTGATAAGCCTACTTTATTCTAGATATGCAGATATATATGGGAACAAACTACATAGAAGAGAACAATTATGAGTTCACAGATATAGCTATGGTACATCCCTGAACAACTTAGAGCTCCCTTTAATTAATCTCTTTCCTTCTTAACAGAAGGTTTTACAGACATAAAATTATGTCTCTTTTTACCAAAGAATTATCTCTTGTGGCTATTTTTCCACTCCCCTTCCCCATCACCACCCCTAGAACAGACTCCTGAGACATGCTGACTTTCCCTCTGAGCCACCAGAGGAGGCTAGAGACCTCTTCAGGTTCTCTTTCCCTGGGCCTACCTAGAGCAGCTTCTTCCCAGGCTATTTGAGCAGAAAGATTCTTCCAGAATCTGAGTGTTTACTGAGCTACTTTTTTATTTTCAGCCTTCCATCTGGAGTCCTAAAGTTTCCCTTTTGCTTTCTAAAATCCTGAAGCCATTACGGCTTTAAGCAAATATTTGCCAAACATTTTCTATGATCTGGGGACCAACAGATGGAGACATCCTTCTTGTTTTCTCAGCAGAAATGAACTTGACACACAGCTCAGTTTAACTCAGTAGACATTTGCAGAAGGTCCGCTGTATGCCAGATATTCTTTTAGAGTTGGGAATACTGTAGATGTAAGAATGCTGCGAGTAAAAGACTCTGACATAAATCATTTTTAAAAATAAGAAAATTCTTTACCACACAAAAGAGCTAGGGCTGTACAGGGATGCGGCTCGATGTCTATGAAATTCACTTGGCTCTTACATCCTTTGTGTGTTTTGTCATTAGACTACCTGCCCTGTGTGATTACAGGACATTTGCAGAAGTTCTATATGTCACATTTATGCATGATCATATCTAAAAACAGAAATGTGACTTTTCTTTTTCATTTATATTTTAGAAGTGAGAAAACCTTTCCCAGAAGCTCTCTAGAAGTGCTCCCTTTACCCTTTACATGTGGTTGGCCAGAATTGTATTACATGTCCATGTCCAAACCAATTGCTAGAGAGGGTAATGTGGTTACATGACTGCTTTGGACCAGTCAAGATGTAATGAAGCCTGTCCTGAAAGCACATGGCCAAGTGAAAAATGATGGATTTTGGTCCACTGCTGGGACACGGATGTGGGCAAGGGCTGGGGCATGAGTGGTGTTGGAGTGGGAGGAATGGGGGCGGCTGGGGGGAGGTCAGTGTTGGAAGTCAGAGCAAGCATCTCAAAAGCAGCAGGAGGAAAAAGCAGTGGAGCAGCCCACTGAGAAGACATGCTGGCTGCCGCTGCTGTGGATCTTTGCTACCAAAAATGGCTACCACCATGCCCCAGGCGAGTTCTCCTACTGTCCCCCAAGCTGCAAATCTACACGTGAATGAATGCAACCCCGAAAGAAGTGATTAATTTAGAAAAAGAAGTCTACCCACAAGCTAGAAAGAAGGACATTCACTTTAATTTTGCAGTTGTTTTTTACAGATCTTAAAAGACCTAACCATCAAGTAACGGAGTTTGGCAGCACGATTTCTGGCAGAAAGGGAACTTGATTAATGACCTTGCAGTCACAGAAGTTGCAAATATGTATTTATTTGGATGGAGCAAAAATTCCTCCAAGTCAAGCATCACTTCCTCAGGACTCATGAGACCATACTAGATTTTATTATTCTATTCATGTTTGTCAATTTTGTAAAATAAACTTACATACTCTTCCTCCACTGATTATTGCCTTTAAGGCTTTAAGCTCTAAACAAATTGTAATCCATCTATTTAGGAGGTAGATTTGGATGTGCAGTGGTATGAATATTAATAGAAGGTCTATATTGTTTTAAGCCTTTCCGTAAAATACGAAGAAAAGAGCTCTTAGCATTCTGTATAAAACTGTATTGTTAAATACATGCATGCAATTTTTAAAAAATGGTGGATCCCTTAAAAAATCAGGGTTCTTTGAGGAAGGAGTGGGGTAAGAATATGTGTGGAAGTCAGATTGGGTGTTGGTAAGGCAACCAGCAGAGTTGGACAGAGATTGATTTGGGTTCCTTTTCAAATCCTTGTAGTTTCATTCCTTGTAGTTTCTTATTGCCTGTATTTTTAAGCTTGTCTTTTATTTTTCATCAAATATAATAATAAATGTGACCAATAACTCCAATATCTTAAGTAAAGATTGACGTTTCCTCTGTTTATCTGCTGACTTTCCTTCGCAGAGCCACCCCTCCTTGTGCTCAGTTGTTTTATATGCTTTGTTATTTCTAACTTTCACCAAAAACTTATTTGAGGGAATTTATTGGAAGTCTAGGATGGAGCACTCCTCCAGAAATGATTTCTATTTTTTTCTGCCAGTGTCCTGGGAAATTACCAGCCCAATATTAAATTGAATTCATAGTTTAATGAAAATTTAGGGCTACAAACCCAGACACCAGAGGAGCACTTAAAACTTTTTAAGTAAGGCACTTTAAAGCATAAGGCCACTCGGATGCAGGGCAGGGACCAGAGAGGAGGGGGATAGGCCCCTTGCTTGCTTCAGACTAAGGGTAGTGCTGGTTGGAATGAACATCTCTGTGTATATTAAATTTGCAAGGATTAAGGCAGGATTAGTGTTTAGGGAGTGATCTTGAGTCAGAAAGGTACAGAATGACTTAGAGGTCTGAGCATGACTGCAACATTTAAAAGCAGAAGGTGAAATGACTCGATGAGGTGAGGTTCAAAGCTGTAGGTGTCAGGGAGAAGAGACAAAAAAATGTTCTGGAAGCAGCAATGAGGACAAAAAGGACCCTACCTTCTTACCTCCAGACATGATGTAAGAGTTAGAGAAGAAATAAACAGCTGAACAGCCATCACTTAAAAGGATTATGAGGGAACAGCCTCTTTGGGGGGGGGGGGGGCGCTTCTATTAGAGTAGGAAGGGAAAGAAACACTCAGAGAAGAAGATGAGGATAAAGGGCATTTTGCTAATCATTCTAGAAGGTCTAGTCAAAGAGTTTCAGGAGATGGATAGGGAGAAAGGGACAGATGTAGGATGTGCCAAACCTTATGAGCATTAGACTATAGAGATGAGAAATGCACTTGAGAGTCTGTAGCTGCTTGTAGTAATTGATATAAACAGGCGTTAAAGGCTAACATTGATATACTCAAAACAGAGTGTTGGGGAAGCTGTGAGTATTGGAGGTGAGAAGGGTGGGTGTCTGTGTCTTGCTATTGAACCCTAATGATGGAGGTGAGGTTGATGAGATAGATAAGACCTTGGTCCAAGTATTTGAGGCTCTCATTAGACCCCTGTTCTGGAACCTAGATGTTACTCTGAGCTTGTAGGACTAGCTCTCCATGACACAGCTTTTGGAAAACCTCACTCCAGCTACAAAAAGAAGTAAGGAAACTAACATTTATTCTACACCTACTACATGGTAGGCACTGTGCTTCTTGTGCATGTTATCAAATTTAATCACCACTGCATCTGCACTCAGCATGAATTACTGTTATTGAAACCACACTACAGATCTTTGATGCTCCTTAAGTGTGTTTAATGGCTTGTTTTTTAGTATCACATGCAGACACTGCACTGAGGAATAAAATTCCTGATTTGTAGGAGGGTAGTAACTTTACACCACTGGGATTTTGTGGGAACAGGGCAAGTGTCCTCTTTAACTTTACAAGACAAGTGTTTTTAGTAGAGAAAACATGTCCTTATAATTGAAGGTGTGAAGAAGACTATTCTGAGTGCTAGATCCAGTAGGCATGGGGCCACAAGGGACCCTAAAATGAGAGCAGCTCCTGGCAAGCCAAGGAACCTACACATACCGTCATCAAGAGAAATGTGTTGTGCTCCAAAAACACAACATTAAAATACCCTCCTCCAACACAACCTGGTCTTAAATAAAACATTTCCTGCAAAACAGAGATTTTCCGGTAGGGGCTTGTTATCTTCAAGTGCATCAAAACAAAAACTCAGCATCTAGAAAAATTTATACACTTCTTTAAATATCTTCCATGGACAGCACCAGAGAATGATTTAAGGAAGAGATAGCATAGCACAGATCACACTGATCATTTTTAAGGTTTGTTTCATGGGTTTCCGGACTTCTGTCACTTGAGAAAACAATTCATTATTCTGTGACATTTGGGGGGAGGTTCTCAAGAGGGTATCCATTTGAGAACTTAGTGAATTATGAGCACATTTTGCAGTTGAGAGCTCAAAATTTTATATATAATATGTACGCAATCTGGATAAGAGTTATGATTTCTTTTAAATTTCATAATTTAATTTCCAATGCTGGATTTATAGGCACTCCCATGGAGTGTATTTTCTTTCTCATACTAACAACGCAATAATTTTAGACTAAATAATTATTTGATTTAAACAATTTGTTTATGCAGAAGGATCCATGAAATTCAAATGAGCGTGTTACCTAGTTATCATTTCACCCGGCCACCTCACAGCACCATGTATAGGTGCAAACTGCAAAGCTTTTAAATTAAACAAGACCCAGGCAGGCTTTCAAAGACCAATGTATTAAGGATGGGCTCAATGGCATAGGAGAGTCATAACCTAAAGTTATGGAGTGCCTAAACGGCAGGGAGGGGAAAGTTGTAGGCCTGGGATTGTCTCTGTTTTCTTTCCACCGTGTGTATCATCCATAGAGGCACAAACCAAGCAGGAAAGCTCAGGATAAACTGAACTGACTTATCCCAACTAGCTTCTCTGGGCTCGCTCCCCTTCCCAGCAAGTGCTCGTGTAATATTTATATATCCACATACCCAACCATTCAATCATTCAGGCATATTTACACAAATAGAACACACTGACGCACAGACGTGTGTGTGTGTGTGTGTGTGTGTGTGTGTTCGTTCCACCCACTGCAGCCCTCAAGAGCGATGCCCTCGGTCTCGCTTTGGGTCACCCGTCGCTTGAGCAGTAACTACAGGGAAGGCACCTGCCTATGTGGCCACTTCCCACCCCGTATGAATTCCGTGTGAGGCCAGAGCTGGCAGGGTCAGGGACTTGAGAAACACCAGCGTCTATATGGCAGCGTGGGAGGCGGGGGTGGAGGATGAAGGAGAGGAAAGGGAGGCAGCTCCAAGCCCGCAGAGGGCTACGCCCTCCAATGCGGCGGCGGGGAAGCCGCGCCACCTTGGGTGCGGCCTCGCGGGGGCAGGGTTCTCCCGAGAAGCCAGGTCCAGTCGCTTTAGAACGAGGAAGCTAGAATTGGGGTCTCCAGCACGCCAGGGGGCGAAGTGTTTCTGAGAATATAAGCAAACTTCCTGTTTAAAACACACACACACACACACTCGTCAGTCCTCCCCTCTCCCCCAAAGGGCCGCTTCCTATGTCTGTCTGCCTGTGAGTCCAGCTGTCTGCCCCTACCTGGCATAGAAGAGACCTCAGACACATGGCAAAGTTTCCTCCTGTTTGCGCCTATTGGCACCCCAAGCTTCCCCTCGACTTTTATGCCAGCGCGGGAGTACGGTGGGGGGAGAATGGTCAACCTAGCCCTGCCTGGCGTCTTCCTGGAAGCCGAGTCAAAGTTAACAGGTCAGTCCCAGGCTCAGAAACAGGAGGCAAACCTTTTCCCTGGCACCAGCCAGGTTCATCACTCAGAATTCCTTGCCTCGCGGTACCAGATTTGGGGCGCCGCCCCCAGGTACGCAAAGCATAGTCACACTAAGTACTAGTGCCCCTTTCTTGTACTCTGTCACCAACTCGGAGCCCACAGCCCTGACTCCTCCCAAAGTACTTGCCACTTAGGGGTGCCCCTGCTCTCCTCAAACCGCGCAGCAGCAGCGCCTCAGCACCCCGACTTCCCGGAGCGCGTCTGCCTGCCCAGCACCAACTGATGCGCGGCTCCCGCCTCCCCCGCGCGCCGTGACTCCCGCCCAGCGCACGGCTCGTACTCTCGCCACGCCGCCGCCCGGCACTGCAGCACCGGGGGAGGAGGCGCAGGCGGAGGAGGGAGAGGAGGACCGCGGCTTGCAAGCCCGGAGCCACTTTCCCGCCCCTCCTCTCGCCGCTGACACGCTTGGAAGAGTCACCACTCTGCTCTCTGCAGGAGAGAGTGGCAGACAGAGGCGGCCCCGGGAAGCGAGCTAGAGCGACGCCCGCACAGCAGCGGCTGCAGCGCTGACAGCACCCAAGGCAGGGGTCGCCGGCGGTTGGAGCGGTGAGTGAGGGACCCCGGCAACGGTGGCGGGATTTCTCGCCTCTGCTTAATTTTCCTGCGGGACACGGAGGCCAGGCGCTGCAGCTGGGGAACTTTTTGCAGCCGTGCAGAGAACCTCAACTTTGCCCCGTCTGCCCCCGGGGAAGCAGTTATCGGTGCCAAATGCTGCCCGCCTGGGCGCGTTTGCTGAAGCGGGACTGGGGGGGATTCGGGGTATAGCAAATGGAGTGACTCTCAATTGCCCAGAGTAGGTCAGGGGATACGGGCTTATTCTATGCGGGATTCACCGGGGAAGAGGGTGGGCAGCCGCTAGGATGCGGGAGCCACTCCCTTCTGCGGGGACCTCTACGATCCTTTGCTTGAGTGGTTCGACGGATATGCGGGATGCTGATTTCAAACAAGCAGTTCGGAAGCCCCGGCGGGGCGTGGGACCAGTACGTCCAACCCAGCTTTGGTCTTAACTTTTCCGCGGGGATCCCTCCACAGATGTGTTGGTCGCGGAAGAGCAGAGACAGCCGCAGTAGGCGCTGCTGGAGCCTAAAAGAAACACGGGGGAATTTAAAAACTATTCCATCTAAGTCCCGGAAGCTCCTGTTAGTGTCTGCGCGAGAGCAAGGGAGGGATGGAGAGAAGGAAACCCGGGGGCCTGTGGCTGTTTGTAAGTGCTTGTACTTCGCTACTGTGCGCCCGCATTCGGCAAAACCCTACGAGTGCCTACTGTGCGCCAGGTGCGGCTGAGGAGCCGGATTGGCAGGAGGCTCAGTGGCGGAGAAAGACTGTCACCTGTAGACAAACTCCCGAGATAATTCCAGGTGGTGGTGAGGGCTGTGGAGGCGATCACCTAAACCCATTTGACCCTTTCTCTTGGAGGGCTCTTTCCCTTCCTCCCGGGTTCTAGAACTGGGAAGACTTTTCTCCAGCGTGTCGCGGGAAGCGCCCCGACTGGGCCCACGAGGACTGCGGAATATGGTGATGAACTTGGCATGGGGCGTTGGGCACCCAGCCGCAGATGCACTACCCAGACCAATTGTGTGGGCGAGCCGGGGGCGGAGTGGGAGGGGCTGAGTCTTGGAGGTTGGAGGTGCCGCCTGGATGGCCCTAGCGGGGGAGGGGGAGAGGGGGGACGCTCGCGTCACTCGCTACGTGTGCAAGTGATGCAAATGCAGACCCACGAGGGGCGGGCGGGGGTAGGGGTGGAGGGTAAGCCGCGGAGTCTCCGTCTGGGAGGGCGCGTGTGTGCGTCAGAAGCTCTCGGGTGATGAATGCCCCGCAGCGCACCGCGCCGACCCCACGGGGCGGCGGGGGCGGACCCACTGCAGCGGCGGCGGCGGCGGCGGCGAGGAAAGCCCGGCAGGACTGGGGCTGCCGGCGGGCTAGCGGCACCGCAGTGCGCCGCAGTGCCGGGAAGACGCCCCAGTGGCCTGGCGCTCCCCGGGGGACCGAAAGGATGGGGCATCTTTTAAGACCCCAAGACAGGAATGCCCGAATGGTGTCATCCCTCGCTGGGTCCCCTTACTGCATACTTAGCTGACTGACAGCGCCGAGAAAGTTGTTTCCATTTAATTCTTATCCTTAATCTTAGAGGAGAATTTGGCGTTAATCTCTGGTGTTCACTCATTTTCAGTGGCAAATTCTGAAGGGCCTCGTGCTCGCGGCAAGTTTTCATGTGAAAGGTTCGATGCTGAGGTTCGGGGGATTCTGTAGAGCCAACGCATTTCTTCACCATTCTTCAGTTTTGTCAGGAGGCCTGGCCTCTAAGGGGCACTCGAGAATGGCTTATAAAACAATGTGCCGCATTCTTCCTTTATAACGTAAAAATGTGTGTTAAAAACAGTACTATGAATCATTTCCTGATAGGAAAAAAAGCCCAATCCGCATTTCATTGTATCATCATCATCATCATCATCATCATCATCCTATTTAAAATATCCCACTTTCTGGAAACCTAATGGCAAAGGTTTTTCTATTGGCCTTACTCAGTGAGCCTAAATCTGCAGTTATCTGTGGCAGAAGGAGCGAACGGAGGGAGGAGGAGAGAAGAAAGGAAGAAAAGCAGTTATCAGGGAGCTGGAGACAAAGATTCTAGTGCCCACTTTTCAAGTTTTATGTTGTGTCACCTTGGACAAGTAACTAACCCTCGGGTTCATCCTGAATATTTGAGAAATGTGAAAAATAGCTCAGACTAACTCTTATTACAAAGTTGTTTTGAGGACAAAAGAGGTGGTTTCAGAGAGCTTTGGGCATACAAAGTCTCTATGAATATTATGAAACAAAACCCTAAGGAGGAAGAAAACAATTGTATCTTTTAAAAAAATTCTAGAGGCTTTCCTCAACACTGTTCCTTTTAAGGAAATTTGGCCTCCAGTTTTAGTGAATGCAGACAATAGACTTTTCCTCAGTCTAATATAAAATCAAATGTCATTACCTGCTGTCTGGAGAAGTAAGGGAAAAGAAAAGCTCTGATCACATCTAAATATTTTGTTGATGCAGCAGAGAAATCAAATATATTTTTTATGACCTGATGACAGTAAAAGTAGCTTCGCCGGTCTGAGCAACAGACTAGCTAGCCTAAGAGCTTTTAGGAGAAAATTTTATTCATTATTAACTCTATAATATTCCTTAAGTGTGCAAGCTGCCTCAGAGAACAGGATGCTAGTTTTACCCTTGAGAAGATTACCACAAAGGGCATCATAATGTGAATTATATCACGTGACTCCAAGTACCAGAAAATCCATTTCCTATAATTAGGGATATTAACTCTTACTCTGAGGTAAGCTTGTTGACATAGTTCATGAATAAAAACATTTGATTTGTTAAAATGCCAGCTCACTCTGTTGTTATTCATGTTACTCATACATAATGGTCGATTTCTATGAGTAGTGTAAATTAAAAAGCCCTTTTTATTCTATGAGGCTGTATTACGGGAAAACCTAGGATTCACCAGTATGTGTCTTGGTTCCATGTTACTGAAATTTCTGTCTCACCCATGGTTTAAGCATGTATATCATGGCCAATTTCATACAAACTCATCATTTCAATAAACCTAGGAGAGGCAGCCCCCCAGCTGTGTGCAGTTTGGGTACAACATTGCTAAAATATTTTCATTTTGCCTTTTCAACTCCAACCCTGTTGAGCAACCAGTGTAAAATGTTGTAGTAGATGGAATTTGGAGCTTCTTTATTTGAGACAGCTGAGAGTATATCAATGGGAGAAAGAAATTACTATTTTAATTCTTTCTAGAAATTCTTAATGAGATATAGAGACACCATTTAGTTTTATCATGGATACTTCTCTTAATTAGGGACAATTTGTAGTAGTTGCAGATCATGATGGCTCCCCTGTTGAGAAGAGTTGAACAAAATAAAGTAAATGGCGAAGGTAGATTTAGAAGGTTTGGTCCTTTCTGGTTCTAATATTTCTCCCCTTCATGAAATGCAGAAATACATGATGAGTTTTATTTTAAATTTAAACTTTGCCTATAAGTAAAATATAAGAAGTGTTTTTAACTCACTGAAATTTTACATGGAGCTATAGGCTAAATGGTGTTTTTGTGGAGTAAATGGTGTTTTTGTATTATGCTATTGGGAACATTAATTAATACATTTTCAAAAGACAAAATTTGAAAAATAATAATCTCAGCTTAATGTACAACAGATATTCAAGTCAATTTAACCTGACAACATTTGAAATCTGTTGATCACCTGATGCGTACCATGCCTGCTATATCTTTTGCCATGGACAATATGTAACATAAATGATTAATACCAGACACGAAAACCATATTGATGGGCTTTAGTCTTCTCATAGCACTTGGGCCCTCTTACAATTTAAGAGCACAGTGAGATTTATGACAAATTAAACCAAATGCTTTCTCATGTCTTTTGCCACTATTTGAAAATATTATGAATTAGAATCCTAGAATAGCCAGAAAAACCAGTGCTTCTCAAATAGTGTATCACATTTTCCTGGTGAGCTTGTTCAAATGGAGATTTCTGAGCCCCATCCTAGACATTCTGAGTAGTTTTGTGGGTGGGCCCAAAATATGCTGTTTAGCAACCTGCCAAGTGGATTAAGTATCATTATTAAGGGACCAGACTTGCAGGAGCTCTTGAAGTAGGTAGGCAGTGTGGCCCAGACCCAGAACACATGGATCTTCTAAGCTATGTTGTTTTCTTTAATATTCATTGAGATACTTGATCTTTGCTTTGTATTACCTAGCTGAGTCATGTAACATGAGAGCCTCTGCAGCAGGGAATAGCTGTGCATTTTGGCAGTGGGTAGAGAAGGTGACCCACTTTATCATCTCAGGCTTTGACTAACCTGTTTAAAAATATTAATTTTAATACTACTTTTTAGTAGTGGTAAGTAAATCATTTTTTCTTTCTTCCATTTTACATGTTTGTGTTTTTGTCTTTGGGAAGTGACATTTTAATAATTCCGTGGGGCCATTCTCATATTTGCCCTCATAATGTTATTCCTTACAACACATGACAGCATGCCCCAGTTAATGCACATTAGACACATGAACTGCATTGAACATGAGTCACTTAAGTATAAAGATTATTTTTTAAAGTATTCAATTAAATCTGCAGCCTGGGTTTCCTGTGGCCGTTATCAGTGTGGAGGTAGAACTACAGATCCACAACAGAATCCACAATCATTTTTCTGGTTCTATTCCTACCCCAGTTATCGATTCCCAGCCTGCTGCAAATTCCTTTGAGTCCTCAGGGACCCACCCCACAGTCCTCATCCCCTTTCCCTGCACTGCTGCCAAACCTGCCTCCTACTGCCTGGAGTCCCTGGCTTCACTATCGTCAAATCTGCTGATGCCACCGTGTGCTCTTCATGTCCCTGGAGAGCTTAGAGGATGTGTGACTGCATGGAGGCTGGTGAGAGGACACTTAAGTGACATAATGTCCTGTATTTATAATCAGTTTTCCCCTCCGATGCCAGCCCATTGTCCTAGGACCATAAATAGTAGGTCTCAAATCATCTTTCACTTGGTGTGAGCCCTTTCCTGGGAGACTTCTTTGTCTTTCCCTTCCAAACATATTCAGAGGTATCACGATATTAAGATAAATTATCAGAATTTTGCACAGCATGTTTATTGCATCATTATTCACAGTAGTACAAAGTCAGAAACATCCTTAATGTCCGTCAGAGGATGTTCAGATCAATTACGATTCATCTAAAGCCATTGAAACAAATGAGGTAAACCTATGTATAATTAACAGGAAGTGTTTTTAAGGTATCTTATTGGTTTAAAATATAACAATTTAATGATCAGAACATGTGGTGTGTCTCTATTTTTAAAAAATTAAGGTATTTTTAAAAATCTAGGAGGATCAAGACCACGCAGTTATCTTTTGGGACCAAGATGGAGATAACCTTACACTTTCTACTTTATGTATTTCTGAATCGTTTGAGTTCTCTCCAGTACATACATATTACTGTTGTAATTAAGCTACCAGTAAATGTGGTAAAAAGTAATTTCAAGAGGTCCCTATGATGCTATTTCTCAAAAATGTCTAAATATTAATGTTTTAGTGACTAAAAAACAGTGCCAGTTTTTCCCATGGATACTTTTCTAGTTCATAATATAGGTAAGGTAACTAAAGTCATGAGAATATGAATTACTCTGGTACTCAATAAAGCTATTTTCATTCGAAACGAAAAAAAGGAACCCAATTATAAACATTAAGTGTAATGGCCCTTGAGAAGAACGGCTCTTCGCAGACTTACATTATTAAAGCAGAGGACCTTCCCCCCCACACACACACACACCCACCCCGTTCTCAATAAATCTTATGCGTTCAATAGCTGTCAAAAACCTGTATTACTGCTCAGAATATTTTGCTTTTAGGGACATTTTTCATTCTGCTATGACCGTGTATTTGATGAGATTGGAGACTGACCATCTTTTATCTTCCAATGGGCCTGGAATGTCCTCCCTACCACCATTTACCCTCCTCCACTCATTTGTCTATGGGAAGGGCTCCCATCTGTGCTTCAAGCCTCAGTTTAAAATTTATGACCCTCCATGGCATAACTTGGTTCCCTTTCTCTGTCTCCTCTTGCAGCCATCACTGTAGGGGTGCTACTCAGGCTTTGTCTTCATAGCCTCTCTACATGTATTTCCCTGCTATTTCTGAATGCCTTGAACCTCAGGTGACTGAGATCTTTGTAACTCTTGGTGCTGGATAAATAGGGTTGAAAATATTTTACATAATTTTTAAACCTTTATAATTGAAAAATACAGAGATAAAAAAGTACACTTATTAAAAGGGTATACCTCAATTGATTTTCACAAACTGAACACATCTCTTTAAACAACATTCAGATTCTGAAAGAGATTATACCCAGCACCCCAGAAACCCCTTGCATGTCCTATCCTGTCATAATCTCCTTCCAATCTCCAGACTTCAGTCCTCTGGTGATGCCTAACAAAGCTCTTCCTGTCTTGTTTGCCCATTTTTTTTCCTGCCCACCATCTGGGAAAACTGCTTGGCAGAGCCTTACCCCTCCTAATGGACATGACTTTGCCTAGGATGCTGTCTCTAGATGCACAAACTTCCAATTCATAAAGTACCAGGGGCAGAGAAAATATCCTTAATTTATTCCACATGCCTCTGGGCTGCAGGAGAACGCTTTTTGTGACCTTAGCCTAAGTCCTTCAGCTTAAGCAATTCTGTCATTTGCCTTTACTTTTATCAACTTGAATAAGTTTCTGTTTTTGATTTGCTAAAATTTCTTATGAATGTGTACAGAATTTTATTTAATGCTTTTAAGTCTCTGATTAGTTACAAAATCATTTCTTTTTCATGGATAAAGGCTCCCAGAGTTTCTGCTTCTTATGTCAATTTTGGTAAGCTGCATTTTTAAAAAATAAATTTGTCAATTTTTATCCAGGTTGTCAAAGTTATTGCATAGTTATTTATAATCACGGGTTTGTCTTTCATTTTGTGAACTCTGTGATTCTTGTATCAAATTACATGTTTTCTTCATTGTTTTGGATACTTAGATGCTCAATTTTTTGTACAGATCTAGAACTTGAGAGTTGTGTGGCTTATTTGAAAATCTTTAAAAATGTGTATGAATTATTTAAGATGCATTCCTATGTCATTTGAACATGGAATAATTTCCTGTGGTTATATCCAAGTTTTTTAAAACTAATTATTTCTTTTATTTATCATTGACTAACAACCCTAAAAGTATCAGAACATTATTACCAGATAGAATTACAGATAATTAATATTAAAAATATCTAAATGATAGAAGCCAGGTTTGTTGAAGACACCAATTTCTTTGAAAGTGAAAATGTTGGTAAAAATGAAATACTCATGGGCTTACTCTGGGTCTACTGGTTTAATACTACATGTGTTTATAATCTGCAAGTATAAATGAAACATTATATAAATTTTGATGCTAGGAGTTTTATTTTATGACAACATGGGCCTTAATCAATTCTTATTACTACTCTGCCTGCCTTTTCATGAATTTGTCAGGATATGACAGACTTTTCACATGCTATCCTTTAAGGTGATTGTAGAAGGGAGTGCACTCATGAAACACATACTGATGTGGTTTGTTGGAGGGCTCTTCTAAATCTCAGCAACCCATATGGCTAGTGACTGAGCACTGTGTTTATATAGCACTGGTTAACTTTTACCTTTTCCCTGGATCCCATCCATTCCTTCCCTCCCACCCCCACCAGCCAATATCTATCCCTGTCCAACATCATAAACTTCTCATTGACTTTTCTATTCCTCCTTTAACCATGCTTGCCTCCCCTATGCCAGGTGGGCAAGCATTTGTCAGACATTTATTGCTATATCATGCTGGCTAACCAGCCACTCCAAAAGTTAGTAACTTAAAGCAATGATAACTTACACTCATGCATCTATGCATTGGCTGGGGACTGCATGTTCTAGGTTGAGTTTGCTGGGTTTTTTCTAATTTACTGATTAGGTTCAGGTTTTTAATCCTGTTTGGAATAATTGGCTACACGGTTCATACTTTTTTGCTTTAAGATTGCAGAAGTATAAGAAAGGTGAGTGGAAACTAGTGATGCCTCTTAAGCGTAGGCTCAGAACTAGCGCACTATCCCTTCAGTCCACATTTCATTAATCAAAGATGTATAATGTATACAGAACGGTTCACATAACAAAGCATTACCTCACACACTGCACAACTCTCCAGTGTCCCATGAGACATCGATTTAGGTGAAAATTTTGTTTCTAACAATTTAAGCCTAGATTTTTTTCTGTTTTATATATACATACAAGCATTTTTTGCATAACTTTTTTATATAATGTACTTTCCAGTAATGAAACTACTTATAGGGGAGTTTATATTTTGTTTTGTTTAAAATCTTACCAAGAGTTGTTCATCATTTCCAAAAATTACATCAGCAGTGGTAACAAACACTTGAGATATTTAAGTTACTAATAAGCTCACCTATATTTGTCTACATTGGTGTTTGTTGCATTCATGGTTATTCTTCATTCAGAAGCAAGCCTCTCAAGTCTTCATTTTGTATTCTAGAGTTGTTAACTGGAACATTACATATTTTAAAACATAAATTATTATTATTCTATTCTTATTGTTAAGGTATTACGCAGATATTTTAAATTTATGTGTGCAGGTAGGTTATTTTATCTATGAAAATTATTTAGTAAGGCATTGCGAAAATATGTTATTAGTAGGTAATGTTAGGTTGCTCTAAATTCTCTAAATTTTAGCACCATGTTTAGTAAGCTAATTTCTATTTGGGGGTGAGCAGGGACAGGTTGTAACACAGAAAGGGCTCTCCATCGTGGCATTGTATCTGAAGGGCCAATGCTTTTTCTGTGACTATTGCCACATTACTCCTCTCTAGCAGTGATTGTGAAAGGAGGCAGAGTGTGAGCTGGACCTGCCTACCAAAATGGTGTGTCTGTAGAGAATACACAAGCCTTTATCATACTTCTACTTCTGAGGCTCACCCCAAATCTAAGCATTCTGGAGATCTGGGCTGTGAAGGCACTGAGGTTTACCATGCTGCTCTAATCTTGATTAGTGGCGGGTGAGTACAGGGGAAATTTACAGAGAGAAGAAACAAACAGGTGTGTTCAAAGACGGCTGCTCCAACAAGTGAGGGAGATGGTTCTTTCTAACCTGTTTTTAAAATCCTGTTATTCTCTGAAGTCACTGCTCAACAGTGTTCCCTATGGGATTCTCCTGCCAGAGTCTTCTGTGCATGAGGGTGGGAGCTCTCTGAATTGCTTCCAGAAGAGACTCTGACAAAAGAGGGAGTAAAACCTTGGTGACCTATCTTGGCCTGTAGTTCAAGGATATGAATATTTTCATATCAACTGAAAATGCTGTAAGGGTAATTCAGAAAGAATAAATGAGAAGACAGTGAAAGAGTGACCCAGGATTTAATAATACATGCTGCTCTGTGTGCCTTTTAATGTAAAGTTGGAGTATTGATAAGGGCACACACTCTTTGTATATGATGTGCAGAAGACTTTGTTGTTGGGGCAGAGCTTGCTTCATATAGATAAATACATCATAGATAAATAAATATAAATATTCATTACTATGAACCTGAAAATGTAATGATCATACCTGGATACAGATGTGTGCAAACAAGAACTTTTGATTATATTCAAAGACAGTGAATACAAAAAAAAAAAAATCCAAACCTATAAAGGTTAATATCCACTTCCCAGCAAGCCTAAGGAGAAAAGCCATTGATAATATAATTGAATGTGAGACTTAGGAATATAGGCCATCTTATACCTACAGTTTTATCTAACATCAGGAGAATCACATGATTTTCCTTAAGGACTGACACCAACAAAATCTACTGGCCATGGAAGATTAGGAGGCATTTGAGCTCTGCCTAAAATGTAGACTGATAGGGCCTGCGCCAAGATTAAAGAGATATTCTGCAATGGAGAACTAATTCAGTTTCTCCCAATTTTTTGGTATTATGTACTCCCTAATTATTACCATATTACACAGCTGCTATGCTGATTATCACATTAAACACTTGCAGTAGCATCATATTCCATTTAATAAAGCTCCTAAATAAGATTGAACATCACAGTTCATGCTATATGCAATTACTGGCTTAGAAATTATTTTTACTTAGTAGATGATTTTGAAATTGGATACTACAACTTTTTTAAAAATCAGATTATGAACTATCTTTGCATGAGATTAAAGTGCAATAAAGTGTGTACCTGAGTTCTTGGGGTTCCCAGGGATGTTTCTGAAGTTTCTTCTGCCTCGCTTCCTGCTGGCAATGTTAGCACTTTCTTTTGCTGGTATGTGTGAGTGCATGTGTATGTGTCTTGTCTTTATTTCCTCTTGCTGGTACTGATGGGTTGTTACATCTCAGGAAACCATGACAGTGGTAAGTGCCTTCTGAAGGTCTTCTGATTGCATTGTGCGTTTCTGCTTGGAGGGGTTTGCTCCCTCCGTCAAAGGATAACTAATCACTGATTTTTGGTCTGACTGACATATGACAACACAAAATTCTCTTTCTTAATTGTTTTTCACTGTTCCTTTGACAGCCTTGTGAATCAAGATGCCTAGCTTCTCAGTGTAACAGCTTCTCAGGTGGCCGCAATCTTTGTCCTCAGCCTGAAGGCCATTTGAGTTAATACTCAAGAGAGTTCAGCTTCTAGTAATGGTGAGAGTGGTTTATGATGATCCTTTCTGATCGTATTAGATTTAACTTCTTTTTACCCAATCTGAATTTCATTCAAAATTCCACATTTCGTTCTAAGAACTAGCGTGTGTCTATGTGTGTATAATCCTTAGGCTGATAGATTTCTCTTGTCTCAGAAGAGCTAAAATGGGGAGCTAGTGGTCAGATGTGGATTTTGGCTCTTAGTTGAATTTTTGAAATGTGCCAAAAGTGTCTAAATGTACACCCCTGTCAGTCAATTGGCTATAATATTTTATTTGTAAAATGTTCGGCAAATATTTGTAATGTCAATTAACTATAAAATTAGCAAATGTTTATTAACTGTTAAATATTAACATAATTAGAAAAAGAGGAGCTTTAGGTAAAGCGTGGCATTTATTATTTAGTCTCGATTCATGTAAAGCCACCTTTAATCAACTGGGGGTTAAGACTGGCTATTGTTTGTTCATTAGCTCGAAAGCTACAGATGTGCAAAATGAAATAAATGCAGCTTCATAATATGTAATGAAAACTAGCATCAAAACTACCTTTAATCTAATTTAGTACTAGTTTTTGCCATTAAATGGCACACTTTTCTGTGGGATCATAAAAGGTAGTCAAATTTATCTGGAGATAAGAAGATAGATAAGTTATTTAATAACAGTCTTGAGGTATTTAAAGGTTAAATCACAAAAGATGGTGCTTACTATTTCTTAACAGGAAACAAGATAAAATAGACTTAAATAGAAAATAGAATATTCTTTTAAATAAAGGAGAAATTTTAATTCAATTTCAATCAACAAATCAATTATCTCCCTTGTGCAAGGAATAGGCTATGCTCATTAGGAAAAATGAGATGGTCGGGTTATAGCCTGGGACCTTAAGTATACAGATCTATGAGGGATAACTCAAACAGCTTAAATATATGTACTATAAAACAAAGAGTGGGAGTTCAGTAATAAGCAATCCAAAATTTTATGGTGGTTAAGACATTTACTTAAGGCAGTGTTTCTCAACCTCAACACTATTGGCAATTGGGCCAGATAATTCTTTATTGTGGGGGTGGGGGGTAGTGCTGTGCATTGCAGGATGGTTAACAGCATCTCTGGCCTCTACCCACTAGTTGCCAGTAGTATTTTATCCTCCAGTTGTCAACACCCAAAAATATCTCCAAACATTGCCAAATACCCCTAGGGTAGAGTAGAGAAAATACAAAATCACCCCAGTTGAGGATCACTGACATAAGGAATAAAGAAAAACTTCAAAAGCAATCATATTCAAAATAAACCATGATGGGCAGATAGTAGACAGGGAGATGCAGGGTGATTGAGGTAGAGATGGAGATGCAGTTGGTGGGTGGCAAGTGGTTCTGTTGATCTGAGAGAGAGGCAATGTGAAGACTGGAATGTGAGAGTGGTGGGAGAATGAACTGCAAGGGTGGATGGGAATCCTTGAAGGTCAAATACAGCTGTTTGGTTTGATGGCAAGGGATTGTCTTTATCAGAACCGCACATTTAAAGAGATGAATTTGAAATCAGGTATGCGGTGACTGAGAGTGCAGAGAGACTTGAGATAGAGATAACAGCTAGGAATGGCCAGTTTCAATTACTTCAAATAAGCAGATGCCCATTCTTCTTTCATTCTGTGAATCGGTAAGCCTGCACATAGTTATTGTGCCTCTAATAAGTGCTAGGCACTGTTCCCAGCTACTGTAGGCAGAACGAAAACAAGACAGATAAAGTTCCTATTCTCATGGAGCTTACATTCAAGAAAGGGAGGAGAGAAATACTCAACAAATAAAGATGAAGCTATCAAAATAATTTTAAAATAGTGTTTAAACTCTACAAAGACAGTAAAACAGTCGATGTGATCTCAGTGACAAGAGTGACTGCTAATATTAGTGATAAAACTTATAATTAAGACACAGTAACAATTTTGTTGCAACGAAATTCATTTACATCAACATTTATTAGAAATCTCATTCCTAGACAGCTAAAAATAGAGGTGAAATAGAATGCATTTCTTTCCTGTTGACATACAAAAGTATCTGCTATGAAGAACATTTCTTTTAAAATTTATTCATTGGAAAGGGATTTTACCTGTATGGCTACTAGAACATTTGAAAAGTCCCTTTTAAAACAAAGGGACAGATTACAAGAGAAGAAGAAAGAAAGCAGCTAACACTTACTGGGTTCCCAGCACACAACAGTCATCCTTCTAGGTGCTTGCTATTTATTTTTTTTTTTACTCTGCATCCAGACCACCTGCATTTCTCATTTGGAATAATGCAACAACTTCCTAACAGGCCCTTTGGACTTCAGTTTTTGTCCTTTTTCAATCCATTATACATTTGTACAACACAAAAGGCCACATCCATTTTCATATTAAAAATCACCAGTGGCTCCCTATTGCTGTAAGATCAATTAACAATTTTTACCAGGGTTGCAGTGAATTCCCTCAGGTCCCTGATGGCACCATGCTCTCCCTCTGCCTCCCCTGGGCCTTTCTTCCTGCTGGAAGTCTCTCCACCTCACTCTTCACCTCACAGCTCACCTAGCTTATTCCCATTCATCCTTCAGGACTCAGCTAAAGGTAATTTCCTTAGGGAAGTCTCGCCTGATCTTCCCAGGTCTAATTTAGGTGCCTTTCCAACATGTGGCTGGTACGTCTTCTTATCCACTGATAACACAAATTACTCTCTTTGGTGAATGCTTATTTCTTGGGCTAGGTTCTTGAAGGTTCACCCTTGTGGGCCCAGCAGGTTAAAACAAGGCCAAGCATAATTCAAAAAATATTTTGGGGATGAATCAGTAGGGGGTAATGCATTTTAGAAATGAAAAGTCTGATGTCCAGAGTGCATACATTACTTGCTCAGAATCCCAGAGCTATGAATAGTGGCTTTATACCTGTAGGGCTTAAAAACCCAGGTTTCCTTCATACACCAAGGGAATCTGTGTATTCTGCAGAACTCTATAAGAGCATTACAGAGAATCATTTGGCTTAGTTGTTTACTTGTAGATTTACTGAGAAGTGTTCAATAGATATTAATTATTAATCAAACAGGAAACAAGACCTTACTTTAGCAGTCTCTTTCATTGAAATGCTTCTGAGATTATCACCAACCTAGGACTGCGAAGGTCCGAGTCCTCTCTGTTCATAGCCAGTGAAGCCTTAGCATTTGGAAGATCTAGATTTTGCTTCTCATTAGTTTGATTCATTAATATACTATTAGACATTTACACAGTGTTACAGTTCCTGGTATGCCTCTCTGCCTCCCACCACACCCCTTCCATCATGTTAGTCAGCAAAACTATATAGGGATATATGAAAAAATTATGCTGTATGTAAAAATGCATAATCAAAACTGCTAAATATTTAATATGTTGTTTAATGGATTTATAAAATTGCAGCAACTATGATTTATTATTTACTAGTCTTTATTTAGTCCTCATGGCTTTTTGTCACTAAAATGTAAAGTGGACAAAATAGGAATTTTGTTATATTATTCACCTGCACCTAAATGCATTCCTAATTTTATGACTCAAGTAAAGGCAACATATTTTCCTTGGGCATACAGGAATTTACTACACTTGATCTTAGCCAAAAGGCCGAGAAGTGATAGGTATATAGGAATTTAAAAGCAACTATGAAACAAAGTGTTTCAAATAGTGTAATGCTGAAATTCTTTTTAAACATGAATGCTCCTTCACTAAATATCTTAAATGAGTGTATAATGATTGTAGAAAATAAATTAAAGTAGTTTTCCTTTAAATCTTATTTTCTTATTCTTTCTTTTCTTTTTTTTTTTTTACCATTACCACTTCTGACCAATCTAGATGGGTTTTCATGTCAGCCTGTGGCATATAAGCTTTTTCACCTGGCAGGTATATGCTCTTTTAACAATATACTACCTACCTATATTAACTTGGATTAATAGATTAATAATAATAGCAGATATTTATTATTGCCTGGGTGTTTGTAATAGTACCTAGGCTATTTTTAAACACTATCTCATTTAATCTTCATAATTCGATGAGATCAGTACAGTTAAATTTTAATGTGTTTTCTGGTAAATTCTACTAAACTTTTAAGGAAGAACTACTACTGACTCTACCTACGCTCTTCTAGAATATAGTGAAGGTGAATACACTTTCCAACTCATTTTATGAGACCAGTATTACCCCACTACTAAAAATATACAAAGACATTACAAGAAATCTTCAGACCAACATTTTCCATGAACATAGACAAAAATATAAGCAATATACTAGCAAATTGAATCTGGAAATTTATAAAAAGGATAATACATCGTGACAAAGTTTATCCTGGGAATGCAAAGATGTTTCAATATTTGAAAATCAATTAATGTAATTTATCATGTCAACAATCTAATAAATATATGCAGTAATATTATTTGATAAAGTTAAGCATCCATTTATGATTTAGAAAAATCTCTCAATAGACTCAGATTAAAAGGCACCTACAACCTTACAGCTGAGGTAATACTTAATTACGAAAACCTAAATACTTTCCCCTTAATACTGGGAACTAGGCAAGGATATCTGCTTTAACCATTCCTATTCAAAATTATATTGCAAGCCATAGCCAAAGTAGTAAAGCAAGAAAAATAAATAAAAGACATGAAGATAGAAAGGAAGAAATAAAAGGCGTAGAGGAAGAAATAGAGAACTGTCTTTATTAAAAGATGATATAGTTATCTGCATGAAAAGTCACAAAGAATCTACACAAAAAGCTACTAAAACTAATATGCAAAAGTCAGTCATATTCTTATGTATTAGTGATAAACATTTGGAAATTCAAATTTAAGAAAACAGTACCATTTACAATAGTACACACAAAAAAATACTTAAAAAAAGAAATACTTAATTGTAAATCTAGCAAAATATGTGTAACATCTTTATGATGAAAACTGCAAAGAACTAATTAAAGAAATCTGGTGATGGCCAGAGGGGAAGGCGGGGTGCTGGGAGAAAGCAATAAAGGATTAAAGAAATAGAAATTAGTAGTTGATAGGTTGTCACGGGGATAGGGACCAAGGCATAGGAAATGCAGTCAGCAGTAATGCAAGGTCTATGTGTAGAACTAGAGGGAAGATAGAGTAATCAGGGGGATCATTTCATAAGCTATATGAATGTCTAACCAATGTACAGTATACCTGAAACTAATAATAAAACAAGAAAGAAATTATCTAAAAAGAGATTGTATTGTGTTCATGGATTAGAACACACAATGTAATAATGATATCATTTCCCTCAAAGTAATCTACAGATTCAATGCATCTAACCCAAAATTATAGCTGGATGGAATATATATATATATATATTATACATAATATATGTAAATTATATAAATTATATATATATATTTATATCAACAAACTGATTCTGAAGTGTATATGGAAGGACACGGGAACTAGAATACCAAGAACAACTTTGAAAACAAAAAAGGAATTGGAGGATTCATATTACTTGACAAGATTGACTTTAAAGTTATAGAAATCAAGGAATCAAGTGTCATATTGGGAAAAGGATAGACATATAGAGAAATAGAAAAAAGTAAAGATTCTAGAAATATACCTATACATATATGATCAATTGATTTTTGGCAAAGGTGCAAAGGCAATTCAATGTAGAAAGAACAGTGTTTTTAACAAATAGTACTCAAATCTTTGGATATCCAAGTGCCAAAAAAGAAAAAGAAAGGAAGGAAAGAAGGGAGGGAGAAAGGGAGAAATGGAGAGAAAAGAAAGAACATTAAATTTATACCTTACATTGAATGCAAAAAATAATTCCAAATAGATCATAAAAGTAATTGTAAAATATAAAACTTTAAACCTTCTGAAGAAAATATAAGAGAAAATATTTGTGATTTAGGGTTAGGCAAAGATTCTTTAAATATGAAATCAAAAGTATGGTCCATAAAGAAAATCTTGACAAGTGTGACTTTATCAAAATTAAGTACTTCCTTTCAGACACTATTAAGAAAATGACAATCAAATCCTAGATTGAGAGAAAATATTTGCAAAATCTTTATCCAATAAGGAATTTGTATGCATAATACATAAATAATTCTCAAAACTCACAAATTAGAAAATAATCCAGTAAAAAATGGGCAAGATATTTGAATAGATACTATACCATAGAAAATATATAGATGGCAAATGAGCATAAGAAAGATGTTCAACATCATTTTTCTTTAGGGAAATGCAAATTAAAGCTACACATGTGTATGTTATACATTTTTCAGATACAGATAGAAATTTATTGTATGGTGTTTTCATTTATGGGAGATTAAAACAGGTATAGATAGAGGTTTACACCCACTAGAGTGACTAACATAAAAAATAAAGTAAAACTGACAATACTAAGTGCTGACAAAGATGCAGAGCCTTTGAAAATCTTATACATTGCTGATGGAAACGCAAAATGGTAATTTGGAAAACACGTTGGCAATTTGTTATAAAGTTTAGCATCTATTCACCATATGGTCCATTGATCCTCATCCTAGATATTTACCCAAGTGAAATGAAAACTTACATTCACACAAAAAACGATATGTGAATGTTTGTGTAGGCTTTATTCATATCTCCAAAACTTGGAAACAATCCAAATGTCTTTCAGTTGATGAGTGGATAACAAATCGTGGTTTATTTACTCAATAATAAAAAAGGAACAAACTACTGATGAATGCAACAAAATACACTAAGTGCTTTCTGGCTCTGTTTTACTATTTTATGCACACTGGTTAATTTCTAGGAAAGAAGAGAAAGTCACAGATATCAAATAAATAACAAGTAACAGTGATGGGCAACTGTGGTGTTTTCTTTCAACTTCATTTTCAGTGTTTTAGTTTCCTATTAGCTTATAAATTTGTTGAGTACTGTCACTTTTCTGTGAAAAATGCAATCCCTTTATAGACCACGAAAGTAGTAATTTGCTAGTTTAGTAGTTAGGTAATACAAGTCAAGAGCTGACAGTTTTTGAGATCTTTTATGTCAGCTTTCTAATTAATAGATGAAGCAAAACAGGCCAAAAGCTGTTAAAACACCTCCCTAACTATATAACTAGTTAGTGACAAAGGTAGTCTTGGAATTCAATCTTCTTCGTTCATAGTTCAGTGTTGTTTTTATATTGTCTCCTCTTTGTTTTTATGTATTATGTGTTTTTATATTCAGGACATTAGCATTTTATAAATTTTAATTTTAAAAAGGGCAGAAAATATCCACAAAAAGTATCAATGAGGTATCAAGGATGGATCTAGGTCTCTAAAATATGCATTGAGTTTGCTCCAGATTTACCAACACAATTTCTTTATACTACTTTTACTTGCTTCTGTCACCCTCCAAAGAAACAGATGAAAACATAAGCACCTGCTTTCAATCATCCATGGACTTCTTACTGAAATTAGGAAACATCAAACATCAAAATAAAACTCAGCAGAGGGGAGTGACAGGATATGTAGTGGCTGTGGGTAGCACTGTGAGCGTTGTGTATATGGTGGCTATTAACTGTTTCAACGTCAGTCAAAATGGGCTGCACGCTTTTGGAAAGGAGCTGGCCAAAGTGCTGAAATGCCTGGCCAGTCCTACAAAAAGCCCTGGAATAGCACTTTCTGAACTTCTTTGATCATGGAGCAATTGAAGCTAAATCCAGTGGACGGTTATCAATTCTCATCTTTTGTTACCTATCAGCAACTTTTGACTCGATTTATCATTCCTTCCTTGTGCTAATTGTTAAGATGTCTCTCAGTTTCAAACCAATCTTTTAATATTCTGTTTTGATGTTGATGGTGGGACACTGCAAACTAAATTTCTGAGATGGTGCTATTTTAGGCTCTACCAATAGGAGATACTAGAGAGAGACTAAGAGGCTAGAGGAGGAAAAAGGTGCTTGTTCCTTCTCGTGAGCTTCCCACGGCTGCCTGTCTGCATGTGGTTCTTGTGAGTGTTATGGCTTAGAAAAACTTTTTTACCCGAGACATGACAGTTCCTTCCTGTTGCCACATGACTTCTGTTTGCAGTTTTTCCAACACTTGCAGAACTTGCCTGTATCAGGTCGAATAGTGTCCTTTCAAAATTCATGTCCCTCCAGAACCTCAGAATATAACTTTATTTGGAAATAGAGTTTTTGCAGATGTGATTAGTTAAAATGAGGTGTTACTGGATTAGAGTGGGCCCTAAATCCAATGGCTGATGTCCTTATAAGAAGGCCATGTGAAGATGGAAGCAGATTTTGAAGTAATGTGTCTTCGATTGAAAGAATACCAAGGATTCCTGACAACCTCCGGAAATTAGGAGGGAGACAAGGAGCAGATATCCCCTCACAGCCTTCAGCGGGAGCATGGCCTTGCTGCACCTTGCTTTCATGTTTCCAGTCAAGACTGTGAGAGAATATTGTCTTAAGCCACCAGGTTTCTTTTAATTTGTATGGTAGCTCTGAGAAACCAATACACCGCCTCATCATAGCCCCCATCAGAGACATAAGCATCAGATGACTGGCAGCCTCTTTCTTAGAAAAGAGTATCCAGACCCATGGGGTCCCTCATTTGATCTCAGAAACACCAGCACCAGCTAAGCAGCTACTGCTTTCCAGGGGTTTGAACTAAGCTCAGTAGAGCCCTTCCTCTAAGTTTATTTAATAAATCAAATCTTGTTCCTCTGTCTCCCCAGCCCTAAAGGGGGTGTTTTTTCTTGCAGTTGCTACCTTCATGATATCTTAGAGTTATCTTTTCACTCTTTTTGTTGCCTGATAAACAACTTCATTGTTTACAGTAAATCCTCTCAATTCAGTCTCCTGACCAATCCTGACTGATGGATACCTCTCTGGTACTCTCAGTGTTAATTCCCATTGAAATTACATTCTCTTGGGCATCCTCCTGTCACAAAGGGCATTACTCAATGTATTCTGCTGGTTTATCCTCTTCTCTCTAACCTCTTAACCCCCCAGTGATCCAGGGAGCAACCCTCCCCTCTTCTCCCCACCTACACTCACTCTCTTAGTGATCTCATCTATTTTTATGGCTTTAAAATCCAACTATATGCTGTCAGCTCCCAAATGTATATAACTTTGATACAGACCTCTGTCTTCTGAACTTTACATACTCAGCATCTCCACTAGATGTCTAATTAATACCTTAAATTTAATATGTCCAAAAACTAACCCTTGATCTTTTCTCACCAACCACTACCAAAAGCTACTGCTTCTCCACCCTGTCCCATCACAGCTGATGAAAAATCCATCCTTCCCTTTCCTCTCTTTCCTCTCACACTCCACACCAATAAGTCTTTGTGCCTCCGCCTTCAAGTTATATCCAGGTTCTGATTATTTCTTACCACCTCCACTGCTGTTCTCCCCACCTGTTGGAATCACCTGAATTGCTAAAGTGGCTTCTCACATGGTTTCTCCTTCTACTCTTGTCTTCTAGAGTCCTCAACATAGCAGTCAGAGAAATCTCTTAAAAGGAAGTTAGATCACGTTCCTTCTCTGCTCACATCCTTGCAGTGGCTCCTCACCATCAGAGTAAAAGCCACAGTCCTTACAAATGATCTCAAGGCTTTCTATTATCTGGCCTCCTGTTACCTTTCTGAATTCATCTCCTACTTTTCCTTACATCACTTCGATGCAAGCACACTGACCTCCTTACTGTTCATCTAATATACCAAGAATTATCCTGACTTGGGGATTTTGTTCTGTCTTTTCTGCTTTGAACATTCTTTCTCCATATATCCTTCTAGATGACTCTCACCTTCGTTAGGTGAGAGTCATTTATGGCCCAAATCTCATCTCAATAAGACCTACCCCCAATTTCCTACTTATTACTGCTTCCTACCTCTCCCCACTCTTAGTCCCCCTTGACTTGTTTTTTATTTTTCATAGCATAGATAATCTTCATGTGATTTATTTTCATGTTTATTGTGTATCCCACCATACTAGCATGAAAACTCCACAAGTCAGGGATCTTGTCATTGTTGCATCCCAAGTGCCTAGAATAGTGCCTGAGACATAGCAGAAAGGCAGTAAAGACCTGTTGAATGTTAAAAGAACGAATGTATTCACAGATCACCAATAGAACTCAAGAAATTTGCCATACACTCAGGTTAAAGTAGACCACTAATATGAATACACAAAGGAATTGAATACTGCCAGAAATTACCTAATAATTCCATAGAAAAAAATAAACACTTCCAACATTAACTGTCTTAAGAAAATTAATGTGATCCAAGAATAATGATCAAGTCTGAAAGTAGTCTAATTTGAGAGTAACAGAGTATTGCAAAATGTGATGACTACAAACTTTTTGCTTAATTTCAACGATTTGAGTGCAATGAGACCTTGTATTTTTGGTCAATGGTGAATATACAGCAACACCTATTCATATTTCTTCAACTTATATTTCACTAAACATAGTTTAAGAAATGCTACCATAAAATAATGGACCAGCACTAAAGTCAAATTTTGCACATGCACAATTTAGATATAAAATCAAATAATGCCTTATAGTTTTCAAATTATTTTCAATGACGTTTTCATTCAATGCTGCATTTGACAGTTAAGAATTGATTACTATATATATGTGTGTGTGTGTGTGTGTGTATACAACATGCACATATATATGCATATATACATACATATACATATATAATATTTGAAGACCTATAAAAGATGCACTTTTATCAAAAGAATTAATTTTTACAGCATTTTATTTAAGATCTGCCATTTTAAAACAAAATTTAATTCTAGAAACCAGTAAAATATCTACAGATCTTTTTAAACTTTACATTACAACTAAGTATGTAAAACCCATATTTTAGAAAAGGTCACTCACATTTAGTCTGTGCAACACAGTAGACAAATATTAAAGATATTTTTCAGGATACTTTTTTGGGAGAATTTGTCTACACTGAGCTTAGGGAACTTTATCTTAGGGCTACTGACCCATGATTGGCAGAAGGTGAGGAGTCAACAAAAGATCATGTGATGTGAAAGCAACATAAGGATTTTATTTAATTCTTGCTTTTAAAAAATAACAAAGACATGCAATTAAACAATATGAAAATAATAAAGTAACTTCTGTTCTATAATATGGTCAGTTAAAAGAGATAACATGGGAGTGATGTCCCCTATGTAGGGATAAAGAAGGACATAAAGAGAAGGAATGATACAAAAGAATTTGCTCAGGAAGGCAATGATAGGAATATGGGAGCAGAGAGTCTGAGGTTCAGACACCAAGCTTATTAGAAATTAGAAGCATGGACAACATTTGCAGAACTTGCTCTAAAGAAATGTTTTAAGCTCTCCTCAGGCCAGTGCTCACCAGGGGAAGGCCACGTTCAGTTCAAGTGAAAATGATGAAAAACCCAATGGTGAGAAGCCAGATAAGTTCAAGTCTGGCATCTGCAGGCTCTCCTTGAGCTGGAAATAAACTTGGACCTCAAGGCCCAGCCATGGGAGCTGAATATAACAGCAGCCAAGGAAATTGAAGGTCATGGTGGTCAGAAAGCTATTATAATCTTTGTTCCTGTTCCTCAACTGAAATCTTTCCAGAAAATCCAAGTCCAGCTAGTATGAAAATTGGAGAAAAAGCTCAGTAGGAAGCATGTTGTCTTTACGGTTCAGAGGAGAATTCTGCCTGAGCCAACTCGAAAAAGCCGTACAAAAAATAGGCAAAAGCTTCCCAAGAGCCGCAGCCTGACAGCTGTGCACAGTGCGATCCTGAAGGACTTGGTCTTCCAGAGTGATACTATGGTTAAGAGAATCCACGTGAAACTGGATGGCAGCCGGCTTATGTAGGTTCATTTGGATAAAGCACACCAGAACAATATGAACGCAAGGTTGAAAATTTTTTCTGCTATTTACGAGAAGCTCACAGACAAGAGTGTTAATTTTGAATTCCCAGAGTTTCAGTTGCAAACAAAAATAACTGAATAAAATATTCACAATATTCTGTTTAACCTTGTTTTCCAAAATTTCAGAAACTTGGATGTAAAACTGTCTACATTATCAGCAGCTTCCTACACAGGCCAGGAAATTTTGGACAGAGAGGTGCCTGAAGTTTGTGCCAGGAAGTTGGAGGCATGTGAGAGACATGCTTGAATGCTGTGATGTGGTAACAGGTGTATCAGATACAGTTGCCAAAAGTGGCCAAATATCAGTACTTCCACGTGGTTCAGCCTGAACACAGGCACCAGAGAAGTGGGGAATGCTAATAACTGAAACCTTCATCCTCGCTCCCAGAACAGTGCTGTAACTTGAAGGAATACTGTGTCTCCTGGGAAGCCATGCTTAAAATAGTTCCGCTTAAGAGAAAGAGGACAGATGTCAAAAGTAACTAAAAACAGGCCAAGAATAGTTCCTTCAAAACTGCATGATGAAGACAATTTTTTCCAAGAGCAAAATCTGACAAGAAAGTGTTTTTTCCATTAATTTTTTATTGTAAACCACACACACACAAGAAATGTTTTAATTTCTATATTTTTATATAAAAATTTTAAGCACAATTTCTTGAAATTCTATGATTCACTGTGTTCCTAGTCTGGAAAAATGATACATTTATATTCTATAGAGAAAAAAAAATTTCTTTATATTGAATAACTTTAAAATCATTTAACCTTTTAAAAGACTATATTTTGGTTTTAAGCTGAAGCTTTAAACTATCTGTTGCTACTTGACCTAGGGATCAAATGGAAATAAAATCTGAGTTTAGTATTCCTGTCCTGAAGCAAATAGAGAAAGCTTGTTAATTTGGTTAATCATGGTGAAAAGAACTTGATTTTGTTGTCTGGCACTGTATAAACAAAGAGGTTGACTAACTAATGAGCTATGTGCTTATGCTGCTTTTTTGTGGTTGTCACCATAGTCTTGTTAACTTCTGAAGTGAAGCGATTAGCCCAAGGTCCCCCAGCTAGTCACTGGCAAACTAAGCATGTGAGCACAGGCTGTCTGACTTTCTTTTCTATTTGATGTCTTTGTGAATTTATGATTATAAATTCAACCTTTTTGCTGACAACAACTTGAAGGGGGAGACTCAAGAAAATTTGTGTTCAAGAAATAATTTCTAAATCTTAATTACTTCCTGTATTATTACATATGATTTTAAGATGTGTGCAGGTTGCAATGAAGATGAAGGAATGAAAAAAGGAGAAAAGGAAAGTGATAGAAGTGTTTCACACATGCTCAGAAATATTCTATTTTCTTCTTTCTATTCTAATATTGGAGATTAAAGGGCTAAACCTCTTGAGGTTAAAAGAATTGTGTGATTTGCTAGATCAAATGGATAGCATCTCTCTGATACTTGTATCTGTAGACCTCATTTTGGATAGCTAAGAGAGAATGATTACAGGAAAATACTAATGAGATGCATTGTAATTCTTAAGTAGAATCAAATATGGGTTTATTTGCTATACAGTCAATTTTCTAATAGAATGGGTCTTGTGGTTGAATTGCATCCTCCCAAAAGATATGTCAAAGTCCTAACCCCTGATACCTCTGAATATGACTTTATTTGTAAATAGGGTCTTTGCAGATATAATTAAGATAAGGTCATTAGCAAGCAATAACAAATGTTGGAGAGGATGTGGAGAAATAGAAACCCTCATACACTGCTGGTGGGACTGCAAATGGTATGGCCACTATGGAAAGCTGTATGGAGGTTCCTCGAAAAACTAAGAATTCATCTACCATATGATCCAGCAATCCCTCTACTGGGTATTTACCCCAAAGACTTGAAAACTTATATCTATAAAGATATTTGCACACTAATGTTCATAGCAGCATTATTCACAGTGGCCAGGACATGGAAGCAACCGAAGTGTCCTGCGATAGATGATGGGCTAAAGAAGCTGTAGTGCGTATATACAATGGAATATTACTCAGTCATAAGAAGAGATGAAATACTGTCATTTGCAACAATGTGGATGGACCTCGAGATAATCATGCAAAGTGCAATAAGCCAGGCAGAAAAAGTTGAAAATCACATGATATCACTTATATGTGGGATATAAACCTAAAAGCAACAAATGAGCAGGATAAACAAACAGACACTCATGGACATGGACTCTAGACTAGTGGTTACCAGAGGACTATAGAGTAGTGGTTACTGGTGGGGTTGGGGAGGAGGAGGGGTAGATGGGGTAAAGGGGGTCAAATATAGGGGGTAGGGGGAGGGCGAAGTAGGTAAAGGGAATCTGGACTTTAGGTGGTGTCAAATGATAATGTATACCTGAAAATTATATGATTGTATTAACCAATGTTACCCCAATAAAGTTAATTAAAAAAAAAGAAAAGAAAAAGATAAAGTCATTAGGGTGGGCCCTAATATGACTGGTGTCCCTATAATAAGAGGAGAATTTCAACAGAGACACACAGGCACACTGCCCTCTGATGATAGAGGCAGAGATTAGTGAAATGATTCAGCTGCTAGCCAAAGAATGCTGAGAATCGATAGCTACCATGTGAAATGAGGAAGAGGCAAAGAATGATTCTTTTCTACAGATTTCAGAGGCAGCGCGGCCATGCTGACGCTTCGATTTCAGACTTTTAGCCTGAGAACTGTGAGACAATCAGTCTGTTGATTTAGGCCACCTGGTTTGTGGTACTTAGCTCTCTCAGCCCTAGGAAACTAATACATTTCTGAAATTATTTTTAGTTTATTCATTTTAACTACTTTTTGGTGGAGTCCTTAGGATTTTCTATATCTAAGTTCCATTATATTTGGAAATGAATACAATGGTTTGTATCTATAAAATAGATATTTCAAGACACAATGGCTGAAGTCGACTCTGATTTTCCATAGAAATAGAATAACAGTTAGGGGTTACCTCTTGTTACCAACTGTTCTTTAAAGGGATGACCGCCGGTATTTTTAGCAGCCTAACAACTATACCTGGTGCCTCTCTCTCTCCCTAATGGTGAGGTATTTTCTAACACACATGTTGCAAAGGACTTAACTTTTATGTTTCTTGAGATCTTTAGAAAGATAATGCTGCTGAACAAGAGTGGAGCTGTGATGGTTTGTCAAAACAGCTAGGAAGGCTAGCCTGGGGTCGAGGAGGTGGGACAAAAGCAGAGGAGGCCCCGCTTCTTGAAATCAAGGGTGCGGAGTTTCACCCATGGGCCTTCTCTTTGGCTGCCGGAAGTGGAGGCATGGGTATCCTTGGCAGTGCAGCATCAATAGAGATGCACTCGAGTAGAATGGCTGTTTGCATGTAAAGTTAGACAGGGTGCTCTCTCAAGCAAAGGCATGTTCCCGATGGAGCTATTAATTTAATTCAGCAGACCCTCAGGGTTTGTGGAGTTAACGTTTGAAAGTGAACAGTCACAAGCTGTCCCCTAAACCTCTGCCTTGTAGTAACCATGCTGATCCCAGGGGTGTGAGGCTGGTGTGCAGAACTGAGCTATGGGGGCACGAGCCAGCTGCTGCAAGCAGTCCACCAGCACTGACCTCACCGTGGAGCTCTGTTGTTCTCAGTTTGCCTTTTTATGTGAATTTTATGGGAAAATTAGAAACTGAATTCTGGAAGCCAGGATGGGATGAAACACATCAGAAAGCAGGCACAATGTTGCCTCCTTGCCATAAAAACATGGATGTTTGAAGTTTAGTTTTTCTGGCAGCTGAAAGAGAACAGGATTCAGAGCCAGAGGTCTTAGATTTGGTTTCACGTTTCTTAGAACAGGCCCTTTGTGACTCTGGACCAGTCCCAATACGTCTCTCAACATCAATTTCTTTATCTATAAAATCTGCTCTATGTACAAATGAGGATCAAACAAGATAATGTATTTGAAATTACTTTATAAACATGAATGTGCTATACATGTGACATGCCATAAATGCGTATCACTGAACACTCATGGACTAGGAGTTGAATATTGTCCTGCAATTTCTGTATTGTACACCAAGTGAGGAAACATTTGGAGATGGGAGAAGGGTTGCAGATAAGCCTGACTGATTCTGCTTACATTTAGAGAACCTTTTAGGATCTTTTAAATCGTTGGGATCAAAATCTCTCCCTTAAGTAAAAAAATTGAATTTAGAACAGATGAAACCATTTCCGGCCAGAGGGAAAATAATCTACTTACTGCACTTGTTTGTTTTCTCCTTCCAGACATGACGGGCTAGTCCTCAAAGCTCAGATGTGTCAAATGTTTTGTTAAAGCCTAGGACACTGGTCACTTTCATAACGAGTCTTTCAAAGTCTGATTCACACACCTATAGGCAGTGCTTTAAAATAGAATCTTTATAAGGCGGAGTCCACACTCCGCCTGTGGACCTTTGTGGCTTCTAGCAGGCTATTGGGATGAATCGTTCCCTGCTCCTCCTGTCCTGGCCCTCGGCGCATGCCATGTGTTCCAGCTGGTTGTAATGGGGATGGAGTCCCACCGGAGAATGACTTCAGAGGGAATGGGTTGCACCTCCTTCTCCCTGGTCTCCCCGCCTAGCTCTCCCATACCACCCATTCTTCCAGCTTCTGCATGCTGCAGGCACTCATAAATATGTACTAGATTAAATTTACCACAGCCCAGGCATTATTTTATTTTTTAAATGACTCTTTGAATGACAAACTTCTTCACTGACTCTTTTTCCTGTCTAAATCTGTCTTAGAGAATCTAGACCTGACTTTCTTAAAGAATCACGTATGACTCCCTTATGACTATAGCAAAGGTGATTATCAAAGATGAATACTTACAATGACAACTTGCGAATTATGTGAGAGAGATTGAGAGAGGGTAAAGTAGGGCCTTTTTTCAGAAAGGAAATGAATTTTGTCCTTCTCACTCCCCACTCAATATGTCCAGCAGTGTATTTCCATTTGGAGAGTGACCTCTGAGACTGTTATAATTAGATTCCAGGGCCGATGATGGAGACTGGAAGACAGGAGCAAGCAGCTTTCTGCAGACCATGCCGGCCATGACAGAAACAGTTCGCTACGCAGTGATATCATCAAACTAATTTGCCTCCCTAAGATTAGAACAACAAACATCAAACTTAATTTGCTTTCCTGAGATCATAGAGGCAGTCGTGTTCATCTTGTTTCTGTATTGTGGGAGGCTTACAAGCAAGAGAAGGCCTATGTCTTTCTTAAGGGAGACTTCTCCCTGTTGATAACACTAGTGAACATGTTTTCATACTGATGCATCTCACCCCTGATGAGATTTCCCAACACTAGTCTTGAGAATGCTTGCTCCCGAAGCTATTTTGGACTGCAAGGTCAGAAAAGTTTACCCCTTCTTGGAGGAAAGATTCATACCATGCAGACTAGCATATCAAAGGCTCTGAGAAGGTTTGTAAAAACAACATCAAAAATTCAGTTTTGATTAATTTAGTGTTTGTTCAGTGATTTGTTTAACAAGTAATTTTAGAATGTGTCAGGCATTCTTCTAGGTGCCCCGGAATTTATCCGAGAACAAAACAGAAGTTCCTTTACTCATGGAGTTTATAGTTTGTGGGGGAGAGTCAGACAATAAACAAATAAAAATACATATAATATGTTGTCGCATGGTGATAGGTGATAAGGAAAACAGTATAAAGGGGTCAGAGCATGGTGATTTGGGGACAATGTTTTAAATAGTGTGGTCTAGGGCTCTATGCGGAGGTGACGATAGAGAAGAGACTGGAAGGGAGTGAGAGCGGGAGGCCCGCAGTTATCTGGGGGAAGGACATTCCAAGCAGAGACAATAGCAAGTGCAAAGGCCCTAAGGCAGAAGAGTGTTTGTCATGTTGGAGTAGGCTGGGGTGGGGCGAAAGGGATGTGGGAGAAGATGAGTCCAGAGAGGAGGTGGGCCAGATAATGTAGGCACTAAGGGAGGGGGAAGGAAGCCCATGGAGGGCTCATAACACTGGAGTGATATTCCCTGCTCTACCTTTGGGAAGAATTTAGTATGGCTGACGTATGGAGAAGAGCCTCTAAGGAGCAAAGGTAGAAGCAGGAAGACCAGTAAGGAGGCCATTGCAGTGTCCAGGTGAGGCAAGATGCTGACTGGGACCAGGTGGTGGGCAGTAGGGGTGGTGGAAAAGTGGCAGGTGTATCCCATTTTGTTTGTCTATAAACACTCTTTTTGAGGAACACTTTTTAAATATCTCTTGGAATACATTTTAGAAAACACTTGTAATGAGATATTGATCATATATTTGTCAATCATTAAAACGCTTTTATATCTTCCTTCCTGTGCTAATTCATAGCAGATAACAATGTCAGAGAGGCAAGACACCAAAAAGCTAATGCAAGAGACTGAACATTGTACTGTTCAAGCAAGTATGGTCCAGGTTGAGTTTGACTATTGGTCCCAGAGGTGTGACAGTCAGAAAAGGCATTGGGAATCCAGTTTCATTTTCACTTTTGTTCTGGATCTGACACAAATGCAAGTATGCAAAATATTCTCACTACATATTTTGTTTTTTAATTTATACATATAATGACTTCCTTTTGTGGCCTCTAATAAGCTAAGTCCTTGGTCTGTGAAAGCTTTACTTATCCACCTTTCGCCCAGTAATATAATACCATGAGCCAGCACGTACCTCTTATCACATTATGAGACAATTATCTGCTTAGTTGTTGGATGTTCCACTAAATAAAAAATTCCTTGATGGCCAGGACCTGCACCTTTAGTTTATTTTTGCATAGTCTGGAGAGAGTCTAGGCCCCACTCTTGGGTAGCTGAAAATTAGCAAGTTGAATGAGTGTCCAGGATTTCCTTGGGCACCAACAATATGAGATCAAACCAAAACAAGGTCTCTTTGAAAAAGAACAAGTAATCTGGTGGGTAGATTGATTCATTCTGACCTCCGTTGTGGCTATGGCTTTCAGCCCTGATCTGTTCTCATACACTGGTGGAATATTCGGTAGCCTATTTGGGAGGATTTAAATCAAAAAGTCCCTCCTCTCCCCTTGAAATTCCACAATTTACACATTTCCTCAGATTGGGAATTAAAAGAGAAAAACCTCAGGGGAGGCGGGAACACTTTCAAAGCCCCTTAGTCATTTATTCATGTGTTGTCTGTGAATGAGCTGAGCAACTCTTTTCACCAACGGCAGTAAATGAGAAGGTTTTGTTGGAAAAGATACGAGGGCACCCATTCTCCAGTGGCTACCTGGATCTCACAGCAGTATCTTGTACCAGGAGAACCCCAGGCAGAACATGGAACGCCAAGTCAGTCAACACTCCAGTTTTCTTGCTTCATGGGTTATGCTGTGAGGACTTGTGTACCCCTAAAACACCCTGGTCCCCAAGCTGCACCTGCATTTAGCCACACAGTGCTGGTGGAAACATTAAGGGAGTCTCATGCCTCCCTCCTAGAGGCCACAAGCGATGGGAACAATGAGCAATATGTCCCGTGGGGATCATTCTCTGGCGGTGGTTATCACGCTCCCAGTAAGTACTGAAGTAAACAAAGGCAGCTGCTTTTGTAGCCATCGCCCTAGGAACCTTGCAAAATGAGGTATTTACTAAGGAAAACAAGGAGAAAGCAGAAAGAAAAAAATATGTCATTTCCAGAATAGTGCAAGCCTGAGCATGGGGCAGGGGGGGAGAGGGGGTCTGTACCCTTATCATGTTGACATTTGAGGGAGTTAGTTATCTGAGGTCCAAGAGAAAGTGTTTTGCTCTTATTAATATGCTGTGAGTGAGGCAGACTTAATAAATCTGGCTCCGCCTTTAAATTGCATTAAAACTCTGCAAGTATGCTAATCACATTGCCTGATTTGCTCTGAGAAGGCAAGCAGATGAATAGGCAGCTTCTTGGTGCTTTCCTTACAGTTAAATCTCAGGGTGACTATCTCAGCAACAGTTGGAAACACCCAGGTGAGTCTTTTCTGAAAGAGATGCTGCTTTGTGGCTCCCCAGCCTGTTCTCCCGCTAGAGAAGAGCCCAGTCAACCTATGTTTAATAGTCATTTTTCCCTTTAAAAAGGGAAATTGCAAGCATTATCACTGCTGGATGATGAATTATATTTATAAAGACATTCTTCTATTCTTTAATTTCAACTATACTAGCACTTACTGAATAGGTACTATGTACCAAGTATTGCCTTTTGATGTTATTTTATTTAATCTTCCCAAGAGCACTTTTATTTCTCATTTTACAGATAACGCAATTGAGTACAGAAGACCATAAATAACTTGCCAAGTGTCACGAAGCTAGTAAATGGCAAAGACAGCATTGGAACACAGGTGTCTGTGTCTCACTAACAAGATCACTGTTTATGTCTAATTATTTAGGTCACTTTAACACGCCTAGGACACCTGTTTGCTCAAGGGATGTTGTGGAGTTTCTGTATACATTTGGGAACGATCATGTGTTTGTTCCCTTGAGATCATATACGGATTACATGACTCTTATAGTGTTTCATCTTTGGGTCTAAGTAATTGCCCGACACGAGTATTTGACTCCATAGCCAAATTTTAAATATCCGAAAATATGACATTTAGAATATCTCATTTAGAAATTGGGTCAATTTCTTTTTCTTCCAGTGTCAGTGATGGGCAAGCAGAAAAACTCAAACTAGTCTCATTTTATCATAGCTCTAATGAGCGACTGAGTGAATGTGGAAAAGGATCAATGATCACAGATCTTATTAAACATCTACCAGGTACAACTAAGAGTCAGATTTATCTCTCGATATTTTGGTCTGTACTGAGGAACTTTTCTTCCAGCTGTCCTCCTCCGTTCTTAAACCTGTCTTTAAAGACATTTCATAAGTGCTGCCTGTATTTTAAAGTTGTCATTATTCATTATCAAGTGATTGTAGTCAGAATAGATATAATGGATGTGAAAGAACAGGGCTAATAATTTAGTTAAAGAAGAGGCATTTTCAATGTTTAGGTAAATAGGGTTTTACTAAGCTACATCTTCTAGATCCCTACTATAAGGTTATCCTACTTAGAGTGAAACCCAAGGCCCTCGATGATCTGTCCCTAGCCACTTCCCTTGTCACCCCTTCCTGACTCCACTCAGCCACCTGGCCTCCTTGCCATTCTCCACCTGAGGCCTTTGTTCTCACTTTTGGGTGTGTCTGGAGAGTTCTGAGTCCTTGGGGAGCGGCAGGGCTTATGCTTGGGCCTTACTCAGGCTTCTACTCAAATTTCCTCTGCTCAGAGGCTCCCACTCTGACCTCTTCTCTTAGAATCACAGCACCTCCTGCACTGTCTGACCCTGCATTGTCCAATGTGGTAGCAAAGTGTAGTTATTTAAATGTAAAATTTGGGAGAAGACGAAGTGGGTAAAGGGGATCAAATTTATGGTAGCTGAAGGAAACTGGACTTTGGGTGGTAAACACACAATAGAATATACAGATGTCAAATTATAATGTACACCTGAAAATTATATAATTGTATTATATAATTTAAGCTTAATTAAAAAGAAAAAGAAAAAGAAAAAGAATGAACTCCCCTCACCCATTGCTTTGCATAAACATGAATAAAGTGTGGAAAATTTTTTTTAATGTAAAATTTTGCCCTATTTTTATTAGACAGAACAGATATAGAACATCGCTGTGGGACAGCACTGCTCTAACCTCTTACCCTACTTTATTTTTATTTGTAGCACTCAACACTACATGAAATTATGTATGTATTAATTTTGTTACCTGTCTTGTCACTAGAAAGAAAGCTCCATACAGTCAGACACAAGGGACTTTGTGTGTTTTATATATAGTCAGCTCCTCAAAGAGTACCTGTTACATAATAAGTGCTTAATAAATACATGATGAATGAATGATTGGCTCTTTGGGAGGCCCTTTTTAAGTCTCAGAGTTAATAAGGAGAATTGTTGATGGAAGTTACTTTTCTTCTGCTCTTCCCAGCCCTGAAGAGCCTTTGTGTTAACCCATGTGCTCCTAGAAAGGAATTCAGTTCCTGGCCTTGATTCCTCTTTGAGTTTACTTCACATGATTCATAAGTCCCAGTGAAAGAAGCAGAGCTGACCACATTCACTTTGAGTGGTTATTACCACATTCATAAATGGGCCCTTTCAAGTCTGTCAGCTTCTGGGTAATGCCAGGGAAATCATCTGCCACAACATCTTTGGTTATTTCACGGAAGAGAGTATCTCACTGTTATATAAGGGTAAGAAGTAGGTATGACAGTCTGGTAACTGATTACACTTAATAATGCAGATTGCTTTGATGCTCTTCGGGCATCTGGTTTCCCCTAAAGGGATCCTAGTAGCTACTTAGGGATGGGAATCCAGGAGCCCTGCACTCTTTCTGGACTCCACTGAAAACACCCAAGTCTCTTGCCAGTTCTGCAGAGTTGCTCCTTTTCACACTTTAAAGAGAAGAGCTCAGGCCTACAGAAAGGTCTGGAGAAGAAAGCTGAACTAAGACTGTCTTTATGGTTCAGAGCCTTCCCTTTCTGAACTCAAGCAAGTCTAATCCAACATATGCAGCTCATCTGATCCACTTCATGATTAAAATTCAGTGTGTTTGTTCCCCCATTGAAGCAAATGTTTTCCTGTAGGAGAGAGCGTACTTCCCGGCCAACCAAACGGATCCGACATAATATATATCACGTGTGTGTGTGTGTGTGTGTGTGTGTGTCTGTGTGTGTACATATATATGTAATGGTTCCGAAGAACCAATAAGCAAATATACAAATGAATAAAAAATTTAAAATATATATGTATGTATATATGTGTATATGCATCTTGTTTATTAAATAACTGTCATAACAAGAAAAATATCTAAATTTAGTCACATAAAAGAAGACGAGTAAATAGAGAGATATTTTAGGATGAGATGACCATTTTAAGACTTTTAGTTCCTATAAAATTAATTTGTAAACAGTACAATTCTCATTAAAATTCAAATGAAAATTTTAGTGTAAGATTCTTAGTATAATTTTAATTAAAATTCTAATGAAGAGTTCATCTGGATGAGAAAGTAGATGAGATATAAATAAATATTTGCAAAAGATGAGTCATGAAGGGTACAGGCACTGATAGATATTAAACCTGTAACAAAGTGATAAAAATTAAAGCTCAGTGGTAGAAAGTCAACAATAGATAAACCTATCAATGGAGCAGAATTCAAAACTAAAGAAGTACTAATATATATAAGAATTTTGTCTCATATTAATAAGTATTTCTGAGATATTTGATTATTCATTTTTTAAAATTCTTTTTTTTTTTTTGGCCCAACATAGCAAAATAAGTCCAGAACTAAACATTAAACAATAAAACTAAAATGAATTAGAATGAATATAGATGAATGTTTTTGGAAGTTCAAGAGGGCCTTAATAAACTACTAAGGCAGAAAACATGAAAGAAGAACCTTTTAATAGACTCTATAAAAATAGTTTTAATAGCTTTGCAAGGCAAAAACACCATAGAGAAGGCCATCTGAGAAAAGTATTTACAACATATGTGACAAAAGAGTTTAGATCTTTACTATATAAAGAGCTTTTAAAATTTAATAAGAAAAGGACCTTGGATTAGTTTCCTGTGGTTCATTAACAAAGTACCACAATGGGTGGATTAAAACAGAGATTTATTCTCTCACAATTCAAGATGTTGCAGGGCTTTACTCAATCCAAAGGGAATTCTTCCTTGCCTCTTCTAGTTTCTTGGCTGTGATTGCATAAGTCTAATCTTTTCTTCCACCTTCACATGGCCTTCTCTATGTCTGTGTCTTCTCTCTTTGTCTCTTATGAGGATGTTTGCCCGTTGGATTTTGGGCCCACCCAGATAATACAGGATGATCTCATCTTAAGATCTTTACTTAATTACTCTTCTTTCCAAATAAGGTCACATCCATAGGTCCTGGGGGTTAGGAGACATGGATATTCTGTTATATTTGAGATAGTCTACTTGCCCAGTGAATGAAGAAATTCACACCTAAAGAGTTAGATATAATAGAGTAATCTGAGAAGGGTTTCAAATCCAAATGTACAGTAAGACCTAAATTAATCAGATGGTCAAGCATCTGCATAGCATAAAGAGTAAAGTATAACTGTTCATTTTTAAGAATGAGGATTTCTAGATGATAGGAATACAAATGTTTTTTTATTCTTTATGACTTCCTAAATTTTCCAGTTATTTCTTAAGCGTGTAGTTGAATGTTTACTGTGCTAAATTGAATTTGGATACCTCTTTAAGAGAATATTGCTCACTGGAGAATATTTCTTCTTTAAAAAAGTCTGGGGCCTTCAGAAAAGTTCTTATATATAAAAAGTTTTGTTATTTGGATAGGCCTCTAGATTTCACTCAAGTGGAATTTATAGAGATTTAGACAACTGCTGAGGCCAATTTGCCCTGGTTTAGGAGAGCTGTTTTTCATAGCGCAAATTAATTGTGTCAAAATTGCATAAAAAGAATGCTAATATACTTAAAATTTCCAGACTCTTAGAATGACTTATTATTTAAAATATACAGACATGCTAAATACTCTATTTTTGTAGCAAGTCTAAAATTATAAGAGCTTACATTTTGAAACTTAATTTCAGTTTTTCATAGGCTTGAAAGAAATGTTGTACTTCATTTTAGAAATATTATTTTAACGTAGACTTTCTGCCTTTCATCCTACTTCCCTCAATTAATTCTAATTAGTGAGTTTTATGGCATTTTATAATAAAACTAGAATTTTAAAGAATCTTTGCATTTCTTAATACATAGTGTATAATGAGGACTGCTCACTGGTGTCATGTTGGGGATGGGGACGTTCTATTGTTAAGAAAGCTTGGGAAATAGTAGGTAACACATTTAAGCAGGTTCTTTATAACAGCTTTGCCTCGTGACACTCCTGGAGAAGGACATATGACACTCCTGGAGAAGATGGAAACGTCTCAAGTCTATTTGACCACAGTAATGTTTCCTCTCAGAGCACCTTGCAGGAGCACACAGTGCAGGCTGCACTTTGAGGAAATGCTGATTCAGGCACTTCCCTTGTGAAGGAAGGGAGGTGAGAGAGTTGACCCCTTATGGTGCTTGTGTTCTCATTTAATAACATCACTTTACAGTGTTATATTTTGCTTAGTTCCTGTTTTTAGGGAACTTACATTCTGATGGGGAATACCATCGCATTCATGGGCAACCATAAAGGAAAACATAATTGAATGCCAGGAGGAAACCAACTAAGCTTAACTGAGAGATGTGATTAGGTCAATCAATAATGAAAGGAAATCACTTGATGTAAAAGGTGGCTTTTGAATTGCCCTGTGAAGAATGGGGATTTCCTCATATTTACATGTAAGTTTAAAGGTTTGGAGGACAAGAGGCATCCTTCAGTGATAAAAGTCTGCTGTCAGAGATTTGGACAGGCTGGGATGATGGGTCAGTATCCCTTTATTTCAAAATGTGCTATTCTCCCTTCCAAAAACTTCTTTTCAGAATGCTGTATCACTGTAAATAGGGAGTTCTACATTTTAACTCTGGTCACCTTCAAGTGTCCTCACTATTATGTAAGGTTAGACTATATATAGTAGCAATAGGATGTTTTTACAAGGTGCTCAGCGCTCCTACTGGGCCGTGTCCACCTTCTCATCTTTCTGCTATCTCCAGAGCCTGTTTCCAGACCACCAAGTCCAGAGTTCAGATATGCCGATCTTTTTTTGTGGACAGTTAACACAAGGTCCAGAAGTTTCACACCTGTGCTGAATTAGCATTTCAACAACTGTTCCCTCCCCAAATAAACATATTCATAATCTAGATGGCATACTGCACCAAATCTCTTAGACCGTGTTCTTTTAATAATCACTAGAGCATCTTATTGAATGTAATTTATACCTCAATGAAATTGATTTTAAGCTTTCTTTAAAAATCATTTTCAGACACATATGAAATTGCTTTGAGTATCTGTTGTTTACAACCGGCCCTACTTGCAATGTGGGTGGGGAATATTATTCTTTCTGACATTAATCATAGATAAAAACCTATATTAGTTTGGAGTGATTCATTACAGTATTCCTCAAAATATTTCTGGACTCATTAAAACTGTTAGATGTTTACTTTCTTGTCTTTGTATTTTAATGAAGCCCTATTTTGTAACATTATTATAATGTCATCACATATGATCAGTCTTATGTTATATCTCATAAGAGATAGAAAGTGATATGGCTTTTATTGGAATGGCTGGCGTGCTCCTCTGTAGTCTTGACCAAAACCATACTGTACCAAGGTGGAACATTATTCTCTACTTTTCAGGTTTCCACTCAGGTACAGGAATTTTCACCGTTCCCCAGGAGAGACAAATGTGGGAAACACACTTGTAGCTTCTCCGTCACCTACCCTATACATCCCCTCACTCCTCTCAGCAAAGGACAGATTTCTCTGGTGAAAGGGGAGAAAAACCTTGGCCTGCTGGCCTCAGACCCAAGGGAGGTGCTTACTCAGATCTGCTGCTTGCATCATGGAAAACTCCTTGGACAGCCTCCCTCCCCTACTCCCCAGAAGGAGCCCTGTGTGGTCCAGCATGGCTGGACTGGGAAGAAAGTGTGGCATCAAGGAAGAAATGTGGATACAATTTTCCAACAGCTGGCAATGAATTGCCATTTGTCTTCTGGATTGAAGGTCTCCAGTAGATTAGCAGGGGAAGAGGGTAGTTATACAGTGAGCCCCTCCCTCCAATCCCAACACGCTAGGATCTGCGAGGACTTTAGAGGATCCCTATATCCAGGCGTGGGAGGTAGGGGCTGTCTTCTACTGAAGCTTTGCTGTTTCAACTCTGTATTCCCATCACACTCTCCCATTTCCACTAAGAATAGATGTAGTGGGTAAGCAGTTGGGCTTGAGGGTAGGCTGTCTAGATTTGAATTCTTACTGGGCAGGTTTCAGTTTCCCCATTTGTAAAATGGGGATTGTAAAAGTACCTATTGTGTATGACTATTGTGAGAATTATTGTTGTGTGATAATACCTTTGAAGTGCGTAGCACATGGCCAACGTAATAGGTGATCTATTAGTATTGCTATCATTACTCTATGAGTACATAATATCTTTAAAAGTGCACAAACATAGTTATTAAAACTATGGACTCTTCCAGCATCCAGAAGATTCTAGAATGTTTTAAAGAGGAGGAGCTATCCAAGATATTTTAGTGATGGTGGTTATGAGGGGTAAAACCAAAGGAAGGACTGGAGGTTTGGGCACAGTGTGGAGAAATTGAGAGAAACATCTTTGTGTGTGCCTGTGGCTTGAGCATGATGGGAACATGTGTAAGATGGTGTTAGTGGATACATGCTGTTTGGCATGGACCATCAAAAAAAAAAATTAAAATTCCATTTTGCTAGAATATGCGCAACGATTGTTTATATCATTAAATATGTCACATGATCTTTGCTGTAAATATTATCCTGTTGTAGCAGCCATTACCACAGTTGATCAACTGTGGGTCCTGTGGCTTAGCATGATCAGCCGGTCATCTAAACAAATTTTATTAAACACTTATTGTAGGAGATACTATTAATGTTCCACCAAGATGCTCTTGGATACCTTTCATGTGCTGTCTCTAAGCCCCCCTCCCCTGGCTTCAGCTGCCTTTGCTTCCACCAGCCAGCACCTGTACCTCTTCAGAGGACTGCCCTCGGGCTACTGGAACTGCTTTACCTTCTGGTGCAGAGAGCTAGAAGTACCTAGTCCACCTTTGCCTCTGGGTGGGCCTTAGTCAACAAGGGAAGGTGGGAGAATGAAAACTCAGCACCTTTGCCTTGAGTGGCATAACTTCTGTTCCCAAGTTATCAGGAATGATAACTGAGGATAAGGTTGACACTCAGCCCATGGGACTCTGCATACAATTGCAGTCTTGCTTCAGTCATCCCCCTCCCTTGCCTGCTTCCTCTACACCTCCCCCAGTTCGCCCTTAATAAATGATTCACACCTGATTCCTTATCACAGGGCCCGCTTCTGGGAAATTCTAATTAAATACACTTAATATATGTCAAATTCTGTCCTGGACACAGTGTAAACACCAACCCTAATCCCCACTTTGTAGGACTGAAGTAAGGATCGAATAAAAGAATGTATATAAAGATGTTAGCACAATGCCTGGCTTAGAGTAAGCACTAAATCAAACCATTTTTTATTAAGATGGTGTCTGGCACATTTTATGTGGTATAACTCAGTAACTTACCCCAAAACAGAGGTATATTGTTTGCCAGCATTGATGATGCAATGTTGCTGGTCCTGGGCCTCCTCGTAGATCACACTGGTGGCTGGTCACATCTTGCAAACTGCTGCTTTAATGTAGGCATGACCTTCCGATTCAGATACCAATTTGCCATTTTCCTGGTAATCTCTGGAATGAGCCAAGCTTTTTGGATTTTTTTTTTTTTTTTTTTTTTTTTTTTTGCATTTACCAGAGAAAGGATTAGACATAGAGTCTAACTCTGCCCCCTGGACAATACACCTATTAGTTAAGCACCTTGAACATTTTCCAAGATTGCTTAGTAAGCTGGTGCAAACGTGTCTTCTTGTTTAATATTTTACCTGAGGATCATCACAGATTCACATAGAATTACCAGAAATAATGCAGACAGATCCCCTATATACTTCACCCAGTTTTCTCTAATGGCAACATCTACAGATATCTGATTTTAGAAAGAATTTTTGAATGACTATTCATACCTGCCCTTATTTATGCAACAGCACACAAAAAAACTCTCCTTTGCTTTAGTGAGACTACAAACTACAAGACCTAGTCTCTTCTGTCAAGGATCTAAAAATCAATTGGTACCTCGATTTTTGGCATGAGGCACCCTGAGTCAAAAAAAGACCTGGTATATACATATTCCTTGTTTTGCCCCAGAATTAAAACTAAACTTTTACAGGAAGCATTTTTTAAAATCAAAAATTTTAACTGTAAAAGTCTTATATATTTTTTTCATTGCTCATGGCATTAGATTACTTAGTGAGTTAGAATTATCCACTTTTCTGTCATAATAATGACATTCAAGACATCATGCCTGTATTCCGTCCAGAGGTGACTCTCCCACAAAGACCTTTTTGGGACTGAAAGCTCCTTAAACCATGTGGTGAGGATATTTAGGCAGAAAAGCCAAAGACCCTCCATCTCTTTACTGTTTATTATAAACAGCTGTTGCAGCAGCTCTCCACCGCCAGCAGGCGCTGCCAGCCCTGGGTGGCGCGCGTCACGGAGGCTGGGGCTCTGCTCTCACACTCGGCCCGTCTATGGATTTCACTCCGCGGTGTTTCCGGTGCTGCCATGGACAGATGCCGCTGGTGTGCAGTGTCTGACGTGATCACCAGCTTATGCAGTTGGCTTTATTTATTGTGTGAAATGTTTTAATTTTGCTTTGAATTTTTAAAGTGGGGAACATCTCTCCACCTCCAACATTGTTTGTCATCACTCTCCCTGCTCCTCTTCTCATGTTTTCCTGCCTCCTTCTGGAGTTTCTGAGCACTCCATTCTCAGCCTCTTCTCTTACTGTCTTTCCATCTTTTCTTATTCTCTTCACAGAGACTCCCATCTCTCCCTTTCCCTCCCTCTCAGCTCTCCAAAAAGAAAGGAAAGGAACAAACAGACATTATTAAGACATTTGGCAAAAAGCCTTGTAATCATGTTTATTTTAATTTCATTTTGTCATCTTCTGAGCCACAGGCCTGTGTAGAGTCATTCTTCTGTTTTGCCTGCAGGGCGTTTGTAGGTATTCACTGGTAGTGATGCACAGTCCATTTATAAACAAACATCTTTTTGTCATTTTTGCTTGCAGTTTAAATGTATTTTCGTAAGAGTTACTTACCGAGTATTTTACACTGAGTACAAAAGAAAAAGTAGAAATGACGATTATATAAATCACTATTTGGAATGCTGCCACAGTGTAGGGCTTGGAGATTCATGACGAGGGAGAGTGACTTTTCCACCTTTATATTATCCATGTACAAGGCTGAGCCTAACGCTGGCTCACTTGAGCCACTGGAAGAGACAGCCTAGTGGACAAGTGACAGATCAGTTACCATGAGGTCAGCCTGAATGGAATGAGCCAAGACCTAGGAGGCCGTCAGTGAGAACAAAAACCAAATGTTGGGTCAGGGAGTCTGGTGACTCTGGTATCCAAGACAGCAGTTAACTGGATGGCAGCAGGACAAGGTGGGAGGGAGTGTGGATGGGGAGTTCGGATTGAAGATGGTAGACACAAAGCCCGGAGTATTTATAAGGTGGGGTCGTAAAGGGAAAATACATGTGGCTTACTTGTCCCTCCTTGCTGGCTTGTGGATGGTTTCTGAAAGGGCAGACTCCTCCCCCCCACCCCCAACTAAACAAGCCAAATGTTCTAATTCAATGATTATCAAAGACATCTATGAAATCATCTGATGAATTCTGCCAATTTCCTACAGATACAACTACTATGCTAGTGGGAAATATTCATTGTCAGTTCTGGGTGGCATGTGAGTCTCTATTATCATTTATAGGAAGGAATACAGTGAAAGTAGAGGAGAAATGCATTTTACAAATATACATGTATGATTTGATAGTGCTGACTATAGAGCTACTTGCCCGCTTTTTTGTTTTTTCGATGTGGAGAAATAAGGTCAGACAGGATCCTTCTCATATTCTGATTTTGCCTTTGTAGTGTATATATGTCTGTGAGCAAAATTATTTTTCTCAAACAGGTTATACCTTTGTGGAACTTGCAAATGTGTTGGATATACTTTTAAAGGGGGCAGATGGTCTGTTTTATTCTCATGGGAATACCTGTACATTCTATGCTAAGTTACCTAGTGGCCAGAGTTTCTTAAAAACAAACCAGTAATAATAACAGTAAAAACTCTTGCTACTTCAAGTGCTGTTCATGCTTTAGCAGAGAACCAGCATCCGGTGTGCATGTGTACAGTGAGATAAAAGGAAGGAAAGCTAAATCTGTGCCTTAGTCTGGGTGGGGGCGGGGGGGGGGGGGCAATGTGAAAAGACACCAAGAAATAGATGGTGAAAAAGACATCGAAAAGAGTAATAAATATCTCCTTTGGTTTTTCTTGTTTTGCAGTTCCACTTGGAACCCAAAGTAGATGATGCTGTCAGAACTGAACTGCTGACTAGAATCCGTGAAAAAATTCCATCTTCTCATTGGCCATCAGTTGAGATAAGATGGAAGACTCTTACAAGGATAGGACTTCACTGGTGAAGGGTGCCAAGGACATTGCCAAAGAGGTGAAGAAACAAACAGTAAAGAAGGTGAATCAAGCAGTGGACCGGGCCCAGGATGAATATACCCAGAGGTCATATAGTCGGTTCCAAGATGAAGAAGAGGATGATGACTATTACCCACCCGGAGAAACCTACGATGGGGAGGCCAATGATGATGAAGGCTCTAGTGAAGCTACTGAGGGTCATGATGAAGATGATGAAATCTATGAAGGAGAGTATCAGGGCATCCCCACTATGAACCAAGGAAAAGACAGCATTGTGTCAGTGGGGCAACCCAAGGGCGATGAGTACAAGGACCGACAGGAGCTAGAGTCAGAGAGGAAAGCTGACGAGGAAGAACTAGCCCAGCAGTATGAGCTCATAATCCAAGAGTGTGGTCATGGCCGTTTTCAGTGGGCCCTTTTCTTTGTCCTGGGCATGGCCCTCATGGCAGATGGTGTGGAAGTGTTCGTTGTTGGCTTCGTGTTGCCCAGTGCTGAGACAGACTTATGCATACCCAATTCAGGATCTGGATGGCTAGGTGAGTACGTTATGTCAGAGAGAGAAATTCTGAAACTGGTTTATTTGTTGAGCAAAGTTGACAAATAGAATAAATACTTTTCATCCAGAGCACTGTATTTTTTCCAACACTTAATTGTGAAAAAAAAAAATTAAACATACATAGAAATAAAAAGAATTGGACAGTAATATGCCTCCCATCTATCTCTACTACTGGGATTCTAGAGTTAACATTTACTTTATTTTCTTTATCATCTATCCATCTGTCTATCTATCCATCCATCCATCCATCCATCCACCCACCTACCTACCTTCAATATTCAAAGTCACAGCCTTTGATAGAAAGGAATTTCAATCCAACTTATCCAACTTATGTTTTTATGCCTTTCAAAATAAGAGTAATATATTTTAACTTTATATTATTATGTTATATTGGTTTATCCTTAATTAATTACCAAAGATATGCCCTTGGAAGTTAAGCTGTTTTATGAAACTTATTTGACATTTTTATAAATACAGGTTAATTTTATGAAATTCTGACAAATGTGATTTCAAATTCTAAATTTCAAATTTTATGTATAATACTATGCCTTAAATACTTTTGGGATCGTGCTAATTTTTGTTTTTTCTATAATCTATGTATATGTTTGCTTGTTTATTTTCTTTAATTAGCCTAATTCATAGATTATATCTACATGACTTTTTTGATCTTTTTCAAAGTTCATACTTTTGTGCCTAAACTGGAAAAACTTCACTTCCTCATATTATTTACAATTCTATTTCAAATCACATTAATAGTTAAATTATGTGTGTTAAAAACAATATGACCTCTCTATAAAATTTCTAGATAACAGATTTGAATTTTGTTTTAAAGTTGCCATGCACTCAAGGTTCATATAGTTACAAAGCTGTAGTTAATACTCTCACTTATTTCCCTCGTGCAGTAAATATGAGAAGGCAGAGAACCAGGCACACAGTGGAATATCCCCCAACAACTTAAGAGTCTGTTTCAAACGCTTGGTGCATTGTCATGAGGACTTTTAAACTCCTTTTGTTAAGCATACCTCAGAGAACATATTCATATGCATATTAAATCTTTATATGTTTCAGAATCTGTGAAAGAGAGTAAGAATACTTGTTATCTCTATTTCCAAGGGACTTTTAAAAATTAAACCTTGAAAAACAAAAATATACAACTCTTTGGTGGAAACCTAGTCACTTTATTAAGTAATGTTATAATTATGGATGCTTAGAAATTTTTTGTGTGAAAAACAATTAAATATTATTTCCTAACCTGCTCTGTGATGACATCAGAGTGATAGTCATGAATGAGAAAAGGATTTACATCTTATTCTTTTAACACTTGTTTCTTTCATATGAGCCACTCCTAGCATTTTTTTCTTTGATTACTTAACTGAAAAAGATGAATCTATGAAAGCAGGCTGTGAGGAAGGGAGCATATTTTGCATGGTTTTTGCTGGTAGACTCATTTGTATGTTCAACTATCGAAATGCAGAACATGGTTCAGAGGACAGTTCTTGGTCATCTGTCCCATTGATCATTTCAGCATATCTGTTTCATATCTAGCACTGTACCTTTTTTCCTTTGGAGAGCAAGTATATCCACTGTAAACCTTGGCACCAAAATATTTATCAAAATTTTGCTAAAGGAATTTATCAGCAGAATGTTTTAAGAAGATAGATCCTTAGAAATATATCCACACAAATATTTAACAATTGTAGGCTTAAATTTAGAACACACATCTTTTCATGTTACAATCTTAGCTTTCAGATTAGAACTATTTATGAAAAACTTAAGCTGAGCTTGTCCTTGTGCCCTTATCTTCTCGATGCTGGGTGGAAGCATAGAATCATGTGTGATTCTCTTATCTGTCTATCCTATAAACCTATCAACCCTGATGAGGTTTCACACCCCCAGGTGGCATTCAGAAATGTAGATAATGCTGTGGAACAATTAGAGTACAGATATTTTCATTTCTCTATAAATGTTGCCTGATTTAGTGAATTAAAAATGTGTCCTAGGAGTGTACAGTTTTACTCAATGTTGTGAGTCCACAACAAAAGCATCTTAATGGTTTCATAACTGTGCCTTCCAGAATTGCATTTCAATTATTTTCCCATTGTAATTTCACTTATAATTGCATACTACCCAAGTCCTTTTTTAGACAAGCATTTAAATTGTTTTGCCATTTTCGTTTCATTGAATAATAGCTTTGTAATATAATTACCACACTAAGTCATAGCAATGGGATCAAAAATGCAGAAAGGAAAGATGCATGACCCATGTTTGGTGGCATTTTGAGGATATAGATTTGCGAAATAATTTCTCGTTTGCTACTAAGCATTGTGCCATTTTCCTCAAGGCAGGCCAAGAATGGAAAATATGAACCAATTTATGTTTTCATTATTTGAGAGCTAGGTCTTCTCTTTGTGTTTGCTAGAAGATTGACTTAAAAGAAGCTAAGGGCATATTGTGCGCGCACATGTCTATGTGTATGTCCTGTCTGCTACTATAACACTGTTAATCAGGCTGGCAAAAGGAGTAAATATTTGAATGTCTGATTAGCTGCTCTTTGGGGGAAGAAGTGCAGTCACTTTAGGATAATTCATTCTCTATTTCCAAAGTCTATTTATTGAGCACTTATTACACACAAAGCACAGTGTTATCTCAGAGAATATTAAGACAGAACAAACCAAGGTTTCTGTATCTAAGGCAGTTATAGTCTGGTATGAACAAATCACAAATTTTTTCAGATTACCAGTAAAAGGAAGCAAGTATTAATAGCCATTAAAAAAAAATGTAAATAAAGAAACTTTAGGCCGGGAGACCATGTAAAGGGTAAGGGCCTGACTGAGGCAGTGGAGAGAAGGCACTGATTGGAGAGCTGTTCTGGGGGTACAGTCAGTAGGGATTTGGTCATGGATTGGTTTAGAAGGGGGTGGTTAATGAACAGAAGGACATTCATTAATTAGGTAGTGCAGAGTACAGATATTAGTATGATGGAGAAAGATGGAAGGTTTAGTTTTAGACTTCATACTCTAAGATCCTTGAGGGCATCCGAAGAGGAATGCCCAGTGAGTGCCTTCCCATTTGGGCTGAAGTACCTAATGGCTGCGAGGCATCTCATTTATGATGAACCTGTCAATGACCTTAATCAGGGAAAGGGTGGTTTCCTACTGAACATCATTTATGGGGCTGGTGGTAAGGGACATCTCATTAAGAAGACTGAGAAGGAGAAGCCAGGGAAGGAGGAGCATCCAGGACAGAGGGGAGGTCTGGAAGTTGCTGGAAGAAGGAAGGGATACATAACTCTTAGGTGCTTCAGAGTCTTGTAGTAAAGGCTGAAAGGGGTCTCTCAGGTCTAGCATTTAAGAAGAGGGTTAAATCTATGGTGATGGAAGAGATTTGACTTTGAATGATGAATACACAGTGCAATGTTCAGATGATGTATTATAGAATTATACACTTGAAATCTATATAATTTTATTAACCAATGTCACCCCAATAAATTTAATTAAAAAGTTACTGTCTCCTGCAAATGGCTCTTAGGACAAACACAATGATCAAGGCTAGGAAGTTTTTAAAGGGAGAAGTCTGTATATTGAGTAAAATGACAGTGTACCCTCCAATTGCCAGGCCCCATCACAGGGCGGGGGTTTCTCAGACATCAGGCATTATCCCTCAAACTGCTGTACCTTACAATGGGTGCTGTGTGAGCTCTCTCGGACCACATTGTAGCTCCTGTCCAAGAGTTGTTGTTGTGGGGGGAGTGGGACAGAGGGGAGGCGGGCCGGCTTCTAAGAACCTTCGGGCACGAAGTATATGTGATCATTTCAGTCTCAAACAGTAACCAGGCTCAGCCTCACCCCAATTCCCAACCATCAGAGGAGGGTAAATGCCTCACTGGCTACTCTTCCCCTGTGTTCTAGCTCAATGCCTGTTTTCTACTAAGACCTGCCTAGTGAGGCAGGAAACCTAAGCATTGCTGGTTTAACTGCTTACTTGCTGCGGGTTATAAAGCTTAGTAATATTTAGAACCTAAAACATTATGGCTAAGTATTGACTTGTACAAAAGGATTTAAAAATAATATATTCGAAACCAAAATATACTTTGACAATAAACCCAAACTAAATAATAACTAAACATCCTCTATGTTATTCTTTGCAAAGCAAATATCAATTGTAACACTGATTCTCACATGCCTTGGTGATTTCCAGGATAGACGTTTTGGTAGCATAGTAGGGACAAAGCAAGGTTACTTTAAAATGAAAAGCGAACGGTGTTAACAAAAATGGAGATGGCAAGGGCATTTTATTTTGTAAGCATTAATTGAGCACCAACTGTGAGCCAGATACCTGGCAAGGTGCATTAGGAGATATTCTGATGAGTATGACATGATCTTTGGTATCCAGGAACTTTTTTTCCAGTGGGACAAATACCTTGTAAAGAGATTAAGTACATTATGATTTTTGATATGAAATATCAAAATGCTACAGAACCACAGAAAAAAGGAACCACCTGATTTGCCTTTGAGAATTGGTAAAAACTTATCTGGAAGTGACATTTATCAGGGTTTTGAAGGATGAATAAGAGTTTACCAGGCAGACAAGAGGAAGAATGGCATTCCAGGAAGATGTTAAAGTTGTCGAATAGCCTGAATTTTGTCGGAAATAATGGGAAGTTCACCAGAGCTAGGCAGAGTGTTGGGGCAGGCAGGTCAAGTTGTAGACAGACTGTGAAAGACCTTAATGCTAAAATAGGGGCTTTGGGATTTATCCTGGAGTGTGCAAGAATGGTGTCACCAGATTTATATTTTAGAAAGCCACCACCTCAGGGAGCAGTGTGGGAAGTTAATTAGATGGGAAAGCCATAAAAAGTCAAATAGACATGGAATCTAAGTCTCTGCCACTTACTTGATATAAGAGGATTTGTAAGTAATTGAAATTTATCTCTGCCTGTTTTCACATCTGCGCATTAGGAATAAGAATACTCAAATAGATTGGGAGGATTAAATGAGGAGAGGTATGGTAGCTTTTTAGCAAATTATCTACTATGTAGATAACCCTAATAAGTGATAGCTGCTATGATATTTAGAGGTGTGATGATCAATTAGAAGGTTAATGCAAAAGCCCAACCAAAAAAAAAAAAAGTATGAAATCCTAAAGAAAATCAGTTAACAGGCTGAGAACTGAGAAACATTTCTGAAAGAGAAATAGCAAAATTTGGTGAATGAGAAAGATGACAGAGAGTTGAGGATGACATCCAGAGGTCGAGCCTGAGAGGCTGTGTGGGTGTTGGTACGGGAACTAAGACTGAAAACAGAGGAAGCAGAGCAGGCAGAGAGACCAGCGAAGTCCATTTGGAGTGTATTGGTCTGATAGGTAGGAGAGTGGTCAGGACCAGAGGACAGATGTGGAATCTGGAAAAGGAGATTGAACCTGACAGAGAACACAGCTAAACAGAAGGTAGAAAATGACCAAATGAAGGTATCTGTCAGCTTAGCAAGATGTTGAAGAACATTTTGGTCCCAAAATAGCCAATAGCCAGAATTAAATTCACCTGTATGAGAACACTTTCAGAATTTGATGTATAAGTTTGTCTAGAAACATTGTTTCCATGGAGTCCTCTTTGTGGATCGGTGGGAGTGGGGATGAGTGGGGATGGAACCTCCTCTGACATCCTTTCATCCTCCCTCACCAAAGCAAATGCATATATTCATCTCCTACATAATTCAATTTATACAGATAACGGATTCTATAAGCTAACCAACAAAAACAATTCATCTGGAATATCAGCAACTTCAGCTGCCATGCTCGTGTAATAATAGGTTCAGTGTTTGATGAAGCAGTATTTGTGGAGTGGCCAGTATATGTGTGGCACATGGTCCAAGGCCTTGTAAGAGAGATTGAGATGCATAAGACTTGGTTCCTATTACTAGAGGAAATCATGCCACTTTCCAGGTGTTGGTGCCTAAGTGAATGAGGCAAACTCTATCATCTTAAAGATGAGGGTTGGAGACCTGGAGAGTTTGGGTGACTTGCCCAGTTCATGGCTGGGTATTGACTGAGACAGACTATAGAACACATATCGCAGCTCCCCCAACTCAATCCCATTTTCTTTCCAATTCTCTAACATTTTCATTTAAAATCCTCTTGATTTGGTTTATTCCTGAAAGAGTATAAGGCTCTCATTTATTGGTGGAAATATACCACTTTGGTATCTCGAGCAATTCACTTTTTATTTATGGACTCCAATGCTACCATCACATGTTAAATTTATGCATCTTTGTTCCTCCTCCAAAACCTTGATTGAAGATATTGCCGGATTTTTGTATTTATAGGCAGTACATAATGGAAATAGTAACAAATGAGAAATTTGATTGCCTCGGAGAATTAACCTATAAAATCAGCCCATTGTGCAAAGTCATCTTAAAGAGACAGAGTAGCAGAGTTAAAATAAAAGAGGGGTTTTGGGGGGGTACCGGGGTTTGTTTGTTTTTTTATCTGTGTTGTTCACTACTGCATCCCCCTTGCCCAAAGCTGTGCCTGGTACATAATAGGATTTCAACAAATATTTGTTGAATGAATGAATGAATGAGAGATCTCTCATTCTAACACTAAGCTCCAAAGCAACATGAAGATTTCAAACTCGGCTCTCTAGAATGTGCTTCCCAAAGGACATCAGTATTCTTAGCAATTCTGTTTTTCATTTAATTAATCTATTGGCATTCTGGCTTCTTACATCAGTCTTGGTGAGGTTGACTATTGGGAGTCTGTTTCTGAGAGATGGATCTGTCCTTGGTATGCTGACATGTCTGGTTTCTGAACATGTAGGATAAAGGTCCAGACTAGGACTATGAAGAAGTAGCTAGAACCCTGGGAGGCTTACTTGGGTCATTATCTAGGTTTCCAAGGGAAATATCCCATCCACTGTACCTACTAGTATATCTAACATATTGACTAGAGTTGATTGGCTTTTTAGGCAAAAACAGACCAAGAATAGTAAACTATTAAGAATATATCTGTACATAGGAATGAAATTTTACTTGACTTTCTTTTTTATTTTTAGAAGCTCTTGAAAGTTCTTAAATATATTTTTAAATAACAAAAATAAATGTAGATTTTTGTGAATTTAAAATATATTTTTAGCTAGAAATGAAACAGAGGTTTTCATTTTACTCAGTACTTTACAATCAACTATATCAAGTCAGACTACTTGGCATTCCTATATCTTTCATTGACAATTACAGTGTTCAAGTAACAAACATTGAACAGCTATTATGTGACAAACACTGTTTTAGACTTTAGAGATACAATAGTAAATAAAATAGAAAAAAATCATTGGGGCTTAAGCATGACTTTTAACCTCTGTAGTTTTTACCTGGATGGTGGAATTTTGGGGAACATATGGCATTCACTGATTCTCATCCCCCCCCCCCACATCCTCACCACCTCCTCCCACTGCCCCTCCCTCCTGAGTTCCTTTGAAGGCTAAGCTGGATAAATATGACTTGAACCATCATACCTAATTTATCTTTCTCCATCCTTTTATACCTTCCCCATATTTCTTTAGGTATTAAAAGAAGGAATACTCGGCTGGAATTTCTAGCTGCTTTATCTCTGTATTTTTTTTTTTTTAATTCAGCTTCAAGTTTTCACAATCCCCCTTTCTTTTGTCCGATTGACCATTGTTTGCCACTAGTCTGCAAGCAGAGATCAGTGACTGGCTCACTGTGCACTGAGCCAATCTTTTCAGGGTGTGTATCACATCTGCCCAGTGCTGCCCTGGTAGACCAGCATGTCCAAGCTGATAACAAAGAATATTACAGAGTTTTTCCTTTTTTAGTTTTATTTTGAGATTTCGATCATCTGACATCTAGGCATACTCTAAAATTTAGACCTAAAATTGTACGCTACAGGCTTCAGGGTCAGCAGCTCTGTATCCTGCCCAATCCCTTTGTTCTTGACCTTTTGCCTCTGTATCTCAAAGAAAGGTTTGATCTCTGCTGTGGGTGTGCCCTCTGGCTCTGTTTAGCCTCTGTTTAGCTGTCACAGTGATCCTAATTGGAATTAGAAAGTTATCAGCTCCTAGAGAACATCCTGTCCACCAAAGCTAGCAAAATCTTATTTGGATTCATTATTGCCAAATTGGAGAAGAAGACTCAATAATTCATTGCCATTATATTCTTGGGTCTTACTTCCTCCCATCTTTCATAGTCTCCTAAGAGAAGAGAGGTTTTAGACACTCAAATAGAGTTGGGACAAGTAGTCTGAAAAGATGCCTCCATCCAAAGAGTCCATGATCCATTTTCACAGGACAGGAGTGAACAGAACTCTCTGCCGCATTCCTGAAACTTACTGATAAGCAGCGTTCTGGGACTATAAGAGTATGATAGTAAAGGTCCTTCTGTCACCCAGAGGGTCATGGGGATTTCCCACAATATAGCTGAAGACAGAGTCTTGTATTCTGAATCTCTGTGCCCCTATATTCTAGAACACTCCTGAGGATTCCAGTCCACTGGGAGTACTAACCTCTGTGTCCTAATTCAGTCTGGGACTTTCCCTGAAGTCACTGGAGAACTTGGTGATATGTTGTCAGTTGGGAGAATTTGTTAATTGTGGACTTTGGTTTAAATAAGGCAATCTGAATTGTTAATCATCTAATAACCAGATCAAGCCAAATACAAATAATAACAGACTTGTAGGTTTGAATTCTAAACATCAGGATGCAATTGCACCCTTTCGTGGGAAATCTAACCTGTCAATGTTCTCACACAATAAGACTGCTCATAGGACCTAAGCTTCCTGAGGAATTCTTCAGAGAATAGAAACTATTTGATTACATGCATTTTGAGGAACTAGTCTGATAAATTACTGAAATAAGTATTCCCAACCCACATATTTGCAAACTGGCATTCTTACCTTAAAGTTAGAAATTTCTTATTGGCCTTTAAGATTGTGAGAAAAAAACTAAAAGAGGTCCTCAGATATTTTTCTTACCCTCAATTTCAAAATTAAAGTCTAATTAAATACAAAATGTTGTATTTTAGCACAGTAAAAAAAATGCAGTCTTCTGTGCCTATTAGGGACGAGCACATTTTTCCGAATATTTGAACGCCGCTTATTTCTGCCAGTAAATTTAGTTTTTTCACTCTCAAGGACGAGCCTGGAAACAGAGAAGCTGACAGCTGAGAAACTGCTGAAAACCGTAATGGAAGCACTTTTCGTAGCCAACTTCCACAGTACCGTGGTGCCAGGTGTGACCTACAGAAAGGCACCTGACTGGAGGTGCAGTGCCGGAATCCAGCCCTCCTGCTTACCAAGCCATTCACCTTGGGGCTGTTTCCACCTGCCTAAAGGAAGGGACAATTTGCTAATTCTCCTACTCCAAAGACTCCTTTTTACCATTCATCCACCCAGATGAGCCCCTTTTCCCAGTCACACACAGGTGCCTTCTATACCAGGAGGGTCAACATCAGGTAATGGGGAACCTGAGGAGATTCAAAAGGAGGAAGGAATAAGAAACCATGGTCTTAGGCTGGTTTAGGGCAGATTCAGAATATTTAGAAGAGGGGAAAAGATCAAATTTGTGTTTACAAATTAAGTGCAAATGTATTTTGGTAAACATTCACATAAGCAGTTACAGTTGATGAATATTAAGTAAGTCAGATTAGTATGAGGTTTATTTTAGAACCTCATGTGTCTAATTAGCTTAAAATATTTAGTAAAGGTGGAGAAGTAAGGGACAATTGTGCTTGTAAAGCACTGCATTTTAATGATTCGGAATAATAGAATTGGAGAGAGTGGATCTATAAAGGACTCGGGGTTATAAAAAATGCTTCAGTCAGAAGGTTTCGGTCCCATTTCCAACCAGGGAGCATGCATGCAGTTGTGGTCCAATAAGTGCTAAGTTTTGCTTTGGAAGAAAAAAATTATCAGCATGACATTTACAACTTCCATCAATCATAGACTCCATTATCTTAAGGTTTCTATTTCATTAATTTCAAATTCCAACACTAGCAGTTTTCTCTCTAAAGATATGGTGGGAACACCTTAGACTGTAAGGCGGTATGACTGCGTCCTTTCCATCTGAGGCTTGTGTTTGGATCAGCAGGACTGACAGATGCTTGGCTTCCTCAGAGCCACTACCCCACCTTCTATGAGTGAGAGCTCATAAGCCTCCTCTTCTCATTTTTTTGGAGGTGGGCTGGTGCTTCAGAGATTCTGGATGGAGATCTGGGACAATTTGGCAATAATGAATTCAAACAAGATTTTGCTAGCATTGGTGGCCAGGATGCTCTCTAGGAGCTGATAACTTTCTAATTCCAATTAGGATCACTGTGACAGCTAAACAGAGGCCAAACAGAGCCAGAGGGTACATTCACAGCAGAGATCAAACATCCCTCTGAGACAGATACTGAGGCAGATGGTCAAGAACAAAGGGATTGGGTAGGGTACAAAGCTGCTGATCCTGAAACCTGCAGCATATAATTGTAGGGTCTTAAAATTTAGGGCACACCCAGATGCCAAATGGGACATTGCAGGAGGGAATTTCCAGATCTGACCTGATCATTGATCATAGCAGGTTTTTTCTTCCCAGAATAACTAGTGTATCTGGCATCTCCAAGGCAAGTGCAGCCAAATCTAAAATTAGGGGAACGGGCGTATTAAAGAAGTGCCACCTTTGAGCCTCTGAAGGAGCCCAGACCAGGCTGGAGTGCTCTTGGGTGCTAGGGAATCTAGCACGTGAAAGCCTTCAAACTTTGTCCACTTTACTTGACTGTCTCAAGTTGCTAAGTTAAATTCATTTTATGAATCAGGATGGGGTATAAATAAACGGTTTAAGAGTTCAGAATTAATAGAAAATAAATTTAAGGTTTTGCAATTTTACTTTCTTTATTCTTTGTGACGTAGTCACCGGTCATGACTTCGATCCTTTCATCCTCTGGGCTCCCTTCATAAAGGGTCTTTGAGATGGAGACTCCTGTCTCTCTGCAGCCTCCTTACTATTGCTCTTCTGATCATTCCTGGGTGGAAGGGGGTAGAGGGCTCGGGTCACATCACATCCCTACTCAGAGTGTTTGCTAGTGAACATATAGACTGCTTTCACCTCCTTAGAATGGTATTCAAAGCTCTCCACCGTCTGGGTGATATTTATGTTTCCATGTCTGCCACCCAGTCCCCTCTTCCAGATATTCCAAAATCAGGATAATCAAAGTTGCCAGATAAATTCAAGATGCCCAGTTAAACTTGAATTTGAGATAAATAAGGAATGAATAGTATTTTAATATAAGTTTGTCTCATGCAATATTTGGGATATACTTATATTAAAATATTATTCGTTTATCTGAAATTCATGTTTAACTGGGCATCACACATTTTTATTTGCTCAGTCTAGCCACCCCGATGACAGTGGTGATGACAGCAGGGGGACGCAGTGCTTTGCCTTCTGTGTCACTCATCACATCAGTCATATTAAAATATGACTGATATTTCATTATCTCATTTAGTCAAAATCACTTTCTGAATCAATGCTAGGGGACAGCCCTGGGAAACTATATATATTTTATAAGGATCCCAAGTGACTCTTATTCAAAGGGAAGTTTCAGAAACACTATGATTTACACCAGTGCTTTTCAGACATAAATGTGCCAACAAGTCACAGCAGACCTGGAGTGGCCTGAGAGCCTTCATCTAATAAGCTCCCAGGGGAGGCTGACACTCGTGCTTATGAACACACTTTGAGTAGCACTGTCTTAGGCCCCCCAACCAAGAAGCAGCAGCATCCCCAGCAATTACGATAGGGAAGGTTATAAACAATATGATTTTAAACAATGGGAGGGGGTTAATAATGCAAATGCGAGTGTTTTTCTTATTCACCAATATGCAGTAATGTGCGTTACAAGGGAGCTTTATGTGCCATGTTTGAGGAAATGTTTTCTTTCCAAAAGCAGATGTCTTATCCATAGCTGGGGGATGCACATTACATTTAATTTTTTCTCCACTGAAATGGGTATTGACTTCTTTGCGCTGGTCTTTCTCCTGCACAGTACGGGGCAGCACAGTCCCAAACCACATTTAGAGCTACACATCCCAGAATGGACCCCAAATGTGCAGGACACAGTATGACTCTGCCTTGTGGAAATAGTTTCTCAGTTCCAGAGCCATGGCGATAAAATTATAATGTGATGTCTCTGGGATTTTTTTTTTCTTTCTATCTACATGAAATTAAATGGCTTTTCTGAGAGTAGCTTAGTTTTCTCAGCGGAATCTAGTTAAATCAAATATTTAAAATACTACTGTATCAAAAGAACCGATTGAAAACTGAAAGTTAACCAAATTGCTCTCAGGGACCAAAGAAAGTCCTGCTGTGGGAATCGGTTCAGTCTTAAATCTATACACCCAAATGAGGGAGATTATATATGTGAGAGAGAAGTGGTTGGCTTCTCAGTGCCCTCTATTCAAGTATGTATTTATTTTTCTAATTAATAGATGAGAGATGTCTTTGTGGAGTGCTAACTTTCAAATTTAGCAGTTCTCACACAGAAAAGACACCAGCAAGGCTCACTGTCTATGCATTCATCAAATTCTTACCACACCTGTGCAGGATACTGACCTCTGTTTTGTGACCATTACAGAGATCAGCGAGATAAAATCACACCCACAAGACACTTATCATCAAAACGGAATGGGAACTAGAGACTAAAATTAATTATGTTGGAGGGAGGCATGGATTTAAAAAAGGCTTTAGGAAAGACAAATATGATCTCACTTACATATGGAATGTGAAGAATAAACAAACAAGACAGAAACAGACTCATAGATACAGAGAACAAGCTGATAGTTGCCAGATGGGAGGGATTTGGGGAGCTGGTCGAAAAAGGTAAAGGGATTAAGAAGTACAAATTGGTAGTTACAGAATAGTCATGAGGATGTGAAGTACAGCCTAGGAAATGTAGTCAATAATATTGTAATAACTATGTATGGTGCCAAGTGGGTACTAGACTAATCAGGGGAAATCACTTCAAACATTATATGAATGTTTAACCACTATGCTGTACATCCACAACCAACATAAAATAATATTGAATGTCAACTATAACTGGAAAAAAAAATAAGTGAATGATTACATTTAAAAATAATAAATAAATAAGTCAGCTTTCCAGAGACTATGGTATTTGAACCAGGCTTCAAAATGTGGGTAGAATTTGGACTTGCCAAGATGGGGGTGGAGAAAAGGTGTTTCCAAGAGAGAAAACAGACTGAGCCAAAGCACAAAGGCATGAAAATCTTGGACTGAGTATTGTGAATAGATTATGGTTCAATTCTGTTCAAGTGGAACATACAGAGATGGGAGCAGTTGGAAAGGTGGATGGGGACCTGCCTGTTCTTGGTAGGCTTTACATGGACTTATTCTGGAGGGCACGGAGTGGTCCATGTGTGAGAGTGATGTGGTGAGAACTCTCCTTGAGGTTCCTGCTGTGTTTGAAATGGATTGGAGAGGAGCAGAGAAGCAGCGGCCAGCAGTTAAGGTTCATTTGCATTTGAATGGTCCAGCCAATAGGTTACCAGGGCCTGACTGTGGGTGAGGGAAGGGAACTAGGGAGGAGAGGAGAGAAGTCTGGAAATCCACAACCAATTAGTTATGGGAGCTGGAGAGAAGAGCATATATGGCACTGAGACTTCACGCCCTGGTGTTGTATTGGGTGGCAATGACTTGAATAGGAATTGGAGTTCTGGGATTGGTGGGGAGTGAATTTTTATTGAGTTTGAGGGGTCAACCAGACTGCTGGGGGGGGGGGACCAATCCAGGAGAGCATTTGGAAGTGGGGTTTGATGAGGAAACTGGCCCTAGAGACGGATATTGGAGAGATCTTGAGCCCACAGGAGAGGATGGTGTGTTGACGGTGAGAACTTGAGGAGGGGTTTGGCTAACACAGATCTATAGTGACTGCTTTTTGGGATGACAGGGGAAAAGTCATAAATGATTTGAAAGGTAGGAAAAGTCTCAGTTTCCTGGAGGCCAAGAGGACAGTTAGAGGTTTGAGGGCGGAGGTGGTCACAACCGATGAGTGGTTCAGGGGAGCATGACTGGAAAAGGAAACTGACCTCGGCAATGAGAAAACTGTTCCGGAGAGTGGAAAGGACAGATGTCAGGTTGACTGCTAAATCGAGTTTTAATGTATATTTTTGAAGGGAAAGAAACAACCTAGTGTTTAAAAATTGGTTATAAGGTACTGTGGTATATTTGTTTGGGGTAGTACTTCTAATAACATAATTATAGCATAGACTAGAGCAGCTGAAAAAATATTAATCATCTGTAAGGGGAAAATTGCAGATTTGTAGCCATCATCTAGTACTGTGGTACATTTGTGATTATCTGCAAAAAATTACATCCAGAATACATATATGAGATAAATTAGCAAATGATGAGAGGACTGAGTTAGCTGCTGCTATCTCATTTTATTTATTTTTCCAAATTGAAAATTGTCTCAGTTATTGGTACCTCTAGATTAAAAATAAAATAGATTTTGTTGACATGTTCACATTTAAGCAATGAACAATGATAAATGATACAGAATTGCTCAGGGCAGGTGTTCTGAGGGAGAAAGGCAGCTCCCAGTTAGCCACTACCTTGGGGTAAGCTGACTCAGTCAGAGGGTCCTCAGTGACGACACACTACAACTTTGCCCATCGGATTACTGCTGGATCACCACATACCTCCCCACACTGAGCGTACTATATTTATGATGTAGGGGCCCAGGCATGTGATGGTGGCTCCCCCAGACTCCTGCACATAGCATGTTGTGTGTAATCCCAGATCATATTTTCTCAGTCGCAAGGCAATGCATCGTTCCACCAGAGATGTCATTTCCCCATCGCAGGGAGAAATAAATTCTATAGCTATGACATGGGAATGAATCCTGGATGGACCACCACGAAGCCCAGGGAAAAGCCCAGGAAAGGCCAGGGGATTGCCAAATTTTCTCCAGTGCTTCCTCTGACTCCCGGGGACGTCCTGAGCTCCTCCTGTCTGGTAGAGACTCCAGCTTAGTATTTGAAAGGATTTCCTGGGAATGTTCTCTTTCCCTAAGCTTCCTCACATTTTATGGATTGACCTGAGTCTGGAGGCTGAGTCCAGGAATATCTTGACCACCCCCTCCTTCCTGAAATTTTATCTTCCCCCGGCCTCGGCAGCTCAGTGTCCTTTCAGATGTCTCTTAGTTCTCCTAATATTCCTTCTTCCTTTTTCTGTCCCCTAAAAAGTGTCTCCCCAAAACTGAGCTTCTGGGCTTTGTTATCTGTGTGTTTTGTGACTCAAATTGTCCTTCTTTCCACAATCATCCAGCAAACACTTGCTTAGTGCTCTCTCTGTGTCAGATTCCAGACTAAGACAGGTCCCTGCTCTTGGATATTTACAAGCCAGAGAAGGCGGCAGACATGTAACATATTGGGGCACCTAATTGTTACAGATACTATAACAGGGAGATTCAAAAGAAGTGCTCTAAGAAGGCAGGACTGGAAAGATTTAATGGAAGCAACCCTAGACTTTTCTGATGATTTCTGGGTCTGTGGTTCAAATGTCTGATTACATATGTTTATTAGGAAGTACAGGAAAGAAGCACAGGATGGACAGAAGCTTTGAGGCAGAGCTGGGTTTGAATCCTGCGTTTGTTATTCAGGAGTTGTGTGACTCTGAACAAGTTTCTCTTTTTTTAAAAAATTTTTAATCGCAGTTGACACACAATATTATAGTGTACAACATAGTGATTAGACATTTATATAACTTGCGAAGTGATCCCCTGGTAAGTCTAGTAGCCATCCGACAGCATACATAGTTATTACAATATTATTGACTATTTTCCCTTTGAGTTAACTAATCTGGAAAAATAAAATAAATAGTATCTTCATCTTGTAGATTTTTTTTAAAAAAAACCTGTGATTATCACTTTTCCAGGGCCTCTTATCCTATGTTCTTGATCTGGGGATATCAGCACGCAGACAAGAATAAGTAGGGTGAAGGCTTTCACACTTTGTTAGTGATTGGCTAGTGGTCATGAACAACATGAAATGTTTCTTCTGTCCTTGTACCAGCCAACTACAAATAGTTTACAGCCAGTTGTAATTAGAAAATGTCAACTTAGAGAGTTGTAGTAAGATTAGAGACAATGTATGAAAAGCACCTAGTACTAGCACAGCACTAATAAATACATCTCCCCCTCATCGTCAACCTCTGCCTTCATAAATGTATAAGTATTCCATACAATATTGTATTGTGTGCTGTAGAGTAGATCTCTGGAACTTATTCATCTTGCATAATTGAAGCTATGTACCCTTTGATTGATACATCCCCAGTTCTCCTCCCCCCAGCTCTTGGCAACCATCATTCTACTCTCTGCTTCTATGAGTTTGATTATTTTAGATTCCTAACGTAAGTGAGATCGTGTAGTATTTGTTATTACGTGTTTGGCTTATTTCATTTAGTGTAATATTTTTCAAGTTCATCCACGTCATAGCAAATGGCAGGATTTTCTTCTTTTTTAAAGCTAAATAATATTCCGTTGTATATATATGCCACATTTTAAAAAATCTATTCATTTGTCAATGGACATTTAGCTTACTTCCATGCCTTTTGTATTGTAAATAATGCTACAATGAACAGAGGAGTACAGCAATTTCTTGGAGATATTGAGTTCAATTGTTTGGGGTCTATACCAAAAAATGAGATTGCTGAATCATATGGCAGTTCTATTTTTAATTTTCTTGAGGAATTTCCCTATAAGGTTAGAAATAGAATTAAAAGTCTATGAATAAACACATATTTATCATTAACTGATTTTAACAAAGGCGCCAAGACTATCCAATGTGGAAAGAATAGTCTTTTCAACAAATGGTGCTGGGACAACTAGATAGCTGCAAGCAAAAGAATGAAGTTGGACCCTTTCCTCACTCCGTAGACAAAGATTAACTCAAAAATGGATCAGACTTTAAGAAGTAAAACCATAGAACTCTTCGAAGAAATCAAAACCTTCATGACCTTCAATTTGACAAAGGATTCTTAGATATAACATCAAAACACAAGAAAAATAAATTAGACTTTCAGAATTAAAAATATCTGTGCTTCAAAGCACATCATACAACAATGAAAGAATAGCCCATAGAATGGGAGAAAATATTTTCAAATCATATATTCAATAAGGGACTTGTATTCAGCATATATAAAGACCCCTTACAACTCAATAATAAAAAGACAAAGAACCCAATCTAAAAAACAGGCAAAGGATTTTAATAGACATTTCTCCAAAGAAGATTTCCAGATGGCCGATAAGCACATGAAAAGATGCTCAACATCATTAGTCACAAGCAAATGCTAATCAAAACCAGATGAGACATTATTTCATGCCCACTAGGATAGATAGAACCAAAAAGTCAGTTAATAAATGTTGGTAAGGATTTGGAGAAATAGGAATCCTCACACATTGCTGGTGAGAATATTTAATGATGCAGCCATTTTGGGAAAAAAGTGGCATTTTCTCACATATTCAATCATAGAGTTATCACATGATATAGCAATTCTACTTCTAGGTATATACCTAAGAGAAATGAAAACCAAAGTTCATGCAAAAACTTGTACACAAATGTTTATAGCGACATTATTGATAATAGCTAAAAGATAGAAACAAACACAATGTTTATAAACTGTTGAATGGATAAATAAAATTTGATATGTGCATATAATGGAATATTACTTCACCATAAAAAGGAGTGAAGTATCTGCTACATCCTGGATGAACCTTCAAAATATTAGACTAAATGAAATAAGCCAGTCATAAAACACTACATATTGTACCTTTCCATATATATGAAATGTCTAGAATTGGTGAATCTATAGATACAGAAATTAGATTATTTGTTGTTTAGGGCTGATGAGAGGATGAGGGAGATGACAGGCAAAGGGTATGAAGTTTCTTTTTGAAGTGATGAAATGTTCTAAAATGAAGTGGGGATGATTGCACATATCTGTGAGTATACTAAAAAACATTGAATTTTATACTTTAAATGGAAGCATTAGACAGCATGTGAATTATGTCTCAATAAAGCTGATTTTTTTTTTTTTAAAAAAAGAAATAGACATGCAAAGTTGCTTGGGAAATTGGCTTGCTTTATAAAGTTATGCCATATATATTTGTACATATTTCTTGTGTGCAGTGCTATTTTAATGACTATATAAAACTCAGGACAGAAACTAGGAAGAGGTAGGATCTTATTACCTGGTTCTTTGATTTTAAATTAAACCTGTTACTCAGTTCTATTAGCTGTAGCCTACATTTTCATATCACTGTTAATTTTACTTAGGCAATTTATAGTCTTTAGAATGATGTTCTTGGATAGGTTTGGCTTGGAAGGAAAGAAAAAGCTGTTTTTAAAATAATAAGCTCTATGAGCCAGTAGGTTAATAAGATTATAGCAACACTGAAGATACCATAAAAAAAATCTTTGAAATTGTAATAAGAAGAGGTACTGTCAGATAATGATATTCTGAAGTCATGCTCACTCTTGCCCTAGTATATCTTTACTTTTTCCCCTGAAATGTTCCATGAATGTTTCCAAGGAAATGGCTGTATATTTTATTATTGTTCTTATTTTTACAGTGTGATGTTAGTAATTGACTTTAATGACTAAGTAATTGTCATTTGGTACCCACAGCACACTCAGTGCTATATAGAGTACATAATAGGTAAGTATTATTAGGGCCTTTGGGCTAGGAATCAGAGCCCAAGGCTTCTTCAGAGTCCAGCCACTGATTAGCTTTGTCCAGACTCATCGGTAGCATGAGAGGATAATACCAAAGTTTTCCCAACAATTTTATCAGCTCCAGCCTTCAATGACGCTGAGATTGTGTGAAAGATGAATAATCTCTATATGTCTTAAGTGAAAGAAAGTTGGTAAAACATAGCACTGCATATATATCACGTTGCATCTTATCAGATAATTCGATAACAGTGACGCTTCTAGAGAGGTAGGTGGCTTACATGACTCGAACCCTGGAATGTTTCATTGGACATGAAGTATGACTTTCTTAATCTTGTCTTTTCACTATGGATGCCTGTGCTCCCTTCACCACTTCACCAGTCTGCCACTTCACCAGTCTGTCATCCCAAGAGCAGTGTTGCCCAAGCTGGATCCCGTGAGGTATAAATCTTTACCGTAGGACTTCTCAGAGGCTATAATATGCAAAACTGAGACAATTAATGCGCTATTTCCAAAGCGATTTGACTTTGTTTCATAGAATGTGTATTTATTCTTCACTGGGCAGGTATTAATACTTTACTGAACTAGGAATTCAGTTTAGAGGACTCTGCCTTGGACACCTCTAAACTAGTGTCAAAATTCACTGACTCCAGGAAACATTCATTGGTTGCTCTGTGTTTATTCATCCTAGGGTCACCAGTGCCTGGAACCTATTTATTACTCAAGAAATGTTTGTAGAATTAATAATCAAATGAACAAATGGATGTGTACATGGTGGATTATATCCAGCTCTTCTCTCTTCTAATCAATATTTATGCATCAAGCTTGCATAACACAAATGAGCTCTGCTTGTTAATGATTTTTCTCTGAGTTTCAAGTTTGAGGTCTGTAGGGTGCTGTCACCCCAGCTCGTTTATAACCCTCTTTAATGGTGCCATGTCCTTTATTCATGTTGTTGGCCTGACCCAGCCCCAACGCCATCTTGGCTCTTCATTCGCCCTGCAGTTTCAGCCTCACAAGCAGATCTCCTTGTCTTCTTTGAGCTCTTTCCCTCACACAGATCAAACTCTAAGAGCTTTCGTAACAAAAACCAAATTAGGCCTATGATACCATCATTATAAATGTTCTACTGCAAGGCCAGCACCTTCTTTAAACTCTTGAACTTCATGTTTTCTTCCTTATCCTTAGAAAGAGGAATGAACTGTTATGTATATTTATTTAGATTTTCTATAAACTCACTTTCAGTGCATATGGAAGGAAGCTCTGCAAATGCAAGGAAAAACATCTCCAGAGCCTTGGGTTAGGTACAGGAGGGCAGACAGCGGTGCTGGAAAGTTTCTTGACCGGCACACACACCCCTCCTACAGTCTTCACATTCAATAAGTGTGCCTCCAGTCCTGTTACCGTACTGTCTCCTGAGAACTGGGAAGACGTGTTCACCCATATTTGCTTTTCCCTCAGAAGACAGAGGTGGAAATTGTCTATGCCTTAACTCAGTTGCCAAATCAAAGTAAAACTCCAGCCACCTCCTTTCTTAAAGTAAGAACAATTAATTTTTTAAGACACCATATTTTCTTTAAACACTCTTACCTTACTTAGAAGTATTAAGGGTTATTCTGGCTTCTTTTATACCTTTCAGGAACTCATGAATCGTTAGAGAATTACCCTGTTTCTTTTCTAGATAGTCTCAAGATCATTTTTCCTATAATAGTAATGTATATTAGGGACTGCCATTTGTATCATTATAATCTGCAAAGTAGAATAAGAACTATATGGTAGAAAACAATTGCCAAAGGAAGAGCCGACCAGATTTGAGTGATGTGACACATATATTAATTTGACTGTCATATCTATTTTATGTGCACACTGTTTGAGTTCTGCCCATTGAAGACATCAAAGGTTAAATCACATGACTTAGCCAGTTTTGTTTTGTTTCTGTTTTAATACCAAGTCTTTTTCAACTTGACACTAGATCTCATATATTTTCAAAATCAAAATGAATGCCATGCATTTAAATGAGTTATTATTTTGGCACTCTGCTTATCATTTTTTGTTCTTTCTTGGGATGTGCTGCTGCTGGGGATGGAACTCACTACTTTATTATGGAGAATATGTGTGTGTGTGTGTGTGTATAATAGTTTAAGACTTGCAAGAAGTTGCAAAAATAGTACACATTTTTGTGCTATTCCTGTTTACCCTTCACCCAGCCTACTTCAATGCTATTTTACAAAACCTTAATATACTGTCAAACCAGGAAATTGACATTGGTATAATACTATTGATTCAAATACAGACGTTATTTAAGTTTCATCAGTTCTTTTTAATATTCATTCTTTTAGGGGGTGGGTGTAATTTCAAGAAATTTTATCACATATATAGATTTGTATAACCTCACCACACAATCATGGTACAGAACTGTTCTATGACCACATAGAACAGTTTCCCATTTATGGTCATACTATCTCCCTAACCCTAACCCCTGGTAACCACTGATCTGTTCTAGATCTCAATAACTTTGTAATTTTGAGAATGTTATAGAAATGGAATCATATAGTTTGTAGCGTTTCACAACTGGCTTTTTTTCCTTCCACTCAGCATAATGCCCTTGACATCCTGCAGTGATTGCATATACTGGTCCTATTTGTTCCTATTTATTTCTGATTAGTATGACTAGTATTTGTTGAACTCAGGTTTATTGCTTGGTTTTTGTTAGATTAAGACCATAGTTGTAAAGATCAAGCCAATCACCTAGGAGATTCAGAAACTGGGAGACAATGAGGTGAGGCTAGGGGGCAGGAAGAGAAGCAGCAGGATGGACTGAGGTAGAAATCAAGACCCAGAGTAAGAGGCATGGGGCTATGCCGCCAAGCCCAGAGCGGCAGCAGAGACATGCCAAGATCAAGCTCACAATCTGGAAGTGGGCGTGGCCAGAAAGAAAGATGGGGGTTGATAAGTACCGAATGTCTCCTCCACCTATCCCTGGCTAAAACCCTCATGGCCTCAAACCTACTTACTATTCTCCCTGAGTCTCCTAATATTGTTTCTGCCCCAAGATATCTTGTGTCAATATCATGCCCAGAGTAGAAATGAAGATAAGGTGTAAGGGTTTGAATACTTTCATAGGTAAGAGTTGTAGGTATTTTTTCAAAGTGAAGGAAATTCCTATCAATTGGCCCAGCACATAATGACATGGCAGTATTCCACACCCCTGCAGTGTGGATTCGGCTCAAATTCCAAAGCTTTTTTACAGGCAGAGAAGAGGAAAGAAGTAGAAACTGTGCTTCTTAATTCCAAGTTTATAATTAGAATCAACAGGACCCCTACTTGAGCACTTAAACACCTTTGCTTAGCCTAGATTCAATTGTAAAGTGATAGAAGGAATGGAACTTGCTACAAATTAAAAAAAAAAAAAAAGAGCACCTTTGTAGAAGTCAACATTTGATATTATAGTAAACAAATCCTGCAAATGTCTATGAGCTGGGATCAAGCCAATAGGCAGCTGTACCTATTAAATGCTGCCTCAAAAAAATGTTTCATTGAGTTATTTTCTCCTTACCTTCAAATTTGGAGATGTAGCAGTGTGTGGGCCTCCATTTTTGTAGGACAGAGAAAACTACTACTTTTGAGGCAGAATTCATACAGTCCACATTCATGGAATTCAGCCCCATGATATGTGTGTACCTGTTATATATAGCCTGCAATTGCTTTATCTTTCTAATAAAAGGCAATAGTTACTTAGTCCTGGCTGGAATATATTGGTGAAAGGTGAGTTTCCTGCATAAAGGTACAAGTGCCCAAATGCCCCTGGGCCTCTAAACCTTGCACATAAACCATGAACCTCTTCTGGGTCCCAGAGTTACCTACTCCCAGTCCTGACTGGCCTTTGCTGGAGGATTCCTGCTAGTGCAGCTCTTCCTGGCTTCCCCAACCTCCAGGAATTTGCATCCCATAGTCTTATCTGATTCTCCCTGCTTTAGCCGACTCACTCCCTTGCTCACCCAAGTTTAGTAGCTGCCAGACCAGAACTACTGCCCACCAGAACTACTCACCCTGGATCACATCCTTATCTTGGATCCAGGCCAGACAATAATGGATAAAACTCCTTTACTGCCTTTATCACATCGGCCAAAAACAAAAGCAGACAAGCAAAAAAGCAGAAAATGTGAGAAGATTCTATAAAACTTTAGAAACGTTCAAGTGTGGCAGATCCATAAAGAGTAATTAAGTGAAAAAGTATTCACTAACTTCCCAATCTCCTTTTGGAGCTGGTGTCATGAGTGGTGACCCAGTTCTCAGTACCCGTCAGCAGGTCTGCCCTAGGAGGTGCCCGGCTCTTCTGCGTGGCATATCTCACGTCTCCTCGCTCTCACACCACTCTGCTTTCACGATGCCCTGAGGTGAATATATCTTCTCTTTCTTGTCAGCCTTCACCTCTCTCCTCTAAATTGCATTCTAATAACCGTGCATTGTAAAGTTCAGAAAACAAAGGTTCCCATCAGGTTTTCTCATAAAATATAAAACAATCTCTCTTTCCTGAAAATATGCAGGCTCTGGGGGTTTTAGTAGTTTTGAAATGATGTTTCAGGGATGCTCCAGTGACAAACTTAACCCTGAAGAGAAACCCCCTGCTCTGCTCCTTTGTTATTTACTCAGACACACGATACACACACTGCTTAATTAATTCTTCTGGTATAACATCAATCTTGAGGAACTAACTTGATGCTGTGATAAGTACTCCAGCAAGCCTCCCTCTATTTTCACTATTAATTAATGAAATGTTATTTAAAGTATTGCTGACCTACCTGGGTACCCATGTCAGGCAATTCTACTAACTGAGCGTGAAAGAAAAACATAATAAAAGTATAAAATAAATTTTATTGAACAAAATAGATGAAGAATGAACAATTGTCCTATCAAACCTTTTGGGGGAGAATTCTGAATATATGCTAAAAATGAATTAATCCATCAACATGGGATGGTTAGTAGTTCGTGAGATTTGGCTAGTGATTCCATTTAAAAGCATGCGAACCCCCAGAATCACTGTGGCAATGTAATGGCTGTCATTTGAATTTACTGGTGTGAAAAGGGTGGCTCAGATCACTGTGACTAGTGCACTGTACTTAGCGTCTAAACTTGACATCATATTCAGAGGTACCTTCTTAGTTATGGCAGAAAACGGTGGCAGGGTGGTAAAAAATTAGGAATTAGGGGTATTACCAAGGCTTAAGTAGGTGTATTTTATCTCAGGCTTGTCAGTTAGGATTTTGTTTCTGAAGCTGAGAGAACTACTGGATCAAAGAAGATAGAACAAAACTGATAAGCCTTCAGGAGAATCCATCAACTGCTTCCCACTATTCCCAGATTAGCAAAAGTTTGGGTAAAACCTGTGACAACTGAAGTTTTGTGATAATGATGTTGTTAACTAGTTCCTTTCCATGGAACAAGTTAACCAGGCTACCAGACACTCCTGATGCTGCTGGTAGAATAGTGGTGTTGATTTGTAAAGAAATATTGTGGTCGGTAGGGAAGAAGTGGTTTCCCAAAAGAGAGCCAGGGATCTCTTCTAGAGGGCTGGGTGGGAGCTGTTAGAAATTAACTGCACAAGAAGGATACTAGTAAAAAACCTTTGCCCACAAAAATGCTGATGGGACAATCAGCCCTCATCTCAGCCCTATCTTATGATACCTACCTGCCTCTGGTGTTTATGGATGGCAGGTAATAATGAAAGAGCAAGATAATCTCATAATGTACTTGTTCCTTTAGGGTTGCCATTTGGGGCTCTGATGGAGAGGGGGGTGGGAAGAGGGACCCTGAATCCTCTGTTCGCTATACTGCCACCCCTTCCCTCCACATAGGCCCCCAAGCACAGAATGCTATAGACCAGGACCCACCAAACTTTTTCTATGAAGGACCAGATCGTAAATACTTCAGGCTTTTTGGGCCACCTATGGTCTCTGTCACATATTCTTTGTTGTAACCCTTTAAAATGTGAAAAACTATTCTGAGGTCATCATTCTCAGCTGTACAAAAGCATAGTTTGTCGACTTCTGTTATAGACCCGTACACTCTCTGTTACTAGGTGAGACTTGTCTCCAAAGTCGGGTGTGGTCTCCTACCCTGACGAGCTAGCTCCTCTTCCTGTCACATAACACCAGGCTAGATAGAGGCAGGCTGGAGCCTCCTGCCGCACTCCCTGCTGGTCGGCACAAACTCCAAATGCTGATACCAGTGGTTACGGTTACTGTGAGTGTGAATGTCCTTTGTCGGAGAGCAGAGCCGGTTGCCTCCTATCCTCTATCTGCATATGTGAAACTGGTAGGCAACTTCTTAGCTTTCAAGCTCTTGAGAAAGAGTGGAGAATTGAAGGGGTGTGGGAGCTGAAGATGGTGCAAGAAAAAACACTCCATGGAGCAAAAATGGTTCCACCTTACCTACTCTGGCCTTATTTTTAAGTCTTCAAAGTTTCCATTTTGTTGACTGAGAACTCTTCTTTGCTGGGTGAAAGGAGGGGGAACTTTGGCTTCCCTTACAGGCTAGAGTTTGCCAACAACAGTTAGGTACCTAAAACACAAATTGTAATCTCTTGTCATTCTTTGTTATAAAACAATAGGAAATCTGACCATGACTAGATTTTACTGACATGACCCAGGGATTGGATATAATTCACTGAAAAAGAGAATTTATCCTATAAATTAGGAGGATCTATACAGTTTTAATTAAAAAGAAAAATTGACACAATATGATTGTGAATGTTTAGATATTAGTAACATTTATAATTGTTGAAGTGCGTGAAAAATGTTGGATCTAACACAGAAAGGTTAGTGTTACATTTTCCCCACATTCTAGACGATTTTGTGTGTGACACTTGATTTGCTGATGAGATACTCTTAACACCAATCCTGAGTGCACACAACTTTAGAAAAATTATCTGTAATTGTATTTCAAATTGCTAACCAATTAAAACATAAGATCTAGAAATTGGAACTTTTGAAATGAGAACTGGCCATACAACCTAGAGGTTTAATGAGTCAGGTTGTCTTTGAGAAAGTCAGCACATGGACCGCTGAGAGAGGCAGGGCTGAAATCAGTAATAAAAGCAATAGCCAAACCTGTCAGATTTGTCCCACAGCACCCCTGAGCCTCTGTCAACATCTCTCCACTGGGATGAGGTGGGTCACAGGTGGGCGGGTGATGGTGTGGTTTCGTCCTAGGGTGTGAATGAGAACATGAATATAGCACAAAGCACTCTGATCCCTACACGTGACACTGTTCTGCTTATCTACACGCACAGCTGTGAGGCTACAGCCTGACCCCAAAGAGCAGTTTGTTATTTGTGACAACCCTGTGTGCATTGTGTTCTCTTCCTGACCAACACCACCCCATCCCCCCAAAATAAAATGAGTCAGAGTTTAACATATTTAGTCTAATCTGTGCTGCGAGATTTAAATGACCACTGATTTACCCCATTGTGGAAACTCAAGATAGGAAAATGGGAGGGTCCTGGAGGCTTTCAGCTTGGGGGGAGGGTGGTCAGTCGTTCAGAGCAAACCAGTTTCTCAAAAACTGCAGTTCAGTTTCATCCTGCCTCCAAGCTTTATTAATCAGCCACATTGCGGTTGCCATGCTCCAGAGCACACAGAATTTATGTCCTTGTGCTCTTCCCTCTAGGAGCTAATTAATATGTTTCGTTGAGGAAAAAGCGCTCTCTCTACATGTTTCTTCTCCTTGCAGTAACGATCGAGTCTCCCATCTTAAAACCAAATAACCCACTGCCACCACGATCCCAGGACAGCTTCAGTCCTGCTCCCATTTACTTAATTCATCTCTTCCCTCCATGTAGAAAACTCACCCATTAAAACAAAACAAAATCCCAAGCAAATTTCCCTGGGATTTCCTGGAAAAAGACTTGACAGGAGCCAGAGGGAGTGCTTTCTGGCTTTATTTCCGGTCCCCCACTCACTGTTTAGTTTACAGCTGGAATTACAGGGGGGCGAGGGGAATACTTTAATGGGTTTGCTTGTTGTGCTCTTCTTTTGCAATGATTTCCAGTACTAAAGGAAATTAAACCCTTTGACCTTCCTTAAATCTGAAAGTGAAGAAATATATATGATTCTTAATATTATATTCCTTGCAGTTTGGGTATCCCAGTGAATTAAATGTTTTTAGAAGTGTTTAGGGAATATGCTATTCCAGATATGTGTTATCGTGTAACACACTACCCCAAAACTTAGTGGATTTAAACAATACCCATTTTTTTATATATCACATTTTGTGAGTTAGACATTTAGACAGGGTTTGGTTGGGTGATCCTTCTGTTTTCCACAGTGCCAGCAGAGATCGTTCAGTGGTGTTCGGCTGGTAGACAGAATGTTCTGGGGGATCTGACATGGCTGACACTTTAGCAGGGGTTGCCGAAGGGCTGGACTCAGCAGGGACTGTTGAAGACAGGGCCTACCTGTGACCCCTTCAGCATGGCATTCTCAGGGTGGACAGGCTTCACAGATGGTGGCTCAAGGACCCTACAGCAAGAGTTCTAGTGAGCAAAATGGAACTACTTGGTCCTTTGCAACTCAATCTTGGAAGTCACCTAACATCATGTCTGTCATACTCTTTGGTCAAACAGTTACCCAGAATCAAGAAGAGATAACATGGAAAGAACTTGCAACCATGTTGTATTATCATTATAAATGCACAAAGGAAACACTCTATCCTCTTACATGTTAGACATTCATTTTATGACCATGGTTTAGGAAATTTCCTTCCTTAGCCTTTTCCAGAATGTAGTATTTCTAAGATATTGTTCTCAACATTTAGAGTTTCATACTAGTGACTCCTAGTATATAAAGGACACAAAATTCCAGCTCTTGATTTTAAAGTCCAATTTTTAAAAAAAAAAAAAAATTGAGGAGGATTGACATAGAGAAGCCATTTTTTTTTTAAATTTTACTAAGGAAAAACATTTAAAAATAATAATTGCCACAATACACACATGACTCTTTATATTCACTACCATTTCTTAAAACAAAAGGCAAGTTCATATCAAAAAATAGGAAGGACATATCCTTAAAATAAAGAAACTTCCTTTAAATTGAATAAATTTACTTTTATGAAAAAGGTATATTCTTTGTTTTTCTCATTTTACTATAGGCTAAGGAAACTTTCTCATGAAGTCTATTCTGTAGATGTGCATTTGGGATTCACTTTTCTAGACAAAAGTTCTCAAGTATGCCATTTATCAGACTTTCTTGGGACACTCAAGATTTTATGATCAAAATTTTAGATTCACATTAGTTTCATCAATCGCATAGTTATATGTTATAGACTCTAGGGTCTGAGTGAAACCTACTAAGTTAAATTCAAATTAAATTAGCTAGATCTTACTGATTATTTAAAACATAGTCTCACAGAATCTTAGAGTCTCATGGAGTTTCAGAGTAAGATGCCATAGGACATAGTGTCTACCAGGGGTCAAATCGTAAATCAGTTGTAGAGATAAGACTGGCAAATAATGTCATAATGTCAGAATATGTAGAAATTATGCAGAAGTTGCCCATGAAAACTAGAGTAGTCTAGGATATCCTCACAAAGAATGTGGAAGTGAAGTTCAAGGTAGAGGATTTGGATAAAAGACAGGAGAAAGACACTTCAGGTAAGGTTAACTGGATAAGGGTTCAAAGATAAAAATGACTATTGTGTATTTAAGGTACATCAAGAGATTTTTGGTCAACTGATTTTTAACATGCCTTGTCTTAGGTTTTAGAAGAGAAAACAAAGTAGATTCAACATTCTTTTGTTTTGTTTTTGAGCCATAATATAAATGATTAAAATTTCTACTTTTTTCTCAAAGTGATCACATTTTTTTCTTCCTAATGTGAGAAGCAGATGGCTAACTGCTCATGCTAGGTACAAATCATTTATAATCATAATCAAGATAATCAGCCACTAAATAACAGCTTCACTACTGTGGGTCAACACCTGAGCATTTGGGCAACCTTTCCTGAAATACCTAAGAGTACTCCTGACAGTTTGAGGTTGAGGAACCCTTGAATGATGTTTCATCACTAATGACAAAATAAATCTGAAGTGTCAAGAAGTGCTGCCCTGCCTTGGCTTCATCAGCAGTAATCGATTAGGACCAACATCCATTAGTCCAAGGCCGATTCTGGTATTTACTCACGCATGGCTCTGGTCTGGCAGCTTAGGTAACTGCCTCTTTAGAGAAACAAAAGGTCATGTTGGAGCATCAGAAATGGACTGCTGAATTTTCCTTTTAGATATTTAACTGGAATCTGTTATAATCTAATCTGTTTTTTATTGTGGTATCTACTGCCTAAACTTAAAAAAAAAAAAAAAAAACAGCAACAAAAAGCCTTACATGTAGTTTTCCAAGAAAGGGGTCTCGGAGGACTTGTGTAATCATTTTCCAATCAATATCAATCAAGCACCATGTGACCTTTGAGTCCATTTTCAGACGAGATTGGGCGCATTCAGGATGGTATGGCTGTAGACCAATTTCAGACTTCTTTCTTTCCATCCTCACACAGTCACATCCCCAGTGTCTGGAAATGGCCTGAGTTAAGCCATAAAAATCCCTCCCCTCCGTATCTTTCTGTTGTTTAAAATATCAAAAGATATAATATGGACATTGTTCAAAGATTATTTTCTTGTTCTGTTTCTCTAAAATACCAATTCCTTTTAGATTTTTATGCTGTATTTGTTCGCTGAGGTGATATAAAAGAGACTTCTCTAAGAAAAAAACATCCTATCATTGTTTGCAAGTATGCTTAAACTTGAGGAGATTAGTAAACTTCTCGCAAGCCTGTTTTTCATCATTTTCTGGAAATAAGACACACAATAGCGCTGTTCTTCCGAAATAGCTCACTCTCTTGGTGGCAGAGCCCTTTGCTGTGCTCTGCTGTTTTGTGGCTGTGGTTCGAGGGCAGTCATGTCCACGTTAATATGCTTAATGTTTCTCTTCTGTTTCCACGGCTCGACCATTCGTTGCAGTTCTTCTTTCAGTCCGATGACATCGCTCCCCTTTGCTCCTGCGAATTGCAGTTGTACTAAGCAACACGCCCTGCTCTCATTTCCTCACTGCCACTCTGCTTTAGTCTCCTGTTCTCTGATTTCAACATGAGTGCTGTACCAAGTTGCCCCTTCAGTGACCACTGGCGACCTCTTCCAAGACAAGCCCAAAGGTCTGCTCTGAGTTCCCGGCACTGTTGAGCAACCTTTCCTGTTTTCTTTTCTTCAGAGTGTCCACCTCTCTGTCTACACCCTCTTCTTATCTCCTTGCCCACAAGTCTCTTATTTCTGACTTTTCCTTCTCTAAACGTGGCTATTTCTCCAAGGTTGATCCTTAGGTCTTTGTTCTCCCTTTCATTCACCCTTGCAGAGAAATCCCATATTTCACAAGGCTCTAAACTGCTCTTCTGTGCTGCCCCTTCCCAAGCTTGTTTCTTCTCTTCTGGACCCCAACCTCCGTGTTAAGCTTTATATTGCCTCTCAGGTGCTCCCACTCTCCCGTCACTACATACCTGCCCTCGGCACTGCTGCAGGCAAACTTTTCCTCAGAGCAGGAGTCTGCAAACTCCAGCCTACAGGCCATATCCAACTGTCTCCCTCTTTTTAAAATAGTTTTAGTGGCGCACAGCCATGCCAGTTAGCTTACATATGGCCTATGGCTGCTTTCATGCTGCAGCAGCAGAGTGAGGTAGTTGTGACAGCACCTATAGCCTGAAAAGTCTGAACTATTTAGTCTGGCCTTGTATGGAAAAAAATGTCTGTTCCGTTTCTGGACCTCTTCCCACTGCTCCATGCCCTTCTTCCCCATCCCCTTTCCTCATACCTTGCAAAATGCCTGGCTTAACAGCAGGAGCTCAGCCAAGAGCTGTAGAATTAGTGACCATCCACTTTATTTGTAGGCTCCATGATTGGGGTTATTGGAAAAGGGTTCAGTCAATTACCACTGTCTCCCATAGCACAGGCCCTAGAGTGGGGGAAGTTCGCAGAGGCAGGGATCCCGTTGGTGTGGAACTGATATGTGATATCCATGGCACACCATAACGTGATTCACTACAATGCTCTTGATTCCTCATACTTCTTTCTTTACTGTTTTGGACACCAAGTGAGCTGTAATTGTGAGCTGCAGAGCCACACATGCAGAAAATATTTTAATATCTCTTCCCCTATCCAGTGGACATGCTGTTTACTAGTCATTTGAGAAAAGATATAGAGAATAGATTATTAGAACTCTTCTTCTGCAGTTGGCTCACTGGATTCATTGAAAGTGTCTTAAGGCTTTGACAGGCTATTTAATGCCCAAGGGGACTTAGGTAACAAGTAGTGATGTTGCTTGATATGGCATTACCTGCTTATGCAAGCAGATGCATCGGTCTCTGCCTGGACCAACGGACTTAAATGTCAGACTTTCCAAATGTAACAGTCAGAGATGTTCTGTAGACTGCATCTGATATTTACAGTTCTTTCTAGCAAAGGTGAGCTGACTTTTGTTGCAGATATTCTCCATTGCAAATTAGAAAGGTTTTTTTTTCTTTTGTACATATGCCTTTGATATTATTACTTTATTTTGATTTTGTGAAAGTCCATAGACATATTTGAACACATAATGGCACTTACCTGTGGCTACCAAAAATAGAAATTGGAAAAAGTGAAGGATCGGCTTTAGGAGTCTATTAATTATTTAAATAGTTTCAAGCTGCAAAACAATAAGTCTTTGAGATTTAAAAAATTAGATTACTTTTCCGATGTTGTTTCAGGTGATTTCTTTTCAAAAGTTGAGCTAAGGGAAGGCAAAAGCTGTAATTTCCACTTTCCACACTATTCCAAAGCCCACTCCCTTCCTTCCTGTTGTCTTTTCATCACCATTTTGTTCTTTTTTTTCTTTCTCTAACACCAATAGTTACATTAGTTGTTGTTTTGTGAATAACCATGTTTTACACGGTGTTGAACGCTTTATCCCACTTAATACCTCAAAAACCCTGTGAGGTAAGTCCTGTATTTGATCCCATTATACAGAGGAGAAAATTAAGGCACAAAGAAATTAAGTAATTTACCCAGGATTGAACAGCTAGTAGGTGGTGGAACGAAAATTCAGATCTAGGCTGTGTGTTTCAGAAGCCTGGGCTCTTAACTATTGGTCGCCTGACCTTGAAGTTCAGAGTGATCAGAGGTAGTGGAATGAAGATGAAGGATGTTGCACTTGGTTATGAAACAACAACAAAGCCAGTTCTACCTCGACCCCCATTGCTTTAGTAATGGGTTCACTTTTCAGCCTATTCAGTGAAAGAATCCCATAGAGCAAGTACTGAACTTGAGATTTTATGTTATCATTTCTAAAAATTCAAGCACGGAATTTGAAACCAGTTTGAGAGAAATAGCATATTGTAGATACAGAGGGAGACGCTGCAGCCTTATTTGCATTGGCTAGGTGCAGGGGAAGCAGGGCACAGATAGTGTTCCCTGGAATCAGCCTTTTATGGACTGCAGTGGGATCTGGCTGAAGGATGGCCATATTCACAGTCACCCATTTTGAGGGCAGCAAGGAAGAGAGATTCCCCTATCTCACCTTACTCCCTACCCTACTCCACCCCCCAGACAGAACACAAAGACTTGGCCAGCTTTGCAGTGCTGACCAACACCATTATGTAGAAACCCCTTCTAATTAAATCTGGAGTGCTAATTGGTCAGTTGGTTAAAAAAAAAAAAGGTAATAGGACAGTTGGTAAAAGCAGGAAAATATGTAATAAATATATGTACTTAAATATCATGTTTTAAATATACAAGCATACATTTATTTGACCATCTTTGGATGCAGAAGCAAAGACTTTTATTTGAGTAGAGATTTGCAAGCTAAAGTGCCCCATTGTTTTTCTTGTAATACCATAGCCATTATGTGGCTTTGATTTCCAGTTTTAATTTTTTTAAAGTGGAGTGAAGGCTTAAAGACAAGACATGGTTGCCTCAATCTGAGCACAGAATCTTTCAACTTTGTGAACTTTTTCAGTCATTTAGAATTGTATTAATCGCATTTATTTAATAGCAATAATTTCCTTTTGCATCTAGTCTTCCCCAAATCTCTCTTAAGTTAGTTTTTATAGAAGTAGCTCCAGTTCCTTTCATACTCACATTTCATTATTCATGTGATTGATGTTTAATTAAATACATAATTAATAACATGCAGAACTGACATAAACAAGTTGAGCATAAATAGAGTAAGCCTACAGCACTGCTAGAGAAGCAGAAGGAAGATGGTGAATTCAAGGAAAAAGTTCAAAGAAGCAGTTTTCCGTGTTTGTGGATGGGTTGGTTAATCCATTGAGTTGGTTAAAAACTGGCTAAGTGGGCTTCTACTGTTGATATAACACAAGTTTGTGGGATAGAACCCTACCTTTGTGAAGATAATTGCAGCCGCCCTTTGTGTAAGGAGTAATATCTATAGAGTAATGAGCAAAATTTAGGCAATAAGGTGTTTTTTTCTTAATCCTGTGAGTACAATAGATTATATTATATTATTCATTTCAACAACCATTTCCAGAACAGTTATTGTTATTCTTAAAGATTTATGTTCTTTTTTTACTTTGACTTAACAATTTCTTTTAACCTAAGAAAACCCCTTATAAAAGGTGAGTGTAATCATTGCCTCATGGATGTTATTTATCATTGAATTCAAAATACCAGCACAAAATGTTTTTCACTGAAAATCAATTTGTGAATAAATAGTGTAGTGAACTATAGAGTAATACATTATCCATGGATAGCTGGTGTACTTAAAATAATTTTTAAAAACTTACTGGCTAAAAGTCACTATGAGAAAAACACTACGTAGACCATTTCTTAAAATTGTTCTGTTTAGTTTAAATATGGTTTAAAATGGTGCTGGGGGAAAAGACATGGCCCCTTAGGGATTGTCAGAAAGAATCTAAAGCAGCTTAGCAAAGGGACAGAAATGGAAATGTAATATTTGTCAGGAGAAATGAGGGTATGATTAAATAAAATGGAATCAGCCCTCATGTTAGAAATACCTTAGTGGGGAAGTCATGCTGGAGGCCCCTTTTGTCTTCTGAAAGGAGAGAGGCTAGGCTGCCAAGAATGGCCTGAGCCCAGCTGTGGGGAGGAGTAGAGTGAGCCTCAGACTGTGTTTATTTCTCAGGTCAGCTTCAACATCCTGAAAGCCTAGCTAAATTAAAATCTTCATTGGATTCATGAAAGGATCCAAGATCCTTTAAAGGAGATCTTGCTGTTCTGTGTTGTTGACATCAACATATTCTGGAGCCTACATCTTCTCCTCTCAAATATGTATTAGACAAATACAAACTTTAAGTAAAAAACAACAACAAAACATATATTAGCTTATGTGTTATAATGGAAAGCACACCATCTTAAAAGTGTTTTAAAATCCTAGTGCACCCAGGTCATGTGGGGATCTTGTTCCAATGCAGATTCTGGGTCTGTAGGGCCAGAGTAGAGCCTTAGAGCATTTCTAGCAAGTTTCCCCAGTATGCTAGTGCTGTTAGTCTAGGGGTCATACTCTGAGGAGCAAGGATCTATAAGACCTGATTTAAAATACTGGCTTCTCACAGCCTTGATTTTCCCACATGTAAAATAAGGGACTTCGAACTAAAATACCTTTTAATTCTGACCATTAGCAACATCATGAGGAGTGGATAGCTGAGAAGGATGGTCCATATCAAGAGCACATCTTTGCTCTGAGTTTCTAAGGTCTCCCATCATAACATTGTGAAGACAAGTAAATAGAAAAACAAATGAGGCAGGAAGTACAATTTGTCTTCTGACAATTCAGAGTTTTATTCAGAGTTTCTAGTTTTATTCACTTTGTGCCTTTGCTAACATTGAAAGGTTTGAATTTAATTAGACCACATGATCAATCAATGACCCTTCTAATTGTGCTATTTGTCTCAAATAAGTTCCTGGGTAGGCTTAATTCTGTTCATAGCATGTTCAGTGTAACAGTCTAATCACCAATAATAATCCAACATAGGCGCAAAAGATTATTACCTTTAGGTCTGAAACATATTTTTAACCAAAGTAGAACCACAGCTTAATACTACTTTATTTTTTTCTAGATCTGTCAGTTTTGGAGGAATTTAATACCATCTTGAAATCTTCCTTATCCTTTATAATCAGCTCACATATTGCCTCCTTACTGAAACTTTTTCAGAGCCCACAGTCACAATTAGTAGCCACCTCCTGCTCCTCTGGTCCCAGTTACACCTTCAATAGGGCACACACCTTGGTTAGGCTCATTGAGTTATGTGTTTAGTATCTTCCTCACTGAATTATGAGCTCTTTAAGCCATCTTGATGGAGCAGAAAGAGACCTTGGGGACTTGGAGCCCAGGTACCTGAGTGAGTACTTCAGCACAGTTCTATCCTGGTCATATGTCCCCAGAAGGCCATGTACATTTCTGGTCTGGATGCCCCTCTCGGTAGTGCCCATGATCAAATGATGTTCAGAGGGTTGTATGAAGTAATGAGAGTGAAACTGTCTCCTTCCTCTCCTGGCTTAGAGTAGGCATCAGACACACGTTTGCTGTGTTTTACTTTCTCTAAGGCCAGGGATCATGACTTATAAATTCTTATATTTCCAGCACTTCAAGAAAAGTTATGCATAGTAGGTGCTCAACGAATTCTTTAAAATTGAATTTAATATTCTCTCTTTTAAAGAGATTGGGATGTGTTTATTTTAGGCATAGAAATAACACATGAAGGAGAAAAAATTCTTTGGCTTTCTCCTAATAGCTTTTTGAAATATGTGAAATGTATTTTGGAGTAGTTATTCAAATTCTGACAGATTTATTTCTGGTTTGCTTAGTTTAAGTATCCTAAACACAAGAGGAGAAAAGATAAACACTATGGGGAAAAAATAAAACCACCTGTATTTAATAGGCAGTTCCTATAGGGTATCCAGTTTTATAAATTTAAATGTATCAACTTCTGGGAAGAATCAGAGGAAAATGATAATAGTTACCTTTGAGAAGAGGGCCAGGGTGAAAGAAAAGGAGGCTTTTATTTTCATCTTATGCATTGCTACATGGTTTGAATTTTTGGCCATTTAGGCATATTTGTTTGTATAAATATATGTTAATAGGGATATCTGGGGGGAACTGAAGGATGGGCCATTTACATTTGACTCTTTTGTATATTAAAACTCCTATAAATGTTATTTTTAAGCTTTATTTTTCAAATGGCTTAAGTACAAGGTGAGAATAACAAATGAAGGTTTTCTGCTTCCTGTCAAGTCCCTATGCTGTCTCCATCACCAAAGTCCAGGGCAAGCTCAGTGAGCTCACCCTCTACTACCTCTGAGCTTGTGGAAGCTCCTGAGGTGGGGCTGTGTCCTCACACTCCTGCTGGGCGGGGAGCTCTAACACCCAGCTTTTAAGCTCTTAAAGTGCCAGAATCACCCAGTTCATAAAGCCATGATACAGCTTAGTGAAGAGGAGGAGGCTGCAGGCAACTGCAGAGAATAAGGGAAATAACAGGAAATAGAGGTCCCCCAGCAGGGGCATCATCTCTCCCAGACAGGAAAAGTCAGAGACTTGCCCCTCTCTGGACCATAGTGCCAGAGCCCCTTCTTTTTTAGCAAGAGATTAGATTTTCATTTTTCCTCTGGCGCCACTGAGCTATTTTCAGCATTGACCCCCTTATCCCCGCTCCTCCACCGAGGGTTGGTAATGTGCCCATTTGGAACGTTTTAGAAGGAGTAGTGCACCTCTTGTCCTATGTCAGAGTAGAATAAAGCAGCATTTTCCCCTAGCTCCTGTCTATCATTTTCTGTTACCCCAGACTTAACTAACTCTATGAGTATAGTGCCTGGAGAGAAGGCACCTCAGAAACATTTAATGTACTGCTTGCAATTCTAGACAGCACCCCCATATAGGGGCTTGGACAAACTGGCATGTTTTCACAGGAGGACAGTCAGGATTGTTAAAGGAACCATATCCACATTATACAAAGAACTGCTGACAAACTGGGATGCAGTCACCACTCACTTTTCTGTGGTTAAATCGTTAACTTCTCTGTGTTTCAGTTTCCTCACCAGTGAACTAGGCTTCCATGGTATTAACTTGCAAGTGTTGTCATGAGGATTAAATAAGATAATTCACGCAAACACTTAGAACTGGTAATGGTTCAGCAAGTGCTAGGGACCGTTTTTTGTTCTTGGAGCTCCAAGAAAGACTCCTATGTTTTCAGATTACAGCAGCCATGGGCTACTCCTGATCTATGGGGCTCACTTTCTGATTCGTAGGTATTTTTTTAAAGATACAGACATTATTATGAACAAGCTTAGCAACTGATTATTCTGAAAGACACAAGTGGCAAATTTGAGCCTCTTATTGCGGTAAATAAGAGATATGTTGCATATGCATTTCTCCAGGTAAATCTGTCTCCTTTTGGAATTCCTTTGTCTTGTGCTGATGCAGTCTTTGAAATGAATCAGGCCTCATAATATGAGTAATCTGTTTGTTGAGAAGGATGATATACAGTCAGCCCTGTAGTACAGAGTAAAATACGCCATCTGCACTCAAGCAAGGATGACCAGCACCTCTTTGCAGTACCCCAGTCTGAATAAAGACAGCTTTTATTTTGTCTAATTGTACAAATTACTTGAACACTGGTCATTCACTGATTCATTGTAGCTGTCTGCACTAGATTATCTATCTGCAAAGCAGCATTTGCATGTCATTGATGTGAGGGTCACCAACCTTTGCCAAATGTCTTCCTTCTTGGTCTCATATTGATCCATTAACTGTGTGTTAAGCAAACAAATTTGGGATGAATGTTTATAAAGGGTATTTCCCAAACTAGTCTAAAGCAATAAATAAACTAGTGAGATTTTTTTTTTTTTTTTAGCTTCTTACTTAGATGCTTCTGGGTATCTTGAATGTGCTTTTGAAAAGGGACTGTTCAAATGGTGCTTTGCTAAAGCAAGGGGAAAGCAGAAATGGATGAAAGATGTAGCAGCTTTTTAAACACTATATCCAGATATAACAAACTTTCATTACTAACTATGCCATTTCCCCCAGACATTGCACACCCTGTTGGAAACCTCCCTGGAGTAACATCTGCTATACCTAACATTATTTCCTCCTGAGACAGATTCTGGACAGAGTTTCTAGGGACCTGGTTTTTTAGAAGCAAGTAAATTAGAAAATTCAAATGTATACTCACAGTGACGCAAGAGGGACAGCTATCTAACTCTTGATTTTCCATTTGTTTCTCTTTTAGAAGCAAAGCCAACCATGTTAAGTTTAATAGTTCCCGAATGACTGACAGTTATTTCCCTTCTCCTCAGGCTCCTTAAACTCCTGACTCCAAGAAAAAGTTTTCTCTTATGAGCAGAGCTTGAGACTATTTTAAGATTAACTCTTGTCATTTCTAAACTCACCTTCCCTAACTTTTTTCCTTCCCAAGAAAGGGCCAGGGCTTTCAGAAGGGACCAGAGAGAAAGAACCCATAGAATCCTCTAGAGGGTCCCTAAGGGCCTGACTTGAGCCCAGGTCATTTGCTACAGAAAGAGATTTCAAGCAGCCTGAAGAATCTTGGCCTTGTTATGGTGCTAAGCGTGACATTCAAACCAAAGGTGACATGACCATGAATCAAATTCCAGGATTGTTCTGTGTGGGGACTGTTTATATCTCCTGCCCATTACCATGAGGCTGGTAAGAACGTGATCGTTTTGTCTTTTGCTTTTGCCATTGGTCGTGGCAGCAGAAGGTAGCCCACAGAGCTTACTTTCCAACTTGAAAGTGGATTTGTGAGTCCTAAAGGGTATATTTTTAAGGAAAATTTTCCCCATGCAAAATGCTGGAATGTATTTTGTCCCTTGTTTATTTGCTGTTACATGTGTCGTTTACTCTCAATCTCTTACGTGTTTCTTTGTTTTCTGTGTGTTGCAGGCAGCATAGTGTACCTCGGGATGATGGTGGGGGCGTTCTTCTGGGGAGGACTGGCAGACAAAGTGGGAAGGAAACAGTCTCTTCTGATTTGCATGTCTGTCAACGGATTCTTTGCCTTCCTTTCTTCATTTGTTCAAGGTTATGGCTTCTTTCTCTTCTGTCGCTTACTTTCTGGATTCGGGTAAGGTTTTCTCCTTCATATTTTATAGTAATGCATTTATTCTTCATAATTGTACCTGTTCTTTACCCCTACCCTAGAGGACCTTATTACCAAGAAATTGTCCCTTAACGTCTCCTTCCCTATCTTCATTGTCACCCTTAGGAGCCACAGTGCTTGTTCTTAGAAATATAATGATCAGCCTTTAAATCCAGAAGAGAAGGGAATACACATCTGTGTTCTTGTGGCTGATTCTTTTAGTGTTTTATTTTTACAAAATTGGTATTGCTTTCAATGGAATGCTGTTTCTGTGGCAGAACACGTTTATAAATGTATTTTTCTTCCGAAAATTTAATATAAGCAAGAAATAGCTCCGGTCCTATGCTAGGAACTAATTAAAGGTTCAAACTATTCAGACATGCTCTTAAATCCAGGATAACAGTGTCTCAAATAAATGTGTGTTTGTTTGTTTGTTTATTGATCTATGTTAACAGCATATTTAACTAGGTAGGAAGTCTGCTTCCTGAGATGTAATAGGTTCTTTTCGTTAAGTTCCTGACTCCCTTGAATTATGGAAGTTGTACTGATAGCCAAATGCAATGGCACAGTATAACCAAGGGTGTAGTCATTTTCTTTAAAGAACTGGAATCACTTATTGCTATCCTAAGTGAATCCTCAGCTTATAAATATCCAGTAGTTCAATTAGGAGGATCCAAGAAACTGCTTCGATAAGGGAAAAATAGTAAAAATCTAAAATTTCTAATTTGTGCTTGAGAACTTTATTTTCATTAGAGAGACATTCAAGGGTGTCTAGCATAAGATGAATCTATAGGTATCATGTAAAATAAGAAAGAGAAAAAAGAAAGGGAAGGAGACAGTACCGGGTGATGAATATGACGAGCACATCAGCTGTGGTCGTTGATGATAATGGTACCCACACAGCAAAACGGAGTTTTGTCAAAAGAGAGGGGCAGAGAACTACAACATGTCTTTTTAATTATGTATAGTAGTACTTTAAAATTAGAGCTAAGGTCAGTAGGAATGTACAGCACCAGAGAGAAAGACTATGTAAGTGGATTGCATCAAGAGTGAAAAGACTTCCTCATGCAGACTAATGGTCACTTTTATAATTCATTCAAAATAATTTATATCATTTTCTGCCATAAGATTTGTGCACATATTAAGACTGGTGGACTAGCCACAAATTTTTCTTATGTTATTTTTAATCTTCTTGTAGCCTCTCATACACTACATTGTTCACACAGTGAGCACTTTGCAAATATGAAACTAAGCTGCACAGATGTCAAGACGCTTCCTCAGTGTGAACACATTTCAGTAAATTGTTTCGGTAAACTTAGAGGGTTGGAAAGTTTGGCAAAGTGTAAAAATATTTTTCCCTTGGGAAAAAAAATGATCAGAATCAATAACTGCTTTGTAATGATGGAAAAAGGAGTCTTTTCAGAAGGGGAGATCTTTGGTGCTCAGAGCTCTGTGTGGGATTGGCTACATACACTGAAGACTTGGGGAGGTAATTTGGCTCATGGATTCAAAGGGCTTCAATGGGCCTAATTTTCAGTGAATTGAGATACCTAAGGAAAAACAAGTGTTACTTGAGGCTATTTGTTAAAGTACGTTCTCAGGGTCCATAGGCTAAAACAACCTCACTACCAGAAAGGTCAAGACTTCCTTCTGCTTTCTATTACCTATGTGTTACCATATGCCTGTCAGGAGAAAGCTAATAGCCTGGGTTCTAAACTTTCCAGTCCTTTCCATTTATAGTCTTATCCAGGAAATTTCAAACCGTATCCACAGACTCAAAATTACTTGACTGTGGTCAAATTATAATGGCTATGTTAATTGCCAATCTGGGTTGTGACATGGTCAACCCAATTGATTGCAGAGAAAGGGGCCATTATGGTGGATGCAAAATATTTGAAACTAATAGACTGTCCAGAAACTAATTCAAGGGCAGTATAGAAGCAGAGACTACTTGGGCATCAATCATCTTCTTCTCTGTCACAGACAAAAATATTCTTTAACCAGCAGCTCAAGGCTGCTGACCTCTAAATAACATAATTTATCTGGCAAAGCACAGACTATGCATTGCTAACTCAGCCAGGCTCTCTAAATCGTTAAACCAGAGGTGAACACACTGTACCTTTGAAAAGTTGGCACAGGACTGGGAGTCCAGAAATCCAAATTCATCTACATTCAATCAATTCCAAGACTTGAGCCAGTTTATAAAGAACCCCTTGAATGAAGGGGATACTAAGTCCCCTTGAGGAAGAATCCTGGTACACTTCTGAACATTTATGCTGTTAATCTTTCTCCCAGCCTTTCCCGAGGGACCTATGGCCTTTTACCAGGTTTACTGTGCATGAGGGAAAAAGAAACAATCAGGCTTTTTGGGACTTCACTAGGCACTAGCTCTGAACTGACAGTAATTCCAGGAGACTCAAAGTGTCACTGTGGTCCACCAATCAGAATAGGGACTTATGGAGGTCAGGAAATCAATGGAGTTTTGGTTCAGGTCTGCTTCAAAGTGGGTCCAGTGAGTCCTTGAATCCATCCTGTGGTTATTTCCCAGTTCCCATTCTACTGACAGAATCTTCCCATTGAGACAGCACCTGTTCACCAGTTCCGCTCACTGGAAATCTCAGAGGAGAAAGAGAATTTCTGGGGCATAGTCCAAGCCCTTCATTTTGCAAATTAAGTTTTAGTGATGGAACCAGGAATGAACAGCTAGGATTTAAGTTGCAATTAAATCCTCTTGAACTAGCAACTCTGTAAACAAGTAAATTGTGCATTCTGAGTCCACGGTTAAGATGTATTTATGTCGATTTTATTGCAAATGCCATAGGCTGCTCTATCTTATTTAATTACTGAAGCATCATTAGCAGCACTATGTTATATTCCTGTTTCTGCAGGTAACAAAGACTGGAAAGGATTCTTGTTTTAGCCTGAAGTCTACCTGGGCTTATGGTTTCATTGGCTCTAAATGTGCTTTCCTCTTAATTCACCACACTGAGTCATGAGTATATTTTCTTAGAAACGTAAATATGTCCCGTTGCCAAATTCTGTGTGACTTTAAATATTCATTCAATACAAAGAATGATTTTCCTGCTAGAGACAACAGTGTTTTGTGCAAATGAGGTATAGGACATCGCCAATTATTCATGTCTCTCACTTTTGTAAGTGAATCTCACTCCAAGGGACAGACACTTCCCTCTCCTCTTCTGTTACAGAAAATTAGAAAGATGGGAAATGGAATTGACACCACTGATTCATTTTCATTTGCCTGGAATTAAGTTATTTGTTTCCAGCTACTGTTAATTATGGGAATGATAATGCTTCAGATTCCAGATAATGTCAGAGTTGAGAACTGCTCACAGATGCCCTGGCACTGCTAAGCATGAAGGTCAGGAGAAAAAATATAACAGCAACAGAAGTTAAAATGAAATTTCAATGTGTTTGTCTATCATAAGTGAATGAATGGTCACTTCTCTGTCTGCAAATGGAACCTCACAAATGCATTCTTCACAGCTCTTTGCAATATCCATCCATTAGCTATATTAAGTTATAATAACCAGAATGCCTTTGCTTTGTAGAAATATAATCACCGTTAACTGGAATCCTTCCAAGTGTTTTGTATGTAGCATCTCATTTATTTCTGCACATTTAAAAAATAATTAGATATGCAAAAATATTATGCCTTTCTTAAACTAGAAAATCAATAAACCCCAAGGTTTTAGTCTAATTCTAAACTATAATGCCTTCCAAGTAGTCTTTCTTTTAAGATATGTTTTACTTCCTTATCATATTGGAGAAATGAAGACTCATTTAAAATGTTTCAAAATTTTAAAAGTGTGTTGTATCAAGCACCTATATTGTGCTTGCCCTGTGAGAGATTCTGTGTTAAGCTCTTTATAAATATTCATTCAAAAACCTTTTGGTGACCCTATGAGGAAGATACTATTTATTCTACACACTTTATGGATGAGGCAATTGAGGCACAGAGAGATTAAGTAATTGTTCAAGGTCATACAGTGATACCTAGGCAGTCTGGCTGCATAGTCCATGCTCATAACCACCAGGCCGTGCTGTCTCAGATTCAACAAAGAATATCTCCAATTTTATATAATACATGATAGGCACTAAATAAACATTTCAAAATGACCAATTCAGGAAGATTTCTGATTTAGAGAATCAAAATGGAAAGACCCCTCCCAATATGGAAGATGAGACAACAGACTAAATTAGCTTTAATCCAAAAATAAGTGTAAACTCAAATAGTAAACAGTGGGCCAGTGTTTTCTTAGGCCCAAGGCATTCAACAGGCCACAGGTAGCTCCCAAGCACTTGAAATGTGACCAAATTAAGATGCGCTATAAGTACAAAATACATAGCACTAGATTTCAAAGGCTTAACACATGTAAAAGAATGCAAAGTATCTCATTAATTAATAATTTTTATACTGATCACATGTCAAATCATAATATTTGGCTATGTGGAATATATATAAATGGATATATATTAAAATTAATTTCACATGATTTTGTCACCATGTTTTACTGTCTTTTCTAGAAAATATATGTGGCCCATGTGGTAATTCTATTAGAAAGCATTGTCTTAGACAATGCCTTTTATGAGACTGTCCAGCATACAGGTTGACCTTTTGGGCATACTTTATTTCCCAGTATACCCTTTGGCAAAGTGCTGTTGATATCAAGAAAGAAATAATAGAGCAAAAATATTTTCAGACTCACAATATATAATTGTGAAAAATTAGCCATATGCACTCTTTAGAATTGACTCTGTCAGCTCCTTGAGGACAGGAACTGTGTTCATGTCTGTACCTCCAGTAACTGGTGGTGTACCTGGCCTAGAGTTTGGCTGGGTTAAGGGGTGGCTGAGAGGGTGATGGATGGATGGGTAAACAGCAGGTGAGTGGGAGAGTGAATAGAGGAATGGCTAAGTAGATGTGTACAGGAAGTAGCTGGAAAATTCTGCATATTTTTATCATCATTTCTTGCAGTTCATCATATTGGTCATCACCATCTGTATTCGTGACACCATTTAGATGCTGTGTGAATGAATGCATTCTTCCAGCTCTCTCAATAGCAGGATTAATTTTTTTTCCCAGGAAGCATTAGAATCCTGATCTATGACTCTACCTTTTCCCCCAGCTGCTGCGGATGCATAGACGTCCATAAGCTGGGGTGGGGGAGGGGTGCTTAAGGCGCTAATCTTAAGACAACCAAGGCCTAGGGGAGTTGGATTGAAGCCATGTTTTCTTAGAAACACCACTTTTACCCAAATTATATGTTTGCAGCTCAATGTTTTTAGAATAGTCACTTTCCACTAATAATTCTATCCATAGTTTATATTATATTGATAATATAACAACTACCCATATCAAAGAGTATTATTCTTTAAATTGTGGCTTTGGCAATTGGAGTTCTAAAGCTATCCAAACTACCCATCCTTTAGCACTGCCACTGGGCATGGGAGATCCCCATTCTTGATTTGATGATTGGTTCGGTTACCAGTAAGTGCTATTTTATTTCTGTCTTGAGTACTCAAAATAAACATATGCATTCTAATCAATATAACAATCTCATTTTCTGTGCCAACCCAGCTCATTCAGAGACCATTAGCTCTATGGCTCATCTCCTAAAATGAACAAAATTTTTATTCTATAGACCCTCATTTGAGAACCCTTAACCTGAATAGAAGACACTGATTATATCGTCTCTCCAGAGCTCATCTAGTATCTCATAATTCCACTGGACGGAAGCATTATACCCCGTTCTGTTGGTATCTAAACCAGCTGCTGCAGGGTAGCAGTGAGGAAGTACAGTTGCAAACAGCCTCCCAGAAGTGTTTAAAGCCATTTTCACAGTCACCATGTCACCGGTGGGACATAGTATCCTTTAAAAATTAAAACATTTGTTAAATTGATCAAATATTGGGATTTTTTTTTTGCAAATATCGTGGAATATTCAACACTGAGCAGAAAGCCCATCAGAATCTTATGCTAAGCTCTATAAACCACATAGGTAGGTCACCACTTTCACCTTTTGGTAACATAGATTAATTGCAGGTTCAAGGTTTTAATCTCTATCCTAAACATAGAGATTATAATATTAAACTTATAAAATGATAGAAAATACACATTCCTTGGTATGCTAAGAGAGAGCACATGTGTCGCTAAAGCTTGTTTTGGCTTTGTCCTTTGCATCTCACATGGCTATGCGGGGCCTGGTTTCACGTGTTCTCTGTACCTCTTGGCAGGATTGGAGGAGCCATTCCTACTGTGTTCTCCTACTTTGCTGAAGTGCTGGCCCGAGAGAAGCGGGGCGAGCATCTGAGCTGGCTCTGCATGTTCTGGATGATTGGTGGCATCTACGCCTCTGCCATGGCCTGGGCCATCATCCCGCATTATGGTAAGAGGCTGGCCTTTCACCAGCTGGGTGGTCACCTCGTTTTACTTCAACCTCCACTCCCATCCCTTTTCTCTCTTGTAAATGCCAGTTTTAGAACAACACTGTCCTCATCATGTTTCTCTCTTTTGTAATACCTAGAATTTTTTCCACTTCTACAGCGATTCATATAAGGTAAGACTGTGCAATGGCCGGTTAGGAATACTATTACATTTTGCTCTTTTTAGAGCCATGGCTTTCATTTTTTTCCTATATACTATCAACTCTGAGGTCCCCACCCAAGAGGACATGAGAGGATACACAGATCATAACAGCATATAAGGCAACATGACTTACAGTTACTTTGAGGACTGTCATATACATCAGACACACACAAGTGCCTTTATTTATTCTCTCTGGGCTCAGTCCAAAGCTCGACCCCATGTCAGGTCCACTCTTCCAGTAGCTCAGGACTGGGATAGCAGCAGGAAGAGTTCTGTCTTGTCATGGACCATCAATTTGCTGAACTTAACAGGTAACTCTGCTGTCCTTGCTCTGCAGATCCCCTCCTCAGTTTCTCCCAAGTACTTATCCTGCCCCCTCAAAATACCTGAAGGTTTCATGTTTCTGAGCAGTATTCTTCCACTCAGAACCCAAAAGTTCCCAGTTTCTCACCCACAGTGAAATTCAGGGAATGGTTAACAGAATCTGGAAAATGGATTTAATATATAAGGAAAAGCGGGGAGAGGTATTCTGGTTATATTCGTGTGTATGTGTATGTATGTTTGTGTGCGCGCAAACAAGCTGAAGTTTGCAAAGTATGACTACTATATAAAGCTACGTGTGACGCAAAAACTCACTCTTTATTCTAAAATCTAATCAATCTAAAAATGAGAGTTCAAAAATTCACTTTTCTTTTCTATTTTTCTGCCCTTTTTTTTTTTATACACAGAGCAATTTTTTATTATGAAGCATAGTTCTGTTAGGGAACAACCGTAAGTGAATTCAACTCATTGCTAAAAGCAAAGACAAGAGAGACGTTAGTATTTAGATGTGTTGTTATTTATTTTAAAATACTGAGTTATAAAATTCATGTTGTCATACTCTCTTTTAATAAACCTAAAAAGTTACATGCAAACTAAAATTGTGTTTAGCAACAACAGAAACAATACATAAGGGATTGGTTACTTGGCCCCAAGAGAACTTTTCTTTGTCAAACATGTAGGTTGAGGGTGGAGTGCCAAGCTTAAGTGATGAGCTTGCCTTTTTTAGACTCTGTTCTCTTCTGGGCCAGAGGTCCCCTCATATAGGCAGTTGCCTGTCTCCATCATGAGGCTCGTCTTCTGCCACCACCTAAGGAATTAAAGTTGTTTCTTCTCCTTCATCTGGGACCTGAGGACCTCAGCTACCTGGAACCTTCTTCTGTAGGGCAACGTCTAACTCCTGTCCAACCCAGCCGGCAGTTTGGAATGGAAAAACGACTTTAGTGCCACGTGAGGGATTGCTTCTTAGGAAGGGTGTATAGGGAGACAAAAAGGAGACACAGAACGTGGGCAGATTACAGTTTTACGCAGCATTGCTCCCGCAGGCGTTACTAGTCCATAAGCAGCCTTTGTGCAAAACAAAATAAGGTGCCTTGTTCAGGTGGACACAGTTGCAGCCCCTCTGGCCATCTCTGCCAGTTGCTTGGATAGGGCGCAACCTGACAGCTAGGTTCCTGCTGAGGCCAGCCTTGCTATGTGTCTCAGTCTCTGATAACAGCATAGCTCCTTGGCTCTGGCTACACTTATTCTCTGGAATGCCTTGGCTCCTGGGTTTATTGCTATCATCACCTTCTCGGTCCTCTCTTCCCATCATATCTCAGAATTTCTCCTGCTGGCTTTCTTAAACTCGTAACTCAAAGATCAACTTCTGCAGTCTGTGTGTTTCCACCAGGCCTGGGCATGGTTGCTTTTGTATTTGTTTTTGTTTTTCCTCACTAGGCTTTTGTTCCTCAGGCTCCTGACGTTCACGTGTTCCTGCCCTGGAACTGTGTGTGGAAGGCTCCAGATTTGTCTCTGGCCTTGCTAACTGTCAGTCAGTGACTGACCCACGAAAATTTAGCATGATCTCCATTTTTAGTTTTCTCAAGCGCACGTAAGATTGTCTTGTTTACAGCAAAAAGAACTACCCAATTCATTTATGACTGGAAAGAGGAGAGCTTGTGAATCATAAACAATGTATGAAGAGTTACAATCACAATACAACAAAATTAAATGTATCCAAGGCTGCCCTTAGCTTCTATGTTGAAAGAACCTTGAGAAATAATGACCTGGTTAAGAAATCAGTAACAGAATATTAAAATCTTATGCCCATGCTTTACTGAAGGCTTTCTATGCCAGAGTTGTGGCAAATAGAGAAAACTATTGCAATCAATCCTATGTATATATTAGAATCAACAGGAGAGATTTTTTTAAATATCCATGCTGATTTCATTATTATACTCTTGTAACTTGAAGAGCTTGAATTTTTTCAAAATAAGAGTTTAAATTTAAAAATCCTATGCTGAGGTTTCTGAGGGATGATGACGTTCTGTATTTTGAGGTAGGAGGGTGGGATTTCAGAGGTATTCATTTATAAAAACTCCTTAAGATTTGTGCATCTTGCTAAATGTATGTTACACTTTTTCATAAACACTTTTTTTTTTAGTGGAGGAGTTAAGAATTTTTTCTGAATAAGCTTTTTATTTTTAAAATTTTTCAATTATAGTTGACATTTAATATTATATTAGTTTCAGGTGTACAGCATAGCAGTTAGACATTTATATAATTTATGAAGCAATTACCCTGATTAGTCTAGAAGTCACCTAGCACTATACATGATTATTACAATATTATTAACTATATTCCCTATGCTATACTTCACATCTCCATAACTATTTTGTAACTAACAATTTGTACTTCTTAATCCCACCATCTTTTTCACTCAGCCTCCCAATCCCTCTCCCATCTGGCAATCACCAGTTTGTTCTCTGTATTGTCTCTTTCTATTTTCGTAAACACTTTTTAATAAATGTTTACCACTTCTACCACTCACTGAAAATACCCATGCTGTGGTCCTACCCCAGTTCAATCAGATCAGATTCTCTGGGCTGGGGACTCAGCATGGATCATTTTTTATAGCCCCAGGTAGTTCTCCCGTGCAGCCTGGTTTGAGATTCTTCAGCTCCCTACCTCTCCCAGTGGGTGATCTCGGAAGCCCCTGGGACTCCATTATATACATACAGGGGTGTCTATGAATGGGAGCAAAGAGAAGCGTGGCCTGACCTGCACAGTCTACTTTCTCAGTCCGTGTTTGCGTTTCAGTATTGTTGGCTTCATCCAAGTTAAAGGGCTCTTCCGCTTTAAAGTTTAGCATCACACTTTAAAAGTGACTTTGACATCTAGATATCTCTTCTTTTCCATGACACATCTTTTTACTTTACTTAAAATAAACAAGAGGTTAAAGTCCATCCACTTGCTTTGCAGCCTCTGAAAAAAATAAAAAGCTTTCTATTTTTCTCTGAAATTCTGTGGTGATGCTGCAGCCCATAAAAACAAGAGCCGGCAGGTCCCAAGCCTTCATCCCCTGTCACTCGGGGGACCTCTGAGCTCTGTCACCTATACTGAGTTTTCATCCAGCAGGGAAGGAATTCCGGGCATGATAAAATGACTCAAAGCCAGGTCTTGCCCTTTCTCACATTGCTCATAGGAATTTCTCCAAAGGGAAAGAATCAGTAATTGGCATCCACAAGGCAAGTATTCCAAATGATGAATGATGCACATGGCCGCGAGGGAAGAAGGAGCCCTTCCGCATTTCTCAGTGTTGCCTTTCTACATTTGTGGAAAAGTGGTCAGTGCACAAAGCCCTGAGCCTGATGCTGTGAGACTTGAATTCTCGCTCCAGGCAGGCTTCATCAGAAGCCTGGTAGACCTTGGGCTGATCACTAAGGATGCCGGAAGGAAATCTGAAAGGATTCTAATGAAGTTAGACACAACACCAGACGGGTGTTTGGGTTGCTGCAAGGGCTGACAAGATGTGGGCTGAGCCAGGAATTCCTGATGGACACCGGGATCCGCCTGGCCCGCCGAGGCTGGGTTTCTGTACCAGCATCACATAGTGATGATGCTTTACCTTCCTGTCACTGTTCTTAGGGCTAAAAATTTCCCTGGAGACGAAGAGTGGCCAAAATCTGAAGGTGTCCAACATAAAATTACCTCGCCCGTTGTGACAAAACCTTAGGAGGCAGAGTCCTTGGATGTCATTACGCCCCCTCCCTTGTGACCAGCTCCTTCCATTCAGAGGCTTTTAGGCTCTTTCTCCCCCCGTGGCAAAGAGCAGTCCCCGTGGAGCAGGGGAGGACGAGAGAACATCTCCTAGTAATCAGGACACCTCAGCATTTACTGGGAGCCCAGTGCTTCAAGGGGAAAGTGGGACTGGTGGCTGAATCACAGGCACTTTCCTTCCTTGGCTGAGAGCTTTTGTTCAGGCCCAGGCTTTGGCGTTGCTGCTGATTGCAGTGCTATCCATTCTGCTCCATTAAACCCTCTGTCGTCATTTTCTCTTTTAAATTCGCGTGCGAATCAGATGAGGTGTTGTCCCCTACTGAGGTGCATGATAGTGTGCAGCAAGGACATTCAATTAACTAAGGGGGAAGGTTCTCCTTTCAGCAGGAAATGCCTCAGCTCAAAGCCCACAGCACCTGGGGCTGCACTCAGCCCTGGAGCAGCCCCACAGATTCCATTTGGCCCGCCTGTCACTGCAGACCTCACCAGGGCCACACTGGGGCACCTATAGAGCCTGAGGCCACCCCACCCCTCCCCTCTAGCCACAGTGAGATGTCTGGGCTTAAAAATAATCCTGAGGTTGTCTGATTACTAAAATGCCTTTGTTTCCTTTAGTTACAAGATGTGTGAAGCTAATACCTATCTTCGTCCTAATGGTGAAATGGGTGAAGGGAGGAAGGGAGAGTTGAATAGCTGTCTGGCTGAAAAAAGAAGCAAAGAAGGCTATGTGCTTTTTGCTCACAAGACGGAAGGCACCGTGGCCAACGACAGGGTAGTGAGAGCTGGTTTGGAGTCTCAGCCCCACCCATTCTGGGTGTGTGAGTTCTGTCGAGCTTTTCAGTCTCCCCCAGTCCCATTTCCTAGTCAGTGCTATGGTGAAGATTAAATGTAATGATCATGTTAGAACACCCAGTGCATAATTAGTGCTCAAAAATGGAAGCTATTCTTGCCGTCAGGTTCATATCTTACATCAGATACGCAGACTGTCGGCACAGCCCAACGTGAGCTCAGAGCTACAGAAAAAGAGGGAGAATGAACTGAAATGCATGAAATGAGTAAATCTCCCCTCGTCAGAAGAGTCGGAGGAAAGAGTCTCCTTAAGAAACATGGCCCACTGACACCCTGCTCATAGTGCAGCGTTTATGACCTGCAGAACTGTAATTTTGTGTGGTTTTTAAGCCACTGAGTGTGCAACAATTTGTTACAGAGCAGTAGGAAATGAATGCAACATATAATTAAAGTCATCAGTTTTAAATGATGAGATTTGACAAAGGTATACAATTGTGTGACTACCACGTTAATCAAAATATAAAACAGTTTCATCACCGGAAAGTTCCCTTGTGTCCCTCTGCAGTCAATTCCTTCACACAATCTCTGGCAATGATATGCTTTGTGGATTTTCCAAAATTTCACATAAACATAATCACACACTGTGTAATTTTTGTCTCTGGACTCTGATGTGGCATAATGCCTGTGAGATTCATCCATGTAGTTGAGTGTTTCAGTGGTTATTCCCTTTCGTTGCGGAGTAGTAGTCCATGGTATGGGTAGACCAGTTGTTGACTCATTCACCAGTTGATGGACCTCTTCGGTTGTTTACAATTTGGACTGTTAAAATACTGCTATGTTCTTTTGAGTACAAGTCATTGGGTGAATGAAGTTTTCATCTCTCTTGGGTAAATACCTAGGTGGGGTATTGCTGCATCGTTTGGTAACAGTGTGTGTTTAACTTGGTGAGAAACTGCTAAACTATTTTCCTCAGTGGCCCTATCATAATCCTAATTTTTTCAACAAGATTTCCAAAAGCTATATGAACCAAACAAAACACACTTGTAGGCCAGGTGCCAAATTTGGCCCAGAATCTGCCAGGTTTAAGGCAGACAGAGCTAAGCTGACCCGGAGGGAAGAATACAGGTAATCGGCTTGTGCTGATGGAGACATGGTGCCTCTCTCGGAGCCTGAGTGGCAGGAAGATTTCACAACTAAAAGAAAGGCAGGTGGGACTCTCTATTATCAGATGCCTTTGGGGCTGCACCTTCACCAAAAAGAATGTAGTTGGAGGGGGAGGGGTCAGGGAAAGCGTCCCAGAGACCATAAAAAGCAAAAACTCAGTTTTGGTCAGAAGTTGGAAGTGTGCTAGTAACCCCAAAAGGGCAGAGCCTGCTAAAGGGGAAGAAAGGACCAGGGACCTTCTGATGGGATGGTGGGATGCAAAAGGTCTGATTGGCAGCCGTTATCTCACATGAGAATTAGCCTTGGTGGTTCGGTTCATAAAGACTTTCAGAAACATCATCTCATGACACAGATGAAAGTCAAATGACGTGACAGTTTGTTCTGCGCAGAGACTGGCCAGGCACAGGGGCCGCTCAGGGTGAACGAGCAGCAGAGCCAGCTCCTCTCATGACCATCTTCCCTCTGCTATATGTGGTTTGTGTTTGAGGAGGCCCCAGGCCAATGGATAAGTTTCTTTCTGGTAGTAAACGGAGGGTGGAGTACCACCAGCAAGAGAAAGGAAAGAAAGACTGTGGAAGGAGACATTTCCCCCTTATAAGCCAAAGGTGGTACCAGTGGAACCGAGTAGGAAGGAACATTAAGGCAAGGGCTTGACTGGAGCATCCTCTCACATTCTTCTTGTGCCCGAAGCACATCTCTGCCTTATTTTGGGGCCAGAATTTTTAGAAGTTTTTTCATAGCCAATAACAAATAAACTCGAAGAAGTTTCTGAACTCTCTGAAACCAGAGATCAAGTCTTAGTCATCTCATAACCTCCATGGAACCAAAAATAATGCCTGACTCAGACTGGCCCATAATGAGAGTTTTGTCAAATTGAGTCACAGAGCCATGTAATAAACGACCAGGTAAGGGATGTTAGACCCCTCCACACATCTGATCCCAGACAATTACTTCCAGTTCTAATTAGTTTTATTGAATGAACTCATCCTGCGGGGTTATTTTTTTCCTTTGTGAATCAGCATTTTTTTAGGAACCGCTTCCCATCCTGGTGATGGTTGTGGCTGATTGGACTTGGAGGGGAGGAACTTGTTTGTCCCATCGTGTTTCACTTGGCTCAAACCTCCGTAGAAGCTATTAGAATAGAAGCATTTTAAGTAGTTCTCCTATTGCCAGAGGTTTTGCCATTGCTAAGCTACTGCTATATTATTGTGATGGAAAATGGTTCTCATATTTCTGGGTTGTTTCTCCCTCACTCTTGTTTCTCTCTTGCTCCCTCACTGAATCTCTCTCCTTTTTTCCCTTTTTTCTGGCCTATGACTCACATTTCAATTCTAAAGCATTAATCAATGACCTTTGCTGGCTACTGGAAAGATCCAGGCCGCTGCATTTATTTACAAAGTGTCAGGCTTTCTTCAGGCACTGAGCCATCAGGGAGGCTTTTCCTGCTATTAAGAATTGGTTCCAGCCAAATCAGACCCATGTGGGTGTTTCTCGGAGAACAGCCTTTCAACATGGTGATGGTACCGTATGTGACTGCAGTGTGACAGGGCAGAAGCTGAGCAACGATGACCTGAAAATTCATGGCTCATAGCAGAGGGACCCCATAGAGGAGAGGCTTCATAAAATCAGAACGTGCCATCTCAGGCTGCACTGGAGAGGACTTGGCGGGGGAGTGTGGGGCAGCTGGAAAGTTAGGAAAATTATTACGTTGTCCTCCAGATATCTGTAGTTTATGGTTAGGATGTGGTCACTCTGCCAGGGAGAATAAGGGGAACTGAGAGGTAGGAGCAGGAGAAAGAACATTCCCCTACTCACCTCCTAGAAAAAGGATTTGGTGTCAGTCCTTTACTGACATTTGATGAGCACTTATTATGCACCATACACTGTTCTGAGACGTGAACAGACGTTAATTCTTTGATTTTTCAACTATCCCATGAAGAGGTATTGTATCTATATTTTACAGGTGAGGAAACTGAGACACAAAAGTTAAGTGACTTGCCCGAGGTCCCCCAGCTGGTAAAGTGGAGGAGCTGGGATTCAGAACATGCAGCATGCCTCCAGACACCACACTCAGTGCCTTCACTACGTCATTTCTCATTCTACTATGCTGACACCCAGAAGCCACTTGTGCTCACTCTGGCTCATGTCCAGCTTTCCACGTTCAGGGGCTATGCCACTCCTCTCCTTCCTCCACCTTGCTCATCTTCCGGGATGGCTCTTCCAAATGCTCTAGCCAAGATAGTAGGGAAATTTCTAGAACTCACATTTGTATAAAATGTGGCTGAAAATGGAAACTTCCTTCCCTCCATTTGGACAATTAGAAATGGGTAGGAAGGTAGTGAAATGGACAAAGACTGACTGCTCCCTCCAGGCAGTCAGCCCTAAATCTTAATTTCTTATTACCCTTTGGACGTGGGACACATGTCCTCTGGGAGCATCAATTACTAGGAGCCATGTCAGCTGTCCCTCACTCCTTCAAGACTTACCCACCTTCACACTCACCTGCATGCATGTCCCTTCTTTTTCAGTTCAGAGTCTCCAAGTTCCACAGCTAATGTATAGTTAGCCCTTACCTTCTCCTGTTTAGAGTTGGCAAGACGGTGCACAGCAGAGGAGAGAGGATGTGTGTCAAGGAGTGATGCATGTGCACAGGGTACATATCTCATGGGAGACAAATGACAAGAGACAAAGTCCTCTCTTCTCTTCAAAGCTATGCTGAGACTGGGGGCTTGGCAACTAAAACCTAAAAGTGAGAGAGGAGGAGGTTCGGGATGGGGTGGGGGAGGTTGAACTGAGATTCTTCTAACTTATATAAGGGAGCGTGTATTGCTGCGGTCATTCTGGAGAAAACCAGATGATGTGTGCTTGTTAAAATGTGTAAATATGTACACTCTGACCTAGCATATTCCATCTCTGGTATCTACACAGAAAATTCATATGTCCACCCATAAGGGGCCATATCTGAGGATGTCCACAGCAGTGTTGTTTATAAAAAGAGGTAGTTGGAGCAATCAATCTGTCCACCATTAGGGAAACGGGTATGCAAAAGGTGGTGGGACACTTTGTGTCAATTAGAGACAATAATGGTAACACAATGGACCATAAAAACAATGCTAAGTGAAAAGAGTAATAAAAGTGAAGACTCTAGCATGTTGCCATTAAGAAAGTAAAAAGTCTCACTACTTACTTGATAAGGGTTTTATTCAAATTCAAACCTACGGTTAAAACACATTGGCTATGAGTGCGGGGTTGGAAGGGAAGGAGAGTGGGGGATATTATTAAAAGGGGGAAGTAAAGACGCCCATTATTTGCACAATGCTGTTGATAGTGCGGTGGTGGAGAAGGTGATTAATGCAGCCCTCTGTACATAGGCGGAAAAAAAGAAAATGTCAAGAGTTTCATTGTAGTTTGTTTTAATTATTCATTTACTTAATATTTTCTGAGCATAAAATATATGAGCAGAAATAAAGTAGCACAAAGAGTCTTGGACTAAGAATCAGAAGTCATCTTTTCTTACTTATAACCCTACTTCTTTGGGTTCTCGAAGCCCCAGTCCCTGACACACATGCACTAGAAATGCTTACTACCCCCTTAATTCCAACATTACATTCTGCAGTCATACAACAAGTAATTTGTAAAGGCTGAGGAATGGTTTGGAACTCTCTGAATAAAATTTCTGTCCAGTGCAGGAATCTGCAGGGCGAATACAGTACAGTCAGTCATTACCAAGGTTCCAAAACACCTGCCTTCAGTTTAGCTATTTTTCTTGTGATCTTCAAGGAAACAGGTGTTAACCTATTGTCGCTACTGCAGCTCAGAGCTGATTTTTATTTCTTCTGGTTTTGAGAAGTTTGTTCTTGAAATAATTTTTATGTCACAACAATGGAACTGTATTAATTCACAACATGGGGACACAAGCTCTATTAGGAAGTCTTCCGTATATATATTTCTTTTAAGCAAATGCTGTTTTATTCCTTTAAAATGTTGTCCATTATTATAAGCCAGGATATAAATGGGCATATCAGTTTGATTTGTATGACCATAATGTGTTATTCAATAAGTATTTAAATTGAATGGAGCCAGTAATTTAGAAGCACCTACTATATGTTTCTAGAACAGCCTAGCCACAGGAATTTAATATTTGCCCTTTTTGCCTACAAAAAAATTGCGTGTATCAAAAATTCACACAGAGCAATACAGTCCCTATTATACGTTTATGTATGTTTCTGAGGAAAATTATAATTCAAATTTAAAGCACAATTTCAAATAACATATTTACGTTATTCAACTCAGTACAGCATATTCAAGGTTTACCTGCTATGATCTTATTTGAAAAGTACAGCAAATTTTCAGAGGAAAAGTTTTTTTGTGGTTTTTAACTCAGAAAGAATCAAATGCTTTGTGTCTGTGGTACAGTGATTTCCAAATTGGAGGGTTGCAAAAAGATGAAGTTTTATTCTAATAGATTGTTCTGCTTCCTCAGTAAAGCAGTGGTTTGAGCAGCAAATGAACTGATCGCAGGCTTTGGTTTTCATTGGTTGCCCACAGCATCACTGCCATTGTCTTAGGAAACGAACGTCCTAACACTCTGTAAGAGCATTATAAATCAAAGTTACATTTTACGGAGAAGGTTATTGATTTGATGATATTTTTCCCCCTTCTCCCTCTGACGCAGACTTTAGTGGGAAACTGAAGCTTCCTTTATGCAGTATATTATAACCAATCAAAAGGGTGGCCTGTGCTTACCTGATTTATAATGAAAGGTGATATGGGTGAGTGATTTCATACAGCTCATCCTGCAGTGACTGTAATCAAGAGATAAAAGAAAGAGCAACTACACATGCTGGCCAGATTTGAGCAGCATTATTTACTGCGTTTCCTAAGACTTGGACATTTGAGCAGTTTAGATGGAAGAACTCACATAGGTAAATGGCAATGCATTCATGTTTTATATCGCTTTTAAAGCCAGTTAACATTCCATTTTCCTGGGGTTATTAATTTGGCCTTTCAAGATCAAATCACCTAAGTGTGTTTTGATTTAAGTGGTATTTTTTCCATAAAAGGGTCAGAGAAAAAGACAAAGAGATTTACCCATGAAGAAAAGGGCAAAAGAAAAAAAAAGTAAATAAAATGGTGATGAGACATTTTATGATGTCTCAAAAGACACAAAGTCAATGAATACATGAATATCCTTAGTAAAATGCAGAAAAGCCATGACTTGTCTTGGCTGGGTAAACAAAATTTCGTTGATTTTCTCTTGTTATGTTATGGATTTTTTCTAAGACATGATATACATTAGTTGGTAAAGGCAAACACAATAAAGCTTTCTGTATCACAGGGCTGAGAGAACACATTTCTAAGTTGAGACCATTATGATATGATGCTAAATATATTTATGGGGGATAATATTGAAATTACAAAGAAAAAATAATAAAAATCCAATCAATATAAAAATTAAAATACAAACAGTACTACAATGTGACTGTTTGCAATGTGGCAAAAACTCAGGATACAAAATCTTGTCCCTGAGGTACATTGTGAATGTTTATATTGAAAAATCTCAGGCTATCAATTTCACATGGCATTTACTTAGTGCAAAAGATGAATTAAGTTAAAAAATATATTAACATAATAAAATGTCTGTTGACCCATTTTCAGATTCAGAGAAAATCTTTTCTATTTAACTCACAGATACATTTAGTGTATTTTATTAATTGTGTCTCTCACTGATAAGCATGACTCCTCTTGCATCTAAATTGATTAAAGTGCAGAGGAAACAGTTGGTGATATGAGCTGTCTTCCCATGCCCCATCCTATATGAAATTAAAAATCTGTATATTTTAGAAGACAGAATAATGATCTTAATCTAGAAATTACATGCTGCAGAGTTCAGTGGTGAGACCTATGTTTTCTTACAAAGAAACAAATCTCTCAGCTGAACCATTTTTCCTCTAGGATGAAATGAGATAACTTTTTTTATGGCAAGTATTTCACTTACCATGTCAGCAGCATACCAAAGATTTGTAATATAACTCCTTAATTATCAAACAAAATGGGCTCTGTGGCACAATGGATAGCACACAAAAGTTACACCCAAGCTTCAGAATACATTTTTTTCTTTTTCAGTTAATTTTTTAAAATTCAAAGTAACATTTTTCCATAGTCCTCCAAATCAAACTCCATAAGAGATTGTAACAAAAACTAGCAATTTCTCTGCCCTTCCCCGCCCCTCATTCTTTTTTCTCAGTGACAACTACTTTCAACTCTTAGAGTTGTTTCCTTCATATTTGCCTCATTTTTCTAAACACATACTGTGTTTCCTTTGACGTGTCTGTATTCCATGTTATCTGTTGACTAACATGAAAACTGAGAATTGGTATTCTTACACACTCACCCTATTCTAATTTTCTCTTTCTCCTGTGCTCTCAATACAATTGGCTCATTGATTAAGTAAGTAATCAGAATTTACATCATTCTGACTCCTGCTAAGAGCCAAAGAGTGTTTTGTGAGTGTGATTTCTTTCTTATGTAACTTTTACCTTTCCTGGAGTTAATAATTATACTGTATTTTCATTTGCCTGACTTTCTCTATTGTTTCACAAATTCTTTCCTCATCTACACCCTTTCCATATAGTTTTCAAAATAATGAAATATATTAGATGACCTATCATTTCCACTACTTTTTGCCAAATTAATTTCTCCTGGAGTCCTTAGTCATTCTGTTCTTGAGTCTGCTGCATACTTGTCATCTTGGTACTTTCCTTAACTGCTCTCCTGAGTTGATTCCCTGTTCCTGGGACCCATAGACCTTTTGATTTACACCCTCTTTTTTTTTCTTTACTATACAATATACTAGATTGATAGTGTGGCTGGGTATAGAATTCTAAATTGAAAATTATTTTGCCTCGGAATGTTTGAAGATATTGCTCTATTATCATCTAGCATCCCGTATTGTTAATAAAGCTGATGCATTTCTGATCCTCTTTGCTCTATACACAACCTGTATTTTCTGTCTGCGACTTCGTATTCTCTCTTTATTCATGGCGTCACGATCATAACGTGCCTTTATATGTCTCTTTTTTTTTTCTCTTACCTAGGACTTAGTAAGCTATTTTATTTGAAAGCTATATCCTTTGGTCTTGGAGAATTCCCTTGAGTGTGTGTGTGTGTGTGTGTGTGTGTGTGTGTGTGTGTTTATTTACTTATTTATTTTTGATAATAACCTTCCTCTGGTCTCTCTTTCTAGAATATCTTTCCATTGGGTGCTGAACTATGTGGATTGATTTTCTACTATTTTGATATCCGCTTTCCTACTGTCCATCTCTTTGTTTTTTTTTTGTTCTACTTTCTAGGAGGTTTCTTTAGTTCTATCTGCCAATCATTCTTTATTGTTTTCTAAAGTTACTAAGAGATCTATGTATGTGTTCTATGCCCTTTTTTATACAATCTTTTTTTGTTTCATGGGTTTATGTTCTTGTACATTTCTGAGGGTATTGACTATAAGATGGAAGGATGAGCAATGGTTTTTGCTCCCTACATTGTCTGTTCCTCTGAGTTTCTTTTTCTGTTGTTTTGGTCTCTTTTATTTTGGACACTTTCTTTAGGTATCTGGAGACCTTCAGCTGTCTATTCATATTTAAGTGTAAAGCAAAAGAGAAATCTCACTGAAAATTCTATGAATAAGAGGTACTCGTTCACTTAAGGGTAGCGAGTAGGGGTGGCTCACAGCAGCATGTTCTGGCAATAGGCAATCTCTTTCATAAAAGACCTCCAAATGTCAGAATCAATTTTTCTTTTTCTTTCTTTTTTTTATTTCTACGTAAAAACACATAGTTTGCTGTTAAACAGCATACCGTGTTATACCAGCAGCAGCCTCATACATCTAGTGTTTACCTCATCTCTAGATTACATCATCATGTGTTTTTCTTTAAGAATCTTTATTTTCTGCAGAGATGCTTCGGTAGCTCCACCACAGTATAAAAGTATGGTGTGTATGGGGAAGAATCTGCTCGTGGCTCTAAGCTAGCCAAAGACTCTATTCCACAATCCCTTTCTCCAAATTGAGCAATTAAATTAAGCAGCAATTGTGTGATGAATTCTGCCTGAAACATGTGCATTTTGTTCCCTGGTCCACATCCACATCCCCAGTCCTTTGATATCAGTGCAGCATAGACAGGAGTGTACAATCGTTAATGTTCTACCTAAGCACACATGAGGGTCTCTCTAATTTTTGACCACAGGGCTTTCTCCAAAGACCTCTCAGCCCCACACAGAGTTAGCCCTAAAATGCAAAGGAGTTTACTCCTAGGGGGTCAACCTCCAACTAATAGGTAACAGGAGATGGTAGGTAATTACCATAGTCTCCTGTGGAGGGACCATTCTCCCACATATTCTGCATGGTTCCTTAGAGGATCCCCAGTGGGACTGAGCTCCTGATGCTCCTAGCAGTAACCAGTTCAGTAACACACTCTTTATATACGCTTTCCTTTCTTCCTTCTCTCACTCTGCCTGCTCCTTCACACCTGTGTTCTAGACTCGCTTTCCAAATAAACTACCTACACCAAAGTTCTCATCTCAGGCTCTCTTCAGGGGAAACCAAACTATAATACTGCCTCTAAACCTAAGATTTTATAAAGCTCCAAGTACCTCAGAGAAGTAATATGTAAATATAAAATGACCACATTTTTTAAAAAGTATATTAATCCTAGTTATGACCCCACAAGTAGATGCCAAATACCTCCACTGCTTATTAAAAATGCAGACTCCCAGACCTCCACTCAAGTTTTTACTTTTAATAAGGAATCCTGGTAATTCTAATGTGGTGGCGCATGGACCACCCTTTAAGAAAAAGGCCTTGTGGCTTCAAGTTGGACACACTTCATTTTGTTGATGAACCAACAAAATGCTTTGAAGTCATGGAGGTAGTAGAAACAGAGCTGGAATTCAAACCAGGATGTGTCTGACTTAAAGCCACATTTTGCACTGACCATCTGCATTTTGTTTCTTCATCAAGAAAATGAACACGGTATCATCTATTTATTGGGTTATTACTAGAATTAAGTAGGGTGATCCATGTAGTGTTTGGTGCAGAGCAAGGCACAATAGCAATAAATAGTGGTAATGTATGTGTGTAGATATAATATATTTGCACTATAGAAATGCACCAGTGTAAGAAAATGAGTATTTTCTGAAACTGTAATTAGTCTGTCTTCCACCTGCGAACCTCCAGTAAAAGTTTCCACAAGGGTTCTCGCCAGTCATTTCTACAATCAACAAATACTTATTGAAGGGATTTTTTTTCTACCTGATGTATCAGAAAGACTTCCCTCTAATACTTCCTTGGATGAGTCCAAGACAAGGACCAGGGGCAAAAAGACAGTCCTGTGAGAATACATCATGGACTCTGTAATGGTTTGACTGTGAAGAGTGACTTTTTTGAAAGATAGCTTTTGAAAATATGATCATTTTTTTAATTTGTAGTAAGATACGCAGTAGGGTTACAGATTTATTTGTCCTCATTTCCTGCTGCACATACCATGGGATGTTCAATAACCTGCTGTTAACTAGCACCAAAACCTCCTAACTGGTCTTTCTGATTCCACATTGTGCTCTCCAGTCTTTTCTCAACAAGGCAACTAAAGCAATCCTGAAAGTGTAAGTCCATCCTACCATTTCCTATTATTGGCCTGCAGTCTTCCCAGCACAAAGGGAAGTACAGCCTGGCTTCCCTATCCCTATGCTTACCTCACATTCTGTGCTGTCTCTCATTCAGGATGCTCCAGCCACACGGGTCTTGCTCTACTGTGTACATGCCAAGTATGTTTTCCCTCAGTGCATTTGTACACGTGGTCCACTCCTCTGGAATATTCTTCCCTCAGATAGAGACTGACTGCTCACCACATTCAGCTCTCTGCTCTTTGGAGCAGCCATCCTTGACCACCTGAACTAAAGCAGCAAACCAATTCCCAGCCTGTGCCTCTGTCCCCTTATACTTACTTGTAGTGTGCATTAATCATGTGGTCTCCAGTTAGAATGATTCTCCATGAGGACAGGAGCTCTGTCTCACGCTACTATGCCCCGTGGGCCAAGAACAAGACTGGCATGGTAGACTCATCCAAAATATTGTGGAATGGATGTCACATGACATATTTGTGATAGGGGACTCACCCACATGTAGAAATGTCTTTCTCACTTGACAAATATTTACACACAAAACATAGTACCAAGGTGGAAGATAAGTGAAACTCAGTTTCTGCTTTCAAAGAGTTAAGATCAAACACAGCATTGTCCAATAGAAATACAATGTGAGCCATATATATAATCTTACATTTTCTAGTAGTTATATTAATGAGTAAAAATAAACATCTAATTAACTTATTATTTATTTAGCTTCATAAATATCTAAAACTGTTATCATTTCAATGTGTAACTGATAATCAAAATAAAATATTTTACATTCTTTTTTTGGTATAAAGTCTTCAAATTTGGTTTGTAGTTTACATTTACAGAACATCTCAATTGTATGTAACTTTTCATTGGAAATGCTTTTGTATTTAGATTTCATAAAATTTACAATCAAAAAAGTAGCTTCATACCCAAGTTGTTCCAAAAAGACTTCATAGTTTTCATAGTTTTCAAATAACTGAATCAAGATCAATTTTTTACATTTAAATTCATTAAAATAAAACTAATTCAGTTTCTCATTCACACTAGCAACATTTCAAAGGCTCAATAGCCACATGTGGTTAGTGGCTGCCATATTGGACAGCATAGGTCTAGTGGGATAAGTAAGGCATACAAACACAGGGCATGAACACTTATGAAGAGTTCATACAAAGAAGAGACTCAAGGTCTGAACATCACCTTTGCACAAATCTTTTTTCTGACAAGAGTTTGTCTCTTTCTTTAGTACTCAACTTATATGTCAGCTTTTCCCTGGTAGCCCTAAATTGGATTAGGTCCCCTCAACTGTAAACTCTCAGAGCAGCCTGTGTATCTTCTATCTTCAGTTTGTTCTGCTATGTTCTTATTGTTATCTATATAATTATATTTGTATTTCCCACTAGTTTGTAAATTCCATGCAGCAAGGAAGCTGTCATTGTTGATTCCCAGTGCCTGGCCCTCAATACATATGTGTGGAATGAGTAAATTAATCATAATTGAATTAATTGAATGGCCAAACCTTGAGAGAAAAGGAAGAAGAAAGACTAACCTTGTTAGTATGGAGAAGTCATGGTATGAAAGAGGAACCAGGATTGTGTGGTGACTGGGGGTTAAAAACAGAAGCTCCGTTCATGCAGGATGCTGAGTCATGCCAAAAGCTTCCTGGGAGTCAGAGAGGATAAGAGCTAAGAAAAGCTGTCAGATTTAGTAACAAAGAGACCATTTTTATGAGAGACTTCAGAGACAGGCAAACCTAAGTTTAACACTTTGTAAGTTCACTGACATCCTTGATTTAAGAGTGGGAGACATTTAAATGTTGCGAGTAGATTGGGTTCTAGGGCCATATCCATATCCAGGTCTTAAACATTTGGTCAACTGTGAGCCTTCCAGGCACTGCAGTCTCCATTGATGACAGCTGTTAAATCTCTATACTGATTGAAATTGTGAGCGATTCATAGCTGGCTTGGGGCACTGCGTGATTTATGGGCATCTGATCTAAAGATACTTAAAGCATGGAATTACTGGAGCCAGGGAGAAAGATGTGATTAATCAAAGAAGACAATTTACTAAATGGCCCACTAAAAGACTGCAGTAAAAACTGAAAAAAGGACTCTAGTTCCATCCATGAGACAAGGTGTGTGTGTGTGTATGTGTGTGTGCGTGTGTGTGTGTAAGATAAAGTGTACACATAGGATGTTTTTCTAGCATACAGAGATTGTGGTTGGGGGATTTTCAAGGGCATATAACTATTTTTTAAGTTTGTTTACACTGTGACCATCACCATTAGCAGATATCTTAACTCCAGGTTTGCATCACAAGAGCTCTTAAGCGTTTGGGGAATGGCCGCAAAAAAAAAAAAAAAAAAAAAAAAAGGCAATTCTTTCTATTTATATTTAAGACCCCAGTATGAGTATAAGCCTATTTTCTTGAGTATTCTTTGCCTTTTGTCAAAATATAAGGCCTGTGTTTCCCTTTGCCAAAATTACTGGTGTGAAGAAACCAGGATGTAAGTCAAAATTTTCTATTTATCATTTTTTGAATAATTGGTAATATGTGCCATCAGAGTTAAGCAAGTCTTGTGTTCCTCCTACCCAGTGGACTATCTTATTTATTGCTGAATACCTCACTGTAACAGGCACCTAGACATTTTTTTCAGTTGCTACAGACTGTCAAAACAACTGGTCAGATTCAGTTCTTTCAGGAGAAAAATCTGTCAGACTTGTTTTTCGAGACTATGAAAACAGGCAACTTCTGCTTGCATGCTTCGTGAATGCTAAACAGCAACACACATACACATGCACGCATGCACACACGCGCACGTGCACATCTTCCTTCTGTACCTTACATGCAACTGTGGCAGGGTAGAAAGAGTTCCAGACTCTAGAAGGGACAGTCTACTTGGAAAATCAGTATAGAAGGCGAGGAGGGCAAGGGAGTGCTTTGAAGTACTTTGTGTGGACCCGGATTATGCCCAACTAAGTGAGACATAGTGGTACCGCTTCCCCCTCCACATAGACACTAAGACTCAGTGTCCGCATCACTGTCCCCCTTCGCCACCCAACATACACACATACATGAACACATATGCTCACTTGTAGTCCTGTATTTTATGCCCTAACACTACCTACCTGTGCCAGCAAAATGGTTTTAAAAATTGGATCCCGAGTTAGTGAAACACCCACAGAATTAGGACCGATGAAGGAATGGTAAGGGTGGAGACTACAAAGAGAATCAGTGGCATCCTTACTTTTCCTTTAAAACTTACCTAAGAAATGATTAGAAACAATTTGTTTGCTGAGAGGTTTACTGATGACATTTACAGAATGGAAATTGAAGAACTAGACCTCAAAAATGAGAAACTCGGACTCTTTTAATTTTAAGCACTAGTGTCCCAGTTCCTCCTTGATCAGACACGCTTTGAAAAAGAATTCATTAATAATCAGAATGCTGAGTGACCTAAGAAAATGCTAAAAACGAGAGAGAATAACCAAGGAAAAACAACGATTGTGTCTTATAACCTGCCGTGTGCAACAGATGCAACCCTAAAACTTTGCAGGTAAATATCGTAATGGAGTTATGTTTTCCCATGGTGTATGCCACAATTATGTGTATGCTCTTTATCCAATCCCCACGTTTACTTATCAATTTGTAACTGTTATTCACTTAAAACCAACTTTGCTTTCCACATCTAGGGGTAGAAGTGGATACTGTGAACTGTGGAAAAGAAGTAGAAAAAAAAAAAAACTTTCACTGAGTACAGCTCATTTTCTCCTGTGAGGCAATTATTTATTATCTGTGTACTCATTTCAGATTATGAGTTATTACTGCTGCTAATGCCTTTTTCTTCTTCCTCCTGCTGCACACTGTCACATAGAAGCTGACATAAGAAAACCTGCTATATACCAGGGAAGGGCAGCAACAACATCTGGGAACTAGGATGATTCAGAAAAAAAGTAGTTAATCTCTACACTTGGAATTTGAATTTAATTGAGAATTTTTTAGGTTGTGGAAAAAGTAGTTTTTCTTTTTACGTGAAAACTGAAAATAGTTAAACTACCCAAAATCCCCACAATGCCATTATCATTAGCTTCTAAGATTAAATTTGAAAATCAAAGACTACATGCATGTTGGTTCTTTATAAGTAAGTAGATAATAAAGCAAGAAATTCAAGGTCTCAGCCAGTTCCTCCCTGCCTTGTGAGACAGTTGATGGTAGTAATTATTAAGTGCCTGGAAGAAGAGAAGCAAGGCCACACTAAAGAGAGAACATTAATTGCCCAAACTCTGGAGAGTTCTTGGTTTAGAGGTACTGATGGCAAAGTTGTACACATGACATATTTGCCTTCAAAATGTTGAGGAACTGGTAATATTCTTAAGGGAAAACACGTTCTTGTAGACTTTGGGCTTCCACACCCATATTTTATCAAACGGCCATCTATAATCATTCAAATGCATCCGTGTATATGAGGCAGTTGTATTTGTTTTCTAGGGCTTCCATAAGAAAATGCCACAGACTGAGGGGCTTAAGTCACAGAAATTTATTTTCTAACAATTCTGGAGGCTGGAAGTCTGAGTTTGAGGTGTTAGCAGGTTTGATTTCTTCTGAGGCCTCCCTCCTTGGCTAATTGATGGCCACCTTCTTACTGTGTCCTCACGAGGTCATCCCCCTATGCTATCTGTGTTTGAATCTCCTCCTCTTCTAAGGACACCAGTCATATCGGTTAGGGCTTACCCTAGTGACCTCATTTTAACTTAATTACCTCCCTAAAGGCTCTCTCTCCAAATACAGTCACATTCTGGGGTACTGGGTGTTAGCACTTCAACCTATGAGTTTTGGAGGGACACAGTTCAGCCCATAACAGCAGCCATCTTTTCAGTCCAGTGCCCTGCACATAGTAGGTGTTTGATAAATCATTGTCGAATTAATGGATAAAGAAGTATCAATCAGAAGTTTTATGCTGAGAGGAAAGAGCGGGTGTTAGGAGCAAAAGTGTGGCAATGCTGTGGCTGCAACTGAGCCACTTAGAGAAAATAGCACTCTGTTTTTTTAAAAATAATTATATCACTATTAAACATCAAGAAAAATAAAATTCTGGATCAGCCATAAAGAGACAAGGCAAAAGGACTTAGATAATCTCTCTTCAAAGGACACAGATGAAAGTACACAAGCAGAAGATGTCCAAGACTGCTTGTGTCCTATATTATGATTCAAAGCTGATGGAGCAATTAACAGCTGTTCCGAGTTTATGAAAATTCTACGCTGGAAGCTCCTGTAGTAGATTTTATTTACTCTAGAGTCTATTGTTATTTTTAATGCACTCACACAAATAGAAAATGTTTCATGCCAGATGCAAAACATTTATCAATATTACAATCCCCTCATATTCACAAAGTTAAAAAAAAATCATTGGAAGTAAATTAGAAAAGATGCATGATGCAGTCCCATTATCCACTAAATATTCAATGCTGGCATTGGAAAATACTGTAACATTGTAATTTAAAACCAATTTGGGTGGCATTTTAATATAATCTGAGGCTTTTGAATAATTGTGGTAATATCAGCAATTGCTTTTATTTGATTAGTAAGATGACTAATTTGATATGTTTAACAAAATACAGTGAAAATATATTTATCTAGTGATTAAGATGTCCATTTGTACACATTTCTCTGTGATTAGAGTGCAAGGACACCGATTTACTCTGCTATTATGAAAACAATGACGGATAGGTATGTCGCTGATGCACTCGGCTGTGTTTCTGTGTGGTGTCAGTGGTAGCGCTGAGCTAGACCAGATCGAAGGCTCTGCAGAGCCTTGGAGTATATAAATCTCCGGAGTCTCAATTCAGTCAACCGTATAGCAGCTCAATTTTGCACAATCCTCATAATGAGATTTTTTTTTAATGGTACTGGCTTAATGTTAACCCTCAGTGGGTTACTGTGGCATTTGCTACACAATTGGAATAGTTTATTCTGAATACTTGGTTTGTAGAGTGATCTTCCAATTCTCTTTCAAAGTCACTTACTCCAAAAAGTAGAAATCACATGTGAAAATAAAATGGTTGATGACTTTAATTCTTTGTGTGCTCATGTTTCAAAGGTTACCTCCTTGGTAAAGAAGTGTCAACAGATGCCCAATCTTTGCCTCACTTTCCACTCTGTGTTATTTTGGCTGTTTGTTTCAGCTCCTGTTTTTTCTTCACGTATGATCGAGAAAAGCCCAAACCTAACTAGTTGAAAAATAAAAAGTCTAAGACACTTTTATTTAATTCTATTTTTGTTTTTACATATGTTAACAAAAAATTGTATATTAAAAAAAAAAAATGTATTAAAGTCAACATGTTAGAGAAGCCCTGACTGAAAGCTTGCTTCTCCTCTTAAGTACACCATGGTTTAGTATTACTGCTGTCATTTTTCTGTTTCCTTTGTGCTAAATAAGCATCCTGTGGAAACAGCATCCAAACCTCATCAGCATCCAGTATTTATAACCACCCTTCTGCACTTGTTTTCTGCATGCATTAAATAGATTGTATTGGAAGAAAAGAGCTGTATGTCCACTTAGACAATCAGCTGCATTCTTCCTGAGCCATAATGGGTTGGGGTTCATCCCTGCCCCACTGGAGGCAGGCTATTCTACATGTGATCGAGCTTGTCTGAAAGCAGACTTCCTAGGTCAGCATTGGGAGTCCAGAGACTGAATAAGGAGGGCTGGGCTACCCTGGCACAGCACTGAAACAGAAAACTCTATTGTCAAGAGCAAAACTCAGTTTTTTTGTAGCTAAGTGGGCACAGTTAAATCTCCCTTGAAATCTCAATGGATTTTTTTTTCCCTCTGATCCTGTTTCTTTATAAAGGGAAGACCAAAACAACTTCTTGTTCTTGCCCACAGGAGGACCAGCCATTAGCTTATGGATCATAAGAGCTCTTAAGTTACACTCTGAAAACTGCTGGGTAAATCCCGTGCCTCTTTGCCTGAGGTCCTGCTGTTTACCCAGACCAATTGCAGCATATGCATCACTTATAAAATCAAAGAGCACTTCCCACCTCTGGGAAATTCTGTATCCTGTTGATAAAGAACTAATTAAATTTGAATACTTTCTCCTCTGTTCTTATGCCACCCACTAATCTGGGAAATCCAGTAGGGTCTCTACACACTTAAAGCATCCTGAACAGCACTGTTCTCAGACTCTGGCATGTAATAGTAACCTGGAGGGCTTGCTAATCCAGGTTGCTGGGTCCCACTCCCAGAGTTTCTGATTCCGTAGGTGGAGCCAGTATTTAAAACCACCCTTCTACACATTCTCTAACAGTTCCCAGGTGATGCTCATGCTGATGGTTCAGAGACCACACTTTGAAAACTAGTGATATCTAGTTTTAGAACTAGTCACACACCTATTTATTATTTTATCGTTAGAAGTTCAGAAGACTGTGTTTTGAACTTGTGAATAAGATTTCCTTATTCAAGAGATTGGCATCACTTTTGTACATGACCCCTGTTCTTATTCTTGGTCTTACACTTGGATCATTAATATCAAAAATGGTAATGAAAACAGCAGTACCCAGAACTGACATAGAATTTTACAATTTACAAAGCATTTTCCCTCTCATTACCCCATTCAAGCCTCCAAACGACCAAAGGCTGCTGCTTATTATTACTATTATTATTAAATATTATTATTAGAGAAAACTGAGGTTCAGAAAGAGTGGGTACCTTGCTTAAGGTCATTGAGGGAGTAGAATTAGGATTGTTACCAGGCTCATTCCAGAGCCGTTTGTTCTTCAAACTAAGACATGCAAACTCATTGTCCAAGGAGAACATATGCAATGATAGTTTTAAGAAAACCAATTTTAAGAAGCTGCATTTCCATAAGCAATCTTTCCTTAAATTAATCTACCTTAGAATACACCCTGCTCTTACCCTACAAGAGAGTTATAAAACTTACTAGTGTCCTCAGCTCATAACCTCCAGATTCTGAATAAGGGGCTACTCAAAATGTTGGCATAGGTAGTGAAAAAGTAAATGATTTTAATGAGAAAGTAATAAATTATTTTCCCATCAGGTGGTTTCTTATTCTTTGCTTTTAACAAAATTGAAGAAGGATTTAATTAAGTAAGCTAGTATATCATTACCAATATTTGATAAGTAATTAAGAGAACTTAGAATTCATAGAATTGAATGAGCTATAAGTAAAACTCCATTTACATTTACTTATTAATGTGAATGAGAATGAATGATAACATCTGTCTCATTTTAGCAATAAGTAATATTCACTCATGATAACATGAACCAATTGGGGAGAAAAAAAAGACCACCATTTTGTGTTATTAAAAAGTATACTTCCAATAAAACTTTGTTTTTTAATTGAAAAAGTATCACAAACTTACAAACTATTATACATTTTGTTATGTTGATTAATTGTGTAGTAATTGTAATATAGTTCAATGGTTTTTATCACTTAGAAAGCTTATGGTCACAGGATATTGTTTTACATTTTATTTTTAGAATATGTGTTTGTTGCAGAGGAGTATGATATGTTGATCAATAAAATTACAAATGCATGATTCATGCATAAAAAATATGTTTACATCAGGTTAGGATTCTGTGGGGAAGGTGAAATGGAATTTCAAGTTCAAGGAGAAAGGAGAATCCTGTAAATTTTCCTTTTAATCGATAGCTTATCCCTGTGGTGATTAAGTGGCTGATAACAGTTCCGAATTGTTGTGGTATTTAGAATCTATTGGCCCCCATTTTAAAGAATGATATCACAGTTTTATTTATGGTTACTATTATTTATAATATGCCCCAAACTTTACCCCTAGCAATATATATATATATTCAGAGCTAAGATGAAAATGTAAATGTCAATTTAGAAATGTAGGAGAGGAATGGTTTTCCCAAGTACTTTGGGATTAGTTCAGTTCCACATTCATCCCCAAGTCATTGACACAATGAGCTTCAGGCACCCCCAGAGAGTTGAACATCTCTGTTCTCTTCCTTTTCCCACCACATTTCCTCCCATCCCCCCAAAATCTTACCATCTTACCATGAGGATTTCATCTGTGTAAAATGAATGTTTCTTAGGTATTATCACTGTGATATTGTGATTTATAATAAGAAATATACATTTGGTCTTTGATCCTTATGCTGGAACAGAGCTCCTAAAACCCTTGTAATTTCCTAAATGATGAGTGATAAAGGTGTCTCGTATTAATGAAATGACTTGGAAAGCACCTAAGGATGGGGGCTGGTTTCTAATGGAGCCAATCTTGTGATTGGAACTTTCAGCCCCACCCTTACCCTGTGACTTCCGGTGAGTGAAGAGGGGCTGGAAATTGAGTGTAATCGCCGATGGCCTATGAATTAATCAATCATGCCTATGTAATGAAGCCTCCATGAAAAACTCAAAGGATGGGGTTTGGAGAGCTTCCACATTGGTGAACATGTGATGATTTGGGGGAAACAGTGCTCTAGAAGAGAGTATAAAAGCTCTGAGTCCTTTTCCCATACCTTGCCCTATGCATCTCTTCATTCTGGCTGTTCCTGAGTTATATCCTTTATAATAAACCAGCAATCTAGAAGTAGAATGTTTCTCTGAGTTCTGTGAGCCACTCTAGCAAGTTATTTGAACCCAAAGAGGGAATCGTTGGACCCTCTGATCTATAACCACTCTTAGAATCACAAGTGGCAATTGACGTCTAAAGTGGCGTCTTGTGGGACTGAGCCCTTAATCTGTGGAATCTGATGCTATCTCTGGGTAGATATTGTCAGAATTGAGGTGAATTGTAGGACACCCAGTTGGTGTCTGAGACTGGCTTAGATGCGGGGGGTGAGGGAGGGCTCCCATATTGTAATTGATAGCAGAATCCTTAGTCACCAAGCTGAAATCTTTAAATTTTGCCTACAGGCATGTTTTAATTTAGAAACAAATACTTCCATGTATGAGAAGAAGAAGAAAAAGTTCTTTCTCTCTTAAAATAAAAAACTACTGCAGAATATTCTCATTGATTATTATTATTTTTTTAATCTGAACTGCTTTCCTCATCAGATTTGGCAGGAGGTCAAAATGTAGTTCACCTGCAAATGTAGCCAGCCAGCATGGCAGAATAACGGCATTAGCACATTGCTCCTCTTTTTTTCATGCCTCTCGAGCGTTGGTGGAAGCAGGTTCTCAGAAGCCCAACTGGAGGGCAGCATAATGCAAGCACTACTTCCACCTTCATGTTTAGCTTTATGATGGGTCTTTCTCTTTTAGCCCTTATAAAATACCTGCTTTCCATGGATATTTCTGGGTATATAAGGTAATATCTGATGCAGGTATACCTGAATATTGAATGCGAAATGCACAGATTGCCCTCAACGTATTGTGAACCAAAATTCATATATCAAAAATCTTCATGAACGAAGCTCCTACTTTCATTAAGACTCACTAAACTTTCTCATGGCTTAATTCAATGCTAATAATCGTGTCAAATCAAAAATGTTAATTATGTTTAAATCTGGGTGGTGAAACTTGGGTAATTACTTCCTTTTAAATTATAATCTATAATGCTTGAATTTGCTGCATAAACGTATATTGTTTTTATAACTGGGAAACAACAATAATAACACAACTGCTATTTTAGGGTAAAAGAAAATGATCAAAAGAATCCCAGGCAGGTAAAGTAAATCAAGTCCATCCCTTTCCAAGTCATACCAGACAAATGAGACTCTCAGGGTTTATTTTTATTTGCTTTTCTAAGGCCACCCCCACCCAATGGGTTTTAGTTTGTCTAAGCTTCCTCTTTGAAACAGAAAAACAACTGTTCAATATAATACTAATAATCATTCTTAATATCTTTCAAGACCATTATTAAGTTCTGTGGCTTTCTCCACTCGTTTCTAAAAGTCAAGGTGACTAGAGATTTTTTTTTTTTTTTGGATACAAGAAAACTTTTATTCTGCCAGGAATGATCAGACCTATAATGCTTTATGCCTCTTAAGATATGTATTTACCTCAGTCTTTTCTGTTTAATCTGTTATCCCAGACAAGGATTTCTGAATGCGTTCTGCCGTGCTCTGGTTATAGTTACATCAAGTGGCTGGACACAAGACCAGCGGTCTTGAAACCATTTTCTCATGTTGTCCATTCCTCCCATGAACTGGCTGTGTCCTCCTCTGCCCCAGCATGTCCGTGGCATCCCTTTCTCTCACCCTTAGGTTTAGTCCTTTTCCCCTACTAGTCTTCAGAGACTCACATCCTTTACTAAGAAAGTTATCCTTGAGCCCCACTGTCCTAACTTGGGCCTGTGTCCACATAGTTAAGCATTCCTTTGGTCTATTAGACTTTGCCTACCCAAATCCCAGACCGCGGGTTGGTTTGAAATAACCCTGACATCTGCAGCACCATGCTCGTGCCCACTAAAACCAAAACCCTCACCCCATGAAATCTTTACCAGAATGGTCATGCCAGGACCCCACCAGCACCACCACCAGCTCATCCCTCAGTTTCTGCTGGGTCTCTGGAAGACAGACTACCTCATCTAGTCCTTTCCACCTTGGCTCCCATCTCAGACCTTCCGGGGGGGCGGGGGGGAAGCACTCAGATTCTCTTTAGAACCTGGTATAGGAATGAAATATACATTGGGGTTGTTTTTCCTGATCCCTTTTGTAAAAATACAAAACCTGGCGAAGGGGTAGGGATGCAGAATGTGTGCCAGGGTGTTTTTACGAAATGGCAGGCAAGGATTTCCACTTTAAACAATTCTGATCTTTAGTCCCTGCTCCCAGGAACTTGACCCTCCTTGAAGCCGCTTTGTGCTTTGGCTGTACCTGGCTGGGTCTCTGGCTCTCAGAGCTGCAAGATGGCGCCCTCTGTTTCCAATTGTTGTATTTATCCCCCAGGTAGGTACTTTGGCAGGTTGAATTGAAGAGCATAGCAGTTGATTTAGAACGTGAGTGCGTGAGAACTCTGGAGGACAGGCACCAGTCTGAATAGCCTCAAGCTTCCCCTCAGACTTGCAAGTAAAAGTCACCTGAGAAGAGACTTTTTAAAAGGCCTCATCTTAGTGTATCTTATGAACCCAGGGTGCCCTCCAGTGTTGGTTAAGGTTAATCACAGTTCACCGTCTTTTTTTTTTTTTTTTTTTTTTTGAACAGTAGAGTGGTATATTTTAGCTTTGTGGTTCTTATCAGTCCTGATTTTCTGCCAGAAGCTTTTCTAGCCTTTGTCACCTCTGGAAATTCAGTCTATAAGAGGGTTCCCGAGGTATTTTTAAAAACTCTCTTTGGTTTGCTTTTGCGTAAATTGAACACTGAGTGAAAAAGAGCAGTTTTCGCAGAAACTCATTTCCTGGCCAGGATCCCTCCCGCTCCCGAATCTACTTAATCATCCTCCTCTTTAAAAACTCCTTATGTTTATGTTTCTGATAACTTCATAAAACTAACAAACACTGGCCAGTTCACATCTTCACTTTGCTCTCAAAGGCAAAGGCACTTATGAAACAGAGCTGACTGACAAGTTTCTCCATGTTATCGGAGGCAACCATTATTCTGATTTCTATCACCAAGTATAAGCTCTGTCCATCCTTGAACTTCATGTAAGGTATGGAACCTTCTGGTTTCTTTCAGTCAGCATAGTGTTTTATAAATTCATCCATGTTGTTGCATGTATCAGTAGTTCATTCATTTTATTGTAAAATAGTATCCCATTATATAGATACACCCCAAAGCATTCCTCCTTTATCCTGTTGATGGACATTTGAGTTTCCTCCAGGTTTTTTTCTGGGGCCAGGGAGGTTGTAAAGAGACGTTAATTTTAATTTCTTTAAAGGCAGCTTTTTGAACATTCTTATACACATCTTTTGAGTAGCTTTAGCTCTGCTTATGTTTTTATTTCTCTTGGGCAAATACCCAGGAGTAGGATTTCTGGCTTATAACGTAGATATGTGTTTAACTTTATAAAAAATAACCCACCAGTTCTCTAAAGTTGTACCATTTTACACTTCTACTAGTAACATATGAGAGTTTTGGTTGCCCCATATCCTTGCAGACATTAAATGGGCAAGGAATGGTATCTTATTGTGGTTTTAATTTGCATTTCTCTGAAAACTAATGATATTGAACAATGGTAGTTAAATATCAAGGCTGATCTTTTTAAATCTTCACTTTTTTAATCTACAAAATATCATGTTGCAGTGTCCAAGTGGAACCTAAACAGAGTGTATTACCTGAAAGGCTGGTCATTGTGTGCGCATAAAGATGCTGACTGCTTAGGACAGGAGGAGCCACCTAGAATAGAAGGATACTAAGGAAAAGAGAGAGAGCCAAAGAGACAAGCCTGGCCCAGTGACCAAGTCAAGGAAGAGAGGGACCACTGGGGACAGTACAGTTTCTGTTCCCTCAGATCGAGCTCATCCTTTTTCACTATGAACCCCAGGGAAAGGGAACTGTGAGTGGACCAAAAAAGATGTCCTTGAAAGAATCGTTTGAACTTAATGGAGTTCAAAATAGGAGAAAAAGGGAATTTCGGCATTGAGCAAAAGAGCCTTGGGGTCCAGGCCTATCAGTAATGTTAACAGAAGAGACAGCACCACACAGTGCTGGTTTTAATTTGCAGATTAATCCTTACGGCAGCCCCATTGTACAGATAAAGAAACCGAGTCAAAATAGTTTAGAGTGGTGGTTCCTGAAAAAATTCATCATATAATTGTCATATGATCCAGCAATTCTACTTCTAGATATATACCCAAAAGAATTGAAAATAGGGACTTTAAGAAATATTTGTATGTCAGTGTTTATAGCAACATTATTAATAATATCAAAAAGGTGGAAACAACCCAACAAATGAATGGATAAACAAATGTGGTATATCTGTTTACACACAGTAAAATATTAGCCTTAAAACGGAATGAAATTCTGACATATGATACAATATGGATGAACCTCGAAGACATTAAGCTAAATGAAATAAGCCAAATATGAAAGGACAAATACTATATGATTCCACTAGATGAGGTACCTAGAGTAGTCAAATTCATAGAAACGGAAAGTCGAATGGTGGTTGCCAGGGGCGGGGTTGGGGGGGGCAGTTGGAATGGGCCGTTGATGGATATAGAGCTTCCATTTTACAAGGTGAAAAGAGTTCTGAAGATGGATGATGGTGATGGTTACAAAACAATATAATTCAGTATTTAATGCCACTGAATTATATATTTTAAATAGGTTAAAATGGTAGATCTTATGTTACGTATCTTTTACCATAATGACAACTTTTTTTAAAAAAAAAAAAAGCAGTTAAGTAGCTTGCCCAAGTTCTCACAGCTGGTAACGAGCAGGATGAAGATTCAAATTCAGGTGACCTGATTCAGAACCTGAACTGCCCATCCTCCCCAAAGATGCTTCAAAGTTGGGAGGAGGTACCTGCAAGCAGGGCATCTTAGGGCTTCATTGAATATTGAAGGTCTATACATTTGGCAGGAGATGCCCAAAAGAGAGAAGCAAAAGACACTTCAAGGCAATTGTAAGGGCAACATTTGTGTGTACATATGAGATATCTGATCCCTGGGCACCCCCAGAAATAGTAGCAGAGGGGCTAGACAGCTCACAATGACAGGTGGGATGAATGACTGATGTGGTTATTACAACCCCATTTTAAAAAAATTACTGGTATAGCCAGAGAAATAATGGTTGTAGAAGCGAAATTTTACAGGTGTATAATTTACAGCTAATACACGTATATGAAATCCAAGTACAATATGACTATTTTTAATTACTTGGTGACCTGTACCTTGTATACATTTTTGGCTTGGAGATTATACCAAAACTTAAAGTACCCTTTTGTTAATTCCATTCTAAATAAGATGATTCAATATATTAAATTTTCAGCCTCTGGAATTTAACGGAGTACATACTATAAATATTATGCAGAATATGCGATAAATACTGGAAGGGGAAGACATATAAATCACTGTAGGAATACCAAAGACAAAGCCATTGATTCTGGGAAGGTCTGTTGCAGTCAGGAGGCACTCTAGAGAAGTGACCTTTGATGTGAGTCCTAAGTGTTAACAGGAATTATCTAAGCAGATAATAGGGATGAGGAGAAAAGAGCCTGAGCCAAGGCACAAAGGGCTGTGCAAGAAAGAGAAAGTAATAGGGTGAGGCTGGATGCTGTGTTCTTAATGTGGAGATGTGGGCTATGTGCATGAGAACAACCTGGGGTGCTTGTTTGAGAATCTTGGACCCCACCCCAACTCTTCTAAATGGGACATTGTTAGTAACAGAGGATGGGGATGTGCATTTTCAGCACAGTCCCCTTGTGATTCCATTGCACACAAAAGTGCAGTGGAGAGCATCGCTGAGCTGGAATGGGGAGCGCACAGTTGGAGACAATGTGGAGAAGCCAGCTGGGTCCAGGTTATCAAGGGCCTTGTACTCTAGACAGTTGTATTCAGCAGGTAAACAGAAGGCCAATAACTAATGGGCAAATTCTGGAAAAGATGAAAGGAGGAAGGAAATGTGGAGGCTGCAGTAGACCATTTCAGTGTTGATGTGGTTTTATTGAGCCATCTGCCAGAGACTGGTTAATTAACTGGGTAATTCAAGAAATGATCATGCATGAGGGAAGAAGAGGCGAGTTGTTACGGATGGTGGGTATGGTGCTGAGAGGAGGCAATGAACTTTCATGATCATGATATCACGGGGTACAATGATGGTTGGGAACCGAGAAGCAGACTCCAGAATGCAGAAGCTGAGAAAGACCCAGAGAGAATGAACGCTTCCCGGAGTTCTAAGTGAGGGTCTCGTGGAACCCCGGGTGGGTCCTTTCCTCTGACCAGCCACAGCTTTGTTGGAGTAACCTTGTGAGGACATGTGGTTGAAGCCAGCTTCCCCATTCTGAAGGTTAGTAGGAATTTTAAGAGCAAACCTCCTCCATGAAACTAAAATACAAATGCTTTAGGAAATATATTGTTATTGCCTTTTTTGTGTGTGGTAATAATGATTTGTAAGTCGTGGGTGTTAGAAAGCATTTAATGGAGAATGCTACAAAATACCAAAACCCCCGGAGAAAAAAAAATTTTTTTCTTTGCTTTTCTTATTACATGCCACCTTTACTTATTTTTAAGGATGCATTTAAAAGTATATAAGGAGAAAAACAACAACCCCTATAGATCCATATCATAGCAAAGAATCAAAAGAGCTTATAACTTAATAAAAACAAACATTAAAACAAAATGCATTTGTGCAGAAATAAAATCTAAAGCCTTCTGAAAGTTTGTTTATAAACTTCTGTTTGAAAACAAGCTTTGAAGTACTCTCATTAGCTCTATTAAATTTGAGTACTTGTGACACAGGCACAGTAACTAGTTTATAGCAGGATCTCTCATCCCAGGCATTAGTGACAATTGGGGCTGGATAATTCTTTGGGAGTGAAGGAGCTATCCTTTGTATTGTTAATATATTTAGCAGAATCCCTGGCCTCTGCCCACTAGATGCCAGTAGTAACCCTCCTCCCCCAAGCTCATGACAATCCAAGATGCTCCAGGGATTCACAAATGTCTGCTAGGATGTGGTTACCAGATTTAGTAAATAAAAACACAGGGTGCTTAGTTAACTAGTGGCCCGTATTTTATCTGGCCACCCTGGGATGGGAAGGGGAGGAAGCTGAGCAGCAGAGTTTTTGATGTATTAAACAAGATGGTGCGTGTGAGGTGCCTGGCATGTGGTGGGTGTGCAATATATATGCTGAGAATATGTTGCAGGTCTTGAATCCACTCCACTTACATCCGCCCTGCAGGTTGCAGTTGGTATGCAAAGCTCCCTGTTCTTTACCAAAACTATATTTAGAGGGTATGCTGACATGAGGAGAAGGGACGCCCACTTGTGAGTTTTTAGGTGCTGGGAACTAACATTCCGGTTAAAGTTAGTTTTATAGCCACCTCTACTGGAGCAACAATGTGCTTACACCCTGGCGCTTTGTCATTATGGCCTCCCTGAGTTGTTAGATCATTTCTCTACGTAGCAGCCAGAGAAGGAGATATGAAATGAAAAACTGCTGCATTCATCCAGACTCAATCACTCTGGGTTTGATTTTTCTGGCGCCACAGCCTTAGACAGCCATTCCCCGGGATGCTCTGGGACCCAGCGTTTCCACAGTCGGTAGCAGTGAGGAACTTCTTTCTGGGCCGAGATTAATGACCCAGGCAGTCAGCCTTTCCAGAGAGCAAAGGTGAAATTTAACTCTGGGTGGATGCCTGACATTTTGAAACAAAGGAGAAGGGGGGAAGGGTGAAGAGAAATAGCATTTATATGTCTCCTGCGGGTCATAAATCAGGGTAGGCAAAAGTGAATTAAGTCTCTGCCAAGAATTGAACTGATCTGGGCTCCTATGTTTTATCTTCAGACAATCTGAAATAAAACATGTTTTCAAGATGTAAGACGTGCCCCTTTTGAGTTACATATCAGCTTATTAACTCTTGAGAGATTTATTTTTCCAAAAAGAGGTCCAATTTGTGTGGGGGGAAGTATTAAGTTTGTTTGTAAGAAAATGCACTCATTGTTATGGGGGAAGCTTCCTCTTTCCTATTTGGCTGTTGGTGACATATAACATTAGAAGCTGAGGAAAATGGTGAGATGTTAGTCAAAGAGTATAAACTTTCAGTTATATGATGATTAAGTTCTAGGGATCTAATGTGACTATAGCTTTATACGTGTAATAGTGACTATAATTAATTCTGTGTGTATACTTCAAGTTTGCTTAGAGTGTAGATCTTAAGTGTTCCCACCACATGATAAAAAATATGAGGAATATAAGTGTGAATTAATTTGATTATGGTAACCACTTCACAAGGTATACATATATCAAATCATCACATTGTACATGTTAAATAAATACAATTTTTATTTGTCAATCATACCTCAATAAAGGTAGAAAAAAAAATGTACCATGTACTGTGCTGTAAAGCAAGTTCCAACATATTTCAAAAAACTGCCAAGCATGTGCTCTTTCCACAAGGAAATTAAGCTAAAAATTAGTTATAAAAAGAAAAGTCTCCATCTTTTCGGAAATTAGGAAATATGATAGATGTGTTTTCCGAAAGTAACTACTGAAGGTATTAGGCAAACTTCCTTATTTTAAAGGAATCCAAAAGTTGGTTCTTCATTGATTAATTAAGTAAACATTTGTTGAGTGACTATTCTTTGCCATTAAGTTTTTTTTTTTCCTAAAGATAAATAATACATGACCCCTGCCCTCAAGCCCTCAAGGAACAGACTTAGAGATAAATAATCACTCTCTGATATGGCTTTTCTTTATGTCAGGCACCATGCTAAGGGCTGTGGGAATTCACAGGATACAAAGATGGCTCAGTGGGGGAAGTGAATACCTTTTAATGTGTCCAGAAGAATTTACAGAGGATGTTCCTCTGGACTTGGTTAATAAAAGATTGAATTTAGGGTTTGACAAGGCTGGGGAGTGGTAAAGATGCAAAGCTGATACACAGCAGGTAGCAAAGGGTGGAAAGATGGATTTGTGAGGAATGAGGCTGGAGGGAGGGGCAGGAGTCAGGTCTTGGAAAGCCTTGTGGCCACACTAAAGAATCTGGAGTGTATCCCGAAGGGCCAGTGGGAAACTGCTGAAAGGTTTCAAGCTAGTGAGTGATGTGATCTGATTTTTCTACAGGAAGATCTCTTGAACGTACATGGAAGATAGACTAGCCTAGGAAGATTGGAAACTGAGAGCTCTGTTAAAGAGAAGTAGTATTAAAATTATTTAACAACAGGATATTTATTGGCCAGTCAGAATAAGGGAAGGCCAAAGCACTGGAGCCAGGTTTCCAAGGCCACTCTAGGCCACATGCTGCCCATTCTGTTGCTGGACATTGAAGAGATCAAGGCTCGAGGGCTCAGGGCAATAACCATGACATGCCTACTTCAGTATTTTGGCAGTGGGCACAGCTGTACAGATCTGTGCCAGCTGCAGATCACTCCTATTAGGGTGACCCACACAAGAGATGACAAGGGCCTCAACTAAAGCAGGGATGGAGAGAAAGGAACAGGTTTGGGAGAAATACAGGAAATAGAATTGCATTTCTCAGTGATTGACTGGATATAGAGAAGCAGAAGAGTTGAGGCTGACTCCCACATTTCTGGTCTGGAAGGCCGTGAGAAAGGCTGAGTGTCTCCACTTGGGTTGGGACCTTTCAGGAAGCACCTGATGACAGTAAACCTCAGGAATCTGAGTTGATGGGAAGGGCGTTCTCTTGGTGGATTAAATTGGATATGAAGGAGCAACATCTGGCTGCGGGACCAATAGAGTGGATCTCTTCAGAGTCATATTTCCAACCACCATACTTAGGAGAGCATGATGTCCCTTCCTTGAGGCACAAGTCCCGGAAACCAGAGCTCCCTTGTCATTGTGATTGCATGTATTTCTCAGCTCATTAGAACGGAATTTCTTTGACATAAATGACAAGACTCTAAAGGTTATTTTGGTCCTGAACCATGAGCTAAGCAGCTGTTTCACTTGTCAAGTATTAAATGATTTGTCCTGGATCAGAGACTTCAAGGCAAGAAATGAAGCTAGAAACAAAGGAGCAGGTAGAGGGGTCAACCATTAGCAGAGATGTACAAGCGTGACCTTTGGCGTCAGCAATAAAGAGCACTTGGGCTGACCTCTGTTGTCATAATGCTGGAAATATTACAGCCCCCTCACCCTGGGAAAAACTCTTGCACCTAAGAATGGATTCCATTAGAATTTTTGTGCCACATCATTAAAAATTTTCTGGGAATGACCAAGAGCTTTTGTTGATCATGAACAAGATCTTCCTGATGCCATGTACAAAGAACAAAAAGAAATCTTGATCTGGAATAGAATAGGGACCATGAAGTTATATGGAGCATTGTTTGGGGGGAAAAAAGTGTTTTCAGGACAGCTACTTTGAAGTAGATTGACTGAACTGCTAATATAGAATAAGTATCATTTTGCTGCAAGTCCTCTACAACTTTTATGCACCTGTGTCAGAACTAACTGAAGTTTATGTTGTTTTGTTAAATTTTGGAAGTGTTTCATTTCATATCATGGTTCTATACTTAAGAGAGATTTTCTTTTGGCTCATTTGCTCCAGGCACAGGATCTTAGAATCAATAAGAACTTTAGCCCTGGAATGTCCCTTAGAGGCTATTAGCCCAACTTTCTACCTAATGTAAGAATTCCCAATATCTAGTTTTGTTTGCTTTTCAGTTTCCTAAGGCTATACCTGTTTGCAAAATGAACATAATTGATTTATTGTATTCATCAGCTTATATAAGAGTTTATATATTAATATAAATCTGCAAACATATACAGCTCACATAAATAAATATGTAAGTAAAATAGCAAAGGAAAGTTAATGCATGTCCCTATATGGTATAAGATAAGAGATTTGAATATATGCAATATCCATATAGAGAGTAATGAGCTGCTTTTACATGCATTTATGATATAAGCTTCACATGTATATGGTCAAAATTTGACTATCCTATAGGCTAATATAGTATATATTTGTATAAAAATCTTTGATAAATTTTGATCGACCTACATCATCATTATGTTAATACTATACTATTGTCTGTCTATAAAAGAAATATTCAAAAGACCTTTGTTTAAAACACACACAGGCACACTTTATTTTATCAGAATTTTTCAAACCCTTACGCTCTTTGTTTCTCTCAGTAGAGTTTGGGAAGCGCCATGTTTGAATGAGTTTCACATGCTTGTACCAGGACTTCTTTCTGGAAAGGTGCTCTCACGTGCTCTTTTCATATTTAGAGCACTCACAGAAGATATTCCAGAAAAAAAATAATAACCCTGAAAAATAAGCCCATGAATTTCAGAGTTTCGAAAACCACCAGGAACTTGCTTCTTTGAAAGTACATTTAGGGTCACAAGTCAAACTCAAGAACCAGAAACGTAAAGTGACTCCGTTCTGCTGTTGACCGCTCACTCTGTGCATTCCAAATGTTAGGACTAAAACTCAGAAACAGAAATAGAGAAACTAGCAGGAAGATCAGCTTGTTGCTTGGGCCTGCTAGCAGACACAGATGACTACTGCAGTTAGGGGTAGAATTTAACCCTTGGATCCTCTCTCTAGGATGTATAATTCCAGTTGAATTGGCTCTCACTTCTTGAAAGCATGATAATGTGGTGTGGGCAGATACCTTCCAATTTTTTTTATTGCTTTGTGTATCACTATTGGCAATAATGCTTACACAATTGTGATTCAAGATGCAATTGGCCTCTGCCCCAAGAATCCAACATTAAAATATGACTGGAGTTACAGGTTTAAAGATTAAAAGTCTGAGAATATTGTTTTCTTTCCTACCTAGAGACACAAAGGTAGTCTCTAGCACTTTCTCAATTGCTATCCAAAAATAAACACTGTAGTGTCAATGTTTAGGTTCCTCACAATCAGAATTAACATTAGTTTAGTTCTGAAAATTGTATGGATGCTGAAGAATGTCACAATTATCATTCCAGTTTTCTTATCCTCTCTCTCTTTTCCCATCAGACTTTGTGTTTCAGAAAAATCAAAGACTTGCAACTCTGAATAGTTTTTTCCCCTTTTGAGTAAAAAGTAATACAAAGTGACACAAAGCTCAAAAATTAAAGAAATAATGGCAGGAGTTAAAGTTCCGTTATTAGCTCCCATTCCCTACCCTGAGTAGCCACTTCAAATAGTTTAATGTATTTTCTTCCCACTCTTTTTCTAGATAGAATGACATGTTTTGTGTGTGTATAAAAATGCAATCACTAATATTTACACAGTTTTGAAAAGAGCTTTTTTCCACTGGGCAATGTAACTTGGATAGTTTCCATATCGGTTCAAAAAGCTCTACCTCGTTCTTTGCCAATAGTCATATGGTGTTCTATTACATGGCTGTACCATATTATCACCCCACCCCAACACATACACTTTTTTTTTTCTTTTTTAAACAAATGAAAAGGAGGTGAACATTTCTGCTGATATCAGCAACAGAGACTGTCCAGCTGCATCTGGTTAAGTCTTATGGACTCACAGATGACACTAGATGCTTGACAAACTGAGTTTCTAGTCAAGGATTAATATTTTGTTCTGATTTGACAGTATATATGTTTTAAACCAGTGACATTTTGAGGGGATAAAATTTTATTTCTATAGGAATAAAATTAGATATAATCATGGGTCCCCTACCAAGCTTATGGGCCTCTTGAGAAAATGGATTTTGATCCACTTTTCAAAAGAGAATTTTAGTTGTCTATGTGTCTTATGAGTGAAGACCACCAACAAATATAGGTGATTTACTTCTTAGCTATTAAGAACTGATCTCATATATAATATTTATTTTTATTAGTATCAAATTCACGTTTTAGAACATTGGATCTGTGTCTTCTACCTAAAGTCTTGCCAAAGACCATGCTATTGATAATATGATGTAACTGGCAACCAAGTATGTATAGATCGGTAAAGCAGGTACTAATTCACCAGAGCATTAGAGGCAGAGACCAGAAAAGAATGTGCAAGCCAGCATTCTCCTACATGTGTCATATACTTCAGCCTTGTCACCTTGAAACAGTTCAGTCAGGCAACTGGGGAGGCAGCTGGTTTCTGCAGCCACAGTGCATATTGGCCTGAGGTTGGTAAATGACCCTGATTATTATGCAAGACACATAACCGTCTTCCACACTGATTAGTGCTATGCAGTAACTGCTTTCCAGAACATCCTAATTGGGGTCCTTCCTGACATGGAATTTACATCATATGTAGATAAATCCCTCAAGGTGACATTTTAATGAGTATTTGTAATGAAGTCCGAAGAACAATTAGAACCACTGCGCAAACAAGAATAATGTTTTTTAGAAGACAAAAAAAGGTGCAGTACTAACATAAAGAGTGCCTTTAAGAGAATCCATTTTACTAAGTGCAGATGAGTGTCCTTCCTCAGCAACAATCTGCTTTCCCGGTTCCAGGAGGCTCGTTTCACATTGTGGTTCTTCACTTTCTGATGTTTTGCATCACTCGCAAATTCAAATTTAAGCCATCTTGAAATGGAGCTGGGGAGGGGTCCCGAGAATTCATGGCTGAGCGGTTACAGTGGTCAGTGTTTCACCCCTTCATTCTTTTATTCATTTTAAATCCAGATAATGCTAATGATATTTTTGTTTTAAAAACATATATCATGTCATTTCTCAAGGCCCTCGCTGTCTCTACCCTTCATTCAGGCCACAGGATATCACCTGTTAGTCTTTGGCAACCCCACCTCCAACCCCACATGTTCTAGAAAAGGAGTGGTTTGGACTCCTGCCTACCACTCTGTGACTCTCCTCCCTCTCTCCAAATCGCTAGTTGTAAACTGCTGGAGAGAGTTGGGGATCTGGCATGGCACAACCAGTCCCAGCTGGTCTCATCTATTTCTTAAGTACTGATTTGAACCGTATCTCTAACTTGGATGTTAGAAATGGAAGAATTTACTCTTTGTTCATGAACCCAAATAAGAGAAGAAATTTGGCTAGGGCTCTTGAGAAAGATACCTCCAACTCTTCTGTTTTCCCACCAGACTTTCTTCATAATCTGTTCTAGCATGGGTCACACTGTTTGTGTCTGTTAACAAATCTGCCTCTTTGGCTGGACTCTGTAGCTTAGAGGGAGAGGATAAGTCTCATTAGCCTCTACATCACAGCATTGTAACTGGCACATATAGGCACTCAATCAAAGTACAAATGAATGAACAAAAAGTAAGTTGGAATATCGCTAAGCATTTAAGAGTTGCAAATTAAAACTGTAATACAATACCACTATAGACTTATTAGAATGGCCAACGTTTTAAAAAATAAAATGGACAAAAGTGGTGGGAAGGATGCGAAACAGCTAGAACTCACATATACTATTGGTCGGTATGCATTGTGGTGCAGCCACTGTGCAAAATAGTTTGCCAGTTTCTTATAAAGCTAAACATATACTTATTATATAACTCAAGTGACCTACCCCTAGGTATTTATTCAAGGGGGAAAAAAAGGTTTGAGACACACTAATACCTGTTTGAAATGTTTATAAAAGCTTTGTTTATAATCACCTAAAACTGGAAACAATCTAACTGTCCTTCAACCGATGAGTGGGTGAACACACTGTGATTATTATGCGAGACACATAACACTCTTCCACACTGAAAAGGAGCAGACTGTTGATAACTGCAACAATCTACATGAATGCATTATGCTAAGAAGCCAGACTTTAAAAGCTGCATACAGTATGATTCCATTTATATGACGGCCTGTAAAAGGCAAAATTATAGGGACAGAGAACAGACCAGTTGGGGTGCCAGGGATTAGGAATGGAGAGGGAGTGTACTCCAAAGGAAGACCGTTTTAGGGTCATGGAACTGGTCTGTGTTCTTATTATGATGGCAGTCACATGACCCTGTGCATTTATCAAACTCATAGAGCTGCATAGCTAAAAAGTAATAATAAATTTTGCTATCTATAAATTACTAGATTTAAAAAAGTGATCAAGGTTATTTTTCTGTTTAGTGTGAATTCAGAAAAAAAAGTCAAAAGAAGACCCAACTACCTACTGTCTTAGTAGCCTGCAGTAATTTTCACATGTTCGTGTACACACATCCACATCCGCATACTGTGTACTCATTTAACAAACATTTAGAACACTTGTTATAGACCAGGGCTTGTTATAGGCACTGGGGATATATTGGTGAGTAACAAAAGCAGAGTGCCTGCTCTCGGGGTGGAGAGAGGGACAGATAGCAAACACATAAACAAACAATGTGACAGCTTTGGACAGCGATAGGTGCTGTGGAGACAATAAAATAGGCCTTAGTGATAAAGAGTGGGATTGAGAGCCCGGGCCTCTCTGAGGAGATAACCTTAAACTGAGACCCAGAAGGTGTTAAAGAGGCATCTATGCATGCACATATTCAGGCAAAGCAGTCCAGGCAGGGAAAATACCAAGCGCAAAAACCCAAAGGGGACTATATTGATGATAAAATATAGTGGGGCAAACACACACACACACACACACACACACACACACACACACACACACACTTTAAAACTCAGAGAAAGGCTGGCTAAAATGGAAAACATCCTTTCACATACAAGGCTGGACTTCCGAGAAAATATGGGAAAGCCCCTAAGATGGGCTTATACTTCATATGTTCAAAGAACTGGCAGCAGGTCGGTAGGATTGGACCAGACGAGCAAGGGAACCTACAGGAGATGAGCTCAGATATGTGGGTAAGAATCTGCTTCTGTTGACTTGAGGCTGTGGTAAGATGCTTGGATTCACTCCAAACCTATTGGAAGCTATCAGAGGCTTTCAAGCAGTAGAGTGAAGTGCTCTTGTTGACATTTTTAAAGAATAACTCTGGCAGCTGTTGGGAGAGTGGCCTGTGGAGGACCAGGAGAGACAGAAAAGGGAGAGTCAAGCTCCTGCTGAAGGTCAGGGGGAGATCGTTGCCAATCGAAAGCCCTGCGGTGCTGTGATGACAGGGAGAAGTGGGTAGCTTTGAGATCAGTTTTAAAGATGGAACCTGCTGAGGGCCTGGCTGTGTAAGGGGTCAGAAGAGGGATCAAGAATGAGATCTTGGGTTGGGGCATGATTATCTGAGTGGCTGACAATGTATCATTTGCTGAAAGAGGGAAGACTGGAAGAGAAACAAGAGTTCTCTTTCATAACAGGGCAGGAAATCAAAAGTTTCATTTCGGACACAATAACTTTGAGACACCCATTAGGCATATCTGAGAAGATGTAAATAGGCAAGTAGAGATAGCTTGCTGGAGCTCTGGGGAGAAAACAAGCTATATTTCAAAGACAACATCGTGTAGATGCTACTTAAAGTTATGGAAATACCTGAGTCCAAATAGAAAGAAACTGTAGACAGAGAAAAAGACTGATACCAAGATTTGGGATTTACCAACTTTGGGAGTCAGTCAGAGGAAGAGCCAGCTAAGAAAACTGAAGTAAGTCAGTGAAGTAGGAAAGAAATTGACATGTGTAGTAATGAGAAGCCAAGGGGGAAAAGTTCTTCAAGGAGAAGAGAATAGGCAACTATATGGACTATTTAGAGAGGTAAAGTAAGGTGAGGACAGACAAGAGACCGTTAATTTTGGCAATACATGTGACATTGATAGACATTGTTTTTGAATAATTATGGGACAGACACCCATTTAGGGTGAGAATATTGGGTGAAAAAGTAGAGGCAGTTGCTGTAGATCATTTCTTTGAGAGTGGTCTGCTGTGGTAGGAACAGAAATAGCAGTACAGCTAGAGACTCATGTGACACCACCACAGTGCACATGCACACACAGCATCTAAGCAAGGGACTAGGTGACAGACTTCCTAGCTGATAAAGCAGAGGAGGATCTGAATAGCAGCAAATAGGCTAACCTTCAGCACAGTGGTCCATTAGAAAAAGTATTATCCCATATTAATTTACCTTGGCCTTCAGAATCCAGTAGTACAGGAACACACATGCACATGACCTACGTAAGCCCTGACCCTTTTGATTCCAAGCACCTTTCTTCTCAGCACTGCTATTGGTGGTCTTATTGCCACTGGTGGTGCTGTTGGTGGTCACTGTGGCTAATGCCCAGATTGGCTCGTTCTTCCGTGGGTAGTAACTAATAAATTCGAGGTGGAGACACCCACAGTGACTGCGGAGTCCCTGCTTTCACAGCAGGCAGTCTGAGAGGCAGTCTCCCTCACTCTCCCCATTCTCCTTTTCCAGGATGGAGCTTCAGCATGGGGTCAGCCTACCAGTTTCACAGTTGGCGTGTGTTCGTGATTGTCTGCGCGCTCCCTTGTGTCTCCTCTGTGGTGGCCCTCACGTTCATGCCGGAAAGCCCACGGTTCTTGCTGGAGGTAACACTCGTTGTTGCAAATACTCAAGGAATTCACATACGTTGGAAAGAGTTCCTTGTAATTCTAGGAAAGTATGTTTGTCTCCTTGGGAGGTATATTTTTCCTTCCTACTGTGGAACTATGGAGGGTTTGGTTTCATGGAGACATGCTTTTCAGCAACCAGCATGTAAAGCAGCTGCCTCGTAGCCAAAAAGCCCTAAGCTTTCTCCTCAAGCAAGTCACTTTTTGTTCGATGAAGAGCACATGCCTTATTGTTTTATAGATGAACTTTTACCATCAAAATGTGCTGTTTCTAGTTACAGGCATATCTATTGAACTGCTAAGGTACTCAAGGGTATCTAAGCAGTCTGCACGTTCCAACGAGACGTACCTAAATGCCTTCGCACAATTAACCCAACTTTATCTGACGATACAAAATGGTTATTGGAAAATCAGGGAGTTTAAGTGTTTCATCTCCTAGCACTTCACTGTCTATTCGCATTTATTAGGTTGGAAAACATGACGAAGCTTGGATGATTCTGAAGTTAATTCATGACACAAACATGAGAGCACGGGGTCAGCCTGAGAAGGTCTTCACGGTGAGTACGACTCCGCGACCCCAGGGGCTGGAAGCTTTCTCTGAAAAGGCCAGGTTGTAAACTCCTCTCTCTGCTCCAGCTACACTCATCTTTCAGTTCCTCATACTTGCTATTTTGCCTAAGCCTGCCACGGTGCTATTATATGCGCTTTTCCCTCTGCGTGAAATATTCTTCCGTCCTCTAGTTACCAAGCATATTCTCAATAGGAAAACCAGTCTAAATTAGTGCAGATTGGATGCATGGAATTTTTGAGGAGGAACAATGGTTTTTAAATCTTTCTGTATGTGAGCATACAGTTAGATAAAAAATGTTTTGCCAAAATAAGTTTAAGGGGACATACATACAGTAAGACATTCGGAGGACAGAAGTAAGATTTTCAGTGTCTTATAAATAATATCGATTATAGTTCTTAAAATATGAAATAGTCTATAATTAAATAGTCTCCTGGCATCTAATTTATTTATTCCATTTTTATTTAGGAAATAAATTTTTTATAATGTAGAGATAGACTTCAGTCTGCCCTCTATCCGAATTATCACAGACTCTTAATTAGCAAATTGTTTATGTAATGGGGAAGTCAAGATCAGTAATGGAGGACCTGGAACCCCTTGAGTGGGCTTTTCTTTTGAGTAAATGCACCATAGAGGAAGAATATTTTAAAATGAAAGAATCATGAGGCTGGAGGAATCTTGAGACATTATCTAGGTACTGAATATCACTTAACCCTTCTCAGTCAGGTGAAGATAAACACTTTACCAAAGATTCCTGAGAAGGAGTCTCTGTGGGGCCCACTGCCCTGCTTGCTGCTTTTCTTTCAGAAGGTGAGAGTTACCAAATCCACTCATATGCATCCGTGTCAATGTTATTACATTAGACGGGAACAAGGTGGGAGCAATCCAAAAGAATGGCTGACCTCAAAGTCATTTTTACATGACTTCCAAAGTCATTAATGATTCTACCATGACAAATTTATCTTTTTCCTTGTTATATCTACAGTACGGTGAATTTATGTGTATTTCTCCAAGGTCTCCTTTTTAAGCTCTTTTCTTATGTCCCTAACTTAAATATTGTTTTCCAGGGCTTCATTTTCAGCTAACTTCTCTTTTAACTCTATACACTCCCCTTAACTGATCTCAGCTACTTCCTGCATCTCTATAGCCTAATGGACAGATCTCCTGAGCTCCAGACATGCATGACGAAGGGCTTTGTAGCCATCTTTCTGTGTGCTATAGGCCCTTCAAAGTCTGAATTTCTAAATCTGACTTTTCTGCCTTAAGAGTATCTAAGCTTCTTCCTTGTCCTAAATTCTATGATTGAGGACCACTAGCATTACCCAAACCAGAGCCCTGAACTCTGTCCTATTTCTTTCTTTCCTTTTATCATCATTATACCTAAAAAAAAAATTAAAAAATAAAAAAAAAATTATTCTGTCCTATTTTATTTGTTTTCATCCTGAATAGTATTCTTCATTGTTCCTTACTTTCTACCCTTCCCCAGGCCTCATTACTCACTGCTCTTTGCACTTGGACTATGCTTCAGGAATCCCAAACTCTTTGTAGTTGCCCAGTACAGTACACTATTTCTTCTCACACCTCTGGACGTTTGCACATGATATTCCTCCCACTCGGAATGCCCACCAAATAGATTACACACATGGCAAATGACATATTTCTTCATAAACATCACTTCAAATTCCACAGTCCATGAAGGCTTCTCTCTCCTCTCTCACTCCCAGATCAACTTGGGTGTTCTGTACAATATGTCTCTCCCATCTGATATAGACTTCCATCAGAGTACTTTTTACTTTGTATGGTAATTAGAAGGTATGATATTTTATGTTTGCATCTCCAGAGTCCAGTATCAGGCCTGGCACCTCATAGGTGCTAATGAATTAATGAATAAACAAACATTGATGAATGGAGAAGAGGAATCCTCTCAAAAGTAATATATTGAGATAAGAACACACCTGTGATTAAAAAAAAAAAATCTGGAGTATCACAAAATTATGCCTACATGGATTATTTTGAGCTGACTCTATTTAGAATCCCATATTTAACTAAGACATTATTTTTGTTAAATAGAGACATCTTCATTTATGTAGCCAGGAAAAGGTTACTGCCCACATGATATCATTTGAAAGATACTGAGGGTCCCCAAATCACCTCTGTCAAAAGCCAGCCTTGGTATCTGGAGTCTCATAATAGAAATGCTGCTCTGGATGTTAGTAGAAACTCTATTTAAAAAAAAGAAAAAAAAAAGTTTATCCAAATTTAGCCCTGGCAGGGGTAATATATGTGTACACTTCTGTGTCTTCTTTCAGGTTTTTCAAAAGCCGGTAAATGTTGACTAACAGGGCAAGAAGGGAGAGGTCCATAAAGGAACCATTCTGCCTTTTTTTTTCCTCTCTTTTCAGGTTTCATTCTCTGTGTTGAAAGCATTGTTTCTTCTGACCCTTTATTCTTTTCCTTAGCAAAAGGAGGCTAACTTAAGTGATAGATAGAGCTTTTCATGCTGCACCTTCATCATTTATTCTCCTACTATGGCTGAAAATCAGTGTTGATGTTCACAATGGAAGCCCATTCACTTGACCTTGCACCGTGGTCACCTGTGGGTATTTGCTGGTCAGTCACTGTAGTTTAGGCATGGGAGAAGGAAGAGAGGGCCGTAGTGAGGCTTCAAGAGTATAAGCTTGATGAGAAAGCTTTAAAAAATATATTTAGGGGACAAATTTGTCAAAATAGTAGGTTCCAAAATAAAAAAGTATGTACAATCACTTCAGTCCAAGCAAAATAATTTTTAATCCAGAAGCAAAACTATCTGGATATGTTAAATGCTAATATGTGTGCTTGTAGTAATGATTAAGAAAAGGGCATTTTGGTTTCATATTATTCTATTACTATTTGCTCTTCCCCCATTTCTCTATGGTATTCCCTCCCATTGATTCTTTATTCAGTTCTTTTAGGTACCACGTGAGTCTGTATACTTAATGCCAGTGGTTTCATATATGTGTGGAGTGACTTTCAAATACTGTTTCTTTTTTGTTGGAGTCAGCTTTCGTTCCTTTAAAAACAAATGGTAAACCTGAACTGAGCAACTTCAGAGAACTCAGCTCTTTGCCCTCTGTTGCTCTTTACAGGTAAACAGAATCAAAACCCCAAAACAAATAGATGAGCTGATCGAAATTGAGAGTGACACAGGAACCTGGTACAGGAGGTGTTTTGTTCGGATCCGCACAGAACTGTATGGAGTAAGTAGCAAGCCTGCCCTGACTCATTGGCCAACTCGTTGCATGGAACTAGACCAGTTCCATGAATGGGGTTCTTCCCCTTCTGCCCAGGATGCCTGTCTCCTGGAGTAGGAAGGTAATAGGATCCCCTTGGGATCATCAGAGTAGCCAAGACATTCCATCTGAGGAAGAGGAAGGTGTTTGTTAGGCAAGAAGTCTTGGTGGTGAGGGGGTGCACAGAAGTCTTGAGTTACTTTACCCATTGGCCTCCGGAAAGCTGATAAATGAAAATTCCAGTATTTGGTTTCATATAGCCTTTCACTTTTACATTTTAAGCTCAAATGAATCCAGTGCAAAGAAAACTCAACTTTTTAATAATTTGTTGGAGGGAGTTGGAGAGTGGGGCTGACTAGATAAATGCATAAGTAAACTGACTTTAATATTTTGCAGATTTGGTTGACTTTTATGAGATGTTTCAACTACCCAGTCAAGGAAAATACAATAAAGCTTACAATTGTTTGGTTCACTCTCTCCTTTGGGTAAGCGGTATTTAAATTCTTGGTGAATGTAACTCCCAGTCATGTTGCTTCTTTTTTTGTACTGTTTAGTGTTGTTAACTTTTAGGAAAGAATTTTTTTCAGCATATATTTCTAACGAGCTGGTTTTTATAGACCAATCAATTTAATTATCTTGTCATAAAGCTGGGTGGCAAAACCAATAATATTTGGAAAGCATGATGAGCCCTTAGAAGGCTCGTCCCTCATGACTTCTCCACCCTCCTCCCCTCATTTGCTTGGCCGCAGCCACACCAGCTTCTTTCTTCTTCCTTGAACATGCAAGAACCATTCCCATCTCAGGCATTTGTACTGCCCCCAGACTTGGTCTGGCTCATTCTCTCACTGAGTCTTTCCTTAGATGTCACCTTCCCAATGACACTTTCCCTAAGTGCCTTTTCTTTAAAATTGCAGCCCCTTAGCACTCCCTATCCCCTTCTCAGTTTTATGCTTCTCATCTTCTAATATATGAAGATGTGTCTTCTCTCTCTAGAAGCTCTGTGAGAACAGGAATATTAAACTCTTTGGGGCACTAATATATGTCCCTGGCACATAATAGGCACTTAATAAATGTTGTTGAATGCATAAAACTGCCATACATGTGTTCTAAGAAAATAAATTGTAGGGAGAAATTTTCAAAATTGTATTTGCTAATGGGTGACATATAACTTTAAAAGGCCTGTGTATAAACTATTTTTGTCTAATTTGCCTTTTAAAAAGGCAATTAAAATACTACACTTTCAGGTTAATAGGACCTTTGTGCCTGGTAGACAGAGCCCAACATTTATGCTGCAAGTTCCATCCTTTAACATCTCTAAATTAAAACAAGTGAGAAATCAAAGATGACCAATCTTCCCCAGTGCCGTTGGAGATAACAAGGGGACAAACAAGGAAAGTGGGGGTCATGGACCTAGCATCTTGTTCTGCCATGTGTCTTGGAGGCATTACTACGTTTTAGTTCCTCATTTCTAAGTTGAGAGAGTTGATTTAGAATATATAAAGTAACTGTCACCCAAATTTTAGAAAGCCCATTAATCTATAAAAGAAGAGAAGGATAAAAATTAGCATGTATTAAGTGCTTATTATGTGCTGAACACTAGACTAGCTGCAGAGATAAGCAAGATGTAAGTTCTACTCTCAAGATGTGAAGAGTTACGTTATAATAATTATCTGGTTTGTTTATTTTATTTAATAATTGATTATTGACCACACTTTAAGCTTTATGATTTTCTCACTGATATTCCAAAACCTTAAACAGTGCCTTCTATTTAGTGGATAGTCAATAAATTTTTGCCAAATAAATGAAAACATACCTGAAACTCCTTCATGTCGTTGATTGTTGACATTCTGTTCCAGCGTAGCATGCTTCCTCATGGTTGCCATTTTCAAAATTTTTTGCCCCGTATGTATAACTGGAGAACAATGCCTTAGATGTTGCATCCTTGAGTCATTTCTCATCCAGCGGCCACCACTCACACCTCCACAGTAATTAATTCATAGTCTATGAAGAGAAGAAGTTGGAACCTATGGAATTCTGAGGCAGAGATGTTTCAGGAATCCTGATGACAATGATGATAAAAATTACACCTACTATCTTTTGAGCATTCTCTATGTGTTAGGCACTTTACATCCCATTTAATCTGAGCAACCACCCAGAAAGGCGGATACTATCATCATTCTGCTATTAGAGATGGGGTAACTGAAGCTTAGATAACTGGCTCAAGATCACACAGCTGGTCAGTGGTAAGGCCGGGATTTGAACTTAGCATGTCTGCCTGCAATAGCTACGCTCATCACCAACTTTTTCTCTGTATAACTAAGTGTAACTAGGGATAAGCTACAGCAATGGTTCTCAAACTTGAGTGTGCATCAGAAGAATCACCTGAAGGACTCTACCCCTACAACTTTTGATTTGGTGGTCTGGACAGTGCCTGAGAGTTTGCATTTCTAACAAGTTCCCAAGCGATGCTGGCGCTGCTACTCCAGGAACCCTATTTTGGGAACCACCACTGTAGAGCAGTACTGTCTAACAAAAATATAATGTGAGCCACATGTCATATTTAGTTTTCTGGCAGCCACACTAAAAATAAATAAATAACAAGAAACAGGTGGAATTAATTTAATAATATATTTTACTTGAATCATTATGTTCAAAATATTATTTCAACATATAATCAGTATAAAAATGATTAATGACTTGTTTTACAATCTTTTTTGTTGTTGTTAGTCTTCAAATATGATATTTTATACTTATAGCATATTTCAGTTGGGACTGGCCACATGTCAACTAGTCAGTAGCCACATGTTGTGAGTGGCTACTGTACAAAAGTACACAGCAGCATAACTCAGACACAGCGAATGGAAACAACCCGGATTTTCAGATGATCACCCGAATGGCCCTTTACCTTGAATAGCTCTGAGAAATGGGACTCTACCTCCAGGCTAGCAGTAGAAGAATAATCTAGGAACCAAGAAAGAATCTTCATTTGTAAAAAAAGGCCATTCTTTAAGGGCTCTCGTGGTTTTTGGACACAAAGAGTTTGTACCATCAGATTAGGAGATGAGGCTCCTAGCCGCAGCCTGGGGTGATGAGAAAAACATCAGGACCAGGGTGCCATGTATGGGTACAGGATAGGGTTCTTACAAACGTCTCTTCCCAAAGAAAGAGTTCAGGAATTACACACCTGCAGGTCTCCAGGTAACCCCAGGCCATCTCTCTAGCTTGAGTTTTGTAGACTTAATTGTGGTGGGGAGAGAGCAGTGCAGATTACTGTGTGATGATTCATAACGCTACAGGGAGCCAGTCATAACCAGAGTGCTTCGTCAGGAACCACTACCTCTCTGAAAATGCCAGGGAGGTGTGCTGGCACTCTTACAAACTCGCATTTCTTTGTCGTTGCAGGTACTATGGATTATCCGTTTGGTTCCCTGATGTCATTAAACATTTGCAGTCAGATGAATATGCACTACTAATTAGAACTGTGCCAAGAGAGAAATATGCAAATTTCAGTATTAACTTTACAATGGAAAATCAGATTCATACTGGAATGGAATACTACAATGGCAGGTCCAGAAACTTTGAGATAACTTACATGCTATCTATTCACGAAAGTATTTCTTATTAGCCTTCACTGCACTGAAACATACCTGGTTTTTGTTTTGTTCTGTTTTTAGTTTGTACATGTAGTCATTGTCAGGCTGAATGTGAATACTTCCAAATGGGCATCAAAGAAAAGGTTCGCGTGTATCAGTTACTTCACTTCACACTACTTCTTACACTGAGCTATTTCGCATTTATTAAGTAGCAAAATTGACTGATGTGAAAAGAAAATTTGAGAGACCCCAAAGAGAAATGAAAATAAGTTACAGAAAAGTAAAGAGCATGAGAAAATAAGATGGGCTATAAGTTTATTTAGTTCAGAGAAGAAATCTTAAGTATAATTCAATGTCTGTCTATTCTTTAAAAAGGGACTACCTTTCAGAATTCCCACTTTCTCCATGATGCTGAATCAAGAATTGAGCTTAAATTATTTCAGGAAGAATTTCAGTTAGAAACCAGGAAGGATTTCTCAAAGTTGAAGATTGAAAATATGGAATAGGTTAGCAAAGGACATTTTTGAGTGTAGACTCTAGAATGCCTCTTAATGAGGACAGAAAAACTGGCTCAGGAAGGCGATTCTGATTTTTTCTTTCAGAGAAGCGAATGAGTGGACAAGGTCATTATTTATATCCCTTCTTTGTTGTCTGAGTGAATAATCACTGATATGAGTCCCTGATGATTTACGTTATTCTCAGGAAATTATCCAAATTTCAAATGCAATAAAAGCGAAAATCTAAAATAATCATAGTTTGCTAGAGCAAAAAAAAAAAAAACACAGTTTGGAAAGATGAAAAAGAATTATTGGGGATATTTATGCTTCGTGATGAAAAAGAGAATTACCAACTAGGAGATAATTGTTTGAACTGACAAGTCAATGTAGGGTCTAAACCTAATCCCAGCCATATAGAATCACCTTCACTCTCCCATGTAAAAGTCAGACTCAGATCTGCACTTGTCTTTCCACAGAACCATTAGCGGCAAATGCTCTATAATTCTAGGGTGAAAATTTACTTCATTTATTTAAAAAAAGTATTATTACTCCATTATAAATTTCTAATATCTGTTTGTAGCTCTGACAGTCATACCTTTAGTATGATTTGTTAAAATTCTAAGCTGGATATCCAATCATGACTAAGAAGTTTTTACATTAGTAATATAATGATTAATAGTTTTAATAATATTAATGTCCTTATAAAACATACATTTATTTTAGGTGATAGAATTTTTTCTTCCTTCAGGCTAATTTAAAATGCCACTTGCCAGTTCATGTTTTAAAAAATGGCTTTCCTGTTCAACATAGAAAATGACAACTCTTTATATACTGATACAGAATAACCTCCAAAATAATAACCAGGAGACAAAGCAAGCAGTAGAACAGGGTGTCTCATTTGCCGGCACTCTCTATTTAGAATGCTCCCGGAAGAGCACACAAGAAACCGACAACAGCGGTTATCTCTGAGCCAAAGAACTGGGTAGCTTGAGGAAGGGTCAAAAAAGACTTTTTCTTTTTCCAAAGTCTTTAACTTTGTACCATGTGTGCTCCATATATATATTATCCATTCAAAAAATAAATTCAAAGAAATAAATTCAGTTCCATTTCAGAAAAAATTGATCATCTTATAAGATACCATTATTTACTCACCTGTAGTGGGTAAGTTTACAGTTTAGATGGTTTTACTCTGGACCCCTGGAGCAGGGGGTTGAAATAAGATTATTTTTTAAGTTGATTGATCTGTTAGGCATTTCGAACCAGCAAATACAGTCAATCCTTAGAGTGGGAACAATTTTGAAAGTACTACTCAACAATTAGTGAATTGCTTTTAAATCGGTCAGCTCACTTGCCTAAAGGGATCAGTCATTCCCTTTCTGCCCCTAATAAGAGTAGTGTATGCTATAAAAACTTCTTCCTCAGTTAAACAAGCATTTTCCTACCAGGGACTATCTAAGTATACATTCATAGTCTCTTAATAAATTACCCAGACCTTGGGTTTTCAGCTTAGGAAGCAGATTTTCATTAAAAGTATGTGGAAGCACATCCTCAAGTTAGAGCCATTAACCCCAAATAGAGAATTTTCTAGTAAAGGCATATATATGAAAGAGGAAGAAGATAGAATTTAAAAACAAAGAATAGCCACAAGTAATCTCCAAACTTTCTCTTGCAATTACATACCCCAAAAGCTTTTTACCAACATTGCAAAAAGCTAAGTTATCTTGAATGCCATCTCTTCTGATAGAAAATAATATCAGCAAGCCATGAGTAGCCAAAGGACAAGCCGTATGGGGGACAGGGGACAGGAAAAGCTAACAGATTAGAAAATCCCAAAACCAATACCTTTTATAATTAGGAGAGGCCATAAAAGAGCATCACATCTCTAAATCTGTTTGACTTAGCTTCGAATCCTCATGGACACAGTCATTGATATGAATTTTTTTGTGTGTTGGGCAGATTCCTAGGGGTCAAGTTCAAATCCGTAACTTTCAAAGATTCAGTTTTTAAGGCCTGCACCTTTGAGGATGTGACTTCAGTCAACACCTACTTCAAGAACTGCACATTTATTGATACTGTTTTTGACAACACAGGTAGGTGTGCTATTTAGTCCTACTGTGGCCTCTTCAGAGGGCCTGGCTCTTAGCAGAAACGTTATACCCAGATGATGGTGAGGGCAGAGCTTCCTGGGAGAAGTAAGGATTAAAGTATAAATTAACAAATTTCCTAAATCAAGTTGGATCAAAGTTAAGTGTGTATTGTTTGTCTCTGTCAGATTTAATGCAAATGGAACTTGCTAAAGTTCAGAGTTTAAAAAAAAATGGTTTGGTGAATAATTTCTAAAGTGGAGAATTAACCTGTAATTTATTTGTGTTGATAATCCTAGTTTCTAAATCTGGTGTTTGCTTAAATCAGCATGCCTGAACAAGTCAACAGAGATGGAGAATATAGCTTTGCTTAATCAGATATCATTTTTTAGCCAGTCTATTTAATAAAGTCTGAAAAATTCCCCAGGGAAAAGGGGGGAAGCAAACTTTGAGCACCTATAATATGCTAGTCCCTACTCTAGATCATTAGACATTCATCACAATAGCTGAAGCTTAGAAAATTTAAGTAATTTGGCCAAATCATAGTGCTAGTAACAACTGACATTTGAACCCAGGTTTATCTGATTTCAAAGACCGTCCTTTCCCACCCCACATATTGCTCTGTTTGTCCTACAAGAGTCCAGAACAGCCTGACATTGGCAAGAGTATCAGCGAGACCAGATTGCCAGCCCTGCCTTTTTGGTGCTCAGACAGGAGCCGGTTCTGCCCAGCTTCAAATGAGAGTGGAGTCAGGTGTCTTTGGTTTATTCCATTTTTTAACAGTGCTGTTGCTGTCTTCTAACCTATTCAACCTCAGAAGACCAGATTTTTAGGCAGATCTTGATCAGCAAGGATGGTAACAGTTTTGATTTTCACTGCCTTTTAATAAAACCCATGATTATCTGCAGCCCTTTCTTGGATAGATCCAAGTTCAAGAAAAAAATCAACTGTGAATGCTAGTGACATTCCCATGAGGCTGACTTGGACCTTGATGGGGTCCTTCACTTAGACCTTAAATTATAAATTCAGCCCCAAGGACCCAAGGAAAGTTCTGTTTCTTCTCTGCATCTCATAGACCCATAAAATGGCAATAACAAGGCTACTGCATTCATATTTTGAAACAAATTATTTTTGTAATTATAGTATGAAAGCTGTCATTACTATAATAATGGTCCTTATATAACATGATAATTAGAACAAACTAATATCATAAAGGAGTAAACAACTAATAAAATTAGCAATGGCCAACCATATGAAATCAAAAGATAACTAGACTCTAACTTAATTTACTCTTTTTTCAGCAAAGATAGTTATTTATTCAGCTACAATTGTTTCTCAGTATCTAAGGGGGATACCAATATCTATGAATTCTTAAGTCCCTTATATAAAATGGTATAGTATTTGCATAAGGTATGCACAACCTCCCATTTACTTTAAATCACCTCTAGATGACTTATACCTAATACAATGAAAATACCTTATATGTAGTTGTTAATACTATATCATTTAGGGAATAACAACAAGGAAAAACGTCTGTTTATGTTCAGTACAGATGCATTCATCATAGACCTAGCTACATAGTACTTGTCGACATCAACATAACATTTTTTTTGCTGAATATTTTTGATCCACAGATGTAGAATCTGTGGACATGGAGGGCCGACCATCCTTGTAATGTCAAGTCCTAGACCCTGCACTTTGGCCAGGCGAGGGCACTGAAAGTCAAACCAGCCCAGGCCTTGAAGCCCTTAAGAAGTTTAAAATGTCATAATTGCTCTCTGAATTCTTGATAGGCTTTCTTATACTTGTACACAACTACTAAGAGCTTGATAAATTATCCTTCTTTATGTTCACAGATTTTGAGCAATATAAATTTATTGACAGCGAATTCCAAAACTGCTCATTCTTTCACAATAAAACGGGATGCCAGATTACCTTTGATGATGACTATAGTGCCTACTGGATTTATTTTGTCAACTTTCTGGGAACCTTGGCAGTGTTGCCAGGGAACATCGTGTCTGCTCTCCTGATGGACAGAATCGGGCGCTTAACGATGCTAGGTATGTGCTTGACTTTGTGTAAAATAAAACAGCTGCCCCTGCAGTCTAGAGGGAGCCCATTTCTCACTGTACCCCTTGTCCCCTCAGGGGTTTGTGTCCCACAGAGATGAGAGAAATCCCTTAAGACCTTTCATTAGGACTGAATTTTAGTTAAAATTATGTCTAATTACATTTCATTTGAGCAGTTTCCATGAGTTCACAGACTGGAAAACTAATTATGTGTGACTAATGTATGTTTTTCCACTTTAGTAGCTGAGTAATTGATGATATGCATTTCATGCTCGCCGTGTTCAGAAGGCAGTTAGAAAGGCAAACCTTTTATCCAGGTGAGCGCATCCATGCCTGAGCTTTGCCAAGCTGAGTCTGTAGCTTCCCCTTGGGATTCAGTGTTGCAGTGAGAACTTGAAGACCCAAGGGTATTTACTCTACCAAGATGACAGGAAACATCCCAGCCTTTTGTCTGCTTTGTTGGCAGGTGGCTCTATGGTACTTTCGGGCATCAGCTGTTTCTTCCTTTGGTTTGGAACTAGCGAATCCATGATGATAGGTATGCTGTGTCTGTACAACGGATTGACCATCTCGGCCTGGAACTCTCTCGATGTGGTCACTGTGGAACTGTACCCCACAGACCGGAGGTATGTTGAAAATAGGCCTCTAGGAAGAGGCACTCTAAGCACCACAGGACCACTAAAAAGTCATAGAAAATAAACCGAAAATCCAAAAAATACCCGGCTTATGAAGTTGTAGGTTCCATCTGTATTTCTTAAAGGGGAAATGTAGGGGAATATAGTTGCTAGCAGGAGTTAATAGGGCAATGAAACCAGTGAAGAAATATGATTGTGTCCGTGACTTAGTTGGTCAACTAATAGTGTGAGGAAGCTGTAAGGAGGTGGTGAGGGGTAGGATCTAATAACCTGATGTGGCCCATAATGTAGCCGCTAATCAGCCCTGAGAGGGTCCTTTCCTTACTGTTGCAGGTAAGAAGGTCTCTAGAATGTATCTCTGGACCTTCCTGGTCTGTTGGAGGAAAGCTCAACACATTTCCAGTTACCAAAAAAAGGATTCCTATTATGAGAAAATTATGCATCTGGTCCCCAAATGGAGACACAGAGACTTTGTACCTCATATCAGAAAAAGGGCTAGAAGGTAGAGCTTTGTGGCTGAGCTTCAGCAGCTGAACAATTAAAAGAATAGAATTCCTGTTTTGCAGTTTGACATGAGTGAAGACAAATGGTCTTGTCTTCTTTTATGTTGTGTATCTTTGTCACCGCCCCTGTCTGCTGGGATGGAGCCAGTGTTGTCTGGACCTTCTAATGGAGGAGAGTTTTCTAGGACTAAGGAGAGACGTTTGGGCTATCGATTTTCAACTGATCATGAGTCCCTCCTTTTGTTTACTGACCTCAATGGGTGCATTCTCAGTATGTCAAGACTCTCTAACTTATATTTCTTCTTCATGAACAACTGTTTACTGAGCTTACAGGAACCTGGTAGTTACTCCTATCTGAAACTCTTATGTCTGCTTATCAAATATTCTAATTCAAACCTCAGTAACCTCCTATTGAATACTTAGGATCTGAAAGGAACCATACACCCCCAAGCACGGCATCTCCTTCATTTGTTCAACAAACAGCAATTCTCTTTTTTTGGACAAGCTCCTGGGGCAGATGCCAGGGCCCTTGGGATGAGGGTGTGGCCAAAAACAAGATTAAGACTCTGCAGCTTTCACTGAGCTTTATTTCATCAAGCTCTCATTCTGCAAACAGAGCCCAGATGTAGATTAAATTTAACCTTTAAAATAAACTCCTCAGTGTTAAAGCAAGGCTATATCATAGCCTACTACCTTTTTGTTATACGTTGTAAGAGTTTGATACTATTTTAGATGAATCAGATGCTTATCCCTCTGCCATAAGTAATAGAAGAATGAGTATTTTCTTATGACAAAAACCTGGCTTAAAAAAACACAAATTGGGCTGGTTGGTCCTATGAGAAACATGGACCTGCTATGTTTCTGTTGTTGGAAAGGTTAAATGTCAGCTCAGATAAACACACAAATTGCTGTTTGTGTTAGCTTAGGTCTTCTGAGAAGCAGTGGACAAGATGGGATTAAACATGCACAGCTTTTATTAGGAGAAGTCTGTGTGAGAGAAAACGGGAGAGGAGGTGAAGTCTGAGATAGCCGCAGTGTAAGCCTGAGTAAGGGTGGATGGCTGGATGGGACCATCCTAGACCAGCAGTCTAAGGAAGGTCTGACAAGGCTGCTGCAGGGAAAGAAGGGTAGCAACAATGCCAGCCTCAGAGGAGTCCTGCGTGTCCGAGGAACCAGCCTGTTGTAGTATTCCTGCCAGGTGCAGTTATTGGAACAGCACAACGTGGTGATGAATTTCAGAGCATAGCAGCCAGGGCAGTGACTGGGAGATCTGCAAGGTGCATTCTCCTGCAACCACACTGTTGCTGGCTGACGTTCTCCAGCACTTAAGGAGACATTATGGGATAATTTGCAGGATATCACTTCCTTTGGTGATTCAGAGATAACTTGTCCTCCAGAGTAGCACTACCAGGCCCAGGTGAATTAGCTGGTACCACCTACTCTTTTAGGACAAAACCTTCTCTTCCATCTCTGTCATGTTGCTCTGGGTCACATTAGGAGGCCTCCACTGATCTCTGGCTCTGCTGTTAGAGTAAAACCCCAATTGTTTTGTGAGAAAATACCATATAGCCTCTTCTCCCTGTGGAGGCAGAATAGAAGACGCCTTGGCAAGAATTCTGATAAGAGGCTGTAAGTTTTCATAATAGAACTTCAGCACTGCCAACTCCTCGTCCATTTTCTAGAATCTGTTGTTAATGATCACAATAGGATACTGTGATTCTAGGCCCCCAGCTAACAAGTGACCATTTAACAGACAACTCCTATCAAGATCCCAGTCAAATTGATTGTATTTGGGAAACATAGTTTATGGTGTAGTCTAAGCATTATGAAAGCTATAACACTCGAAAGGCACATTTGTCAACCACATTACAGATTTTACTTTCAATGCTATACCTTTGACTTTTAATAGGTGTCACATTTGCATTCCCTGTGAAAACATCAATGAGGAAAAGACATTGCCCATTACAGTTCATCTTTACCTCTCGGAAGAGTCTACCACGCTCCCAGCATGCCAGGGGTTCTAGGACCCCCTCGGGGAAGCTGCTCTGCCTCTTCAATTCATATTGTTAACCTGAAAATAAAGTGTCACAGTGAGAGGCAATAAGAAATTATTTGAGTTAAAAAATAATAACTATTCTGGAAGCGCTGATTCAGGCAGAAACCCAAATAGTGTTCCATTAGAAGACAAAAGCAAGAGGGTATTTGTGAGGAAGGGAAGGAGAATAAGGAAGGCATTTCTATTGGTGCAGATAAGCTAACATAGTGATGCTAATTCCAAACGATGTGTTTAATTTCAGTCCAATTGTCATCAGTCCCCTAGTCACAATATCTGCTTTCTTGTTATCTTTGCAAACTGTTCTTTAGGAGACAGTGTTGCTTTAGGCCCAGTCCAAAGGTTATTTTGCCCTGCTTTAACATGTAGAACATTGGAGGCATAAAGCCCTCAAGGCAGTTCCTCTGAGATGGCAGCTCTGACTCTATTTTTAAATGTTCTCGTTTATGTAATTTTTTTTTTTACTATATGATAAAAATTGGGTACTTCTTTACATTTTCTTCTCTGTACAATCAAGAGTCAGAGAGCCTACGTTTCCGCCAAACCTACATGGTGCAGATATTTGCTTTGCTCCTTCTTCTCCTGATTTACCCTCTTTCATTCTGATTTTATTAATTTTGTGTCTTTTATAAGCTACCCTAAAGAGGCAGGTAAATTCACAATTAAAATCATATGTACTTGTTGAGTAGCACTTTTCTGTACCTAAAAAGTGAAGTAAAACAAAAACTGCAGATATTTTTTAAGGGAAAGCTCTATTTTTTGCCCTTTACTCTCACCACTTCACTTCTGGACACCAAATGGGTGTCTTTCAAATTTAACTAAATTCTGACACCATCTACCTGGAGATGGCATCAGATCTCACAAGTTAAAGACTCAGTCCCACAGGACTGTCCGCACTTCAGACTCTAATCACCTGTACTTCTGACCAACCAGCTATAAATTGGAGTTCCTCTGACCCCCACCTCAGGTTCAATAATTTACTAAAATGGTTCACAGAACTCAGGGAAATATTTATGTATGTTTACCTGTTGTGATTCGATCAAATCTAAGACCCACAGAACCAATCGAGATGAATTGTGAGCCTCTTCTACCATGCAGTTCCGAGCTCCCAAAAGAGGCAGCTTATAAAGCCTAGAATCACACCTTGGTTAACATCAAACAAGTAGGCAGATTACAGAAGCAGAGTAAACCCTTAATGCTGGCTTACTGGAAAATTTTCCACCCTTAACATACCCATTTATTTTAAAAAGCAATAGCTCAGAAATAGCCAGATGGAAAAGATGCATAGAGCAAGGTATGGGAGAAGGGGCCTGGGGCGTCCCAGCCCTGTCCAGGTGCACCGCCCTCCCAGCACCTCCACATATTCATCACCCTTGAAATTTATCAAATTGCATTGTTTAAGAGTTTTGATAGAGCCGAATCTCTTGCCCCACCCCCCTCCTTCTCAGAGGTCAGTGGGTGAAAGTCATAAAGGCAGCTTAAAATTTTAACCTTGGTCTTTCTGGTGATTAGCCCCATCCTGAGGCTACCTAGAGGCCACACCTTAAGTCACCTCATTAACATAAACTCTGGTGTGCTCAAGGGGCTTCTGAATAAAAAAAGACACTCACATCACTTAGGAAATCCCGATAGTTTTTCGAGCTCTGTGCCAAGAACTGGGGACAAAGACCTAATAATATATTTCTTCTTGGGTAGCATTTTTCCACTATGTAAATGCCACTGCCATTCTTCTATTTACTGCATTTTAACATCAAAAATAAGCATAACATAATGATTGCAGATTCTTAAACAGATGATCAGTGACATTTCAGAAAGTTCTTGGATAGTGACTGGCACATGATTTGAGGGACACAGAAAAGGATCCAAAGACCCAAGTGTCAATGTAAAAAACACGAACCTGTAGAGATTTTTATAAGTGTTTATTTGAGCCAAAACTGATGACAATTGCCAGGGAGAAAGATCTCAAATGCTTTGGAGAATAACAGTTTGCGGTTTCTTTTATGCATTTGGAATTAAGGTGGAAACCTAAGGAAGATAAAATGTAGATAGGAGAAAGTGAGGTGGGGATTGGATTACAGAATAGTTAACAAGATTATGTGCTCTCTTGAGGGCGGTCACACTTTAGAAGGAGGTGTCTGAATAGAGGCATTTCAAAGGTGTGTTAACCTAGGTGCACAGAAACAATGGACAGGGCTTGCTTAAGGCAAAGATAAACCTTTCACTAAAGAAGTTATATTCCTGGGGCATGACTACCCGCCTTGACCTGCCTAGTTAGGAATTTAAGATCAGATCACCCCATGTGGTTACTTACAGTAGAACACTTTTTTTGCCCACATAGCCATGATCTATTTAATCATTGGCCGTTAGAAATTAAATTTAATCGCTAGTACCTCACCTCTCCCCACTTCTGGAGAAAAGGCTAAAAGTTCCAATTTTCCTTTCTCTATTATTTCTCCACTCCCAGGCACTGCTATCACCTAAATTTCTTTCAACCATCTTTAGGAATAAGATTGGGAGATGCCAAGAGAAGATACATTTCATTTATTGGTTTCAGTCATGACTTGTTGGAGGCCCCACCTCCTATATTTTAACAGAGGAAAAAAAATAAAATTTTCCCTCATCTACTGGAATTTTCAAAGACTAAAGAGTATATAATGATAGGTTGACCCAGATTTACCCATAGTTTATTGACCCCTTCTTTTTCTTTCCCTCTTAGTCAAGGTTTTAAACTTCTTGAAAGTCATGAACGTAGCCCACCGGGTACAATAGGCCATGAACCCCAGCTCCTTTTGGTTCTCGCATGTCCTTCTGCATTCAGCCAGTGACTTCCTGTTGACACACTGCAGGTTTGGTGGAACTCCACTGCTCACACTTCCTGTGTCCATTTTTACCTTTGCTCCATGGAGCTCAGGGCAAGGAGCTCCCACTTTGTAAGTGATGAAACCAAGGCTCTCCCTGCTGCCCTCCAACTCAGCACAGGACCCCTCAGCCCAACAGGTCCATCTCACGGACATTTTTCTGGTAACATCTCCTGCCTTTCTCTGGCCACTGGCCTCTTTCTTTCTACCCTCTTACAATTTTAGACATGACCTCAGAAAGGATTTGAAAATAAAATCATTCCCACCTGCTATTCCCTGCTGGTGCTGGGCAGTTGCTGTTGTCACCCGGCACTGTCAGATGGTCCTCTTCCTCGCTGAGCTAAAATCAAAACATCTGCCCAGAATTAATCAACCTAAGCCTTCCCCTTAGGATTGTTCTTATTTAGAAAGAGAGGTTCCCGTTACTTCCTCGTGCTTAATCCTGAAGGTCTATATGCCTGGATCTTTTACCTGACCAGCCACGTGACCTCAGGGAGACCATTCAGCATAACTGTGCTTCATTTGTTGGAGATCTATAAAGTGAGGAGATTTAAATAAATTGTATCTCTAGCCCTTTCTAGCTGTAGAATCTGCCTCTTTACCATCATTATCTGAGATTCCAACAGTAACTGCATTGTGCCAAATGTGCAAACAGGCACAAAAACAGTCATTTAGGCTATTCTTAGTCCATATCTCTGCCCTTGGGTACTAAATAAGCTTTTGCATTGACAGGGCCATAGACATTATGATTTGCTGACAGCAGGGCCACCAGACTTGGGGCTGGTCAGGCATCAGAATATGCTGTTAAATATCAGGGTGATGGATCAGTGGACTCTAGCATCTGGAGTCTAGGTCAAGGGTACCCTTTCACTGGCTTGAGGTTTCTGGGTTTGGAGAATGTTTGTCCATTGCACTGAGGGCAGAACATTCTTTCCAATCAACTTCATGTCTTTATTTTTTTTCCAGTAGCATAGTCATTTATTATCATTATCATGTATTATGCACTGTACAGAATTGTATGTGCTATATTTTTCCCACCCATCCCCACCCTTTCCCCTTTGTCAACCATCAGGTTATTCTCTATATCTATGAGTTTGTTTCTGTTTTGTTTTCTTTAATCATTTATTTTGTTTTTTAAGATTCTATACATAAGTAAGATTATACAGTATCTTTCTCTAACTTATTTCACTTAGCATAATATCCTATAAGTCCATCTACGTTGTTACAAATGGCAAGATTTCATTCTTTTTTATCACTGAATAATCCAGTGTGTGTGTGTGTGTGCGTGCGCGCGCGCACCACAGCTTCTCTATTCATCCATTTATTGATGGACATCTAGATTGTTTCCATATCTTGGCTATTACTAGTAATGCTATAATGAACACAGTGGAGCATTTATCTTTTTGAATTAGCATTTTTGTTTTCTTCAGATAAATACCTAAAAGTAGGATTTCTGGATCACGTGGCAGCTCTATTTTTAATTTTTTGAGGAACCTCCATGCTGTTTTTTAGTTCCCACCAGCAGTGCGTGAAGGTTCCCTTTCTCCAAATCCATGCCAACACTAATGTACTGTTTTATTGATGATAACCTTTCTGACAAGTGTGAGGTGATATCTCATTGTGATTTTGAGTTGCATTTCCCTGATGATTAGTAATGTTGAATATTTTTCATATGTCTGTTAGCCATTGTATATCCTCTTGGAAGAAATGTCTATTCAGTTCCTCTGCCAATTTTTAAATTGCATGGTTTTTTTATTGTTAAATTGTATGAGTTTTTTATATATTTTGGATGTTAATCCCTTATTGGATGTATCATTTGTGAATATATTCTCCCATTCAGTAGGTGCAAGTGCATGTCTTGAACACCATTTACATCACCAATGAAAACTCATCTCTGTCGTTATTAACAAACCTTCTCATGCAGATTCCTAAAATAATATTTAAAGCCCTAAATAAACAATTAGTCTGTGGATTTCCGATTAACGTGTCTTAAATTCTATGGGTGTAGAGACAACCTCTCTTTGTATTAAAGTACTTTAAAGCAAATGACCTCTCAGCCCATATGATAACAGGCTTTTAGATATACATTTATTTGTTTGCTATCTGTTACCCAATAGAATGTGAGCTCCTTGAGGACGGGCCTATGTTTTCCTTATCTACTACCATAACTCCAAGTGAATGAATGAATGAATGAATGAAACATGCTTTCTAAAATTCACCTGGTTACAGGCAATAGCTTTCCTCCCTGTCTGAGTTCTCTCACTCTCCTAGGTGAGCTAATTGGGCCAATTGTAAGTGAAGGAGGGTTATTCTTCAGTTCCCTCTCTGCTGCCTTTTTGTTTTTAATTGAGAAATAATTGAAATATGGTATTACATTAGTTTCAGATATGTAACATAATGATTTGATATTTGTATGTAAATAGTTGTAGCTTTTTTTTTCTTGTGAGGAGAAATTTTAAGATCTAGTCTCTTAGCAACTTTCAAATATACAATACAGCATTGTTAACTATAGCCACCATTCTGTACATTACATCTCCAGGGCTTACTTATTTTATAACTGGAAGTTTGTACCTTTTGACACTCTTTACCCATTTCACCCATTCTGAACCCTTGGCAAACATCAATCTGTTCTCTGTATCTATGAGCTCAGTTTTAAGACATCTTTTTTTTTAGATCCCACATAGAAGAAGTCATACAGTATTTGTCTTTCTCTGCCTGACCTATTTCACCTATCTGTTGTCCTTCTTTGTCCTCATCCGCTTTTGCCATCCACAGCCTATGACCTCCTGATCTTTCAGCTGTCAGCCCCCCATCCCCCATATAGCACTCCCTATGAGAGACCCTCTTCCTCCTCTTCTCAGCCTTCTCCATCAACAATGTGGAAGAGACCAGAATTCAGATGCATACACTGCCAGAAAATAGCAGGGGAACTTTAGATTAGCCCTGTCACCTTTCTGAGGCTTAATCTCCTCATTTGAAAAATGGGGGGTGAGTCAGGCACTGTGCTGTATATTAAGATGATCTCATTTAACCTTATTTAATCCTCACTCCAGCCCTATAAGAATAGGTAGTTTTATTCCATTTTCAGGTGAGGAAAATGAAGCACAAAGAGGGGAAGTAACTTCCCCTGGATCTTATAACCTCAAACCCACCTTTGTGACTCCGTGATGCCACTCCCAGTACAGACATATCTATCCACTCCCAGTAAGACTGGGGAGGAGATCTGGGAATCTGTTTCTGAGATGCTCACCTGGTAATTGAGATATACAGCCATGTTCATGAACCTTGGACTTAGATAAACTCCAAGTTGCTTCCTAATGTTCACATTCATTCTGTCATTACTTACCTTGGCCCAGACCCTCACTTCCTAGCTAGTTTTACCAGATAAATGATAAGACACAAAGGCTTCCATTATTACCTATTCATGAACATTTACATTTCATCAGGAATAAGAATCAGGGAGACTTTCGATGGTAGCGGGGATGGGAGGGAGACGATGGGTGGCTTTAGGCCCAGAGGTTCCTCCCAGCTCACAGCTCATAGGTAAGTCCTTCTCCACTTATGTGAGAGTGAGGAGACCTCCGCCTGCAGTGGTGTAAGATGCCATCTCTCCAAGTTAAGAAGGACATGTGCAGACCTCACACATACCACACAGCCACTACTTACTTGGACGAGACAAACTTTTACTTTGACAATCAGAAAGCAATCCAGTCTTTTCTGACTTAATGTAAAGTTAGATTTTTTTCTCTGAAAGAGCAAGATGACAGCATGACAGCAATAAACAAACACGGCCCTATTAATGCCCATTAAAATGTCCATTACGGAAATCTACTCCCAACCTGTTTTAAAGGTATCAGGAAATTCCTTAGTTCATTTTACAAGTGTCATAAGCATCCCTGTGTCAGTCCTGAAAGAGGCTGTGATGAGTGCATGTAAAGAATATAAGGCCCCACACCAAAAAATGGGGCCTGGGCCAAACTAAAGCTAACTCCAGACCTACTATTGGTTCAAGTCAACCCTTAGGAGGGGAGCAAGAGCGAGGGCGTCACCTGGCAGGGCCAGCCTACATGGCTGCTCCAACTCCAACCTGTAGCAACTGAATAAGAGTTGGAAGAGAAGGAAAGTTCTGGTTAGATGAGAAGCTGGTTGTCTCTGGTGCACATGAGCTGTGAAACCAGGGTGAACAAGAGAGGTTAAGAGAGCAGGAGCAGAGAAGGAGAAGAAAGAGGCTGGAGAGGCCTTTGCATTGGACTCCTCTCCTGTGGCCACAGCACCACATCGTAAACACCTTCCCTGGCTGACGTTCTCTAACAAACAAATCCAAAGGAAGGAGCGCTTATATGTGGAGGGATTCACTGCAACATTGTTTATGTTCCCCCCAACTTGGAAAGCTCCTAATTATCCAATGGCATGATTACAGAAATAATGGTTATATGCTAAATCGCTTCATTTTAAACAAAACATAAATTACATGGGACAGTTACATTACTGATTGCAAAAAGCAGAAAGAAAAAATTCTATAAATTCTGTGATTTGAAACAATGTGGATATGATTGGAAGTACACTAAAAGGAATTCAGAAATGAAAATCATTTGTTAGAGGGGTGAAGTGGATGCATTGCTTTTGTAATGTCCTGTAGTATATAACAGTAAATCCAAATCAATTCAAAAATTCAGATGTCTCTGGGAGACTGCAGGGTTCTCAGCCCTGGATATACCTTAAAATCACACAAGCTTCCAAAACTACCAATGCCTGGGCCCCCAGGAGAGCAGTAAAATCAGAATTTCTGGTGGCATGGCCTTGGGCATTGGTATTGCCATATCTCTGTGTTTTAAAAGTTTCACAAGTGATACTACGTACTCAGGTTTGAGCACTGATGAGTAAGCCTGTGGTTTACATGCCATGTACCCTAGTTTAAATAGACTGTTGTCTTCACCCCAAGTTGAGAATAGCTGCATGAGGAAGTGGGAGACTTGTTTGGGGACTGGAGGAAGGCAGACCATTTGGCACTTGAGAAGCCATTGGAGGGGGTGTCTAAGGCAAACCTGAGTGGGGTATCACAGAGATAAGTTAAGAAGATATGAGGATATTCTGAGAGACAGAGAATACCTCTACCCACATTCCATCCTTCACCTGGCAAGCTCCTCCTAGTCCTTTAAATCAATTCTCTTCTCATCCATCCCCTCTGAGAAGCCATCCACAACTCCCCCACCCCAGCCCGAGATCACTTCCCATTCTCTGGGCCCCATAATACCCCACAAGTATCTTCATCACTGCACTTAGCATGTTGTGTTATCATGATCTCTTCGCACTTCTCAGTGTAAATGAGCATTTCATCTTGTTCATTTCGGGGTCCCTCATGCCTAGTACAGTACTTGGCAGATAATAGATATTTAATGAATGGTTGTTAAATGAGTAAATGCATAGAAGAATGTGTAAATTTATAGTATATTAAGGACAGATTTGATTATTAGACAAATATTCAAGAAGTTTCTAGTGTTCTTAGCATTGTAATACTTTAACTTATATAGATTCGTGTGAAAATAGCTTTTTTAGCTTAACCCAGAGACCTAGCCATCATCTGTAATATTGCTTCTGTGAGAAAAATGAAATTCATTCTGTTTCAAATAGCTAATTTGCAGATGAATCTTTAGATTACGATGTATTCCTGATTTAAGGACTGCCTGTACTTTCCAAAATGCCCAGTGCTGAGAAATTTGTATCAGTGATTGGACTGAATTTTCCAGGAAAAGTTCCTTTCCAAAAGTTTAGACTAGACAAAGAGAATGCTCACATTGTATCCTTTTAACAGGTAAATTCCACAAGCTCAGTCTAGATCTACGCCATTTCGGTCCTTTTCAAAATGTAATATTTAATATTGCTTTCTAATAACCATGTCATCAGTAGGTGGGACGGGCATTTCAGCCAATGTTTCTAGTAGCCTCAAAAAATACTAGCTTATCCTGCCCTGAAGTCAGAAAAACCAAATAATAAAGAGGCTGGAAGGGAAGGCAAAACTGCCCTCACTCTATCCAGAATGGAGCCAGCAGTTTCCTTTCTCTGGCTACCAATTAGTACAAATAATTATATACATCACATAAATTAACCAGAACTCACTAAATTGTGAAGGCTCTGGAGAAGTAGCCTCAATCCAGCTGCAGCAGTGGACGCTCAACAGGCACATCCCGCATCAGCTGAGCCTAAGCCAGCTGCCTGCACCAGCGCCCGGTTCTCTAAACGGAGGGAATTAATGGTGCGGGGAAGAAGGGCCGCCTTCGTGGAATGGGGACAAGGACTGCTGCAGTCAACAGGGTACTGTTTGGGAAAAGAATTTCCATTTAAATAAATAGGTTGAGCAAGAATTGAAAACAAAGGGTTCTGGCCAGAGAGGTAGGGGAACAAGGAATGGAGCATACAGAGAGATGAGAGATCATTTCATTCTTTCTCTTGGGTGCCTGTTGGGTAAAAGAAGACATGGAATATATCTTTAGTCTGATCAAGAATGCAGTAGCCTGTCCCGCTGATAAGTGGGGGCCCTGCAAGCTCTGAGCTCCCCATCCTCAAAGGCCTTTAGAAGTACAAGGTGACTTGTGCTTTGCCAGTCTCCAGAAGTTAATGTCCCTCCTTTAAGTAAGAACAAGGGAACAAATAAACTAAAAGCTTCTTTCCTCCTCAAGGGAGAGTCACTTTGAGAATAACTTTTCTAAGACAGCTGTGCCGCCAATGCATAGAAAATTACACCCTCCGGCCACATGTATTTGAAGAAATAATTTACTTATCCAAGAAAAGGACAGTCACATTTTCTCGAATGCCAGCATTAATTTAAGGAGGCTATATGCTTTGCATCTATACCAGATTTTCATCTGCAGAACTCCCTCTGCTTGGTAAATGAAAAAGGAGATTCTTAGGAAATAAGTGTTTGATCATATTTCTTAAAAGATTCAAATACCAGATGCTTCTGATGCATCACTTAGTGCTGGGCAGAAATCTCAGGAAGTTGTCCTTTCCTCTGTTACAGTTTGAGTAATATAAGGAGATAGCCACCTATATTATCTACCCTATTTGGAGGTTTATAGCTTGGGAAAATATAGTTATTTTAACACATATATAAATTCTACATTGTTCATTCTGCAGTCTCAGTTTCGATAGACTTCATGCAGAAGAACGTTTTTCACTCTTATCAACAACATATACACTAATCATTTTTTTTCCAGAACAAGTTAATCCTACTAGATACATTTGGTAATTTATGAAACAAAAATGTAGTTTAAAAAAAGTGAAGGAAGCCAGTCTGAAAATGCTACATACTATGATTCCAATTATATGACATTTTGGAAAAGGCAGAACTATGGAGACAGTAAAAAGATCAGTGGTTGTCGGAGGCTGGGGGGAGAAAGGGAAGGATAAATAGGGGGAACACCGGGGATTTTTAGGGCAGTGAAACTATTATTCTGTATGATGCTATAATGGTGAATACATGCCACTATACATTTGTCAAAGCCCGTAGCATACATAATGTAAAATGAGAACCCTAATGTAAACAATGAACTTTAGTTAATAATATATTAATATACGCTCATCAATTGTAACTAATGTACCACACTAAGATGTTACTAATAGGGGAAACTGTGGGGGAGGGAGAGAGGGTGTATGGAAACTCTTTACTTTTCACACAATTTTTTGTAAACCTAAAACTAGTCAAAAAAGTTGATTAATTTTTTTTTTTTTAAATAGTGCCTGGCACATACCACTATTGAAATATTTATTAAACATATACATACAATTTCCCTAATGGGAAGTCAAATGTATCAGTTAATGGGAGCAAAAAAATCTATTAATTTTTTAAAATTTCAGCCTCAGGGCATCTCTGTGGAGGTGGGAGAACCAGTAGGTGATGATGTCATTCTACAGAAATCTCCTTTGGTACCGGGCATGTCGCCTCAAACAATTTTATTTGAAAATAGTTATCAGTATATTAAATCTCCTTATCTTTCTGGTAGTTCTTGCTATTACTAGTCTCTTTCTTTAAAAACAAGTCAGAAAGAAGAATACAAAATTAGCTCACCCTCTTCTCAAGAAGTTCCTGTTTCTCTCAAATAGAAATTCTGTCACACCCCTTCCTTACTCTACTTTCTATATGTCTCGGCCAAAAAGAAAGTCAGTGCTTTGCTGCACCCCCCACCCCTTTTTTTTCCTAATCAGTAAACTCACTGGCCCTCTACTAAGTCACAGGCTCCATTTCTGCAGCACAAGAGGAAGGCTGATCTCTTTCCTATGGTGCGGGAAGGGGGATGGTTGGATAATAACCTCAATAAATACCTATACATATTAGGACATGTCACTAGGAACAGCACAAGTAGTGATGAGTAGTTGTTATGATTGGCCAAAGGAAAACCTAGACTTGCAAATTTACAAATCAAAGAAAGAAAGATGTGTAGTAAATGCTGCATTTTGCAGCATATAAAATGTGTTTTCCTCTGGAGGGAGAAAATGTATCCAACAATTACCCTGCATTGAACGTGCCTTTAATACAAGTGTGGACCCTGTGACAGACCAAAAAACTAAACTGGCGTAAAGGCAGAGAAAATTCACATTATCTCATGATGTTAGTGACAGCGATACCGTCAGGAGCAAAATTAAGTTTCTTGCCTAGATGACTTAAAATAAATCACATTCAACACACATAAAGATAGCAAAGTTTTTCTTTTCCAAAGACTGTTTTAGGGAATGGGATGTGTCTTATTGATATACCACCTGTACTGTACATCTTAAATGCCGGCAGAGTAAGCAAGATCTCTAAACATACAATCTGATTCCCTTCTGTAATATTTTCTGAGGTTTGTTTTCCTGCCTGGAACTTTAAAGAGGTTGTAAGAAATGTGTAAATAGGCCGCCCAGCTCAGTATTCAGTTTCTGTCTATTATGGAAAACATTTGGTAAGAGATCATGATAGTTAACTTTTATGGTACTGGAAAGAAGAGGATACAATCTAGTTAATCCTGATTTTCCCTGAAAACAGGCTTTATTGATTTAAAACCTCGCACGTTAATTAAGCTAAGAAAATATAAGAAGTGAAAAAAAAAAAAAAACTAAACTAAAGAAATACATTCATTTAACCCTGGAAGAGAGAAGAGACTTTTTTTACTCCCTGAAGTTTCCTCTCTTGATAAATTGGAACTTGTGGGCAGAATTAAGAATCAGTCGAGGTAGAGAGAAAGTTAAGAGGGCTGAAAAAGCAACAAGCAATACCAACAGCTAGGGTTCTCTACCTCCAGATGTGCTCACAGGCGTTTAGCCACTTGCTCTAATGATACACAAAACAATCTACCTGGAGATCACTGGATATCACCAGACAGACATTTGCGTCTGAAGCTGGGAACTTGGAAGTCACTTTCTCTTTTTCTTTGCAGGGCAACAGGCTTCGGCTTCTTGAACGCGCTCTGCAAAGCCGCCGCCGTCCTTGGGAACTTGATATTCGGCTCTCTGGTGGGCATCACCAAAGCAGTTCCCATCCTGCTGGCCTCCACCGTGCTTGTCTGTGGAGGGCTGGTGGGGCTGCGCCTGCCTGACACACAAACCCAGGTCCTGATGTGATGGGAAACAAGCCACCCATCCCTGTTTTTTCCTCCTCCCCTGTCTGTGTCAACTCTCCTGACCGACTCAAGGTTTCGGATTTTTCAGATATTGAAAAGTGGTCAAATGTCAGAACACTGACTCTTTACTGTGACTAAAATTTAGATGCATACCATCTTGCAACCTTAAATGTGATTTTGCACAGATTTTATTATTATTATTTATTGTTATGTTTCCTAACTGTGATGCTACTGCCTCCCAAAAATCAGTGGAAACATTTTTTAAATGTGCTGGTGAGCTGGGCCTCCCAGAGATTCTGCTCACTGGAGGTTTTGGAAGCTAAGAAGAGGACTGTGCTGCTATGAGAAATAGATCCTGCTCCTAGTTCAGCATTCACAGGAAACATAAGTTGGCATATTATTGCATTTGTGCTGAGGAGAGGGTTTCTTTTTTTTTTCAAACAGAGTGATATTTCCTGTTTACTTAGAAAAGGACACCCAGCAATTCTAGATGTTACAACAGGGCCTTTCAAAGAAAACCATGTGGTACCAAACAGAGCTGGGTGGGGCTCTTTCAGGCATGACAATTAAGGTGACTCTGCTGACAAGGAAAATAAAGGCTCTGCACTTAGCAGCAAAGATCTGAGTGAGCAAGATTCTGGCAGAAAGCCCAATTACACTTCTGAAAAATATGAGGGAAAAGGGCTATAATAATGTCTGTGATTGTGGCATGTGGTTCAGAATGTTAGAAATCAGAGATTAGAGAGAGATCTTGGGCTTCCATTTTCCCCTCCCTACCCCCACCCCCACCTGCCATTGATTTTGCCAGAAAGTGGTTTCAGAGAAAGAAAACCACTTTCTAAAAATTGGGTCTGCCTACCTGATTCTGCCATTTATCCAAATGGTCTCTAGTCTAGAGATTACCAGTCATCTAAGTTGCTGTAAATTGAGAATTTTGAAGACATTCACACCTAAAGCCCTTTGGAAATACAAAATGATACCTTGAGGGTGCTGCTTTCTTGGGGAACAGTGATCCCCCTGCCCTCCCCCCACCACCCCCCCATATTTGACATTGGGCTTTCTAGCTGCATCGCCAAAGTAGATCTCATTCCTCTATCTTCCACTGGGCTGGGACACTGGTCAGTGTGTACTCTTGGTGCTGGCTCTGTGTGAAATCACAGCCCGTATAACTCCAAGGGGGCCTCTGGCAGACAGGCAGCATCTCCTGGTGGTTTTCAGCTGTTCATTTCATCCATGGAATCTGCCTGGGCCTGGAAGAGAGAGGTCAGCAGGACATTCCCACGGGCTGTCAGCTACTGACCTTCTCACCCCTTAGGCCTGTTTCTCCTCCAAGCTTGTCCAAGCTCGTCCTTTTTATTCATCTTCTTTGAAATCTGAAGCCTCCTTGTAGACTAGCAGCAATGACCAGCAGCCAGGAATAAATCCCATATTAAAACAATATTCTTTTTTTTTTAACTCTGTCTTGTGAGAGGGTTATCCTTGTTACTTATTATATGCATTTCCAGCAGGCCTCAGCCCTGGGGCCTTGCTAAGGAGAGCCTTTGTTTCCAATAGTAGTTACATTCAAAGATGTCTGAACCCCAGAGGCAGCTCTGCCTCTCTCTTGGCTTCCTAATGATCCTCTTAGAGCTCCAGACTGCAGAGTTCAGACTCTGTGAAAAGCTTCTTTCATTAACATAAACCATTAATCGACTCCCCCTTGAAGTGATTCAGGTCTGTAGCAGGGCAGCCTAGAGTAGGGGGTTGTCAGGCAGAGGCTGATTCCCTGGGGATGAGGGCTCAGGGCCAGAACATCAGGAAAATTCAAACCAAAAACTGCTAAAATGGCGGGCAGAAGGAAAATCAATAAAGACTAGATGAGATCTATTAAACAGATATCAACAAAGCAGAGAGAGAAACAAAACGTACTTTCATTTCTGCCTGTTGTAATATTGCTGGAGAACAAAGCAAAGCCAGCAGTCAAAAGCCAGCAAGTATCCTGTATGTTATTCTTCTTCCATGTGGACTTGTGTCTCTGCCTCTCTACCCCTTGCTTTACCTTCTTAAAAAAGACATATTTGAAGACCTGCATGAGTTCTTTTTCTTTTTTTTCTTTTCTTTTTTTTTTTCTTTTTTCTTTTTTTTTACTTAAACATAGCATGTGCGATAATAACCCAAAGAGTATGGTATTTCCATCGACCCATTTTAAACGGAAAGTAGAAGTGTGCGTAGATGTCTCTGTCTCTAGTCTTTTACAAGAGCTAACTTTGCTCACTGGACCATCTTTACTTTTAGAAATGTCTCTGATGTCTGTTGTACCTCTAAATACGTAAATTATCTCCCAGGCAGCGGAGTCTGATTGATACAGAATTCACTCTGAATGCTGGGTTGAGTCAGAATAGGGTAAAGCAGCAGAAGCCCACTTTATGAGACCTGCCACGATGCATCCCCTTCACGAGGGCCTTTCATGGCCTTCTCATTGCCTAATCCAAGCCTCCCAGGTGGCCCAAGAGGGATCTATTCTAATCTCCTGGACAGTCTGTGGTCACAAACCTTCTTGGGCACCACCTTTCCCACCTTTCATACAGTTTTCTCCGCTTCCCTCACATTCCCATCACCTGGATTTTCTATGAGAGCTCAAGTTCTTCCCAAAGTATGTGGCGTGGCCTGTCTGGCTTGTTCTGGGGTTAGCCGGATTAAGATATAGCCATGCAATTAAACATAAACCCTCAGTTCTATCAATGCAGGAGGCTGCTGGCACAGAGACGTGCACCCAGCATCTCATTTCAGCTACAGTAGAAGGAAAACAAGAGTATATACAAATGAGAAAGCCTATGTGGAAATCTAGAATTTCCACATAGTTCTTTGGAATCAACCCAGAATACTCTCAAATCCTATTATTATCCCTGTGTTCTCTCAGTAGGAAAAAAACCCCAGCTGCTCCAAACTATAAATCCCATACCACATTACATCCCAAGTGACAAGTCTTATAACACTCAGTTCCCATGCAATCTTGTGTGATGGAAGCCAAACTCAGAAGCCAGGGTTCATCTTATACTCAGAGTACTGACCCTAGGAGATAAGATTGATGGGTCCCAGCCCAAGCTCGACCACTAACCAACAGTGAAACCCAGCTCTTGCTGGGGAGAATGTTTGTCATTGAACATCTCTGGTCTTTAGTTTCTCTGTCTATAGAGTAAAGGATTGGGACTAGTTTGCAGTTGGGCCTAGTCCAAGTGATGTGGGACAGGGTGAATCTCCCCAAGTGGGGATTCCTGCACCAAGAGAGATGGTCCTTGACTGCGTGCAGGAAAGAATTCAAGCACATGCCAGAGTTAGAGACAAAAGGGAAGTTTATTAGAGAAGGAATAATGTTCCACAGACAGAGACGTGGTCTCTCAGAGTCAGAGCGTGCGGACCCCTGTGTTCGAGGAATTCATTTTATATGTGGTTCTTTGGTTCTATGAGTTACGGTTTGCAGACTTTGTTTTCCTGTTTTCCTTTCATGGTGTGAGGGCACAGCATTAAAGTTTGGGTGAATAGTTCGTTAGTCATCCCAGGAGGAACCTGCCTTCGTTCTGTAGGTTTCCCATGTTCTGGCAGCACATTGTAGGCTCTGAATATAGCCTGGTTTAATATTTAGTCAATTTGGGTAGTTTTCAAGCCTCTTCCCTATATCACAAGATCGAGAAGATCTTCACGGAAATAGCTTCATCTTATTATCTCCCTTCTGATGCTAAACTCACCTTTTCAGCACCAAGTAGATTCAGTTTAGAAACCGAAAAGTTAGGAAATAGGCCTGCATACGAGAGCTCAGGAAGTCGTTTGGGAAGCTCCTCCGGACCAGAGAACATGGTTCCCACATTGTTTGTGCTGCCAGCTTCTTAGTCCTGAGCATTATAAATGCCAGTTTGACAGTTATCATTGCCTGGCCAGGAAAGGGACCCGCCCTGCTATGTAGACACCATTAGAAGACTGTCTGATCACAATACTATTACAAAGCCTGTATCCTATAGCTCTCCTGATTGTTCACTCCGCTTAAATTCTTTAAATATGGTCTTATGTAAACCTAGGCCTTCAGAAACAGAGTTTTTAAATGATTTCACCTAAGTTGGTAAGTGTATTCTCATTTACAAATTTCACCAAAACTCAGAGTTTGGGTTTGCACCAAAAACTGATTAGCTGCTTTTCTGGACGTCTTGAGATGTCAAGGGAGAGGTGGGAACAGAAAGTTTGTAACAGAGAGACAGTCTAAGATATCTTTGGGAAGGTTCCAGTGAAGAGATTAGGGCACAGTTTTTAGACTTTCTAAGCCCTGGTATCATTTCAAAAACATTCCATGAGAATACCTGCTGATATTCCCTCTGCCAACCAAAATAGAATACGATATTCTCTAATTTTTTTTTGTTCAATATCAAAATGCCCTTTATCTATTCATGTATTAGAAGCCCTATTTATGCATAAAGTCAAGAATGTCTGCATTTGGCCTTTACCTGGTATCATAGAAAAACAACGGGTTGGTTGTTAAGGTGAATATTAGCTATGTATTTGGTTTTCCTTTAACCCCCATATCATGCCGAACTTAGTCCAGTTACCAAACCTACACAAACATCAGCCACGTCACAACAACAAAAAGCAATCTGCACCGCAGGGCGCTCTGAAATGGACTATACGTTTCTTATACTTTTTGTTTCTGCCAAGCAAAGCATGTTTTGAGTAAAGCTTCTCTAATACCCTATGTGATGCATACAAAGGGAAATGATCAGTATCTCCTAGATGTATTGTGTGTCCCTTCATTGTTTCAGGTGTGGAGTGACAGTTCTCTGTGTAATGTCCTTTTGCTCTAAATATTGCTAGTGTCTCACCAAGCAGACACAGCCATTGCCAGGGCCTCCTTCAGTCCTCCTCTAACAATGTATGGATCCAGTTTAGTAATCCCAGGATTTCGAGTTATGAGGATTCAGTTCATGGGTCTGTTTAAGGCTAACAGTGCTGAGTTGGCGTGGGCCGGGGTGGGGAGGGAGCGGGGTGGAGAACTGGGCAGAGAGCGTTCACTGATCTCTTGTCATTTCATATGACTATTCGACAAATATATATATTGAACACTTCTCATGTGCTAGGTTGAGGCACTGTGCAGCATGAAGATAGTTACCCCTTTGCAGGACTTACATGAGGCCAGGAGAATGGCAGGAGAAATGGGGGGAGTAAAACATTTGTAATGGTCTCATACTGACCCCATTACATGTTGAAAACCCCTTCCCATAAGTGCAAAGTGTTATTTTTCCTAATTCAAAGGAAGTAATTGCCTGTGCTGGGCAGCGCAAGAACTCCTTGAAACCCGGAATGTCTGACAGGGGGAGAAAGTCCCTCAATTGCTTGGCCTGTGTTGGAAGGACTCCTAACTGGTGCTTAGAAAATGAGAAAAATGGAGCCACACATGTGCTATTTCTCTAAATGTCTTGAAATCACACTTAAAGATGTTTAATCACGTTAAGATATTATTTTATTCAAGGAAAATAATCAGCAGCAAAGATAGCCCCATCTTTATAGCCGCTGTTCATTTTTAAAGTCCCAAGGTTTCCCAAGGTAGTCTCCTCATGGCCTGCACCTGGGCTGGGGGCCGGGAAGTCTGCTCCAGAGCAGGCGGTGTGGGGGTGTTCTCTCCAGAGCGAAGTCGAGTCAGCTCCCTCAGCGGCTGCCTTGTCCTCTGGCCTCAGCTTCTCAGGGTGTTTCCTTTCTGATTTTGAAGACTTGTGACTGAATCAAGTGTCTTCCCAGCTACCCTAGAGCAACTTTCCCCCTCTCCACTCTCAGCAGATAAGCCACCCAGAAAACAGCTTCTGACAGTGGCAAGAGATTTGCAGATTTCAGTTTAAAATCAGTGCATAGTTGTTGCATAATGTCTTGAAGCTGCAAAGGACCTTTGGGGTTCTGAGGCCTGAGGGGAGGCAGAGCAGAGAGACAGTGATTGCCAGTGACCCTCCACCCTCCCCTCTGAGAGCACCCCTCCTCGTTTCCTTTTTTATTCACCAGCTCTCTCCACCTTACCCCCCTTAAGTGTTACACACTCACTTCCTTTCTTTCCCTTCTGTTCTTCTTTCTCCTTTCCTCTTGTCACCTCCTGTCACCTCTTGTCACTTCTTGACTCTAGCAGTGTACAAAAGCAAGACCAAGCCTTACTGGGGCACTTGGGACTGAAGAATGTGCCAACCATTCCATGCATGTGGCGGAAGCCAGAAAATGGGCATGTGTTGAATGAGGCGGGTGCAAGCAGTATGACCTTGACACATCTCCCTGGACTAGGCTAGATTTTTCAACTGCTTCTGAAATTCTGCAGGTGATAGATAGGATGTGCACCACTGGCACGAACTCTCAAAGAGGCCCGTGTCTCAAAATTCATTGGCCTGTGGGAGGTAGACACACCTCTCCATGCCTACAGAAGGTCTTACTTGCTGCAGAAGGCTGGGTGCTCTCCATTCTGATTTAATGCTGAAATTGCACAAGTTGCCTCTGTTCTACTTACCCTACCACATTCATGCTCCCCTAGAGCCCAGAGTGCCCAGAATTAGGAGAAGAAGAAAACAGCCCCCAGTCTGCTGTTCAGATTCACACAAGCTAGCAGCCTACCCTAGAAGCAGGAGTGCAGAGTCCTAAGCAGCTTTCAGGTACCTGGAGAATGACTGGCTGAGCCTGCTCACAGGGGCCAAAGTCATGCGTGGCCTCCCATGGCAGAGACCCAGACACACCAAATTGAGTCCCATGCCTTTGCAGATCAACATTGCCCATAAGCTAGAGGGAAGGAAAAATGTAACGCTCAAACTCATGTCGTCAGTACACAAAGGGTTCTTCTGCATTTGACTCAGAATAGGACTCGCAGTGTGGGGAATCCACTGTTTTCTATGGGTGTTGTCCCTTCAGGAAGAATGTACAGAAAATTGGCTATTTTATTATGTTCTAACAAAAATAAACTTATTCGAAGTTACAGTGTCTCCCCTCTCACACCCAGGTAAGCGCCCTGGAAGGAAACTCCTTCCATGCCTTTGACAGTCACCAGGGCTGCCAAGATAGAACAGGACAGATTAATGACTTAATCTCATTTCTGCCACTGTTGTTATATGTTTATTGTACCAAATACTTGTCCTAAATCAAATGGAAGACAAAAGAAATGTTCTTTCTTGATATGTGCTTTCACAGTCTCCAAAATGTGTCTATGTATCCTCTCCTTGACCCAGAACCATATTGAACAGATTACATGTCTTTCACTAATGTCTAGATTCTGTAAATAAAGTCCTGGAAGAGCTTTTTTTTTTTTTTTTTCAGGTGAACCTTCATTTCCACATGCTAAACCTACAATCCACTCTTCTTTGCAAAATGATATCTTGGCAGTGGTCCTATCCTTGATTTTGGCATTTGGGTGTTTTGTTTTGTCTCGTCTTGTTTCTTTTCTGTTTTTACTGCTCTGTAAGACCTCCCGCTATGAACGTCCCAGTTACCCCAATTGTACTGTATATATGTGCTGCATGTATGAACCCCAAACGATTCTGTTTCAGGTTTCTGGAGTTTTCATCTTAAGTACAGCTGGTCCTGTTGTGAGCTCATCTTTCTGGTATGTTCCTCTGTGTCTGATTCTTGATTGCCAAAATGTTTGACCAAGTGTGTTTTGACAAACGTCCCAAGACAGCCATGCATATCCTTATGAAAGGGCATGCTCCTTGTGGGATGACTCGTGTACAGCATAGATCTATCAAATGTGGAAGTGTGTATACATTTATATGCCAGATACCTAACGCTCATGTAACAGCTGCAAAGATATTTAATGTACATCAGATTAATAAAAGAGCATTTTTTGCTCCATTATATTCAAATAAAGATTGCCATGCAACCGACTTTTCTTCCAGGCATGAGTTGACCCTTAAAAAATAAGCACTTTTAAAAATGTTCTTGGGCATTTAAATTGTTTCTGTGGGCTGGTGTCAAGGGTATTGATGTATTGTTGATTTTATAGAAACACTTTCCAATTGTCAGCAAGGACCATTGGGAAGAAAATGTTTGTGGGGGAGTTTGTAGCAAAGCTGGTGCTTGTGTTCTTTTTCCGCAAGCAGCAATAGCAAACAAATTTTTAGCTAGCATATGAACTCCAATTGATGGGTAGTGGCTGCTTGGAGCATGAGTTTGAGAAGAATGATGAGAAAAAGTGCTATGTTATAGCATTGACATTGGAGGCAGAAACACAGACTGCCTGGGATAAATTTGCTAATCCCAAAAGAACACTTTTGACTGCATTTAACAGAAGATCTAGCTTCAGATATCTTTACTAATAAAGGAAATTGTTATTTCACATAACAAAGGAGGTAGGATAATTCCAAGGTCAGCTATCATGTGGCTTGCCAACATCACTGAAGACCCAGGTCCTTTTAGATCAGCTGTCCTCAGCACACTGGCTTTTGTCCCCCATGTGGGTGTGAGATGGTTCTAGCAATTGTAAGTATCATATTTTGACACAAAAATCTAAGGACAAGAAGAGAAACCATCCCTTCTTTCTGACCCTTTTTAAGACCAAGGATTCTCAGAATCTTCCAGCAGACTTCCCCCTCTGTCAAATGGCTGGATTTGCATCATTTGCCTACTCTTAAACCAGTCACTAGCAAGGGGAATATAATTCCCATAACTGGCTTAGACTAATCAAGAGTCTCCTCCTCCAGAGAGCTTGGAAGCTCACTTTCCTCTGAAGAACATGGCTTCTGGCTGCCTGAACAAAATTGGGGTTTAGCAAGCAGGGAAGAAGGTAGTTAGCTATTAAATGGGCAAGCAAAAGTGGGCCATGAGCTCCCGAACTCAGCTACCTAAAGCTGTAGCTACATGTGACTATTTATATTTAAAATTAAAATAGCTAAGATTAAGAATTCAGTTCCTCAATCACACTTAGCCACATTTCAGGTGCTCGATAACCACATGATTCAAAGCTACCATATTGGACATCATTAGTTGTTTGCAAGGGCTACTGTAAAAAAAGTACAAGAGACTGGTATAGGTTTAAATAGCAGAAATTTGATTTCTCACAATTCTGGAGTCAAGAATCCAAAATTAAGGTATAGGCAGGACTGTTTTTTTCCTCTTGACTTTAGATGGCCACATTCTCTCTATGTCATCACTTGGTCTTCTCTCAGTATATGTCTGTGTCCTAATCTCTTCCTGTAAGAGCACTACCAATCATTTTGGATTAAGATCTCTTTAAACTTAATTGCCTCTTTAAAGACCCCATCACCAAATGCAGTTACATTCTGAGGTACTAAGGCTTCAACATATTAATTTCAGGGTGGACACAATTCAGCGCATAACATTACCCAAATGCTATTTATTTTATTGTGTATGTATGTATATCATGTGTAGAGTGTGTAGTGTATATGGACTGCGCAGAGAATGTGATTGAATATGCCTGTAGTCACATGGGAAAGTAGCACAGGCTGTGTTATTGTTGGCATAAGAACATCCAAACCTAAAGAAAATTTTCATGAGTTTATTAGCGTTTATTTGAGCCAAACAGAGGATACCACTGGAAGCAAGATCTCAACAGATTGAGAAAAATGCTTCCAAGAATGATAGTTTGCAGTTTCTTTTATACTTTTGGAATTAAGGAGGGAACATAAGGAAGACTATATAAAAGTGGGAGAAAGCAAGACAGGGAAATCTCTGTGACTGGATTACAGCATGGTGAAGATCGAGAGCTCTCCTGAGGATGGTTATGCTTTCGAGGGGTCTGAAAAAGAGGCATTTCAAAGGTGTGTTAGCGTAGATGCACAGAAACAATAAACAGGGCTTGCTTACGGCAAAGATAAACTTTCACTAGGGAAGTTATAGGCTTGAGGCGTGACTATCCACCATGACCTGCCCAGTTAGGAATTTATGATCTGACCCCCTGTGATTACTTTCAGTTAAAGTTATTATAGAGTCCCCTTTTTTTTTAATCCACAGTATGTATTCACTCTTTTGTGTGCTGTTTGATTCAGAGGGCCACATAGAGAGGTTGAGGAACAACCCTAGGGTCATATACTTATAAGCCAGAAACAGATAACTCTGGGGGACACCCCAGAGCAGGCCAGCCGGGCTGTGAGGCCTGTGCCAAGGTGTTCTTAGACCAATGATTCTTTGCCTCCTTCAGGCTCTCTGTTTATTAGAATTCCAAAAGAGACCCTGCTCTCTGTAAAATAATTTTCTTTAATCCTGGAGTTGATTGGTGCATTGTTCCCACCCTGCATTACAGCCTCTGAGCAAAGCAGCCCCTCCCTGGGCCTGTCCCCTAGTGAAGCTTCCTCCAGGAGCCTGAACAGTTTGAGCTGTGGTTGGCTGCAAGGGGAACCAGGAGGAGGAGCAGTCCTGGAGCTTCCACAGATGTGTTACCACCTCTGGCTCTTTTGTTCAAAGGAAAGAACACATGCATCGTCATCTCCTGCAATTTGCAGTCCAGACACCAGGGGGAGAAATGAAAGCCACAAAGACAAATTCCTGAAGTGCAGGCAGGCTCCAGCCCTGCAGCTGCTGCAACTCCCTGGGGCCAGAATGAACAAGGTAAGGTGGCCTGGGATCACAGAGGACACAGTAAGCTCCAACTCTGACTCCAAGTGCACCAGCAGCCACCTGCCTTCAGTCCTGTTTCTGGGTCCGCTGCCCAAAAGCCCACGAGGAGGCAGAATAGACCCTGAGTTCACCAAATGCTCTTTGGACTGAGATGTCCAAGGAAATCTCAGCAAATTCCGTTTTGGATGAAAAACAGTATAAGGAAATCTACTGTACATCACAAAAGGCTAAGCAACTTATAAGTTGTCCTCATGTCTCTTGTGGGCTTTGAAGACATTGGACACATGCAACTGCAGGCTCGCACCTTTGCGCGCTGCCGCACCCTCTTCAGCCTCCTGCCTCCATCAGAGGACACCGGTAGCCCTTCCTACAGAGCAGGAAACTCAGGCTTTTCCAGACCTCAAAGTCCACATGGAGGTCAGGTAAACCTGCAATGAAGGGGACAGAATATCGCTGTTGCTGAGGGCATGGCTTTGGGCAGAGTCAGTTCCTGGTTTGTAGGGGAAGGTCCTCTTTAAGAGAAATGATACAAAAGTATCTATTTGGAATGAGAAAAGAAGCCCCCACGATTTACAAATTTTTTAAAACTGACAAATAGAGATGCTAACAAAATTTAGAAAAATTATATGCTATTTTTTATTAACTGCCCAAAACACCTCTATAATTTTTTTCTATATTTTTAGACTTTATACTCTTTGATTGCCTCTTCCAATGACAACAGTTTGTGATGTCTATAGAGAGACTAGAAAGATAAAATTAGTGTTGATTACTATGACTTATTTTTTGTTGTTGTTTCTTGTTTCTTCTCCACTTCCCATAAACTTCCTGTGTTGAAGTCCTCCACAGAAAACTCATATTTTCAATCCAATCTCTGGCTCCATACAGTCAAGTCACAGGCCCAGTGAGTGGGCACCGTGGGCAGTGGGAGTATGCCTGAAAGCCATTCCTTCAATGGGACAGCTAGCAATAACTTAATCACTGGAGTGATTGCAAACCACATCAGTATATCCCACCAGAACCAAACTGAGTATATCCTCAACTCAGATTCCTCTTAGCCAGAATCCAAAATGCCCAGCTCCACCCAACACTAGGGCAACTTTGAGGAAAGGAAGACAGAGGAGAAAGAACTGGTAGTTTTAACTGACAAAAGAAACTATCTATTAATTTAGCAATTTTTTTTTTGTTAGTTTTGCAAATTTTTAAAGAACATACGAGCATGGGAACACATTGCTAGGGCCCTCCCAGGGACCTTGGAAGGGACCCGTGCAAATGGGGGGCCCTAAGGCTTGAGCTTCACTAACTTCGTGGCAAACACTCCTCTGAGTTTTGGAGTCACCCAGATGTAGGGTTTGACTCCTTACTCTGCCACTTAGCAGCTAGTCTTTCTGGTTGTTCATTTCAACAATTATACATTACAAATGACAGTTTGTATTTCACTGAGGTTTGTAAGAAAATGTGAAGAAAAAGCTTAGCAACGTGCCACAAATCCTAAGTAATGGTGTGGTTAGCATGACTGGCTTAAAGTTGCATCTGGACGCAGGTTTGCACCTCCCTCCACATGAGCACGTTGAGATGCGGTGCTCATGGGATCTAGATCCCCGTGGAGTGTTCCGATGGGGTGGAATCCTGGAATTGTCTAACTCTCACAAGACTTCTTACAGGACCATGTAACTTCTAGCTTCCGTTGTCATTGGCATGCATCAGAAGGGACCTCAGCCTGTGGTAACCCCGGCAACAACTCCAAGTGACTCACCCACAACCCCAAGCCCAGCTGTGATTCTGCTTCCCACAAAGGCAGCCTCACAGTGCCCTGCCTGAGTGCCTGGATACCCAGCTCCACTGAAAGGCCCCTGGCAGCCAGGAAGAGAAGGAAGGAGAAGCGGTGGCACAAACGCAGGATGCCAGGACTTGCTGACTCCAGCAGTCCATGAGTGCACAGGGCAGGGCTTGGAAAACCTGGACCTGCCCACCAAGAGCTGCCTCTTCCCCAGTCACTGCAGCCTGTGTTATTCACCCTGCTGGGGCGGAGAAGCTCCACAGAATGGTTGTCCAAGTCTTTCCCAGGTGCAGCTGCGGTGCATCACGGTCAAAGGAGTCTCGCTTCCTTGGGACTAAGGAAAAAACCAAAGAGCAACTGTTCCCAGCAGGCCAAGCTAATGAAACAATGGTAGAGGCAATGAATAATTTACAGAGGTGAACAAGGGCCATGTTACGTGATCCTTGCACACAGGAAGCCAACACAACACATGTGTGGTGTCCAGCACTGTGCCAGGCCCCCAGGTTACACTGTGGAGGTTGTAAAGGAGATGCAATACCACCAGGAGTTAAAAGCTTGGTCTCTAGACTCAGTCAGACCTCTGTTCAAACCCCAGCTTCTGCACTAGGAAGCTGTGTCATCTAGAGCAAGTTTATTAGCTTCTCAGTCTCGAGTCCCCATCTGTAGTTCAGGGATACGTATGTCCCAGTTTGAAAAGATCGAATAATATAATGCAAGTGCTTAGCACACTATCTTAATTATGCCTTTTGATACATAGTGTTTCCTTAGTTTAATATAGCCTTTCCATTTTATGTTAGCGCTTTGAGGACCATTTGAAATAAATCTTTGCCTACCCCATGTCGTCCTCACCTAGCTGTTTTATTGTTTTTCATTTCACATTTAGACCTACATTCTGCTGAAAATTTTTTATGTGTATTTTTAGTATCCATCAGAAGACACCATTAAAGGAGTAAAAGGGCAAGCCACAGAGTTGGAGAAGATATTGGCAATTTAGATAACCAACAAATGACTTTTATCCAGAATAAATGAACTCCTACAAATCAATACAAAAAAGACAGATAACCCAACAGAAAAGGAGTAAAGACTTAAATGGAAACTTCATAAAAGATGTATAGAAGAAGATGTCCATGAAGCATAGGAAAACAATCTCTTGAGTCATCAGGGAAATGCAAATAAAAGCACATGATGCCGCTAGATAACCGCCACCTGGAACGGCTAAAATTTAAAAGACTAATAATACCAAGTGCTGAGAAGGAGCTCTTGTCAAAGAACTCACACTGCTGGTGGGAGGGTAACTTAGTATGACCACTTGGGAAAAGTGTTTGGAAAAATTTGCTAAAGCTGAAGGTATTCATAGCTTATGATACAGAATTCCTGTCCTTCATATATGCACCATAGAGATGTTTGCACATGTGCACCAATGACATGTACAAGAATGTTTGTAGCAGCCCACACCAAATATGGGACAGGCTAGTGAACTACTGCCTTTATTAGATCACCCTATACTCACCCATTGATTATTATACCACCGATTACACTATCTCCCAGTCTCCTTTCTGGCATTCATACATTCTCCTGAACTCCCCATATACATTCTTACTTCTTTCTATTTGCCAGCATTTTTACAATTCCTTCTAAAGTAGATTTCACCCCAGTTTTCTAAATAAGCATGACTTTAATGCCAAGGTCACTAAGACAGTTCAGGAAAAGCAACTTGCCCTGAACTAGTTACAAAGAAATTAGTTTCTATGGGAGAGAGACATTCTCTATTTTAAGACTTCTTAATAATATAACGGCTACCATTGGTTGAGCCTCATCTATAGAACTTAGTGCTTTGCATAGAGCATTTTTATTAATTTATTTTAAAATGGTTTTATAATTTATTATATTTAATTAAAATATGTTATTTATAATTCATTATATTTTATTTTATTTGCATTTTAAGTAATTTATAATAAATTATTTTGTAATAGTATTTCATAACTGAATAGGTATATCATTATCCTCATTTTTCAGATGAAGAAACAGACTCAGGGAAGTTAGGTAACTTAGCTGAGGACACACAGCTAGTAAGTGACCAACAAAATTTAAACTTAGGTCGATCTAATTCTAAAGCCCACAATGTTAACCCACTAGCATATTTAGGACTGGCCTGGCATTGATGTTATGCCCCTAATAGTCTCACTTTTGTTCTTTTAGGCCAAAAAAAAAAAGGAAGCTCTAAAAAGAGAAGGGAGAGTGTCAACATTCTGGCATTTTAGAGTTAATTCATTCAAGGGTAAGCATGTTTGCCATGTGTCTGGTCCCGCACTGGGCATCAGACCAACGATGCTGTTTCAGGAAGACAGACTCAGTCTTTACCTAGAAGAATCTCCACAGATATTTACCTAGAAGAATATCCAGAAAGGCAAGTAAGCATTTACTTCAGAAATTCATTCGATAGTGTTTCTTGAACAATTGTCCTGTGCCTGGCACTGTGCTGGCTGGTAGGGACATAAAGGGTAGAGAAAAAAAAAAAGTTCTTCCTTTCCTCGCAGCTTACAGTCTAGCTAGTGAAGACAGACAAGGAAAAAGCAAGAGTAGTATAATACGAATTATTACGGCAGATATTTGGGTCATATGAGAGCTTCTGGAAGCAGAACCAGGCCCTGACAGGAGGGGTTTGGGAAGGCTTGCCATCCTGGCCTGGCCTTATGCGTGGAGGAAGGCCTAGGGACTGCTGAGCTGTTGTGACTTGTTCAGGCTGCCAGGGTGACTTCCTCAGCACTCTTTCATCTGCCAGCCAACTCAGAGGTAATAGCTAAAAATTATAGCATACTTAACACATGCCAGGCACTACTCTCATGCTTTACACTTATCTTCTTTACTTCTCACAGCAACCTTATCTTAGAGTGTTTATGTTTACAAAAGAACCTGAAGCACAGTACGATTCAGCCACCTACCCAAAGTCATGGAGCTAGTAAAGGGAAGAGCCTGGACTGGCTCCCAGGCAGAAGGCTCCCACATCTGCAGCCCTCCACCACAATAAACTACCTATCTAGAAATCACAAAAACATCAAGTGCTTAACATCATTGCTCAGAATACAGCTGCCCTCAAAGCTCATATTTTTTATACAATAGGCACAGGGAGATAGCCAGAGGTATGTCTGTAAAGATGTAACATCCATCTCTCCAGGTTTGTAGTGTTCCCAGATTTCGCCAGTGTCCATATTCCCACCATGTTTAATGTCGAGCTACCAGTGTGATGTCTCTGAATGTGGTTTTAGGAATAGAGGCCCAGTCTCATCCCCATACGGTATTTCTACCAAACAGATACAACAGTCATAAATAACCTCGAGAGTATAGATAATGGTAAATGCAGTAAAATAATTAGGATGTAATATGTTGTGAGTATTTATGATCTTTGTTTTTAATACAATTTATTTAATTTTATATTTATGTAGTTTCACTTTTGACAATGACTGTGCTTAACTACAGCTTGCAAAATCTGTGAAAATTTAGCAATAGGCTTTTGCCAGCCAGTACAACACACTCCAGCATTCCACTAGGTACAGCCACAGGTTCTCTTTTTGATTTGATTCTAAACTCTAATTACCTGCCCCTGCCTCCTTTGCAAACTTCAGTACCTGCTAAGTTACTACCAGTCCCCTAGTAAGTCCCCTGCTAAGGGAGAAGGGAGAGATATTAGCAAGTACTAGATACCCGATGAAGTGGCAGTCACTGTGGGCAGTGTTGTACTGATGTTATTTATTTGACCCTTACATTAATCTCATAGGAAAGAGAGTAATATACATCCTTACTATGTTTGCACTTTTTGCCGTTGTATCCCCAGTGTGTTAATAATGCCTTACACATAGTAGGTACACAAATGAATAAATGAACAATCTGAGGGTGCAATCCAACTTCGAGTCTACATACAAGGCTCTCCCTCTCCAGCCAGCTGCCTTTCCCACCACGCCCAAGTACATACATCTCACTGGTCATGGCGTGCTCAGAGACACAGCCAAGAATTGCTCAAGCTGTCCTCTCCACCTAGAAGCCCCTTCCATCTTGTTTGCCTTCTCCAGTCAGTTTTTCCTAGAAACAGACTCTGAGAGAGAGAGTCCCATAAAGGGAGGGTATTGGTGACTGGTCTTAGGAATACCACCTCTGCAGGAGGGAGGAAAGCAGGACTTGCAGGGGGAAAGTTGAACTATGATGCAAATGGAACAGGTCTCAGCTGATCCCACAGGAAGCTCTGCTTATGGGATGGCTTTCAGAATTGTCCCAAATTCAGGCAAGTGCATGGGCTTTTGTTCCTCCATCAGCTAGTCGTCTGAGGGAGGGGGATAACCTTGTGTGAAGCAGCTCCCTTTGACCAGGGGAAGGCCTGGGGAGGGATTCAGCTGAGGGTCATCAGCAGACAGCATCCAGGGCAGCTGGGAAATGAATGCCTCACTCCTAGAGCAGGATCCGTGCTGTGCCTCACGTATGCTGTGCTTCCTCCCTTCTTACAGGTAAGAAATGATCCGATTGCAGTCTAATCTGTTCCAGGAAGCCTACCCTGACTTCCTCTACCTGATCCCTCACTGGCTGTGCTCCCCTAGCATCCAGGGCTCACTTCACGTGTTGAAAGTGCCTCTGTGTCTGTAAGAGCTGAAGGGAGGAACTGTATTTTATTTGCCTGTGTCTCCTAACACTCTTAACTCCATGACTAGCTCCACCAAAAGAGGCAATAAATGAGTAATTTGACTTTATATAGTCATGCACCACTTAACAGCAGAGATACATTCTGAGAAATGCGTTGTTAGGTGGTTTCGTTGTTATGGGAACATCATAAATTCTACTTATACAAACCTAGACGGTGTAGACTTCTAGACATCTAGGCTATTTGGTATCCTACAGTTATATATGTGGTCTGTCATTAACAAAAATGTTGTTATATAGCACATAACTGTATAATAAAACTAAATCTACAGGTTATCTCTATTTCTAAATACAGTGTAGCAGCAATGGTTAAGAGCGTGAATGCTGAACCCAAATTTCCTGGATCCATTTCCTGGCTCTGTCAGTTCTAGCTGGATGACCCCAGACAAGTTGCTTAACTGCTTGGTGCCTCAGTTGCTTCATCAAGAAAAAAGAAAAATAGTAACTACTTCTTGGGATTGTTGAGTTAATGTAAAGCACTTATAACAGGGCCAGGCACATAGTAACCTTCCCATAAACGTGAGCAGTTATTAACAAAGGCATTCATATTTTCAGAAACACGATTTAAATGGTCAGAAAATGACTGACGAGAAAAAAAAAACCTTGGGACTCTTGTCTCTCAACAAAAACACATAGAAAGAAAGAGATGGATCTTTAGCCTTTGTTTCAATCGCTATATTTTGTCTTCACACACTGCATCAGACATTCCAGAGCAGTAACTCCAGGTAATCAGTTGAGGACTTTCTTTAGCACGTGCTAGTTAGACAGCGTTTACACACCTGCCCAACAGAAATCAGCTTTCAAGCGATAATGGCATTGCAGCAGCCTTCACATCCCACTGGTGCTCAGATGCTACATTCCAGTCTTGTGGAGTGAAGCACACAGGTTATCTTCTTTGTCTTGAGCTATTTCCTGAGCCATTTGTTTAAAATGATGCAAGAATTACACCACCACTAATCTGCATATCCTGAGTGACCACTTCCCCTGTCCCACCCTCCAGGCATGCAGTTCTCCTAAGGGCCCTGCAGTTGCTAGAGAAAAGGGGAGAGATTTTCTGTCCACCACGGCTTACCTGACTGCTGCCCTTCATTCCCCAGAAGAAGCAAAGAGAAAGAAGGGAGAAGGAAGAGTGGGGATATGGGAATATGGAGAATTCTCCAAGGAGGGGAAGTGACACAGGCTCCTCTTTTTCCCCAAAGTGACTCTGTTTCTGAGACGCGATATACTCCTGTTGAGATTCAAATGAACCCAGCAGCCAAGCTTTGTGGTCTCATTTGCCAGTGCGAAATCCTTCATTCGGGGCGGCTTGAGAAACGACAGACATTCAGATGAGCTGCAAAGGTTCCAGAGCTCTTGACTTTCTGATTGTTGCTTTTGTTTATTAATTCACTAAAAACAAATAACTACCAGAAAACTATTATGCACCAGAAGTCATTGTAGGCACCAGTAGGAAATAAGACAGACACCATCCTTCCCACCCTCAAGGAACCTATATTATAATGTGAAACGACAGACAATCAACGAGTAAACAAATAAATGAACCAGAGTCTGTAAGATGGTGCACAGGGCACTAAACAGGGCGATGGCCCAGGATCTATTTTAGATCAGATCATCTCAGAAGCCTTTTCTGAGAAACGACCATTGACCTGAATGATAAGAATATGTCTCCAAGCTCAGTCTGGACTAGGTAGTGTTTTGATCTGGAACTTTATAAGCCGGGGCACCCCTTCTCCCTACAAGGAGACAACTACAGAATTAGACACTGGGCCGTGTGGGGAAGGGCGTGGGAACTGCTGCAACGAGGGAAACCTTCTGCTCTTCCGTGGGCTGCCGCAGCCGAAATCGCAGCTTACAGTCCTGTCTCCTCCACGCGAGCGGCTCTTAGTTTTCCGTGCCCGTCAGTGAATCTGCCTGTAGTGCAGATATTAAAACCATGACAGAAAAGCGGCTTGCTCTTCTATGGCTCCAGGGACAGTACAAGCCAGACCACACCCCTGCACGTTTCTTGCATACGTCCCACCGTTGCGTGGTGAGCTCAGTGCCTGCAGAACAGCTCTGTCCTTTTCAGTGGTGTCACAAAGGAAGGGTACTTCACGGGCAGTAAACCTCAGCTTTAAAAAAAATCTGACGTGTAGCCCAACAACAGAAAAAAAAATTAGAGATCCATTATGAATGTAAGCAACTCCACCCCAAACCAGAGCTAACCAGGCAAGTTTGTTTTTGTTTTTGTACCCCTTCAAATTCTCTTTCTGGTCTTCATTAAAGTGCAGCAATACCTTTTCCATAATTTTGATCAGCATAAATACATAGGAGTGGATCTTATTTTTTCTTTATATTTTTCATATAATATATATCCCCTCATTAATATTGTCCCCATGTGTCATTTTAACAGCTTTTAAGAATCTAAGCATGTTTAAGTTATTTGTTTTTGCTTATTTTCATTCCATTTTTAGGATTAAGGTTGTCTAAAATTTTTACATATATTACACAAGGCTACATGACCCTGCTAAAGACATTTTGGTAGACTGTGGTTCCCCCGCCCCCCCCATCTTTTGCCTTGTAGAGATATTCTACAAAGTGGAATATCTGGTGTGAACAGTTTTATAGCTCTTGTTAAATTTACTTGACAGCTTTCAGGAAAGACTGAGCCAATTTATGGTACTGGCCAGTAGCGAATTTATGCCTCTTTTCTAAGGTCTGCTGCTAAACTGGGTGTTATCAATATAAAGGGATAAAGTCGTCATAAACAGTTTGAAGGAATTCTTTGTCTTATAAAAAAAAAATTCTCAAAGCTTTCCTTTAACTCCACTAGTAGGTACATAACCTTAACCTTAACCCTGCTACTCCACAAATAAACTGTTTTGTGCACCTGCCTTGTACCTTTGTCTTGACTTCACCCTCCTCTAAATTGCTCTTTGTAGGTAATTGCATGGCTTCTGTCCTTACTTCAGTCAGGTCTCTGCTCAGGTAGGAGCTTAACAGAGAGGCCTTTTCTCTTAACCCTATCTAATATGACCCTCTGCCCTACCCTGTCACTCTTTTTCCTTTGAACTCATATAGCCCTCATCACCTCTTGACATAATATGTACCTCTTTTGCTTTTGTGAAATTATCTGTCCATCCACTAGAACATACACTTCATGAAAACAAATACTTTGCCTCTTTTATTCGGTTCTCTATTCTCAGTGCCTATAAAGTGCCTCAAATACAGTAAATATTCAACTATTGTTGAATGAATGAGTGAATGAACCAAGTCTAATGACATCATCATTAATTGTTTGGCATTCTGAAAAGCAAGTGTTGGAAATCTGTGCTAGGCGAATTGGTATAGATCTTGCAAATTTGCTGGTCATAAGTTCTTAACTCTTATGAAATTTATGAGTCCTCTCATCTCAAAAATGTATACTCACTAAATTTACTGTGTGATTTCTGAGAGCTTGGACCTGCTAAAGCTCTTGGTGGGTCTAGAAATCTCAACTTTAGAGCTACTTTTTTCAGTGACTACAGTGTAACCCAGAGGTCACCAATGGGTAGCCCCAGGAACCAAACTTGTTTTAGTTGGGCCTATACGAGATTGACTAGCAGAGAGTTTTTAAATGTTTTGAATTAGTTTCCCCCAAATGAGAAAATCAGAACATTTCACATAAGGAAAATAATCCATATTTCTAAATTCTCTTAAAATTCAGAAGACTTGGCGACCCATAATCCACATTCCTAACTGAAAATCAACAATGGCAGCCCCACCTGGAAGGGGCCTGTCCTCTTCAGGGTACCCCAGACCCCTGCTCCATGTGGCTTCTCTGGTTTAGAAGCCGAATGTTGGTGACCATTGGTCATTAGACTCACACTGTTGTTTTTCTTAAACCTGAGTTAAGATGAAAGCAAAAGACTTCTGCCTCTATTTTTCTTAAGCCCAATTCACGTCACTTATTTATGTTCCTTGCCTGGCCGCTGCAGGAATTTGACTTGAGACCCCTTATTAACTCAAACCTAAATCATGCAGTTGAGGAAGCTAGAATCCAAAAAGGTTAAGAGACTTGTCCAAGATTACCTGGGGGCTGGCTTGAACCCAGATCTCCTAACTCAATACTCTTTCTACCACACTGCCTTCTCAGTTGAATCAGAAGCCAAGAAACTTTTATAATATCACTAGAAACCATGGATACCTGCAAATCTGTCAGATTCGAGCAAACTTTACAAAGTCATCTCTGTGTACCTGCCAAGTGCTCAGAGACATTCAAGCAATGCTTGACCTAGTGAATGAATAAACAAATAAATGAACCAGTTTTCAAATTATAGTTTAATCTGTAGAAAAGTAAGATTCATTTAAAAGCCACTTTTCACTAACAACTGAAGATATAATTTTATTTTGGACCACTCATCTTTGTTTTCAATGGAATCAATTCTACTATGTGAACTACACAGCTCTAGCTTACCACATGAAGTGAGTGCAAGCAAATTGAGTAGGGATTACCCACTCGGTCCTCTGGAGGACACAAATGTCCTTCATGACCCTAATACACTCATTTGATTTTAAAACCTGCAGGCTCCTTTAAATTCTCCACAGCTCAAGTTTCAAATCATCAAAACTCATGATTTGTCCTGATTCCAAGAGATAAGGAGCAGGTGACCTGAGCTGCTGATGCTGGGAACTGCTGCAGAGGTGACTGTTTTTTCTGATCATTGACGCTAACCAGGCAAGACATGGTCCTAGATTCTGTTTTGAAAATTTATTCCTCTTGCTCTTCATCTAAGCATCACCTCTCCTTGGGAAATTTTTCTTGTTCTTACCAGTGGCAATGTTATGCCCAAGAGTACTAAATGAAAGCCACTTGACCTTTTCAGGAAAGTCATTATCATGATTATAGCATAATTTTAAAAAGCATTTCCTCCTGAATACTTATATTATCCAACCCCTGCAGACATTAACTGCCACTTCTAGTGGTTCTTGTTTCTGTTTTCTTCTTGTTTAGTAATAGATGTCCTGTTTTTAGCTAGATACATAGCCATGGAATAAATACTATATTTTCCAACTTCCCTTGTAGACAGAAGTAGCCATGTGCCTAAGTTCTAGCCAAGGAAATATAAGTAGAAGTGTCACATATACCTTCCAGAAAAGACCCTTGGCTGGGTCTCAAGCAGTCATTTCAGACCATGGGGTGAAAGCTAACTTAAGGTTGACAGAGCAAGAGGATAGAAGGCACTCAACTTCCTAATGATGATGGAGTTTCTGTCTTGTTCAGCTGAGTTGAATGCTAATTAAAGCCACTAAAAGTTGGTTAAGAAGACTGAAAGCCATTTTTGGTAAGTAGGCAGTTAATTATGTTTATCTGGGAAGCCAGAACCTAGCTAAAACTTTCTTATTAGGGAAGAAGGGGAAATGGATTTAAGGAGAGAACAAGTTTCTACACTTTCTGTTGGGTTTCCTGCCTCCTACCTAGTCCATTCCAATTCATTCTCCATATTTTTCTAAAGTGCAAGTCTGTTCCAAGTTCCCAGGTGGCACTTGATGGCCTTCAGGCTAAAGTTTAAGTCCTTTCGTGAAAGAACAACTCCTCCATGCCTGGTCTCTGCCTACCTCCTCAGCCCTGTTTTCTGCTGTTCCCTATGTCAGGGCTGCCAGAGTCAGCAAATAAAAACATAGACACCAGTTAAATTTGCATGGCACATATTTACACTCAAAAATTATTTATTGTTTATCTGAAAGTCACATTAACTTGGTGTCCTGTGTTTTTATCAGCAACACTACTCAACATTCACGGTTACTTCAGCCATAGTGAGAAAAGCGTGTTTGCGATTCCCTGAATGCCATCTGAACCCTTTGCTGTTTCCTCAGCCTAAAAAGCCTTTTCCCTGTTCCTCTATCTGCTTAATTCCAACTTGTCCTTAAAACTCAGGCCAAGGGTAATCACTTCTAAAAAATCGTCCTTGACCCCCACCAGGTCATCCCTGAGATCTGATTTAGCTGCCCCTCCTCTTAGTGCTTGCAAGACCAGGGCACAGCTCTAGAACAGCAGTTGTCACTGTTTTATCACCATGAGAGCTCTCGTCTGATTCCCCTCCTCACCTGCAAACCTCATGAGAACAAGTTCAACTTTAAACTTGTATACCCCACACACGTTTAAAGGAGTGAATGAGGCAGCATAGTGTAGCAAAAATGATCAGGGAAATGGGAGAGAGACCTAGGTTTCGATACTGCTTGTGTCTTCCAGCAGCTGTAAAATGAGGTCAATTGTAATTTCCTGTTAGGGGTGTTCTAAGGACGACCAATATCTTGCCTACACATAGTGGGTGCTCAGCAGTATAAGCATCCTTCCTCCTTCCAGCTGGTACTGATGTTATTAGAGGGTACAAAGCTGGTACTCATGTGAAACAACAAGGCTACATTTCCAGATAACTATCACGATGACCTTCCCCTCTCAATGAGGAGTGCTGATAAGACACTAAAGCCAGGTGTAGAAGATTTTGCATCTCATCGAATATAGGAGTGAACACTCACGAGAATCTTTCAAACACAGCCTCCTCTTCTCATTATTGAGTACATTATATTCGTTTAACCACTGAGTTATTTTTTTTATGGTATTATTTATTCAGTTTTTTAAAAGTTGAAATATAATTGACATATAACATTAATTTCAGGTATACAACTTGGTTAAATATATGTATATATTGTGAAATTATCACAATAAGTCTAGTTAATATCCACCACCACACAGTTACAATTTTTTTCTAATGAGAACTTTTAATATCTACTCTCTTAGCAACTTTCAGATATGCAATACACTATTGTTAACCATAGTCACCATGCTGTACATTAGATCCTCATTACTTACTTATTTTATAACTGGAAGTTTGTACCTTTTGACCCTCTTCACACATTTTGCCCTCCACCCACCCCCTACCTCTGGTAACCACCAATCTGTTCTCTAAATCTATGAGTTGCAGTTTGTTTTCTTTAAGATTCCACATGTAAGTGAGATCATACATATTTGTCTTTCCCTCTGACTTATTTCACTCAGCATAATGACCTCAAGATCCATCCATTTTGCTGCAAATGGCAAGATTTTCTTCATTTTTATGACTGAATGATAGTCGTGTGTGTGTGTGTGTGTGTGTGTGCGCGCGGGCGTGCGTGCATTTTCTTTATCCTTTCATTTATCAATAGACACTCAGGTTGTTTTCATGTCTTGGCTATTGTAACCGATACTGCAATGAATATGAGAGTGCTGATATTTTTTTAGTTTAGTGTTTTTGTTTCCTTCGGATAAATGCCCAGAAGTAGAATTGCTGGATTATATGATAATTCTAGTTTCAATTTTCTGATGAAACTTTGTACTATCCATAGTGGCTGTACCAATTTACATCCCCACCAACAATGTGTGAGGGTTCCCTTTTCTCCACATCTTTACCAACACTCGTTGTTTCTTGTCTTTGAGATAACAGCCATTCTAACAGGTGGGAGGTGATATCTCATTGTGGTTTCGATCAGCATTTCCATGATAATTAGTGATGTGAAGAATCTTTTCCTATGTCTGTTAGCCGTCTCTATGTCTTTGGGAAAATGTCTATTTAGATCCTCTGCCCATTTTCTAATCAGATTGTTTGTTTTGCTTTTGAGTCGTATAAATTATTTTCAATGCTAAAAACATTAGTAAATTTTTTTTTAATTGATAAGAAATGGGCAAAGCCAGAAAAACTTATTCTAAAGATGTGTCTCAAACAACTGGTGTAAACGTGAAAACTCAGCCAGCTATTTTACCTATGTAACACAGCCCATTTCGTGGAGTCCGGCTCTCTAGTGGTGAGAAGCAGAGTCAGTTGTCGAGTGAGATTTGTTATAGGGATGCATAGACAGACAGGAAGACAGGACCCTTGACCTCACAGCCGGCCACAGAGGGACGGAACCGTGCTTTGTGGATCAGAAGACCCTCAGCAATAGGCTTTTGGGCTTCCTACGTGAGGGTTTCACCATCATATTTCTGGGTGACTCTGGGCCTTTTTCTCCTGCTCCTGCTGCTATTGATTGACTTTGATGCCTCATGTTCAAATGCCCCGAAAGAGACATTCTTATTAGTTCACCGTCACTATGGAGCACATGCTGCCTCTGTTCCACAAAGCTTTTGCAGCAAGCTGTTTAATAGGTCACTGACCAGTCTATAAACTGGCTTCCCTGGGGTCAGGTGCCCATAATGGACCTATCAACTTGTCCAGGGTGATAGGCTACATGGTCCACTTATAAATGGACTGTGGATATGACCGACACTCAGAGTATGATTGTTCGTCTATTTGCTTATGAACTGGCAAAACCATTTGCCATGCAGAGTTGGAGGGAGATAAGGTCATTTATCTGTTAAATGACAGATTTGGGGGAGTGTACAGAGCAAAGCCTGTTTTATTTCCCCTCAAACTGTGTTTGATGCCCCTCAGTGGTTTTCCCTCCCTCTCTTCAGTTCAGCCATATAGGACTTCAGTATTTTTTCAAACACTTTTCTCTCTCTTTACCCTCTTCTCCCCTACTCTCTCTCACTCGCCCTCCACCCCTCCCCCCAACGATCTCTCTCTCTCTTTCTCTCTCTCTCTTTTACTTCTATCTCTGTTTCTCCCTTGGACTGACAGCCATATAGTTTCCTCTGTCTGGAATACTTTCTATACCCTCTCAACCTGGCTAAAATACCTGTATTTCCTCAAAGGAGTTTTTTCAGACTCTCAGACTAGGTCCAGTTTCCCCATTATAGGTTCCAATAATACATTGTATTTCTTTCATAGTATTTCCCGTATTTGTAATCATGTGTTTAATATCTGTCTTACCTGTTGACTGAAGCTCAATGAGGGCAGGAATTTCTCTTGTCACTGCTTTTTCCTAATATCTGATCTAGCTCCTAATGCTTAGAAGAACTTAACAATTCATGAGATGAATGAGCCTTTTTTATGCTAACTGGACAGAACATTTCTCATTTAAAAAAAAAGTATGCACCTCAATAATCTCAATGTTGAGCAGAACCAAAATAAAATGATTTAGAGTTGCAACAGCAATTCTCGAAAATTCGGTCTTATATCTGGACAGGTGGGAAGCTTTCAGGTCTGTCCTTTGGGAAATGGCTCAAGACAGTAAATGGCTGTCAGGCAGGCAGGGAGGGGCCAGGCCCTGGGGTGGATCAAGTAACAAGCAAATGGGGGGCCAGGGGTGACGTTCCTCCACCTGCACACTATCCTCTCTGACCTCTCACCTCACCACCCCCAGCCTGCCTCAGAGGAGCCGCTCCAGGGCCACAGTAGAACAGCAAACACAGGATTTTGTTTGTTGACTTAGCTAAGCAACAGGCTTCTCTCTGACCTTTTCCCCACACAGCAATAAAGGGAAAAGGTGCATATAAAGTGGAATTGCCCCAGCTTCCTGTAAGTATTGCCATGCTTTAAAAAGGAATACCTCAGCTGAGCATCACTGCCTGGAATGGGCGACGACATCTACCCCAGAACCGCCCTTAGCGTTTTTTATCTCGGTACAGGTGCCTTCTCCATGGGGAGTAAGGGCCAACCCAGGACAGTCACTGGGAGGCCTCGCAGGGGTAAGGGGCTAGACCGGCACTCAGGCTTGTGTTGTCTGGTGCCTTTGTTGAAAGGGCCAGAAAGCTCTCCTGTTATCTTAGCTGATGGCTAGCTGCATTTGGGACGGGCAGAGAACAAAGAAGAAGGACCAGCCACACAACAGCTTCCTGGCCACACACAACATCATTCAGGAGAGAAGAGCAGCTCTTATATCTCCACTATAGTGTCCAGAGGCTTTCTCTGGGGTTATCAGACTGGAGTTTCTCCTCCATTACGATGACTCAGCTTTTCTCTATCCCCACTTCCATTACTTCCGTCTCTGCTGACCAGTTCTCTCTGCTACCTTCCTCTCTACTTTAAGCTTCTGCTGCCTTTTCTCTGTGGCCCCTGTCTTTAATCTCCTCCTACTGTCAACTCCCTTCTCCATGCGTTTCTCACAAACTCCCCAACAAGGGACCAAATGTGTTCAGGCTGTCACCGTGACAAAGCTCTCATGTCAAACCCCCTCCTAGGCTATTGCACAAGCAATGGGAAGTTGCCACTGGTTTAGGGGAAATTCCTGGCTTAATCCGTTGTAACTGAAGCCACACATGCAGAGTTGCATGGTACAGACCATTCATTTATCGGATGAATAGGACGCCTCTTACACGTGGGGCTCTGTCCTAGCGTGGAGAATACAGCAGTGAAATAAAATCACAAGCTGCTGTCTTCATTAATTACACATTTTATTGGAGGCTGAGAGGACTGACAAGAAACAAACTTAAAAAGAAAACGTAGGACCAATAATTAATGTGATAGTGAAAAGGAAAGCCAGATTGGTGTATAGGGAATGCTTGGAGCAGGGGGTGTATGTGTCAATTTTTAAATAAGGTGGTCAGGAAGGTCTATATGAGAGAGTGACATTTGTGTCATTAAGGACATAATGAAAGTGAGAAGGCCAGGAAGGAACCCTCACAGGGCTCTGGCATAGTAGACATGATAATGCTTCTAGAGACATGGCCTTGTCCCTTGGTACTGGCATGGTCAGCACCGAGAATCATGGGGAAGCCCTGCCCTCTAGGCCTTCATGGATGAGGGAGAGATGCCTCAACAAAGAACACAGTGCAGCATATGATACTTATTAAGTCTGAGAAGGACCAGAGCCCAAAGGGCATTTCAGGAAGGAACCAGAGTGCACGCACCCACTCTCTGTCTACACCTGTCTCTGTTGTCTCAAAGCCTTGCAGTGGGAGAAAGGATTTCATGGACTTCCAATTAGGAAGAATTTAATTCAGCAGGGCTTAACCTTTAGGGTGCATCGGAATCACCTAGGGACTTGTTAAAGCATTCAGATTGTTGGGCAATTCTGATTCAGCAAGCCTGGGGTGGAGGCCCAACAGTTTGCATTTCTAACACTCCCAGGTGATGCTGCTGCTGCTTATCCAAAAATCACATTTTGAAAAGCACTGCCCTCATTTACACTCGCCTTACTCCCAGCCCCTCCCATTTTGCCCTGGCTCTGCCCTCTCTCTGAAATGGCCTACTTCCTCTGCCATTTTCCCTTAGAAGCCCAGCTGGGAGCCACTTCCTCCAGAAACTTTCTCTAACTCCCCAAGGCAAAATCGTAGGTGCCCTTCTCTGACTGTTTTCCCCTTAGATTTTTCCTGGCTTCTAATTATGACACACAATCTGCCTTTCTGGATTGTAAACTCTTGAGGACTATTTCTCCAATTCCTGCTATCTGGTATGTGTTGAACAAAACTTTTTGAGACCCTTCATGTTTTCCTTGACGTTAGTGAGAGGAAGGCCCTGCAGGAAAAGAGTTCCAACCAGCTACCCCTCTGGCTTCCTCACCATCCCATCCTATCTCACCCCAAGCTCCTTGGCTCCCCTGAACTTCCCAGTTCTGTCAGGCCCAGGCCCGCTGTTGTAACAACATCTGGCCATCAAGGAAGTTGAAATTCTTTCCCCGACAAAACAATATGCAGTTTAAAGTTTTAAAGGGGCTGTTTTAAAGACAAACAGAGACTCATGGACAGGGACTACCAGAGGGTAGAGGGAGGTGGGAGGGAGAGGTAGATGGGGGTAACAGGAGCCAAATATATGGTGATAGAAAGAAATCTAACTATGGGAGGTGAACACTCAATGTAAATATATATATGTCTTACTGTTAAAATGTACAGCTGAAACATTGGATTTCGTTAACCAATGTCACCATAAAAATAAATAAATAAATCTTAAAAATAAATAAATAAATAAATCTTAAAAATAAATATATATATACACACACACACACACACACACTTTTTTTTTAAGGGGGCTTTTTTTTTTTTTTTTACTAAGAGATTCGAATAAGCACAATCAAGCACCAGAACGGCAAAAAAAGGCATAGGTCGGCCAAAGGGCTGGGAGACCCAATGTTTCTACGCTTATCTGAGTGGCCTCAGGCAAGCCACCAGCCTCTTTCTGTATCCAAGGAGGGCACTAGGCTAGATGATTTTTAAGGTCCTTTCCAGCTCTCAGTGTTCTAGATTATAGAATCTGACGCTAAGCAAAGATATCCAAACTTCTAGCATGAGAGTGTCAGGCCTTGTGGGAAATTTACACTTCTAATACAACTGTTTACTAGTTTTATCTCTGCATGGAGTCATTCTCTAAAGATCCCAGGTGAGTCCAGTGATCAAGGTAGCTGCAAAATAAAATGGTGGAACTAAATTGTAACACAGAGAAAGGTACGTAGACAGGGTTTTTATCTTAGCATCGCCATTGTGTGATTTTCAGCAAATTATTTAACTTCTCTGAGCCTCAATTTCCTCATCTGTAAAATGAGAGCAAAAAGAAGTATCTACCTTATAGGATTACTATGAGAATTAAGAGAAAATTGCCAGCTAGTACCTAGTACAGCACAGACGTTCAGCCAGTGTTAGCTAGCTCTCAGGGGCTCCCTCTGGATCCTTTCATTCCATTGCTGCTGTCAGGCTGGCCCCTAAATGAGGAAAATATTTTGAAATCTGAACCCCAAAGTTCTGATGACCTTCTGGTCAGTCCTATGGCCCTGCTGGTCACTCATTCATTCAATCTATGTTGATTGAGTTTTTACTGAGTGCCAGGTATGGTGAAAACAATAAGTGCAGATAATTAAGACACTGTCCCTATACTTAAGGATCAGGCATTGTGCTTTAGTTATAGGTATAAACAAATCAACAACTATAATATGTTACCAGGGGTAAGCACTGGGTCTAAGCACATCAGAGAGGTCCAGGAGACTTCCAAATTGATAACAGAAGTGTGAGGAGGATTAGCCTGGTTGGTGACAGGGAAGAAGATTCCAGGGAGAGGAATCTGGAGCGGTAAGCAGGGTCATATCACCAAAGGTCTATGTCCTACCGTAAGGAGTTTAGTCTTTAACTTAGAAGCAATCAGAGGCATTGTAGGGTTTTAAGCAAGACAGTGGCAGGATCAGCTTTGCATTTGTACAGATCACTCTTGCTGCATACAGAGAACAGATGAATGGGAGGCAAGGGAGGCTGGCAAAACTAGAAGATTGGGGCGTAATCCAGACAGCACTGTGCTGATCCAAAATGATGATGGCCAAAGGTGGTGACAATGGAGAGAAATGGAAGAATTTGAGAGATGAGTACAGGATACTATCTATAAGACTCAGGGAGGAATCAAGAACAATGCCAAGATTTCTGGTCTGGGTACCTGAATGGTTGCTGATATCATTAAATGAAATAGAAAACACTGGAGAGAAAGGGCAGACTTGGGGTGGGGTCAAGGGATGATAGAGGCGAGGAGTGAAGTCTTAGGAGATATAGGGTATGTGAGGCTAAGGCAAAGAATTGTCAAAGGTCAGGGATATCAGATTACTGAGAAAGAACCAATAGAAGAAGAGGATAAGGAGAGAGAAGAGGGCCAGTAATCAATGGCCTGAAAGTTCTAGAAGAGACCTAAGGGCATGTGACCCAGAGCATGGTGGGTAGATGAGCCTCAGACAGGAGTAATGCCCCCTTAGCTCTTGTGGTGGAAGGACGAAGGCAGCCACAGGTGTGCAAGCACCTCAGGTCTTTCTTGCTCCAGGAGTCCTGCCTTTTCCCTCATCTGTTTGTCTCTGGTCCATGCAGTTGGTCTTCATTGTGCCCCTCAACAAACCAGTTGGTGAATCAGTTCTTACATTCAGCGAGACCACCTTGAACAAATAGTGGGCCTTGGATAAGCCACTGTACTTCAGGTTTCTCATCTGAAAGATGGAAATAGATAACCTCAAAGATTGGTTGTGACGATTCAGTGAAATCACGTATGAACATGCTCAGAATAGTGCCTAGTACACAGGGCGCTGTGTACAATGTTAGCTAGTCTTCTTCAGAGGCTCCGGATGTGTGCTGACAGATGCTGTGTTTACCTGGAGAGCTCCAGGCACTTATCCTCGGCAGAGCAGGCATCTTGCTTCATTCATCCCTTTTCAAAGCCAATTTTTTTTTTCAGCTATTCATTAAATTTCTATTTCCAATTTTCTGTTGATTTGCAAAATCAAAGACAATAAATAAGATGTGTGGTCTAGTGCAGGAATTCCCCAGCTGCCCAGCACTTAAAAAAGAAATTCTTGTTCCCAATAATTAGAATCTCTGGAATTTAGGGCCATAGATCTGTAAATTTAATGCTAGTCTGATAATAAAAAGAGCACAGCATTTATTGAGAGTGGATCTAGATTTTAGCCTTGGTTCTACACTTTCGTAGGTGACCTTGGGCAACCCTCTGAACTTTCATTTCTTCTTCTACAGGATGAGGGAGGCAAAACCTGTTCATAGAATTACTATAAAGAGTAAATAAGATAGCATAGGGCCAAGCCCTGTGACCATGATACAGTGCTACATTAGGAGGTAAGATACACCGTGCTCTGAACTGGGAGCTGCCAGCCCAAGTTTGATTCAATGACTGAGCCCCTCAGCTGCTCTCAAGAGATAGTTTTCCAGAATCTGCCACCGTAAAAGTGATACATCACTAATAAAAATTTTATAACATACTATTATGGTATTACACGTCATCCTTGTAAAAGAAAGTGGAATGTATCTCAGTCAAATCCACATGCTTGCCACCTCCTTTGTTGGAATGATACTTGTTTTTATCTGCTTGCACCTAACATTTGTTAAGTTTCAAAAAAACAAAAACAAAAACAAAAAAATGCTCTCAATCTGGTGCTTGAAGAGCTCCAGTCCCGCTGCTCAGGATTTCATTCATTTTCAGTGGGATTTCTTAGCCCCCAGCCTTGGGTACCCACTCTACCCAGGAGCCTACCTGCTGTCTTCCTTTGAAAGAGTTAGGGTCTTCTCTCCAGCGATGGGCTTTGCGAAGCCGGGAAGGAGCGTTGCTTCTCACGCTCCTCCAGGCCCCTTGTGTTTTGACTTGAGAGCAGAGGGGTAGACCAGACTTTGACCCAGACTATACTGTCATGGCTCTGAGACTCCAAGGGGCGTTTATAGGCAAGGGACATGGAGCCTGCATATGCCGTGTGGTTCACTACCATCACAGCCAAAGGCGGCGTAGACGTGGCCTTTCCCCTCACTCAGGAATCACAGGCTTGCCACTTACAAGACACTCAGAGGTAGCCTCTTTGAACTTGAGTCTTATCAGTCTCAGATATGTTCTTATTTCAGTGTTCAATCTTTTTTCCTCAATAATCCTGAGTTCGAAGGGCTGAACACAGTGCTTAGTACAGATAAGAAGAACTCCATTCTGCTCACGGTGAACTCTTAAAGTCTTGGGGTGTCTCTATTTCTCCTTCACCCACTTTGATCTCATCTTTGTTCCCTGCAGCCTGACTTCAATGTAATGAATATTAGTGGAATGATTAATCATTGGTTAAATCGATTTGATTTATAAGTTTGTATTCCCCAGGCATGGAGGCCTCTTTGTGTTTATTTTTATGCTTTTAAATGGACAGTGCTGATTTTAACTCTCAGATTCTCCCTTATGAGAAGATCTAGTCACTTTTTTCTTGTGCCTGTGTCATTTGCCCTCAGCCAGGAGATGTCGCACCCAATGCTCAGCCCCAGACCATGGAGAGTGGGCAGTCAAGGATGGAGGGAATTCCAGAAGCTCTGGATCCTCTGCCCCATCATGGCTTTTAGGAGCCAGCAGGAAGCAGGAAGCAGAAGAATGTTCTATTGGGAATGAGAAGGGCTTCCTCATTTATTATTTAGACTTTAAATTTAATAACTTTTCAAGTCTTTATTTGTGAAGAGCCTGTTTTTTTAAGATTCAAGGGCAGCTACTGTAAACCTGGATCTTTGGTGAGTGACCAAACTGAAAAGGTCTGATCGCTCAGTCACACACACCACCCCCACCTCCCCACCCCAAGTAGGACCAACAGGTAATGTCATTCCTGGCTTAAAACTCCCCTGTGGCTTCCCATCTCCTTTAGAAGGAAATTCAAAGTCCTGCACAAGCTGCCCTACCTCCAATGTCAGTCTCTCCCAGGCCTTGTGGTCTCCAGCCACGCCTGCCTGAGGCTTCTGTGTTCTCTGTGGCTGCTGCCTGGGAAACTTCCCCTTCTCAGGGAAAGTATATATATATATATATATATATATATATATATATATATATATATATATATATATGTACTTGTGTGTGTGTGTGTGTGTGTACATTTGTCCTGCTAGTTCCTTTTCTCTGGAGAGCCCCAAAATGATACATTTACTTTGATGGATTTTGTAAGATTCATTATTATTAATAATTGTTGCTATTTATGGAGTGTTTACAGTGTGCCACCCATCTTGCTAAGGGTTTACCATACGTTATTTCATTTAATCCTCACCATGACCTTATGAGCTAGTACTATTATTATTCCCTGTGTACAGTGAAAAAATAGACACTTAGACTGAAATCCCTCACAGTTAGCAAGGAGTGGAACCACATTTTAAATTTTAATCACCACCCTCCCCGCACGGCCTTTCAACTGAGTGGCTAAATAACGGAAGTTCTTCTTGCCCAATAAATGTTCTGTTCCACCCCACCCCAAATAACTGAAGCATGTTCATTCATTTAATTCGGGTGTTTGATTTTTAAGCAGAGGTTTGTTTCTGTTTTTTTCCCCATCTGATTCTATGTTACCCAGGAGCTTTCAGGAGAGGCACTAGGGACAGGAAGGGGTGGGACTGCATTCCTCAGACCACATCTATAGACTCCCTCCTTCCCCCATCCAAGCCCTCATTTGCCTACCCAGGAGAAATCCCTTAGCTTCCTGCCTCCATCTGCAAGGTCACAAGGCAGCCCTGCCACTCAGGCTGGGGGAGCTCCCTGGAAATCGAAGCCTCTTGGTCCCCTTGCGTGAGCGATATCATCTTTTGTTGCTGTAGAATTTCTAGATACCTTAGCTTCATGGGGGAGCAAACTGACTTGATGGCAGAGTTTGTGGAGGAGAGATTTGTGTGGGTGACCGATCACCAGGACTTTGTACAGTCCCATGTCAAACCCGTCCACTCAAATCTCTTTTTCCTGATAAGCTCATACATGAAAACAAGCTGCCCAAATGGCTTGCTTCCAGAGAAGCAGAAGGTGGGGGAGAGCTGTGGCTTGCAGGGTGCTGTGGCTTGTGGGGCCCCTGCCAGAGAAATGCTGTTCAACATTCACCACAAAATTTAACCCTATCTGCCCTGATGTCACCGTGTGGCAGAGGCACAGGCCTATTCAGGGGAGTAAGAGTCCCTCAGTGAGAGGCCACCAGTCCTTCTGTAATGGTTCTCCTGGCTCACCATGCTGGTGGATGTTTCCCCAGAAAATTCTCTGTATCCATGAACAATTTTTTTTTAGTTGGAAAGAGAAAAACCAAATTGTTTTGTTTTTAATTAGAAAAGCCTTTGAAGCAGGTAAATGTGCAATTTTCTCATATGCAAATTAGAATGAGTTGCACAAAAGCAGGTTTCATTTAGCACGTGGCTAAGAGCTTTGCCTTCATTATCTGCTTTGACTCCCTACAACCCTATGAAGCAGGTATTGGCACAACAGATAATGGCACAATGGCTTGAAGAATGCAAGGACTTTCCCAGGGTCACATGGATGTAAGGAGTATAATTGCTGCTTTAGACTTGCACTGGCAAAGGAGCCTCAACGAGTGTGATGTCCTGGCAAATATAGGCAAAGCTTATGACTCTGATAATCATCAGCTTTTGCTGGGAATTGTTCCTAAAGGAATGCTAAAAACAGTAGAACCTGTCTGCTTTCTTTTCCTAAATTCGTTCATTCGCCCACCCATCACTCAGCAAGCTCATGCACTTACACATTATGCATCTAGAGCATGTCCTAGACGCTAAAAATAAGACAGAGCTCCTGTCTGACCAAACACGGGGTGGAAGGTAAAGCATTCTAAATGCCAAATTCAGCAAAACCTTCCCTGATGGGCCTAATTTCCTCATGGCCCTGAAAGCTCATAGCACTGGTTTTTGCTTAAAAATGTCCTTATTCCTACAGCCTTCTGACTTTGATTGGTAAATGTTTATTTTGTTATTAATCCATTCCATGCCTTCTTAACCCATACAGACATGGAACTTCTTGAGAGTAGAGGTTCTGCACTTATCAACCACTCAATAAATAGGCTCTGATGTTGTGCAAATCCTCTCTGATACCTAATAATTTCCCTATAGAATCAAAATGTTTGTACTTCAGCAAATCATCAATTTCATTTTTAAGCATTGAGTCTCATGTTCTCAGTTTTCCTATAAGCTTTTTTTCTCCTGGATCTAAATTCAGACTGTGAATATATGTGTGTAGAGTGATAATATATTATATAACTTGAAATGAAGCTTTTTAAGTCTCCTCTTCCTGCAAACCTAGGGAAATTAGAAATGTGTTTGGGGACACATTAGCTTTAAGAACTTGTTTCCAAACTCTATGTGTTTCCTGTCTCCACACCCTCCTTCGTTCTCTTTCAGTCCCTCAGATCACAGCATGATTTTTCCAAATTCATATAGTCTCTCTGGATGTGAACAAAAGCTAGGGGACTAAGAGGGAGGTCACTGTCCCCTATCTATTGTTCCTCAGGGTTCCCAGGCCCTTACCATGTTCTCATTTAAACCCAAGACTTCTTAAGTACGTCCTAAAGCTAGAAGTTTGGAGAAAGAGAAGGAAAAGCGGTAGGAACTAAACCAGCTGCCAGCCTGATGATCATAGTACAGAACTAACACAGGGCCAGATGTGGGGGCAGGGAAAGGCAGGGGTGAAATCGTAAGTAAAGAACTTCCTTCCTCCCTGGGCTGTGGGAGCCATGCCCATCTTGGCTGCCCTCCAGCCTGGTGTGACCTTGGATCTGTACCTGCGGGGCAAGGGCGGAGCAATGTGTCCCCCCCCTTCCCCGAGGCAGTGCCTGGCACCTTGCCAGGAGGCCCAGCACCCCATTGGCATCACAGGTGACTCTGATGATGAACTCCTCTTGTGCTTGATTACCTGTCACAGAGGCCTGGCCCTGCAAGGAGGCCCTGGGAGCGGTTCTGTGGAGGGACCCCTGGGGTGGATGTTGGGGTGAGGAGGCCTTCTCTCCTTTCCACCACTGCTCTGCAACTCTGCCACCTAATCACAGTGCTCAAATCTTGAGTCAGTCCTGCTCTCAAGAAGGAACAGAAAACCACCCCCCCTGCCCCTTCCCAGGCTGGCACAACAGGTAGATCATCTATACCAAAATCTCTCTCCACCTGCGTTGTTTCCTGGTCTAAAACGCATACCCCCTACTCTTTCTGGTAGGTCCATAAAATCCTGGTGAGGAGGAACAAGTGTCCTCTGACTCAGCAGGGATAAGTCTGGAGGCACAGGGGGAGCTTAGAAAAATCTGTAGCACTGGGTGCTCACTAGACACCAAGGCAGGTAAAAGTAGGAGAGGACAAAGGTTGTGAGCAGGACATGTAGCCCAGGGCAGCGGGGCCTGGGTTTTGGCTGGACTTGGGGTTTTGTGTCCTGTGTAAAGATGCAGTCACTGAACCCCTCCCAGCCCATTGTTGGTGCATAGAAATGTGGGCCCCAACTGCCAGGTTTTTGTTTTCTGGTTTTTGGACTTTTTATTTTTTCTTCCTTTTTTAGGAGGAAGGAGACACCAATCAGCTTCTTACATGTTGACAACTAATTTAATTATTTTAAATACTCTGTGGGCTCGCATAGTACAAACTAAGTGAAACATCTGCGGTCTGGTTTGGCTGCTTCGGAATAGTGAAGGAAGAGTCTACTCGAGGCCATATCTGCTTCCAGGGGCAGCTAAACCACCATCCCCACTCTAATATATGACATAAAATTATTTAACCAGCAGGAGGCCCTTCTTAAAATCAATCAAAGCTGTTCACGCCAAGATCCAAGTGCAATATTATCAGCTTCTTTATACCTCAGATCCGTATCTTGATCCTAAAAACAGTTCAATCCATTCTTTTCTCATTTTCCTCTTCATTCAGCTCAAAAAAAATTAAAACGCAAAAGTTTTCTAAGGAGTTTCTCTAGAGAGGCGGCACTTAATTCTAGAGGAGACTTTTGCCTCTAGGTCATTAGTCAGGAATGTTCCAGGTGAATCCCCAAGCCAACTATGTTTTGAACTTGGACAAAAGCCCTGAATGACCTTGGGCAAGGTACTTAGCCTATCTGATTTCCTTCTTTTGCTCACTAAGAGAAACTATTGTAGTGGGGGGGGGGGGTGCGGGGAGGGGAAGCAGAAAACTAAAAGTGTCTGATCATTCATCTTCCGAAAGATTGTGCCTGTTTCCTCCTACAAAAAATTAGTGAAACCATTCTAAGGCCCTTGGGAGCCAAGGGTCCCTAAGGGCTCTCTGTTCAGAGCACTCCTTGCTGTGGAACTCAGAACTGTCCCTTGGCAAAAGTGTGAAATGATTGAGGTTTGAATTCTTCGATCTTCATCTCATCTCTCAATGTCCCAGGGACACTAAATTAAATAAAAAACCTGGTTATTTTTCTAAGCACTATAGCAAGGTATATGTATACATACATATAAGAGAATACTATGCACATATGAATATCACTTGTACCAAAAACTACGTAATGAATTTGTGTCCCCTCCCCCCCCTTTTTGAAAGGTTTAGTATGTATTAACCACTGATTTCAGAGATCGCATCCGGGACTTACTTTCATGTTGAATGCCATTAAGTGGTTAGTGTTTGGAACTATCTGCTCATCCTGATTTGGAAACAAGTTTATTTATTCAGCATAAAAGGAAGTATTTGAACTCACAGAGTGTGATTCTCTGCAAGGGCTAAAAGCAGCAAGACTGGACCGACAACTTTTAGGACAATAGGACATATTTCTCTGCTCTGAATACTACCTTGCTATTGAAGGGGACAATTTTGCCTCCCTGAAGCTGCCTTTTGGGATACTAATTTTAAGCTGTTTATTAAGAAACAGAAGACTCCAAAAGAATCTTTGGCCCTCCTACCTTTCCTGCCCAAGAGATTCAGACAGAAAACTTCGGAAAGGCAATTTTAGGATGTTCCCTTAGCCTAATTTAAATTAAGTATGGTAAAGAGGAAGGCTTCGGGCAGGAACCTGTTAGCTAGATACCCACTATGTCTCATCGCTTCTAAGTGGCTTAGCAAGAATTTGTCTGCCATGTGTGTTCCACTCTTCCTCGACTACCAGTACATCCCCCATTCTTACTTCTGAAACTAATATCCCATTCTCTCCCTTTTCTCCTTTGTCCAAAATGTCATATATACCCAATGTTGCCTCACAGTCTTTGGAAGTTACATACTTACGTAAATTTCCCACGTGCATGTATGAAAATTTTGATTTTCTCCTATTAATCTGTCTTTGTTAATTTGATTCTTAGCCCAGCTAGAAGAACTTAAAATGTAGCAGAAAAAGTATTTATTTTTTTTAGTCTCTACACTATCTTAACTAGACAATTATAGCTATACAGGAGATCAACATTTATAGGGACACAAATTTTAGTTAATATAGATAATATATTTAGATGATGAAATGACCCTTTTAAAATAAAATTGCCTTCTATTGCCTTCTTCATTCAGTTATTTAATTTTTAACCATGTATTTTTAAAACTAAACATGTAAACAATATTTTTATGACTATCACAATATTGCCTGGGTAAATAGAATAAATTTTCCCATCTCACGCATTACTTTGCCTAAGTTTTTTAGACCTAGCTGGCCTTTTGTAATTACAGATTTGTGCATGCACACACACACAAATTAGGGCAAGAGCAAAATGGTACTGTAAGCTGTTATAGGGCACAATGCAGTTTCTATTCTTTTCTTTCAATCCCTCCTCAACATCTAGCATGCTATCCTCCTGAAGGAGGTATCAGAGAAATTGTCGAATCTACAGAAGAACTGAACAGAGAGAATTCCAGCAACTGCTTTAGTACATGCTACATGAGAATTAGAATCAAACAAGAGGCAGGCCGAAAGGTTGTCTGCAAGCTGAACCTCCAGGTATTTCATCTCTGGGTAGAGGGTGCAAATCTTTTCCACATCTCAAACAAGTTTCATTTGTTGTATTGGAACTCCTTTCACAGATACTCCTGTTAGGGAATAGTTTCACAGTGGTTCCCAACTCATCTTCCCCTCTCTAAGTGAAAATTCAGCTGAGAAGCTGGAGTGTCTCTTGAAGCCCCTCCTGGCTTCTTTTCTTCCAAGCAGGTAATCATTGATCACGTCCCTCTGGATTCTCTCCTAATACTTACTGCCTTTCACTAATCACTTAAAGGACGTGGCAGAATAAATTCTAGTCAAGCTCTCTTCTTCTAAGCCAGTGAGTGGAAACCAGCATCACACTTGCCCCAGACTGTTTCGTTGATGCTACACTCAGCTCAGTGCCTCCCATGACCTCTAGGGTTTTTTCTTTTTCTATTCTTAGGCAAAACTTATCACTCTTCTACCTTTATTTAGGCAGCTTGGTTTTTTCCTGATGCCTCTCTTTTGCCCTACTCCCTAGGCAGTGGAGCAATTAGAACATGTTGAAGTAACTTTTGCTCCCTACTGTCACTCCTAGAGCTGGACCCCCTGCAGTATGACCTGCTGTTGCCACAGGGTTTTACTGTAGCTCACCACGTGGTTCTGTGACAACAGGCAGCTCTTAGAAAAGACAAATCTATAATTTTGTTTTGTTTTATAAGACTATTTCTGGAAGTTAAACTGGTTGGCTGATTGGAGTGAATGACCTTCACTGAAAGGCTGTAAGTGACTTTCCAAGAGTCTTCACAGTTTCTTCCTTCTCAGAGATGTCACAGTTGCCTTTCTCGCTCTCTCTGAAGTCTGTGCTAATGTTACATATATATAACTCTGTTGTGCTGATGTTTTGTTCTTTTCTAAGAGGGATATATTGCAATGCAGGTACTTAATAATTTACATAGAGGTCATTTGCCAAGTTTCAGCTCTCTGTTGCAACTAGATCTTGTTTGAATGTATGGTCATTTGCCAAATATGGAATTTTACTGACTTCTTCACAACAGGACCTGTTGGCATCAACGAGCCAGGGAGAGACAGAAATTGATTTCAGGACCCCAGTTTGAGGGAAGCAAGGGATTGAGGATCCATCAAAAAATTAATTTTGGAGAGAATTGAGATTAAAGTTAATCATTCATTGATATGACAAACATTGGTCCGGTTCCTACTATACTCAAGGCACTGGGTGTATTGGCAATGAATAAAGCTGGGGAGTTGTTAAACCAGAACAACAGATGATTTATTAAGAGCTCCAAGTCATGAAGGGCCAATAACTTTTTGAGGAAAAAAAAGAAAATTATCTGGAAATAGTAATATATATATTAAATGTTTTCTTGTTTTAAAAAAAGTTTTAAATAGAATTCTTTTGTCAGAAGCATCAATGAAGCCTAATAGAGGAGAAGAATCGGTGCCTTTGTGGTGTGAGACTGCCAAGGAGGAAGGGGGGGGGCGGTGCCCTTGGCCACTAGATCCTGGGGGTATTTTTTAAAAAGTCTTAACAACTTTATCAAGGGAAGTCAACAGAAGTAGAATTCAAAAACCTACTTCTTGAAGCTAAGAACTCTAAAACTGACCAAAATCCTGCCATAGAATACATACCCAGTGTTAACTAAATTCTGTTGAAATTTGTATTATCACAGAGAAGCACTAACTTAAGTAGAGGAACTTGGAAAAAAAAATATATATATATATAATAATGCTAAAATAGATGAAGAATGAACTAGTCACTTAAGGTTTAAAGTGTTGTTTCTAATTTGTTTACAAACAAATTAGTGCAAAAATCAAAAGTAAATAAAAATGAGCTCATATCTTCTGGCCCATGGGAGGTTTAGAATCCTAGAATCTTGAAAAGGAATTGTTTGTGAATTGGGCCAGATTTTCAAATTTTTGATAAAAAGTTTTATGGCTTATTGAAAAGGACTTCCCACTGATGGAAGGAATCCTCTCTACAGCATTTCCAGCTAAAAAGCTTTCTTTTTTAAAATAAGCATCTCATACAATTTCAAGAAAATATTCTTTTAAGGCTCAGGTTTATACTAATTAACAGGTTTTCTAAGAAGATACAAACTTCGGATATTCAAAGAGCATAATTCACTACATTTTAAAGGACACTTAAAGTTAATATAATAGTTTGCAAAAGATAAATTCCTCTTTTGTATTTTGTTTAATTTTACCTCCTGGAATGTCTTCAATTCTTTCAAGAGATTGTAGCATTTACTCTCAAAGTAAAAACAATTTAAATTCATTTTAAAATAATTTAAATAAACACTACTAGACAACATGTATCACTTGGGATGGGAAGATAGGCTGACGGTTTTGTAATTCTAACAATAAACATTAAGGGTTAAAAAATGACAGAACGTTAGGCAGCGGTTGTTTTTTTTTTTTTTTTCTGGTGACTGTCATACTTTCCCTCCCCCACTTGATCTTGTGGCTGATCAGCAGGAGGTTCCTGCCTTATACTTCAACAACAAAGTCTTTACTCTGCATATGCGGTCTTCATTTATAGTAAGTTCTCACAAATATGTAGAGCATGTGATCTGGTAAAATGACAACTCTGACACTCTAGAAATTTTAGGAAAACGAAAAGAAGCTGCTATGGACTGAATATGTTTCCCCCACCTGAGAACATAGACAAGGAATATCAAATATACCTATAACTTTTAATATCTTTTTAAAAAACTGAAGCAAATATGGCATTTGTGGCCCTCTATATTTTTCTCTATGTTTGGAATGCTTTTCTAATATTTTTAAACAAGAAACATGTATTTTGTTAACATAGTCAAAATGTCTTAATTTGTTAAGACATTAAATGTTGAAGCCCAGCCCCCCAGAGGGATGGTATTTAGAGGTGGGCCTTTGGGAGGAAATAAGGGTTAAATTAAATCCTGAGGGTGGGCCTCTCATGATGGGATTAATGCCTTTTTAAAAGGAAAAACACAAGATCTCTCTTTCCACCCCCATCTCTCTCTCCCTCTCTCCTTCCCTCTTTCTTTGTCCCCACTCTCCCTCTCTCTCTTTCCTTTCCCCTCTTCCTCTCCCTGCATGCATGCATCAAGGAAGGGTCATGTGAGGACCTAATGAGAAAACGACCATCTGCAAAGTAGGAAGAGTATTTAACCAAGAACCCAATCAGCCGGAACCGTGATCTTGGGACTCCCAGCCTCTAGAACTCTTCCATGGTATTTGTCGTGGAGGCCAGAGCTGGCTGAAACAGAAACCTTCACAAACCAGCTGGTTTTACTGACCTAGCTTAGAAACTATAGAGAGCAAATGATAATTTTTTTAAAAAATAATCTACATGTAGTAGGCAGACTCTATTTGTGATATTGGCACTTGCTCTGACCAAAATAGATCTCTACTATGTTGAATTTTATTGAAAGCCTACTGTATTCTGGACAAAGGTTGAATTCTAACTCCATGAAAGCTCTCGATTTTTAGACTCTTAAAATCTCTAGGAAGAAAATCCTAGGTTGGAATTCTATACATGGAAGATCAGCAGGCTTTCAAGAGCTGCACTTTCCCACACTGCTGTCTTGACCCTCTTGGGTCACTTTTTTTCTTTACTATTTGGGAAGTAAAGGTGAAATTTGGGTACTCCAAAAGCCTTTTTTTTTTTTTTTAATCAAGAGGACAACATAAATAGCAACTAAGCATTTGTTAAAGTCTCAATGGTGAGTACCAGTAAAGGTATTTGATACAGAAATACAGAAATACTCAAGTTAAATTGCAAAAAGGAAAAAAACCCACACAGGAGTAGCCATTGGAACAGCCCAGGTAAGAGCTTGAACCAGAGTGGTAGTGGTGACGATAGAGTGTAAAAAGTAATATAAATAAAGCCATTTCAAATGGAGTTGAAACCACTATCCCAGAGAAACCACCTTGTACATCTTACTTCTCAAACCTTTGGAATGTTAAAACTGGACAAAATAATCTTTGAACTAGACTTAAAGAGGCATTGTATTCCAAACAACTGTTTGCAAAGCTATCAGGAAAGCAGACATTATGACTAATGGAACTGAAAATTAAAGACATTCTTTAGAATGATCATCACTATGTTAGCTTATCTGTACCTAAAGAAATTCCTTACCTTATTAACATCCACAGAAATTCCTTCTACTTATGTAATTATTCCCCTTACCTTTCTAATAAATATTCTTTGCCTTCAGTTCCTCATCAGAACACTATTTGGGTCTCTGCCTGAATAATGCTCTCCAGAAAGCTATTCTTTTGGATCTCAAACTCTTGTTGCGTCTCACCTTGAACTTTTATTTTTAGGTTAACCATCAAAGAAGAAAGAAAAGGTGTTAATAAATGAGAGATAGTCACAAAGAACCACCGAGTCTTGGTGACTGACTGGATGCCAGGGAATGAACCTAGAGAAATCAAAAAAAAAAAAAAAAAAAAAAAAAAGATCGAGGATTTGAGTCTAAGTACCTGAAAATGTTTGTATTAACAGAGTATGGCAATCAGAGGAAAGACCTGTTGGCAGATGAGGGTGAGGTGGAATTGGATGATTCTTTTTTAACTTTTGATGTTGAGGTGACAGTGGTGTTTAAAGTATGACAAAAGGCAGGCATAGCGAGCCTTCCTCGCTATGGTGTTCCTCAGTTCCGTGGTTCAATATTGGCTTTTACACTGGGGCTCGAGCTGACCAGATCCAGGTGTGAAGTTAACTCTTAACAAGCTGAGTAACTGAGTAGCTGAATTTTAGCAGCTGAGTAGCTACTGAAAACAGAGAGAGAGAGAGAGAGAGAGAGAGAGAGAGAGAGAGAGAGAGAGAGAGAGGCTTTAAAATGAAGGGGTCCCCACCAAAATATTTAAGCAGTACTCATGAAAGTATGGCAATTTCTTTTTAGAGAATGGACCAGTCCTGTGGTCGACCATTCACCCATTTATGAAGTGAGGAGTGAGAAGAATCAGGAGTCACTAGCAAATCCTTAAAAGTAGAAGCTGATCATCAGGAAGTGGGTCCCAGAAGCTCCTTAGGGAGCATGTGAGTTTGGCATAGAAGCCACAACCCTTTTATCAAAGAATAAGCATCTTCCAAGAAAGATATATACATTTGCATATCCAAATGGTGACCATCGATATGTTTATTTCAATGAGGCTTTGTTTTAAAATAATATAGATTTGCTTTAATTAAGCAAATTAAATGAATCTGAACTTTAAAAACTGGAAACCAACAAATTAAGACATCATTTCTACTTTGACCATTTAACAGAATACACGTTTATTTAAAAAAAATATTTTAAAAGTATTCCAAATGTAGAGAAAGATACAGAGAGCAACAAATGCAATATTTACTTCAGTTTTTTTTTTAAAAATTAAGTGAAAAACATTCTCAGCTTCCATTCTTTTCCCTAGTATCTCAGAGGTAATTGTTAGTCTAAAATTGGTGTGCTTTATTCCAGTACAAATTTTTTAATGCTTTTACTACATGTATATGTCCCCATATATATCATGTAATATTATTTTGTATGTTTGTAATTACACATAAATGGCATCACATCGTTTTTTATCATTGTCTATCTATTTTTATATATCACAATGTATTTATCCATTCTGCCACTAAAGGACTTTTAAGTTGTTTCCAATTTTTCCTTGGAATGAATTTCCTTGTACTTGTTTTCCTGTATGTGGGAGCTTTTCTAGAAGATATTAGTAGATGTAGAATTGCTGGATTTCAGGAAATGTACATCTTGATCTTAACTAGAGATGGCCATCTTATTCCTCAAAATGATTGCTCAAAGTATACACCTCCCAACTCTGTATAAGAGCTCCTGAATTCCCACATTTATTAAACATTTAAATTTTTGTCAGCATAATTGATGTTTGAATTTTTATCCCCTGATAAGTAGTGAAGCTTCTTTCATAATATCCAAGCTCTCCTAAGTCAGCTAGAAGTTTGTCTCTCATCAACTAAATAAGACAGAGTGTTCCCAAGGGAGAATGTAAGAGTCAGGCAGAGAAAATTAAGCTGGGACTAAGAGCTCCTGCCAAAGACTGATGAATCTGAGATTAAGATAAAGCATACTTGAAGTCAATGGGAAAGCATGAATGATTTTAAAGAACTGATTCAGAACAACTTTACGTGTATGTGGTAGAGCCCTTTGCTGAGCGCCTTTCAGATCTTATCACATTATTACATATAAAACTATAATCAGAGCTAGTGCCTAGACACAAACTAGACCCAGGTCTAATACTTTGTAATGGCAAATAGATGATGGGAACCTGGGAGCATTAGTATAGGTCCTTTAGCATTCGCCTGGGAAAGGGGAATATGTATTTAGTAGAAAGTGAACATGTCGAAATTTGTAGTTCAGTTTATTAGTGTACGGGGGGAAAAGTTTAGACTCAGATAAACCCAGTGCTGCCATTTACTACCTATGAGACTCTGAGCCTGTTTTTTCACTGATAAATAAGGATAAGAATATCTTATTCACAAAGTTGTTACTGGATTGAAAGTAACAATTATTTCTATAGTATCTGGTACATATAACTACTTAGTAAATTCATGATTATAACCAAATAATTCAGCAGCTACTACATTCCAAGCATTGCTGCAAGTCCTGAGCACATAGTGTTGAAGAATTAGACCAAGTCCTGGCTGTCAAGAAACTCATATTCTAGAAGGATGTGACAAACAATAAACAATAAACAAATAATAGTATGTCAGGTGAGAAATGCAATTGAGAAAATGCAAAGTAAAAGGCAGTGAAAAGTGAAGGGGGCCACATAGAGTCAATGCTGCTCTCTCTTGTTTTGTTTTGTTTTTTTTTTCTGGGTGAATCTAGGGAGTCTCTGGAGTTCTAACTTTCTTAAACTGTGAAATGGGAAAAATAATAATGGAATTGTGCATGGTTTTACTTATTTGTGTGCTAACATGAAAGTTTAGACAGTCTTTCCAAACTTTGATTTGTTTAGAACTTTAAAGCTGAGAAAAAGGCAAAGTTGCTGGAAGGCTTGCTGATTTAACATTGACAAAATATTTGAGAGTTGTCCAAAATTATAGGCTTTAGTGAAATGAAAAAGGACTTCATTGGAAAAAAATATGTGTGTATATAAACAGAAATATATACAATAGAAAAAGCAATGAGCAGAGACTCGCAGGAGGCCTGGAAGGTAGTTTAGGCTCTATTCTTCTATAGCTGTGGAACTCATGCAACTTCCCTGTGCCTCTCTCTCTTCTTGTTCCTAAAACGATGCTAAGAGACCATCAGTTCTAGTTATTCTCTTGCCAGACACTGCTATTCCCCCTTCTGTTTGGGGGAACCGACTGTGGCATTTATTTCTGTTCTGATTCGTTGTTTTTTTGTTTTTGTTTTTTCCTCCCAAATCTGATGTTGGACTGTAATAGTTTCCTTTTTAAAGATACAAGTCTCCTTTGCAATGGAGTGTAGTCCCTGCTCTTGCTCGGCATCTCCCTTTTTCTGGGACAGGGAAAGAGAAAATATTGACAACGCATAGGCTCCCAGGGCTTTCAAAAAGCCGCAAATCATTTCTTTCTTGTCATTTCTTCATGCCTCACTTCTGGCCATGCTTTGAAAGCACATTGGTCACTATTCTGGTAAATATGTTAAAATAATCAATAACATGATATTTTTGGAAAATCACCAAATTATCAAAGGTGTATGGAATGTTAACATTGCGTGCCAAGATTTTTACTCAAACATACTTTTTAAAATCCTGTTTGAACCTCTTGACATAAATAATCTGTTACTGTTATAAAAACAAAGTTGCATTTTTTCAAACACCTTCATGCTCCTTTCAACTTATCAAAAGGAGAGAGATGGGCCTTAGAAAACAATCATTTTAAAACAATATTTCTTTTAAAATTGTTTTACCATATCTAGTTAGTCCAATGTCATCTTTTATTTTACATTAAAGAAAAAATTTTTGCTTTCTTAAAAAAAACATTTTTCACTAGATGGCCTCAGTTTTTGTTTTAAATATTCTTTTAAGCACAGTCAGATGGCAAAATAAGCTGGCATATTGCCTAGTATTTATTTGAATTGCTCTCCAATGTCAAACCTTAAGAGAAAATAGCCCAGAATTCTGCAGATAAGTTTCTTTTCTGAGATTCTGAGAAGTGATCTGTAAATAGTGCTGTTACCCGGTGACTGCAGACTGATATTTGAAAGATCGATTTTAGCACTTGCAAAAAGTCAAGAGCATTTGCTTTTACAATTTCATCTTAGCATTAAGTTCTTCATAGGAACATTACTCATGACAGAGCCTTGAAATCTTCACAGCGCTTTCAGAGAAAGGCTGACCAGCTAGAAACATGAACTTAGAACTACTCTCCTGCAGAACACCTATTTATGCTTTAATCTCCACTTTCTAGTATTAGCAGGTATTTACTTATTACAATCTGCAATATCTATACAAGTGTTGATGGCATCCACTTGTTTGTATTAAAACTCCCCATTATCACTTACTGGTGTCAACCTCCCTGAAGCTCTCCTTTACTTCTCCCTCTATCTCTGTCACAGCTCTTTCATCGGGTGTCAACACCTCCAAGTTGCCTCGCCCGAATCCATCCTATAACCTGCTGCAAGACTTACCTTCCCAAACTCCCTTGCATTCACGCCCAAGACCTTTAAGAGCTGTCAAATGCTCCTATGATAGTATCCAGTCCTCTTAGCCTGATGTTCAGTGTCCTCCAAGATCTAATACCAGTTTTGACATTTCTACTCTCTCCCATCCTCATGCCCTACCCTGTTGTCCCTTGTCCTTGCCTGTCTTCCAGGAATAAACTTTCTCCATCCAGCTCTTAGCCATTTTTTGAGATCCACTTTAAGATACACTATCAAATTCTGTCACCTTCCTTAACCATTCTAGTTTCCAGTGATTTCCCCCACCTGTAAAAACAAAACAAAACAAAACAAAAAAACAAAAAAACTTATTTGGGCCCTCCATCACACACTTGTATTGAAAATTGATATGTGTAAGTAGGGGTTAATCGTTAGCACTTATTACATGGGATCATAGAGATGGAACGAACTTTAGATATCACCCAACTTGGCATTTTTTGAAACACAGGAACTTCTCTTTGAGCACATCTCCCTCTGGGTGAACACCGACTGACAGGGTGCTGTGCCTCAAAATGAGGCCGTTTCACCTTTGACTTGCTTTTATAATTAGAGGCAACTGCTTTGTAAGGAAGGAAAACCACACTCATCCCATCCTAACCAGGTGAGAATCTAAAGCCTCCTGGGGTGGGGAGGAAGGGGAGAAAAATCCTCTTACTCTCCATCTGAATGAGATTTCTGAGTCCAGCTGAAATCCCAAATGCCTATTTTCGAATGTAACTACTCTAAGCAAGGTCTGCAGATTTGCTGTGTCAGCATCACCCCCACAGCTTGTTAGAAATGTAAATTAACGGTTCCCAGGTCGACTGAACTGGAAACTCTGAGGGTGGGGCCCCAGAATCTGAGTTTCAACTATTTCAAAAAGGACTACATCTCCCATATGAAACGGGGAACAGCTGGCACTCTGTATCTTTGCATACTTGAAATTGGTTAGTGTCGCCATGCCACCTTTTCTTTAACTAAATCTCTTATAACTCTACACCAATTATTTTATTTTGCCAGCCGGTAACCCACACATTCCACATTTGACAAGCAGGTGAGGGCACTGGTGTAGAAGAAACCAACATCTCCCCAGATCTTACCACAAAGAGAAAAACAGCTCCAGGTGACCGCATGAAAACCCCCCTTTTAAAATGGCCACATGTGGCTTAATTTCCTTAAAAGCTTAGCCGGAAAAGGGTTTTTGTGTGTGACCCCAGCAGGGCTGGGCGATAGTTTTTGTACCGCGTCGAGTCGAGGGTGGGGGACGGCCGAAGTGAGCGAAGGATGACTCGCAGTTGTGTTTTGAATGGTTGCTTTGGTAGTGTTTATCTCACCCCTCAGCAAACATGCGCACACACACACACACACACACACACACACACGTTCTCAGTTTCTTGTCATGAAAGGGGAATCCTCTATTTTGTAGACAAGGAGGCACAGAAGCAACTTTCGATGGGGGAGGGGGAGAAGAAAAAAGATAAACTCTTAATCTTCCCAGAGGGAAGGAACCGCGCTGTTTGTCCTTCTGTAACTGAGCAGCACCCTGGGCGGCGGGGGCAGCCTGTGTCTGCTGAGGTTTGTCTTGTTCTCGTCCGCGTAGGTTCACTTCCACCCTCTAAACGCTCCAGAAGTGAAACATCAGGCGGGCGGCCGCAACCCCCAGCTGCAGGGGATCCCGGCCTCGCGACTCGCTCAGCTTCTTCCTTCCACCCTGGGGGGCGGGCAGGGGCGGGCAGGGGCGGGTCCACGCAGTCCGCGCGCTGCGCCCGGCTCGCGGTAGGGGTCGCTGTGCCGCGGCGCGCTCTAAGCGCGGTGGATAACGGGGACGGGCTGGAGGAGAAAGGAAACCTGCAGAGGGAGGCGGCGGCGGCCGGGAGGGAGCGAGGGCGGAGAGTTCACTTTGACTCGGGTGTCAGCGCGCGGCGGCTGCAGCGGGAGCTGGCGAGGGAGCGCCGAGGGAGCCGGTCGCCCATCTCGGGGAGGTTAGAGGAGGGCAGCGAGAGGGCGGATACGAGCGCGCCGGCGGGGCGCGGAGCCGGCGAGCCTGGCCAGCGAGGGAAGCCGCGGGGGGCGCGCCCCGGGCGGGCCCCCAGAGCTGCGCAGGATGCCCCACGAGGAGCTGCCTTCCCTGCAGAGACCCCGCTATGGCTGTAAGTGCGCGGGGACCCCAGGGCTCCCGCCGCTCTTAGGGAGACGCCTCCCAAGGAACGCATTGGAGAAGGCGAGGGAGCGGGTGCGCGCCGCAGAGGGGACTGGAGGGGACTGGAGGGCAGCGGCTGTGAGGCTGCAAAGTTGGGAGCTGGAGTTGCAAAGGGTAGTGAGCGGCGTCTTGCCGCTGTCTTTACGAATCCCTAATCCCCAGCTGGCAACCCCAACTCTCTATTCCGTAGACGCCACTGGGGCGCGCGGATCACGCTGGGTCTGCGAGCTGGAATAGACCAGGTTGGGCGTTTAGGGGTATCAGGTTAGGAGCCCGCGGAGCTCCAGCCGCTGCTGACTTGAGCCAGGGGGTGGCGTAAGGGTCCAGATTCTTCTAGCTCTCAAGTTGAGGAAAGTTAGTTTGCTGTGGCTACAGGTGGGCGTCGCAAATTGTTTGCCCGCGCACTCTGCTAGTGGCAGAGTCGGGTTTCCTGGAAGGGCAGGCATCTCCTCTTGCTCCGCTCCCTCGGACTTCACTTGAGCCGAAGGAACCAGTTTGGCCCCCACAGATGTGAATCCTTTCCTGCTGCTGCCCAGAGGGACACCTCCGACCCCAGCCTCTCTCCTCCGCGCTCCCCTCAGACCCTACCGGGACTGTGCGGCACACGCGGGAGGACTGCTGCGGGGAAAGGAGCCCACGTGACTGGAACGAGATGGTGTCGATTACCCAGCCCGCCGCTGCCCTCGGAAAGAGGTTGCTTTAAAGGCGGTTCGGGAGTGGACAGAGCCAGATTAGCACCAACCACGTGGCTTCATGTGCAGAGTTCAGAGTCTTTACTAAACATGTGCCAGGAAGTATTTCCTCTAAAACAAACAGAATGTTGGCTCTCTGGCTCTTTAGGGTTGGCCCTGTTAGTGAGCCATGGCCAAGGATCACAGGTTAACCTTTTGCCTAGGATAGCCTTGGTGGCAAAGGTACCAGGTTTGGGTTAAGGTGGTGGTGATACCTGCTACAGGGCTGTTTTTTGTAGACTGATTGGGAGGGCCACAGACTTGCGTAATGAAAAGGGGGGAGTAATGCGCTTGTGTAAGTTCACCGTCCCCTTCGTCCCCACCAGTCTTGGAATAAAGCGTCAGAGATGGGAAGTTAGATTTCCAATGTGACCTTGTTTGTATCAGGTGGTGAGGAGACCTGAGGAGTCAGCTGCAGCCTCCGTACTGTAGGGAAATGCATTCAGCAGTTAACCAGGAACCAGCTCTTTGCAGCCTTAGTTTGCACTTTGGTAAACCACACAGACAGCAGAGCTTCTTGGGTGCAAGGAGGCATGTTGTGCTCATCCATTGTGTGTGGTGTCAACCTCAGATGGTGAATGTCCTTTATATAGATGACAAGTTCCCAGAACATATAGAATTGTCATTGTGCCAAATTAAGATTACCATAAAATCTGGAAAATAGGCAAATGTACACAAAACATGGTTTTTGATATCACATTTTAAACCATGATCTGTTCTGTGTGTCATCTCCTCATCCTTGCAAATTGCGATGAATTAATGCAGCATTTCTGTCCGCTCTACATGTGCATCTGTGATGTCGATTCATTTTCTTTGACTAAACCTGTGGCTTTGGCACACTCAGAAGCAGCAACCCAGGCGATTCAGATCCCACAAGCATGAAGAGCATGGCCACTTACTTTGGAAATCATCCAGCTTTTCTCACGAGTCTGGTGTAATGTGCCGCCTTGTTGGAATCACTCCCATTTACCTACCCTCAGTTCATGAAGTACTTCGGTCACTTAATATAGTAAAAAAATGGAAATTATTTGCCAGTTTCCAACTTTATGACCACCTTGAAATATTAAGGCTTTAATACAATAGTCTGTTACATCCTCAAAGTGAACATTTCTATAATTTTGATATCAGGTTCATGAATGGTGTATGTTCATAGTTTTTAACTGATATCTAGTGGAATACACCTTAGAGTTCGTTTTTATACTTTAGTGTTAATAAGTACTACCTAACATGACTAATTATGCAAAAGGAGATGGTATGATGTATTAGAACATATAATTTCTGGTTGTTCTTGGCTTTCTGGACCTCTGTCAACACAAAACTAAGAAGAGTGCTGTGAGCTCTTCACAGGAAGGCTAGAGAAGGATAATGCAGGATTGTCCTTGTTGTGTTGCATGACAGGGCTGTGCTTTTTCTTGTTTGGGGTTTTGTAAGTACAGGTTCAATAAAACCTCAAAATATACCTAACAGGCTTTATCCCCAACATTTAAAAATAAGCAGAATCCCAATACACTCCCTAAATGTTGTCATAGTTTCATTTCTGAGTACTGTACATTCTGAGTAAAAGATACTTGCGACTGGGCTCTAAAACAACTTTTTGGTAGTTTGAATTAAGTTATTACACTTGTTTTAGCTCTGGTCATCTGTTCTGCCATCTCTCCTCCCCTTGAAATGTCACTTAATTCAGTCATTCTTGTACAGAGTAAATGAACTCAGTTTAGGGCTGTTAAGGTATCTATCTGTCCTCTTCACCAGGCTGAAAGTCTGTAAAATACCACTGAGTAAGTTGAACTGGAGGGATTTCTCAATGAGTTCTCCATGAATACACCCCTCTCAGATTTCTGACATGAGAGATTGCTGACGTCTTCCTAATTTATGCATTGGAGCACTGAATTAAAATTAAATAAACCACTTTCTATTTAATCCCTGCTCCTTTCATGTTGGCCACATCCTCCTGCAACCTGTGAAGTTATTTTGCATGATATTACTACAGAACAAAATTACAATATCATCTCATAAATGCAGTTCCTCAGGGAAGAACTGGAAAGAGGAAAAGGTGGAAACTGCTATACTAATTTAGACATTACCAGAATAGCATATATTATAACCAGAATCTACACTCAAAACCAAATTTAACACTTATGCTTAGGTATGTATGATTCACAAATAACTTTTGTGCTGTTATAATGAACTATGATACATTTTTCAAAGTAATTCTGAAAATTTGTTGCCACCATGTCTGCCAACAGTTTATTTCTAGTTACTTGAGAGTTAAAAAGACCACTAAGAGCAAAAGAGGGGCTTTAGCTAGACTTATCACTGATAATTCAGTCATTTAAGTGCTCATTGTAGGTTTATAATCAATGTGCATGTAGCAAACTGTAGTTTTTCTACCCCCAGGGAAACTTCTTCCTCTCCTGTGAAACATTGTAAAACCAAGTGATTAGTGTTTCATTGTTGATTTCTTTTAAAAAGTATATTAACCGTGTGTGTGTGTGTGTGTGTGTGTGTGTGTGTGTGTGTGTGTTTTGCAGAGGTAGGTTCTGGCTAATGCTATAAGCTTATGAGTAGTGCTCTTGTTGCTCTCGTCCGTGGGATGTCTAAATCACCTGGTGACTGGGACTATTGGAGTGGGCAACATAACTAAATCTCTTATCCTTTTCCCTGTTTCAATCCTAGAAGAAATTTAAGTTCTGAACCAGTTAAACTCGGTGTATAAAACAGGATTGAATACATCTGTGTTTAACTCAGCTTGGCTCTAACAGTCTAGCAATGCTTTCATTTGAACCACAGAAGGTTTGAGATATGTGCAATGTTGCCATGTGATGCTGTGTTTAATAGACAAAAAGTTAAGTCACTGCTTCATGTGCTAATGTTTCAGTTGAGCATTTCACAAGGATTTTAAGGTCAACAGCTAAAGTGTTACTTTAGTATGCTTTTAACTTTAATTACACATGCCTTTAGCCAAAATGACTTGTTTGGGAGAGTGTAAGTTTGTAATAAAGAGTTTGTTTTAGAATTTAGTATTATTTAGGATGTTAGCTAACCCCTTTGCAATTGCTCTTCACTCTCCCATTCCACAAACTTTTTAACAGCTCATTTTATTGACAAACAGATATAACGCACCAAGCCTTTGTGGTAACCAAAAGAGAAACAAAGGCTGCTCAACTTTTGATTTGATAGGTGAGTCCTATAGGGTAGGTAGGCAGTTCAGCATGGGATATGGAATTAAGGTTTATGAACTTATTAAGAGTTGTGTGGTTTTCATGTGCTATTATTATCTGCTCATTCTTAATTTTGAGAGGGCCAGTGGCATCTCCATTTCACAAAGAAGCTGAAATCCTTGAGAGTGTCTCAAGGCCACATAGCTAGCTAGTGACAGTAGAACTTGAAAGCCAGTGATGTCAGTACCTGAAGTCTTTTCTCACTGGCTCTTGCCAGTTCACCTCCCCTGAATCAATTGTAGGGGTTCCACTCTTCTTTCTACTTCAGGTGTTTGTCACGATTTTATTAAACTGCAGAAACCATTTGGATAGTATGCTCTTAAAAGTAGATGCATTATGTTCTCTAAAGTTGATTTTACTTTTTCCCCCCATCCAAGGAAAAGTGTAGAAGAATACATGAGCTTTTTATAGAGTACATCCAGGCTTCAAAGAATTTTGCATATACATGTCCCATCTCACTGTGAGGCTCTGAGATGAAAGAAAGGCTTTTCTATAATATAGTGTCATGCTCCAATGATTCCCAATAGGATAACTTATAAAACACCCTTTATATACACTGGCCATGTTTAAACATATAGGGTTGAGCAGAAGCTTGTAGTGGGTTGACTGACCAGTGAGCAGATACTTTTTCACTTTACCATTCTATTTTTCTCCATTTAAAGACAGAATGGTGTCCATGAAATGGAAAAAACTTTGGAGTTGAATAGGTGTGGGTTTAAATTCTGGCTTGGCCATTACCTGCCCTTGTAGCCTTGGGGGTTTCTCCAGTACTTGGAAGGGTGGTGTTTTAAATTCCTATAAAAGTGGCTGATGTGGTTCCTGACACACAGTACTAAATTGTAGTTATTTCAAGTAATTGAGCACCTAATATGTACAATGTATTGTGGATGGAGGAAAAATGACTAAGATCGTTAAAGCTTATAAGAAAATCTGGAAGATAAAAAGTAGTGATTATACTTCTGTTAGCACTTTCTAGATGTGTGGAAGTAAAGGCATGAGAGTGATTGACAGATTAGGATGGAGCAATGAGAAGGCAGCACGAAGGTTGTGGATTTGAACGTGATCTTGAAGGAAGATCAGAGGAGAAGCTGGAATGCATTTCAGTGTATTCATTGTGTGGTTCGTTTGGTGGGGTCGAAGCTATGGTTCCTGGGTAGGTTCTGTGGAAGGGAGGTGTAGCTGGAAGGGAATTGGTCACGGAATCCTTTGTTCATAGGCAACTAAGGGCAATGAGAAGAGTAGCCTGACTTAACCTCTCACTGAAGTAAATTGTTTAGGTGTTTTTGTTGTTGTTGTTGTTGTTTTTTTAAACCAAAACTTTCCCTTAGACTTTCATCAGGGAGTAGACCAGTGAAGTGGAGAGTGGTGGGAAAGTCAGGTGTGGTTGGAATGCAGGGTGCTGGAGACTGCAAGAGGGTGGGCGAGGTTTGGGGACATGTGTCTTTGGTGCCCTCTCTCTGCTGCTCAGAGGCTCTTCATCGTGCTTCTAGATTTGGGAATTTTTTCTGGATAGGCTGGTTTGTCAGATCGTTTTGCCCAGGATAGGCCAGAAATGACTGAATAATGATTATACTTTCGGTGGGGATGACATTCAGTGAATACAAAGAGAAGTAGACAGTGCACCCTCGCTGGAGCCAAACAGACTCCAGCCTGAGAGGCAGACAGCTAACTTAAAACTATCCCAGAAGGTAAATTCTCTGAGAACAGGTCAGGAAAAAAAGGTGTCGTTAGAGCGGGGCAAGAGGCTTGACAACTAATATATCAAGGAGGTAGTGTTTCTCTTCCCTCTTTTTTCCTCATTCTCTCCATTACTTGTGGCAATTTTTGCTTCTCAGATTTCACTGGATATTCAGTGCCCTCAAATGACCAGCATCCTAGTTTTGTCGATGCCATGTTTCCAGTTCATTAGCAGGCCTTCAGGTTTGACTAAACTCTAGTTGCACTCTCCTTTAATTTTATAATCATGGATTACATATGGCCCTTCTTGCCAGTGTGTTCCAACAGCTGACAGCTGTTTCTCCAGTTAGTACAGTGGTTTTCAAGGGGAAGCAACAGCAACAGAGCATCATCTGAGAACTGGTGGGAAAGCTGAATTCCTCAGTTCACCCAGTCCTTCTAAATCAGAAACTCTGGGGGCAGGGCCCAGCCACCAGCACTCTGTGTGGTTCTGATGCACTGTTCTGATGGGAGGGTGAAATGACACTTTTACTATAGGATTACTCTCCCCCAGTGCTTGCAGGTTTCGTGTAAACATATGGTCATGTTACTCAATGCTTTATTTACAGTATTTGTTGTGTTTTTCATTTGAGCACGCACATGCACTATGTGCAAACCCAGACATTGATTTCTATACAGGTTTGTGTTTATTTTCTAGGATTTATGTCGTATGGCTTTCAGGTTGCTTTTCCCCATTCTGGGGAATGAATGTGATTTGGAAGATCAAGTCCAACATCTCCACTGACTAGAGATTAAGTGAGGTCAGCACTTCGAGGATTTCTTGGTGGAGGTGGTGCTGTTAGGAGCCACTGGGAAGGCTGAGTGAGCCGGAAACCTTTTTGTATAAAAGGGAGGCCCCTGAGCCCGTAAATTCTGGGATCTAAACCTTTCAGGGGTGCCTGGATAATAAGTGCTGAATGAGGTCCTTTTACTCCACATTTGTTTCTAGGACAATGTTAAGTGTAGTTCATTCATTTGCAATTTTTAGAATAGTTGAATATGTTAACAGAAATATTATTTGATAGGCATAAGTGCCCCCAAATCATCCTCACAATAGGGAAACTACAAATCTATTTATTTTGCTATTAAAGACAGAAGAATATTCCTATGATATTTTTGCTTGAGATCTTCAAAGAAAACAACTTAAATTTTCTCTTTTCTTTATTTTTACTAAATTGCTGAAGGAAGATATTTTTATATCATTTTTTTTGAAAAAGTGGATGATTGCCAGATGGGAGGGGGGCTAGGGTGAAAAAGGCGAAGGGATTAAGAAATTCAAATTGATAGCTACAAAATAGTCACAGGGATGTAAAGTACAGCATTGGGAATATAGTCAATAATATTGTAATAACTGTGCATAGTGCCACGTGGGTACTAGACTAATCAGGGGATCGCTTTGTAAATTATATAAACGTCTAACCACTGTGCTATATACCTGAAACCAATACAAAATAATATGGAATGTCAAATCTAATTGAAAAATAAAAATTAAGAAAAATGAAAGTAGGTTAGTTTCTGATAATTTTGTATTAATTCTCGTATCTTACTGTTAGTGAATTTCCTTAGTCATCGCCATATAAAAAGACTGATTTGCATGTGATTGAAGCAACATGTATTTTAAATATTTAGATAATACTTAGATTTAGTAAATAGCTGGTAGCCTGGTACCCTGGCACCTAGAAGGTGCTTAGTAAATATTTGCTATTATTACAGATTTTCATTAAAGTGTCTATAATGTACTGTTTGTCTAAATGAGTAACTTGCTTCTATTATCTATCAAATTAAAGATAATCTCAACAGCTTTCAAGAGCCAGGCAAATATTTAATGTTAAGTTTAAATTTACTTTCATTCTCTTTGGAGTCTAACCAAGTTACTTTGATTTCTCCGTGCCTCAGTTTCCTCACCTGTAAAAATGCAGGTGTGAAAGTACATGCTCAGAGGGTTAAATGATTTAATGCATAAAAACATTACTGTTCAGAATGTGCTTCCCTAGAGTCCGTGATTGAATATCAGTTCTTACTTTAACAGAAAATGGATTTAAAGTCCTGGTCCCATGCTGTTTTGAAAGCATATACTCATGGGAAAATTCTTTAGTTATCTATATGGGAATGGAGTCCATCTCAATTTGGGTGGAGATAAAATTAATCCTCATTTATATATCCTTAAATAAAAACTCTAATGTGTCTGTTGCTCACTATTTCCAAATAAATTTTGATGGGGTTAGGTTTCTGCACCACATTTTTTGCCATCTTAGAAATGATGATGTAGTTGTCATCGGCATACCTGAGTGATGAATTGTCACTCTGTAGTTACTAAACATCCTGTTGTCTCATTCAGTGTTAAGCTGATCATCCCTGCTCCTGCTGGTTTGAAAGCCCAAGAGTTCATGATACTATCAAGATAGAAAGTAGCTACTTGAAATAAGAGTTAATCTTTATGCCTAGTTCAGATTGTAGAGTTTGATTTGGCTCCCAGGGGTGGCCAACCTCTGGTTAACCTGGTGCTGTGAGACTTTAAAAGGGAGATGAAGAAGAGAAGGAAGTACACTGAGTTCATCTGACATCCCTCAGGCCTTGCGGCCCATAGAAAGTTAGTGAGGATTTAGGTTCACGGGCCCAATGAAGATCAATTTACAAGAATAACTGGAACGTTGGAACCATTAGATATAGAGGATATGGGCTGCTTTTTTGCGTGCTCACCTTTAGGTTACTCATTTATTCAGCTTCCCTCCCTTTTCTACCCGATTTTTTTTATTCTGGCAAATTTCATGTAAATATTACCTATCAACCTCTCTACTTTTCACTTCCCGCAAGAGGGAATATTAGGATCAGCCAGACTCGGCTGCTCCTTGGGTATGTCCTTCACTTTTGAGTTCTTTGCCTCAGCCCTGGGCTGATCAAGCAGGCTTTGCAGGGTTGGAGTAAGGGGCCTGGCAAGATGTTAGTCATGTAGTCAGCTGAATGTGAGTTTTCCATTCACCCCATAAACTTTTTCCTGCCCACATCAGATCCAGAAAGGTGACTTCCCAGACCCTTGCTTGTATTGAACACTTAGGAAGTTTGTCTTGGTCATTGAAATAATCATTACTCAGCTAATGCAGATATTTTCTCACTTTCATTCTGCATCTGCTAATGAGTTTTATTTTCTAAAAGAAAAATATGCTCATTTAAACATACACACACACACACCCCTCTCCTTATGAGAACCAGGGCCCATGAGTTCTTTGCTTAGGCACTGATCATGGTGACAGTCTCAGAGCTTTCTTCCTTAGTTCTTTAATACTGTAATATTTGCTGTTGCCAGTTTGAATTAGTCAGCAGTTTGGAGGATTGTGCTTACACATTCCTCTACAACATAGGCTCTGGCTGTAACTTTTTGTACTCAGATTGGTGAACTCTGAGCAAGAAATGGAGCTTTTAATGGGCTTCTATGTAGTAGTTTTGAAATCTCTGAAACTATTTAATCTGTTAAGTAGGACAAACAAGATTTAGCAACCAAACTGGGAAGTTACACTTTACTTGTGTACCTGTGAATATCTCTAGAAGGTTATGCAAACATCTTTTTAGAGGTTGCCTTCAGGTGGGGAGACTGGGGGCAAGGGTGGGAATATTATTTGAAATTGTTTTTACCATCTGTTACCTTTCAAAAAAATAAAGCAAATGTGTTTTGAAAAATTTTGTATTACATCGATTACGCTAAGAAAAACATGGATAAAATAGGATAGCAATAAAATTCATGAGGTTTGGGGCTGTTTCTTTCGGTCACAACTGTATCCCCAGTGTCTGGCACATAGGTCAGTCAACATGTCAGCAGTGGTTCTCTTTTAGGTAGTAAGATAATGGATGAATTAAACATATTTTTTCTCTTTAAATTTTCTGCTATAAACATATGTCTATAGTTAGGAAATTTACAGCAGTTACCCTTTGCTGCTCAAGATACAAAGTTTCATTAGCTACAAATTGTGCCTTGAGAAAATTAGTGTCTGAAAAACAGGTCTATTATTATTAAAAGGAGATATAATTTTCCAGAGGGGTGTGTGTGTGTGTGTGTGTGTGCGCGCGCACATACGTGCATGCACACATGAATGTGTTAGATTGAGAGACAGAGAGAAATACTGAAATGTTGAGAGGTCCAGTACTCTCTGGTTGTTAAACTACAGAGATGATGAGAGGTTAGATTGAAAACATAAGTATCAACAAAGTGAAGTTAGGTGAAGTTAGCAATGGTGATAGAAAAAAAACATCCAGGTGGGCAGTAGCTATTCAGAGTTTTCAAAATTTGTGAATGGAGAGTGTATAGGAAGCTGATCTATAAAAGGCAATAATAAATCAAGAAATACTGTCCGCATGAAATAAAGATTGCTGGCATAAAAGTAGGGGATTATTCCCTTGACTCAAAAGGAGGGCCCTCAGGAGCCTGAGAAGACATTGAGCACTCATAATTCTTTCATTCAGCTGGAGACTCTAGACACTGTGTGTATGATGGAATTTACACACCAAAATGCCTTCAGGGGTCAAACGTGATCAGAGAATTATATAAAAATGAGAAGGAACTTTGGATGTCCTTGCATTTGCTACCTTAATCACTCAAATTGGGAGGAAAACATTAGTGAATAGTGCAAGAACAAGACAAGATTAGTCTGTGGGCTGCTGGCCCCTTATGAGCTACCATTGTCCCCTGCAGTATGTTGTAAAACTTAAGTAGCCGTGATGGAAGAGTTGTTAACCCAGAACAATGACAGACATGAATCACTGTGATGGCAAGGTCAGCACCTAGTGCCTAAATGCTTATATTGATGTGCCGCTTTGTGACATCAGGTATGACTTCTCTGAGCTTCTGTTTACATCTGAAAAAAAAAAAAAGAGTATTTTTATCTCAAAAGGAGTATGAAGTATGAGAGATTGCTCTGAAAACTGTTCAAGTGTATGTATGTGGTGGTGGTGGTGTGGTAATTTGCCACTTATTTGAATAACCCTTTGGAGTCTTATTAGTGTCGAAAAGGGTTTATCACTTAATCATCTACTTCAAAGGCAGTGCCACTTAGGTTTTTGTGACACGTGTTGCTTTTGGACCTGTGTGTTTGAAATGGGACTTTTTTCTTCCTTCAACTTTCAACTTGAAAGGCAAAATTTTGACTTATGTAGCAATATGTTTGATATCAATTTTCTAAATCCTAATATATAATATTTGGCTAGATCCTTTCTTGTCAATCAGAGCATTTCTCTTACTAGGAAGTGTAAATATTGAAAACGTAAGTGAATAACATGATCCTCAAAAATTTAAAGACTTTTCAAGAGTCCTGTCTTTGAGACCTGTGCTGTAGGAGAATATTTCATAAAAGGAAACTGCTTTGTGGGGCAGGGGAAATCTTTTTTTTTTTTTTTAAATAGTGCGAAGAGGGAGGGAGGTAAGGGTGAAATTTGGGAAGGTATTTCTGTCTCCTAGTCTTTTAATAGAGTTCATTTCTTTATAAAGTTGAGGTGTTGTGGCTTAGTCTTAAACAAAAGAGGGGTGGAAGGCAGGGCAGCTAGAGTCATTGGGGGCTTGAGAAGATTTCCTGTGGCTGCTGGGTGTCAACAGAGGGCCAACTCCCTAGGTTAATTGCACATCTTTGACTATTATGCATGTCATCGTAATGTCACATCTTGGTTTAGAGCTCTTCTAGTTCATAGTTGTTAACCTGGCTGCCCATTAGAATCTCCGAGGGAGTTTCACAGAGAAAATACCGATTCCATCCCCTAGATGGTCTGTGTATTTCTTTTTGGATAGAGCTCTGGTGTAGGTATTTATTTTGTTTTCCTATTTATTAAAATTTTTTTAAACCCTCGGTACTTCAAAGAATAATGCAGTGAACATTCATTCCTTTCACTTAGCTTCACCGACAGTTAGCATCTTGCCACGCCGTTCCATGTGCAGACGTCGTGACAGCTCACCCCTAAACACTTCAGCACCCGGCTCGCATGCCCACAACAAGGACATTCTCCTACACAACCACATCCTTAGTACCATGTGTGCGAGTCCACTGTCCAACATAAAACCTACACTCAGATTTTCCCCAGCTGTACTTGATAACAATTTTTTTTTTTTCTTTTTTTTGGACACAGGGTCCATTCAAGTTTTTCATACTGCCTTTGGCTGTTATGTCCCTTCGGTCTTCCCCAGGCTGGAACAGCTCTCCTACCTCCCTGTCAGTTCAGTAACATTGACTCCTCTGAGGAGTCCAGGCCTGTTTCCTGGCATGAGTGCCTCCTGAGTGACCCCGTTTCCTCCTGGTGCCTCACATCAGGGGGCCACCATGTCCATCCTCTCACTACTGGTGATGAGTAGATACTTAAAAAAATTTTCCTAGGAGATTCTAATGTACAATCAAGGTTTATAATCTATTGAATTAATTAAAACCCCTCTGTGTGTGTGTGTGTTTATTGTCAGAAAATACACAACCTAAAATTTACCATTTTAACTATTTTAAGTGTTCCGTTCCATGGCATTAAGTACATTCACGTTGTGGAACCATCACCACTATCCATCTCCAGAACTTTTTCATCTTCTCAAACTGAAATCCATAACTCATTAAACAATAATTCCCTATTCCCGACTTCTCTCAGCCCTTGGCTACCACTATTCTACTTTCTCTTTTTATAATTTGACTACTATAGATACTTTACATAAGTGGAATCAGATAGTATTTGTCTTTTTGCGATTGAGTTTATTTCACTTAGCATAATGTCCTCAGGGTTTACCCAAATTGTAGGATGTGTCAAAATGTTCTTCCTTTTTAAACTAAATAATACTCCATTGCATGTATAAGTCGCATTTTATTTATCCATTCATCTGTCAATGGGCGCTTGAGTTGCTTCTACCTTTTGCCTATCGTGAATAACGCTGCTATGAACATTGGTGTACAAGTATATATTTGAGTCTCTGTTTTTGCTTCTTTTGGGTAAATACCCAGAAATGGGATTGCTGGATCATATAGCAATTCTATGTTTAATTTTATGAGGAATCACTATGCACCTCTTACTTTTCAGTTGAGTGAGTTGAAGCAGCCTCAGAAGGATGAAATCTCTTTGAGTTCAAGGAAGAACTCAGAATACAGGTTTCTAGGTGCCTCTTCAGATTACCTCCCCGGGGCCAGTGTGGATCCATTCTTCTTCATAATGGATAAAGGTCCAGGGTGTAAAATCTAGCTGTGGCAAGATTTACTTCTTTGCGACCTCAGGTGGTAGGCAGTACAAGGGTTAGCATATAGTATTTCATTTACGTTATGTATAACTTTTTAAAGATTTAGTTTTGAGTTGGTAATTTAAGTAGTATGAGTACATAGGCAACAAGTTACCTTTGGCTCTATAAATTGTGCAACGGGGGGTGGGGGGGGTAACAGATTACCTCTCTGGAGTTTATAGAATTTTTAAAATAGAATACTGTTTTAGTTAGTTAATTTGATGACTCCACATACTAGCTGTGAGACCTCGGACAAGGTCTTAACTTCCCTGGTTTGTGTTGTTCAAATGTAAAATGGGGATACTAATAGTGTTCAGAATTAAATGAGTCAATCTATGTAATGTCTGCTTCCTGGTACAGAGAAGGCACTCACTCAGTGCAAGCTATTACTATTTTCCATCACTTTCAAATATGTTATTTAGATGATTACCATTATTCTAGGAAGTATTATTTGGAATCCTGGTTTTTAAAATGACTTATTACTGTTTTCCTGACTTGGCATCTCTACATGGCTGTCTTGTAACTGTCAGCCTAAGGCCTCTAGGATGGTGATTCTTAACCAGAGTGAAAGGTGCAGGAGCATAAGAGAGCCATAGCTCTAAAACCACTGTGTACTGAAAGTAAGGGGAAACTATGGCTTTGGGAGAGTGTTGGCCATTTTTATATACTTCTGGGCCTTGGGGTCCAAGTTAAGAAAGTATGTTTGGGGAATTTGGGCCTGTGCCAGGCTAAAGTGGACCCAGGACTAGGCGGCCTGCTGTTTTGGAAGGCTGATCATTCTTCCACTCTCTGGTTGGAAACGAGCTGAGAATTATATAACAGTATAATTCCATGTAACCAAGTTGTTATCTCTTAATGATTAGTTTGGAAGTGTGCAAAGTATAGTTTGTGGGGTTTCCAGGAGTATTTCATAAGAGAAAATGTTGGCTCTGCCGAATAGCCTAGTAAGAGCTGAAACTCAGACAATTCTACATCAGTGGAAGATACTGATCTTTACCCTGGTGTCAGGCCCGTCTCTGCTTGTGCAGCCCTGGGAGAGAGATCCCACAGCACTTCGTGCCTGGGAACAGGGGGCAGAACCACAGGAAGTGAGCATTGTGTACACAGTTCTAAGAGCGGACTCCACCTTTTTCTGTCAAACTCTAACGATGCTAATGATAACAAATATATAAAATGTTTATATGTGCCAGGCACTGTTCTAAGCACTTGACATGATTTAATCGTCATAACAACCCCTAAGCACTTGACATGATTTAATCGTCATAACAACCCTGTCAGGCAGGTAATATTATCCCCATCTTATAGATGAGAAAACCGAGGTACAGGGAGGTTAAGTAACTTGCCCATGGTCCCACAATTAGTAAGTGGCAGAGTCAAGATTTGAACCCAGGCAGTGTGACTCCAGACTTTGTGCCTACCATACCTGTTGGATACAAATTAAAAAGTCAGTGTTTGGTACTTGGTACTTTGTCTTCTGGGTAACGCATTTAGCCATTGCATTAGTTTCCTATGTGTAGCAAAGTAACACAAACTATGTGGCTTTAATATAATGGAAATTTATTCTCTCACAGTTCTAGAGGCTAGAAGTCAAAGTGTTGGCTGGGCTGTGCTCCCTCTGGAGGCTCTGCTAGAGGACCCTTCCTTGCCTCTTCCTAGCTTCTGGTTGTTGCTGGAAGTTCTTTGAGTTCCTTGGCTTTTAGATGTATCACTCCAATCTTTTACCCCGTGGCTACATGGTGTTCTCCTTAGACATATGTTTTTTCTTCTTATAAAGTGCCATTCGTTGGGTTAATGTCCAACCTAATCCCATGTGACCTGATTTTAATTAATTGTATCTGTGAAGACCCCATTTCCACATAAGTTTACATTCTAAGGTTCTGGGTACATGTGAATTTTGGGGGGAGAGTACTATTCAACTCAGTATAGCCGTTACATTTAGGAAAAGGAAGAATTTTATACATCCTAAATTTTTTATCCCAATGACTGGGTGATCATGATATATATAGCCAGGGAGAGGGAGTGAGTTAATGGGGTTGACCGGTGCCTGCTGTTAAGTCAAGTGCTTGGTCATTACCAATGTCATCACAAACACAGATGAAATAAGGAAGAGTAGGGAAGAGTGCAGAGGCAGCAGTTATTTAAGAAAGGATTTGGAAGCATCAGAAGGCAGATGATACCTGGTGGGCACTAGCCTGGTGAGAGACAGACAGAGAACAGTAATAGCATCGTGCTCAGGAGCAAGGCCCTCATAGTGATAAGTTAAACCCTCTCAGTGACCTCGAGTCTGTTCAGCGCATTCTGAATAAGAGAACTGGGTAGTGTGTGGTCCTTTTTAGAGCAATTTCTATCACATTTACTTTGCGGTGGTCGTAGGTTTAGCCAACAGTTAAGCAGAAAACAGGCTTATTTAAAAGTCATTTGATCAGGCTGGATGACTGAGACATACATTGTTTACAACATCATCTCTGTGGCAACAGGGCTTTCTGACATAACTCTATAGCTCGTTTATGAATATCCTCTTTTTTTTTTTTTTTTCTTTTGGTTGATAGAAAGCACAGAACTGAATTTGGGGCTTAGCTAATGTACCAAGGCCTTAAGCATTGTTTCCAGCATGTTTATAGCCCTCTGCCTTCACCATTCTTACCTACTTTTTTCTTTTACCCAATTTCCTTATCTCTTTATATTAATACATTTTCCTCTAACATATCTATCTTTGTTAATCTGCTCAGATACTTTTAGGAAGGTAGTGAGATATAATAAGTAAAATGCTCATTTGACAAAAGGGCACTTTGGGCCGATCTCTGCATCATTAAGACAAAATAGGATAGCAAGCATCAAGCACTTAGCACAGTGCCTGGCAGTGTAGTGAGTGCTCAGTGGGTGGGAAAAGCAGCATTCCGGAGGAGCCAGTGTGAGTGAGGGCCTGAGCTGGGAATGCGTGCATGCGGGATTGATTAGAGGAAAGGAGAGCAGAGTGCACGGAGGGTCTTGACTGCCACCGAAGGCAGGACTCTGAGACGCCAAAGAGGCACCAACAGTTGGGTCTTTTCTGCGCCTTCCTCCTGGGCTTCCCTGCTCCTCCGCAGTGACTCCAAGCCCGGGCCCGCCTTGCTCTTTCTTCCCCTGTATTTATCTGCTTGTTCCATCTGGAACATGTGCTAGCTCAGCGAAGGCAGAGCCTGCCCTCCACAGATTGCTGCAGAATAGCAGGGGGGTTTTGAAACTCATAACACTGGTGACCGAGACTATTTTGGGAGATGGATTCTTCATTGAAATTTTATTGCTATAGTTTCCTTTTTCTTCCCCATCCTCTTTATTTACTACCTTACGTTACACATAAACTTTTGAAGTCCGAATAGCAGACAACTGTTAATGCTGCCTTTGGGGAACCACAGAAACAACTTAAAATGGATTGGTTTCTAATGATGTGGAGAAATGCTTATATAATAAAGTGAAAAGGCAGGATATGTTGTGGAGAAGTTAGAACTTAATTCCTATGGGGGAAAAGACTGGAAAGAAATGCATCAAATTGTTAACAGTTGTTTTAGAGAGAACCATGTTTCCTGTTCTATAGTTATCATTTTTTCCCTAAAGAGACCTGTAATCATATTTAAATGGGAGGGAGACCCATCCGCACAAATTTTCATGTTTTTTCCTGCTGATTTTGAGATATCAAGTCCTTCCCCATCTGGACTCGATTGACTTCAGCTAATCAGTGTCAGGTAGAAATTGTTGGTGTGATAGAATGAATTGTCAGTGAATCACCTTGCTGGCCCTGCCTTTCTGATGCCTTTTCTTTTGGTCTATGAACTCCATAAGGCCATTTGGGTCTCATGGGTCAGTGTGTGTGTGTCACACAGAAGTAGGAGTTTTCTGTGTGTGCTGATGAATTGGAAATTGTTGTGTAACTAACTTCATGGGTCAGGTTGAGAGCAGGTTTTCCCATGGTCTGTGCCAATAACCTCTCTCTTGACACCCTTAAGTCACAAGATTAGAGTGCACGTGCTCAGTTCTGTGTTTTCCTTCATCGTCCTCCAGTCATTTTCAGCGAGCAGGATTTCGGTCAGCTGGCACATCACCAGCAAGAGCCAAATTAGACATAATTGCACATGGCCTTAACTTTCAGGTCTGTGGCTTACTGTGTTCAGCAAGGCCCGCCAGGCCTGGAGCTTTGTTCTTCTTGGAAAAAGCATGCCCCAGAAGAAAGGCTACAGTATAATTCATTGTCTAAACCTAGATATCCTGTGGGAAAGCGGGGTTCTGTTCATTATGCCAAGGCATGCTGTCGAGCCATTTCTGGGCAAACCCCAATCTGTTAGCATGGCTCTTTCTCTGTTTTGTGAAATGTGCTTCACTTTCCTAGTCCATCTTTACAGCAACTTTTGGAGGAGAGGGGAAGCCAAAACTGTTGGAGAGGATGCCTGGGCATTTGAGAAAAGGGGAAGCAGGGTGCCTTTTCAGGAAAGTTGAGCTATAAATAGAGCACTGCCATTCAATAGTTGCTTGGGCACTTCAAACACGGAGGTTTGTGCCATTGTTCCTTTCTCTGCATTCCTTGTGAGTCCCGTCTCCCTGTCCTCTGTGTTATAAAGGAACCCGTCTTTGTGCCGAGCCTGCCAGGATGCAGCCCCTTTAATATGCCTCCGAGGGAGCTGGCCTAGGGGATCACTAAGGCCTCTTCCATGATTTTATAATGGGTAACCTAAGGCCTGTGCTGCATGGGTAATGAAGGGACAAGGGGGTGGGGGCCTTCCTGCTGAAAGGACAGGGCCCTGGCTCCTATGTCCCTGGCTGTCACACACTCAACAGCAGGCTCTTTTCTGAGCCAATGGTGGGAAACCGTCGAGTGCAGGGGGTGCAGGCCTTTTACGGGACGGCGGGTTTCTTGGTGGGGTGAGCAGTAGGTGACGACACCGTGGCTAAGTCTGTAGGTCAGGGTTTCTCAGTCTCAGCATAAGTCACATTTTGGCCTGGACAGTTCTTGGTCGTGGGGTGCTGTGCATTGCAGGACGTTTAGTAGCGTTCCTGAGCTACCAGATGCCAGTAGTATCCCCTCTCGGTTAGTAATGAGAACCCGTAACGTCTGCAGACGCTGCCAGGTGTCCCTGGTCGAGAGTCACTGCTATAGGTAAAGAAACAGAATTGTTTTCTGGATATTTCTTTTTGTGTTGCTGTATTTTGTTCTGGCCAAGCTCCCACCTTAAGCTTTCATAATACCATTTCCTGGACCAATTAGTATCTGTGATGGTGGGTGGTGATTTAAAATGAAATAGCCTCACTTTCATGCTCTCAGATTTGGCTCTGAAATAAAGTGATCTGAGCTCTGCCCCCTCCACTTTCAAGAGTGCCAAATAATGAAGTCTTTCTGCTGGAAATGCGATTATGCTGTTTCCCACCACTTAAAACTGTTTTCTTAAAATTTCTACCATGACTAGTGTAGTGGGGTTGATACTGACCAAAAATGTTACATTTTAAATGAGGGTTCTCTAATGCAGCGCTTCTGATACTTTCACGTGCCTGTGCATCATCTGAGGATCTATCTGGTTCTGAGTCTGCGGATTCAGGCACTCTGGGCTGGGCCAGAGACTGCAAACCTGACAAGCTCCCAGGTGATGCCGGTGCAGCTGGTCTGTAGACCGCACTTCGAGTAGCGAGGCTCTCATAAGGACCACTTCGTAACAGTTAAAGGAAAATTGGCAAATATGTTCGGATGGATGATGGAATGCTTTGAGTGGGGGCAGCATAAGGCCTTTGGCAATCTGTTGTGCGGAGGGCTGCCCACAGACCTTTGTGTGGGTAGGACATCAGGTCTGAGCCCGTATGTAGCCTCGCAGGCTGTCAGGCAGCAGAAGGACCAATGCTTGCAGCTACTTACCTGTCACTATGAGGAACAGTTTAACAGGACAGCCTGAGACAGATGGCTGCACCCCCTGAATGGGCATCGAAGGGGCGAGCCAGCTCCAGAAAGGCAGCAGATTGGACCATTTTAAGCTCTGAACTGTTTGCTGGCTCCCTGGGTTATACTTAAGCAGAGAGAATTGTACCAGAGAACTACCCCTCAGAAGGGCTTTGGTATAACTTTTTAGTTGCTCAGCTTTGCAGGGATGACAGACAGCCAGGCACACACTCTTCTAGCATGGGGTACTCTCCTGGGGTATTGGGTAACACGAAAAGCAGTTGCTGCTCCACCGGTTACCCTGAAGCCTTTGTGTTTGCAGGTCTGCTGGTGCTAGGGAAGAAAGTGGGAGTGGGAGGTGGTATTGGATGGAGTGGGAGGTCACATTGGGAGCTGTGGGAAGTAAGACATCCCAAACTAGTGATACAAATGAAAGTATGGAGTCCAAGTCACCCACTCTTATGTGCCAGGAGCCAGGTTTGGATATTAATCCCCAAGGTAGCCATGTCTTCACATTGCTTATTAAACAAGAAAAATTTTAAATAATAATTAATCTTATTATCCAAATATAACCATTATGAGCTTTTAGGCATATTTCTTTACGGTTTTTATTCCTTTCTGTATCTTTCTATGTTAAAATTAATTAATATTTCTATCACCCTGATGAAGATGTTATATTTGCACTATTCATAGTTTTTCAAATTTAGAAGAGTGCCAGTCTATGAAAGTCTCTGTGGGACAGTCGAAATAAATGATTTCTTACACTCTCCATCTAGAAGTCCAGAGATCCTGACTAAATCTTAAACCCTAAGTTCACTGGAGATTTGCATTTGAATATCTTTGTTCCAGTTGAATGATAAGGAACACACACACACACACAACTATTTCATAGGGTTTTAGCACATTTTTTAGTTTTCTCACACATCCCTCTAGGAAGAGAAGGTAATTATCTATAGTTTATAGGTGAGGACAGGAGAGTTTATAATAGTTAAAAGTCGAGTTCGATATCCTCGTCCAGACTTCAGAGTCTTTGGATTTGTCTTTATAACAAGAGGTGATAGAAGTAGTAAGGTTGGGATGACAGAACGTGTCACCTGCCTGAGCTGGGCATGCTGACCTATGTATACTGACTCACATAATACTTTGTTACAAATCATCCCAAAACTTTGTGAATAAAACCACCACCATCTTATTATACTTACAGATTCTCTGGGCTAGAAATTCAGGCAGGGCACAGAGTGAATGGCTTGTTTCTGCTCCGATTATTGGACCAATTAATGAGCTGGCAAGATTTAAACTCCTAGGAAGCTGGAGTCATCTGGAAACTTCATCATTCTTATGCCTAGTACCTGTGCTGGGATGACTTGATGGCTAGACTCAGCTGCGGCCTCAGGTAGACTCTCCATGTGGCCCTTCCAGCATGATGGCTGGCCTTCTAGAGACCACCAGGAAACTGCATGGACATTTCTAACCTCTCTTCGAAGTCAGATACCATTCCTTCTGTCACTCTCTACTGGTCAAAGCCATTGCATGTTTGCCCAGAATCATGTGGATGGGCCATAGACCCTACCCCTTTATAGAATGAGTCAAAACATTTGTAACTGCTTAAGAAAAAGAAAGTCAACTGTTTAGTCCACACTATACCACAGTGCTGATTCAATAGAAAATTAGCTTGAGAAGTCAGCAAAGCTTTATCAAGAATGAGTTTGTCATAATTTGGGACATAAAAGACAAGCTGTGTATGTTGTAAAGAATTAATGACAATGACTGATATGAGTAGAAAAATTGAAGTGAATCTAAGTACCTGGAGTTGGGGAGTGGTTTAAATAAATTATGAAATACGTATGTTAGAAATACTATACAGCCCTTAAAAAGAATGACATAGCTCTCTATGTACTGACATGGAAATATATCCATCAATAAAATGAAAATATTATTTATAGAAAAACATGTATTCAATAATACATTAACATTTTAACATAAACATATATAAAAATTTAGGAAACAGTTTTAAAGGAATCATACCAAACTGTTAATAGGCTTTTCTAATGGGGAAAAGAGTAGGACTTGGGTGGGTTTTGGGTATAAAGAACTCACTTGATACTCTCTCTAGTTTTATGCTGTTTAAATTTTTTATTGAATCAAGTATTGCTATGTTGCTCTTACAATATGAGTTGCTGTGTGATATTTTAACTTTTAAAATATATTAATTTGGCAAACATCTAAAAGTTGTGAGAAGGAATTGCTTTTCTCCTAGGGCTGTTATTACACTTTAACTTTCTTGTATTTTATTATATGAACAGTCGTTGTGGGTGTAATATTTGCACAAGTAGGCACTAGTTTGCTTAGCGTGCACTGGAGTCACCAGAGAGATTTAAGAAAACCAGTCTTTTTGTTGATTCATTTTGTTTCTCTTCTCTTTACTGAGGAGTCTTCTTGGTAGCAGCACAGTTCCTGAAAGGTGTGGTGATTCCAAGTGACTTTCATATGATGGTGTTACTGTTTACAACTAGGAGTAGACATACTCATGTTAGGTTGAAACATTTAAGCTTGTATTATCTCCTGAATGGAATTAACTGTATTCATAAAATCAGCAGTATTAGAAAAGATTTATGGCTTTAATAAGATTTAACCTGGTCTGTTTCTGACCTAATATTCTGGGTTGGGCTATTTGAATATCGTACACCCCTTGAGCTCATAGAACAGGGTGAAAGCAAAAATGGAGATCTGGATCTGTGTTTTAAAGGTATAAGATCCTCTGTTTATTTCTTCTGCTGTATAGCAACCCAGTCATATCTCATTTTTCAAACAATGATATGATTTAAAATAATATCCTGATGAGAGCTAGGAAGAGTGACCCTGTGCCAGTGACTGAACTCCGCCCTGGGCCGGCAGTGAATTGAGTGAGTACTTCCTATCTGTATGGTATTTACCATTGAGTAGGATACAGAGAGACACCAAATAAGTGATTATGTGAGGACTGGATCACACTTTGTGAGATGCTAGGCTAGATGTTCTCTGTTCACCCCTGCTAGTCCCCCATGCTCTGTGTCCTGGGAGGCAGGACATAATGGATGTGAATGGGCTCCTTGGCCTCTGGCTTTGAGGATATAAGTCAGGGTATTTATTTTTTCTTTATCCCCAGGCTGGGCTTGGAGGTGGGTTCCTTTGCTGAATGCCACAGCTCCTGTCTGGTGGTCCTCTCCTGCTGTTGCTGCAGCTAAATTCTTGCTGCGGTTACTCCCTTTAGACCAGGGGAGGTGATGGCTCTTTGCTGCTGCTGGCTACTTGATTGCTGACCCTTACTCATTTGCCTAAACTTGTTCCTGCTTTTGTAAATAGTGCTTTCCTTAAACTCTTAAACTACTTCTTTCCTTAAACTACTTCTTTCCTGCCTGTGCCCTGATTAATGAGATAACGAACCATTTCACAAATGGAAAAGTTGAGGCTAGAGATAAATGAGAATTGGGATTAGAATCTAGGATATTTTATGTTAAAGCCTAATGCTTAAATTCAGTGCTTTATCATTTGCATGTAGTGACTAAGAGGTTCTCATTGTCATTCTCAAATTGAGAAGAAACCCAAGGGAAAAGTTTCTTACCTGTTAGATGTAACTATAAAGTTATGAGGCTAAACAACAAACTAGCTCTTACACATTTAAATAAGCAATATCCTTCAAATCAGCTTCTATAGTTTAGAGCTTTTTGTTAATTTCTTTTAGGATCGCCATCAGAATCATTTTATCAACCAGGAAGGAAAAAATAATCTAAAGCAATGAGGCATTCACTTTGCCACCTTATTTTCTAGGCTGGGCTCAAGTTGAATACTGGTTGTTTGCAAATATCCATCTTCGAAGACAAACTTTCAGGATGTTTAAAAGAAATACATAATTGAGTTGAAGGGTATTCCAAAAGAGGCACCTAAAAATGTGCTCAGCAATGGCAGCCAAGTTGGAATGAACATAGAGCTTCTCATATGGCTATTTTGAAGGATAGGATATTTACTCCTGTGTGCAGTCTCTTGACTTACAAGTACCAGAGCTTAATCATGTTACCTGAGTCTCATCTCACTGCACCCAGACTCCGTATTCATTTCTTTGACCTGCAGAGGAACTCTAGGCTAAGTAGAATGATGGTGAGGGCATGCTGCCCATTACTGCCTTATAAGCAGAGCTGTCTTTGAGGCCACATAGCCTATTGGTTAAGAACTGGATCCTTGAGCCAGACTGCATTGGTGCCAATCCAGTCTCCACACATGACTACTCTGTGCCTCGGTTTCCTCATTTGATAAGTGGAAATAATAATTCCTGCCTCACACAGTTTTTGTGAGGATTAAAATAATTATGTAAAGGACTTTGGAGAATGTCTAGTACAACCGTAAGTGCTCAGTAGTGGTTAGCATGTTTTCTTTCTTTCTCTTTCCTTTTCTTTTCTTTTCTTTTCTTTTTTCTTTTTTTTCTTTTTTCTTTTTTCTTTTTTCTTTTCTTTCTTTCTTTCTTCTTTCTTTCTTTCTTTCTTTCTTTCTTTCTTTCTTTCTTTTCTTTTCTTTTCTTTTCTTTTTTCTTTTCTTTCCTTTTTTTTTATCACTCTGTCCACCATCATCATTCATCTTCACAGTCTGGGACTCCCATGATTCTTCTTCCTTCCTTCTGTGTTATCAATCACGTTCCTTCTTAGGTCTTATCTATCACAATTTAGTGAACTCTTCCCCTCCCCCTGGGGGGGGGGAGCGAATTAACTTTCTGAAGTACTTGTTTTTGAAGAGGTATGTCTAAGTCATGGAATAGGAGAAAAAGAACCAACAGAGAAAGAAGGGATTAAGAGCCTAGTGGGAAAATGAGCATGTTGGGAAGAGAAGGTAAACACTGTAAAAGCACTGTTTCTTACAAAGCCAGGAATCAGGATCCAGCGCATCTCGGCCACATACGTGTTTGCGCTGGTTTCTGGTTCTGCTTATGTCGTGAACTGGCCAGGTATCCTTTGCCATTTAGTTATTACCTTTTGTGCCTCAGTGTCTCGAACTTGCAAAGTGTTAATCCTGTTACTTTCCTACCTTCTGGATATCTTGGTGGACCGAACTGTTGCAGACAAGCATTCCTCTTGCCTTGGACTTGTAAAAGATACAAAAATGAAAGAACTTTCGCTTCACTTAAAAATTTAAGCATGGGAAGTCCCCATGTGCCGTAAAGAGAGCATTCAAAGTCTGAGTGATGAATAGGAGTTGGAGCAGGCGGCACATGGGGAATGAAGTTCAGACTTATGAAGTGTGGGAAGATGGTACTTAGATCTCCCTGCATCGACTCCAGGAATCAGGAAGAGCTGTACTAGCCTTAAAATGGGGAGCAGAAAAACCCTACCTACCAGCTAAAGAATGACCATGAGAGGAAAGAAAGGAACTAGTTAAACAACAAAACAAAACAACAACAACGAAAACTGGGACCTAAAGCCTGCATCGCACGATGAAGTGGTTGACTTCTTAGGTGTGTGATCTAAGCCCTTCCTGCTAGGACATTAACACAAAGCCAGTGGAGAAGGTTAAGGGCACTATAAATAGAGATTGGGCTACAAGGCACTAGTTGATAATTTATCTACTCTCTCAAATTTTGTGTAGGTGATATTGTAATTCTTTTCTTGTTACCTTTCTTGTTCTCTTCTAATTAAAATGAAACTGTGTATATTTGTTGCAAGAAGTCTTTCTTAACTTCCAGTAGTCTAATTTCATTTTTTTTTTTTTTTTAAGATGAGGCAACCCTTGGTTGACCTCATAAATTGCAAGGACCTCTTCAGTTTACAATCCCTTATTTTTTTATTTTTTATTTTTTTATGCCTACAGCACCTGGTCTTCCTAGGTGATCTCCCATCCAAGTACTAACCAGGCCCGACCCTGCTTAGCTTCCAAGGTCAGACGGGATCGGGCTTGTTCAGGGTGGCATGGCCGTAGACTCGATCTCATTTTCTTGAATGAAAATGGTTTCAAGGTAAAACTGGGTTGTAATATTTATAGTCTTTGTCATTATTAATACCTATGGATTGACATAAGCCACTAAATAGCTCTAGTAATGGATGAGTATGCTGTGTGCATAGTGTGTGTGTATTGGGAAGGGGAAGGAATGTGAGTCTTTCCTCACAAAGTAAACTGCATGGTGCAGCTGTAGAGCCAAAGGGCAGGCATGAGAACCCACCTGGCCACTCGTGCTGCCTTCATTGTTTAATGCTGAGTGTGTTTAGACATCTCACCTTGCCTGAGTCACTACTCATTTGTACCCTTTCTTCCTTCTTTTTTCTCCTAAGTTGAAAATTGTCTTACAATGTAGTACCAGGAGCAAAGAACAAATTGATACTACTTGAGTCTAAAGAGATATGCAAGATAAGTTTAAATAACCATGTTCTGGTTGAGAATTGTTTTCTGGAAGGAGCTGTTCATAATTTATAGTGAGAAAACATGTACTAGTTAATAATTTCCAGAGTTTTAAATCATCTTATTGTAAAACATCATTTTAATTTAATAGTGAATTTAATAAAGTAGATGGACGCAAAGTTTATGGTAGGTGTGCTAACCTTAAAGTTCACCTTTGTCCCAGTTTATATAGAAGAGGGGGCAGCACTATATGTGGGAAAGTACAGGTTCTAGAACCTGTAATCCTGAGTCTGGCCTGCCTGGCACTGGGGCCTTGGGCAAAACACTAGCCCTAAGAAGCCTTGTTTTCCTCCTCTGTAAGTTAGGGTTGTCTATCTAGCTGGGTTGTTGGGAAGATCAGTAGTTACATGTAAGGCTGCTAACACAAAGCCTCATAAAGTAACAAATGGTGGCTGCTGTGGGACGTGGCCTTTTATGTCTGACATGCACCCAAAGTTTTGTCATAGGGCAGGTTTTTAGCTGTAGACTTCATGGCTGAAGTTGTAGCACATTTATTGGCGAACTCTAGACTGGTTTTATAAGATACTTGTATACAATTTGAACTCTTTCTTGACACATTTTATTTTTCTATTGTAAAGTCCCTTGGGTGCATTTTCCCTTGCGTGTTGATTTTTCAAATATAGGTATGGGATCGAATATAAAATTTACAAGCTTATATAAATAAACAAATGAGGAGAATTAGAGGCTCTTCCTTTCTGTAGATGGCCTTCTAGTAGTAGAAGGAGTAATGGGGTTAGAAAATCCTTAGTAGATGCTAACATTAGTGGATGAAAGTTTTATGAACAAAAGGATATACATATAGTTTCAAAGTGTCTCCTCACAAATTGTTTATTACAAAGAGAAAAATATTAAATGTAGAATGTAGAAACCTGGCACACATCACCTTAACTGAGTTAACATCACATAATTTCACATACTGAGTTAATGTCATATAATGTCACGTACTGAGATAAACCAACATCATGTGCCCTCTGATTGGTTTTTGTAGAAAGTACACAGCTTGAGTTTTGGGTGGTATGTTTAACTGCCAAAAGTGCATAACTTAAGTCGAATCATGAGGACACAGCAGACAAATATAAACTGGTGGACATTCTACAAAATTAATGGGCTATAATCTTCAAAAACAAACTCAACAAAGGCAAAGGCTGATAACAGTTTGAGATTAAAGGAGGCTAGTGAGACATGGCAACAGAATGCATGGGATAAAAAGAAAGCTATAAAGGACATTACTGGGACAAGCGAAACTTGAATATAGATTGGAAAATAGTGTATCAATATTAAATTTTCTAATTTGGACAGTTGTACTAAGGTCATGCAATAGAATGCCTTTGAGCTTAAGAAATACACACAAAATATACTGAAAAAAAAGTAGAGAAATATCAACCTCGGGCTAGAGGGGCTCACATTTGTCTTTATGTCTTTAACTATTCTCTGCTTTACTCTTGTCCCAATGTGACCTTGAGAGAGACATGAAGAATGCTAACAATAGAGAAAGGCATTTTTTTTTGAGCAGAGGTGAAATACTATGTATATTGTGAATGTCTCATCATTACCTTTTGGGTAGTTGAGTAACAGCATGTAAAGAACTGATAAAACACTAGGAGCAATGTTCGAGACTTGAATGTTATCATTATTGACCTGTCTGTTGAGTAGTTTCTTTAGAGCTTTATTTTTTAATAACCTCCAAGTGAATGGAATTATGAGAACAGCATTTTAACTTTTTGGAAGTATTTTCCTATAATTAAGCTAATCTTAAGCCATTAATACTGTTAAAGAAAAGTTAAATTTAAAGGTATTTCTATTTGGCAGTTGAGGCAGCAAGACTCAGAGAGGATAAGTGACTTGCTCGAGGTGGTGCCTCCTGGGCTAGAACCTTCATTCCATGGCCTCCTGGGATTGCTTCTTTTATAGACCATCAGTTCATAGCAATTTAAGAAAATATACGAAAGCAAACATACCTTCTCCAGTATAGTTTATCAGTAGTTCTTATCTTGAAAAGGTGATCAGACCTAAGAGATGTCATCTCTCATTTGAAACTCTTCGGTTCTGGAAATTGGTTAACAAGGCTAAATTTGATTCAAGTTCTATGCGATACGCCCCCTGGATATCGCCAAAGCCACCACCGAAAGGCCTCAGTGGTCTAGTGTCCTAAGGACCTTTCCAATAGTGTGCGAACAGCAGGATCTGTTATTCTGTTTCTGTATGAATTGATTGCCAAGACTCCGGGACTGCTGTCTCACGTGCTGAGAAGCAGCAATGCAGAGCGGTTAAAGGCCAGGTGATGGAGCTGGGACGCCAGCCTTTCTATCTCGGCTCTGCCACTCGCCAGCTGTGGATTCCGGGCAAGGACAATAATGAAGACAACCATAATAATAATAGAACCTACCTCATAGGGTTGTCGTGATGGTTAAATGAGTTAATATTTGCAAAAAGTTAGAATAGTGCCTGGCATATAGAAGGTGCTGTATGAGTGTTTTTTTAAAGTGCGGAAAAAATATGCATGATTTTACTATTAACTATTTTTAAGTGTACAGTTCTGTGGAATTAAGTATATTCACGTTGATATTTAACCATCCCACCATCCATCTCCAGAACCTTATCTTTTCAAACTGACACTCTGCGCATTAAACACTAACTCCCCATTACCCGCTCCTCGCAGCTCTGGCCATGACCATGATACTTTGTGTTTCTATGAAATTGAAGTAGTTTAAGTGCCTCATGTAAGTGGAATCATACAGTATTTATCATTTTGTGACTGGCTATTTCATTTAGCATAGTGTCCTCAGGTTCATTCATGGTGGAGCCTGTGTCAGAATTTCCTTCCTTTATAAGTCTGAATAATATTCCATTGTGTGTATAAAGAACATTTTGTTTATACATTCATCTGTTGATGGGCACTTGGGCTGCTTCCACCTTTGAGCTATTGTGAATAATGCTTCCGTGATAATGGGTGTATAAATATCTGTTCAAGTCCCTGCTTTCACTTTTTGGACAGATATACCTAGAAATGGCATTGTTGAATCATGGTAATTCCATGTTTAATTTTTTTAAGGAGTCACCACTGTTATCCTCAGGGCTGCACCATTTTACATGTCTACGAGCAAAGCACATGGACTCCAGTTTCCCTCATCCCCATTGACACTTGTTATTTTCTTTTTTTTTTTTTAAAAAGTATTTTTACAAGTAAAAATATTGGACTTTATTTAACAACCAATAGTCAAATATTCAGTTTCTGTTAAGTTGTTGCCTTAGTCTTAAAGAGAGCATGCCATGAGTAAAAGATTTGGATTAGAGAAGATTTGGAAAATCTGGTTAATCAGATACTGGTTAAATTTTTATGAGCAAAACTTGTACTTGAACCCTTATTTTGTATTTCATGCCCCGCCATCTCCCCTCCCCTACTCCCACTGCACTGTATTTTTAAGGAGAAAGGCAATTCATAACAAATAAGCTCATGCCAAGAACTTATTTAGAAGCAAAGATTTTTTTGGTTTATTTGCTGGAGTGTATAGAGTGGGTTTGCTCAGTTTTATCGACCAAATTGGAATAAACCTACCTCTGAAGAAATTTATACAACTTGAATGAAGAACAGACCTGGAGTATCCAGCGTGAAACCAGTCCATCCCTGAAAAAAGATGTGGAAAAACAGATGGGATGAAAAAGTCGTGTTTCCTCATTGACCCGCAGTTTTTCCTCTCTCCGCGCTTCCCTGCTTTGTGAGCACAGCGTCAGTGGGTGCCGCCTGCACCGCTGTGTTAGGATGGCCGTTTGCGCTTCCAGTCCCACAGAGCCCTGTGGATTGCCTCCAGGGGCGGTGATAGAGGGCATAGCCAGACCCCCGAGCGCTGCAATGAGGGCCTTCCCAGAATGACACCTTCTGGCAGGTTCTCTAAGCTGCCTACACACGTGCAGCCAAGGGTGAGCTAAACTGGGTCGATGCCGGTTCCAGAGGAAGCCACTTTCACTGCCTGAAACTCCGCATTGATAAGCGAGGTGCTGGTGGTGTGCGGGCCTGTGCAGCCCGCAGGGTACATACACATGGCACATTTGCTTGGAATGTCGATTTTACTAAGTTTGGAGGTAGGAACTCCTTATATTTTAAATACTGAACCACATATCACTTGTGCAAAATGGGTGATTTTTTTTTTTTTTAAATGCCTACGGCACCTGGTCTTCCGAGGTGGTCTCCCATCCAAGTACTAAGTAGGCCCGACCCTGCTTAGCTTTCAAGATCAGACAAGATCGGGCATGTTCAGGGTGGCATAACCGTAGATAGATTATTTTTTAAAAGTGAACGAAATTAGACATTTTATGTTCATTAGGCATTGAGCTGTGTGCCTAGACACTTCACCCCTAGTTCTTTTTATGTGTTTACTCTTTTGTGCATTTTGGGTTATTTTTCTATGGAAAAGCTCACCGATGTACAGTCTGGGAAGTCTGGAGGTGTGTGGAGGTCAAGGGAGGGCTCAGAAAGGCTGGTTTGCACCTCCTGAAGTCAGTGTGCCAGTTAGGAGTCAAACTGATGTAAGACCATGCTCTCCACGTGTCCGCTGTGATCTTGGACAAATGGTTTAGTCGTCCCAAGTCTGTTTCCATATCTGTAAAATGGGGATAATACCAGGTTTGGAGGATTGTTGTTAAATGTGGTCATACCATGCTGGGAAAACCTGTGGTAAAGATATTTGGAGGCTGTGGCTGGCTGTGGCAGCGGAAGTGTAGGGGTGGTAGGGAGACAAAGCCTCACCTGCCCTTCTACTGTCCCCTCTCCTAATTCCTTCATGTAGCAAGCCCTCTACATGCTGTAACTTACAGCCTTCCTTCTGGACCTCTTCTCTCTGCCCTTGATCTTCCTGTAGGTACCTCCGATTCCCCCCAACCTGATATTAAGGGAGAGGTAAGGCTGGGTTAGCAGAGGGTTTGGAGTAGCCTAAGACCATTCCAAAGGAATCTGCCTTGGAGGGCAGAAACCATTTGGTACACTTCTCAAGACTCTCGGACAAGTGGAGGCATCAGGTGGCAGTGGATGGAGCACTAGACAAGGGTATGGGGAATCAAAGATTTTGAAGAGCAGACCTTGGACTTTCTTTCATCTTCAGCCCCACTTCCCATGGATGCAACTCCGAACGTGTTCCAAGGGAAAGCAAATCCTTGTTGACTCTGAATACTGGCAAACTGGCAAAATAAGGAACTTGGCTTGAGTTTTTAGATTAATAGTTATTACAGTAATTCATGTCACTGATGTAACAGCTGATGCCCAAAGAACTCTGCATGGTTCTATTGCAATTATGCGTGTTATTAGATGTGCCAGGTTAACTTTGTCGAAAGAGCTTTTATCCATAGAATGAACTCTGCACAGCTTCTCGATTATGAGCTATCATTCATCTGGTCTTCTCACTGTCATCAAACAGCCTGTACTCTTTTCAACTACACTACTTAAAACAGCTGTGGAATATCCTGGGCAGGCTCTCTGTTCCTCTCAAGAAATTTAGACCTTTGGAAGGGTGAGGAGGGGAGGAGTGGAGACTTTGAGGGCTGAGGAATGAGTCAGAAGACAAAGCACAAAAATGTATCTTGATGTAGATGTGCAGTTTCCTCATTCTTGTCTTTACTTCTCTAGGTGTGTTGCCTCACCCAACTTTCTCTCCCCTCTTTTAAACCCTACTTCAAACTCTTTTAGTCTAGAAAACTGACTCTGATTAATCCCATCACCGAATAATCTTTTTTCTTCCCCTTGATTTATCTGTTCTTTGTCCTATAATTAATTTGTCCTTTTTCCAAAGGAGCTTTCTAACTTTTCTGCAATTTTAAATGTGTGTTTTGTTAGACCATAAATTATTAGGGGCACAGAGTCCTTTCTCCCACCCCACCCATCCCTTCTCTCCACTTCTAACCTGCACTGTAACTATTTAGCCATTAGTTAGAGACTTTGCCGTGGAACAAAAGAAACATATTCTGTTGTTGTTGTATATATTGGTTTTAATTATAAGACACTTGGAAGGCACTTTAGAATTCTGCATCTCTATAATTCTCTGCCAGCATTTTTGCACCTAGTGGACCAATATCAAGAATAAATTTTCTTGCTCGCTTGCCTTCATGATTGTGGACCCTTCTGCTGCACAAATGCTAGCAGGGCTCTCATGGCCGATGTAGAAACAATGACTTTATTCTGAAATTGTATTAAAATCCTCTAAGGAACTAATGGCTGATGTACAATATGTTTGTCTTCTCTGATCTGCAGTAGATGTGTAGTGCAAGCCAAAAAAAGCAATGCCCGAAGGAGATCAATTATTTATTTATATGTGAAGCAGAAGAACATGAATTATTTTTAAGGTGGTTGCTGTCCTTGCTGTTGTCTAAAGTTTGAGCTTTGGATCAAAGAACTTTAATATTTGAAAAGTTTGGTGTCTTTCATTGTGTTTACAAGAACATTTTTCTAAACTTGGAGCCATGTAGTTTCTCAGAGCAGTGGTACTGTGTGTTAGAAAAAAAGCGCACAACAAGCCTGAATCAAAATATTTTCAGCTTTGTTGCCCAAGTGGTCTAATTTCTTTTCCACAAGAGAGCTATTCTCAGCGTATTTTATATAGTCTCTAAGCAGTTTACACAATCAGGGTTTGCAAGTATTCTCTTCAGCCTTTAGACTTGACGTTAGCTTCACTCACTCTCGCCAACTTAACTCCCTTCCCACATCAGCCATTCCATTTCCTCCTACTGCTCCCTGTACCGTTGACATAAAAGAATAAAAATATTTGCTCTAATTTAATTGAGTATCTCCAAAACTTTGGTAAAACTAAACAAAAGCCAAAGAGTTGATTTTATATACAGATTAGTTCTGTAATCTGGATCTGGGACCTTGAGCAGAACACTTAGCCCATTATAGTCCCCACTCAAATGGCAATAATAATACTTGTCCATCAACCTGATGGGGCTGTTATAATTACATGAGGTAATTTACATGGCAGCACTTTATAAATGTATATGACTTCTATGAAACTGAAGTTCCTGGCATATTTAGTTCAAGTCCTGCTGCTCGATGTTGGCACCATGTGTGGTGTTTTATGCTTTCTCACAAGTCCGAACTCTTGCAAACCCTAAATATATGAGCTGATGCCTATTCTACTTAAAACTAGAGAAGCTTTTGTGCTCATGAGAACTAGCCTAAACTGCTTTAGTCCAAAATCAAGCTGAAATATATTCTTGATCTATGACTGTATTGTCAACATATCTCCACTCACATAGCATGATCCATTTGAGAGCTGCATTTTTGGCACATTTTAAAAATTGACTGTCCTGAGTCATGTGTTAATTCACAGTCACTAACAAACAGCATATGCTTGCATTAATAGTGTCCTTCTGTTCTACATCATAGCCTTCTAATTGAGACTGTTATATTAGTTAAACATCTCTTCTAAATTTAAGTTTAGATTTAAAGTCAGCTCCTTAGTATATCCCTAGTGCAGTGGGATGCTGCCATGTTTTTTTTTTTTTCTCCTTTAATTATACCAACTTGTCTTTATGGAAATTGGCATATTGGAGTGCCCTTCTGGTGCTGAGCCATGCGCAGTTTCCACCTCCGCCATCTGAAGTCACAGAATGAGTTGGCTGCTATTCGTTGGCTTTCTTTTTCTTCCCCCGTACCATGCTCTTCATCCTGTTCATTCTGTTGCCAAAGTCTGCCCTTGCAAAGCATCACGGTGTTTTTCTTTCTTCTTTCTAATTCAGACTTACAAGGTTTCACGTCGCACAAACTTGTCACAGCCTTCTCTTCTTTTTCTAATTTGGGTCTTTTACATTTCTTCCATTTCATGTATGTCTTACCCTACCTGTTCTCTCACATGAGCTTATCATTCCCAAGCTATTTATGCTGTCGAGGGCTTCGCAATATCATGGAATTAATCATCTTCCTCTCTGCTGTCTGGAACATCTCTGATTATTTTTTACGCAATAAAACTGATTAAATATTCATCATAAATCTCGAATGACTGTGATCCTTTTCTTAGAAGTTCAGCTTAATCAATTAAGTGCATGGAAGGCATTTTTGCAATGGATGCAGCATTAAGGCTTTTTCTCATTATATATATGTATTATATATATATATAAATGTTCATTAACACAAATAATATTTTTTAACTGAATAGCAAAACAAATTTAATCTTTTGTTACTTCTGGTATATACACACATACACACACACACACAGGCACACACAGACACACACGCACATATATGATATACATATATACACACATACACACTATGGTATAGAGTTTTGGAAAATGTAAGAATCAAAAAAGTTAAGGAAAAAATCCCAGAGCCCTCCCTTTTGGAAACAGGTGTTTTAACATTCTAGTATATTTCCATTTAGGCTTTTCCCCCTTGAATTATAGTGCGTATAATAACATAACCTTATATAATTATTACAGTTAAGAATATATATACACAAATATATGTTCAATATGTGTATTTATTTGTGCTTTTTTTTCAATTTATTTAACTTCAAACACATTCAGTTTGTAAGTTATATGGGAGATAGGTGCTAAAGCCACAAAAATTGAGCATAATCAATTTTATTTGATTAGCTGTTGTCTATTATGTGTTTTATATTTTATAACTTAATAGTTGACTATTATAATTTAACTATCAAATAGTTTAAAATATATATAATTTTGAAAAATACTCATCCAATAGCTTCCTGGATAGGTAGCATTACTCCCATTTACAGATGAGGAAACTGTGTATATCCAGTTAATGCATCCATGACTGTGACGCTGTTACAGGCACATTTAATCCCAAAGCTACTGTCCTTTCCACTCAGCCACGTCCCTTTTTATCAGGTGTCTCTGTCAGTTTAGGCAGAAATTCACCTTTTAGAGGGGAAGGGGAGGTACCTCAGATAAAAAATGTTAAATTTTCTCAAATGTGTTCTCAGGATTTATTGATAGTATGTGGCTTTGCTTATCACGTATCATGTAAGCAGTGTCATTTAGTTTTTTGTGTTGTTTTTTGTTTTGGTCGTGTTGCTGTTCTTGCGTTCCTGATATAGTTTAACTTGGCAATACCGAATATTTTATTTTTTCCTTTGTTGAACTACATTTGAGATTTCCCCATTTCTGAGAAATAAGCCTATAATTTTTACTTTCTGTACTTCCTTAAGATGGTAGCATTAATATACATGGTATCCAGCAGGAAAAACAAAGTCACAACTCTACCTGCTAACTAGCGAGTTATCAGTAATACTATTATTAATGGCCCCCTCAGAGGATCCTAACGGCTGCTGGGCTGGTCATCAGGCATTTACATGCAGGGACGCCATGGCGCTTTCGTAGCACAGGAAGTTCAGAACCTCGAACTCAGAGTTGTTTCCAGTCCCCACTCTACCATTTAGCTGTTTTTATGATTTTTGAAATACCTAAACCTGAATTAACTAAACTCTCTGCCATTGTTTCCCACTGGAAAAGTGGAGATTCAAATTTCTATCTTAAAGGGGTTGCAGGGATGAGGAGATAATGTATGTAAAAGATCTGGCATGTAGTAAGTGCTTATTAAATGTAAATCCCTTCTGTCTGCTATTTTTCACACATACGTCACAAAGAGCTTACGTGGATTAGAGAAATAAGATAAGCACATGAAGCATAGGCAGAAAAAAAGCCCTACTCATAACCAAGAGGTCGTCTTGTTGTCTTGCACTTACCTTTGAACTATTTGTGATTTATTGGGTTTTTTCGTCTAGTAGTTAAAAAAAGTTGGGCCAAGACTCAACTATTTGATTGTCTTTTGTGGCTCCCAGCTTTGTAGAAATATCTTCTGAAATTCTGGGTGATTTGGAGAAGTTTGTGAGAGGACAGGGGCAGAGTGTTAGCGATGACTTGCCATTCCCTGAGAACAGCTCAGGGGACTGTAATTATATAAACAGACCTGCTAAGTCTATTTAATGGTTGCAAAATATTATCATTCCCATGGGACAGTAGAGTTTAGGTAAACATCTATGTTTTTAAAATATTCATTATCTTTACAGAACAGGGAGAATCATTTTAGCATTGGTTCTGAATAATTTGAAGCATTTTACACTGACCATCTTAAGCACAGAAAGTTCATGCCGAAGTAGAGATGAGTTGAACTCCTTTCCCTTATTTTAGAAATAGTATAAGCTCATCCAGACTTAAGATTTTACAATTACCTTCTGTATGTCAGCTGTTGGAGTTACAGTTTTTAAAACTGGCCTTGGAAACTTGATACTCCATTTTTCCTTACTGAGGTCTGTGCAAGGATGGTGGATTGTATAGGAGCAGGCAGTGAGCAAGTGGAATTTTCCCATGACTACTTGGTAGCAAAAGAGATGAGTTTTACCTATGAAATGTTTTCTGAAATTATAAGTGTCAAGAAATCCCAAATCTAGGATTCATTGCCTTTAATTCTCCCAAATCGAGCAAAGTCCTAGATAGACCTCTCTCTCTCCTCCCAGCCTGCAGGCTGGCTTACCTCTGTAAATGGGCCTTAACATCTAATGGTCTACTCTGAGTTTCTAGATTATATGTGAAAAAAGTCAGACATTCTTGTTCAAATTTGCACAGTAGACTAAAATTAATTTTACTAGTAATGAGAACTAGTAATGAGATCCTCTTCTGAAAAGGTGTCTTGAGTTTTCTACCAGACTTGGTAGAAAAAGATGACATCGAAGGTACTCAAGCATGATCGCATCCTTGGGTAGGGGGAAAGGTTTGGGATCATTTTGGTGTAAAAGTGGGATAGAACTGTCTTTTATATGTAGACCTTAATGCCATGTACATTTAAAGCATATATGCAGAAAAGGATGAACTATTTTCACAAAGCTTGAAATAGTTCCTCAAATTCCTGAATAATTATGACAAACAAACTTCTTAATTATCCTGAGCTTTAGTGACCTCACTGGAAAAATGAGATTGGTAGCCAGTCAGGGACTTTTAACTCTTGTAAGTAAACCATTAGTTTCAGTTTGTTACCCTCTATCTCTAAGTAGGAAATTCTCCTTCTCATGCTGAACTTTGTCCTATGAAAGGAGGTGACCACAGTCCCTTACCACCATTTCTAACCTGAATGCCCTCTGAAACAGTGTGTTGCTTTATCACTTTGGAGATTTTTTAGAAATATGTGATGGGGGAGAAGGTGTGGAGGGCAGGCTTTAAATAAAGTCCACTTTCCCTTAGGATCTGAACAGTATGGCTGTGTTACCATCAGGGTATGGGACTTGGTAGGACTAAACCTTTGAGGGACACAGCATCTTTGTGTTTCAGGCACAAAGCTGAGCACACCATTTAGCAGCCTTTACTGAGCACCTGCTATTTACCTGGCACTTGTTAAAGATATAGAGATGGATGAGATGTGAGTCCCTGCACGAGTGTCTCATAATTTTGGTGACTTGATGAAACCTGTTTTTAACACATGGAGGAGCAATCTCTGTCGTTTCAGATTCTTTGTGGTATTTGTGAATATGTATCAGGTTGCTCACAACTTCGACCTCATGTTTTCCCATTTTTCAAAAGAAAATTTAGTTTAGGGAAGTTTGATCATGTGGACTTTTAAGGCTTAAGATTAAGTAGCTGTGAAATGCTAAAGGAGGCTGGTGTGAAGCCAGAATATATCACGGGTCAAGTTTACTGGGTGTATCAGCTTACTGGAAATCTTGGACTTTGGGTTCTCTCATCTTTATATTCCAACCCTGTCTCCTGCACCACTTTTAGGGTCTTGGAATCCATTCTCTTCCTTCCAGTGTCATCCTTGGGGTAACTGTTCTTTAAGTTCTGAGTAGAGAGATACCATTTAGGTATTCTCTCCCAGGTAAAAGCTGGTTCCAACTCTGAGAAGATGATACAATACTGTTTAACTTGAATTACATACGTGAGGATATTCGAGGTTCCTTACAGAAATTTTGAGTCTCACAAAATAACAATATGTACGTACATAAAAGACTAAATTGTGTCATGTTTTCATGAGTTGATTCATATCATAGTCCCAATCTGCTTTGCCTTAGGGCGGGACATGCCTTAAATAATACTGTTTTATGAAAAGAGATTCCCAACCCTGGTTTTTGTGATCCTTGCCAACCTTCCCTCCAATATCTCCCCACCTCTCTCAACATCCTGTAATTATTCAGACTTTCAATTGTTTATTTAAAAAAACTTCATGAGAGACCTCATGTATCATATATGTCACTTTATGTCCAGCCCCCAAAACAGATTAGCACAACGCGGCCACTCAAGTATCTATTGAACAAACAAATGAATTCTAATGCAAAGGATATGGTGGCCTTGCTGTCTCTGCATGTGAAGGGAACAAGTAGAGTAGCTAAAATTAACGAGTACCATATCAACTGTTTAATGAATGGGTTAAGTCTTGGGCTGTTTTTATGTTGGATTTTGTGGGTCTTCTTTGGGAAACGGACTTTTTAATGTTCCTTCTGTCTTGAACTTACAGTTCTATTTCAATACTGTCTCTACTGGACTCACTCCCATTCTGCTCCTATAACCTCTGCATAAGCTCTATATTGTGATTTCCACAAAATGTTATTGCTTTAAAATGCCGCCTTTTCGCCAACATCAGCTAATGTTACAAATGGCGTTTGGTGAGTCGCTAATACTTCAGGAAGTTGTATTCTTCACAATGTCCTCATGTGTCTTAGTGTTCAAAGCAGCCAGTAAAGATGAACTTTAGAAGAAATTGCAGCTAATCAAGTTACTTTAAAATAAAAGCACTTCTGAGAGCACTTAAATGATCTGCCCTTGGGTTTGGCTGTGTCAAGCCCGGCACACTCAGATTTGACAGCAGCGTGGCACCGGGCAAAGAGCAGGAAGGCTGTGCTGAGCAACCTCCGCTCCAGCCCTGGCTCTGCCACTGACCCGGCGAGTGCATAGGCGGTGCCTTTCCCTCCCGTGACCCTGGTGTCCTCATTTGTAAGAAAGAGATAATGCCTATCTCTCAGGGTGGTTATGAGAACCACACAGTAACATGGAAAAGTGCTTTATAGATGGTAAAGTCATACTTGAGTGAATTCTTTTATCAGCTCCATGATGGCTCTTTAAATGGCAGGGTTATTATCCATGCCACTGGCTCTTATCAGAAGTTGCTACTTAGTAACTGTTGAGTAATGCAGAAATATTTGCAGGCAGCCTCTGTGGCCCAGAAGGATCTGCTTTTGCTCTGATTAAGACTTTCTCAAATTCAAAACGTTGGCCTCCACTTTGAAAATAGGTCATGAATAAAGGAAGGGGAGGTTGAAGAGTGTGTGGTTTGAAGGGAAATAGATCAAGTTTGGGGTCTAATGGACCAAGTCTGAAGGGAAGGAATGAGTGTAAAATGAAGTCTCATGAGGGCAAACAGTTTTCGTTTGATCGGTTCACTACCCTATCCCTGGTGCTATCACTCCTGCCTGGCCTGTAGAATCTATGAATTGAACATTAGCTGAGTGAAGTCTGTAGAATGGGACTATATTCGTTCCATCAATATCAGTGACCACATCCTTATTTTATTCAGTGTAAAAAGGCAAATTCCTTTTACTAATCTTTCCAAATAAGAGATTATTTGTTCCTCAAACATTTTTATGGAGCACGTAGCCCATACCGGACACCATGAGAACACTAGCGAATATAGGAGGCGCCAGGAGAGAGGGTATTTTGATCAGGCAACAGCAGGGAAGACTTTGGGAAGGAAACGGCCCTCGTGTTGAGCCTTAAACAGAAGTAGAATCCCATCAGCTGTGGCCAGTATGTTGTAATTGCAATTTCAAGCTTTGTGGGTGTTTAAATTCAAACGTTAAATCAAATCTTCTGGTTGGACAGGGTGATGTCAGAGTTTGAAAGCCCCCTCCGCGCTCTCCTGAGCTAGTAGAATCTTCTATGGCTTATGGAATATTGTGGTTGAGGGACAGAGGCCTAGGGACTGAGTGCTGCTGGGGCTTCTGCCTCCTCCCAAGTGAGTTGGTTGATGCTGAGAGGAAGCAGCAGCCAAGAAGGAAGGTGGCAGTGAGAGTGCTTCCTTTTGCTCAATCTTAATGTCAGAGAGACTACACTGAGCGTTGGACTCTCACTAAAAGTTTTGTGTTGTTTTCAAGCTTTGATGTGTCAGAAGCTACTATAAAATGAAAATACCCTTTTAAAAATGGGATACAGACAAGACAGAATAAAAAATGAGAAATTGGAAGTTACAGAGGGTTCTGGGGATTAATTGTTAGGAACAATGGAGATGGAGGATTAGGTGATGATGTGTGGACATGCTAGATATCTTCTGAGAAAATTCAGGATGATAATAATCATAATTTGCAAAGTATACTCATTATTGGGTGATGGTTAACTCACTTAGTGAGGATTCACTGGAACATAATTTTTCAGCAAATATTTGAGTGTTCTCAATGTGCAAAGAACCATGATAGATGTGAGGAAGATATAAAGATGAATCAAAAGAGTCCTTTCCTCCAAGGTATCCCTACTTTGGGGAGGGAGGCATGACCAAATTACAGAGGGACTTCTGAGGATGAGTGATGTAATAACAATGTGAATCATCATTCTGAGGAGAGTAGATGGATTCTAACTTAGAGATCCGCAGTCTTTTGCTTGAGAAGATGTCAAAGATGCCACGCACGGAAGATGGGAGAATGGCTTTCAAGCAGAAAGAAGGGGGAGAGCAGAAGTGCTCAAACCCAAAATGTGGTCTTGGAATGTGGCGCTGCCTGTAAGGGTGGCTGAAATGTGGACTTCACGTAGGGGAGGAGAGGGAAAGTGTTCTAGAACTTCGTTCTGTGAGAAATAGGGATAATTGGAGGTTTTGAGAGGGAGAATAGCATCAATGGGACTATGCATTAGCAAGATGCTTCTGGTGACCTTGAGGATGGATGGAGGAAGGGGTGTGGCTGGGATGCTACTTGAGGGCTCCTGTAAGAGTCCAGGGCAGAGATGTTGAAGGCTTGGAATCTTACAGAGGAGGATTGCTTGAGAGCTTTCGTACTTTTCCTAAACCTGAGAGCTCTCTTCTAAAATTAAATCAGTTTCAGTTTATTAAGAAAAAGAAGATGCTTTCAACAAATACAAGATCTTTATTGACCCCTATTGGTATCATTGATCTGGGATGAGGTCTCCCTGTTGGAAGGAATGGAGCCACAATGGGAAATCGGAAGGATTAGGAAGGAAGGATGGGAAAAGGCATGGTGATATGTGTGGAAGCCCTTGCTCTTTTGGCTCTGCTTTTGTTAGGTACCAGCCTGTCCTGCTGCTCCCCGTATCTCACCTCACTCTCCTGTCGCTGCTGCTGCTCCTTTTCCTCCTCATCCAGTAACATGGCTTTCCCCCAAATTCTTACATACTTTCTTATTGTCTCCATCCATCTGAATATTTCTAGCTCTCATGTTTCTGCTCTTTCTTTGGGCAAATGATCTCTCAGCCTGCTAGTTCAAATGTAGGGCGGGATTTCCTGCCTCATAGAATCATGAGACTTAGATGAGAAACTGCATAGCAAATACTTTGCCTAAGGCCTTAAAACAAAACAAGTGCTCAATAAATGAGCGTCTGGTACATATTTATATGCTTATGGTATTCTGCCATTTAATCTCTCCTTTCTTTTGAGTTCTTTGAGGATTTGGTATTATTTTTAGATCTTAAGTGCTTAGCATTGTACTTGCTAATAAGAGTTCAAAATTTGATCTTAATTTCTTTTGACTACCAAGATGATATTTTGGATTTCTTATCAGTAGAACATGAGAGGAGTCTTTCTTGAAGTCGAATTGGCAATCTTCACTTTCTTGTCTCTTTTGCTTAGGACCAAGGGTCCCATTTATGAAAATAGATGATGAGCTAGCAGCTAGGTAACAAAAAGGGCAAACAGTGACATTCCTTCCCTATGCGACCACATCCCTGCTATCCACATACATTGTCTTCATTTGATGAGTAATCTAACAAACTAGAAACCAAATGTGTTTCATAGCTATCAAAATTAAAGTTCAGTATTGAAGAGGGAAAAGGGGTACTTTTTATGAAAAAGGAGTCTTGTCATGTAAACAGACAGCTAAGAGTTGGCCGATGTGACAGTTGGCCACGGTCGTGTGCTGTTAAGGCTGTGGCTAGAGGAAGTGCAGTCAGGAAATGGGGAGGCCGTGTCTTCTGTAGAAAAGCAAAGCTGCAGTGTAGAAGTTAATAAACTAGGCTTGCGTCGGATTACAGAGTGTGGGCTCAAAAACCCTGTTCACTTGCTCTCTCCAGTGCTTTTTTCCTTTGGATAGCTGTTGACCAGGAAGGTTAGTCTCATAAAAGCCAAGAAGTAAGTGGGAGGAATTTTAGAGATTTTGGCATCTGTAAAATAGATTTGAGTTGGATGAGAAGCCTTAATTTCCTCTAGGAGGTTAAAATACAGGTCTTGTAGATTCTTTGTTCAACCCCAGAATTTCCAGGATGGTCCAAGCTGAGCCACTAGACCAATTCCACAAGCTTGTTAAGAAAAGTTGTTGCAAGTAGACCATGCTCTAATTGATCGGAGTCTATCTAACTCCTGTGGCATCATGTTTATGAAATGTGATTGCTATTCTCATTCTATTATTTGGTAATTTCAACCTGTACTTCAATATTGCAATTTTTTTTTTTTTGCTAAAAATAATATAATATTGTAAAATTCAAAGGCAGATCTCTTTCTGTTTTAGTGTTTCAGTACCCCTATGTCTAACTGTTCAATGTTGAACTTCATATGATTTTTTTCTAGTTGCTCGTCTCAGGTGTTTATTTGATGAGCACTGCCCTTACAAGTCATGTGATGTTATTATATCTCTGTTTCTAGCTATTGTGGATGATGAAAGGCTCTCTGCAGAGGAGATGGATGAGAGGAGGCGGCAGAACATCGCTTATGAATATTTGTGCCACCTAGAGGAAGCCAAAAGGTGAGATCCAGACTTAGTCTATTTGCATACCTACTCTTGGAGATAAACTTTAGGTACTGTACTTTTAATAACTCATTTGCAGTCATGTTGGTAGCAGGGTAATGGGAGAAAAACCACCTGTTTTTTATAAATGGTCAGGCGCACATGAGAAAAAGTTGCTATCGCAGACAACATCAAGGCACTAGGGAGGCGACTGTTCTTTTTTCTTCCTCAGAGCCTCCCAGGAAATCTCCGGGCAAATTGCAGACTATTTCAAATTTTTCATTTCACTGGCTTGGATAAGGAGTAGCAGCAAAGACTTATCAACTTCCTTTTCCTCCAGAACTTCCTCGGATCTTCCCCTCCTGCCCCCCTCCCTCAATGATTATAAATGCCCAGTAGGACGAAAGTGTTTTGGACTGAAGTCCATTGGTCACTAAACTAGAGGATAGATTTATGACAGCAATCTCCTTTTTAACCCATGGGTGTGTTGCCACTTAGGATATGTTGTCTCTAAACTCACATTGACTCTTAGACTTATTAGATTATAAGCAAATGTAGGGTTTTCCAAGGAGAGAGTGAAGATAAAGAAGGTATTTGCACTTAGGCCTCTGTGTCAGAAGAATCAGAACTTTGTCCTTTGCTGGGTGAGTACTGCAGTGCCCATATGCCCTGACTTAGATTCCGATTAGTGCTTTGTGCTATGATCGAGCAACAGCATTGTTTCCTGGACAGATGATATGTTCCAGCTCTCTTATCCATAGAGAAAATAAACATTTAGTTAATGGTCATTGGTATTATCTCTGATCACTAACAAATAGCTATCTGCAGAGCTGGAAGCATGAGGTTTTTAATCCATGTGTAGAACACTCAGTAACACATGTGCTAATTTGGCCTCAGAATTGCTTAAAATGGCATTTCCAAGAGTCGTTTCTTATTTTAATAGTCTTCTTATAACTCCAAGTTCTAAAGATTAAGTTTGAAAGGTTATTTAATATGTCTATGATGTCTACAGTTAGGTTGCAGGTCATTGAAGATTCAGTCTAAGATTATTAAAAAGATTCTTTTAGTCAAGTTGTTGCTCAAAAGTTAGATAAGGAAAGCGATTCAAAGACATTTAAAATTAACATGCTTTCAATGAAAAAAGTTTAAGGAGAGTTAGTGGAAGCATCCTCCTGACACACGCTTTGCATTCTAAGTTTTTACCTCTTGTTTTTTGTAAGTGGGAAGCAGTGTCACACAGAGGTGTGTGTGATTGGGAGTCAGTAGACTGAATTTCTTGGTCCCAGCTCCACCATTTATGAGCTATGCCACCATTTACTCCATGAGAACTTCAGTTTTGTCTCTTCTGTAATGGTGTATAAATATGTTACCGCCACCTGCCCTACTTCGTGGATTTTTTTTTTCTAAAAGTCAACTAAAATCATGAAGGTATAAGTGTTTGTAAACTGTAGTGTCAGTCAGGTGTATGATGATAAGCATAGTTTACTCTTGAATGTTTCAAAGTGCTATCAATATAGCTTGAAACCCTACCATCTTTAGTGTTTCCAAAATTCTAAATTTGAATTTTGTTTTAGAAAAGTCATCATAATGATTAGCCCAGGTTCCTTAAACAATATGTCCTTAGGAACAGTTTCATTGGGAAAAAGAAGACTATAAAATATATAGTTTTTCCTCTAAGATGACAGCAATTTATTTTATAAGGAAAGAGTTGATGTATTATATATTCATGAATCTTTTAGTAAGATCTGGATGCTTTCTGTGACTTTTAGGAAAGATGATTTTTGGTCATACAGTATGTAAAAATTATGTGGCTATTAATAGATATATTACTCATATGCTCTGATTAGAGAAAGCATAGTATACAGAATTCTGACAGTGTTAAAGCCTTAGGAATTACATACTGGGTGTATTATAGTGCATGCACGTGTGTGTTCCTGTGAGCATAGTTGGCTTAGGTTATTGTGTATATACTTAGAATGTATAAGTTTCACCAAGAACTGTTTCTTATTTCTTATTTCAATTGAACATATTTAGGGGAGGTTAATTGGAAATATGCTGGTTCTATCTTTGTGCCTCTTTTCTTTCTTTCTGGAAGTGAGAATTGGAAGTCTTTCTAGTTCATATGTATCAAAAACTCAGAATTGTGAAGGTCTAGTGTATCATTAACTTTGGTTTTATTAGTTTCAAGATTCTGTGATAACTAGTATCAAGCTGTTTAAAATATTCTTTAACTAGAGGGGATATCACTATCAACATTAAATAAGTAAAAAGAACAATGAAGAAATACTATGAACAGTTATTTGCCAACAAATTAGGAAAACTAGATGAAATGGGCAAATTCTTAGGAAGACACAAATGACCAAAACTGACACAAGAAGAAATAAAAAGCCTACATAGACTTGTAACTAGCAAGAAGATTGAGTTATTAATCAAAAAACTTCCCATTCTTTCAGAAAACATAAGAGGAGGGAACATGTTCCAGCTCATCCTATTGAGACCAGTGTTACTGTAAGACCAAAATCCAAGAGATGCCTCAAGAAAACCACTGACCAATATCCCTTATGAATACAAATATAAAAATTCTCCACCGAACACTAGCAAACCTAGTCCAGTGACATATGCAAAGGATCATATGCTACTAAGAGGAATTCATTTCAGGAATGTGAGCTTAGTTTAACCCCAGAATAAGTCATTCGGGACTATTCAAAGGGAAAAAAAAGTCTTTTCAACAAATGGTGCTGAAACAACTGTATATACACATGCATAAAAATGAATTTGAATCCTTACCTCACACCACATACAAAAATAATGTAAAAATGGGTTATTAATCTAAATGTAAGAACTACAACTATAAATCTCTTAGAAGAAAATATAGAAGCAAGTCTTTGTGACTTTGGGTTAGGCAGTGGTTTCTGAGACTTGACACCAAAAGAACTAACAAAAAGAAAAATGGATAAATTAGACATCATAAAAATTAAACTTTTTTGATTCATAGAATATCATCAAAAAGTGAAAACGCATCCCATAGAATGGGAGAAAATATTTGCAAATTATATATCTGATAAGAGACTTGTATCCAGAATATATAAAGAACTCTTACAATTCAACATAAAAAGTAAATAGCCTAATTTTAAAATAGACAATGATTCTGAATAGACATTTCTCCAAATAAGATGATCAGATGGACAATAAAAACAGGACTGGATGCTTAACAACAATCATTAGGCAAATCAAAAAAATTCAATGAGATACCATTTCATAATAGGATGGCTGTAATAAAAAAGACTGACAATAACAAGTATTTGCAAGGATGTAGAAAAATTGAAACTCTCATACATTGCCGGTGGATTGTAAAATGGTGCAGCTACATTGTAAAACAGTCTGTCAACTCCTTGAAAAATTAAATACAGAGTTAACCATATGATCCAGCAATTCCACCACCAAGGAAATGGAAAACCTATGTCTATAGAAAACTTGCACATAAAAGTTCATTGAAGCATTATTCATTAGGGCAAAAAGTGGAAACAACTCAAATATCTATCTACTGATGTATAGATAAACAAAATATGGTGTATTCATACCATAAATCATTCAGCTGGAAACTATGTAAATGTCTAACCAAAGTACTGTGTATTTGAAACTAATTTAAAGAAGGAAAAAATTAGCAAATCAAATCTAGTAATGTATAAAAAAATTATATAAATCACAACCAAGTGGGACTTATTCCAAGTATGCAAGGCTGGTCCAACATTTGAAAATCAATTAACGTGATCCATCACATCAATAGACTAAATAATAAAAATCACATGACTGTATCAATAGATGCACTAAAAGTATTGACAGAATCCAATACCTATTAATGATAAACATTCTCAGTAAACTAGGAATAGAGGGGAACATCCTCAAATAGAGAAAGACTATCAGCAAAAATTCTATAGCCAGTATTATACTTAATGGTGAGAAGCTCGAAACTTTCCCATTAAGATATAAGGAAAGATGTCCCTCTCACTACTCTTTTTCAACATTGTACTGGACGTTCTCGATAATGCAATAAGACATGAAAAGGAAATAAAAGGTATGTAGATGAGGAAGAAAGATGTAAAACTGTTTTTGTTCTCAGATGATATGATTGGCTTTATAGAAAACCTGAAAGAAAGAAAAAAGTCCTGGAACTAATAAGTAATGGTAGGAAGCTTGCAGAAATCAAGGTTCATATGCAAAAAATCAATCATTTCTTATATACCAGCACTGAACAATTAGAATTTTGAAATTGAAAATATAACATTATTTACATTAGTACTTGAAAATGAAATACATAGGTATAAGTTTAACAAAATATGTACAAGATCTGTGTAAGGAAAATGCTGATGAACTAAATCAAAGAACTAAGTAAATGGAGAGCTATTCCATGTTCATGGATAGGAAAACTCAGTATGGTCAAGATATCAGTCCTTCTCAATTTGATCTGTGCAATGCAATCCCAATCAAAATTCCTGCCAGTTATTTTGTGGATATTGACAACCTGATTAAAAAGTTTATATGGAAAAGCAAAAGACCAGAATAGCTACCACAATATTGAAGGAGAACAAAGTTGGAGGACTAACTCTAACTGACATCAAACTTACTATAAAGCTACAGTAATCAAGGCAGTGTGGCATTGGTAAAAAAAAACAAAAACAAAAACAGACAAATAGATCAATGGAATAGGATAGAGAACCCAGAAATTGACCCTTATAAATACAGTCAATTGATCTTTAACAAAGGAGCAAAGCAATGCAGTGGAACAAAGAGTGCTGCAAAAACTGGACATCCACAGGTAAAAAAATGAATCTAGACAGAGATCTTATACCCTTCATAAATGTAAAACTATAAGACTTTTAAAAGATAACAGAAGAGAAAAGCTAGATGAACTTGAGTATGGCAATAGCTTTTAAGATTTAGTACTAGTGGCATGATTCATGAAAAAAAGAACTGATAATTCGGTCTTCATTAAAATTAAGAATGTTTATTCTGCAAAAGATGACGTCAAGCAAATGAGAAAACACGCCATAGACTGGGAGAAAATATTTGCAAAAGATATACTGATAAAGGACTGTTATCCAAAATGTATAAAGAACACTTAAAACTTAACAATAAGAAAACAACCTAATTTCAAAATGGCCGAAGACCTTAATAGATACTTTACCAAAGAAGGCATACAGATGACAAATAAGCATAGCAAAAAGTGCTCCACAACATGTCATCAGCAAAATAAAACAACAATGAGATGCCACTAAACATCTAGAAGAATGGCCGAAATCTGGAATTCTGACACCACCAAATATTGATGAGGATGTGGAGCAACCAGAACTCTCATTCATTGCTCATGGAAATCCAAGATGTTATAGTTACTTTAGAAGACAGTTTAACAGTTTCTTAACAAGAATAAAACATGCTCTTATTATATGATACAGAAATCATGCTCCTTCTATTTACCCCACAGAGTGAAGCTCATGTCCACACAAAAAACTGCACATGGATGTTTATAGAAGCTTTTTCATAACAGTCAAAACTTAGCAGCAACGAACATACTTTCAGTTGGTGAATGGGTAAATAAACTGTGCAAGAGAGTGGAACACTATTCAGTGGTAAAAAAGAAATGAGCTATCAAACCATGCAAAAAGACATGGAAGAAGCTTACATCCATATCATGAAGTGAAAGAACCCCATCTTGAAAAGGTTGCATACTATATAATTCCAACTATATGACATCACAGAGACAGAAAATAGATAGTGGTTGCCTAATTCTAGGGTAATAGGTGGCTAGGGGAGTGACTGCTTAATGGGTATGAATTTCTTTTTGCGGGGACAAAAATGTTTTAAAATTGATTGTGGTGATAGTTGCACAACTCTAAGTGCACTTAAAGCCACCAAATTACACACTTTAAGAGGACCAATTGTATGGTATCTAAATTATATCTTGTTAAAGCCGTTTTTAAAGAAAAGTTAACTTTGATCTGACTGGCTTTGAGAGGGCCTTAGTAAAGCTGTTAAATAAGGTTAAATGGATAAAATGCATGTAGAAGGTACTCTGAAGGCACATGAGATATCAAAACACTTCATTTTATGTTTTTCCTTTTTTTTTTTTTGAGCATCTACTGTGTGTAAACATAGGGTCATCTTGGAAGCTGGAGATAAAGCAACTAATAATGCTGTGCTTCAAAAGACTCACTCTTTGGTTAAAGCTTTCACTCACGAGTTGCAAATTCTTTTCACTGAGTGTGTGTGTGTGTGTGTGTGTGTGTGTGTGCGCGCGCGCGCACCTCCTTGTATCCAGCCTATCATCATCCTCCTAATTATCATATGTTCACCTCTCTTTCTCACAACCAGCCTTTTAAATTCTCTTGCTAGATTACTGCAGTGGTCTTTAATTGATTTCTGTCCTTCACCCCTTTATCTGTTTCACAGTCAGATAAATCCTTTCAAAACCCTGATCTGTTGTGGCCAGTTCTTCTTAAAACCTTCCAAATGTTTCTCGATACTCTCAGCATAAAGACAAAACACCTCGTAGGCTATGCAGAATCCAGTCCTTACAGCCTCATGTTGTGCCCTGTTCCCTATTGTTCTATATTCCAGCCACACTGACCCCTTTTCATTTCCATATTTCTTCCTACACAGGACCTTTTCCTATTCTTTACCTAATCAGACTCTACTCAGTCTTCAGATTACATCTCTCTTCTCCAGGGAGTCCTTCGCTCCCTGACATCCCCATCTAGGTCAAATACTCCTACTTTAAGTTATCATGCCATCGTATCTATAACACACTTGAATGAATTACTTAGTGCACAGCCTTGAATTATTATTTTTTACTAATGAGGTTTTATTGCACTCTATTTCTTATAGGTGTTGGTTCTCTTAGGGGTAATGAGTAGGATATTAATTAGATTCATGATAAACAGGATTCTAGATGGTTTGACTAGACTGCCAGTCTAGAGGTAACATTTAATCTTTGTCTCAATGGAAAATTCTATACTGCCGTTAGGTGGTACAGGTTTTTCCTGCCATATATGTGACCCGATGGATTATGAAGCTGATTATTCTAGACAATTTAATGATACCACAATTTAAGTAGAAGATATTCAAAGAAGGGCAGAGAGTATTTTTCAGTGAGTGAATGACTGATGAGAAGAGGTAACCTATGTGTAAGATGACTTTATGGCTGAAATTATTGCCATAGTTTATAAAATTATGAGGTCTACATATAGACTTGTTCATTAAGTCTCAAAATACCAAAGTTAATGGCAAGGAAGAGAAAATGAAAAGGGCATATTTTTAGGGCTAAAAGTGAAGCACTCTTCACCCGAGGGGTGTGTTTCTCCGGAAGCTAAAGTGTTTAGATGATGTCATGGACAGCTAATCACAATTGTAGTAGGTGGCAGAGAATGTCTGGCATATGTATTAGTTATCCTTGTCTGTGTAACAAATTACTCCAACTCAGGAGCTTCAAACAACAAACACTTATCTCGTGATATCTGAGGGTCAAGAATCTGGCTTAGATTACTGGGTCCTCTGCCTCAGTCTCGGAGAAAGAGACAGTCAACACAAGTTCCAAGCAGGGCCAATTGGCTTCCAAGCTCACTCATAGTGTTGGCAGGATTCATTTCCTCATGGACATTTGGACTGGGGACCTCTGTCCCTCACTGCCGTTGGCCAGAGGCTTCCCTCCGTTTCTTGACCTATGGGTCTCTCTGTAGGGCAGCTCCCAGTATGGCAGCTGCCTTCCATCAGAGCAAGTGAACGAGAGAGGAAGAAAGGAAAGTAAAATGGAAGCCAGAGTCTTTTTGTAACCTATTCTCAGAAGTGGTGTCCCATACTTTGCTGAATTTTATTCATTAGAATAAAATTACTGAATCCAGCCTGTGCTCATGGGGAGACTTACACAGGGGCATGAATTCAAGAAGACTGGGACCACTGGGGGCACCTTAGAAGCTACCTTCTACATAATATGTACAAATCCTTTTGAAATCGACCCCCAAAAGGGTAATCGAGGGGGAAAAAAATCTTCTTTGTTACTGTCAGAAACCAAATCAGGAATTGGATGATGATCTAAATCTTGATCTAAATGATTATGGTACTAAGGTTATTTATGCCTTGATGTTTTTGAATTGTGAGCTATCATAAAGTAAGCTTTTCATCCCTCTACCATTTTAAATGATACTAAATTAACTTATCAGTTTTCTTTTTGGGTAGGCCCTGAAGGTTAAGTTGATAGTTTCTTTGCTGTGGGAATTTTGCTGAAATCAGGCTATGCAGACAAGTCTGCTACTCATATGGGCTTGGAAAGATTCTCTCGGATGCCAGAAATCCCACTGTTTAAATTAAAGAGTTACTTTTGTAAAAGAATTAGTACTGCTGAGTAGATTTATGTTAATCTCTGCAAACTATATTTGAATAATGAAAATGAATCTATTTTATGAACTTCCGTCTTTAGATTTTTTAGGACAACTGTGCAAAAATTTAAGGGAGGGAGTTCTCTTTGGGAGGAGTCTGTTGAGGAAGGAATCCAACCGGAGCTGTCATGAAAGTCACAGATGAGGAGGGGTCTTGGCAAGAAATGGAGAGGGAATTTGCAAATTGCAGTTGAGCAGATAGTTATGAATGGGGCTGCTCTTGTGCTTCCCAAGGAAAGTTCCTGAAATATTATATTCCTTTTTTGGGGGAAAGAAAAATGCATACAAATCTTTGCTGTGCTTATGTTTTCTGTCCTACCTCTGAAAATAAGCAAAGCACAAAAAGGCTTCCCTTGGTGATGAACTTGTTTAGAAATATTATCTTCAAAGAGCTCTCAATGTGAGCCAAAGTGTTCTTTGTATTAGTAAATCTGGGACAGCTTCATATGTGCCCTGGAAAGGAAACGAAACACGGTTATGATTCCTTTCATTTCAGTGCTGACAACGCAGACACCAAAAGGATACCTCATTGGCTGGATTAAGACTCAGACTTTGACCTTACCTGGTACAGGTGGTCATGTGCCGCATAACGTTGATGGAATTTCTATGTGATGGTGGTCACATAAGATTATAGTGGAAATGAAAAACTCATCTGAGCACCAAGTGACATCATAGCCTTTGCAATGTCTTAAAGCAACTGGATTACTGTTTTGTGCTGGTCTCAATCTGTCAATAGTAATGCTAAAGTTAGAAATACCTGGGGACACTCACGTGGGCCCTGGTGAGTTTCCCACAGACATCTCCCCTTTCTAAACTGTTGTTAACAGTGGACTGGCCCTCATGGTTTAGTTTATGATTGCAAGATGCCCCTTGGTGATAACTGTCTGAAGGAAGAAAAAGTTTATCACGTACAGGCCCTGGAGTGTACAAGGCATGATGAGGGCACATGTCAAGGTCTAGGGCAGAGGGAAAGAGTGCAAGGGCCTGGGGTTCTGATAATATTGGCGTCAAGGGTAGGGGCCTGGGATTTCAGGGGCTCTGTTGGTGAATTTAAAACAGGAATTTAAAGCATGGGAAGAGGAAAAAAACCAAATAGCCCAAATGGTCAGTTAATGAACTCAGCGGAGATCTCTAAAATGAAGAGGCCTCAGTGGAGAAAGAAGACAGTCTGCCTCTTTATCTAGTCGTGTGGCTGGCAATGTGTTTATTTTAGATAGTCTTCCTTGAAGCGGATGCCTTGGCCATCAAGGCTAAAGTGAGGCACTTGCATTAGAAAAAGAAAAGCCAGCTGTCAGGGCCAATGTAAACAAACCTGCTGCACAGCCGGTCTTATAAAAGTGTAGCATGTACAATTACAGTAGTAGGCTTTCCCATCTGGGTTTGCGTAGGTGCCCTCCTGATGTTCCCACAACCATGAAATTGCCTACCAACGCATTTCTCAGAACACATTTTTGTTGTTAAGCGGGTACATGACTATAGTGAATTTGAGAATCAGATTTGAAAGAAGAGCTTCAAATGTTTAAGCAAGTGAGAACCATTGAGTGTGGATTTGTTTAACACTGACTATGTATGATTAGTTTAATGGAAAGAATCTTATTCTTTAGAGAATCCAGTGGATTTCCTCTCCGCATTGGGATGTCCCCGTCATTACTTCTAAGTATGCCGCCCATGGCTGCCTTATAAGCAGTGATAACAGAAACTTGGTGTTTGGAAGAAAATATCATTCTCGGTAATCAGTTCATTAAGAGACATGTTACTACTCTGTTTAACAAATTAATGATATTTCAAGGAATTCTTAATTGCATTTTCAAAGCATGAAATCTTTGATATTTCTATGGCAACTGCATTTCCTTCTTGTGCCCTCCCTGATGCTGACCCTACCTCTGCTGTCCAAGAGAACAAAGTTGAAATGTGGCTGGCAGGCTTGTGGGGCAGGGGCAGCAGCTGAGTTGAGAGCAGGGGTCCCTTCACAGGCTCTTGCTCCTGGATGAGGAGAGGACCTGCTTCTGAGGAGTAGCCTGCTTGGGACCACTTTCCAGCTAGTTTGCCTTGGGAGCCATATGCCAGAGGGACCCAGGACCTTTTCGGCAGGTCACGGGTAGTCAAACCAAGACACATCTCAATAGTAGGGAGAGAGAGGAACTTGCAAGGAAACTGAGTTATCAGGTGTAGCCTGGGAGAAAGTGAAATGTGATCTTAGTGGGATGTCTTCATGGTACAAGATGAGCCAGCCCAGCCTACCAGGGCATGGTCCTTGCAGGTGAGCTTTGGGAGAAATGGTGCTGAGGTCCAGTTGGGGAGTTACCAGGGATTGTGCCTTGGAGCTGGAGTAGAAGGGACAGATGTTGTGGATGTAAAGGGAGGAGCCGCAGGGTTTGGCAAAGGACCAGGTTTGGAGAAGAGAGGACACTCAGAGGTCAGATGCTTTCTGGCAGATCCAGGCATTGCTTATCTGACTCTGGGACACATTGTGTGGTCTCTATCAGCTGAGCCTGTGGTTGGGACACAGAGTCGGGAGACTTTGTTTTTAATTTCACATATTTTGTATTCTAGCCTTAAGTATATTTTGGACAGGTGCCAATCAGGTGTGATCTGACAGATGAAAGCTTAACTTCTCAGAGTGCTGGTATTTTTCAATACAAATAATTGATACTAATCATCTGAAGCTAAATAGTTTATATGTATTTCTCAGCCTCTTTGAAATTGGAGAAGTGGGAGCGATTTGGAATTTTCCATAGTTTCAAAAGTACCTTACTACAAGGGTTATCACATGAGTATCTATTCACCAGGCATAGTACCCGAAGCACTCAACTAATACAGGGTTTTTCCCTTTTTATATAGAGAGATCAAGTCCTGGAAAACCTTAATTTATCCAAGGTCACAGACAATGGGCAATATAAACATTGTTCCAATTCAGGCCTATCTGATTTCAAAGCCTGTGTACTTCAAAATTGACATACTGTCTTTTTACCTCTTAATGTGTTTTGATTATTTCTTTATTGTAAGTTCAAAACTTAGCTATTTGCATTAACTTTGTTCTAGCTTTTGATCAGTTCTCACTACCTTTTAGTGGAATTAGCACAATATAGCATAACCATCTATTGTCTTTTTTTTTTCTGTTTTTGGTTAATTTCCTTTATCTTTTTCCTTCCCTTTTCTGATGCTTGCTTGTGTGTTTTTGTTTTGTTTTAGCTGGCAGTACTATTGGTAATTTGTTATGGGAAGAATTTATCATGTTCTCCTTCTCTCCTACCCTCCCTTCCTCTCTTTCTTCTTTTTCTTTCTCATTGTCTTTTTCTCTCTTTTCTTTGTCTTTTTAAAGTTTTAGTAGGAATTTGTACCTTTCAGTGATGTAGATTTTATTGCCTTCTTACTCAAGGTACTTTTGGTGCATCTTCTTGGTTGGATGCGGATTCTACATTCGATTTATCCATTGTCATTTTGGTTCTGCCACTATTATGACTGGTTTGGAAGAATGCTTTGCTTTTTTGTTGAAACATCTAAAGGTATGAATAGCAAATACCACTGAGGTCTCTTCCTTCCTGTATGAACCTCACCACCAGATGCTGCTTCATGCTGTGATGCTTAAAAGTCATAAAACACTGACATTATTCAAGGCATAGAGGGACTTTAAAGAAGGCTGATGGGAGAAAATACTTGTAGAAGGTTGTTACAGAATGATTTTTTCGTATCTTCCATTTGTAGAATGGTCTTACATTGCTTTTTGGTCTAAACACTTGTTTTTCTCTAATAGAATACAGATCCCATTTCATATATGGAGGTGCTGAGATTCAGAGAAATTCTGGGGTTCACTCCAGACCCTGCAAATCCACCTCTGTGCTTTGGGTCCCTGAAGTCTGCATTTTAACAACTTGCTCAGGTAAACATTTATGCACACTGAAATTTGAGAATTACTCTCTCAATAGGGAAGAAACCAGCATCTATGACTGATGCTGTCTCAGCAGCTCCAGATTTTCTACCCCAGCTCAGATAAAAAGAACACAAATACCCCTTCCTCTGTGAGGAGAAGGGGAAAGGATAGATATTGAGGGTTGTCATCTGCTGAAATGAGATGGATGAGAAGATGGAAAAACGAAAACAGCTGCTGTAAATGATAGTGCATCCACCAGGGTTGGATAGAAAGCCTGGGCAGTTTTAAAGAGCTAATTAGTGTTCTAAATTTTTCTTGTGGAGCCAATCAGCACATTTTTCTGTAATTTTCCAACAAGATGAGAGACATTGAACAGGGTAACTAGGCTCTGGGATTGGCTATTGTCTCTGGGAAAGTCATGGAAACAGGGACCCCAGTGTTTTGACGTGAGCATCACTCACATGGGATGGCCTCGAGGTCCCATCTGGACAAGGCGCCTTGTGAAGCCAGGATGAATAAGATGGAGTGAGGTAATAGAGGGCGAGTCAGGGAACCACCGATGATGAAGATGAAGGGCAGGACCTATAAGAATAAGGAAGTAGACAAGTGGGTAAATAGAAAGCTTTATTCAGAGATTTGGAAGCCCGAATCTCAAAGGTGGAGTATTTCTAGGTAGTGATAAGGTCTGAGGTATGGTGGGGCTTGTGTGTGGTTGAGGTGGAACACAGGTGAAAACTTCAGATGCAGGAAGAATTCTCTGAGCTGTGCCATTGGGTGTTCACAGTGTCATCCATAGTCTTCTGTAAGCTTCAGATCAGGGGTAGGTATGGGAGAAGCACAGTGATTGTGGCAAGAAAGGAAGGTCCTGGAGGTCAGAAGTATGACAGGGTTGGAGTGAGACAGGAGTGAGGTGTGGGGAGAGGTCTTGGAAGAGAGGTGATAGGACATAGCCTGGAACAAAGAAAGTTTAACTAGAGTGGTGACGAGCCTGTCATCTTTGGGCCAGTGAGTTAAGGAAATAGGAGGGACAACCACCTCTGGTTTATGAGAAGAGGTGTTATGAAGGAAAAGCCAGATTTCCCCTAAGATGAGTGGGTGGGGAAAGTGAGAAAAAAAGTTGAGAATATAGGAGAATTATGTTTTTACAACAGGTCAAGAGTTCCAGAGGCACATGGGAAGGAACTGGTAAATTGTGAGTATGTCTAATGAGGAGCAGGAGAGATGACTATATCCAAGAGTGTTTACGGGTCAGCACTTCCATCAGAGTTAAGTAGGAGACTAAAACCATTGCAAAAGCAAGTTTAGATTTATTAAGCTATGGTAGGAACCCATTAGAGATCTTCTGTTACTAATTTATTACTAATTCATTAGCTGTGGCATACATTTTAAGCCCTTGCGACCTAGAGTAAAACAATTTTATGTCATGTTTCCAGATATCTATGTGATGATGTACAGAAGTGTGCATGTGTCTAACTAAACAACAGAGATTCATAAAGCGATACTTAGCCCTTACTAAATGCAGCATGCTCTGACATTTACTGCTCTAATTCATTTTCTCAGAAAACGCTGATTGCGATTCGTTGTGTTGATTTCATGGAGCATGCAGGGATCAGCCTGCAGCTGGACAGACATGCTTACACTATCTTGAGCCTGCCTTGGTAATGTGTTAGATGCTGTTTCTTCGTCATCTCTTGGTTGAAAGATATTAATTTTGTGCATCTAGATTATACTTAGGACTTATCGTATGGTCAGGGAGAAGCCAGGAAGTCATGTTTGATCAAGTCTTTCCTGCTTAAAACCTTTACTGGCTCTACATTGCCTGTTCAATTCAAATGGCACCTCCTTAGCCTAGCACAGCGGCCCACACTAGTATTACTCTTTTGAAGTTTTCCTATGGTTTATCATTCCTTCTTTGGTTTTGCCTTAGGCCCTTGTTCTGCTTCCATTGTACTCAGTCCACTTTATGATAACTTTACTACATGTTGCCCTTTCCTAGCTGTCAGAAGCTCCTTGGAGAAGATGTTCTGACTCTCAGTACCCCCAGGGCCTAGAACAGAGCCTGGCACAGATTGGGATTAGGATGGTTTGCCTGAGCGAATGATGTTGTGATCTCATAATCCCTGCCTTAGATCTTTGTTCAGTGTGGTTTGGCCTAGAGGGGCCTTGTAAGGGGCCCTAATTCTCTCCATTGATTAACTCTTGCTGATAACAGATGATTTTCACTGCTAAATCACAGGGGTCCCTTTGGGGAACACAGCCCAGCTGACAGTGCTTGGACATTTTGTTATGAAAATGGTGGTCTCAAAATTGCTGAACTCACCTTCAACAGACATTGAGTGGGCCATGTCCCATGCCTCTCACAGTTTTGGACATCACGGGATTGGGTATTGCTCACCTTTTCATTTCAGTAGAGTAATTTGTCTAGTGGCTTCTCTGTGTTCATGACATGAAATGGAAATGTTAAAAGACCTTTGCAAATACAGACTTCTACCCCTGACGATGTGTTCTGCACAAAAAGATTTAAACAGGCTTTTCGTGGCTCAAAACTGATGAAAATCTAAAATGTACCAACGAGACAGACTTAAGGATAATGAGCAGAGAGTCAGCAAACTTCAGTGATGAATGGAGCTGGTTAGAAATCCAGCGGCTAAGTCAGACCATAAAATACATTCATTTTCGTGGTATAACTTGTATGTGTTGACTTTGAGAAACTGATAGACAAAATGAGTAGATAGAACATTATTTTCTTGTTCCTGGTGTACCTCCCAGGCGGTGGACAGAGAACAAAGAGGAAGTGGTCAGGTTCAGTCTGGGAGGGAAGAGATGACATGGTTTCTAGTAGCAACATTAAAAAATAGAAGCAGGTGAGTCATTTTAATATTTTTTATTTAACCCAGTGTATCCAAAATATCATTTAAGTATGTAACCAATGTACAAAACTTTAATGAGATATATTGCTGTCTTTGTCCCTGTAGTACAGGTATATCTCAATTCAGAGTAGCTGCCCATCAAGCATTCAGTAGTTACATAGGACCAAGGGGCTACCATACCGGAAGGGACAGGCCCTTGATGCTTGACCTTTAGTCTGTGGGGTCCTCAGAAGGACTTCTGATTGTGCCAAGCAAAACGAGAAAGAGTGCAGAGGTAGTTCTGTTTTGTGTACAGTAGAGCAAAATAAAGCTTTAAGAGAATCTCTGATGGTCTCTTGTTTCGTCTATGAAGTTTAGTAACCAAAAGGGATGTGGGTAAGGTGGTGCTCAGAAAGTCACCTGTTGGTCAACAGGCTTTTCTGCGGGCAGCAAATTTGCAATGCTTTTTTGCTTCTCTCTTATTTAATAAAAGACTATATGAACTGTGACAAAATCAGCTGTCTTATTTTTAGACTCAATGGAATTAAATTAAGACCTGCCCACATCGCTTAATTTTACAAGGGGGTGGTGGTGGAAGGAGGAGGGGTTGAGTAGTCCAAACATAGAGAAGAAGGAAGTAGGCCTGATATCGACATTTCAATACCCGGGACTGAAAACAAAGTGTCTGCTGTTACAAAAGCCAGGAAGGATGCTCTCTTTCTACCCGGGCAAACATTTTCTAAATTTTATTCACTGGAAGGAAGATTCATTGTGTATAACTGCAGAAACAATAGAAAATACAGTTTCTTGGTTATCAGAGAAGCATTATTTAAATAAAATTAACCGGCTTGGTGTTTTGAGTTGGAAGTGACATTCTGGTTTTGTTCTTCTCAGTGTATGAACCATAGTTGATTTCTTTTCCCTCATCCTGGCTCAGTATCAGAGTGACCTTGAGCTGAGCATGATCTCAATGTGTCAGCCTCCTTGTGAAATGGATCCAGGAATACCTTTGACACCTACATCGTAGCCTTATAATGTGAAAAGCAGGCTGAGAATCAAGCATTATATTGGTGTAAATTATAAAGTGTTGAAACCGGGAACAAAATACCTCTTAAACTTCATTGTTTATTACAAAAACATTTTCGGCAGTAGGAACAGCTGTGAATCAGGCGTCTCAACTTAATTAGAGTCAAAGAATGTGTGCCTTCAGCTGCTTTTTTGTGATACTGTTTGCACATTGACTTCCTGTCTAGCTTAAATAGAGGTGGAGTAGGTTTATGCAGGGAAGAATGAGTACATCTGAACAATCTAGAAGTGGAATCTTCTTCCTGTAAGCAGTATTTTCAATACCAGATACAGGCCCCTCTTTTATAGCATAAGGAGAGCGCGAAATTGCTTTTTGAACCCGGATAGACACATTGGTTAATTATACCTTTTCACAATAAAGCATCCATTGAGAAAGTACTTTGACCAATGTTGGCATAGAAAATCCAGCTTTTAAATAAATGTAATTCATACTGGAAAGATCATCAAAATTATGATGGTTAAAAATGTTGACCCCTTGACCTGCCATCTTGAGCAGAACTGGAAGCTAATCATTGGCTGTTAGGAGCGACTTGGGCAGCAGGTAAACTGGACTTCTTTGAGTCAGGTGCGTAAAGCATCTTTTCTGAAATAAATCTGAAATCAAGCCCATTTAGGCTCACCTCAGCTCTCCCACTCCCCCTTAGGTCAAGCGTAACTGTATACCTGCTCTTCCCAAGCCCCAGTCTTGAAATTGTGGCCCCTTATGCTAGTCCTGATGCCTGTTCTCTCCACCCCACCCATGCTGATGAAGCAGAATTGGGAAGTTGGGGAGAGGACCTTAAATAGATAACTCCTTAGCCCTCAGAGGCCCTCCAGGATGGGCAAGGATCAATGGAATAATAATAAATGCTTTGCCATCCTCTTGTGAAACATTCTAGAATTAGGCATTGTGGTTATTTTATTTAAGTAATGGGGGGTTACAGTGTTGGTAGAGGAAAGAAACCTGCCTGCAATTAGGAATTAGGAATGCAAGTTTTTTGAGGACATAGACGGACTCATTGATTATAGTTCCTTCTGTCATTCTCTAGGACATCTGTTTTCCAGCAGGGTCTCGTCAAAGGTATGGTGCTTAAAATACTTCCAGATTGGGCTCCAGATGTTGTGTTGGATGGGTCTTGCTTTAAAACTTAAACTTAAGCCCCAAAGAAAGAGCAAACTAAAAGTTCAAAGAACCCCCAGAAGAGTATGTCATTTCATGTGCTATAAGGGCTTATGGGGGCCGCTTCATCCAGGTGCTAACATTATCTTTGGTTTATTGGAATAATCAAGTCCAGCTGCCATCATAGGTATGGGTGGGGCAGATTGTGACAGGTGGCTCTGGAAAGTCCCTCAGGTAAGGAGGGATAGATCTGGAATTTAACTGGTTTCTTTCCACCTGCTCTATGCTTTTTTCCCAATCCTGAGTACCACGTGCTCATTCCTTTCTGGGATGTTTCCCCATCTCATTGGTAGATGTCTGCATAGGAAGTGAGTTCTCTTCAGCTCTATCCCATGAAGCAGTGGGTAAATACATCAGACTTATAAAGTGCTTTAAATTAAAAAAAAAAAATGTTTTAACTCTTTTTCCCTTTAGCACTAAGGTAGGTTGCTGATGTTTAAAGATGCAAGAAAACTAAAGTAATTTTCAGCGCCCAGGCCAGAATCCATTTCTCTAGATGATGATGCTTCCTGTATAAGTATCTTTTTGTGAAACATTTTGAGCCCTTTTGATACATACAGGTTTATTACACAACACACATATACATAGACACATACAACCAGACACTATCTGTTATAGCTTTGAAATGCTTTTACATTAGTCATAAGTTCTGATTTCCTGTGGTATGGTAGGGAAAGTATTTTTCTTTTGCTACATTTGAATTGCAGGAGTGAGTAAACAAATCTTAAGAGTTTTCCTTGAGTGGTTGTTTCGTTTTGTTTGTTTTAGTGAAAACTACCTAGTATTCAAATATGCATTGGTTCGTTCTTAAAGCCCTCAGTGTGGGTTCCTAGTGTTTGGGGTTTTTATAGAAATCACTTCTCTGCGTAATAGAAGCACCTGAGTGTCAGAGCAGTTCTGGGCAGATCCCGGAGCGTCTCCCTGTTGTCCCTGGCCAGGCCCTCCTACTCGTGCCCAGGGGGTGGCTCCAGTGAGGGAGCAGGCATGTGCTATCAGTCACTTCCTCTTCTCTGTTGCTTCTAGATTGGGGATGGCAGGTGTGATCTTTTCCAATTGTCTTTAGGTATTTGATGTATTTAAAGTAAATTTTAACCTTGAGTCATAATGTTGAGTTTCTCACAGCATCATAGGAAGATTATCAATGATTACCCGAGGACAAATACGTTTTCTCGTTTTAGTCTTTGGTGGTATATTTTTGTGAAAACTTGGTCCTAATGTTTAAAATTGCCTCTTTCTCTCCTCAAAAATCCAGCCATGGCCAAGTCTGTGAGAGTTGCTATGGTAACTTTGGAGAAATTGAGAATGCATACTAATGCAAAGACCAATATGCTTGAATGGTAGATTGCATTTAAATGTAGAGGAAGAATTAGCTTTGGTATAAAGATATTTGGCTGAATCTCCACGGAAAAAGTTGGCAAGGACAAAAAAATATAAAAGGTTTATAGCTTGATTAGCTTATCATGGAAATTTTTAAATAAAATAAAATAGTTTAAATAAAATAAATCTCATTTGGTTACATTTTGTCCTATATGGAAATAGTATCAGTCTAGATTCTGCTCAGATCTACAAACATGGATTTAAAGTTCTGCTCAATTTCTCTCCTTCCCCTAATGTGATTTTACCTATAGAATATTAGCTTACAATGTGAGTCGTATTTCAGGCTTCTCTTAATATACTGCTTTATGTTTGAAATAAACTCATATTGTCCCCCTGAAACATAAATTTCATCAGTTTCAGGCCCTGTGGCACAATTATCATCACGTTAGATGCTTCTCTTTCTCTTTGACCAAGTATTGCTGCACACCGATTAATTGATTGGGTGGAAGTTTCCTAAATGAATATTTTTCCAATTATCTGGAATTTTGACGTATTATTGGCCTTGGCAGCACAGAGGAGTATTACAATTCAGTGATTTTTTTAAAAAGGAATTTCTTAAGTAGAATGAATGTTATCACAATCTCAAGTGACAAACACCCATGTAAAAGAAGCTGACGATGTATTTTGAATACTACATAAAAGATGATTGAATTTAAATTTCCTCCAAAGTAACTTACTATTTTGCCACTGTAGTCACCATTATGAGCTCACTTATAAGTGCTTAGTTCTTTTCTGTTTATTGTTTTTTTTTCTCATGCCTGTCCTAAGCACATTTTCTCACCTGTAAGGTTCATAGTGATCATTTAACTTATCTACCTGGAATATAAAATGTTTAACTTTTTATTTAGTCACCAGCATTTATCTTAACTGAGTGCATACTCCATGCCAGACACCATTCTAGGCACCATGAAAGCAGTTGTGCTGTTTTTACTCACTGTGACTGGTGCGTGTATATGTTTGTGCTTATTTGTATTCAGTATTGTCGGTTTGAAGGTGGGGCAGTTAATATCACTCTAAGACAAATGTTTAGCTTTTTAGTAGTATTTATTAATTAAGGTTGGTTTTATTTACGCACTGCTATGTAGAGCTGAATTTGAGGATGGTGGAAACCAGCCGTTGAAGGCTCAGAATGGTTAGACTCCCTTACGTGGCACTTTTCGGAACACGACCCAGGGTCCCCTCAGCTCGGCATGTGGGTGCGCTTTCTGCGCTATGGGATCAGACAGTGGAAGGCAGGGAGTTTTTTCTTCTGTGGTGTCAGAAATAATCTCATGTTCTTAAACCGTACTCTTTATATGATTGTGGATTAGTTTCAGGGAAATTAGGTGAAAATCCTGATTTCTTCCTTTTTGTGATTTTTGTTGATGTGTAAGCCCGGAGATGAAGCAACTTAAAATGGACCAGTCAGTGAGGATGTTTTTATAATAATGAATGCTATGCAGATATACATAGTACTAACCTGTGATGGCTGGAAATTGAACAGCTATTTTGCCTGGAAAATGGAGTTTTTAATCTGAGTGGCATCGTGCTCATCTAAAAAATTGTACTGCTATTACTGAAGGGGGCCGATGGGTATTAGGTAGGTGATTAGCAGCTCTGCCTCAACCTCACCGTTACCACCGCCAGCCTCGTCAGGGGCTGGGGATTCCACTGTGAATGACACATACAGCCCACCCTTGTGGATCCCACGACAAAGAATTGCACAGATAAGGGCACTAAGTTAGCATATAAGAGGGAGACCTACACTGGACTGAAGGCTAACAAGAACAGCAAGATTTCACTGAAAAGTATGTGTTTTTGAAATCTGACTGTTAGTTGGTGGTTTAAAAATTAATGGTTGGTAAGGGTAGGTACATGGTAGATGTGCCATTTATATAATTGAGGAAGATACAACTCGGTGAGATATTTGTTAATCAACCAACTTTGCATAGTTAGTCTCCCTCACAGCTGGCTTCCTCATCATGGAAAAACAGAGCAAGCTTAAGTCACTTGTATGTAATAACTACTGTCTGCAAAGAACGTTATGGTCCCTTTATTCCTCAGAGAACCCTGTGAAGTAATACAAGTGATTCTTCAGTTAGTTTATGTTCTTACAAGAACACAGAGATCATCTCCCCAGCATCAGTTTACATGCCTGATTTTGTTCTGTTAAAATATTACCAATCCAACCTTCTCAAATTTCAGTCTAATGTCAGTTAAAATAGTAAGTTATCATCTGGATGTATAAACATAAATGTTGTCTTTGCTATCTGTCAGTCTTCAACATTTGCTTGGTGGCCGTTCTGTGAAGTAAGCATAAAATTTGTCTTCACAGAAATGTTGGGAAGATAAAGTGAGAATTTTTGGAAAATGTGTGTTAGCTATGAGAATGTAGTTTACAACCAGTCTTAATTTGTACTGTGTATCTTTTGGGAAAATTTTACTCTTAACTGTTTAAGCACACACACACACACACACATACACACACGCACACACATTTTGAACAGTTCTACATAATGGCTCCTGAAGATACCAGGTTTTAACCCCTGAAGCCCTATTCAGAAGAAAAAAAAAAAAATCCTTGCAGATGTGATTAAATTAAGGATCTTGAGATGGGAGATTTTCTTGGATTATCGGAGTGGGCCCCCAGTTTAGTCACAAGCATCTTGTAAGGAAGCCAGAAAGAGGAAAAGGCAGCCACACACAGAGGAAGGGACTTACTTGAGTGATGTAACGAGAATCTTAGCTAATCGTAGTTCTCTACTTTTCAGGAATTTAGTGTCTTGACTTCCAGCTTTCAGAAAGTTCAGGGTTGTTTGTTGTGTGCAAGGGTGTCTATTACACCACTCGCTTCTGGTGAGGACGCGATATCATGGGGCTCCCCTCAAGAACCAAAAACCCAAAGCTGACCTGAAGCAATGATTTAGAAAACACATCCAAATGCTCAAACACGTGGATGGTATCCAGTGTTTTCAAAATTCAAAATGATGGAACCATATTGGGAAATCTTAAGACTAGAGAGGGAGGAAGCTGTATCAGGCCCGAGCCAGAAAGGAGTTCTGGGCTCTGTGACTTGCAAGGAGGCAGGAGCCTGGTCTCACATCTGGGGGCCACTCTTCTCTAACAGCGTGATATTGAATAACAACCAAACCTTTTATCACTGGTTTCTTAATGGAAGAGGAGGAGGGGTAACACCCACATCATAAGGCTGCTGGGAAGACTTGATGTAACAATGGATATAAAAACTGTTGTAGCAGTTTGCACATGGTTTCCTTAGGGAGTTGGTGTTTAATTCTTGTCAGTTCCTAATCTCCATTTAAATTCTTATAAACATGAGGTAAAAGTAAGGAGAAATTCTTGTTAGTGAGAAATTACTCTTCAGTACTAAGCTATCCATGACACTTGTTTCTTGTTTCTTAATCACATCTAAGGCCAAACCTTTATCTTTTATAGATTAAGTGTTCTCTTTTTAATAATTATCAATTGGTAACCTCAGAGGAAAAAAACAATCTATAATGAATACCTATGTTTTAAGATTGGTATAAGGTAGTAAGGTAGGATCTAACTCAATAATTGCCCTATAAAGGATTCTCTGGTTCTGGATGACAAATAAAATTATTCTGGTTTGCAAACATTCTATTTTAGGGAAAGAGAAGAGAAACTGAAATTCAATAATTCATCTTTCTGGAATCTATCATGCTTGTGAAAAAAATATTTGTGGAAACAGTTTAAGGTTTTGCTTCAGTAAGGGAAGTGTGAAGGTACAAGGTACACGTTGCCTCAGAGGAAAGGTGGTAGGTTTACCCTTTCCAGCATTGCAGACTAATCCATCAGCCGCACCTTGGCTTTACAATGAGAGGCAAAAGTCTCTGCTTTCAGATTCTCTTGGTGTGTGGATTTGGAAGGGACGGATGAGAGCTAATGAATATCATACCTTGAAAGGCAAGCCCCCAGCTTGGTTTTACATCCATTTGTTACATCTAGTCCCACAGCAGTCCTAGGATGTAGGCGTTATTCCCCACTTCAGTTAGAAAACAAAAATTGAGGTTTGATAATCATTCAAGGTCATATGACTGGAAAAGAACAATCCCTAGATGTGAGGTCAGACTTCCATCTCTTAGCCCTCCACGGTGTCCTCGACTCCTTTCCAGCTTGGGCCCGACACAGCTTCGATCCTTACTCCCTCTATGACTCTTAGTGGCAGACTTGCAAGAAACCTACATTTTAACAGTTTGGTCTATGGATAAACCGTTCTAGAGACTATATGCCTGGTGGGAGCGGAAAGTCCTCTGCATTCCAAATGCCATGCACAGTCCTTGTAGGGAGTGGCACTTGCTTCTATGTTTCCTGTTTTAAACTATATCGTTTTGTCTTCTAAATCTCGCTTCTTTCTTTTCTGCCGTTTCTCAGGTCAAGAAGTGGCTTTTTATAGGAAGACTTCCTTTGCTAATTAAGATGGCCTTTCACTTTTCTCTCTGACCTCTTCCACAGACAGTTTTTGAAAATAATACTCTATCTTGATAAAATTCAGTCGAGCCCATTAGAGGTTGAATTAAGCTATTGTTTTCATGAGGATTATTTCTGACTCTGATTTCTCATTTCCCCCTTACCCGCATTCCCATTCTCACACATACACACCGCACATACCACACTCACACCACTCATCTTCAAGATGAGTCACTTTAAAATGAGACTGTTAATCCGGCTACAAAGAAATTTCTTAGCTCTTTATATACCCTATAAAGAGAGCTCTGTCGTCAGCCCACCCTGGTATTTCAAATGTACACCTCAAACTTGAGTGTACTGGTTGGAAATAACAGTTCATTCTAAGCAGTATTTTTCATTGAAATGTTAATTGCCTTATACCCATTCTCATTCTTGTAGAATTCCAAGAAAGAAACAGGTTTTATATTACAGGCCTTGAAAAGAAAAAATTTTCTCCTCATGTCTCTTTTTTAAATCTATGACAAGATTGAAGGTGTTTTATTTAGGCAGCTCTGGTCCACTATAGGGGTTTGCATACCTAACAATGTAAAATATTCACAGGGATTTTACCATTATGATTGTTAGTAATTCGAGGGAAGAAAGATGACTTTGTACCTGAATTTAATTCCTGAAATTAATAAGCCACCATCACCCCGGAATGCCAATTTTCTTTTCAGTTGTTCCTTCATCTACTTGTGAACTACATTAAGAGATTTATCAAATAGTGGTTTCAATCTAAAAATAAAATAAATGCCTCAGGACTTAATGTCCTATGTTTGGAGTGCTTTTAGAGAGCATTAGGACTTGTAAGCAGTGAGGTGGGCATGGAGGGAAGAAAAGATTCAATAATAATGGCATAAGACTTCAAAGTACCACTCAAGTGGCCAAAAATGTGGCCTAAAGCATAATAGAGGCCCTAAGAAAAAAGCTATTTTGTTGTTGTAATAGCTCGCTGGCACTGTATATATTATAGGTCCTTTTAAAACTTTCCTACTGAATACTACTTTATTCCTATTATGACTTTCAAACGCAACCATTTTAAAATCCTACCGAATCTGTGAGGCAGAATATATTTAAGATGCACAGATTCTGTTAAAAGGCCCTCGTGGTACCAAAGAGCTGAACAGCCTTGAGCATTTTTCTTTAAATATGTGAATTTAAAAGTGTATTCCTTAGCATCTCTGAAAGAAAAGCCCAGTAAAAGGAATATAACATTTAGAATATATAGCATTTGAGATTTTCATCCCTTATTTTTTAAGACCTTGGGCTTCTCAGTTGGAATCTTTCAATGGCATTTTCACATATTTATGTGGTAGTGAGTGTGATATTAGTATGTGCTTTAAAACACCCTCATTTCCTCTACTTCCACTGTTTGCTTTCTGTCTTGCATGCGGTCCTTGCCATGTTCTATGTTGGGTATGTATGGGTATGAGGAAACCATTCGTGTTACTGTCGCTGCTTCCCCCATGGTCAGCACTGATTGCATGTGTGCTTTAATATGTTTTCTAAACTTTGAAAAGTCTTGTTAGGTGGAATATATTAGGAGACTGGGGAAGGTACATTTTTTTCTCATGCATTTTTTATTTAAAAAAAAAAAACAGGGTTATAGTGTCATCTGTTTGCAAAAACGTGCAAGGTTCTGTCTTACAATGTTTCTCACCGTAGTAGATGTGCTGCCGAAGCGAGTGTTGTTTCTCATCTTTCCATCACTTAGCTCTTTGTATCCTGGTACATACTTGAGCCTTTGACAGTCATCGACAGACATCTGGCTCCCATAGGTTGTCCCATCCCCCTTTCCTACTCTCCCACATACCTCCTACCTTAAGGCAGTGTGAGCTTTTTGTGGTTTTCTGCCCACTTTGTGTGCCTCTGAACACGCAGTCCCCTCTGCTTCTAATGTCCCTCCTCTCCCTTCTTGCATGACTAACTCCGACATGTCCCTTAGGACGTTTGAGTTGGGCCTTCGCCTTCAGAAGTTCACCCTGTGTTTTTTTTTTTTTCACTTCCCCCTCCCACAGCTCCACACACATAGTATTTCTTATTTGCTTCCTCTTAGACTCCTATAACACATGATATACCTTTCTTAACCCTTTCTGCACTGGGCGTTCACTGTTGACTTGCTCACCTGCCATCCTTCCCCAATCCCATGGTCCCTTCAGACATCCATATAACAAAGCCTGTAGTAAGACACAACACTGTTCATTACCTTGAGATAACCTCACAAGAGCAGGTCGTTAAATACCACCAACTGTGTGACTCCTTTAAGGCTGTGAAAGGGAATTCAGAGTTTGAGATGCATCTGGCTGCAATAGTTCTTAGATTGGGGAATGAAGTCTTGCTTTCCTGGAAAGTTGCTGTGCTGGTAAGCAGAGGTGCTGTAAAATGAGTCAAAGCAACACAAACCTGTGACCTGTGCTCAGGTTCGCTCTCACCTGAGTGTGAGTTGTGGGAAATGGCTCATGCCTCCTGCCCCGAGGTCAGGGTGGGAGCAATCACCTTGGGTGCAGAGGCCAGAGAGATAAAGTAGTCCCCTTCATCTTCTTGAGGGACCCTATATGTACTATTTTTTTTTCTGTACGTACATACCTATGATAAAGTTTGTAAATTAAACACAGTAAGAGATTAATAATAACTAATAATAAAATAGAACAATTATGACAACATACCATAATAAAAGTTACGTGAATGTGGTCTCTCTCAAAATATCTTGTTGTACTGTACTCACCTTTTCATGTAATTAAAGCTCTTTGCAGCTTCTCTTTGGTATATCTGAATTGCCAGCATCACTACTCTTGTGCTTTGGGGCCACTAGTAAGTGAAATAAGGGTTCCTTGAACACAAGCACTGCGATACTGCATCAGTGTATCTGCTAACCAAGAGGGATACCAAGTGACTAATGGGTGGGGAGCGTGTATGATGGAGATGCTGAACAACGGGATGATTCACTTCCTGGGGCAGGATGGAGCGGGATGGTTTGAGATCTCATCATGATGCTCAGAACAGCATGCAATTTAAAACTGAAGAATTTTTTATTTCTAGAATTTTCCACTTAACATTTTCGGACCATGGTTGACTGTGGGTAACTGAAACCATGGAAAGCAAACTCGTGGATAAGCGTGGGGATAACTGTATTGCTTTGGAATGAACAGAATTTCTATAAGCTGTGGGAGAGGAAGGGGAGGGAGCACAAGGAAAAGATTAGCATCAAGAAGGGGCAAGGTATTTGGGCAAGAGATTGGAGCATAGATTTTCTGTTCTGGATTTATCAGTGGGAGGGAACATGGCAAGATATTGGAGAAGCTGGTTATAGAGAGCCGTCACTGTTGGGCTGAGATGTTTGGCGCTATCCTGAGATGCAGAGGAGTGTTTGAAGGTTTCAGAGCTGCTCAGTGATAGAAGCACAGAGTTTTAATGGCCAGAGGGGAGGGAGACTGAGCAGGAAGGAAAGCTCTTGAATAGTCTAGGTGGGACACATCCCAACTCAAGACAGCATGAGTCCACAATTCACTCAGTCAACAAAACTGAGTCCTGAGTTGCAGGCAATAGGAATTCAAAGGTAAGTAAAATAGGATCCCTTCACAAGAAAAGGCTGTGAAATCAAAAACCACCTCAGTAGTCATGTCGATAGGGAAAACTGCAACCTAAAGGCGAATGCATGGGTGGTGACAGGGTATTAGTTCATTGATATGAGCTGAGGCAAGGTTGCAGAATGCTAAAATTACAAATTGCAGATTTAGCCTTTGTTCACAATGAAATGAATAATCCCTCTGTAAACTACTGTAGTAGCTTCTGCCAGGAGTCTTCCTGATGTTATTGGCTTCAATCCCTTTCAACCGGTCTCCCTGCTTCTTCCTTTAGCAGCCAGAGTGATCCTTTTCAATCACAAGTCAGATTATGTTACATCTGGCCCCCAAACCCCATAGCAGCTTCTGTCTCACCCAAGGCAAAAGCCAAAGTCTTCACAGGGGTCCACAGGGCACCCCCACCATCACCTCTCTGGTCTCATCTCCTCCTGCTCTGGGTACCCTGGCCTCCTTGCCGTTCCTCAGGTAGGCCTAGAATGCTTTCCCTTGCCCCTGTATATCTCCAGGTCTGACCTCTCACCTCCTTTAAGTCTGCTCGGATGTCACTTTGAAATCTCAACCCGTCCCCAAACCCCACCTATGGCCCTGACCCATGGCGACCATCCCCTTCCTTCTAACTCTACTCTACCATTTTTTTTTGTCCACGACACTAATTACATTAAAAAACAATACATGATTTTTTTATTATTATTATTATTATTATTATTATTTCATTTATTTTCTTGTATGACCCCTCCTCACTGCCCCACCTCCCCTCATAATAGGCTCTTTAAGGGCAGGAGTCTTCATCTGCTATGTTAACTGATACATCACAAATGTTTAGAACGGTGCCTGGTACAAAGTAGAAGCTCAGTAAATATTTGTTGAATGAATTATGATAATAAACCTGGTTCACTTCCCCCACCCCCATAAAATGGATTTTGGTTGTAGGAAAGAATGCTTGATCTTGTCACATCTAAATCTTCTGTATTTTACCTAATTTTTGTTTGTTTTTTTCAAATGAACTATTTTCTGAGATTTTGAGAGCAGAGTTTTGTCTTTTTAATGCAGTAAGTAGAGGAGAAAACTTGAGTCTTTTCAAATAAAAGAGTCCATTCACACTATATTATAGAAGACTTGTGGTCTGCAAGGCTGAATGGACTTTACTACAAAAATCTGGCAATGCCAGAAATAAGGTCCTCTGCTTCTCTGGCTTATGTTCCCTGGATGTGTTTCAGTTATTCCTGACAACAGTGATGAGTTCTCCACCATAACTGTCTTGGGGAATATTTCAGTTACTCCCACAATTGTATATGCCCCTTACCATTCCATTACCTCGTAATTCTTTTTTTTCCTCCTCTTTAGTTCCCCTTCCACCACCCTCCACCCCTGACCCACGGATGTTGCCATTTCCCCTTAAGAACTGGATCTCTGAAGGCGTGTGTCCCCTCCCACACGCTTGTGGCATGCACCCATGGCCTAGCACACCTGGGATATGGTCCATGGCTCCACCTGGCGTGTGAACCCAGGACCTTCTGCGTGCAAAGCAGACGTGCTAACCACTGCACTATAGAGCCACCCCACCTCTTAATTCTTAAACACCACCCACACACACTCCTCTTCTCCCCCACTCCTCACACACACACACACACACACAAACAAACATATGATAGGATACAAGGTGGAGAAAGAATAATTGCAAAAAAGTACAATAGTTTGAGGGTTCGGTTTTTTTGTTTCTTTCTTGTTCACCCAACCTGTTTTTTTCTTCCCATGCACAAGTGCATTGACACAGTCAAACACACAAAAAAAGGCGTTGAAGAAAATTTAGGAAGTCATAATAGATAACTTGGAGATTTACAAATTTACAGGTAACTTTAAGTTAGGTAGCCTGCCAGCTTATAAAATAACTTCCAAAGGTGAGTTATTGCAACCTCTCTAGATTCTCAGCTGGAAAAGTTCCTTGTAGACACTTATTTTTCTAAGAGGGGAAATTCCTTTTTTCTAAGAGTAATTTTTATACCTTTGTATTGCATATCTAATTTCTCAATGAGGATGATATCTCCCCACGGGGAACCAAAATTGGTCTTGTGAGGCAAAAACATTTTATTCTTTTTATGTATAAAGCATAGATACATATACAGTACATAAATAAATATATACTATATCTATGATACTAAAATCTCATGGAAAGGGAATTATTTTAAAAAAAAAGTCTCAAAAACTCTTGGGAGTGGGGACAATAATGAAAATATTTTTGCATAACCCTAGTCAAAGTATACACAGAGGCACCAGCGTAGAGCACAAATAGTCTGTTCTGGACTTTCATGCTTTTGGACTGGGGAAAAAGTTATTTTCGTAGTTTAGTAGTGAGCTGAGTCCAAGGGCATGCACCTGTTAGCAGAACACAGGTTTATCTATCAGGCTCCTTTTGGTTGAAGGGACAGAATTGCTCAGATTGCTTCAGACCCTGAAGAGCCTAGTGAAGGACTAGCAGGCAGGAGTAGGACGTGGGAGCGTGAAGGGTGTTTGCAACGTCTAGCGTAAGTTATCTCCCCCAGAAGCAGCAGGTTCTTTATTCTTTACATCTCAGCCAATGATGAGCTCCTTTTGAGCTCCTGGGATTTTTTTCTACTTTAAGTCCTCCTTCTAACTCAACAGTCCTCTCCCCATTTCTGTGACAAAGTCCTGGGAGAGAATCTAGACCACTAAGTCCTGCCATTTTCATTTGAGCGGAGCTGAACGCAGGGGCCGTGCTAACAGACCTCTGGCCACTGAAGGTGGGCCGTCCTGGGTCAGCTGCTGTGTCAGCCTCATTAGGGTGGGATTTGGACATAGCTGCCTGTGCCTGAGGAATTTTCTGAGGCTACTTCTCTGAAGTTTGTGGCCAGAATTCCCTGTGAACACAGATTTCTGAGGAGTGAGGAGGGGCATCCTCAGGCCTCACCTGAATGCTGTGAGGCTTAAAGTATGAGCGTGAGTGTTTGACATAGGGAGTCATCACTGAAGATTTTTCACTGAAGTTCCCTTCAACATCTACTTGGACAAAGAATTTGAAGTTTTATTTAAACTTCTTAAATTAAAGCTTGTATAATGCCTTAATATCAGGAAAGAAAAAGTTAGTGTAAACTTTTTGAGTAACTCAGAGATGGCTCTTACAGCTCATATGTTCTCTCTCCTGAAATTGTGAGAAGCTTGGATAAAAATTCTATTATCTTCACCTCTGTTTCTTCAACATTTAGTACAATATCTGACATATGGAAATATTTCAGGAAATTTTGAGACCTAATGCTGGTCTTGCACGTGGCAGAGACGACTACTTTTGAAAATTTGAACATAGTCAAAGGGCAGTTAGTAAGGCTATGGAAAGTCCTTACATACTTTAGTTCTGCACATTAATGTTTATTAGGTTACATTTAAAATTTTTTAATTAAAATTTCTGAGCATCAATTATGAAAAAAAGATTAGAAGGGAAAATGTAACATGTAAGACAAACATGAATTTTGTTAACATATAAGAGCCTCTTTCAAATAAGTAAATAAGGAAATATTCAATTGGAGCTTTTTTTTTTTTTCTGGCCTACTTTATTAGATAATTCACTTTAAAAAACAAGCATATGAAAGATGTTCAAACTCATTAATCAAAGAAAGGCTAATTATAAAAACATCCCATTTTACCTACCAAATTGACAAGGATTAAAACATGATCCCTACTGTTAGGGTTAAGGGAACAGGCATTCATACCTCTCATGTGGGAGTATAAGTAATATGCAATCTTTTGGGAGGATGATTTGACAACAGATATTTTTATGACACAGCAAATTCCTCCACAGGGGTGTTCATTGCTATGTTATTTACAAAAGTGAGAAATTATAAGCAACATGAATGTCTAGGGATAAATGACTGGTTAGTTAAATGATATCAATACAAATGATGGATTTGAGGCCATTTGTGAAGTCTAATGATATTGTGTAACTGAAACAGAATTATACAAAATAATATCTAAAGTATGTATTGTACTCATAAACATTTATAAATTTTCTTGATATTTATTGCTGGAACAAACATTATAGGTCTTTCTGATACTTTTCAAAATTTCTTGAATTTTTATAATAAACCAATAATCACTTCTGTAATCAGGAAAAATCATTTAATAAAACAAAGCACAGCATATGAAAATAAAAGCAAGTCTTAGCTAAGTGTGTTACATGCCGTTGAGTTTGCTCTGACTCTTGGCAACCCTATGAATGAGTGATGTCTGCATGTCGTGTCCTCAGCTGCCCCGTTCAGCTGTAGACTCATGCTGCTTTTATGTAGTTAATTCATCTCATATTTAATCTTCTTCTTTTTCTGTTGCTATCTATTTTCCCCAGTATTATTGTCTTTCCCAAGGACCCTTGCCTTCTCATGATGTGCCCAATGTAGGTCAGCTTCATTTTGTCATTTTTGCCTCCAGCGATGTTTCAGGCTTGATTTGCTGTTGGACCCACTTGTTTGTCTTTCTGAGGGCCGGGGTATCTGCAGAGCTTTCCTCCAACATCATATCTCAAATGAGTCAGTTTTTTCCTATCAGCACTCTTTACTGTCCAACTTTCACATCTGTACATAGTAATTGGAAATGGATGGTGTGGATGACCTTAGCCTTGGTCTCTAATGACATATTTTTGATGTTTACTTAATAGGATACATATCACTATAATGCCTTAATGATTATTTTCTTTCAAAGTTCCTTCCCCAGTGACAAAACAAGGAAAAATGGCTTGATAAAATGTTAACTGTACTATTTTACAGGTTATTAAAAGAGAGACAGATAGAAGCAGCATAGAATTATGGAAAGAGCAAGAACTTCTCAGTAGATGGTCCTGGGTTGACCACGGCTGTAGCTCTGGGACCCAGGGTGTGGGACCTGCGGTTTTCCCATCTGTGAAATGGGAATCTTAACAGTGCTTGTCTTCAGAGGACTGTCATAGGGAAAAATGAGGCAGTGTGTGTGAAGCACTTAGCACAGAGGGTGACTCAGTGAACAGGTGGCTCTTACGAGGAAAAACCTCTTAGGAGGGTATATCACGTCCTTCCAGAGAACCAGACCTGAAAATCATGAATTAAGGAAGGATTACTCACTTTACAGAGAATAACTATTGTGATGGTATATTTGTTTTCTATTACCTAACCTAAACTTAGCAACTTAAAACAGCAAATGTTTATCATCTGACAGTTTCTGTGGGTCACAAATCTGGCCACAGCTTAATTGTGTTCCCTACTTAGGGTCTCTGGAGGCTGCCCTTAAGGTGGTGACAGGCTGGATTCTCATCCAAAGGCTCAACTAGAGAAGCAGCTACTTCTCTCCCTGCTCATGTGGTTGTTGGCAGCATTCAGTTTCCTGAGGACTGGTAGCAGTTTGCTTCTTCAAAGTCAGCAAGTGAGTAGGAAAAGAAAGACAAGCACAAATTCACTAGCAAGACGGAGTCTTCTGTATAACACAGTTCAATCATGGGGATGACAGTCTGTCGCCTTGGCCACATTTTGTGGGTTAGAAGCAAATCACAGGTCCTGCTTGCATTCAAGGTGATTAACAAAGGTGTGATCACCATGGGGGCAGGGGGATCATATCAAAGGGGTCAGTTTGTTACAAGTGATATTTACAGTCACATGTGTTTCAAACACGGTAGAAAACAAATGCACGATTTTAGAAAGTAATTTGATTGGGAAAAATGTTGGTTTATATCTTAATAACATTGATTGGAAAGCAGGATGAAACCCCATTGGGCTTGTTTAATATGAATTGTAAAGGCCACTAACAAATTGCCTTCTGTAGTTTAGAGCTTGAGGACACAGCTCTGTTCCTTGAAAAACCTGGTTATCTGAGATTTTCCAACCTAGGATGCTTTTGGTGGTGGTGGTGGGGGGCAACTCAAGACTTAACTATTTTGTAATTGGAATATCACTTCAAAGATGATTTTTAGAAATCTTTTCTAAAATGTAGGACTACTTTTATTATTTGTGCAGTCTTTATAATAAAGATCGACTTCAGTGAAAATAAAAATTGCTTTGTTTCACCCAGATTCATTGTTAAGCTTGAAACTCATTTGTTCTCTAGATTAAAAAAAAAAAAAAAAGCCATTTGCTTTGTTTGTTTTTAACTTGGCATTCTCAAATGAGAAGCGTGGCACTTGGTGTTCTCTGCTGGGCCCCCCCTCCTTACACTAGCTGAGTTATTAGGCTTAGTCAACACTCTTCTGTATAGGAAAATGTTCGTGAATCACGCTAAGAAGTTTATGGGTATTATAAAAAGACCAAATGAGATTGCTATTTGAGATGAGTGTACTGAAATGTCAAACACTATATTGTTTTAGAGGTACATTTGTAATCCAGAGGGGTGATCAATCACACCCTTAAACCAAAGGTTAAGAGGCCTTTCTGAATATTGGAACTTTTTCCTGCCGTGAACGGATATGCTTGAACACCATGTTATGGTGCTTCCTGTCACTGCAGGTTGGGGTCCTTGTGTGTCAGTAATAGACTATTTTATAATTTCTGCTTACTCAGCATCTCCTAAGTGTCTGGCTGATAGACCAAACTCAGCAAGGCAATGTTAAGCCATGGGCCATCTCAGAGTATGGAACTTCAGTAAAAGGGAAAATTAAACCTCCCAACTTTCTGACCAAAGACCCTGTGTGATCCTCACCATACACATTCACACTGAACATCGTGTGCATATTAGAATTAAAAACAAAGAGATGTGTCAGCATTCTCTTGGGCCAATTGTTTGCCAGAAAACAGGGTTATATAAACAGATATCTACACATTTCCATTTTTCTTAATGCCACACTTTTGCATGGTGCTTAACTTTCTGAAGTGTTGTCATATCTTTTCTTGATAGAAAGAATCCATCTGAAGTGTGGAGGGGAGGCATCCAACCAAATAATGCTATAATCAGTCTTAGTTCAGTTAATCATTCTTGAATTAAAATAGATTTTTCAAAACTTTGTGGGAATAATGCAACAAAAATAGTTTAATGTGTCCTGACTTTGTCTGAAGTATGAAATAATTTGTTTTATTTTTAAAAGTTGGAGAATTTTTGAACATCTTATGAGAGGTTACTCCTAAATATAGGAAGCCTAATGTGAAGTTTAGGTTAACTTTTTAAAAATTCTGTTGTTAAATTTTTGATTTTCTTATTTATTTAAAGTTCTTAATTAGTTTTATTGTGGTACAGATTGACCTTTGATGCCATGCCTTCCTATTTTGTTGTGGAGTCTTAGCAAGAAAGGAAGCATCACTGGTTACTTTTCTTTCAAAAGTAAGAAAGAAAAGAGTATTCTTTCATAGGTGACATGCATTCTCCTGTTGGTTAGTGCCATTTAGAGATGTCTGATTAGAATCTTGCATCCCACAAGACTTGATCTGGTTGCTGGATTCTTTCCAAATGCCCTGCTAAAGCTCTGAACCCCTGAATGATCAGAGCTAATGCTGACTTTGGCAGTGGTCTTGACTTTTAGAGCATCATATACTCAGAGAGGAGCGTGCTTCACCAAAACAATATCAGGATAATGATCAGGCCTCAGACCTATGGGTGCATTCCTCCCTGCCCTTGCCTTTCATCAGCCTGCGGCTGCTGACTTCTATTTGACAGCTTTTATCCTGGTGAAAGGGACAGGCAGAATAGTTGAGTACAGCTCAGCTGAGTGCCTTCAAAGTGAGTGAGGGCGAGGGAGCTAGTCACCATGTCTCCACTGCGCAGGTTATCAGCTGAAAAGGTCCTTTTCACCTGTCTGATCTTGTTATTACCACTATTCTCTTGCCACTCTCCCCCAGGTGTGCTACCCTGTGTAATCAACATTTAAATACGTAAATTCCTCTAGACTCAGTACCAGGCTTGCTTCTCTCCTCAGTCTGTACTTTCTCTTTGTGCTATAGATAGACGTAGGTGAAGCTTCCTGATGACTCCCAAATGCGTATCTCCAACCCAAGCCTCTTCTCTGACCCCCAGCTCTGTGTATCATTGCAAACTCAACATTCTTTACTACTTCTGTGTACTATTTCAAACTTTAAATGTTCGGATATAAATTCATTTCTTTGTAACACCTCCCAAATATAACCATTTCCCCAATAACAAGATCACAGATTTGGTCTCCTAGTCCTCTTCATATGAAAAGCACCATTATCTCTCCCTCACCCTCTGTATTCAAGAGTGCCCACATTCTATCAGTTCTGACTTTTAAATCTCTGCCCTTAATCAGGCCTAGCATGATCTGGTCCTGCCTCATTCACTCATCTCCAGCCACTGCCACCAACCTCCAATCCCACCCAGCCACATCGGTCACCTCTCTGTCTCTTGGGTGGACCCTTCCCACATTAGAACCCTCATCCAAGACCCTAGTTGCTAAAGCGCCCTCTTTCCTGGTTACCTCCCACCATTCTTCTGATTTCATTTTAGGGCTGTGTCCTCAGAGGAGCCTTCCTATGATGCTCAAATGAGGTCTGTCTCTAAGCTCTTAGGGGCTGTATAGCTCCCTCAGAAGAGATTTAGTTCCATAAAAGTAGTCTTTGCTTACTGCATATGCTCTTTGCCAGCACAAGGTAAACCTTTGACAAATATTTGTCGAGTTAATGAATGACACTAGGCACTGTGCCCCGCAATTTACATCTATCATCTCATTCAGTCCTCCACACTAGCGGTCCCCAACTTTTTTGGCACTAGGGACCAGTGCTTCTATGAGAATAATGTTGATGATCGAAGGTGGAGCTGAGGTGGTAATGCTAGCACTGGGGAGTGGTTGCAAATACAGATGAAATTTTGCTTGCCGACCTGCCACTCGCCTCCTGCTGTGCAGCCCCTGGTCTGTATGTGGGGGAGGGTTGGGGACCCCGCTCCAGACAGTACTCAAATTGCTTACTGCACTTGCCAAGACCACTCTGGAAGCAAGGTACAGTGGAGTCACCTAACTTTCAAGCCTAATATACAGAAAGTGCTCAAGTAAAGAATAAGTGTTTAAGTAAAGAATAAGGGTCTCCATATTTGTATAGTCAAGACCTCCTTATGACTAATGATGGTTCCTGGTAAGTGTTGGAGTTGCTGAGCAGAGGGGTAGTTGTGGGGAAATGTTTATAAGAGAGGAATAAAGTTGGGTCCCAGCATAGGACTTTCTGTTCCCATCGCTGGCTTTCTCAAGGAAGAAATGGTTGCAGCTTTTAGAATTTATTAATAAATTAGTGACAATAAAAGGAGAAAGGAGCAGGACTTTTTCTTATAAGGGACACTGAGGGAAGCTTTGAAGAGACTTGAATTTTATGGGTGTTAATTTCCTTAGGGTAGTTTCTTTACAAAAAAAATTTTAAAAAAAAATCTTTATAAGCTTTGAGAAATCGTAAAACTGATCAACAGATTCTGCTGCCAAACCTCTAAGTGACACTCCAAGTCCACCTGCTTCCTGAGATGGTCTGCCCTCCAGAGCTACACAGGTTTATCCCTGATCTCTGGGCTTGTAGCTTTTAATCAGACTGCTTTCGGCTTCTTTTCTCGCCACCAGTTTAGTTCTTATCTTTTTAGATCCCATTTATTCACTCAAGAAATATTTATTAAGCCACCCATATGTTCCAAGAAAGTTTTCCAAATAAGTATTGGCAACTGCAATGAAGAAGTGTCTTCCTTAAATGAATGTATGGAGATAATTGGCATATGTTCCTTTTATAGAAAATGGTAGGCAAGAATATATTACATTTCAGATCATCTCTAGTGGGGCTTTGGAGATGGATTCTTCCACTCATTCTCATTGACTGTTTGTGTTAAAAATCAAACTATTTTAAGACAGAAATTTTATTAAACCTTAACTATTAGCCAAAAGATAGAATTTTCTATTAGAGAATAGGGTCCTGAATCTTCTCCCAAAATAGTTGCTGTGTATCTAAACACAGAGAGTGTAAGGCAGATTCACAATGTGGAACTCACACTTTGGGTAAGGCTTCTGTATTGTCAAAGGGCAAAGTTAAAAACCCCTAAGTAACCCTGGACTTCATGGGTTCCCAATCCCTCCCATGCCGAGCTAACACATACTAACCTTTCTGCTTTAGTAGCTAACTTTCCATTACATGAAATCAAAACCCTTTGATTGCTTTCTTTATTGGTGACCTTTAAGAGATAACATGCGCTTCTTGGTGTCAGTCTCTAAAGAAACCAAACTCTAAGGTGTGATACCATCTATTGAATTAAGCAAGGATAAAGCTAATTAGAACTACAGTGAGACTGGGGTGGTTCTCAAGTATTACCCAGCCTTAACTGAGGATACAATATTTAGCTTTTTATTTTATTTCTATTCATTCATTCATTCATTCATTCATTCATTTTACGCCTACAGCACCTAGTCTTCCTAAGTGGTCTCCCATCCAAGTACTAACCAGGCCCTACTCTACTTAGCTTCCAAGATCAGACAGGATCCAGCCTGTTCAGGGTGGCACGGCTGTAAGACATGATATTTAGATTTTTAGACTTATCGAGAATCTCTGTCAGTTTTTATTTAAAAGTATTTTTCCTGACAGTGACAATATTTTGCTTCTAACAACTGTTTACTATGTATATAAGTTTTATAAAATGTTACATTTAAACTCTCATAGCCGTGGCTAGGTTTAATGCTTTTTGTTGGTGGAAAACTTAGAGATGTGAAACAATTAATAGCTGCTTTATTGAGTGCTTCCTCTGTGCCAGGCGCTGTGTTAAATCTTTTAAGCAGGGTATCTTGGTTAGTCCTTACAGCGCTACTTTGAGGAACATGGTATTTTTCCCAAAATACACTTTTTAAAACCCCTGAATTTTCAGAGATTAGCTTGCTCAGAGTCAGGGCAGAAGGAAAGCTCTGCACTTGAACCAAGTCTGTCTGCCATCAAAGCATTACTCTTTATAGGGACAGTGGTCTGAAACTGGTAAAATCTTGCATATTAAAATACTTCCATTGGTTTGTATGTTTCAAATTGCTGGAATTCCTTATAAACACATTTGTGAGACTGATGTTTACTAACATCTCATCTTTCAAATAAACCACAGTTGTATCGATCTGACACTGGTGAGTTAGCCGAAGCTGTTAGGCCAGCTGACACCTAAAAAAGCTAAGCCTGAAAAGGCTGCATATTTCAACTATATGACATTCTGGAAAAGGGAAAACTATGGAGACAGCAAAGAGATCAGTGGTTGCCAGGGACTTAGGAGGGGGTGGGCAGAGGAATGAATAGGTGGAATGCAGGATGTTTAGGACAGTGAAACTATTCTGTATGATACTGGTAATAGTGGCTATATGTCATACATATGTCAAAACCCATAGAATGTACACCAAGAGTGAGCCTTAATGTAAACCGTGGGCTTCAGTTAATAATAATGCCTCGTTTTTGGCTTGTCGGTTGTAACAAAACTTACCATCCTAATATAAGATATTAATAATAGGGGGAAACTGAGAGAGGAGGATGTGGGAAATATCTGTACTTTTTCTTTAATTTTTCTGTAAACCTAAAACTGCTCCAATAAAGTCTTTTCTTAAAAAAAAAAACAAAAAAAAAAACTAATTCTCAAGCCTTTTCCTCCAATTTCAGAATTTCCTTTAAAAATTTTAAAATTGTGGACCCCAGGTCCTAAAAAGTCAATCATATTTAAAATTCCGCTGTCCTTCACCACACGCCTGATCTTTTGCTATCTCTCCGGATGACCTTTTCCATATCTGCTTTTCTTTTTCCAGCTGCCAGGGTGCTAGCTGCTTGCATTCGCTCTGCCCACTCCCAGCCTGTCCCGCATGCTGCCATTCGATTAATCTTCCAGAAATGTGGCCCCGATCGTATTATTTCCCTGGCCAAAAGCCTTTGTCTGTGCCCCTCTCCCACCTCAATTTCTCTATCAACTGCATCTGGAGCCTGTACTCCATGAAGCTTTGTTGGAAGCAATTGTTTCTTGAAATCAGAAACGATTTCTGTTAGCACATACATGGTTGATAACTTTGTTGACATTTGTTCTAATAGTCTTGTATTAAATGTTATGTTCTACTGTACTTGCCTCGCCCTCCCTTCCCAATCAGCCTGTGTTGTTTGATGGTAAAGACTGTGTTTTCCCTCCACCATTGTTTCTGAGTCACACTGTAGTGCTTTGAATACAGAAGTAGGCCCTCCAAGAATGCATTCAGCTGAACTCAGTGTATTTGTGTTCCCGGTCTCTTTGTCCAGATCCCAGCTAGTTAGGTGAAATGAAAGGGAAACCTATCGCCCATGTGACAGGCATTGTGATACTCAGTACAATAGCTCAGATGTTTCTGACATTAGAGTCTTGTAATTTATGGTGTTTGATTTCTGGCACATTTATTTGGGGTTTGTAGCCACTGCTTTGGCTGACCTCTACCGTGTCTTGAGTTAAGAGTTTAGATCAGCATTAACAATTTTTAACCAGGACATTTTAAGCCAGTCAAACATCAATCCACATGCTTTTCCAAAAGAAATCCTGTTGCATAATAAATGGATGCCTTTGCTATCTTTCCTGTTAAAAGATTGAAAATGATATGTAAATGATGCTGTTACTTAGATAAGTGTTTATACATTCTTTGAGAATTGAGGAATCTTTTGACTATTTTGTTAAGTAATTCTTCTGAATAAAACTTTTCAGAAAAATCTTTTGTGGCTTAATTCCAGTAAAACATGTTCGACTGAATGAAAATGAATTCCACATATCTCCTAGGTCTTTTTCTTTTTCCTAAAAGGTGGGGTGAGAGAAATACTTAGTAGCTCAGTTATTGCCTCTAACATTTAAGAGTTCATCTTCAAGAAACATAGTTAATTTGAAAGATTATAGCTTGAGGACAGAGGTAAAAAGTATGCATCTATAGAACCAAATTTGTTTATTTGCTTTCAAAATTATTTAAGCAAAAAAAAAAAATATTTAAGCAAAGCACATTTCACCAACTTGAATTTCAATTTGAGAGATGTCCAGATGTTAAGTGGCAGGACTCCAGATACTGAAAGTGCTGTGCTTTTAGAAAAATAGTCATTTTTTGTTTTGTTTTCTTTTGTTTCTTTAAAAAATAAAGGTCAGCAGAGAGATCAGCAGGAAAGTCAGAACAGAAGCAGATTGAGAGATATAAATGTTCTCACTGAGGAACAAGGGGGTAATCTTTAAAAAAGGAGATAGTTTAATAATAGTATATAGGAAATGGGCTTAAGATTTTTACTTTACTATAAACTCAGTATAAATCAATAATGCAATTTGGTTGCCACCAATGTTACTCAAATATTAAGTTTTTAAAATATGTTTTATTGTTTTCGAAGAAAGATAAGCATTCTACTAGAGTTTCAGGTATTATGTATTTTTTAAGCTTTTGTATTTGTTTGGCTTACAAAAATATAAAGCTATAACAAAACTTAAGTCCACTCATGATATTTCTCATCAAATTTTAGGTCTATGTTGGACTATATTTGAATTAACATTTTTTTGAATTCTCCAGAATAATAGAAACATTATTAATTGGTCAGAAGAGCACAAAATATAATGAGAATTGTAGAAAATATGGAGGGGAGAGATTATGTGATTACTTTAGTCATCAGGTTGCTTTCCGAGGAAGAATTGCTATCTTACCTTGAAATTTTGTTTCCAGTGCCAATTTAGAAATTGGCAAAGATACTTCTATTTGTAAATGCTGTTTTTAAAGAAATACATATAGAAGGTGAGATGGTGGTCCTCTTCTCTGTGACTGGGATTCTTGAGCAACTGATAGAACAGCTGGTAATACAGTGAAGAAAATGGCAGCTTGAGACCAAATAATGGTGGTCAGTAATAATTTAAGTGGTCTATTTAATTTACCAAGGAAGATAAAATAAGTTTTTCCTCCTGAGGCAGGTCACTGCTTAAACGATAAGAGAAATAATATTAGGGATCTCATATGCCTTTAGTCCAGAATATCTTTTGACTTTGTGTATCTCTGGATGCCTGCACAAATATGCATCAGCTATCTGTGTGACATAATTTCAGGGAGGTGAGTACACACTCACATCTGCCTTTTGAATTTGCTCACTGCTACCTTGAGTTTTGTTCCCCTAATGAGAGCCAACTCTTGATTTCATAATTAGAAGATAGAACATGCAAATGCAAATTACAGTAATATTTTTACTCCATTTTACATTCTAATCTGTTATATTTTTGGAACAATGTAAAATATTAGGTATATAAGGAAGAAAACTTAAAGCAGAGAATTTTTGTTTCTTTTTACTTCACTGAAGGAGCTGGGTATTGGGGAAAAGGTTGGGTAACGATAATTAGAAATTACATCTATCACTTACTCCATTGTGTGATCACTGAACTATTTCCTCAAATGGAAAATTAGCTGTTGTAAAGGTTAAATGTAAACCTATCTAAAGCATCTAGTTTATAGTAGGAACTCATTAGAATGGTAATTTTGCATAAGTGGAAGAAAGGATATCAATAGAGAGAATTAGAGACTGCAACTTTGATATATATTTACACATGGTGATTCTGCCTACTGATGCTAAATAGTAATTGGATAGAGGATATTTGCCCAAAGTCACCTTGAATTTATCAGCTATCTGCCAAAAATTATTGATGCAGTTGGTATAACCACAGAAAAGATTCATTTAAGATATTTTTGTCTGATTCTTAATATTTAGGAGATTAAAAGTTCTTTGTGGAGCTTTAAAATTTTTCATTTGAATTTTGTTAACAATAAATGTCATTTGGGTCCAGTGCTAATTTTTGTAAATTAAAACGACTGAATTTCAAGTTTTTTGTTTATACATATTGAAAATTTTGTGTCAGGAAATTCCTGTTAGAAATTTGTCAAACCAGGTTCTACTCACAAAGCAGAGGACATATGACAATGAGTCTCCTATCTTAAGAAGCCCATTTTTTATTATATTTTAAATTTATCTACATTTTAATGCACTTTTCAGCATAAAGTTGTACACGTTTTAACAATTGCGTATATTCGTGTACCCCCACCACAATAATGCTGCAGACCCGTTACGTCACCCCAACAATCTCCCTTGTGCTGCTCCTTTATCATCAAACACTCTCCCTACTTCTAACCCTTGGCAACCACCGATCTATAGTTTTGCTTTTTCCGGGATATCGTAAGAATAGAATCATACAGTAGAAACCTTTGGAGACTGGCTTCTTTTACTGGGCATACTGCATTTGAGACTCATTCCTGTTGTTCTGTATGACAATAGTCCATTCCTTTTTGTTGTTGAGCAGTATTCTATTGTAGGGAGGTACTGCAGTTTGTTTGGAGGACATTGGTAGTGTTTGGTTGTTGGCCATTATGAATAGAGCTGCTATAAGCTTTCGTGTACAGAGTTTCGTGTAAGTGTAGTAATCTCTGGGATTACTATCTCAGAGTGGGAATGCTGGGTCATATGAAAGTATATGGTTAACTTTGTAAGAATTTGCCAGATAATTTCCCAGAATTGTACCATTTTACATTCCTGTTTGCAGTGTATGAGAATTGTTCAGCATCTTCTTTAACATTTGATATTCTCAATTTTTTTTGTATTTTTGTCGTGCTTTCTTTTAATCATTCTAACAGATGTGTGGTAGTATATGAGTGTGATTTACTATTTTGCATTTTCCTAATATCTAATCTTGTGCTTATTTGAAAAAGTATATGCCAAAATATTTACCCCATTTAAAAAATTAGGCTTCTTATTGTTGAGTTTTGTAACTTTTCATACCAATCCTTTGTTGGATGTATGATTTTGTTTTTGTTTTTTGTTTTTTGTTTTGTCTGTAGCTTATATTTTCACTCTCTTTAGTGTGGTCTTTCATAGAGCAAAAGTCTTTAATTTTGATTGTTCGATTTATCAGTTTTTTTTTTTTATGATTTGTGTTTTTGGTGTTCTATCTAAACACTTTCTGCCTAACCCAAGGTCACAAAGATTCTCTGTAGTTTTGTTGTCATTGTCGTTGTTGTAGTTTTATGTTTTACATTGGGTCTGTGATACATTTTGAGTTAAATTTTGTTTAAGATATGAAGTATAGGTTGAGTTTCATTTTTTTTGCTTACGGATTTCTAATAGTTCCAGCACCATTTGTTGAAAAGACTACTCTTTCCCATTAGATTGCCTTTGTGCTTTTGTCAAATATCAGTTGATTATATTTGTGTGCTTCTGTTTCTGGACTATTCAGTTCATTGATCTGTGTTTCTGTCCTTTCGTTAATACTACAGTACATCTTAAAATTGGGTAGAGTCCTCTAGCTTTGTTTTATGTCAAAATTGTTTTAACTATTTAAACCATTTTGACTTTTTGTATAAAGTTTATTATTAACTTGTCTATACCTCAAATTGGGATTGTGTTAAATCTATAGATCAATTTGAGAATCAACTTCTTTACTATATTAAGTCCTCCCGCCCATGAACATTATAGTTCTTATCATTTATCCAGGTTATCTCTGAGTTCTTTCATCAGTGTTTTGTAGTTCTTATCTATTTTTAAAGAAGAAGCATTCATTGATTCTGATGCCTTAGGCATTTTTCACCTTTTCTTCTTAACAAAAAAAAAATGTTTTTAAAAATTTGATTTTATTTTCCTTTATTGCATTAACAACATCAGGAAACTCAATCATTTGTCCAGATTTCCATCTTATTTAGTGCTGGACACAGGCCCTTAATGATAGAATGTTCCCCTTGATGGAGCAGTGACCCTATGTACCAATCCCACTAATCAAGTCAGCTTTTCCTAAGTTACAGTGGAGGAGAATGTGTCTTCCTGTCACTCATTCCTATTTCTCTCCTCTTCATTTTAAGTTACAGTTTCTGTATTTGGGGGGAAAAGCAAGCAAAATCTAATTTATAATGGATAGAACCAGTTGTCCATTAAACAATAGAAAACTGAGTCATAAATTCTGTCTTCATAAAACTCCTCCGTACTTTCGGAAAATGACTCATTTTTAGGCAACGTCTGCCATAGATAGTTGCCAGAAAGTGATCTAACTTGGATAAGTTTGATGCCTTGTACAAGTTTCAGGGTCCCTGTAGAGAAAGCATTAAGAACCAGAGACCATTGTATGTATGTCTTTTTGCCAGGGTTACTAATCCATCCACACAAGTCAGTGTAGTATTTGGAATGTTCCGGTTCGGTTTTTCTCAAATAGTAGCTTACTTCAGAATCACCTGGAAAGCATGTTAAAACGCAAGTTGTTGCGACCCAACCCCAGAGTTTCTGATTCAATGGGTCTGGAATGGGCCCAAGAATTTACACTTCTAAAAAGTTCCAGGAGTTGCTAAGGCTGCTGTTTTGGACGTGACTTTGACATCCATTCCTCCGGTTTATATGTCTGAGTCACTAAAAAGAATGGATGGTTTTTAAAAATTCAGCCAACTGAATCTCCCTAAGATCTAAAAATGAACTCATTCTCAGAAGTAATGGCATGGATTTATTCTCAGGCATCTTGTGTTATTGAATGGAAATGGGAGCTCCCCCACTCAGGAACCTGGTCTACCGCCAATGTGGAGTGAGGGAAGAGAGCTGTGTCATGTTGCTTTCTGCCCTCTCCTTTTGTCAAACCAGGATGGGATAGATCTCTAGAAATTTAACAACTTATTACGTTAAGGTTACCTCTCAGTTACGCTTGCCTGTAGAAGCTATAAAATGTTTGAATTTGTTTCTTTCATGTAGTCAAAGAATTTCATGCTAAAATTTGTAAATCGATAGCAGACTTAACTTGGATGCAGGGAGAAAAATACCACTGAATTGTCACAAGGAATTTGCAAGGTAACTCTTACCATTGACTGAAAGATCGACTCCTATATGTCATGAGAGTGTAGCTGGTATGGTAGAGTGGAAAGTTGGATCATTAACCAAAGAAATTTGTGTTCTTATGTTCCTTAGACATCAATACAGCTGCCTTAGATAAGTCATTTATTTGAGTCTTGGTTTGGTCAGGAAACAAGAATTTTTTGAATAGGCCTTGAGGTTTAATGTTTCTATTTACTTCCAACTAAGTAAATGATGCCTTTCTTTTTTTCTCTCATCACCGTCCATCCCCATTATAAATCGAATGTCTTTCAGAGAACTGTATCATACCCTGATATCAAAAGGAAAGGAAATGTAATTAGCAAACTCATGAATTTCCTTTCAGTATTTTCAAAAGAAGCGATATTTCAACCATGCTCTGTGCCTTGTTCATTAAAGATCTTGCCTTATTGGATTCTTGCTACCTGTGTTGAAATAGGGAATTTTCACATCTTCCTAAAAAACAGACACTTATTTTGTCTGCAGATGTCAAGGAGACGTGGCAGAGCTGAATAAGAGATGAAATGTAGCTCGTTGCAAGTCTAATATGTGGGGGAGTTTCTAATCATTTTTTGCACAATCAGTTCTACAATAATAGCTCAGCTTTCATCATCTGGCCCTGAATAGAATGGGAGAATCATTAGCAGTCTATTCTGGAACCTACTTTTCTAAAGTACTTTGAAGAGAAAATTTTTTACCTAGTTAAAAAACACATTTAATTGACTCTCATTGAGATGATTACAAGGAAACAAAGATGGAGTAAGAGTCAAGATTTTAGAGACTTATTATCTTCTGATTCAGGTGGTTGTACACACACTGGGCCAAGGACACACCGTGGGCTTTATTTACCTGTCCTTTGAGGCAGGCAAGTTTAGATAGATTGCAAGTGCCCTTTGTGCAATGATCTTTTACCTACCGATTTAAGAAACCTTAAGCTCAGGTAGGAACCTGCACACAACAAGATCTCTTTAGGAATCTGTAAATCTGGGGCACCTGCTCTGAGATGGGTGCGAGCCTCGCTGGGTCACTCACTGGAGAAGGGGGCCCTGTAAGGCAGAGGACAGCCCACTCTCAGATCCACCTTGAAGTCCAGCAGAACTCTGGTCTTGGTAATGTAGGGGATCAAACAGTCTTTGGAGTTGAATGAAATGCAGTTCTTTGGCTAACCTGTACTGATTTCCTGTGTGCTGTGATTTCATTATCTATGCTACGTGTCCTAACCATTTGACTTTTTAAAACTCATGAAAGCTGGACTAATTGGTGTAGCATGCTAACGTTATTTGACAGTCTTTTAATAGCAAATCTAGATACCCTGCTAAAGCCTACTGTTGCTGCTGTTCTTCAAAGGCACCCTGTATTTGAGAATCAGCTGATCCTAATCCAGTGACACACAAACTAAACCTCCATAATTATGGGAAAACAAAATTGAAGGCAGTGTTGACCAGTCAAGCCAAGTATCTGGGCATAATGGAGGCCACAATTTCTCACTTTGCTTTTAACAGGAACCACAAAGAATTTCTTTGTTAAGAATCAGAAACATAGAGTTGACCAAGCCAGAGGAAGAAATGATATCATGGCCCAGTTGAATCAACTAAAAGATATTTTTATATTAAAGAAATTCTTTAACCTTATAACTGCAGCATTCACATTCTTGTGTGTATTGAATGAAAGATTCATTTGAAAAGAAAGTTAGCCTAAATAGCCTCATTATAGATCTAGGGAAAATTCTTCAATGTAAGACTCACTATTAAAAATCTGAAATATGTTTTTCTTTCCTACTAATCTTCTATGTGTCAGTGGCAACATCAGGACAATGACACCCTGCAATTGATTGCACTATAACCTATCACAAATGCACGCATTGTGCCAATGTATTCAGCAAGGATGCTCTCTTTTTCTGTCCTGTTTTCGTTGAGGAAACCCATGCCTGTCCATTATGCAAGTGCATCTGGTATGTTGTTTAAGTACACTCCCATGAGACTGCCATTAAGTCTGGATTTAAGAAAGAGCTGTGTCTCTGCATTTTCAAATATGAGAGTGATGTTACCTGATACTCAGAGAATCTTGGCCACAGTTTAGTGGCCATCTCTGGATTAGTTTACTGTTTTACAATACTACTTTTTTGTTTTAACCAGTTTTGCCGTTGTTTGCTGATGAAAATTGTTTCATGCTGGCCAGCAATTGTTAGGAAGTTCTAGGGTTTCTGATAAATAGTCACCAGTGTCATTCTTTTATATCAGCAGAATGATAAGTTGGGGTTTTTAAATTTCCATCCCCCCACTCCCTCCTCTTTGACAATCATCAGCTTGTTCTCTATGCTATGAGTCTGTTTCTGTTGTTTATTCATTTATTTTGTTTTGTTTTGTTTTAGATTTCACATATAAGTGAGATCATATATTTGTCTGACTTCACTTAGCATAATAACCTCTAGAGCCATCTATCTTATTGCAAATTTATCTATTGATGGACAGAGGTTGCCTCTATACCTTGGCTATTACAAATAATGCTGCAGTGAACATAAGAGTGCGTATATCCTTCTGAATTAGTGTTTGATAAGTTGGTTTTTGACCATCATACTTAAAGCTAATTTAAGACTAAAAATCTAGAGCCATACACATTTATAAATATAAGTACTACTTAATAACAAACAGTTTATTTGTATTTAATGGATGAATCTTCAATGATTATGCTTTAAAAAAAACCTCTATATGGGAGACCATTTTAAGATAGTCTGGGAAAGGAGAAAACCAGGGAGGAAAAGAGCGTGAGGCAGGTCAAGTGGGGGAATGAAAAGAGATGCATGCTTTGGCTTCAGAAAAGGGGGTTCTTAATACTTGCTCTACGTTAGGAGCCTCCTTTAGTGGGCTGAGAAGAAGTCTGTGGAACTCCTCTCAGACTTATGTTTTGCTTGCATAAAATGAGATAAATAGGACTACAAAGGAAGCCACTTCTATAAAAAAAACAGTTGTCAAAATATTTAAGAAAACAAATGTATGTGTTTCCGTCCTACTCAAGCTCTAGTGATGAATCTTATGACTAGTACAATTTCTAAGTCATGATGAACATAAACAATATTTTGAAATGGACAGCCACTAAGAGCAATAAGAAAATATATGTATTTCTGTTGGTGATAACATCATAGGTACTGCTGATACCTACTGTGGTTGATTACCTTTATTCATAGTTGAAGGAAAGTACTATATTTCAGGTAGAGGTTAATGAAAGGTAAAACATCATTTTCCTGTCCCAGTCCCCAGACGGAGAACCCATGGATCTCAGATTAAGATTCCCCTTTTGCTCATTATAAAGGTTTTAACAGTAACTAGAAATGGCACTGCCACCCAGCGCATTTGGTCATGAGCTTTTTCATTTGTATGGTAGGGCTCCTGATGACTGATTGACTGCAGAGCGTGGACATATCTTGGCTGTTTCTAAAAGGAGCAGGACCACTGCCTTCTTGGATCGCACCTTCTATACCTGCAGTCACACCTCCACCTGCAGAGTGCCTCAAAATCTGGTTACTCTATGAGTTTCTGGTTTAACATGTGAACTATAGTGTAGTTTTATTACTTGGTTTAGGGGGAAAGTCAGAAGGGTAGATATTCTGGTTTTGTATGAATAGTTTTTTAAGCAAACTTACCTCTAGGACAGCAGTCCTTAACCTTTTTGGCACCAGGGACCAGTGCTCCTGAGATGAGAATCTAATGCCTGATGATCTGAGATGGAGCTGAGGCGGTGATGCTGGCGCTGGGAGTGGCTGCAAATACAGATGCAGTTTCACTCACTTGCCCACCACTCACCTCCTGCTGTGCAGCCCAGTTCCTAACAGGCCAAGGGGAACTGGCCCTCGGCCCAGGGGTTAGGGACCCCTGCTGTAGGTTACAAGGATGTGTTCTTTTTCTCGCTTGCCACATGAGTAGGTCTGTGCACAGTGCTGGGCAATCCTTTTTTCTGTGCTGGCTTTTATAGTCAGGATACTGTAGTGTTTGATCCATCCCTTTGGCGGGGGTGTGAAGTCTGTGAGGCAATGGCGTTTCAGAGTTTCTGTGTCCCCTGGGTAATACTAACACCCCATTTAATGTCTCCTTTTCATCAAAACCAGATTTGTCGTCTCACTTATTTCCCAGTGTCTGGCCAAGATAGTGATCTTTATGAAAACAAACTGGCAGTAACTCGAGCCAGATAACATGGGAGAGCTTTGCCTTGGCAGAAGGAAGCCGTTAAGGGGAACAGATGGAGACAGTGTCTAAACAGCTTCAAGAAGGTGTACGCTTGCTTGTTTCAGAGGTGCTTCCTGTCTTCCACTGACTGTTTGAATCAGGAGAGCTGCTGGGACCTGAAGGCCTTCCCCAACCCTGCTGGGGACCCTCCATCCAGCCAGCACTTCTCACCACACCTGACCTCTCCTGCTCTCCTTTGACACTTTTGAATGTAGAAGCAGAAGTGGGATATAAAGAATAAATATAACAAACTCTTACCTGGTATGATTAGAAAAACAAGGGTCGATATAGGAATTCCTAAACCTATTAAGAACTTTTATAAGAGTTTGTTTGTGCCAAAACCGATGACGGTTTCTGGAAAGCAAGATCTCGAATACTCCAGAGGACAGTTTTGCAGTTTCTTTTATGCAGTTGAAATTAAGAAGGGAGTGTAAGATTACATGAAGGTGGGAGAAAGCAAGGTGGGGCTTAGAGTATAAGATACTTAACAGGATTCTGTGCTGTCTTGAAGGTGGTTAACTTTTTTCAAAGGTGTGTTAACTTAGATGCATAGAAATAACGGACAGGGCTTGCTTAAGGCAAAGATAACCCTTTTACTAAAAAAAGTTATATGCCTGGGACATGCCTACCCACCATGACATGCCCAGTTAGGAATTTATGATCAGATCACCCTGCGACGTTACTTTCTATAGAACTCCTTTTTCCATCCACACAAGGTGTTACATTTTATAGAGAATTGCCAAATATATTGTGTATAGATTACTAATTATCATTATATTATAATTTTTTAAATCATCAAAGATGAAGACTGTAATTATTCTGTTAATCTCCAAAGACGTAATAGGACTTTAGGTGGTTTTTTGTGCGTGGCCATCACTGTGATCATCTGTTCTTACTATCCAGTTTCCTGACTGCATGTGCAGAGTGCATTCGGGGCAAGGGTAGGAGAGAAAGAGCTTATCTGCATTTTCCAGAGCTCATGTCTTGGATGTTTGCAATTTTTTACTCTTCTTTTCCTTTAAACTTCAAAGTACCTAAGCTCATGCCTTATCATGTATTGACCTGCTAACTCACCTCCTTGTCTCATGGTTTTCTTCCTCTGACTCAACCCGTCCAATCAGAAGGAAGATTGTATATTCCCCAAAGGTTAAGTTCTTGAGGTCGTCCTCTTTTTTAAGGCTCTTCCCTTTTCTGCCTGATCAAGTCTTAACTCTCTAGCCATCTAACCCCTCAGGCAGTGTCCTTTTATCTCAGGTTATCTCAGGTAGTTCTCTCATCTCCAGCATGGATCTTTGGCTCCTTCAGGTGGCTGTTTATTGCCAGATACCCCTTGTTCCTTTCCATCTTTTCACTTATGGGATTTTCTCTCGGCCAAATTCTCTTCGTTCTCTCAGACTCAGCTGTTTTTTCCTTCCTTCCATTCTGAAGCCATTATATCTTGGCGCACACGGCTTCACCAGCATCTTTGTACCCCTCTCTCACTGTCTCTCACACACGTTTTGGTCATTTGGTAGGTTCGGTTTTATATTGGTCTTTTGCTTTTTCACCTATAACTTGTTTATTCCATTCAAAAAAGTGGATGCTGCTCTATTTTATATATTACAGTTCCTAGCGAATCACCAACACACAGTAAGTGTTCAATAAATATTTAGAGGAAACAGGTAAAAGATGCCAAGAGATAGATGTTTCATAGGAGGAGATGGAGCCATGATGTGGTCACCAGCATTAAGTGTGTGTCTGTTTTACAAAACCAGAAACTCAGTTTTCTCCTACTTTATTCAGAGTTGAGCCAGGCTTAGGGAACTGATTCATAAAAATAAAACTCAAGTTAGTGATTGCCAGTTTTTTTCACAATGAGAAATCTAACTTCTGGACAACTGTAAGGTCTGCATCAGCCACTCAGTGTGAACTTTTCCTGTTGGCAAGGTTTCCAGAAGGTCACTCTGGCCGTGGGTGGCCAGGCTTTGTTTGAAGCAGCTCTGAAGCTCTGGTGTGTGATCTCTAAACTCCAGAAACACGGTGCCGAGTTCTTGCTCTTAGGTTTATCTCCCTTGTAGATGACTCTGCTTTTAGGAATTAAAGGGCCGATCTATGGACTTGGGAATAAAACCTGTTAAATATGCCCTAATGGTCATATTTGATATGCTTCAGGAGCAAAAGAAACGTTAAAAAGGAACAAAAGCTCAGTCAAAAGGCTTTGGAACAGAATTGCCCAAGATATGATTGAGGATGTGACTAGATGAGTTTCATGGATCAGCTAAATTGTCTTAGTGAGCTGAGAGAATAGGAGATTCTGAGAACCAGGCATACCTCACTTTATTATACTTCACTTCATCACACTTTACAGATGTTGCGTTTTTTACAAATGAGGGGAAGAACTTCCACCAGCAAAAAGGCTAGGACTTTCTTGACGGTGGTCTGGAATCGAACCTGCAATATCTCTGAGCTATGCCCATACGAGGATGAGGACAATTTTGAAGGGGCAAGTGGGAGTGTTGAGTGATGCCGAGTAGAGATTATTGACTATCGAATACAGAATATTGAAAGAGAAGTATTACCGATCTCTGGTTAGTTTCTTTAGTTTGTATTTCCTGAAGCTGATTTGGCCAATATATTTATATTTACATATGAACAAAGGATGTTATAATAAGTTATCTTCAAACTAATCGAATACTTTTCCATGGAACTGCAGAGTATATAGGATAATGTGCAGTATTCTCCCCTTATCCAAGGTTTTGCTTTCTGTAGTTTCAATTACTTGTCAGCGTGGTCCAAAACTATTAAATGGAAAGCTACAGGATAAAAAGTTTATAAGTTCTTTAAATCGAGCGCCATTCTGAGCAGCGTGATGAAATCTTGCATCATTCCTCCCCATCCGACCAGTGGCGTGACTCATATCTTGGTTGGGGGGACTACTGTATATAGCCATAAAAATGGTTATTTTTAACATATGGTTCAATGTGAATCATAATGAGAATTCATATAACTCTAACTGGTAAAAGCTGTGGGGGGTTCATTTTGGGCAACGTTTTCGTATTGTCCTTTTATCACTGATGAGTATTTTTATAATTTAAAATTTTTTATAATTTTATAACATTCTTTGTTCCATGGACAGTGTCAAGGGGTATTTTAAAGTGGCTTGGGTCCAGGAAGTCTGACTGAATAAACACTAATTGATGTGCTGATACAGAAGTTTACCATCTCTGAGCAAATGATAATCACTCAAATGTATATGAGAAACTGAATGGTACCTTATCACATCAGTAATAATGCTTGCCTAGTGCACTTGGGAGTAACAAGGGTTCAGTTGGTCTAGAACAGGGGTTAGCTCATTTTTTCAGTAAAAGGTCGGATGGTTTTGAGGGCTATAGGGTCTCTGTTGCATCTACTCAACTCTGCCCTTCAGCATGAAAGCAGCCATCGATGAGAGGAAAACAAATGCATGTGGCAGAGTTCCAATAAAACCTTATTTATGGACACAGACATTTGCTTTTCAGATAAACTTATGTCATGAAGTACTAGTTTTTCAACCATTTGAAAATATAAAAAATATCCTGACAGCTCCACCCCACCTTCCCTTCCCGCCGCTCGCTGTAATGCACCAATCCCTGGCATAACAGAAATAGGGTGAATTTAGGGGAGAAATGGTACAACATAGAGGCCGCTCGCTGTGCCTTTGCAATAGTGAAAAGGGAACTTCACCCTTTTCTTAACAACTAATAGTTTTTACACCATTCATTTTCAAAACCCATGATTTTCTTAGCCGAGTTTTTCAAACTGATTATTAGCTTTTCTAAGATAGTTGGTCCATAACCAAAGTACCGTTTTTGTCTCTGGATTTTACAAGCTGTGATTTAGTAGTAGGTTTCTTCTGTTTCAGAATGAATTGTGTATGTATGTAAATGTATGTAGATATGTGTACACACACATACACAAACACGAGAGGACTCTTTAACAACTTTAAGTTCTCCTAATCTTTTATTTTTTTTTTTAAAACTACTTAGTGGTTCTTCATTCTCCAGTTTATTCTTGGATGTACATCTTAGTTTTTTTTTTAAATATATATAAAGTCCTACTTCTTCCTACTCTCTTTGATAGAGGAAACCACAAAAAGGACTTCTTAAAATAAAGTTAAGAAAACAATGTAATTTTAGCTATGAATCTTGTCTACTTTGAGAAGAGCCAGTTTGGGGTCCACAGTTGACATCCAGGCCCCAGATGCAGAATATACTTGAATGGGGACATGTTTAGGGCAAGCCAAAAATGACAAAAGAGCCCAAAAGTATGTTGTCCCTAATGGTTAGAACTTTTGCTGATATATAGTTAGTAGATTAAGACTGACAGATGGATTCTGTACTGAGAACAGTGTTGTTTTTTTATGCATTTAATTATTCAAGGAATACATGAGTATGTTGTCTATTAAAATAACATGAATGAATTGAATTTCCCTTTTGGCACTACCCCTCAACACTATCCTTTACAGAGGTAACCATTCTTATCAATTCTTTTATCTTTCCAAACCATTTTCTATGTTTCTGTACAAAATGTTCATGAAGCGTGTTTCTTAAACTTGAGTCGTACCATATGGATTATAATGAAAATTGTTTCTTTAAATTAATAAATCTTGGAAAACGCCAAGTTGGCTTCTTTCTTTTGCCATGCTGTCCTGAAGATGAGGGTGGGAGGATGGCAGAGGGGACAGGAAAACCTTTGCGACCGATACTGCCTCCATTCCCTGGGCCTGGTAGGTTATTAAAGCTGACTCTCTCTTCAAAGGCCTCCATCCCTCACAGTCCATAGGAGCCCAGTGGTCCACCTCCAGTTCTGCCTCCTGAGGTCATGTTGCCCCCTCCAAATAGCACTAGAGGTCTAGACTTCAGACAAGCCCTGGCCTGGCTCATTCTTACCTATGGGCCACCTTCACCCATGGAGGCATCACATGCTCTGCTCCCAAAGACTCTGTGAGGATGAGCCTGTTTGATTGCAGCCACAGCTTTCCTTCACTTTCTGGTCACCAAGGCAGCTAGCCACCCTGCCTCTAATGTTCTAGATTCCCAGGGCAGGAGTCAGACACCTGCTCTCTATGCTTCCTTAACTCCAGAAGAGTCCTGTGAAACTCCCACTGACCTCACCAAAACTCCTCTTGTGAGGCAAGAAGATAATAGTCTCACCGTTCACCCAAAGGGGAGAGGGGGCTATATGGGGGTCTCACAACAACACTTTGGTAAGAAATTCTTCTTCAGATCTTTCTCTTCATTCTTGTTATGGAAGAGAGACTGAGTTCTGGTTTTTCGGTATCTCCCTTTGCTATGTTTTTCAGAGTGGGCTGTTTTATAACTCACTTTGATATCTGATATTGCTTGTATCTTGTGTTATAGCCAGAACTTCCAGTGTAGCATCCTGATTACATGTATAAGGACAGGTTTTTTTCTTCACTAGAGACAAACAGAATTGTTAGTCCGTAGGTGTCGTGTGATAGAAGACTGTCCAGTTATTCACCGGGTCTCTGGTACATGCCACATACTTGCAACACTATAAAATTGATCTTTAAATTTGTTGCCAATTTATTAAAGAAAAAAAAGAAACCCGTGTTTCACTAATTTCGGCTTCCGTACTAGGCAGCTCTTAATATGTTTATTAGGCATTTTTATTCTTTTCTATGAATTGCCTCTTAATATCCTTTGCTCATTTTTTTTTTTTAAAAAGTCTATTGATTCATAGTTACTTTTTTCTGAATGCTAATCCTTTGTTCTGTGGTGAATGTTTTCTCTAAGCCTGGCCTTGCCTTTTAACTTTGGAAAACTGAACTACATCAAAGACATTATAAATCATTTTTTTCTGTATGACTTTTTTTGTTGTATCTGGCTTAAGAAGGCCTTCCTTCTCCAAAGTTATAAACATAGTCCCCTATATATTCTTCTAATGCTTTCATAGTTGACATTTTTTAATATTTGGAGCCTTAATCTATCTGGAATATTTTTGTGAACAGTAAGATTCTAATTTTTTCCCAAGTGGAGAGCCAGTTCTCTCAACACGTTTTTGTGAAAAGCCAGCAGCATGTTCTGTGGCCACTGGCATAAAAGTAATTAAACAGCCAGTTTAACATCCTAAAGGTCAAGATGAGGTGACTGTACTGTATCTCAGTACAGAAGGTACTATTCTGGAACAGCTGCTTATAGCTAACAGTGGATACCCAAGACCCCTTGAGGAGCACTGGCAGAGAACTAAAGTCTGTGAGCATCTAGACCTTGATAGCTCATTCATAGCAACGGTTGCAGGCAACTTGTTCATAATTGTCCATTTCTTTCTAAGCAAGAAAAGTTTTTACTTAAACATTTTCTATATGAATTCTCTATCAGCTCCAATAGTTAAATTTCTTCAAAAATGTATGTGAGATATGAGATATCTCCCCTTCTTTTTCTGATTTCATTTATTATTATTATTTTTTATGATGCCATCGGTTAATAAAATCCAGTAAGTTTCAAGTGTACAGTTCAACAGTAAGTCATGTATATATTGCATTGTGTATTTACCGCCCATAGTTAGATTTATTTCTGTCATGACATATTTGACTGCTTTTACCCCATCTACCTCCCTCTCCCTCTCCACCCTCTGGTGACCACTAGTCCACGGTCCATGTCCATGAGTCTTTGTTTGTTTGTCATGTTTGTTTGTTGCTTTTAGATTAAGATATTCCTTTTTTAAGTGAGCCCTAAATTCACCCCATTAATATTTTTTTAAAAAATTAGGCTATTTTTTTTTAGAGCAGTTTAAGGTTCACAGCAAAATTAAGCAGAAGGCATAGAGATTTCCCATATAACCCCCACCCCTACACAGCTTCCCCCATTATCAACACCTCCCACCAGCATGGTACAGTTATAATTTGTGAGCATATGTCGACATATCATAATCACCAGAAGTCCATAGTTTACATTAAGGTTCATTCTTGGTGTTGTACATTCTCTGGGTTTGGACAATCTTGGTATTACACGTAGTTTCACTGCCTTAAAATATCCCCTGGGCTCCACTTATTCAAACCTCGTCTCCAGCTTTCCCCTTGAGAGCCCACAGCCCCTGGCAACCACCCATCTTTTTACTGTCATTGTAGTTTTGCCTTATCCAGAGTATTATATAGTTGGAATCATGTAGCCTTTTCAGATTGGCTTCTTTCACTTTGTAATATACATTTAAGGTACCTCCATGCCTTTTCATGACCTCGTAGCTCATTTCTTTTTAGCTCTGAATAATACTCCATTATCTGGATGGACCACAATGTATTTATCCTTTCACTTACTGAAGGACATCATGGCCGCTTCCAAGTTTTGTGAATAAAGATGCCACAGGCATACCTTGGAGATACTGCAGATTTGGTTCCAGATCATTGTAAAAGTGATTCATAATCTTTTTGCTGGTGGAGGATCCTACCTTCAATTTGTTAAAAAATAAAAATAAAAATACAACATCTTCGAAATGCCATAAAGCAAAACACAATAAAATGAGGTGTGTCTGTATAAACATCCATGTGCAGGTTTTTGTGTGAACATGTTTTCAACACCTTTGGTAAATAACAGAGGGATATGATTGCTGGATTATATGGGAAAGGCATATTTAGTTTTGTGTGAAACTATCAACTTGTCTTGCAAAGTGGCTGTAGCATTTTGCATTCCTACCAACAAAGAGAGTTCCTCTTATTCTATGTCCTCACTGAAATTTGGTATTGTCAGTGTTCAGGGTTTTGGTCATTATAACAGATGAGTAATGACATCTCACTGTTGTTTTCATCTGCATTTCCTTGGTGTATGATGTGGAGCATCTTTTCATATGTTTATTTGCCCTCTGTATATCTTCTTTGATGAGGTCCCATTAATACTTTTCATTTTGTTTTCACCCACCAGAGCCTTCCAAGTTGTCTGAGAATATTATGTTTAGAAGATCAGGGAACATCACAGAGATGTCTTTAAGGCCCGATATCCTGATCGAAAAACTTTACAACAGACCTTCCTGGATTTCTCTGTCATTGTCCTGTGTTTCATCGTTAGATTGTGACTCTTTGTCCTCACCCTAGGATACATAGCTGAAAGCAGGGTGTGAGTGTAAAACATCTGTACTAAGAAGTATAAACCTTAGTAAATTTCTCTTGTGTTTCTTTCATGATATTAAAGCCAGTAATGATTGTTGTTTTGAAACCAGGATTTTTGCCTGATTTTATCTAAATCCTTGGACATACATAGATTGAAGTATTTGTTCCTTGGGCAGAGAGGACAGTGGTCGCAAGGGCTATGAGAGGGGCTATGGCATATTCTAGAAGCCGAAGGCCGGCCCATGAGCCAAGGACACAGGAGACAAAGAATGGGGTGAGGCCAAGCGGCAGGTGGGGCTGGAGTGTCAGGCCTTGTGGTGAGCCGGAGGCTTTGGGCCTGGTGCTGAAGACAGTGCACGCCACTGAAGGGCCTTAAGCAGAGTGACAAGATCAGGGTTGTACTGGACAAAACTTGGGCTGTGTGAAGACAGACTGGAGGTTGGCACAGAAAGATCAAAGCACACGTGCGTGCACACGCACACACACGCAGTTTAGAAACCTTTTGCAGTGATCCAGGTGAAGGATACTTAGGTACTTTACCTGTACTGGATTTGAAAATATAAAAATATTGGTATCTTTGTTTTTCAAAGTAGAATAAAATCCCTGTAAATTACAACTCTGGTATAAAATATAGATTTTTTTTTTGTTTCGTTTTGTTTTGTTTTTTTAACTTCAATGCCATTTTTAGAAATCAGATCTGTGCCAGACCGGTTACAAAATGTGCAAGACCCACTGCAAAATGAAAATGTGGGACCCCTTGTTTAAAAATTAAGAGTTTCAAAATGGTGACAGCAGAGTTCTAAAGCAAACGTGGGACCCACGTGACAGCCATAAACCTCGCCCTTGGTCTGTGTGGTGGAATGGCTTGAATTAGTCCCTAAAGAGCTACTCTTTGCCCATTCCACAATACGCCTCTGGTGTAGGCAGCGAGGCAAAGATGGAAGCAAGCTCATGTGGTTCTTTAGCTCAAAGCCCTTGTTAACCTTACCAGTGGTGACTGATAAATTTCAGAGAGCCTTATAAGTCACATTGAAAACAAGTATTATGACCAGGCATAAATAAGCATGATGGTGGAAATTAAGAGAGATCTTTGTTTTTTATTTTTTTGTTTTTATTGGCTGTGGTCGATGAAAACATAAGAGAAGGGAATATTTAAATCTGATTTTTAGAACTCTTCTTTACCAATATGTATTTGTTTAACTGCCTTTTAGAGAGCATGTTCTCGAATGCTTTGAGGGGGAACACTGGTTTGGGCAAAACGTTTTCTTTCAAACTGTGTGCTTTTTATTTGCTTGTTTTTTAAGGAATTGGTGAGACACAGCTTTTCATCTCAATTTTAAATATTACGACCCTTTTCCGTTTATTTTGTGCCTTTACAAAATGGCTCCAAAAACTTGCTAAGCTTTTCATAGGCGGTATCAAAAACGTAAAGATCTTTAACTTTGGAAATTGAAAGCATTTTGTATTTTTTACCTGCTAAGATCGCAGAGGGAAGAATAGTTGCTGTGCTGTTTGACAGTTTGAGAAATTCTGAAATTGGACACTGTCATTTTTATTTGCAGTAAGTTTACTTGATGAGCTTTGCACGGGAGATATCTTGAGGGCAAAGTTTGAGAACACCTTTTAAAGCATAGCTTACATTTCTAGGAAAAGATCTTGTGCTTACTAAACCAAATCCCTTTCAATAATTTTCAGTGACTCAGAGCCCTGATATTTGCATAGTGATTCAATCAGTAAGGAGACTGGCTGCAGAGGTAATTTGGTTAAGATTAAGTCTTCTGGTTAAGCCTTTTAAAAGGTTAATAAAAGCCTTTCCTGAGTAGTATACCTTCCAGTGGTTTTCAGGAACTTTGACTATCTAAAATGCTACCTATAGAGCTGGATAGTAAAAGTGGTATTAAAGCATTCTTTCAGAGAGACCCACAGGCCAGTTCTGAACAGTTGACATTAAACACTGCAAAATTCCAAAGTGCAGACAGCTTGGCAAGTTTGAGTCCTGTTCAGAACTAGTGCATTCTGTTCAGAACTAGGTTGTTGTTTTTTTTTTTTTCAATAGTGCTTTTGTCTTTTTGCTAAAGGTCAGACTACAGTTGTCCAGCACTGGTGGCGTTCTTTTGGGAGAGTTACTAGGGAAGGGAGTGGACTTAGTTTTTATATTTATAATAACCTATCATGACATCAGATTTTATAAATTTGAAAATATAAATAAAATTGTGTGCATTATTAAACTGGTTAATAGCTACGAGTACTAAAATCACTTTGGACATATGAGCTCTGCTTTGGGCTCTTTTCACCCAACTTTGCTCTTCAGTATAGTGGGACAGAAACATCATTGGATGTGGTTCAGAATCAGGCTTAGCTGGAATCTCGTTATTTGGACCTTAGATGTAACACTTAAATGAAGTAATCTCTGTAATATGGGAGTACCACCACTGCCGAGCAGAGCTGTTGGGTAAAGTAACTGGCATATTGTCTTCTACATGGTGGATGTTGCATGCATGTTGATTTACCTGATACTACACCTAGCAGAGAGGGTGAGGTTCAAGTGCAGACCTCTGCCCTGCTCTTCCCAGGGCAGTAGGAGTTGGCAGAGGCCTTTAGCTGAAGCCTGTTTCTCGGAGTGTGATAGGAAGAGCCCACAGCTGACGCTGGCCTGGCCTGCCTCAAGCTAAAGTACAGTCCTGCTATACTGTTTCTAAACTGCATAGAATTTTTTTAGGGGAAGTTTGTAATTTTTGTGTGTTAGCCCTATTGTTAGTGTGGCTAGTTTCTCGAGGAACCTCATTCAATTCGTTGTGAGTAACAGCATGAACTGACTTTAATTTTCTCCAGGCACTGCTTACAACTGTGCTCTATCAAATCTGTTTCAGCTGCTGAATATTGGATATATTCTATAATTCCTTTCTAAAACTCCTAATCTCATATCCAACTCAAGCTCTATACCTCCCCTGCTCTCTCTTCTGAATTCTAGCTTCTCCTGGTGTGACAGGAAACAGGGAGGAAGGGGCCAGTAGTTATAGAATTCAGCAAGTCAGATTTGGTGGTGAGAAGGTGCATCCATCTTGTTCATTCTGATGCTGGGGATCTCTGCACAGATAGTACGTATGCTTCTTGTGGGGCTGTGTTCGCTTTGCCCTAGGCTCCTCTGCACAGGACCTATTTGCAGGGGGGCAATTGTCTCCCTTTGGCATTGCTAGGTGTTCATGTCCTATTTACACTCTCGACTCTTTCTTGGGATCAAGAGTGTCCTGCTGTCTGGCCCAGCAGCTGCTGGGCAGCCCTATGACTCTTACCCCACTATGCTCACCCCTCCTTCAGAAGGAACTGTGTAACTGCTGGGGTCCCGCTCCACTCTGCCTAGGGGTTGTAAAGAATTGGCATGAAGTGGGAGTACTCCCATCTTTTACAGTCCTGCACCTGGATCTCTTTAAGTTCTGCTTGCATGGGGACTTCCACCTTCCAAGTCTCTAGCTCAGAAATGGGTGTCAGTATCTGTTTTGATGGGTGTCCTCCCAGTCCAGGTTATGGTTGCTAGATTTTCCCAGCTTCCTAACAAGCTCTGTTCTGCTGCACTGCCAGCCCAGGGTGGGCCTGTGGGATCTGCAGCCCAGCAAGCAGCCAGACAAGGAACAGGATGCCTGTCTCCACTTCTTGTAGGTACTACAGTCTCGCCTCAAGATTGTCTTAGAAACCCACCCATGCTCTTAATTTTGGGGAGAAGCAGGTAGTAACCTGCACTAGAAACTTGCCCCCGCCCCCTCTCCCCAACACACAAAGCTAACATCAATGAATCTCCCTTTCCTTAGGTGCTGGGTAGAGGGAGGGGCTGTGGTCTGCTAGTAGGACTAGTCCTGTGATCACTTGTAAGCACTAGGGCAGGGGTCTCCAACCCCCAGGCCATGGACGGATACTGGTCCATGGCCTGTTGGGAACTGGGCCACACAGTAGGAGGTGAACAGTGACCAAGTGCAGCTTAACTTGTGTTTACAGCTGTTCCCAAGTGCTAGCATCACCGCCTCAGCTCTACCTCAGATCATCAGGCATTAGATTATCACAGGACCACCAGTCCTTGGTGCCAAAAAGGTTGGAAACTGCTATAGTAGGGGGCAGTGTCTGCCCTTACATGATTATGGCTTTCTAAGTAGGGTACTTAGCCCCATTGTCCTCATCTTTGGGCCTTGGCAGTAATTCTGAGGATAAGAAAACAATCTCGCTCAACTATGAGCTCTTTCTGTTAATAATATTCTTTTTCTTTAAATACTTGCTTTACAGTGCCTAGGATATTCTTCCTATGCATCCTTTCCTGGAGAGTCAGAAGTCAGGAGCAGGTTAATGCTTATTGGTACTTGTGTGTAGGATTTGGGTTGTAGACTTAAAATATACCTCACATTAGGAAGGTGCTGTAGGGGTCTCCGTGGACAGCACTATGGTCTGAATGTATGTGTCCCCCTAAAATTCATATGTTGAAATCCTAATGCCTGATGTGATGGTGTTAGGAGATGGATTTGGGAGATGATTAGTTCACAAAGATGGAGCCCTTGTAAATGGTATTAGCGGTCTTAGAAAAGAGAGACCCCGCAGAGCTTCCTGGCACCTCTGCCGAATGAGGACGCAGTGAGCTGTGAACCAGCAAGAGGGCCCTCACCTGACCGTGCTGCTGCCGTGAGTCTGGGCCTTCCTGCCATCAGAACTGTGATATATCATTTTAATTAGCTATAGGGATAGGAAGTTCAAGGTTCTCCAGGTTTTCTTCAGTTTTCATCTACTGAATCCTTGCTAGAAACTCGGAAATGTAAAGGTGTGTTCTGCTGGAAAGAGTGTGTGAGTTCCTGCTGCTTCTTCACACTCGCCTAAGAAAGGCAAATAAAACGAATGGTCACTGTCACCTCAGACAGTAGAGCCGACGGTGAGGTGTGAGTAAACTATTCACTGTTCATTTTTTAACACATACAAGAGAGGAAAGGGAAACCACTGAAGGTTCAGGAGTGAAATCTTAAGCCTTATTTGGGGAAAATTAATCTGTCAGCAGCCTGAAGACTGGGGAGGGGACGCCAGAGGTATGGAGCACTAGATCAGAGGTAAAAGTCCAGACCAGAGGTCAAAGGGCTTGAATAGTGTAAGTGGCAGTGGGAGTGGACAGGAGGGATAAAGGGGAAGAGAAGCAGAGTTGATAGAAGCCAACAGCTGATCCGGAACTAGAACAGGAAGGGACGTCGCAGTTCTAATCTGGGATCAATGAGAAGAGAGCGTATCATGAATAGAAATAGGGAGTTATAGGTGAAGACCAATTTGAGGGGAGGGAAGACCAGCACCTTTGTGAGAAGGAAAAGATGTCCCCTCTTCCAGACACAAGGCCTGGTCAGTGGAGCACAGGCTGGTCCCCTGGGTCAGGATCCTGTGCACTGTGTGCCACCTGTCTGCCATACACAGTGGCCCTGGGCAAGGTTCCTGCAGAGCAACAAGATTCCTGTAGGTCACAGTAGTTCATCAGGGCCATAGCCATGCTGTAAGAGCTAGGGGGTGGTGGGTGGTCCTTGTCTCTGAACTGGTTCCTGAGAAAGCCAGCAGGTAATAACGGCACTTCCTTTTGACTACCTTCTCTGTGTATATCTCTGTTGTTCTTTTTCTTTTTGTGTTTGTGGTGTATATGTACATGTATATGTATATGTATATGTATATGTACATATACGCATATATATAAAACAGAAAATTTACCACTTTAACCAGTTTTTAAATGTGCAGTTCATTGGCATTAAGTACATTTACTGTATTGCACAACTATCATCACTATCCATATCCAGAACTTTTTTCATTACAAAACTGAAACTCTATACCCATTAATCACCAACGCCCCATTCCTGCTCCCTCCAGCCCCTGGCAGCCACCATTCTGCTTTCCATCTCTATGAACTTGACTATCGTAGGCACCATAAGTGATGTCATTATAGCATTTGTCCTTCTATGTCTGGCTCATTTCACTTGGCATAATGACACCAAGGTTCATCCATATCGTAGCATATATAAGAATTTTATTTTTAAAGATGAATAGTAATCAGTTGTATTGATAACACCACATTTTGTTTTATCTTTTCATCTGTCAAACACTTGTTTCTATCCTATAAGCACTGGGATCCAAGTCCGAGTCCCTGCTTTCAATTCTTTTAGGCATTTACTCAAAAGTGAAATTGTTGGATATTATGTAATTCCATGTTTAACCGTTTCAGGAACCACCAAACTTTTCACAGTGGCTGCACCACTTAACATTCCCACAAGTGATTCATGAGGGTTTCAATGTATCTATTATCTTCCCCAACATTTGTTATTTTCTGTGTGTGTGTGTGTGTGTGTGTGTGTGTGTGTTTAAATAGGCATCCTAATGGTTGTAAAGTTGTTTAGTTTGTATTTCTCTACTGTCCATATTTTACTTTTATTCATTTTATTCTAATGTATTTTTATAACAAATTTAATAATTATGTAAATATAGTGCCTTGTGGTTTTTTTTTAAGCTCTACTTTTTGACAGTGTGCTGAGAAAGAACAGCTGTTGACCCTGTAAATTCATGACCCACCTTTACGCATCCAAAAACATATTCATGGGGCATATTTTCACGTCTTTCTGAAATGTTATAAAAGTTTAAGATGTGTTTCATTCAACATGCAGAGTGTTTAACTATTTTTAAATTAGTTCTGCGCATTTAAAAATCAGAAGTGCTCGTAAAAGCCTGAATTTCTCGCTTCTAAGGAAATCGTGAAGGCCGGGCCCCAGTGGTCCTGTGCTCACTCAGGACAGCAGTAGGGCTGGAGGTGGACCTCGCACAGTCCCACTTCCGCCTACCTAGCCCTTTGCCAGTATCCGCTTCACCCTTGCAGGCATCTGTTAGGAAGCCCGGGTAGAGTGAATTTTCTGAGGCTAAAGTTAGTCTGGATTTATTCCAATGTGTATTAATAATTTAGCTGATTAGAAGTGATTAATACTCCTGCACTCCCTAGCTACTTAATACCTCTATGGACACTTTCTCTCCCGATAAAATCTGAAATCTCCTTGTCTTCTATCCTTGCATGCCTCAAGCCCTTTGCCAACAGAGTGGACTCTACTGGTTAAAAGTCCCTTTAAATTTGAGTGTTTCCTCTTAGTTGGAACATTTTGAAATCGTGTTTCTCTAGGTGCATAATACACATGCACGCTTCCGGCTCTGCCGTAGGTTGGCTTAGTGGCACTTCAGTGTGTTGCTCCCTAATTCTGAGTCCCTGGCTGTTATTCTTGTATGCCAGGGATCATATCAATAAACCTGCTCTTCACATATGCAGGAGCTAGCTGTGTGTGTGTGTGTGTGTGTGTGTGTGTGTGTGTGTCTGTGTGCCCATCCATTTAATATCCTGTATATATGCAGAATTATTAAACTATGTTTATGTGGTCTGGAAATATAGTTAGCAACATCTATAGATATTTAGATTGTAAAGAGGATAATTGGTCGGCTTCAGATCCTGTGTCTTACAGATAATCTGTACTGGAAGGTGTTAGGTGAAGCTGCCTTGCAGCCATGAAACGGAGGCACTGTGAAACCCAAGCCGGCCCCAGAACACGCTCACAGTATGATTTGTTATTGCACAGAGCTGGCTATACTGTCGGTCAAGCCACATTTCCTGAAACCTAAGAACACCAGGGTGTAATATTGTTCCCTTATAGCCAGCTCCTGTTCCCGAAAACCTTTCTGTGACTCTCTTTGTGGTTTTCAGCCTGTCTCTCTCTGTGTGGTCACTAATGACTTCACTGAAGGTAAAACATTTAAGTGAACTTGATGGTGGTCGTAGAAGAATGCGATGGTGCATCTGGGTGCTTTAGGCAACACGCCTCCCCGCCCCCACTCTCTGCTTCGCCCCGCCCCCCCCCCCCAACAGGTTTCCTCTCCAAAGTTCTTTTGGTGATTTGTCCAGGCAGCCGAGCTGGAAACCTTGTTGTCAGTAATGAAGTTAGTCCCGACGGCTCGTGCTTCTTCTCAGAGGGGGAAACCACGGGTGCGTGGCGCAGTGGTGCGTTCCGTCTCCCGCTTTTCAGCCAGTTTCTTTTTGCGTCCATCACTCTTGTCCTGTCTGCCTCCTATTTCCTAATGACGTAATATTCGGCTATGGAGTCTGAATTTTCATTTTCTCACTACATAGAAATTTATTTTCTGGCTTCTCTTTGCCCTTCCACCCTAAAAGTTCTACTTGTCTGTTGCTCTTCCCCCGAGGTGGGTGGGACGAGATTTCTTTTCATTCACGTGGACTTGCATTTCTCCCCTCTGTAAGGGTCTGTCTCAGAAAAAAGTTTTCTCTGTTTCCGATGTCTTTTTAAGTACAAAACAATGATGAAATTGCTAGACAGTTGAAATGGTACTTAATTATCTGTCTGGAAATTCTGACTCATCTCAAGGGCTCTCTGAAAAATCACGGTGGATGACAGTTAGAGTCCCCGATTCCCTGACATGCTATAGGGGCAGCTCCTTCAGGCACGGCTTTCTAGTGGATCTGATGGCCCGCTTCTTGCTCTGATGGCCACTCTACCCCAGGTAGCTACTGTTCTAACCCAAGAACTAGCAGATAGTAAAGAAATTGACTTCTAAGAAAAGGATCTTAGTTTTAAGAACTTTTTAATATACCTTCTTTGGTAAGGTGTAAGGACTGAAGTGTCCAGGGCTCCAGGGAGGGAGAGAGGGCCATCTGTGCTACTCAGAGTCAAGACATGTTGAGACTGGTGTGGGGACATTGGCAGAAACAGAAGACCCCAGTTGCCTTTGATCCTGGGAAGATATTTTGCGTGGCAGGGCTCTATTAACCCACACATGATATCAAAGCAGTACAGGCGGGCACAGTAGCAAATACTGCCCCCTGGTGGGCTGCTTCTGGCTGAGCTGAGAGGAAAACTCTCCTAAGAGAGCCCAGGCTATAGGTTTGAGAAGAGGACGTGTTGGATTCTTCCTTTTTGGTATAATTGGAACAGTTTACTTTGTAAGCTTGTTTTCGTAATGTACATAGTGAGTAGTTGCTTAATTAAGAGCTTTAGAATTCTTATTTGGCAATATATGTATATGGTACAGAATTTAAAAGAAGAGTGCACAGCAGAAATTGTCTTTCTCCTTCCTAGTCCCCTCCCCAGAACTGGCCACATTCGCTAGTTTCTTTGGTAGCTTTCAAGGGATAATTTCTGAATAGTTATATTTTGTAACTACAGATACAATTATACACTATACACACAACTATATATATATATACACACACTTATGGCATACACAATTGACAACATGATTAAGTATTTTTCAGTAATGCTTTCCTGCAGTCTTTTAATCTGGTTTTAAACAGAAAGCAAATTAGAACCCAGGGCTGAACAGAAGTGGTCCTCGTGTAAAGCAGCCACTGTTTGGGAGCATGGGACATGTGATGGAGAGGAAAGGTCTAGTTGTCTGAAATTGTAGCGGTTGATTCCAAAATCTTGAAACCACAACTGGCCTTACTTGAGGACCTCAGGTGCAAAGGTTGAGCCAGTCACACTCCCAGAGTATGGCACAGGGTCTCGCTGGTTACTCGGTGGTTGCCGGTTTGAGCTGGGTTCCCTAAAAGTTACTTCCCTTTATCCCTAGTCTGCTCCCTCATGTAGGCAACCATTCAGATATGTATAAAGTGTGTCATTTAGTCTGTGTGTATTCTTGCTGTGTATCTCGTCTTGTAAGTATTTTCAATTTATGCAGATGGTATGGCTATCTCATTCTGTTCCTTAGTTTTATCACTAGGCTCTAAATGTTCCATTCTTGTTGGTAGATGTGTATCTAGTTTGTTGCTAGCTATCTTTGTGTGGCAGACCTGAGATTTTGAAACTAGTTGAAGCATTGTGGGGCTTTTACCCCAATTTTTCTTTTACCTTAATTTTTATTTTTCACAGAAAATATTGCAAAACGAATTTAGGAAAACAGAATTCCATCAACCTGATATACCGACTTTCTTAACTTTTTCATATGAAGACATCTGACATAGTTATAACAAAAAGTCATGTATTTTTGTGTTATTGTTTTATTCACTTTATTACATCAATGTTTCTCCATTTTGCTAAGTTGTCTTCATAAATTTTAATAGCTGTGTATATCATCTATTATGCACATAACTTCATAATCTATTCTGTGAAAACAACTTGTAAGTTGTTCATTTTTTTAATATCACTAATTAATATCCTCATGTATATACTTTTTGTCATTGTTGTTATTGAAATTTTTGCATATTATTTAGCTGAAATAGATGCACAATAGGGGATTATAGAATTAAAGAGATACTAGTTGCCACATTCTGCCTCTTTCTATATCCCCAGAAATGAATGTAAGTGTCTGTCTTTCATTTAAAATATCCTTCTTTTATTTTTAGCGTGTTATACTTAGAGCTGTTGCCATAGGAATTGTTTTATCAAGCGCCACAGTGGTCAGCAGAGAACTAAGGAACTCCAGGTTCTCTGTCTTCAGCAGGCATTACAGAGAGTACCATCTGCTACCTGTATTGGGCATCGTTTCTATCGGCCATTCCTCCTGGCATGAGCACAGCAGTCCCTCTGCTCACCATGGTCTGGTCGTCAGTAGCCAGTTGGTGTGCAGCCCTGCTTCAGCCTGGCCTGGGGAGTGTGTGAACTGTAAACTGTAAATATGAACATACGTATGGAAAAGAATGGTGCTCGGGATGCTCCTACTATCTGCTTGTCCTGCATTTGCACTTAAGGGCTATTAGAAAGAGGCTTGCTGCTTGTGAAGATTGTGTACCGGTAAAGGAGGGGGGGAGTGGGCGTGGAGAGTGGGAGGCACTTGCAAGAACATATGTTGGATTCTTTTCATTCTCCTCTTAGTAACAATGATTGATGGCATCTGGTGAGTCCCCATGTGTCACTTTCTTGGTATAGTTGCAAGTGGAGGTGCGGGAAATCAATAAGGGCTGGGCAAATGACGTAGGTAGAGAAGGACAGGGCTCTTGATACAGTGACGAAATGACATTTCTCACAGTTAAACTTTTCAGTAGTGTCTTCTAGTGCTGTTACTTCACTACTTCCTGCTGAGAGCCACTCAGTCTTCATACCTCTTCCGTATTCTCCATCTCCGGAAAGGGTTACCTTTGAGCACAAGATACCTGAAATTTAAGGGAAGGAAGAGAAGGAAGGAGATCCATACTGGATGTGGTCGTGTCAGTTAGGCTTCTTATGTTTTGAAATACGGCTTTAGCTGTGGCATTCACTTGGAGTTCTAGAATGTCCATTATTTGACAATCCCACATTGAAAGTTTGCTTAGGAAGTAGGAAAGGGCTGTAACAAGACAGTCGAGAGTAGGAAGGAGTTGTGGCAAATTAGGTAAGTTTATAGTGATCTTCTTAAGCTTGTCGCTTTCATTTTCCTGCCGATGTTGGGGCAAGTAAATGTTTAAAAGTGTAAGAACAGTGATTATTTTGTGGTTAGTTCATGTGCACAATGCAGACACATCCAGGAAGGAGAATCTGCTGCATCAAGTCTTCAGTTGTTATGTAGGCCAAAATTTATGCGGAAACCTCAGATGAGGGTTGATTTGCCAGGAAACTCTTGCTTAGGACTTTCAGTTTGTACTTCTTTTCTTTTCCTCTGCACCCCAGCTCACGGTTATCTTGCAAAACGGAATGTGCTTTGCACTGCAAGTGAACATTACAGCCGTGTCCTGCCTATAGCAAGTTCCAGGGAAGGCAGGTAGACAGCCCAGATTTTGAGTTCAGTTCTCCAAGGCACTTTGGTCTGCTTTTTTTCTTGCCGGGTGTTCTATGCCCCACAGTTTTCACCCAGAGGACTTTAGACCTTGCCCATTCAGGTCAGCATGGCCACAGTGCTTAGGCGCATAGGAAAGACACTCCATAAAGAAAATGTGCTGTCTGATGGATCCCTTGGAGCATTATTCTTTAAACTAATGCTCACTCGCCTAACAAATTTTTTTCTTTTTGTGAACATTTATTTCTTGAACACCTATTGCATGTAGGGGACTTTTAAACCAGGTGACTCCACACATGGTATCTGGTTTAGTTCTCACAACATCTCTGTGAGGTAGCTGATGTTGTACCCAATTTGCTGAAAGTAGAAATTGCGGCCCAGGTTGATGGCTGCGTTCCATGGTAATCATGACCAATCGAGTTGAAGAACCAAGGTTAAAGCCAGGTTTTAGGGAGGCCAAAGTTCAGTGCTCCCTACCGACACCTCTGATAGTGACAGCAACCTCTTTAGCTAGTCCCAGAGAGTATGTTCACCTTTATCCTGTAAAAGTACAGGTGCACCTTGCTTTGGGAAAACAGTCTATGAAGATCAGAATTGGCTTAATTTAGTTTTAGAGAAAACTTCACTGTGAATTTTTGCTTAACGAGTGAACATTCCTAGGAAGTGAGCTCAGACACTGTTCACCACATTAATCTCAAAGGATTTGTCAGAGCAGAGTGGGGTGTGACAGATATGTATGCCATGAAGGTGACAGCCTGGACTGAAATCCCAGTTTACTATTTGTGTAACTTCGAGCAGGCTGTTTAACTCTCTGAGCCTCTTTCCTTCTCTATTAAAGGGAAATTATCCCTATCTCATGGGGTTAGTGGGAGAATTGTTCATGTAAGTGCTAAGTGCCTGCTAAGTGCTGGACGATGTGCTAAGCAAATGCGAGCTGCGATGGTTTTGGGTTGGCATTGTCAGTATGGTGGAAGCCCCTGTTACGGTGGAATCCTGGTTCATGAGCATATATCAATATTTGTATGGCCCCTACCAAATACCATTTAAGTCTAACTTGTGTAAGGCAACAGAGCATGTGGTGTTGGCAGGAGGTGGGGGGCGGGGCAGAGTCGGCTTGTATTAGCTAAGAAGATGCTGTAGACTGTGATGAGAGGAGAAGGCCTGTTTGACACAGTAAAATGCTGGTTTAGTTGCTGCCCCGTAGACGTGCGTATGGCAGGAGACAGCTAAGCAAATAGTGCTGAAGGACAGATGTGAATAGTGAATTATGGTATCAGTTAGGCGCAGAGTGGTCCTGGATATACCGTGAGCAATAAAAGCTACAGTAGCTACAATTGAAGGTATTTTTTTATGTGCCAGGCATGGTTGTTGTACTTTTCTTCTATTAACTCACAATAGCATCCCAAAGCAATATTATTATCCATCCCCAATTTACAGATTAGGACACTGAGACATAGACCCCTTAAGTCAGTTCCCCAAGGCACACAGCTTGTAGGCAGCAGAGCTTGGGTTCAGCCTCAGATATCTGGCTCCAGAGTTTGTGCTTTTAACCATCGGGCTGTATGTCTCTCAAGACAAACAGGGTTCTTGCTCTTATGGAGTTTACATGCTAAGTAGGTGAGTCCGTCAAACAAATAAATATGCTATAATCTGCTAGCTAGTAACAAATGCAGTGAAGAGAAATAAAATTGGGTAAGGGGTTTTAGAGGATGATGGGGATTATTGTTTTAGCTAGTATATTACTTGCTTGGACTGCCATGACAAAATAACAGACCCAGTGCCTACGCGACAAAAATTTAGTTTGTCATGGTTCCGGAGTCTGGAAGTCCAAGATCCTGGCGTCGGTGGGATTGGGTTCTTATGAAGCCTCTCTCCTTGATTAGCCAGATGGCTGCCTTCTCCCTGTGTCCTCAACAGCTTTCCCTCTCTGCAGAAATAGCCCTGGGTCTCTGTCTGTCCTAAACCCCTCCTCTAATAAGCACACCAGTCTTAAAGGCCCTTATCCAAATACTGTCACATTCTGAGGTACTTAGAATTAGAACTTCAACATGTGAGTTTGGTTGGCAAACAATTCTGCCCATAATATTCCACCCTTTGGACCCCTAAGATTTGTGTCTTCTCATATACAGAATGCATTTATCTACATCCCAGGAGCCCAAAAGTATTAACTCGTTCCAGTGTCAACTCTAAGTCCTAAATCTCACCTAAGTATCATCTAAATATATAGGTGAGCCTTGAGGTAGGTATGATTCATCCTGAGGCAAAAAAATTCTTCTCCAGCCATAAACCTGTGAAAGCAGGTATGGGACAGATATTCTCATTCTAAAAGGGAGACATTGGCAAGAAGAAAGGGTCCTGCGTCTAAGCAAAACCTAACAGAGCAAATTTCATTCGATTTTAAAACTGGAGAGTGATCCCTTTGATTCTCTGTGCTTTGGGCCTAGCAGGGTGACAGCCCTGCCTGCCAGAGACATTTGGGCTACAGCCCGGCCCAGTGATACCAAGGAGGAGACAGAGTCTGGGCAGCCCTGACAATCTCTGAACCACCTTCAGGGTTATTCTTTTATCTTGATAGACAGCACAGCAGAGAGTTCTGTTGTCCCATCCCACAGAATCCCAGGAATCTGAGGGCACTCCTTTATCGTTGCCCTGTCTCCGTCCCATTTCATCTAAGCCGGTGGTGTTCCTGATTTAGTCAGCCATCTCTGCTCCTGATTTTGCTGAGATGGCTGACTAAAACAAGTCACATTTTTTATGTGGTGTTTATCCAGCCACACCTTTTGTATTCCCTCCCTTTCTCATTTTTTGCAGTATTGATAGGCTGAGAATTTTCCACATCTTCAAGTTCTGAATCCTTTTTGCTTTACAATTTCTCCTTCGATTTCTCTGTCTCCTCTCACATTTTACTATGAGCAGCAAAGATGATCCAGGCTGTGCCCTTGATTTGTTTCACTTGTTTTATGTATTCTTTAAAGACATTCCTCCTCCTTTACCTTCTATGTCTTGAAGCCAGGCCGATGACGTGGTTAGAGGTACATGACGAGATAAGATAAATGTACCTAATATTTTCCTTAAGGGAGAATCCTATTGGTTAAGTATCTCAACTAACATACTTAAAAAAAAAAATAAGTTTAAAGTGGGGTTTTTGGGTTTGGTTGGTTTTGTTTGTTTGTTTTGTCTCCACCTGCTTCCATCCCTCATCACAAACGAGGTTAAATCACAAACCACCATTTTCCCCTCTAAGACCATCAGACTCCATTTTGGCTCAAGTGTTAAGCATAATCAGTAAACTCTTACTTTTTACAGACTGGAAAGAGACAGGAACTTCAGAATACACTGTATTTCATTATTTTCTGTGTTATAATAAAAAATTAAGATACAAGAAAAGATGAAGAGTTTTACCAATAATGTGATTATATAGGGAAAACCACCATCAGTATTTTGCTCTATGTTTTTCAGTCTGTGTACATTAATTTTAATATATGTAATTTTAAACAAAATTATCTTCTATAAATTTGCATTCTGTCTTTTTCTCTTAATTTACTACCAATATATTTCCTTGAGTATTCTATGAAAATATCTCAAGTGGCTATATAACATTCTATCCAGTGGATAAACATGATTATCAGCACTAAAAGTTGTTTCTAGTTTTTGTGTTACACAAAAGTCTTGGTCCATAGCTATATTTTTAAAGTTATATTCACGAAGTAAAATAACTGGCTTGCATTTTAAGTTTCCTGATGTATTTCTGATGCATAACGTGCAGATTTCAGAGTGATATCTGTGTTCAGATTATGATTTTTCCAGTTACATGTGAACTTGGACAATATATTTCATCTTTCTTGGTATCTTACTCATTTTTTTTTTTTAAGGAAGATGATAATTCATTGGGTCATGGGAAGAATAAATGACATTTTATGAAATACCGGGCCCTACACTTAATAGGTGTACAAGAATTATTTACTATTATATCATCGGATTTTTTCCCATAAAGTTTGTACCAATAGTTTATAACTGTTCAGATGTATTGGAGAGAAGATCGTATAGCTGAGAACCTACAGGCACTTATATTTATTATATGCCAGTAGAGGGCATAAAACATTGGAAGATTCCAGGGAGGTGTGACTTGTAACTCTTCTCATTCTCGCTCCAGATCCCTGAATACAAAAGGCTCCAACACTTTTCCAGCATAAGCATTTCTTTTCAGGCTTATGTATTACTTTAATTACAAGTTGAAGTGTTAACTATCCTTTATACACTTAGCTTTTTTTCTCCAGTATATGAGTATTATTTTAGAAAAAAAAAAAGTTTAAGTCAAAGTATTATTAAAGCACTATTAAATATTTAACACTTGAACCAAGTCATCTAAGATATCATTCAAAAACCACGATACATCCTGGATAGATGATTAATTAGGACAAAGCTAAATGGAAGTTCAGTATCTGGTTGGTTCCTATAGTTAGGAAGAATTATGAATAGGACATGTATTGAGTAGCAGTGTATTCTGTGAAATAATCTATCCAAATCTATCTATCCATTTCTTTTTCAAAATTTATTTCAAAATAGTTTTCAAAAATTAATCAGACCTGTTACAAATTGGGCTACAAAATTTGCAGGCTTCCTTACATCCGTCAATGCCGCAGGCCATTCTGTTTACTTCTCTTTTTGCCTTACCCCATGGCTAAGGTAACATAGAGGAAGAAGGGTAACATTGGTGCATTAAATATCCTTCTCTAAGAAACAACTCACTTGAAAAGGTTCTTCCAAAAATTTATTTAAAGTGAAGGGACCCACATGAGTGACTTCTGGGTGTCAGCTATCTGCAAGAGTCTGCACTGGTGCAGTTTCATTTAATCCTCAAAACAACTTTGAAGTAGTTGAATCTAATACCATTGAGAATCTGAGACTTACTGCTCAGTAAACTGAGGGGCTTTGCCTGATTCCCTCCTTGAAATGGTGTCTGGAACTACTAGATGCTCAAAAATATTAATTGGATTAATCTGGCAAGGTCACACATCTGGTGAGGGAATAGGCTAGTTTCAAACTTGGGGATATGCGTATACACACACACACACATTTTTTTTACATTCTATCTATCTATCTATCTATCTATCTATCTATCTATCTATCTATCTAGAACATTTTATTTATTTTCCCTGCTTCCCCTCTCTCCCTTTCCCTCTAGTAACCACTACTCCAATGGACATGCTAATATTTATGGCTAATGTTTGCTGGGTTCTTACTGTGTGCCAGGCACAGTGCTAAACATTTTACACAGATTCTCATTGACTCCTTCCAGCAGTCCTCCAAGACTAGATAGATACTTTAAATTTCTTCATTTTATAGAGAAATTGCTGGTATTGTTCTGGAACTATGATTTGAACCCAGAAGGTGTAACTCCAGATGCTATGTTTTTAGTCACCAAATTGTGCTGTTTCTATCAGTTGCCTGTCATTTGCTTACATGAAATGTAACAAATGTTCTGGAGAAAGAAGTTCTGTGGTCAGAAAAATGGAGAAATGTTGGGTTAAAAGTAGATAAACTTGGTTCCCTACTATAGGAATTCCCTGAGCTTTCAGGATGCTAATGCAACTCATGAATTCTTATGAAAAGCTATAGAAGGCAACATTTTCTGAACTCATTGAGCCTCTTTTCCTCACCACCCCCGGGACACTATTAGCATCTCACTGAGTCAGCATTCTGTGGAACACAGTTTGGGAAATACTTGCCAAACTCAACAGATTCTGCTGTAGCATCTATCTCCTAAAAAAGAGAGTGAGAAATAAGAACTTGGAAGTCTGCTCCATTCCTTTTAGGTCTTGGAGTCAAATGTTGATTCTTCTCATGGTATTATGTGCCAGTGTTTTAAAGAAAAAAGTTAGCATCATTTTAACATTTTACATAATTTTCTTATACTGAACCAAATAAGTTTTGTATGAGAGAAGGATGGGGTCCCATGGATGAGCAATGTGTGTTTTCCTACATCCTAGTTCTCCTGAGCTAATAAGGCTGATGGAATCGTGGTGACAGTTTTGCCACAGCCTCCAGGGAATGAAAAAGTCTTACCATGAGAACTTAATCTAGTCCTTCTGACGTTTTACTCTGTTGGCACAAAAGGTGACCAACTACACCGTGTATATAAAAATATCTGGTCTTTGTTTTTATTCTTTTGTAAAATATTTCATATGCTGATTTTCACAACATTTAAGAAGGGAAATTGACTTGTAACACTTGAAAGTTCATGGAACAAGGCGCTGCATTAAAAGAGAGTTTATGCAGAAAAAACACACTTTCTGGGTTTGGGCCAGCAGTTCTACTTTTGGGACATTTATTGCATACAACACTGTATGATAGAGACCAAGATTTATAGTTGGTGATTTCCTGAATAACAACTCAAATCGCAAATGCCTCAGCGAAACAACTTTCATATGCTCTGCAAGGCACATAAGTAGCATAACAGAATGGCTCGTTTGTCTCAGGATTTTCATGAGTTTGGTATTTTTTATCTCTTGCAAGACGAAGTGACATTAATTATTTTTCTTTTTAAACTAAACCTAAAATTGGAAAAATTTCACCTTTCTCTCTCCTCATCCTTCTCCCTCATCCTCCTAGCTCTCCCTTCTCCCAGTTTCACTTGGATCAGACCATGTACATTTATACATAGAGCTAATTATGGAAACCACTTCAACTCAAAAAAAAAAAAGTTGACAAGGGACTGCCTGAATAATGAAAAGGAAATTTCCTTTACTTTCATTTTGTTTCTCTGTGCCTGGCAAGTCATCTAAATTTTCCCTAAAGAGAGAAGAGAAAACAAACAATATTAATAGGAAAGTAGCCCCTCTACCAAGAAAGGTAAAGTTCTCCAGCAGCCTTTAAGATGCTAAGAAATGGTTTTGACTTTTGCTTTGGGACAAGGTAGTCACATATTGGTGTTGGAGTTCAGTAGGAGCAATCAATAGAAGGAACAGGGAAGAAGCAGTAAATGCAGGGTCAGCAGGAAGACAGCCAATTCTCGTTTTCATTTCTGTGGATTTTTAGATCAAATCTGAAGACAGGCTTTTGATGACATATGAGGTCCTTCTGGCTTGATTTTTATGTATGCATACTTTATGTACTACCCATATGTAAATCATAGACATATAGATCATTGGAATAGAATTGAGAGTCTAGAAATAACTTTTCAAATTTATGGTCAATTGATTTTCAACAAGGATGCAAAGGCAATTTAATGGGAAAGGTATAGTCTTTTCAACAAATCGTGATGGGACAACTGGATATCCACATGCAAAAGAGTGAATTTGGACCCTTACCTGTCACCAAATACAAAAAATAACTCAAAAATGGATCACAGGCCTAAATGTGAGAGTCAAAACTACAAAGCTCTTAGATGAAAATGCAGGTAAGCATTTGTGACCTTCAGTTCAGTAATGGTTTCTTAACATGACAACAAAATATATAAGCAACAAAAGGATCGCTAAATGGGACTTCAACAGAATTAAAATCTGTGCCTTAAAAGACCCATCAACAAAGTGAAAAGTCAACACACAGTATGGAGAAATATTTTCAAATCGTATATCTAGTAAGGGACTAGTACATTGAATATATATATAAAAAGAACTCTTATGACTCAATTATAAAAATACAACCCAACCAATAAATAGGCAATGGACTTGAATAGCCGTTACTCTATAGAAGTTATGCAAATGGGTGGTAAGTACATAAAAAGTGGCTCAGTATTATTAGCTATTAGGGAAACAAAAATCAAAATCCTAATGAGATGCCACTTTACTAGGATGGCTGTAATCAAAAAGACAGCTAAGTGCTAGGAAAGAGGTGAGGGAAATCAGAATCCTCATACACTGCTGGTAGGAATGTAAAATATTGCAGCTGCTTTGGAAAATAGTCTGGAAGTTCCTAAAATGATTAAACATAGAGTTACGTTATGACCCAGCAATTCCACTTCAGGGTATATGCCCAAGAGAAATAAGAACATATGTCTATGCAAAAACTTGTATGCTAATGTTTAAGCAGAATTATTTACACTATCCAAAAAGTGGAGAAAACCCAGATGTTGATAAACTAATAAATGAATAAACAAAATGTGATATATCCATACAGTGGAATATTATTTAGCAATAAAAAGGAATGCAGTGCTAATGCATCCTATACCATAGATGAACCTTGAAAACATTATGCTGAGTAAAAGCAAATCACAAAAGGCTCTAGATTCCATTTAAATGAGGTGTCCAGAATAGGCAAATCCATAAAAAGAAGTTTTAATGGGTCGGGAATCTAGAGGTAAGTGGGATGTGACTGCTACTAAGTTAAAGCTTTCTTTTTGGAGTGATGAAAATTTTCTAAAACTTGAAAAATTTTAGATGATCTTACAACCCTGTGAATATGCTAAAAATCATTGCATTGTGCACCTTAAATGGGTGAGTGTATGGTATGCAGATTATTTCTCAATGAAACTATCAATAAACAAAACAACATATTACATATTTACAGTGTCATATTGAATTGCATTATAACTTAGGACTGAAACTGAGTTCCCAGGGTTTCAAGTGACCTGTTCCAGTATATTCAGCTGGTGATCACAGAAACAGAATTTCTGAACATCAGGCCAATTGTCTCTACATTGTGATTGTTGTAAGAAGTTTGATGCCAACCAACCATAAAAATGACAGCATTTGTTTGTTCGTTTGTTCGTTTTTGATTTGACCAGGTAATGCTAGCTTGCGTAACAGATAAGCTATTGAGGTTGAGATTGGCAATAATTTAATTTTTTCTCATGTAGGTTTATTGATCACACACTCACTAATGACTGGCAGGAGTTTGCATGTAGTATATGATTAGAAGACTTTTTGAGGTCCTGTCTAGGTTTGCAGCAGTTCATGGGGAGGCAACCCCATTTGGATAGGCTCTAAGCTTCCCATATCTAATTGCTGCTTGCAACAGCACCCACAGAGGCAGCCCAGGCCATTTACCATTTACATTAGTGGGGTAGGTGACGAAAAAGTGACAAGGAGGGAGTTCTTAAAAAAAATGAAACCCTATGAAATTTATTCAACTCTAACAGTGACTACACTGTCCTCTGAACTTATACTACAAGAGTGACAGTATGTACATCTCCAAACCATGGAACTCTTCCTGCTACTCTGGAAATAGCCTGGAGCGTTTTGTTTTCACTTTTATTTTTACACTAGGCTGTGGACTGAACTGGAGGATTCATTCTTTTGTTTGGTGAGTTATGAGAAGTTGAAAGTTAGAATAGGAGAAGCAGAAGCCCCACCCCCCACCCCCGGCAGCTTTTTGATGTTTTTTAATTACTAAATATGTGACTTTGGGCTTTCTGAGCCTCAGATTATCGTCTGCAAATAGTGATCCTAATAACACCTCTTCTTTATGGGGTGGTCTCAAGGATAAGCGATGATCCACATAAAATATTAAGTCCAGATTCTAACACAAAATGCTGCTTAATAAATAGGAGTTATCACTGATGATCATAATAGCATCATCCTTTGATTTTCAAGGAAGTGAAGAGGAGATACCCTCATTGATGCCTGATGTTGCAAAAATGTACATTTAATAAGTCTTTGTCAACGTTCTAACAGATTTTAAGATATAACTGTGCTGATTGGAAAATTTTTTTAAGCAGGCTGAATCTTTTATTTAATAACAACTGATTGCGTACCCACTATATATAAACATGTTGACAGTACAAGGGATTATAAAGAGGAAAAAGAAGTGGCCTTTGCCTTTGAGAAGTTTGTAACGTCATAAGCATTAGCAATGACTGTATTTGAATAGGCTGTAGCTAACCTACATTTTTGATATCATCAATGTTTTAAGCTACCTGCACATATATTCTAATAGAAACAAAAATAAATGTGCTTATCTTTTTTTTAAGTATGTTAAAGTCTAAAATATCTTACTTTGGAGTTGTTTATGTTTTAGCTTCCTCAAACCCTGTGCTCCCAACTGTCAACTTATCTCTCCCCACTATCACTACAGATTGTCATCTTACCTCTTCCCCATCCCTCACACATGCGCCCCAGTTACAGAAATTATATATTGTGCGAAAAACAATTTCTTAAATTTTTTAAGATAATGATCTGAAAACAGATTGTGTTTTAATGTAAAATAGCACAATGCTATAATTTGTAGTTTATTTAGATTAGAAACTATCTAGTGCAGTGACTTCAAAATTGGCCAGATTTTTAAAAAGACAACATTATTATTGATTTCTTAAATTTTTAAAAATTTGCCGTCTATAATACTCATACCAAGTTCATTTGAAACAAGGTTTATACAAAACAAGCATGCTTTATTTACCTGTGTATGATCTGTGACAGCCAAGTTCTTCTCCTTTTACCTGTTCCTGTCCCAGTTTCAGAGTCCTGCTCGGCTATTAGAACTGGGATATCATCCCATCCTTCTCATTCTGTCCCCTTTAGCAGGGGGAAAGCTAATGTCCAGAGAGATTAGGGGATGTATTTGAGGTCTCACAGTGGACATGAGGCTGAGTCCTGGTGCAGAGATCTCCCTTCATACCAGGCCCTTTCTCTGCCTGGCAGTATTTCTCTTTCTTCTACTCCCTTTTCTAAGCTACTACCAAGTCCTATTACTGTTTCCTTGAAATGTTTCCTGTTTTCCTCCCTTCCCATTTCTTCCTGTCTAATCTTGTCCCTCAGGTTCTCACAATGGGAAAAACCTGACGGAGTGCCTTGTCTCTGGGGGCATCCATCATACAAGATTCATTTTCTCTAATTACCGCTCTCAGCCTGTCACTCTTCTGCTTCGAAGCTGCAGGAGCTCCCTGCTTCCTGTGGCAGCAAACATCAACACTTCTCCAGAGCCTGACTTCCCTGTATATACTCAGCTTTTTTTCCTTTGTCCCGGTGAATCCTAAAGGCCCCAAGTCTACTCTGGACTTTCTCCATGAGTTGGTCATGTTTCCTTTCTGCTTGTAGTCTGTCCTGCTTCCTGGCTCTGGTGCTCCTCCTGCCTTTCCAAATACTCCATTTTTCTAGACCGAATCCAGATCCCTCCACTTTTTCAATGTTTTCTCTATTATTCCAGTGATTACCCAATGACCCCCTCTCTTTATTCTCCAATTTTTTCTTTCTGTGCACTAACATGCATAATAGCCTCTCATATATGGTTCCCTGGTTTTTCCTTACAATTGCGTTGCCTTCTTAATTATTTTTAGTGCTCTTTGAAGATAGGGCTTATGTTTATATTTTTCTCATATATTCCTTGTTTTACAGTGCCTAATAAGTGGTCAGTAAATACTTCTTGCTTATTAGTGGTTCTTTGAGCTTTTAAAAGATGCTGTCCAGAGCTACAAGCAGTTCAGACATTTTACAGTGTTTGCTGCTTGGATCAGGATCAGTTGTTAATACTGCAGAACAGTGCCCCACTGTCTGCCAAATGTGGATAGGATCAGCTGCTGTTGTGTTAACGATCCTCTGGGGCGACTGGCTATATGGATACTTGTACTCACACTAACAGTTTATGATTTGTTTGTGGATCCATTGCAGCAAGGTGGGGAGCTCTCCCACTGAGAGCCTGCACACCTGCCTCTTGGATCTTACAGTAGGTAGTAGCTCCTTGAGCGTGGCTAGGAATGGCATTATCCTTATAACTGACAGATTCTCAGCACACTGGTATGAAATATGAACTGCCCTGGCTCCCTTCCCACTGTGTGTCCTTGAGCCAGTAATGACCTTAGTGTTCTTTTTCCTACAATATTGGCACAATGTCCTAAGATTTAATCTGACCTTGTTCTGAAATATTTTTTCAGAGCCCAGTAAATACTGTACCTTCCCCAAAAGGTAAGCATGTTGTAATAAGTTCCTGGTATTGGATAAAGGAATGCGTATTATTTAAAGAAGACCATATCTGCTTTCGGAAATTCGATGTTCCTTTTGCATACCTTCCTACCTTTCCTGGTAGTCATTTCTGGACTGAGACAACTGCACATTTTACAGCAATCTTGAATTTTGCTCTCCCAGAAGCATAACTTCCATAAGAATCTCCTTTACTAAGGGCTCATGAACTGGAATTATTTTTTCTGTAATGTCGGCAGAACTGATTCTACCTGTACAAAATAGGTTGGCTTTTTTTCTTCTCTGGTACAAAAGAACATTGTCAGAGACTCAGATAAAGATGAAGTTGACAAGCTCTGGCATGGTAGCGAGTTCAGTGTCTCTACACTTGTATCCCTTGTTCATCTCTTGTTCTGAATCTTTGTTCCACTCAGAAAGTCCTCTTTCCATCTGTGACACCTAAGGATGTTTCTAATCCTGCTCCCCTTAATTACTGTCTCCATCATACTTAGTGAGATGTCTGCATCTCTTCATTTATACAAAGTCACTCAACTGGGAGTCACTTTAAGGTTTTTCTTAATCCCTTTAGGTGGATGGAAGTCTGCTTAGTTGAAGAATTGCCACCAACCACGGAACTGGAAGAAGGACTCAGGAATGGAGTTTACCTTGCAAAGTTAGCCAAGTTCTTCGCCCCGAAAATGGTATCAGAGAAAAAGATCTATGATGTGGAACAAACACGTTATAAGGTAACTGAGATCTAATTGGTTTTGGCTTCCAGCTAAAAGTGAAACTTCAGCATTTCATTTCCTTTCCCTTCTTTTAGTGTTTCTACAAGAATTGTGTGGGAGGGGGTTTGTCTTTGGTCTTTGAAGCCTGTTAATAATCATTCCTGAGGCAGCAGCAATTTTAAAAGCAAAGTGTTTCTATTTCTAGGCTAAGGCCGAGAGACCTCTGATTTGTGGGGCTCTCTGCCATTACTCCTTCATGGAGGTCATTTTTATTAGCACCAGTAAATGTAAAAGTGGGGGCACTCGACCCCTTCCTTTTTTCACCACCACACAATTTATTACTCCCCTTGTTCCCACCAAGGAATAAAATATCCAGCTGGGTCTTGAACTTGTGGCCCCAAAGAGTTAGGGCCAGTGTGATAAAATAAGCAGTAATGTTGACTAATCAGGTAGGAATTCCTTTCCATTTGCTGTTTAAAACAAAATTATTTCACAGCTAGTTTGAGAAGGTATATGGGGGAGAATGCAAAACCAAATACCAATCTTGTATCAAAAAAAGTTTTGATATTTTAGAGAACATGTCCAAGTATTTACAAATAAAGTAATATATATAGGATTTGCTTTACAATAAGCGGGAGGAGGTTGCATAGGTGTTTCAAGACCGTTCATGAACTCATAATTGTTGAGGTTCGTTGAGGTTGAATGATGAGTACATAAGAGTTCATTATACTATTCTGTCTCCATCACACTTTTTATGCTTGAAATTTTCCATTGTAAAGTGGAAGAGGGAAAAGTAAATGCTGACATAAAAGACCCCTGCATTAGATGTGTCTTCAAAAGGGAATTTAACAATGTGTGGCCTTATTCCTGGAATATGTGATCTCTTACCCCTTCAGACCAGGGTTTCTAAACCTTTGAAACTTGATTCTTTATTTTCTTAATATGTTGTATTCAGTTCTTTCTATCAGTATTTTTTATCTGCAGATTTTCAAGTAACCTAAAAAGTTTTTTCTCTTCCATTTGCAAGGACGGCATTAAATATAGTTGAAAATGGAATGAGTTCCCATGCATCGCATGATTCACAGTATCCTTCAGTTGTTATTGAGACAAAATTTATTTTTAAAATATGTATATCGAATTCAGAGCATATGTTTGAGTAATCATTCAGGCTAAGAGCAGACAAGATGAATTGACAAATTTTTTTTTGACAAGTCTGTTTTCAGATAACTAAGTAAAAGTTTCTGCCTTGAGTAATGTTATGAATAATATGTTTGCATGTTAAAATAAGTTTGAGTTTATTAAGTCACATGTCTCGCCCTAGAGTTTTCAGCTTATTATAGCCTTTCACAAGACTTTAATGAAACAGTGACTTAGCTAGCCAAAATTAAAGTTGACTTTTAATTTTGAAAAATATTTTTAAAGTTTCAGAAAAGCACAGAAAAAATATTTGTATACCCACATCACAAAATAAATGAACATTTGTCTACATTTTAGAACACAAGTTTTCTTTTTTCCATTGCTTCTAATAATGGTTATTACTAAGATCTAAGCCTATTAGTACTAATAGCCATGTAGATTTAATGAAGTTAAGATATAATTTGGGCCAGACTCCAGCCCACCCTAAAAGAGAATTGTGCGTATTTTGTTTTGATGTCTGGATGGTGGGAATCAGGTCAGAAAGACAGACCTTCAGTGGATCCAAGCCCCAGAGCAGTGGGCTAATTTTTTCCTCCGTCTGGGACATCAGACATCTTGAATATAGGTGTCTCTTTCCAGTTCCAGTTGTGGACACCCTTGTGGTAACTTAAACTGTATCCTCCCAGCCTTAGAGGCCCTACTCTTTGAATAAATAGCAACTTACCTTAAGGACGGGGACAGGGAATATATTTCCAATCTCTTATTACAAAAAGTGTATCTGTGAAGCCTAGGCAGGTGAGTCATCCCTAAGTTAAACATTGTGAGAAAAGGAAGAGCTGTGTTTTGCCATCCCCCACCCCATCGGGCCCCTGGAAGACTGGGTGCCTTGAAGAAGAGATGCTAGGAGAGGGATGGAAGGGAAAGAAGTAGCAGAAGGCGGGGGGCTGACACCAGCCGTGACGTGGGAGAAAACACGGGACAAATGGAAACTTCCCCTCTGTCGAATCACTGGAGAAAAGAGGCTTTTCTTATTTTCCCTTTTATCAAATCCCCGAAAGTGACTAATATCCTTGAATGGGGATTTTTAGTGATTTGCCATGTAATCATAAAATTTTATTTTAAGGCCATTTCATTTCTTTTACAGAAATGAAAGGAGACAAATATTAATGAGAAGGAGACTTAATTAACTTCTTGTTTTTGTATTCTTTGGGACTAAAGCCGATCATGTGGTCCTTTTCAAGGAGTACTAAATCATGGGACTGTGGCGAAGATGTTGAAACCCAAGGGAACGTTCACTCATCTGGGCCCAGCCCTTGATGTGCCATCTGGAAACGATGAGTTCAGTGAGCACAGGCTCTCACTGCAGGGTCTGCCTAGACTGCAGCCATAAAATATGACCTGACTTTTGTGTAGTACGTCCCCAAGCACGAGCTCTGCCCCCAAGTTCTAAAGTCCTTGGTTTTGGCACTGATGGCTGTAAGTGAAGTAGATAGCAGCTTTCATGCTGCCCATTTGCCAGCTTATAGACAGCCCAGGCCCCTCTTTAATGTAGGGTTAGAAAGATGTCCTTCTTGGCCACTTTCACCACCGTCCCTTCAGGTCCGAGCTATGTGATCATCCCAAGTTTGTAGTGGCAGTTGACACTGTTCCTCTTGGGTATACCATGATATACTGTAATAATTGTCATAAAGGCAAAAATCATGTGTGCCTTCTCTGCCATATCCTCAGTGAATGGTGCAGGGTTTGGCCATGGTAGGTGCTAGGGAAATAGCTGCTGGGTGAAGGAATGAATGACAGTAGTTTCAAGTGAGCCAAAGGATTCCATTTCCTTTCTTATCCTCTATGCTTTATTCAATGCCTATTCAAAGTGCTTCAAGTTTGACATTCTTCCTTTAAGTATGATGCTCACATCTCCTGCAGAACCACCTGATGAGTGTGTATAAAAAAGTAGACACCTAGACCCCAACCGAGACTACTGAGTCAGGCAGAATCTCTTGGTTAGAGACATAGGAAGACGCTCTCTTAGTAATCACCCAAGCAGTTCTTTTGTACTACTAAAGTTTGAGAACTACTGTTCTAATGGTTGATAAACATGAATATAATACATTTTAATGAAGTTATAGGGAAAGAAGATAAAGTTGTGCTATGACAGGAATACATATAGGGTAGAACTCATCTATTTATACAATACTTATCAACACTTGCTATGTGCCAGGCACTGGAGGCAGATTAGTGAGAAAGGCAGACATGGCTTCATGGTACTTACAGTTGGAGAGATAGTTGTGAGTAAATATACAGTTGTGAATTGTGTTAAGTATATGAAGAAAGAAATTGACACATAGCAGTGGACAGAAGATGTCCTTCTCTGAGAAGACATTTATTCAGGCTAAAAGAATGAGAAGAAAATCATCCGTGGGCAGAGTTGAGGGTGGCGAGTGGGGAGAACAGTTGGGGGTAGGGGGGCCATTTGTGAGAGGCTTCTTGAGGAAGAATAGAGTTTGGCCAAACTGAATGGCTGCAAGCATGCACTGAGGGATGAGAAATGAGGTCAGGAGGGAAGCAGAAGGATACATATACACGAAGTCACACAGGGAGGATCTGGGATGTCATCCTAAGTGGGGGGAGAGGGGGAGCCTTTGAGATGTTAAACAGAGGCATCAGGGAGCAGTGTGTGCTTTAGGAAGACCAGCCTGCTGCTATATGTGGAGTAAACTGGAGAGAGAATGAGCGTGAAGTGAGGGAATTATTCAGTCCAGTGGCAGAGCCCGCATAGACAAGGAGTGAATGAGGGAAAACAAAGGGTGAATCTGGACAGAGATCGGAAGTGGATGGAGGGATGGTGAAGTGAAGACAGCTGAGTGGACAGCAGGAGACAACCAAGAAGAGAGGAGTCAGTTCTAAAGGAATGGCGTGGTGATGAAGCCAGGAAGGTTTCTGTGGTGGAGACTTGAGAGATGAGAGTGTTCCCAGCCTGCCTAGGATGAGTAAGAGAGAAAAGAGGAGGAGGAAAGAAGGCATTCCTTGAAGAGAACTCAAGCTGACAAGGCTCAAAGACAAAAACCAGTATTGTTCTAGACATTGCATTGATCACTGTAGACTTATAATAAATGATTGGTGAATATTTCGGTTAGCCTTAGATAAGGAACGCATATACATAGTGGTTAGTAGTATGAGCTCTTAATCAAAATATTTGAGTCTTCCCTTACTACTCAGTTTACATCTCTGAGCCTCAGTTTCCTTACCCGTAAAGTGGGAATAATAGTAATCATATCAGCCTTTGTAGAGACACTGTGATCATCCGTGCAGGGCACTTGGCGCGGTGCCTGGTAGAGGCAAGCACACCGTGAACATTTGAGGTGGTGCTGGTTCTAAGGCTCTGTGAGCAATAAATTGAACAGAATATTTGGACTCGGAGTTAGGAATCTTACAAAACAGTCTTGATCTTGAGTTTAACAAGTTAAGTCAACCTGAGTGTATCTTAAATACTTGGGCCTTCAGTTTCCTCATCTATTAAATAAACAAGTTAGAATAATTATTGATTTCTAAGCTACCTCATAGTTCTAAAGTGCTTTGATTCTACCATCTGAAGAAGACTTACATAATCCCTCATCTACTCAGTTTAAGCTAGAATAACCTTATTTGCTGGTGTTATAATAGTTCAGCAGTGAAAAATCAGCATATACTTTCTAGTTCGATGCCTGAAAGAAATTAGGTGGCTGGACAATAAACAACCGTTGGCTAAGTATGACTATGGATATGCCACCTAATCTAGTTTTAATATGTAAGATGAGTGAAAAAAATGGACAAGCTAAAAATGGTATAATGGAGTAAGTGTATCTTGAACCTGTTTAGAAGACCATTTTTATTCTAATTGAAGCAAATCTGGTAAATTGAAGATGTTAATACAGTTCACTCACTGAAACTGCTTAAATATATAGTTGTAGACTTAGAGTTCTGAAGTCAATGTTCCTTGGGTATTTACAATGGATAAAGGAAAATGTCTAACCACTGTGTGGTACACCTGAAACTAATATGATATTGAATGTCAACTATAATTGAAAATGTTTTTAATTAAAAAATATATAAATGGATGAAAGATTTGAAATCTGTTATTTCATTTACTGTAGAAATATGACCAAGATAACCACCCTTTATTTCAGTGCCTCTTACGTGAAGTACTAACCCTTTTTCTGACATTAAAGGTGAATAAAAGTTTCAGGCCCAGTGTTGTAGCATAATGATTATAATACCTAACATTTATTACAATATTAAATGCACTTTCCATTGATTACCTTATGAATATTTTCATTTAATCTCTGCAACTCAAAAAGGCAATCCTATGCCCATTTTGTGACAGAGGTACCAAGGTTCAGAAAGATTGTGACTTCCCTGAAGTTACCTGGCTAATAAGACCATTAAATGGTTAGCGTGTTTTTCTTACATGGTTTGGAATTATCGAAGCCCACCAGCCAAAGTCCCTCAGAAACCCACCTGGAGTCACACAAAATTAATTTTGTTTAACTTGTAGCAACAACAACAAAAAAACGCATACCTATGGGGACATGAGGGGAAACGAGGGGCTTAGTATGGATTTGAGCTTGTGTTGGATGATGCTAATAAGAATTTGGGGAGGTAAGGACCCAGTTATCTTTGGGGTGTTGTCAGGGGGCAGAATCAGTTTGGTGTCTTGGTAATTTTTATCTAGTAGGTAAGAAAATTGAATAGGGACTAAATGGTCATGAGTCAAGAAGTAAGTCACTCATAAGTTGCACGAGGGGGACATTTAGTTATTTTGTGGTGCCAAAGGACCTTTACTCTGTCTTGATATGATTGTGGATTATTTTGAAATGGTTCCTCCATGGCCACAGAATGACTGTGTCTGAGAATTGTTTGTATTCTGCAAAAGCTGTTTATTTTGAGTTACAAACCCTCAGACACTACGGACTGGCTGTTAACTATCTCGGTTCTTCTTTCTCTCTCCTTCCCTCCCTCCCCTCTCCCCTCTCCCCTTTCTCTTTTTCCTTTCCTTTCACTGTCCTTCTCCCCGTCCCTCTAGTTATTTCATACTAACCAGCTAATTTCTTCCTCTGAAGAATAATCCGACGATCAATAATTCTGTGTTCTCTTCTCCAAGGTGTATTAGCACAGGAAGGGTTTTCAGGTTTGGGGATGCCTAGACTGAATCAAGACCAGCTACTTAACAGCATTTTTACTTTAGGCAAATCACGTCACCTTTTTGGCCTAGGTTTCTTCATCTATAAAATATGGGAATGACAATCACCTTGCAGAATGTTTTGAAAATTAGAGATAATTTACATAAAATGTTTGACACACTCAAGACCAATTTCAATAAATAGTGACCACTATTAAAAAGACATAAACCTTATCAAATGTTAATTTGCTTATATTTCATAATTTCTAACAGCAACAAAAATATTCCTTGTTAAGTAAACTTATTAGATTATAGAAGGTCACAGAAGATGGGAAGAACCAGACTTTCTGAATGTGATTACTGGATGCTAGTCGTAGGATGACACTTGCTAGCATTACTTTTTTGTTTTAAAGTAGATAATATTGTGCTATTCATTTAATTAATTAAAAATACAAGACCATTTTCAGCTCTCAATGGCTCATTACCTGATACGACTTCATGAGATACAGGTAAGGATGACATATTTATGGAATATGCAGAAAAGATGACTAATTAGAACTATAAAGAAAAATTAAAAATATAGCAAGATTTTTTATTATGGATAGAAAAGGTCTTGTAAAACATTTCCATTGAAGACTTACTTATTTTATAAGGACAAGATTAGGGTTAAATTATAGAAAGTATAGATAACAAAATTAACTCTGTATTATGGGTGGTTTTGTTTTTATCTTTACATTTTTTCTACATTTTCCAGCTTTTTTGCAGAATATTACATTAACAGCCAGAAAAAAAATGATTTGTCAGAACCAGAAATCAGGGAAACAAGCATTTTATTTAGTCTTCTAAAAACTCTGTGTTTTCCCGAAGTTACTAGGGCTTCTCAGCGATGGTTACCAAAATGATGATGCTGTGTACATGTGTGTGTGTGCACATGCATATGCACATATGTCTCATAAAATATCCTTAGTCATGTGCTAGACATTAAATGGCCTTTAAGATTCAGAGGTACCTCAAATGTGTGAACAATGGAAACTGGAATGGTCCATTACAGATGTTTGAGGTGTTGCTAATATAGTGTAGTTTGCTTTACTATGTCTCTGGTTGTTTTATGTGGACTTTAATAACTCTATTTTAGGAGAAATATAGGTGAAAAGCATCCTGTTAATGAAAAAAGTTATTACCAATGACTCACTTTTTGTGTGGTTTCTTCTTTCCTCTCTCCCCCATCCCATCCTCACATCAGAAGTCTGGCCTTCATTTCCGACACACAGATAATACCGTCCAATGGTTAAGAGCAATGGAGTCTATTGGTCTACCCAAGGTAAGCCTTCAGATACTGGAACCTGAACTGGAAAGCCAAAAACCATAGTGTACAAACACCTCATTATGAAAAATGATTTGGCAGACTAGGTATGTTAGTGCAGCAGATTGTCTTATTGCCTCAGGAATTTGAAAAGTTAGGACTCAACAGAAACATAGAAAGGCCTATACAAAGTAATATATGGCAAGAACTCAGAATAAAGTATGCATACAGATCAAGATCAGGTAAAAAGTAAACAAGGTCAGAACAAGCTTTAGCTGGTAAATAGTTGATTTCAAATAGCCACCTCCCTTTTTTATATAGCTATTTATACTAAAGATTTCAAATCTCACAGTATCATCATTGGATCACTATAGATTATTATAAATTTATTTTTATAAATTATTATTATAAATCATTGTATCATTTAAAATTTTAAAGACTAGGGGCTTAGAGCTCTTATTCCTGAAATAGATCCTCCAAATAAAACTCCATGTCTTCAGAGCTTGTTAAATTCAAAGAGCAGGCACCTGTAAGCTTATGTGACAGAAAGACAGCAGGGGAAATGAGGAAATAATTGCATTTGGTAGAAATTGTAGAGCTTTTCTTAAACTTCTTATTTTGAAATAATTATAGAATCACAGTAAGTTGCAAAAATAGTACATCTATGCATATTCTTCATTCAGCTTTCCCCAATGATGTTAACTAAACTACAAACTTCATTCAATGTTAACCATTTTTATATGTGTCCATTCGTGTGTATGGGGAGAGGGAGTTCCATGCAGTTTTATCCCATGAACAGATTGTGTGACCACTACCACAATCGGGCTATAGATGCCGCAGAAGAGTGGTCCTTTGTATTGCATCCTTCTCCCAGCCCTGTCCCCACACCACCACTAATCTGTTCTCCATGTATATAGTTTTGTCATTTTGACAATGTTATAGAAGTGGAATAATACAGTAGGTTACTTTAAGCAGTTGACTTTTTTCAGTAAGCATAATGCCCTCAAGATCCATCAGGTTCTTGAATATATCTATAGTTTGTGCCTTTATATTGCTTAGTATGTACAGCTATTTTAAAGAAACGATTTAGGAGTGGACCGCTTTGAAGGCAAGGGTATATGCTGCAGGCTAATTAAGACTTGTGTTGTAATTATTATTAATCCAGGTTTGCAATTAAAAGTACCCACCATGACAAAAACAAAAAATTCCTTAATGTAAATTATAAATGCCTATTTTAACATATTTTTGCCGATGTCTGTTTTAGCTCAGCTTATTTTATCTCAAAATACTCAATATTGATTTATTCTGTCATTTTTAATTGTTTCCCTTCTTCTAAAATGTCCAGAATATCAAATACCCTTCTGGGAACTAGTTATAATACAGAATTCATATTTCTAGATTTTGATTTAGCAAATACTACGTAGTGCTGAGTGGTAAATAGATTAATAAAACATTTCCAATAGGATTTTCCTGTATGAGGCAACAAAATTTAAGATTAGGGTAATTTCATTTTTTTAATAGATTTGATTTAAACCTTTTCCAATTGCATGTATGATGAGCTAGGTTTCCCTTGATTTTAAGCCAAACAGGTGATCTATAGAGTAGATTCTGTTTTAACTCTGATTTTTATTATGAAGTTTTCGATACATTATATTGTGGAATGAGAAACCAACAGTGTACTGAACTGACTGATATATTTGCTAGTAATGCCTTCATTCATCCGTTTTAAGTGCCACTCTGTGCTCAGCATCATGCTAGGTGCTGGGAATACTGTGCTGAATAAAACATTCTAGTGAACTACAAATCAATCCCATCTCCTTTGCTAAATGAAGACACATTCATAGTGATTTCCCAGAGGAAATATAAATATACAAGTTTCTTTTTTCTTTTAAAGAAGAGGGGCAGTTATTGTCCTCTGCTTATATAGAGAACTTTAACCCTGGTCACATTCTTCTGAATTGGGAATCTGCTTCTCCTTAAGGAAGGTTGGAAAGACCTTTGAATTTTCCTAGGCTACAAACATTTCTTTCAGAGCTCAGTGCCTGCACATTTGTATCTCAAGAAATTTTGCGTCTTTTTTTTTCAGCTTTGTCCGACAGAAAATTGTACTTGAGCATCAAGTACTACTATATTGTATGTGGTTTAATATTTATGTTAAATTTTATAAAATATTTATTGAAAGCAAATAATGCCTATATGTTTATTTTATTCTTACAATCTTTGAACCTGATTATTTAGTTTTTGGTGCTTAGGAACAGATAAGTTTGGTGCCCCATTCTGAGATCTGTTTCTTATTAGGCTTTTAGTCTCAAGCTAAAGAATAGTGCAAACAGGTATTAAAGGCCTTAACGTTCAGACCTTCCAGTCTAGTAACTTTATACACACATACAAAACATAAAAATTCAGAGACATAATCCAGAAAGAAGACTGGAATAAAAAATACTAAAATGCTAATGGTGACAATTTGGAGGTGGGATTATAGATACTTTTCTGTTATACTTCATTTTCTAGGTTATATTCAGGGAAGTCTGTTACTTTAAGCAGAAAAAAATATTCATGTGTATGTGTGTATACACATGTTTACAGATCTGCGAAGCCAAGTCCTTAACAATAAAATGCTGTAAGAAAAACACTGTTCTCAAGCCAGCAGGCCTCTGGCCAGTCAGAGGAGTGACTCTGCTACAGAAAGCAGAGCTTGCATGGGCTCAAGCCATGTGGAGTGAAACCACCACCTAGCCATGTGGATGCAGCCTTTTTGGAGTGGTGCACTGGGACCTCCCCCCGCCCTGTCCCCCGCTCCCCAAAGCCCCCCCTCCCTTGCTACACACACACACACACACACACACACACACACACACACACACACACACACACACACACACACACGTATTCTCTCCTCAGCCACTAGGAGGAGTGATTTGTCAGGCAGGGGTCCAGATTCACTCATTGGTCTTCCTGTAGAGCAAGATCAAACTATAACTGAAAGGTTCCTCTACATTTAAATAGAAACAGCACAGCAAGGACAATGACCGTAGGATCACTTGGGATATGTAAAATAATTGCGAAAAGCAAAACGTAATAAACACATTGTTTCTTTTGTTTTCCAGATATTTTATCCAGAAACAACAGATGTTTATGACCGGAAAAACATACCAAGAATGATTTATTGCATTCATGCACTGAGGTAGGAAAATACAACTAAAAGTCCATGAATTAAATTTAAATAAAACTACAATTTTAACTTTAAAAGAAATCTTAAATTATTTTAATAACTTTGAAGAACTTTTTATTAGATCGAGATAGATATTTTGAACTTGCTGGTCCAAAATTAAAATAATTGTCACAAAAACAATTCTTGACCTTGAAGATATATTTTTTTGAATTTTTAAAATCTAATTCAAAATCGAAAACCAGAAAATGAATGAAAGACCTATAAGTATAATAAGGAGAAATTTTAAGTTAAATCTTTTAGGGACCTCCTAGTAATGTGCTATAGTATTCTTGAGTTATGATCTAGTTTACACATATAGCCAAAATATATCAAATAAGCAGCTTTGGTGGTCATAATTTTGATTTTGATACTCTTAGAAGTATCAGTTTGCTTCAATCCTTATCACAGATTAATGAAATTCAGTATAATTTTTGTTTTATTTATTCAATAGAACTTGTACCCTAGGGATAAAGAAGAAACTTAGAAGCTGCTTTAAATTAGTCAAAACAAGATACATGTGTTGTTTTAAAGCAATTGTTGAATTACTTAATTTTTGAAAATGTTGAAATTCTAGTTGACAGATCACTTAATTTTAATGGGCTGGTAGAATGTGATTTTTAGATGGTAACAAAGATGATTTTTAAAATCCAGTTTGTGGCTTTTGTTTTTAATGCACACAGGTAATGACTAGAAAGCTTCATGTCTAATTAAATTTTAAATTTCTTTTAGAACATCTGCCTTGTGTTTATATCACTAGAAGTCATTTTTCTGGCAGAATCTTCTGCTTAGAGGTTTATATCAACTTCTTCCTGGCTCTTTTCCTCTCCAAAGGAAAAGGTTTCTATAATAATTCATTGCAATTCTGGCCTACTAGAGAAGAATTTTGATTATGTCATATAATTTGACTCCCCCCATCACCCCCGATCAGTACTTATGAGATTTCTTTGGAAGATGACTGTTGCTAGAAATACAGACCAAATGTAGGTGCCTTTTCTGTGATTTCTTTTTATTCTAATAATTTAGAACAACTGTGGGGGGGCACTTCTATGCCTGCCTCCTTGTATGTGGCAGGTTTTCTAAAAGTTTTTTTGTGCAGAAGTGTTTATTTTGAGGAATATTTTCAACTGTGTTACCCAACATTCTTTGTCAGATATTTTTTCAGTACTTAGAATGATCGCTTAACACTATGGTTAATGCTGTTTTTTGACCTGGTACCCCAGCCGCTGTTAGTTAATATCATCATCATATCCATGCATCATGGTGCTAATCTCCTAATGTGTAGCATGCTCATGGGATGTCTTGTATAAGCTTAAATTGTTTTTTCTGAAGTGGACACCTGGGGCATTACTGTTAAGCAGCTTATAAAGAAATGGCGAAACGGTGTGCTAAGTTCCTTTCTGGTGATGTCATTGTTCTCCTACAGAAGTTATACAGAACTGCACTGAGGTTGGCTGTGTGTGCCATAGTTTTAACAATGGCTTCAACAGTTTGTTAAACAAAGAGAAAGCAACTTCTTACTTAATATTGCCAATTGTTTGCCTGTGTTGGTGTGACATTTTCTAGGACTGTTTTCCTCAGTCATTCAGTTATGGATCATGGAGTTCCCATCACTGTTCCTCCTCCTGAAACAAATTCCTGGGGAGCCCCTCATTCACCAGATCTTTCAAAGCAGTGTTTACTTAATAAACAACATTCCCTGGGAGAATTTCTTTCACTTTTCTCTGCTCTAAACTTAATGCATGGCTGCTACTTAATGTGGAACTCAGTAGCGTCAAGTGTATCTAACGTTTTATTCTATCGAAATTTTTTCCTGTGATGGCCAAGAATGCAGTCAGTTACTCAGATAAGGCTGATATTCTGCTCTGTTGGGCAAGACACATTTGGAAGCTGGGTATCAGAGCCCGTTACTAGGTACAGTGGGTTTGCCCTTGCTGCATAATTAGAAATGATGCTGAGAATAAATAACTATGTTCAGCCATTATATACTGGTTATAGATATAGCAGCATTACTGGTATAGAGCGTAGTCATTATCTGATAGGGAATTGGGCAGGTCAGAAGTTCTGATTATAAATCAGGAGCCAGACAGGAAGATCCCCCAGGTCCCCAGACACTGTCTTCCTCCTGCCCCAGCCTGTGGTACTGACTTGATCTGCAAAGTTATCTCTTGGCCCTGCAAGCTTGTCTTCTGTGTCCTGTCTTCTTGATTAAGGCTTAATAACCTCATGAAAACCTAGGTTCTTGCCCTTGCTTCCTGTTTGTATCTACTTTCCCCTTTTCTGCCCGCATCCCACCTTTTTACTTTATTTCTGACCCAGGCTCCTTGCCTGCCACTCTTATATTTCCTTTGTCAGTTCAGCTTGATGTTCTTAAGCCTAGACACCAATGAATTGTTAGCACAGCAGCCCCAGAGGAAATCCTTAAACTTTGCCTCATGTAGAGACACTCTCCTCAGGGATGGGTGGCCTCATTCTTTTTTCAAAGAAATGTTTATTATCTTTTTCTTATTTAAAAGAAAAAAGAAAATATGCTCATTATGGAAAAAAATTGAAGTGTTCAGAAAGAATATCAAAGGAAAAGCTAAAGTACCTATTTTCTCAATTCTAAGTGAAAATGACTGTTTCTGACTTTTTGAGTGTCTTTGGACTTAAAATATGTATGTGGCATGTTTTCCTTTCGTGGCTTCATTTGGAATGTTTTAAAGTCTGCAGTGAAGAGGAACTAGTTTAAGGAGTGAACTTGCTAATGAGTTAATACTACTGATTTTTTATCTGTCCAGAGGCTGTTTATACCTGGAAAAGAACACTTTTGCATATTGTTTATTGCTTGAATATTAAACAGCTGTTAAAAATGTAAACATTAGTTATAAAATTGAATTCCTTTAAAAAACTTAGTAGAGCTGATTTTTTGAGCACTTCAGATACCTAAAAGTGCAGGTGAAACGCCCAGATACATGACTACAAACTTTCCACACTTAAACCTATTCTGAAAGATCCACGCTACAACCTTCACTCATTTCTCTGTACACTCATTTTGACTTATCCTAGGACTGTAATACTTTGCTACCTACTCAGAGCTGACATGATCTTATGGGCAGCAAAAAATAAAAGAATACCCATGCAAACCTGCCGGGGTTACAGATCTGGTTTCTAACCTATCAATAATTGGTCAGAGAACATGGCACCAGTCCGCGTTCTCTTTACTCGTGAAATCGATCAGATCGTTTTTTCCTTTTCAGTATATGCCTTTCAGGTAGGTTCTTATTTATAATCTGGTCCCAGCCCCACCTCCACCCCCTATTACCCAGAAATAATTTACTTCCATGTCTTGTTTGTCCAGGGTTAAATATCCCGTCATCCTGACATAATGATGTATTGACCTAATCTGTTAACATTATTAAAAGCTTATGTATGCCTTTTTAATATTTTCTTGAAATTAGTTGGGCTTTCTAGAGGTTTCTCCCGCGGAGACGAGGGATTGATTCTACCCAATGCTATTTGGGGCATTTGACTGATGTATCGTCCTGGATGTGTTTCTGGATCCCTTCTCTCTGTTAGACTATTGAGTGTGACCATCATTGCCAGGCCTTCTTTCCACCTAACTATTTTTGCCACCAGCTGTGTTCCTCACTCCTTCCTTAACTTGGAACACTTGGTTTTCTAGGACTATTTGGCTTACTCAGAGTCTCTGGTCTTTATTCTTTTGTGTAGTATATATGTAGTGTATGTAATGTAGAAACAATTATAGAGAAACAAAGCACCTGTATTTTAATTACACTTTCCAGCTTGTTAAAATCAACACGAATAATTATACATGTCTTATTTTCTCTCTATATAGCAACTTCCTTTTTGTACACTTTATGGCATACTTTTTGATCATTGTTTTGAACTCCTGACCTGTCACAGACTTAACCAAGATGAGTATCTTCTTTTCTGATGGACCAGATTGATTCATTTTGGTCATTGTGAACTCTTTCTGGCCAGCTCCTTTGTCCTTATAGCACTGTTCCTGACATTCTTTGAAATATCCTTGCTTTGTTGTCGTAACAAAATGTTCCAATCCTATCTCAGTTATTCCTGCTTTATGACATGGCATCGGCTACCCTCCAAGGAATCCTTTTAAAGTCTTGCATTCATAATGATTTCTCTAGTCTGTTAGATTACAGTTCTGTATTCTACTCTTCTTACTGTATGAAGTTTATTTGATAATTACGTTTTTACTACACTGACAACAAGCTAAAGATAAGCATGCCTCTCGTCTGTGTAAGGATTACAGTTCCTGCTGCAGATTGTGGAGGTGCTGTCCCAGTAGTCATATTTTCAAATGCGGCTACAATGCCAAAATTGCACTTGGGACTTTCATTTGTGAAAATGGCAATGGGAGCCCCACTTCCGGTTGGCCTGGTGTTCTCAGTACCCTGACTTCTCTGTGGAGAAGGGCTCTTCTACCCAGCTCTCTCACACGGTCTGACAGCTGCCTTGATTATCTGGTTGCCTTCCAATGGGTTCCTCAGGCAGTAATGATTACCTTCCCTAGTCTTATTATACTTCCTTCCCTTAAAACCCTTTTTCTATTAAGAAACCAATTGATGCCTTATATCAGCTTGACTGCATCTCTGACAGGGAACATATTAACATTTATAAATAAGTTTCTAGAAAGTTCCCTAACCAAAAGGACAGGCTATAATCCTGTGTTCTCTGGAGGGCTATCTGGAGATGACAGTATGTGGGATTAAGGTGAGGAGGGCAGTTGCGCCTTCCATATCTTTCAAGTAACTCCTTTTCAAAATTCTCTTTACGCTTCGAACCATCCACTCTCCTTTTGTTCTTATCCTGAATCACTATTTTGGCTCTGTCCGTCCCACTAAATTCTAAGCACTTTGAAGCTTTGAACCGTGTTGTGTCACCTATCAGCGCATACACCATTGATTCCAACTTGAAGCCTCTAGAGTTTTCACTCTCAGTTGGTTTCACTGAACTGATTTCCCAATGATAAAAGTACCTCAGGATTCCTTTGGCTTTTGACTGAAAATTGAGTGTAGAACACTGGATTTTGATGTGATACTGGCAGTGATGTATGTGACTAAGGTTGAAAAATAATTTGGTTCAATAGATAAAAGCATTTCAGATGCAGAGTCGGTATGGGGAAATAGTAAAAGGTTCTTAGTTTTGAAAGTGGGGAAATCAGTGTGGTAGGTTACTGGTAAGTATATAAGAAGAACACACTCATTTAACAGGAATTAATAATAATAATAATAATAATAATAATAATAATAATAATAAAAACAAAGGCTAACATTGAACTTATTATGTGCCTGGCACTGTTCAATGTACTTTACAGGTGTCATCTTATTTAACCTTCATAACATACCCATGTGGTAGGTACTGTTATTAGTCCCGTTTTATAACCAAGGCAACTTAGGCACAGAGAGGCTGCTCAAGGTCGCACAGCTCATTAATGGCAGAGTTGAGATTGCAGATCAGGCTATGACACCAGAAACCCCACTGCTACTGACTCAGCCAGTCACTGGTCTCGGAAGGGGGTCAAGGATTTCCCTCTTACAAAGAAGATACAAAGAACAGAGGCATCAGACTTGAATTTCAGCACAGTCCTCTAAGCTGTTATATTTAGGAGATTTCAGAATGAAGACTCATGGGACTTAGAACTGGGAGGGTCTTGGGAAGTTACTCTAGTCCAGATCCTTCATTTCATTGATTGGAGACTGAAAGCTTGGGTTGTATGACTTGCTCAGAGTCACACATCTAGATATTACCAGTCTTAGAGCCGGCATCCAGGGCTTCTGAGTCTAGTGATCTTTCTGGTCAACCATGAGGCTTTCATTTACAAACATTTATCTCACATGTTACAGCATAAAATGAACTGTGCATGATGTGATCCAGAAAAGCTGAAATAAATTCAGCTCTTGTCTTTTAAGTTTGCATTTTATTACTATAGAACCTTTTAATATATATATTGAAAGCACTAGGGGAGGAAAAAAAAACCCTAATAGTACTTTCGCCCCCCCCTTCTTCATTTCTGGACTTGAACTGATATAATTTATATAAATGGGAGCACATGGGCCAGTGAGGCAGGCTTTAGCTACCTTAGGACAACCCTTCTGTTGCTGGCCTCACTTTGCAATCCAAGTACACTATATGACTGTACCTTCTGGTGTGGTGAGAGGCTCACTGTTTCACATCAAGTCCTTTCTTACATGTGAGAAGCAATGCTGATATTAATTCCACAGCTTTCCTTGGAATGTTCTTAACCTTTTGTGCTGGCTGTTAGGCACTAAAGATGATTAATACGCTCAGTGTTGAAGAGCTACAAGAAATTGGTGTATTTTTTTAGTATGGGGTGAGCTTTTTTTTTTTTAAGACTCTGGATTTCCTATGTGATTCAGGTAAAGAATGGCTCATTTGAATGTAAATGCTTGGGAAGGAGCAGGCTGCTATTGCTGATTCTTTTCAGCCTGAGAATAGTGAATAAGTAGTTTCCTAGTAAACATGTGCATGCCCCTTTGAGTAATATGCTTGAAAGCACCTCCTACACAGAGATTTACTATAAAACTGTGAAAAGCAATCTTTTTAAAGCTAATAGTTTAAACCTCAACATCAACATCAGAGACAATATTGAAAATTGAAGCCTAATAAAATACATAAATTAATATATATTTTTTAATTTTGGTGAATATATATATGCGAATGAGATTTTTACCTGATCCATACTAGCTTAAGAAAATCCGATTTAAAGTAAATTTTAAATCTGAAATTTCTTCCATCTAAAAGTGGTAACTTCTCAGCACCACCTAGTGGTAACTTTTAATTAAACCAGAATATTTGCTTATTGTGGGATTAATCTTAGTATTATAGTGTAAATGGAGAAGTAAAAAATATAATTGGAAATAGTTCTAATATGTTTAGTACCACAGGGGAAAATTAATACTTGTGTTTAGTAAATTGTTTTAGTTCAAATTACCAACAAACCTATGTTTTGTGGCTAACTAAACAGCTTTATTTTAGGGACAGTATGTAGAGAAAAATATATTTTATATGGTAGATAATCCATAAATAGAAATTAAATGAATGACTGGAGGAACAAAGGAAATAATGTGAAAACAGTTGTGTCAACATCATTGAGCACAGTTGTCTTACTCCCTTACCAAAACTGATACGAAATTACCAAAGAAGTAATTTCTTTTAATCGTTTGCAGTAAGAAAGAATGTCATCTACTGACCAGAAATTTAAACAACTCCCAACAGAAAGCAAACAGATAGGATTGGATTACCTAAGAAATAAGACAGAAGACCACAGCCCAGAAACTACTAAGAGAAGCCAACAGAGCTGGGAGTCGTCTGTCACAGGGGTGGCTCTAAGCAAAGAGATATAAAAAGGAGAGCCTCAGAGCAAGCATATTTGGGCTTAGACCAGCTGAGCCTTCTGATTCTTCCCTAAAGCAGCAAGTACAGATGCTGCTGGCAGGGTAGCATAACAGTACCCGAAATAGCTGATGACCCCAGGAAGGTACAGGGAGCCCCAATCTAAGAAGGCAAGACACTGGGCACCTCCAGGCATCAGCCCCATCGTTCCTCCACAGTTTCCCTAAGACTGGCTTCTCTCTTAGGGAATCTGTGATCAGCAGTGACAAACAGCAAATCTGAAACCCTAAGATGAGCCTCAAATCAAGGAATGCCAGACATTTGAGGGAAACACTATGAAAGTGGTATTAGATTTAATAAACAGAACCAACACCCAAGGAATAAATTCAATGTTAAAATATGTGCAATTAGTGATTCATTCAATATATCTATTTAGTAAATTTTGAATACTTATATACACCAAAACCAAAGATAAAACTAAGAGAGGAATATTGAATGTAGATGAAATTAGAAAAGAAACTAATAAAATGTATATCTAAATTTTTGGTACATAATATGAAAATAAAAGTATACATTTAAAATTCTATGTTAACTCAACAATACATAGGTGGGGAAGTAGAAGTAGAAATATATTCAGGATAATAGATATTCATTAGTTTAGGCTTTGATACAATAATATAAATTTAAAGTATGTTAAAACATTAACAGAATATTACTATAAGTAATATACATTATAAATGTGACATTAAGTACTTGAAATAATTATAGATATAAAATTTGTATTAGAACACATTTTATGAGTGTCTCCTACTTAAATTTTACTGTCACATTTTCAGCAATTCTACCATTGAATTAATTTTATAGTTTTCTTTGTAGATTATTTCAGGTATATTTTTTAATTTAGTTGTAAAAAGGGAAGAAGAAAATGCAAATCAGATATTACAAGAGAAATTGAAGTGACACAGTGATACATTTTTGATTGTTTATAGACCTATTTTTATTAAAATATGACTTGATTTTATTTGTTTAGAATTCTTTTGCAGCTTCACTAACTTATCTGTTTAATTCTGTTGAATTATGTAGTTCCCATTACTAAAAAGGAACAAGAGGTTGACATTTCATTTATTCCACATAATATGAGCTCTCTTTTTAACTGGAATATTTTTTCCATGTGTTAATGAGTCAAGAAGTATTTCATAAAATATTATGGTTTTTAAACTGTCAGGATAGTAGTTTTAATTATAATGACCTGTTTGGCATGAACCTTTGAAGGTTAAGTCTTTAGAGTCTATGTAATTAGTTCTATATCCCTGATAATCTCTTAAGATATAGAATTTAAACTAAGAAATACATCCTTTCTAGCTCTTAATTATGAATACATAATGTCTATCTTACATTGAAGAATGTTCAGAGTCTAATGTTTTTCTCTGTAGATAAGATACAAATATATTGGAATTCAGTACTAAGATTACCATATGGTTAAAATGTCAGTTATTCTTTGTCCTTAGGTTGTGGTTTTGAGAGAATGGGGGAGAGGGCAAAGAAAGATAAATCCCCCCAAAGTCAATCTTTAAAATTCAAATATTCATTAATATACATTTCATGGAAGAAATGGAAATGGCCAATGTATATATGAAAAACATTTACCCTCACAACTAACAAAAGGAAAGAGACATAAGTAGCATTTTTGGCCATCAGCAAAGTTTTCATTGACAATATCCTCTGGTGATAAGGAGAGAAAGAAAATGTCATTCTCATGTATTGGTGTAGAGTGGTTCAACTACACATTTGTACTCTCACAGCTACCCAAAGCCACTTCTGGCACCAATTGCTCAGAAGGATAAGAAATGGCTAGGAAACCCAGCCTAATGACAGGACAGCGTCACATAGTTACTCTTCAGTGGGAGCCTACATGGCACTCAACATGGCTGTCACCCAGCCATGTGGAAACTTCTCTTTAGTACCCCACGTGACAACTCAGTTGCTAAAGAGTGAAACTGTTATTGTGGGTGCAAGAGCCTCCCTGGCTTAGAGCCTCAGCTCCCAGGAGCCAGTATCCATTGTAAAGGCTCCACAGCATGGCTTCCCAGTTCCCTGCAAGGTGTGCGCCAGTTATGAGAATCCTTAAACTCTGGAACACCTAAAAATATGGTGCCTATTAGGTATTTGTAATGCCTTCAGGTAAAAATGCAATTTATCAATCAGGGGTTATTTTTCTAAGCAATGATGCTTCAGTAATATGGTTGTCAGTATGCCTTTATCAGGTTCCTAGGGGAACAGAGCTATAAAATTAACTGAAGGTTAGATTCTCTCGAAGAAAGGTAAGGGGTATTGTTATATACTGAAAGCTTTGATTGTGTATATACCTTTCAATCTGTAAGGTTTGTTTTTAGGGATTTGTAGTAACAAATAAGATATATGCACAAAGATGTATCCATATCTGTATTAGTAGATTCATTGCCATAGTGAATAATTTGTGACCATCTCAGCAATTGATTAAATAAATTATAATACATTCCTATTATGGAATACCATGTGAGTTTATGGAATAGATATTTCCAGAAACAACATTCAAAGGACTTACATCAAAATATTTAAGGTTTAACTCTTGATGGTAATTTTCAATGTAATTTTTTTTTAAATCAGTAATCAGTAATTTTAAACTTTGACCGTGTATTATTACTTTTCTAAATTATTGTTTTTTGCAGAAGTGATCATGTAAATTTCAGTGCATGCTATTTATACCGATTAGTCAGACATTTGAGTTTAATACCATTAAGAAGGCTTGATCTTGAACTCCTTCAAAGAAATTTTATGTATTTTATAAACTACTCAACTCTATCTCGCTTTCGAAATTATTCCATTCATTTTCTCATACATGTTATTGTATAATTTCTAAATTCTAATTAAAATCTCATAAATTATAAACCTATCAAAATTGTCAATAAAGTGATACAGAACTTTTTAGGTGGTCTGTAGAATTAATCCTGGGGGCTGGGAAGGTTAGGATCATATGGAACAGAAACTATGGCTCAGCGATTAAATGAGAAAAGCCATGTAACCATGTATTTTCATCTTTGATAGCGTTTAGATGCCAGCCCCTCAGCTCCTGTTGACAGATCATATATGGGTAGGTTAGTTGGTGCCATTGTCACTTCCTAAAGGATTTTTAAAGAAATAGGTACAATTTATTCTCCATCTTTTACTTAATAATATGCTCCCATCATGATTTATTTTTAACATCACCTCATCCATTGACAGTCTTGCCACTCTATTTATTGGCTCAGAAAATATAAAACAAATGTTTCCTCAAGGGGTGTGTGGTACTTGGAGGAATAATGAAAAGGAAAATATAATAATTTGAACTGTACTTTCAATAAATTAATAATGTAGAGAATATCCAAGGAAATGTTTATTGCATTTATTACCTGCCATTTTGTATTAGTTGTGTTTCTAATTCTTCCTACACATGGATGACAGTGAGTTAGTTGACTACCGAAGTGCCATGTCCTACAAAACGCCAATCTCGGAGACAGACTGGGGTTCTTGCCCAGTTCCACCAGGGACTGTGTTATTTTGAGACTCAGTTTCCTCATCTACAAAATTAATGGATTAGATAATTTCTTAGGGTTTTCTCAGCTAAACAAGCCTCTAAGATTTAAACAATTTCTAACTCTAAGATTTATAACGATAAAGTTTCTAATAATTTAATGTTTTTTTCTTTCAGTTTATATCTGTTCAAACTAGGAATAGCACCCCAGATCCAGGATTTGTTGGGCAAAGTAGATTTCACAGGTACTATTCTTTATCTTTATAACTTTTTACACTGTAGTTACCAAGGAAATGGACCAATACTTTTTTCATTTCAATATTATTAGTTCCTATTTTTCCTTTATATCGATCAGAGGAGAAAACTTGTTTTGTTTGTGCTCAAACAGGTTTCCCTTTCCCCACATTTATGAAATGAGAATATTATTAGGCTGGCTTCTTCCTAAAGTTCTTGTTTAGAAATAGCCCCACCTTCTTGAAAGATTTCTTTGTCTGTCTTTCTTTCTTTCTTTCTTTCTCTCTCTCTCTCTCTCTCTCTCTTTCTTTCTTTTTATTTCTTTCTCTTTCTCTCTCTCTCTCTCTCTCTCTCTCTCTCTCTCTCTCTCTGTCTCTGTCTCTCTCTCTCTTTCACACTGGCATGGCACTTTTTGTTTTCTTTAAACAGAAAAATAAGCCTTGCATGCTGGGGAAGGGGGCCCTCGGTGAGGACATTTCTTAATATAAATATACTCATCCTGCCTCCATCTCTGTGGCTCTCTGATTTTTTTGTTCTTTTTCAGAGGAGGAAATCAGTAATATGAGAAAGGAACTCGAGAAATATGGAATACAGATGCCATCTTTCAGCAAAATAGGTGGTATTTTGGCTAATGAGCTGTCTGTGGACGAAGCTGCATGTAAGTCTATTTAAAATCCAAGCATACCATTGATATGAGACTCACCTATACTTTATTTGTTGATTTTGGTTATAAGAAATAGAATATTTGGAAGATACATTAAGCCCCCTCTGAAAGTTTTATTATACGTATTGTAGATGGTTAATTTAAGCTACTTTAAACATCCACTTGTGTGTGCAGTGTGAATTAAGAGGTTCCAGAAATATCTCGGAAATATTTCTCTGCTTTCTATGTCCTTAGATTTTAGTTGTGAGATTCACTGCGACGTGGCCTTTTAGTGCTGCAAGTTAAATTTCAGGCATCTCTCTTGGAAACAGGCTGGTACTTTAAATGTATTTGTGTTACCTTTCAAATCCCCAGGTGGTTGACATAGTGCTTGGTTCATGTTAGCCATTCAGAGCAAGTTGAATAAATGAATAGGGATCACATAACAGCTGCTGAGACAGGCCCCAAGATAGACGGACAGGTGGAGAGGTTGTCAGAGGCATGCTCTCTGATGTGACTGAGGTCTCTTTTTTGACATGCTTACTGGGAGCCAAAGAAGGAAGTAACACTGCTTAAGTTTATGCAGTGTTGATGCATGTTGCCTTTGCTAATAAAAATCTGTCCGTGTTGCCTTTTGCTAATCAGAATCTTTTTTCCTCTTCTCAGTGCATGCTGCAGTTATAGCCATTAATGAAGCTATTGAAAAAGGAATAGCAGAGCAGACCATTGTAACTCTAAGAAACCCAAACGCAGTTTTAACTTTAGTGGATGAAAACCTGGCACAGGAATATCAGAAGGAACTCTGGGAAGCCAAAAAGGGGAAAGAGGAAAATGCAAGACTGAAGGTATTTAATTAGATTCTCAGTAATAGATACAGTTGTGAATAGGTAGTTGGAAAAAGCCATAATGTTAAAAGTGATATTTTTAAATCAACTGACTGTGGTCTGTATAGCCATAGGCAATTGCTTTGGGAGAAATGTAAGGATAAAATAAGACCATGCACTGTAAGAAAATTAGGTTTCCTTTTATGATGAATATTACAAGTTGCAAGGTTTGAAGGTCATGCCGTAAACTTACTGCTTATCTGGAAGGTGTAGAAGTAGCAGCTAAAGTTCTTCCCTCATTAGGCATCACCAGCAGACCTTGTATTAACTGAAGTTACCTTTGGATATCTTAGTTGAGGTCAAGAACTCAATGCGGTAAAGTTTAGAGAGGACGTTTTGAAATCCACTCTCCTTTAGATTTTCCCAGTTTTTACCCTCATATTTGAGAAAGTGGTTTTCCTCCCCATGAAGGCAGCCTGCTCCTCCTGATCCTAACGTCACACTTCCTGCCTGTCTTGGGTTATTAAAGACTTGATCTATGCTCAGAGCTTTCACTTCCTTGCCGACTGACCTCTCACCACGTCAGCTTCAGTGCCACTACCAAAAGTGGCAACTTTATCTTACCAGCTTTTCTCATCCGGGAGCTTCCACCAGCACACTTGCCCCAGCCTGTCTGCCTGCCTTCCGATGATCTGCTCCCCTAACTCATGCGCTTCTTTGCTGCTGTATTTCTCTTCTGCATCCGTTAGTGTCTCTTCCTCCTGCCTCTAACTATGAGAATTCTTCAAGGTCTATCTCTGTTCCTCCTCAATTAAACTCATCCATTTGGTGAAGAAATCAGCTGTCACCTTGATACCAGGTCCCTCTAATGCTCCTCCAGATAACTTCAGCAATGTGTCCCCCAGACCTTGTCATCCCCCCCATCAGGAGCGTGTTCATCTCTACCCTGCCCTTCTCACTATACATGCCCCTTGCTGACTTCCTTTTGGAATTGTTTCAGAATTCTTTTTTATTTCTCCTATATTCTATATTCTATTCTGTTGCCTTTTCTTAACAGGCTAACATCTATCCATCCACCTTCTAGTCTCAGCCTGCCCCTCCTGCAGTCACCTCAGGATCCCCGTAACACCTTCTTCAGGGGTCTCCCTGCTTCCAGTCATTCTCTAAGCCATTCCATCTCAGAGTTAGAGGTTGCAAAATTAATTTTTAACTACAGATCTGTTGTTATCCTACTGGAAATATCCCAATTCCCTTCTTCCTACTGGATTAAAAGGCCTCCAGGATACCCCTCCTACCTCCCTATCATTTTGGTTAGCCCTGGACACACACTCCATGTGTAGCCTGACTTGCCAAGCTTTTCTGATTTTGTGACCAGATCCTGCTGTCTACATCCCAGTACATCCCTGTCTTAACGTTAAGGTTCCTCCAGAACCTCCTCAATGTTGTCTCTCTTCAAAATTTTCTGACTTCTATTCTGTTTGACTATGTATATTCATTAATATTGTTCTTGATCTTATTAGACGGAATCAAATGAAGTTGCCAGTAGTCAGTTGGTTTTGATATTTAAAAAAATGGCGATATCAAGAGGTCCAGCCTAACTTTTTTGACATTAGACAATTAGGCCTTTTCAGAAAGTTAGTGGGTCTATTGTCTACCTTTGTAATCCTTTGGGCAACTCTAACTCTAGTGCCTTGCATAAAGAGGCATTCTTTAAAGCTTGTATTGAGTTCAAATGAATATCAGTGGTTAGTTTGTTTTATCACTCTGCATTTTTGCTTTTGAATATCGAGCTTTGGAAACAACCTCAGGAATCAGTAAAGACTTTGTTTTGCAGAATAACTGTATTTCAGAAGAAGAAAGAGACGCTTATGAAGAACTGCTGACACAAGCAGAAATCCAAGGCAATATCAATAAAGTCAACAGTAAGTAATGGATTGTGTGCAGAAAATGGTACTTTTATAATATACAAATTTTCCTTATCAGAATCTCTCAACTTGTATCCTTGTAAAACTACCTTATATGATGAAAAATCCACTAAATGTCAGTGTTGCTCTTAATTATGGTGCATCATCTGATAATTTCCCATGGAGATTTTTGGTGATCTTGCCCCTAGTTCATGCAAAATATCTCAAGGTGTCTTAAAGCCAGTTTAACTGTATCTTTCAGTTTAATCATAGGTTCAATGTACGTCATATTTTGAACTTATCCCTTATTGGACTAATACTGAGTTTTTATAAAATATTATGACTTAAAGATTGTCATTCCTTGTCCATGACTATGTGATGGCATTTGATTGGAATCGTAAAAGGTATTATTGACAGCTCTGCTCTTTATTCTCAATCATTAGTCTACACTTTGTAATAATTATTTTCTTACAGCTTGTGTAGCTTTAGTGCAAGTGAATGAGATTTGACGGAGCAATGAAATCACATGGTGGCTGGTTTAAACCCATGTGTGTGAGACTCTATGGATTCAGTTGCACAGTTTAATTTTTCTTGGTATCCAGTTTAGTTGCATGACTATAAAGAACAGAAAATTCAGGTTATTAAAGTAAGCATATGCAAGTGAAGATACATTAATCTCTTTATTAGTCTTTTTCCCTTCTCTAATAAAATTTATTTCACTTGAGGCAGTAAGAAATTCTGATCGACATTTATTTCCCCTAATTCAGTCTAACTAACCCATATATATCCCCAAAATGAATACATGAAAGACCATTTAGCCCATTTAACAAAGCATGGGAACCATCCGCCAAATTTAAATTTGGAATATCCACTAATTTCAGTAGTCCTAAACCTTGCCCTCAATTTAACCACCGATATCCGCTTCAAATGTTCTTTATTACTCTAAACACCTTCAAAGAAATGCACACCTGTAGGTGTTACCTAGAAGTTTGCTCCTAAGTCGCTGATAGAGACATATCCTAAAAGCTTCAAATAGTAACCATGGAGGCTCAGAGGACATTATGTAAATATCTAGGAGGTAACAACTGAGTAGGTTTGAGAATTTACCTCACATATACAGTTGCTGAAAGCTCTAGGGTAAATTTTTTTTAAGGGAGCATCTTAACATTTTGAGATGCATATTCTTATTTTTTTCATCCTTATTAAATTTTGAAAATGTTGGTGATGATACATGGTCCATGATGATACATGGAGCCCAAGTTCAAGTTTCTCTTTCTGCTCTTTTCGAAAGCTGAGAATTTCATTATGCTTGACAGAAATGAATTATAGGAAGAAATTAATACTGCCAGCAAGACATCTAAGGTCCATAAGCTTAGTGAAGAAATGGTTCCACCCTTTTGCCATCTTTTATTTTTGAAATGTTTATAATTGCTAAAACAGATTTCTTTTTCGCATTAAATAAAATGCCTTATGTAACTGTTTATGCTTTTATACTTCATGACAAATTTAATATGAAATTGGCTATACTTTTTTCTCCCCATTTTAAAGTAAAAAGCATGAGATGGTTTATGCCAATGCACAATCGGCTGAAATTGTGAAGGACATTGCAATGGTTGATGGCTTTAAAAGTGTAGAACATAATTATTCTAAAGTTTTTGATCTTCCTCATCTGAAAATTTAAAGTTCGGTAGAACTAAAAGTAGTCTTGGAGAAAATCCTCTAAAGCATATTTTATTCAGTGACATGACAATGAGACAATTACGTGCGCTTTAAAATATGTAAGTATAGTTACTGTCAAATTTTTTCTCTACCGTGAAGGTTATTTTATTAAAATGTTAAAGTGTCTACATTCATAGCAACCATAGTAGTGGCATAAGTGACAGCTTCAATGGTAATGTCATCGGCTCTGTCCACAGAGCCTTCAGCTTTGTTTAAACTACAATTGTTTACCTTTTGGGTTTGGCACGGGCATTTCATTCATTACGTGACATATTCTGTTACGATCAGGGATGGAAATTTTGTTAAACGCAGAGTATAAAAGAGCACTTAAGCTTACTCTGTTTTCTTTTAAGAAGAAATGGTGCATTAAGAGTAATTTAAGGATGTAATTTTCTTGTAATATTTTACCACCCAGTTGTGCAAACTCATATAATAGAGTTTTCTAAGGTAAAGCAAAATCCTACCCAAAGTAATCAGAGACACAGCTGAAAGGTCTCGGATGACTTAACAGACCAGCAAACACCACAAACAATCTCTCACCTTCCTTTCTGGAAATCTTTCTTTTGTCATATTGATTCTAAGAATGGGAAAAAAAGTGTTTGGGATTTTAGGATCTTGTAGAATAAGTGTACATTTTCTGGGATGTGGCATGAAATATTGCATTGGTTCTACATGTTTCCTACTGTTGATTGATGTCTCTTAGTGGAGAAGTTATTGAGGGTAGCTCCTTGCAGATGTCGTTAGAGAAGATAAATTGTCATCTATTAAAAAGGGTTAGAATAATTTTAGCTGCAGTCTAGTCATATATAGGGAGACAGACTAACCTTTGAAAAGCTTTAGAGATCTATGAGTCTGTGTTATTTCTACGACCCTAAAGCCTTATTTATAGGGCAAAATCCTGCTGGTTCTGTCCGATTTGTTATTGCCTGGTGGCAGAGACCATCACTCATTCTTCCATTTGGTTAGTAATTCCATTTCTGTTTTCTGAAAACTGTGCTGAATCTACTGTTTCAAGCACTCTCAGTCTGGTCACTAAAATTCAGTTCTTTGTTATCTGAACATTGCAGCTGGTAGAGACATCACAGAGCTTATGTTTGGGTCAGATAATGTCAACCAAGGCATTTCTTTGATCAGGAATATGTTTTTTAAGTAAACGGATATAGCACAGACTTACTCAATTATATAAATTTTGAATCTAATATTTTAAAAAACATATCTAAATTATTTTGTTTTAAGAATCACCATTCATAGAACATGGAGATCAAGGAGAATGTTCTGAGAACTAATACCATCAATATCGGGCAGCAGCATGTCCAAGTGCCCACTGTGGGTTTTCCATGGTGCGGACTTGGAGGATACAGCAGTAGAGCAAGGCTTCACATAGCTTCAGTCTCCTTGAGGAGGCAATACTGACATACAAGGAGCATTAAAGAGCAATGCCTGCAGGATCTGTATGGCCCAGCTCCAAGTACTGTGTGGATTCCCAAGGTGTGTAATCCTCAGGGACTGGAACAATGTGAAGGCTCCATGGAAGAGATGGGACCAGAACTAGTCCTTAAAGGTAATATTTTGTAAGGAAATCATGTTAGGCAAGAATTATCTCATAACTCCAGCTCTGTCAATGCTGAGGTTCTTTTAAGGACTGCCTCCCAGGATTGGACCTACTTCTAATTACGGAGCTACCCTCTTCCTGCAGCTTTTCAGAGTCCGTGGAGAGTGACTTAGGCTCTGCCCTTGGACAGATGGGCAGGTTGGGTCAGGCTGCAGTGGGAAAAGTAGACATTCTGATGGAATGCAATCCCCTACCCCACCCTCAGGGCTGGTTGCGGTGGACCACATCAATGCCGTCATCCCGGAAGGTGACCCCGAGAATACACTGCTTGCGCTGAAGAAACCAGAGGCTCAGCTGCCTGCTGTTTATCCTTTTGCTGCTGCGATGTATCAGAACGAGCTTTTCAACCTCCAGAAACAGAACGTCACGGTAAGTTAGAGGAGACTGCAGTTCTGGAGATGTTAAATCTGAGTCCAGGCCACAAGGAAGGCTGTTCAGGAGGTGAAAGAGGGGCGTAGAGTCTTTAACATGTACTAATCCCTGGCCTTGTTGGCTTCCCTGTACCAATTTCATGGCAGCCTTCCTCTTTAACTCCTGCCTTTCATCTATGTGGAGAATCTAAGTACAGGAAATGCAGACACATTGAAAACAGGTGGTTCTTATTAACTCTGATTTTTTTTATAAATCTTTGGATAATGTTTTAACTATACTAAGATTTTTTTTTTGTAATATGTTATTTGTTTTTTTTTTTGATATAGAAAAATAAGCTCCGAATCAGCATTTCCAGAAATCTGCAAACAACCATTAGTACCATGGCTTTGATTTTTGTAAACTTATGCTATTTAATATTCTAATAATATTGAACAATAATATACACATAAGGTTATAGTAATTAAGAGCATGCGTACTTAAGCCAAACAATGGAACAGAGTGAAAAGTACTGGAACAGAACCAAGAATTTAATATATGAGAGAGCTAGTATTTCAGAAAGGTGGGGAAAGGAATGAAAAATCCTTGTGTTTCACCACTTGGAAAAGAAAACATTACCTCACCACACATATCAGAATAAATTTCCAATATAAAAGGTTAAACGTAAAAAAAAAAAAATTAAGTTCTGAAGAAGTGAAGAAGGACATTGGATCTTAAAAATTAGAAATAGCGCTGATCCACCAAAAAAATAGGAGGAAGGGCAAAAACATGAACAGGCAATTCACAACATATCTAATGTATAATAACAGACACACATACGAAAATGTTCAAACTCAATCAGAAGTAAGTAAATGTAAATTAAAACAAAATATCGTCCTTTTTAAAAATCGGATTGGTAGAGAGTTGAGAGAATTGACCTGGAGTAGAGATAAATTTGGGGCAGCACAGCTGATGGGAGCACGCGTGGTGCAGCCTTTCTGGAGGGTGGCCTTAGCGGTATGTTTCAAAGGCTCAAGGTCACCCGTTATCCTGACCGTTATGTTCCTAGGAAAAAAATATGAATCAGAAAGTTGTAGCCGCAAGGATGTTTGACTGCGTTGTGTTTAATACTGAGAAGCAGGAAACAAATCACATATTTAATGACAGACTGCTAAGACTAATATTAAATGGAAAAAAATGAGATGAATATATAGAGCATTATCTTGGGTTTTTGTAATCAGAAAATGTCAGTTAGAAAAACAAAAAACCTCTGTAAGTGCATGAATTAAAAATAAGTGAAAGGATATACAGTAAAGGGGTTGGGTTATAGGATTCGTTTTCTTATTCTTACTTATCAAGACTTCTTACGCTTTCTAAATAGAAGGATACTATTTTGTAATGAAAGAAAAATAGGTTATTTTCTTAAATTGCACTTAGATTCTCTCATTAATATTTTCTTTCACTTCTCTAGCTTTGAAGCCGAGGGCTTCTTGAACTATATAGCACAGTCAGTCATTCCCGGCTGGTCACCTGTCAACGACTGGTTGCCCAGTCCCATTTCTTCTTGGTTTTCCCTTATCCTTTTGCTGTATACCGTCACTTTATGTATTTGCTGATAGTTCCCTGGAAGGGGTGAACTCAAATGATTTCATTTTGTTCTTTATTTGTAATTTTATACTTTTCCTATGTGTTAAACTTATAGTTAATATAATCTATGTAGATAAAATTTACTTACATGTTATCTATAATAACCCTTTCCTCCTGTTTCCTTTGGAACGTAAAATTATGCTTTGTTACTCTAAAATCAATTTGCTGCAAGATTTCTGTGGTGGTCCAGAAAGCTATAATGTATTTTAATGTAAATATTACATTATATATATTAAATACATATATTCTAAATGGATAGATAGATGTCAGCTTTTTTAAAATTAATTTATTTTCATGTTCCCTCCATGTTTCTTTAATATGATAGAAGAAATAAACCTTTTGAAGTTACACCAAGTTAGTAAAAATGATTAAATGAAAAGGAACTTTGAAAGGGAGGATGTTCTGAAATCTAAGGTGTATTTTTTAAATAAGCCAATTCCAGATTCATAAATCATATAAATCTGGAGATCCTTACTTGCTTTACCTAAAAATTACCTCACCTTTCTTCAAATATCTAGACCTTAGAGTACCTTTTAAAATTTCTATCTATGAAAATGGCTTTCTTTTTTGGAACTAGAATCAATATTCTTGGCTTAAAGACTTTGATTTGCTTTTCTGGGGTTATAACTTTCAAGTGAAATTCTTCTCTCATTTTTTTATCCTTATTTTGAACTGAAAATTATTAGCTATGCTAGAATCTTACCTTGCACTCTTGGACAGTGACGGCGTTATCTAATCCTTAGATTAATTATTTGGTAAGACTGAGCCTGTTAGCAGTCAGTGAGCTGGGAGTAGGAATCAGCTATGGGAATGCAGATGTTTATGGAATCATAAATGTTGGTTGTCATTAACTGAGTCCCCAAAAATCATCATCTAAGGAAAGCCCAGAAGCTGTTTAACTGTTCTTTAAAGCCAATGAAAAATAGATGGCAAAATGAACTCTTTTTTTTCTGGGGTCTCAAAATCTTTGACTTTTCATTGTTCTTTGATGCATTCTAAACCCCCATCTCATGCACGAGGTGTATGACTGGGGAAACTCATATTGCCTTGTGTTTTTCTGACAGAACTACTTGCCTCATGAGGAGCTCTTGATCGCAGTGGAAATGCTGTCTGCTGTCGCTTTACTAAACCAGGCCTTAGAAAGCAATGATCTTGTATCTGTGCAGAATCAACTCAGAAGCCCAAAAATAGGCTTCAACAATTTGGATGAGACATATGTAGAACGGTAAGCAAACATTTTCTGAACCTCTTTTCAGTGCAGAAATGTGTGTTCAGCAGATCTCACAAAGGATTTGTTTCTTACTGAAGACATCTGTATATCCATACTTGTGAAAGCCGGTCTGCTTTGTTTTTCTAATATTAGAGTTATTCTTTACAGTATTCTTTTTAGGGGAACAAAGTCTAAAAATGATCATCCTGTGGAAATTATTGACTGACTTTATCATTAGCAAAAGATTATTTGATAGGCTAAACTAAAAGAGCTGTTGAAAATATACTTTCCCTTGGCCTTCTTTTGGAGACAACAGAATGCACACGAAAGTTGGAAGCAAGTTTAAAAGTCATCTAGTTCAGTTCTCTTATGTTACTGATGAAGAAACTGAATCTGAATTTATGGACTCAAAGTTTGAGAGTTAGGACCCAAACTCCATTCTTCTGATCATTGAACCAAAGGAATCTTGAGGCCACAGTGGATTATGACAGTGGGTAACAATCTCCATTTAGTATCTTTCATTTCACGTTCCTGAGATATACTGCTAGATAGTTCAATTGATAGCATTACAAAAACTACAACAGATCTAGAGAGAAAGTTAAGGGACCTGAATAAGGAGCCCAGTGATTCAGTAAGATAAAAGCCCAAATTAAACATGTGGTTTCCCATCCTGGATTCCTGTGAACACCAGGGGGAGATGTCTGCTTAGATCTTGACAAAAGCTCTTTTCGGATATTAATGCTGGAACTGTTCAAATAGGTAAATTGGCTGATTCTCGCACATTTTTACAGGAAAATTTTTTTTTAACTTAAAATTTTTAAAAATATTGTTTGATCACGTGTCTATGTAGAGAATGGCCCAAAAGTAGTAGGACAGTGGATTTTTCTTGTTTTCAGTCTTCTTGGTGAAACTGATGGTGTTTACACTACATAAATTTGGCCACCTGGTTCATATAACGCCTCAGAGTCACTTTCCAATGCAGTTTATTTCTGTATCCATTGGTTCTATCAATGACACCACCTTTTCTCCAAGCTTAGAAACCTCCAAGTCAGCTTGAGTTTTCCTCTGCCCTCTGCCAGGCATCCTCGTGCTGTGAACAGCCTGCTCACTTCCCTCCCTATAAGTTTTCTCTGTCACCATACCTCGGCAAGATGTTTCCGTTTCCCAGCGCCCATCTCATTTTGCCTTTTCAACTTTGCCTCTGTAATAATCTCCAAACTGGTCTTCCTGCATCTTTCCTATCCTCGTTCATTCTTACCTAACCAGGCTTTGCTGCTCTCTTAGTGTTAAGATAGAAGACAGAGCCAGCCACTTCCTTATGAAGACTAACAACCTAATGGGGCACCAGTAGAGAATCTTGATGAGAGAATTGTCAAGCCCGTCCTACAGATTTAGCATCCTTGGCCACTGCTCTCTAATAACGGTACTCTCCTCCCTCCAAATCTCCCATTTTAATTATCAAAAAATGTTCTCCCCCACCCCAATTTATAAATAACCCATTAAGGAAATGGTCCCACACCCCATTCTTATATCTGTGGTTTTCAACTGGGGCCTACAGATACAACTTCAGAGTTCAAGTATTCTGTATGAGAAACATTTACCATTTATGTTTGTTTTAATAATCTTTTCAAAATTTGGTTTAAGCACGTTCTGGGTCACCTGAGTGACCCAATATCGACATGAGATTTCGGGGTCTTTTTAGTTCTTGTATTGACAACTGCTGATCATCCTCAGTATTTCACTTTTAGTGTCAGCCTAAGTTTTCAGTTTTTCAAATTTAAGAAACACTGCTCTATTTGGGCCACTCCCTATGGTTGTGCAAATTCTTCAAAGCACAAGAACACTGGGCAGGTTTACCTGGATGAATTCTTACAGTCTCTACCGATTTACCATGGCTTCCACCCTTGGGACTGTGTTTTCCCAAAAAGATTCTTTTGTCTAATTCTCACAAAAGTGATGTAGGGTTGGCATTGGCTCTAGGCATATGCTATTCCCAGATTAATAGTTCTAAAATGTGGGTATGTTTATAATGCTCTACTTGAGTATTCTCTGTTCTCATCTGAATTAAGAACAGACTCCTCACTCTAAACATGTTTTGACCTTAGCTCCAGCTACGTCCCTCCTCATGGTTTGCACTTCAGCCAAGCTGGATCCGAACACACTGTACTTTCTGGCCTATGTGCTCCTATAAATTCTCCTCTCACCACTGGGAACATGGTGCCCTGTCACCCCTCTCTGCCTGGCACAATGTCGGAGCTTCCAAGCCCTGCCTGCCATAGATTACACTTCCATTAATTATTTCCATGCTTCTCCCCTCCCATGCAAATGTCATCTCTTCTGAGAACTAACATGTTGTGGTTAGAGGAACATAGCCTTGGGGGCAAAATATCTGAGTTTGACTATTCCTAGCCAAGCCCTTTTCTCTTGACCTATAAAGCACAAAAGCACTTACCCTGCACTGGCAGAACAGTTTTGAGGATTACGTGCCTGGGTCAGTGCCTAGGCAAGGCGCCCTACCACGAAAATTTCCTTCCACTTCTAACTTGGAGCCCCATTATTTCTACTCTCACGGACTCTCTCTACTTTTATGGCTGTTCCTATGTTCTGCTTTTATACTGCTTTTATACTTTTTTGAGTTTCTGTCTTCTTATCCATTAGACTGAAAGCTCCTTGAAATGAAGGCTGCATATTGTTCATCTAAATATCCATGTAGTGCCTGCTACAGATTTTGTACATAGTAAGTGCTTAATAAACATCTGCTAACTAAATTGGAAATTTACTCTCAAAAGTTCCCTAGCCTGTTAGAAATATAATCTTACTAATCCGCCCTTGGCAGATGGTGAAGAGAGCACTGAGAGAGGTGGGAGGAAAGGGCAGGGACCTTTTGCTAACTACAGAATACTTTACAAAGTTAATGCTTTTAGAAACCGAACACTAATATTCATATGCAAAAAAAGCCTGTGGAGCTCTGTTATGTTACCCATAAAATCTATTCCCTTTGGCTAGTGTTTGTTCATTTCTAAAGAAATGATAGCGATTGTGTTGTTTTCTGTGCTCACCCTTAAACTTTCTTATTTTAGTCCCATTGGTCATCATTTAGACATTAAGTATACGAAATGCCCATAGGGATTTTGCACTTTTTTTTTTTTTTTTTTTTTTTAGAATGGTCCTGTCTATAAGGGATGCTAACCAGTGTACATTGCTACTTATTCATACTGTTATCATGGTCGGTATTATTTATTATCTATAACTAGTGACAGTATTTTCTTAGGTTTATATGACTCTTGGTAAGTGAAAATCTCACACATTACAGTTAACCAGTTTCAGGCCTGCATTTGGTGAAACCTCATTTAATAACAGATAACGAATCAACCGCCACCCCCTTCCTACTTTGACCGTTTTTCTCTCTCAAGCTACTCTCTATGGAAAACACCTCAGTGTCACCTTGAGGCTTGCAGAACTTTGAAAAAATCTGTCACAACAAGAAAACAGTTTTAGACTCAATGCGATGTTAATTCTTTTAACTTATGTTAGCAAATTTGCAAGTGCTATTCAGAAGTCCAAACTGCATAGTAAATCAATATACTTAGAGAGGACTGATCTGTATTTCCCTGGTGTGATGAAAAAGCAAACTAAACTATCAAGTGCCTTTAATTTGGGCTAGAATAGTTCATGTTAGTTTATGGTTGTTAACACTGGTTCTGTGATTTTCAAATAGAAAAATTGGTTATCGAGAAATGAAAGTTTCTTAGTAATATATCAAGATGCATGATTCCCCCCCCCCTAAAATCTCCCCAGATGGGAAAAATAATTAGAGTGGTCGACCAAACTCTTATTTTCAAGAGAGCTATAGAGAGTGAGGAGAGTCAAGGGTCAGGAATGAGTTATGACAGTGCCGTGGCAGGGAGGGGACACAGAAGAGAGAGAGAGGTTTTTGAGCAGCTGCTCTGAAGCCTTAGAAGAAATGGACAGATGAGGAGGAATTCTAGGATAATCTGGTTCAACTCATACACCACTTCTTCAAGAAAACACAGTGAAGATGCGTTTCATTCACCAAGATTTCTGAAACTGCATTGGCATTTTATTTGCTTTCTCAGTGGGCACATTAGGTCTCAAGGTCTCAAGGTTTGTTAGTGTTACAGTAGAAGAGTCACTCACAACTCAGTTTGGAAGGAACGGGAATAATAAAAAGGACCCTTGATGGAAGGGTTAAGGGCCACGGTAATTCAGAGCCAAGACATGCAAATAGGAGAAAAATGAGTAACTGGGAAAGAAAAGCTATTTCACAGAATTGAGAATATCCTAGTGTTTTGTTTTGTTTTGGTCGAGTTGTATATGAATTTGGATTTTGGAAAATTTAATTAATTTAATATTATTTGTACATAAAGCACGTATTCTTCTTAAAAAAGAACATCATTAGTATAAGTGAGCTTGTTGTATGTTGACAAAGCTTCACTAAACAATTTTACTTGCCTTCTATTCTTTGTCTAGCCTTGTGACATCTACTTTTGGCCCCATGGACAAATTTAAGATGCATAATGTGAACAAAGAATGAATGTCTCTGATTGGTATCATGATTGTTTTCTCTTTCACAGTTATGCAAATGAACTACTCTCCATTAAACTAGAAGCCTTATCCCAAGGGCAAGAGAACTTAAGCTGGAATGAAATTCAGAATCATATTGATAAAGTTAATATTCAGATTCAAGAAGAAAATGACCGTAAGTATAGAACACTTCCTATCTCTAGTATAGTAGGAGAATAAGGTGTCTGGACAACTAAGTTTTCTAGATTAGGGCTCCAAATATTTGTTCATGGAACCACATGAGAGCACACTTCCCTAATATGTATCTATGTATTTATATATAAATGTTATGCCTTTACTACTATAGCAACAGTTTGTAAATGTTACAAAGCATACATAAAAAGACAAATGGACAGAATGAAAATACATAAATAGGGGTGTGATCAGAGCAGGGCTCATGAAGAATGGTTTCTCTGTTTACAACACACCCTACAAGAATTTGGGGTTACTCTTCACAGGTGGCAGGATACTGTGACCTTCCTGTGACATTATGCCCTATACATGGAAAAAATAAATAAATAGAAGTCCTAATATTTTTTGTTTATTGGTACTTCAGAGATGACTTCTAGATAACTCAGTTTTTTAACCATTCAACTTTATTTTGACCTTTCATTTGGGCATTTTTCTGAAATGTGACACTTATTCCTACCCTAGGAAGAAACTGGAATGTATTCTAACTGTTGCTTTTTAATCACAAGTCATGGTGATTTGTTGTGTTTCTAGAAATTATGAACTACCAGCATGAAGGTGGACAATCCAAGAAGATATGCCTTGAAACGTGCTTTCTTAATGTCAGCTTCCTTCCTTATCATTTGCCTCTTGCTTATAAAAACATAATGAAGAATGAGGAGCTTTGTAACTTTAGCAATCATTGTAATCACTGCTTTTCTAGCATGAATTACCAAATTCAAGCTTCAAACTGTCTTTTCCATCATAAAAACAAACCAGCACCACCATTTTGGGCTTTCTCTGAGTCTTTTGATTTGTCAGCAACATTGGATTAAGATTGCTAATATTATTGACCTCCCTTCTACCCTCTAGTTTTGACTTATTTTTCTCATTTGTTCTAAGTTTGATGATGGAGTAGGAAATACTTCTCTCACAAGTTTAGGGTGTTTGTTCTAGCAAGGTTTGGTAAGGTCTTAGGTCTGTTCTTCTAATGCTCTAACTTTAGGATAGTAAAATTTCTCTTGTGCTAAAATGTACGACTTTGTTAGTTAATTTCATTTACATAGTTTTCTTCCCTTTTTTCTATTTCCTGCGAGCTTGGCACCCAACATCAAGGCTGGATTTGTTTTTTCATTAAACATCTTTTCGCTTTAGGCCCCAAATAGAAAACAGAGTCCAGGCGTGCTGCCTTGACATTGTGTACTGTGGATGATACACTGATCCCTGGATACTTTCTTTCTCTTGTCCTTCTCAAATTGTGTTCAAATCTAAATTTCCTCTTTTGACAACCAGTATTTGCTTCCTCTGCATTTCCTTTCAGTGAGGCATTTTGGAATCCCTGCAATGAGATGGCTTATACACGGCCCACTTAGCTCTTGTCCGATACATTGACCGAGGAGCTCGTGATTCTTGCCAAATGCTAGTCAAGAGGGAAACACTAATTTGAGCAGATGTTTAACATCATCTGATGGTGGGAAAACGCTGCAATGTATGTCCTGTTAAAAAACTCAGTCTCCCGGCCCTCTGCCCTCTTGCCTTCCTCCTTGATCCCCAGCTTCACACCTTGGGTCTCCTGCAATGATGGTTTGGGTGCTTTGGCTAATGCCCCCCAGGGGTAACACTCTTCTCTTTAGGTGAGCAAAACAAAGAATCATGTTCCATCTTTATTTTCTAACTTTTTCCCAATTCTTTCTAACAATACCCACAGTCCAGGTCTGTTTTGGTGATTTTGGTATCTGCAGCTTATGCAAGTAAAGGTGCCCTAGTTCTCAGTGTTATAGTTTTACTCTCATTCTTGACATTAATTTAAAAAAGGGAAGGGGAGATGCCATTTTTGTCTCAGACTATCTAGTAAAGCCTTTGCTTTTTACCAGGAAAAGAAAAGCAAGTAACATTTGTATAACTTAAAAAGAAAGTGGTCTTTTATAGGTGGATACCATTTTTAAACAAAAATCTCTTTGGAATGGTATGGCATTTAACTAGGTAACTACAGTATTGTTATTCTCCATGGGATATATCACGTGACTACTATCATATTTCTTTTAAGCATCATGTCGTGAAAGGTATATGCCATAACTAGAACGATTACTTCAGATATTCCTGAACATACTATCTTTCCAGAATTTGGGGACTTTAATACAGAATATTTAATTTCTCTGTTTTGGTTTGTTTTGTTATTTTGTCAAAATGAGGTATTTTTGTTTTAAATTCTTCAAGCATTGAGTTTGATATATGTTTAGGTAATTGTTTAAAAAGCTAACTTTAAAAATACACCATTGCGAACAGGCATTAAATTGTGAACAGTAATTAAGTCATCTGAAAGAGCTGAGAATTTTTTGGGGACATCTTGAAAGTGCATTACTCTCCCCGCCCCACCCCTGCCACATGCTCCTAGGTTTAATCCTCTGTCTGAATTGTGATGTAGATAAGGTATGCAGCTAATGCGGAATGATAAATGTGGAAGGTGAATTTAATGGAGAAGCTGCTAAACACATTTCCTTAGACTTGGATACTCTGTGGATTTCTTCCTGGCAAGATCACTTTTTCCAATAGAGCCATAGAGGAGCATTATTTTAACCATGCAACTTAGTTCTTTTCCTTTGAATTTTTGCTTTTTAAACTTGGTAGGTACCATTCTTTTATTTTTGGTGGTGGTAGGTTACCTCGTCTGCTGTCTCAAATGAACAATACGGAAGAGAATGCCCACTCTCATAGAATGTTATGGTCTCACATGTTGATTTAAAGAAGTTGGCCATGAGGATCAGCAATCTTTGTTCAAATGGGAATTCCCCTTTACTTATAAGCAGAGGAAGTGATGCAGATGTGCCCGAGGGCTTCTGGGTAGGTCTTTCAGCTCCTATGAGGTCACTTACTATGAGCTCAGCAGCTTGTGTTCTTAGAAACACAACAAACAAAACTTAAGCAGGTGATTTCAATCAAGTCAGCTGGAATGCACTCATTCCCAGGTGATCAGCCATTAGGAACACATATTTCTCAGACATAGTTCTGTTAAGATCATTTTCGGATGGGGTGTTTAAAAGTAGAACAGTCTACCCAAGGAGGTATCCAGGGAATGACATGAAGTTTTCTGCGCTCTCCAGTTTATAAGTACTACACAGTAAAATGATGCTAATACCTTGTATGTGGATAGTAATTAGACTTTCTGGAGTTCTTGTGTTTTGAGATGATGAACTTGCATGTTAGAGAAGTACTTTTGCTTTTCTTCATATATATTTAAGTATTATAATCAGGAATAATTTTAGTTATTTTAGATTGCCCCTTCTCTGTTCCAGGTAAATCTTTTCATTCTCAGCAAGGTGGTATTTATGGAGTCATCTGTTAGGGAGATACTTAGATAAATATTTTACCTTAATTTCAATGTCAAGATGAAGACACTTTATAAAAATTAAAAGTATTGAATTTCATAGCATACCACATTTGTAAAGTCACTTGTGATTGTTATGAAAAATAACTGACAAAATGAGAAATAATAAGTTGGCTTTAAGAATGTTTATTTTCTAAGCTTACTTCCTTGTTAATGTTTAAGTTTTTTACTAGTTCTTGTCCATCAGAACTAATCTGGAAAGCAAAAGCCCTCTCAGTATGTGTGCATATGTGTGTACAATACATACACACATATACTTATGTATAAACACACATTTGTACATACACTGTAGTTTTTTTATGACTGGTTGATAGTTTATTTTTAATAATAAGATGGGACTGAGAAGTGGCATTCAAATAGATCCCTTTTGCTAGAATTTCGAAAACTTTTCAGATTCCATAGCTTGGTTTCTGTGCTTTTTATTACTGGACCTTATAGTCTATGTCCTAAGATCCTATGACATGGTAGAGATCGTAAAAGTTAAACTGGTGGATATGCTTATTTTTCTTTCGGTAACTTCATGATTTAGAGTTCCAGATGTTATTTTACCAGGTGGTTTTAGAGAGACAATTTGTGATATTAATTAGCCCTACTTGAACTTTAAAAATATCCCAAAACATGCATGACTATGTTAATTTCAATGGAGCCTTCCTGCATTTCTCAGCCATGTGTGGCTATTTTAACTAATTAAAATTAAATAAAATTTAGAATTACTTTCTTAAGCCATACTAGCCACATTTTAAATGTTTAATATAATAGTTAGATGTGGCTACGGCCAGCCCAGATACAAGATATTTCCATCATGATAGAACACTCCATTGGACAGCATTACACCATATTGACCTGGAAATTCACTCTATTGACACAGTAGGGAACTGTTTGATTTTTTAATTATCTCTTGGCATTTTTTTCACAGTGGGCAAGTAGAGTAATCCAAAAGATAGAATGTATATCCAAACCTCTTTGCACTTTTTCTGTATATATATATTTTAAATTCTTCTAGCTTTAGTATTCTCTGGTTCCATCATCCAGGCATCTTGGTTACTATCTAACTGAAGGTTGCACTAGAAATTAGCAACCCTACTGCTACGTATATGTAAAGTTATCCCCCTTTCTATAACAGTTTCATTGAGATATAATTCATATACCATAAAATTCATGTTTATTGTGTTTTTATGGTATGTTTTATTATTTAAAAGTTGTACAACCATTATCGTTATCTAAATTCAGGACATTTTTATCACCCCAAAAAGAAACTTCATACCCATTAGCAGTCATTCCTATTTTCCTCTCCTCTCATTTTCTGGTAACTACTAATCTTCTTTCTTTCTATGGAGTTTCCTATTCTGGACATTTCACATAAATAGAATAGTAATTTGTAGCCTTTCTCTGGCTTCTTTCACTTAGCACGTTTTCATAGTTTGTCCATGTCGTATCATTATACTCCATATTCCTGTCTAGATCAAATAATATTTTATTCTATGACTATACATTTTGTTTTTCCATTCATCAGTTGATAGATATTTGGGTGGTTTCTGCTTTTAGCTATTATGAATATTGCTTCTATAAACATCCATGTGTAAGCTTTTATGTGAACATATGGTTTCAGTTCCCTTAAGTATATACCTAGAAGTGTGAGTGCTGCATCATATGGTAATTCTGTGTTTAATATTTTAAGGAACTACCTGTTCACCAAGGTGACTGTACCATTTTCCATTCCCACTAGTAATGTATGAGAGTTCCCATTTCACCACATCCTCACACCACTTGTTGTTGTTTTATTATAGCCATCCTCGTGTATATGAAGTAGTATCTCATTGTGATTTGGATTTGCATTTTCCCGATAATGATATTGAGCATCTTTTCATGTGCTTATTAGCCATTTATATACCTTCCTTAAAGAAATGTCTGTTCAAGTCCTTAACCCATTAAATTGGATTTTCTTTTTTTATTGTCGAATTATAAGAGTCGCTTATATATTTTGCATGCAAAATGTACAAGTCTTCTGTCAGAAACAGGACTTGAAAATGTTGTCTCCCATTCTGTATGTAGATTGTCTTCACTTTCTTTGATGTTATCCTCCAAAGTAGAAAAGGTTTAATTTTTATAACATCCCATGTATTTAATTCTTTCTTTTGTTGTTTGCATTTGCTTCATAGCTAAAAAGTAGTGCCTACTCCAAGGCCACAAAGATTTACTGCCATGTTTTCTTCCAAAAGTTTTGTAATTTAACCTTCTAGGTTAATTTGTAATTTACTTCTAGGTCTATGATCTATTTTGCATTGTGTGTGTGTGTGTGTGTGTGTGTGTGTGTGTGTGTGTGTGTGTGTGTGTGTAGGGTGATATATGGAATCCAACTTCATTCTTATGGATGTGGAAAGTGGCAGGTATTCTAAAGACTATTATTTACCTGTTAAACTGTCTTGGCACCCTTGTCAAGAATCAATTGACCATAAATATAAGGGTTTCTTTCTTTCTGTCTTTCTGTATTTCTTTTTCTTTCTTCCTTCCTTCCTTCCTTCCGTCCTTCCTTCCTTCCTTCCTTCCTTCCTTCCTTCCTTTCTTTCTTTCTTTCTTTCTTTTCGCAAGGCAACCCTTGGTTGACCTCACAAATTGCAAGGATCTTGTCAGCTTACAGTCTTTTACTTTTGTAATTTTTTCATTATGCCTCTGTACAGCACGTAGTCTTTCTAAGTGGTCTCCCATCCAAGTAACTAACCAGACTCGACCCTGCTTAGCTTCCAAGATCAGATGGGATTGGGCTTGTTCAGGGTAGCATGGCTATAGACTTAAGTGTTTATTCTGAACTCTAAATTCTATTTTGTTGATCTCTATACCTATCTTTTTGCCAGTATCATTCAGTATTAATTGTAGCTTTTAGTAAGTTTTGAAATTAGGAAGAAGTCCTCCAATATTGTTCTTCTTTTTTCAACATTGCATTTTTTTATTATTGGTCCCTTGCATTTCTATATGAATTCTAGAATCAGCTTGGCAATTTTTGTTTTAAAAAAATAGGCATCTGGAATTTTGATAGAGGTTACATGGAATCTGTAGATCCATTTGAGGAGTATGTCTATCTTAGTAATATTAAGTCATCTAATCCATGAATAGGAGATGATTTTTTCATTTATTTAGTTCATCTTTAGTATTTTCAAATGGCATGCCGTAGTTTTCAGTGTACATATTTTGTGTTTCTTTTGTTAAATGTATTCCTGTTTATTCTTTTTATAATTATAATGTATTTGTATTGGAATCTGTTATAAATGGAATTTTTTTCTCAATTTTATTTCAGATTGCACATTACAAGTGTATAGGAATACAGCTAATTTTCGTACATTGATCTTATCTCCTGTAGCCTTGGCTGTACTTGTTTCTTAGCTCTTATAGTTTTTTTGTGTGGGTTCCCCACCACCCTTTCAAACTCAATCTTTGCAGTTGGTGATTCTAGAGAACTTATAATGTACCGTGACTTAAAGGAAAACTTTTTCATTTTCTAGGAATTGTGGCTGTGGGGTACATCAATGAAGCTATTGATGGAGGGAATCCTTCAAAGACTGTAGAAAGTCTACGGTTACCTACTGCTAAGATTAAAGACGTAGACCCAAACCACGCCCAGCACTATCAGGATGTTTTGTACCATGCTAAATTACAGAAGCTCATGGTAAGTCTTAGTAGGTTTGTTTCTTTCAAGTTTATAGACTGGGTGAGGGAAAAGGTGGAAGGGAGGATTTTTTACTCTGTTTTTCCTAAAGCGTATGAGCTTCTTTTCTCAGCAATTGCCTGTGGATCAGAATGGAAGTAATGGGACTATCATTTTCCTGGCATCAAACATTAGGGGGAAGCCAGCTGCAGAGCTGATTACTGCTTCTACTTTTTAATTAAAAACCCAGTTGTGGGTGAGTTCTTGTTCAGAGTCCAAGTTACTGGATTTTAACTGAGCGTATACTGTATGTATAGTGCAGTATATAGCATCTGGTAGGGGGAAAGGGGATGCAAGGAACACATGATGCCATTCGAATGTTCTCTGTTCTAATCCTCAATGCTTAGAAATTTACTGCGGGAATGAGCATTCTCATAAAGAATCACAGTAGAGATAAGCGTGTGGCATAGTGTCAAAATGAGGAATGCACAGAGTGATTCAAAGGTGGCTGGTCTTGTTGTAGATTCAATTCCTAAGAGAAGTTGGCATAGAGATAGAAGAGGATCTGTGCGAGTTGGTTAGGCGGGTAGAAAGCAGGATGGTACACACAGGTACCAACCAGCATGGTTTGTTCTGGGTGTAGGAGGAAACTGATGTGGCCACAATCTCCATAAAGAGCAGTGGGTTTTATCTGGCTGTGGAGCTCATACTGATATTATGAGGAGTCCCACAGATGCTGGCCACTATTGGAAGGGTACTGGGCTGAGAGGTAAGGCTTGTTTGACCTGTCAGTCGAGAGTGGGAATGATGCTACCCGGGACCTAGACACTCATAGCTGCCATGTACCCTAGGTGCTAGCCAAACCCAAAAGGGGTGAGCATCTCCTCTTTAGAAACTAGGAACTGCCTCATCTGAAACAGGAAACACATCTTTGGTTACAACAAACATTTATTGATCACCTGCTATTTGCCAGGCATGATATTAAGTACTTTATGCATATTCTCATATACTCCCCATAACAGCCTTATGAACTATCATCATCATTTTACAGATAATGAAACTAAGACTAAATTATCCAGAGTTATAAAAAAATGTAATTAGTTCTGGTGCCATGCCCTGTTATGTGTTACTCAGAAATAAATATTGTACATTAAGGCATATTGTACGAAAGGGTGTTTATTGCAGGATTGTTTGCAATAGCAAAAGACCAAAAACAACCAGGGCTGGTTAAATAAATTGCAGTGTATCCATACAGTGGAATACATAAAAAAGAACAAATGGATGTATATTGGAAATTTTTTAATATATATAATGTTAAGTGAAAAAAGCAGGCTTCCACATGCATAAAAATGGGATACACACCAATACATATCTGCTTATTTGTGCATAAAATATTTCTGGAAGGAGACACCTTCTGGGAGGTAAACTAGACAGAAGGCTAGTATAGATATGAGACTTCTTTTTCACTTTTTTGTACCATTTGGATTTTTAAATTTTTTATAGAGTGCCTGCATATATTACTCATTCAGTGTTTTCAAACTTTCAAAAAACAATGTAAACAACTCACAAAGAGCCAGTTGCCCCAGTAACTGAGTCTGGTTTCTAGAACAGGACCTACTGCTCTGATCCAGGTGTTTCCTTCAAAGTAACTAACTTTAACTCAAGTCATTTGAAATGTTTTGGCATCAGAGAGTCCTCAACAGCATATGGAAGTAGTTGGCTCTGAGGAAGAGCATTGAGTGACTAGGGAAAAAGAAGTTATATTTTTTAATCTTTTTAATTTTGTGCTATGTATTACTTATGCAAAAAATAATAAATAAAAATTCACTAAAAGTAAAAAATAAAATAAAATAAAATAAAATAACATTATCTTGTTGCGTCCATACTACTAAACCACCGTATTAAAGGTGAAGAAAATTGTTTCCTGACATGAGAGCCTTCTGTGCAGTTAGACTTCTGATATAGTTGGCAGCAGCATGTGTGCCCTAAATGCATTACAGATGCCCTCACGGAAATCTTCTGCAGTTGAGCCTCACAGGAACTGTGGGAATAGGTGCTCTCTTATCTGATGTGAATGAACCTGAGGCTCAGGTTGAATGCCAGGCCTGTGAGTCGCATTTAAGCCTTGTGTTCCCACATCCCGGGGGGAGGAGAGTAAACTCTGTCATTGAAGAAGATTGGGCCACCTCCTGCTTTCCCCAGTTACTCATGTAGCTGTGGCCCTGGCACATGGCACGCATACTGGCGTTGGAAGATAAAAGTTATTTGCTGTGGAGACATAAAGGACCATTCAAATATTGGCTTTGCCATGAATTAGCTAGGGATTTTAGTCAAGTCACCAGAATGCTCTATGCTTCAGTTTTAACATGTATAGAATTAGAATAAAAGTATTTATCTTATAGAGTTATAGTGAGCATTAAATGATAATATATAATATAATAATATGTTTATATTTATATCAAATACATATTAACATAATTATACATAATTACATTGGTTGATAAATATGTATGTGTGTTAGAGTATTTAGCATAAAGCAGAGTATTTAGCATAAAGCCTGACACCTCAAAAAAGTGCTTAAATAAATATAGCTAATGTTATTATGGGCACCACACAGGTTAGGGGTGAGGAATATCTGTGTCATGAGGTCCTTACTAGATATAAGCTCTGCTCCATTTATAAACCAAAGTTGAAATCTTCTGATAGAAATAGGCCTGAGTTCCTCACTGCTCACAGCCACATATAGCTTTCCTCTTGAGGTGAGCCTGATTCCACAAACTTTTCATAAGCAGACAGCAGAAGGCTTCTCCAGAGCATTCCAGTGTAAGGGCTTTATCTAAATCAAGATGGAGCTCCACAGCATCCCTCCAGAGCACCTGGAAGCCTTCCCTGAGTCCCCATGCAGTACCAGTTCTCTGGTGGGCATCCTTCCTAAGTGTGAATGCAGTATCTTTTATACTGTAATTAAATGTAAGCCTAAGGATCTGGGTTCTAGTTCAGATATTATACTACTTTGGACCAATAAGGTTAGGGGCTTAAACTATATTGGCAACAGCTGACAGATGTAAAATACGGTTCCAAGCAGTGACTCTGATTTGGTTAAATTCCTATTTTTAAACAGTTTTCTTTCTCTACCCATTAATTTTGAAACTTTCTTCCTCAGCCTGTTCTTCCCCTGGAAAAAGAACAATTCTGTTTATTTGGTGGGGTCTCTGTGTTTTTTAACTTCCACTCTTTTGCCATCTGGGAGTTTCCAGTTTTGTCTTATTGTGGTATTGTGCCTTGCCTTCCCAAGGTCCAACCTTGGAAAATAACAGAAGAAAATTATATTACTGGTATTGTCAGTATAAAATAAAGCTTATACCAAAGTATAGAGTATTAAAGGTCTCACGATTTCACTATTGTAAGGTAAATAGTGGAGCGATTTGTAATTTTCGACATGAGAAAATAAAGGAATGGATCTAGGCAACTATTCAGACTACCAAAGCACAAAGCTATGAGATAGATGAAGTATAACCCATCGATGTTGTGGATCATAACATCTTCATAGAATGGATCATCAGTTTTATCAAAGATTGAGGACAGTTATGTAAGTTGCTGAAGATTCTCGGTCCTTGTTAATAGTATTTCAAGAATAACCTTGTGTAAGCACCAAATTCCTTTTGTTTCTCTAGGAAAGTCTCGTAGTTGGCATGTTGGCATATAATTAGCAGAAAACACGCTTTCCATCTGTTCACTATTCAGTGAATTTTGAGCAATTTTAAAATTGAAAACTTTGCTTGAGAACATATGAATTATACCCCCAAAACAGTTCTGGTTTGCTATATGTGTATTTACTGCATAAAAATTCCGTGTGCTCTTAACAAATGAATATCATTTCATATTTTCCCTAGATAAAACTGTATTACAATCAGTAGCTTTATTTGCAGAAACTAATTCCTTCCATTGAAATTTTTGTCATCATGAAACTTATTTTAGATTTGATTTCCTTCTTGTTTAGTGGTCACCTGATTTTCAATCTTTACATTAACATACACGTAGAGGATCTTCAAGTGAACGTTGTTTTTTCTTTTTTTTTTTTGAACTTAAGTCCAGTAAAATAGGAAACTCTGCATTTAAAACTTTTTTTGTTGCCTTCGCCCATGCTACCCTGAACAAGCCCGATCCTGTCTGATCTTGGAAGCTAAGCAGGATCGGGCCTGGTTAGTACTTAGATGGGAGTCTACCAAGAAGACCAGGTGCCGTAGGTATTAAAAAATAAAAAATAAGGGATTGTAAACTGATAAGGTCCTTGCAATCTGTGAGGTCAACCAAGGTTTGCCTTACCCAGAAATAAACAAACAAACAAACAAACAAATAAATAAATAAAGCTTTTTTTATTGTTTCGATGTCTACTACAGAGTATGTAGTCAGTGCACATTCCTACGGATTGAAAATTCATCTCAGCGATCCTTCATGCTCTTAACCCATAATATCCCACCTCCTGACTAATCCTTAAACTAGGGGAAATATACTCATTTACGTATAGGGAGATAATGAGTATTTATAACAAAGTATCATTTCCCCCACTAAAAACTATATTTGAGGAACAAAAATAACAGAGACATTATTTTAAACTTCTAAGTGACTTGATGAGAATATTCTTAGCTTAGTGTCCTTGTTTTTTCTTTTTTACGTGCCCAACCTAAAGTGTTGTCCCATGTCATACAGAGTACCTCACTTTCTCAATATGAATTCAGTGGACTTCCTTTACTGTTAAGCTGCTTTAGAATTTTATTCTTCCATTCATTCAGACACATGATATGTAAAGCAAATAGGTTTCCTTGTTCTCTAAGACGATTTCACTATTGTAAGGTAAATAGTGGAGCGATTTGTAATTTTCGACATGAGAAAATAAAGGAATGGATCTAGGCAACTATTCAGACTACCAAGGCACAAAGCTATAAGATAGATAAAGTATAAGCCATCGGTGTTGTGGTAATACTTGGCGTGGTGAATAATAAGTATAATATTGCTTGGAGCAAAGCAAATGGTAAAAATCACAAGAATGAGAAGACTCGCCTTAACATACCATAGCCATCTATGATCATATGCATTAAGTGTCCGAATGATGGCTGTGTAGCAGTAGATAATGACTACAAATGGAATTAAGAATCCAAAGAATGCCAAGGAAATGAAATAGTAGAGCTGGAAAGGAGACGAAGACTCACATGTATTATGGACATCATGGCAGGTGGTAATGCCCTGCTGGACAAGATAATACTCCTGTTTCAGGATGAAAAAGGGCAGCATGTATAAGAAAACTGTGGCCCACACCAGTCCACAAGTTATCAAGGCGTAGGCGCGCCTGGGCAGACCCCGGTAAGTGAAAGGATGGACAATGGCTAGGTAGCGGCTGATGCCGATGCAGGCAAGAAGCAGAATGGAGCAGTACATGTTGCCATAAAAGATGACTGTGGTGGCCCGGCACATGAGCTCTCCAAATATCCAGTTGTTCCCATTGAGATGGTAAGCTATTTTAAAGGGCAATGTGGCACAAAAAAGAAAGTCTGCAGTGGCCAGGTTGATATAGAAGATAGTAGTGCAGATGGATTTGGTCCTGAAGAAGAGCATCCACAGGGTCACTGCATTGGCTGGCACACCTACTACAAATACCAGCGTGTAGATGATGGGTATCAGTTTGGTACTTAGTGAGCTGCTTAGATACCCCATGGTAGCATTATTCACATAGAGATTTGAAACACTTTCTTCAGGGCACTTGATTTTTACAGTTGTAGTTCTTGTCCAATCTTCTATGGCAGAAAGGGGGAACTCTTCAAAAGAATCTAGGGGAGCTCCACGAAATGTTTTAATAGGTAACGTTGGCTCTGCCAGGTTGTCTGCATCATTTTCCATGCCTGTAATTGAAAAGAAGTAGTAACATATGATCATTTGATGAGCCATATGTATGGTTCAGAAGAAAATAAAACTGGATGTATTATACTACATAATTTCTGTAGTTGTAAAATTTAGGGTCATTTTTATTTTTAAAAAATCATTATAGATCAGGCAATCAACAGGCATGGTGTATGCCCAGCACCATGCTAGCCCATGCAGGAGCAAAAACTAGATGACAACCCCTTACATGTAAGTAATTTATAATACTATTGGAAGAAACAAAAATAGGACATCAGACCATTATAGGCCAACATCATACTGACTATAATCTGTAGGTATTCAAACGATAGTTAATAGATTTTGGTATCTGAACAAAATGTCATGGAAAATATTAACATAGGCAAAGATGAGAACGGTTCATAAAGAGATGGAATTTAATAGATGAATAAGATTCTGATGGAAATGTTTATTGTATACTTTATTGCATAAAATTTTAAGTAAACTCTGTATTCAACTCTGAGACTAATGGAAAAGTTACACAAAAATGCATTGTCTTATGCTAAAAAAGTGCATCTGAGAAAGGAAGTTGGATGATTAGGTCACAGTCAAATCTCTGAAGGGCCTCTAAGCTGTCCTGAGAAGTCATGTGCCCATTGATAGATGCCGAAGTTATACACTTAAAAAGTTATGAATGGAGGGATGACTGTTGTGGTAGACAGCATAGTGGTACCTGAGATCCCACCTGCTAATGTGTGGAGCATGTGAATGTGTTACCTTCTATGGCAAAAAGAATTCTGCAGGTGTAATTAAGGATCATGAGATGGGAAGGGTATCCTGGATTGTCCTGGTAGCCCCATTGTAACAGTAAGAGTCCTTATAAGAGGGAGGCAAGAGGATCAAAGTCAGAGAGATTCGAAGATGCTATTATGCTGGCTTTGAAGATGTAAGAAGGAGCCATGAACCAAAGAATGTAAGCAGCTTCTAGAAGCTGAAAAAGGCAAGAAAACAGATTCTCCCCTAGAGTTTCCAGAATGAACACAGCCCTACCGTCACCTTGATTTTAAGACCTGTGACCTCCAGAAATAGATGTGTTTTTTTAAGCCACTAATTTATGACGATTTGTTACAGCAGCAATAGGTAACTAATATAACCATGAATTGACTTGTGTTTAAAATGACTTTGGTGACAATGTGGAGAGTAGGCTGTAAAATTGGAGGTCAGAGCATGTTTAGAATCCACTGTAATCATTTAAACTCAAGATGGTGAGTTCCCGACCTGGCAATGGCAGTGGAAAGTGAAGATGAACACATGAGACTATGATGGAAGCTCAGTGGGACTTGGCATCTAACTGGGTACGGAGGTGGTGCAGGAGAGGCGGGAGGCAAAAATGACTTGGAGGCTTCTATTCTAGATGACTTGGAGGAGGAGGATGGTCCAAGGGACAGCACAGCGAGAAGCTAAGAAATTTTCGAGTATTCCTGAGTTTGAATTGTCGTTGGGATATTAGTGTATAAAATGTCCCAGGACAGGTTAGAAGACTTACATCCCAATTTTGAGGAGCCTACATGAGAGGTATGGATCTTTTTGGTCTGCAGTAGAGTCCGTGGTTGAATTTAGTAGGAGTGGTTAGACAGCCTAGGGAGAGAGGTGAGAAAAAAACATCCAAAGGCAGACTTTAGGGGAAATGCAAATTTTAAGGGGAGAGGAGACAAAGAAAAAGCAGAAGATAAAATTAATATGATGATCTGGGAAGTTGGAAATGGAAAAAAAATAGGAAAGAAACACAACTACATATTATAAGGATGGGGCATTACATGGCATGTTGCTGTTTAACAATCCTAATTCTTAAAAGAATAATTTCAAAAACAAGATGAACCTTAATACTCAAACCTGTTTATCATTAAATAATTTTTCCATAAATTAATCTTTGACACATATAGAAAGTAGATTCTCTCAAATTTCTATTACCTTAAGATGAAATTTTATGCTGAATTTAAACCTCATGTTTGTCAATTTCAAATGCCATTTCTCTGCCAGTTCCTTTTCACATGACCTCTGAATTCCTACATGTTAAATACTTGAGGTTAGTGTTTAGTAACCTGGTTCTCATTCAATGCCTCATTTTTCTTCCTGTTTTCATCTCTGCCAGTTCACCCCGGGTGAAATTGAAGCCTCTCTCATAACCCTGAGATTGCTCAAACTGATTTTAGTGTGTAACATAAAGAGTTTTGCCTGAACAAGCCAGAACAGGGAGGTGCTCAGGTGTCATTTGAGGGAAGAGAGATTAAAGAAAGGGGGGGCAGGGAGCGGGAATCTGGGAAGTGGTTGTGGTGGTTCGGGTCTATGTTGAGATGTGGGCTTTGAGGCACGTTATGTGACATGAGTTCAGCCACACAGATCCTCTGCTCACTTTGTATTTTGGAAAATCCTTGCATCTGACATCACTCAAAGGGAAAGAAGCGCCTTTCCAGATTGACACGAAGCTGGAGAATGGTAGCTGAAGAACATGCTGTACAGGTTGTTTCCCTTCAGGATCTGATAAAAGAGCTGTTGAAACCCAGTGTTTGTCAGTTTCCAGAAAATTCTTGTGATCGAGCAAGACATCATCCCTAAAAGAACGCTAAACACTGACTCTTTGAAAAAGTCTTGATTCCATTTTCCATGAGAATTTCAGCTGATCTGGTTCAGTTTGAATAAGTCTTTTATGCTCTGGAGGCTGATTTTCCTTAAGAATAGTACTCACTGTTCAATTTTATGTGTATGGATTTTTAATTTATTTGAATTCTTTACACAGGTTTCTGTTCTGCATAATGATTCTAGAATGTTTCTCCACCTGAGAAAAGGCCTTGGAGAGGCACTGATCCAAAGGGAACAAACTTCAGCCACTTCACATTTCTCCCCCGACCCTACTGAAGAAAGCAAATTCACTGCCTTTTAGTTTGTAACCTTTGAATTCCCCCTTTTCACTTCGCCGCACCCCGCCAGCCTGAAGTAACCACCTCTACAAACCTCGTTTCTTTTGCTGTTCTGCTGCATTTTGGTTCATCCACTCCCAGAAATAACACTCTTATTCTATTCATAAATTCCACATGAGCTGCCATCTACAGGTTCTCTCAATGCTCTCCTACAACCATCTTGGCAATTCCAACTATCAGTTTTAGCAACATTACTTTACAGAGGTTTGGGTGTTTTTTGTTTGTTTAATTTTGCCCCACCACCACCACCCGTGGTGGTGGTCCTCTGCCCAGCTCTCCCTCTGCTAACAATGTTGACGCGAGTGTGACCTAACAGTAAGAGTTGTGAATACAGACCTATCCCAAATTGGTTAATTTTGGAGCAAGCAGGAGCTTACAGGCTCACATATGTTGAGTAAAACAGGAAACGCATTAAGAGTTGAATAATAGCATATGGGAGATTTCCTGTCTACAATTTAAAAATCAAATATGAGAGTAGGGAAAACTCCCCGGTACCATTGAAAGTTAAAAAATGTATTTCATTAAGAAATAGTAGTTTATTAGCATCATTGATTATCGAAAGCAGACCATTTGATTTTTCTGAGAATATTCTTATTTCCTCACTTTATGCCTCGTGAGAAAGTGTAAACATAGGATTTGAAATATTTTTTTAAGAAGTGCTATCTTTGCTGAATCAGAGGAAATTCTTAAGAAATCAAACTTCTCACAAAGAAATTTGATTTTTAAATTAACTGCACCACAAAATTTTAAATATAAGTAGAGAATACTTAATCTTTGACAAGGTTCGAATAGACTGAATAAACTATAGTTGTTCACTTCCATGATGCCACCTTTTACTAACTAAGATCAAACTCTGCCTTTTGGGTTGCAATTTGGATGAAATGCAAAGAAAATTAGATTGTTGACTTGTAACACAAACCAGCACCTCTGTCCTACCCCGTAAGAAAAGAGCTTACCTACCGCTTTGACCAAAAGTAGGAGACAGAAGCACTGCTACAGCAGCTGCAAAGACGACCCCTTTCATCCTGAGTCCCGTTTCCCACACGGTTCCAAATGCATAAAATTAGGGAGCGCGATTCCACCTCAGTTTTGTGTGTTAACAGCCAGTGGAAGCAGGACCGTCCTCTCCTGCGCTCTGCCGGCAGGAAACATGCCTGGGTCCTCTTCAGGGAAAGGGTGTGACAGCACTCGTGTTTCAGTGTGCATGACTCAGGCTGAGCCTCTGAGTACATTACATTATCCCCAGGGGACGTCATTTAACTCTTACCCACCTCCAAGAATGGATTCTGAATGGATGCTGTAAATCCCTCCTGATATACTTACGTACATTGAAAGAATGTAGATAGTGTTCGATCCTTTGCAGGAATAATCTGAAAATAGATACTGAGCAGCAGTTAATTTTGACTGTGTCCCATATCACCCATTTTAAAAATGGGGTTCCAGAGTGTGATTTCTACTTAGCAATTAGCTATCAGAAATTATTCCCTTTATCCTCCCAGCTGTTTCAAATCTTAATTCTTAAAATCATTACATAATTACAAATTAAATCATGGAAAGCAAACATTTTTTTATGATGTCAAAAATGTTTAAGCACTTAATTACTTCGAAAATTCTTCATCAATGTCACATTGATCTGAATTTGTTATCAGTGCTTGGCCAGAACTTCTCAGTTTTATAATATTTTGTTTTACCATAGCTCAAGATACTCTGAGCCATTCAATGGATAATAACCTGTGGGGAGGGTTGGGAAACGACACTATTTAAACTAAAATTATAATACAGCATCGAAATGTAGAGGACTCCCTTTTTACTGTGGATATTAATGAGAAGGTCTACAATAAGCTTTTTTTTAATTGTAAAATATATATAACATAAAATTTATTATTTTAACCACTATTGTTAACACGTTAACACAATTCAGTAATGTTAAGTACATTCACATTGTTGTGTAACATAAGCTTTATGAATACTTATATGCTGGAGGATATGATTTGCAATGGAGGGGAAAATACTGTATAACAGATTTTCCTATAATAGAACAAGGTTAAATGCTAACTCAAACAACTCAACAACAGCCTGTTTCTTATAACGTATGGCAAGAATCAAAAAGTGCAAATTTCACATGAGACTTAAAGGTTTGAGAGATAAGCTAGGAAAAAAATTGATATAAGTAATCTTTTCACATCTTGATTAAATTTTACCACACCAGGTTTTACAAAGTCAGTCTTTAATGCTTCAACTACGTAATGTATGGTAACACAGACTGACATGAAAATACTATTTTATGATAGAAATAATAACCAAAAAACCACCAAATATCGAAGAGAGGGTACCTTTTTGTTTAATTAAAATTTTATGAGTCATCTAAATTCAAGAATTTATAACTTGATTTGCATATTGCCTCATTTCTGTTCACTTAATCCATTTGCAACTCATATGTTGAACCTAGCTGTTTGGCGAAGTGTAGAGCCTCCAGCTAAATATACTATTTCCAGTCTTTCACTGAGCAGTCAAAAAGGAGACATTACATGGTAGGATTTGGTTTTCACTCTTGGTTTTGCGTTTAACCCTAGCAACCGTTTTAGTTCAATGAGTCATGATTCAAACTGCTGACTTGAATTTATTTGATTTGCAAAGTCTCTCTTCGATTTGGCATATAAAACTAAAACTGTCAGCTTGGAAATGGGACTGTAGCTTCTTTGTCATCTGGGTGCAAGTTTGTATGGTGCATCTTCTACAGCGATAAGTTATAAAGGAATTTAGTAAATACCCTTAAGAAACTGAGGTATATATACATCAATGAACTTGTATGGAGTTTAGTTTTTAGGCTAGGAGTGTTAGAGTTCTCTTTGGCCTTGAAAACAGGAAAGAGTAGTTTCTGCTTTCCTGTGTCTTTATTTCTCCTTAGTCTTCAACTTCACATCTTACCTCATGTTTGAACTTTCCTCATCATTCTTCCAAGAAATGGAAAATTGTACTGACAGCTGACAGTTCTCAAATGGTAAATCTAGCTAGAGTAACTGTGGAAGCAGGTGCCAAGCCTTCCACGGTGGTCTGTGTTAGCTCAGAAATTACAGGGTGAAGTAATAGATTTTGTCTCATTTTCAGAGCCCTTTCCACATACATTATCTTATGTTAGTGACTGAGGAAAATAGGGTCGAAAGTGCTAGAGGAGCTGGTGAATGCTATTTTTCCTTCCTGCTTCCCATCCGTCTTGGGTCCTAAATGATGAAGCTGATTCCCCATGGCTCTAGTAAGCTACCTTCTATATATCACTCTCTTGCTTTAGAATTTAGTAGGCAAAGCTTCTCATTTTTTAAAACTGGAATGTTTTGTCTTCCCTGAAAATATTCAATTTTGACTGATATAAAACTTGTAATCTCGGACAAGTTTATATAAAATGCAGCTGCTGTCTGGAAATCCCACTTAATTACAATATATGCCAGCACTGCATTTGTAGCAAGATTATCAGACTTACCCAAAGTTAAAAAAAATACTAAAGATAATTCAATACCTTTTCATTGCTACTATGACTTAGTTTCTCCCCATACAGCTCAACACTCTTACTTATTATAAGTTAATCCCTTCTTTGGTATTGTAGATTGTATATCTACAGCTAATAGTGCCCAAATCACATTAATTATTTTTTGATACATCTGTCTCTTCTACTAAACTGTTAACTTTTTGAAGGCAATCACTATGTTTGTGTTTTTGTTTGTTTGTTTTTATTTCATAACTGGTAAACGTTCAGTGTCATTGTGTTTCTCTCAAATTTAAAGTATCTCATGGCATTCTGGGCCACCTTCGGAACCACAGTTATTGAGTGATTGGGAGAGAGAGTGTTCCATGAGAATAGCCAGAAAAGTCTTTTCTGAATGAGTTGGCATTTGAATTAAGGCTTGAATGGTAAGAGAAAGTCAACAGCCACATACCTAGGGTAGAATGTTGTGACATCAAGGAAGCTGGCGTGAAAGTCTGGAACAGGGAGTAGAGGGATGTGAGGTGCGCCAGAGAGGTCAGCAAGGCCAGGTCATTAGATATCCACCATCCAGAGGAAGGGAGTTTTTCATTTCCTACCAACTGCAAGGGGAAACCTTTAGAGGGATTTAAGCCGCGGGATGGTGTAATATGATGTCCATTTTGAAGAGATCGTCTGGCTCTCTGTAGAGGACCACTGTGGCAGAGCGCAAACATGGAAGCAGCAAAAACAAACAGAAGACCAATGCAGCTGTCCAGTGGAGAGATGATGGCGGGCTGGACTAAAGGTGGCAGTGTAAAAGGGAGAAGTGGTTGGTTGGGGGTCTGTTTCATTAGTAACTTGTACAATACATGGCAGTGCTTGGTAGTTGCTAAATAAGAACTTGTGGAAATTATAATAAAATGGCTCCTAAGAATCATTATTAATTCTGTTTATCATCATTCACTATTCTCTCTTTTATTCTATGATAATATTCTCAGGACCCTGCCAGTGCTTCTAAAATCCTTTGGCTGGACGAGATACAGCATGCAGTCTATGAGGCCAACATGGACAAGGACAGAGCAAACCAATGTAAGCCCTCGCCTACTTTTGCTGGCCCAACTTGCCTTACTTGTATCTGGTTATGCTTCTGAATTTCTATTTTAATTCACAATTATCAAAAATCATATATTTCTTAATTTCTGAACAGATTTGGACTCTCTTACCAATTTGAGTTCTTGAATGCATATTTATACAATAGGACTCATTGGTTCCACTGTTTTTAATGATTAGAGCTATCCAGCAAAATATGAGAATATTGCTGAATAAAATCCAAGAAGCAAAAAATGGTTTCTAAATTAAAATTTATAGTTTAATCAAAGTCATCAATTTTTATCTTAATCCTTAGAAAACTGGCCCATTTCTGAAAAATAAATGCCCATCCTCTTCCTTTCGTGCCTTTCATTGTTTTAGTCAGGGTTTTCCAGAGAAACAGAACTGCATGTATATTTTTTTTCCTGGAAAAAAAAAACAGAACTAGATAGGTAGATCTGTTTCTCTGGAAAGTATATAGTATGAATACTATATAGTATTATACTATATAACACACATGTATAGAAAGAGGGAGATTTTTATTTTAAGGAATTGGCTCATGCTATTGTGGAGAAAATGGCAGATCCAAACACTGTAGGGAGACGGGTGATTTTTGGGTAATCACCAAACACTGTGGATGTAATTACTCTAATGGACAGCAGAGTCAAGCAGTAATTAGAACAATCTGATTCACAAAGACCTGTGGAATTAGCTAGTTGAACATGGTGTTACTCAAAGTGAAATAGTCTAAATTCTTAATTTGTACAAGTGGAAGAAGGGATCTAAGTCAAGTGAATAGAAGTATAACTTGAATAATAAAAACAGAAAGTTATGCCCCTCAATTAATTCCCAGACTTGAGCCAGGTTACAGACCCAGAATCCCTTTAATAAAGGGACACCAGTTCCTCTTGAGAAAGGACTCTGCTACACTACCAAAATTTTATACTTTTCATCTTTCTCCCAGGCTTCCCCCAAAGAGACCTATGGCCTTTTACTATGATGACTGTTCTGGGGTGGGCGGGGGAAAGGACGTTATCAGATTTTCAGGGATTACTGGACCCTGTCTCTGAACTGACACTAATTCAGGACACCCAGAACTTCACTGTGGTCCAGCAGTCAGAGTAGCGGCTTATGGAGGTCATGTGATCAATGTAGTTTCGGATCAGCTCCATCTCACAGCGGACCGAGTGGGTCCTCAAACCCACCCTGGGATTATTTCCCAAGTCCAAAATGCATCACTGAAATTGACATACTCAGCAACTGGCAGAATCCCCTACATTGCCTCTAATGAGAACAAAATTCTCAAATGACTTTTATTCTAAGCCTCTGTTTTCATAGAGGAATAGTAGGAAAGTTCACATGACAATCTAAAACAGCTTCAAGACTGATATACTAACACTTGACACATATAAATAACCTACGTAAATTAAAATAAGATTCCTAAAAGTATAGTTCATTAACCTGTCTGTTTATGGTGTAACTGGAATCTATCCTGTTCTATCAGGTCGTAGATTGCTGTTGAGATACCTTAGTCTTGCTGCAGAGATATGGTTTTAAACTTGGAAGCATCTGTGAGGAACATCTGGCTTTTATTTCCTTAGCCTGGAAAAATATGTGTATTTCTCGAACCTGAACTTTTATGCCCTTAGGATCTTTGAAGTCTTTCTGTTCTAGCACTCTAATCCTTAAGAAAAATAAAATAAAATTTAGATGTGTACATAAGAGATTTAAATTTAAATACAAAACCGAAGGCAGCTGTAGTTTGGAAAAAGACTTTCGAGAAATTTGATTGTAATATAAGCACTCAGATAGCCTAAAAAGGTTGCAATTTTTCTCTTAGCGATCGAACCAATTTAGAAGTTATTTTATTCCTTTTATTCTGTGTTCCTCCTACATTTGACTTGCAAATGTTAAGTCGATTCTGGTTTTTACATTGAGACTTGTGGTTCTGTTTGACTATAAAAGTAAGAGGTTTTCTCAAATGTGATTTTTGTACTCTGCATTTATACTTCTACCTCTGTCCTGACCCTTGGAAGAGTTCATATAGCTTCTTCTATGCTTTAGGAGAACAAAAAGACATTCTGGGAAAAAAAAAAATTGTGTATTCTGACACTGAGATGTGTATTCTAACACTGATGAGAATTTTCCAGTTTTTCAACAGGAATTTAATCTTTTAAAACTATTCACCCTTTGTATGAGAACTTGAAACAGATTCTGACCACATATTGTAAGCATCAACCCCACTCCCAGATAAAATTTGATAAAAGAAAACATGTTGGCTCATATATTTTATGATTTAAAAGGGCAGAGTAACGCAAGTCTCCTTCATTTTAGCCCAATATTCACTTTCACTGGAACATCTTGCTTTCTTATAATAGGTTGGTCTCTAACTTTTGATTCCTTAGAGCAATGTTTCTCAGCCTTTTTCCATCATTATACCCAAAGGAATCTTTCTAGACATTGTTTTCCCTAATTGGTCCTTACCATGAAAACTTAATGCCACAGATATATTGTATATGTGTTTGTATGCCATATGTAGATATGCTTTATACAGAAAAAAATTTTTTACCCCCTTCCCCGAAGAACCAATTTTTGTCCTACTTGGTATTATCTTACCTCTTTTGAGAATGAGTGCCTTAGAGAAAGCCTGCTGGTACATGGCTTAAGATGTAAAGCAAACATGTTTTTGGATCTTTTGGATGATTTATGGGAGGTTTCTTACTTGTTTCTTAGCAGAAATATACCTGACTTTATGGAGATCATATATCTGACACCCTCAGCTATCTGGAACTTAAGCACAACTCACAGATTAAGCCAAAAAAAAAAAAAAAAATCAAAATAGATGTTAAGAAACCTGTGCAATGGAACTGATTTACCCTACTCTTTGGGGACCTCTTGGTCAGACCTTTCAGCCTGTTGATTCTATCTTAGGCATAATGCTAATATGTTTGGTGGTTTCTCTTTCCAACTCAGAGCATCTCAGAAGCCATGAATTACCAGGCAGTTAAGTGTTTGGGCTGCCCTATGCAGACACAGTGACATCACCAAGAAGTGATTGATAGCTGACAGTGACAGTAGGAAGAAAAACTAAAGAGCAAAGGAGTTTGAGGCCATTTAGTACAAGCGCAAAGAAGCCCAAATGCCTCCATTGTCCTTGAAAAGTATCACTCTCTGTTTCATAACACAGTACAATTTTAATGACATGAAGGACTCTTCTGGCAGTTCTCAGCAAACATTAAACACCTTCTATCTACCAGAGACTGTGGGTAAAATGATGAGCAGCACAGAGACTGTTCTGTTAGGATTTTCTCCAGGGCTTTAGATTTTTATGAAAAATGATTCTGTTAAGTGAGGAGTCAGCTTCATTTATCCAGAAAATTAACCTGTGGACCGTCACTCCTTTTACATTAATTAACACTCAATGATAAAGCACATTGCTACATGCAAGAAATTTATGGCTTTAATGCCCATCTTTTAAGGAAAATACCCATTTACTGGGTCAGATGAAGGTATCAGATGTAATTCGTACAAAAATCCATTGTCATTTACTTGTTCCTTCTGTTTCTCTCAGACCGCAAACTTCTCAAACACCAGTACTGCATTTTTCTCATCCTACAAAGTTTTCCTGGAGAAGAGGAAAGGGGGACAATGATTCACTCGTTCTTAATAACTTCTATAAGCACAAGAACATACTGCTACATCTTTTATTCTGCAACAGTTGGAGTTTGCTACAGAAGTCTTTTATTCTTTATGTGCTCCTCCTGGTGTGATGACTTTGATTCCAGGAACGTCAAACCCTCTTTTTCTTGCCCCTTCAGCCTTTATAGTTCTATGCGCATGTGAACATAATTTGATGACAATATACCATTTAGTGTTTGCATGGTAGAGTTTGACGTGTGTATTTTAAAAAGAAAAAGAAAAGAAAAGAAAAAATATCTATCTCCTTTTTTCATCTTTTTTCAACTATGAAGTATTTTTAAACTAGTTTTTTTCCCATTTTTTTGTTCTACATTTCTAACTGGGTGTGTTTACAGATTGTGAAAACAGTTTCTTTAGTTGGGCCAGAATATTATTACCTAGAACTAAAGTCAATAATAAAGAATCCACCATGTTAACTTTCTTCAGACAACCAAGAGTTCAGTATGGTTTTCATATATGGAAAAAAGCAGAAATTTGAAATGGGATAAAATGCTTTATAGGTCTAAATTGGTTCCAGAATTAAGCTTCCAGACTCCATTGCGCATCCCTGTCAGCTGTGCCTGTTGCCTTTCTAGAACGTTCATTTCAGTTGCTAACAGCAATCTTGGAAGTATACTAGCATCGACAGGAGAATATTAGGATTTCCATAGCTTAAATAGCATTTTACTTGTTCTAAAATAAATAAACGTCTTTCCAAAGCTAGCTCTCAAATACTGATTAGTGACATGTGTAAGGCCTGCATATCTGTCGTGGTGTGCATTCACCCCATTTCATAGATTATCCTGGTGAGCAAAACCTAGTGCCTTGCTACCACACAAGAGTAACTAGGAAATGCTGTGGTTTTCAGTAAACTGTATTCCTGTGGGATTTTATTTTTACAGCCTAAACTGGTAGGTGAGTTGATTACTGTCTCATGGGCATATGTGGTACGTACTCTCAAAGGGTAAAACGGTTTGATACCACTACATTCCTAAAAGGTTAAATATATCTTTGCATGCAACTAGGGTAAGTAGAAGATAACCATTAACAGAAACATTTTTTTGTTGTTGTTATTACCCAGGGGTTACACTGGTCCTTGATGTTAATCAGTGTTTGGAGAAAGAAAAGACAAGTGATATATTGTCTGCTTTAAAGTCTTCTGTTTGTAATACAAATGACATAATCCCTGAATGTGCTGACAGGTACTATAATGCCCTTGCAAAGACAAAAGAGCAAAAATCTAAAAGTGGTAAGTATTTTTGTCATTTAGCACAAACTAAATATCTTAGATATGCTGGTTCATGTGGTATTGTATTTTCTTAATTTTAAGACAAATGTTGCTTTCAAATGAACGTTTCTAAAATGATTTTTGTCATCTATTGCAAAGGCAATTTTTTAGATTTTTTTTTTTTTTTTTTTTTTTTTTTTTTTTTTGAAAAGCTGTGATTAACTTGGTGGCTATGCATGGATGGCATCATAGGCGTGAAAAAAACGTAGTATTTAAGGAAACTGCTTTAAAAAGGTCTTGCTTGTTGATTCATCTCTCCAGTGATACAAACTGATTTTTTAACTAATATTTCTATCTTTTTTTAAACATGATACATGATTGCACAATATTTAGCAGAGGTAATTTTGAAAATATGGAATAAAGTACAATAAATTGATCTCCAAAGGCTTAGACCTTGGCGGATATTTCTGCCTATTTAATCTAGTGGCAGATCATGAAATGTTAGCTCAGAAGTTATCTTTGAGATCTTGAGTTTAATACTCATTTTACAGATCTTGAATTTAATACTCATTTCATAAACTCACATTTATGAAATTTTGGAGAGGGAGAGAAAATGACAAACTAAGGAGAGAAATTTCTGACAGAGTTAATCCATAATTCCGTTAGTAGATTCTTATTGGGCACCTTTTATGTTCTAGTATCAAGGATCCAGCTGTCTCCTGAGTCTGAGACTGGTGTTTGTTTGTTGTACCATATCCTATGCCATGTACATAGTACTTTTCACCTTAGGAAACTACTGTGACAGTATATGTGGCCTTAGAAATGGAACTTGAGGGGGAAACAATTTTTTTTTTTTTTTTTAGTTTGGGAATCTGTTCAATAGAACCGTGTATATGTACTTTTTAAAGATTGTCTGATATGTTTTCAACTTGGAGATTACACACTCTAATTCATTGAATTTCTTGTTATGAAAGATGGGAAGTAGGGCTATTGGCCATGCTCTCTTGGCTCCTGGTCACTTTTGAGTCCCTCTCGGTTCCCCTCACATCTCTTCATCAGGAGTTACTGATACTAGTTGTGTCCCCTTCCTCATTCTTCATGGGAAAGAATTGCACACAGTATTAATGCAGGGGTTGAATTCTTAAAGATGACCCATCATAATTTCAAACCCAACTTGGCCCAAAGTTAGTTTATCTTCTCTCCCCTGAACTTGCCTACTTCTCTTACTGTGTGCCATGTTTTGGTGAATGAAGTCAAAATATTCCCAGGTATCGAATTCAAAAACCTAAGAGGCACCTTGGATTCAATTTTCTGCCGAAAGAAAGAGACAGCTTGGACTTTGTTAGGTATCGTGTTGAATCTATAAATCAATTTGAGGAGTATTTCCATCTTAACTGTTAAATCTTCTGATCCATGTACATACGATATCTTTCCTTTTAATTAGGTCTTTTTTAATTCTTTCAACAATGATTTGTAGTTTTCAGTGCATACGACTTGCATTTCTTTTGTTAAATTCCTGTGAATTTTAATTATTTTGATGCTATTATGCTTTCTTAACTTCATTTTGAAGTTGTTTATTGCTATTATATAGAAATACAATTGATTTTTTATTGAGATATAATTTACATACTATAAAATTTACCCTTTTAAGGTGTGCAACTCAAAGATTTTTACTATATTCACAAACTTGTACAGCTAACACCACCAGCTAATTCCAGAACATTTTCATTAGACCGTACAAAACCCCTTATCTATTAGCCATTGTTACCCATGCCCCACCCTCTGCCCCAGACAACCACTAATCTACTTTCTGTCTCTCTGGTTTTGCCTGTTCTGGACACTTTATAAGTGGAATTATACTATCTCTGGCTTCTTTCACTTAGCATAAGTTTCAAAAGTTCATTCATGTTATAACATTTATCAGTTCTTCATTCTTTTTTTGTAGCTGATAATATTCCATTTTATAGATATATGCCACATTTTGTTTTTCCATTCATCAGTTGATGGAATTGGGATTTTTTCCCCCACTTATGACTATTCTGAGTGATGCTTCAGTGAATATTTTGTACAAGTTTTTACATGGGCATATTTCATACAATTGATTTTTGTATATTGATCTTGTATCCTGCAACCTTGCTGAACTCATTTGTTCTAGTAGTTTTTTAGTGGATTCTTCTGTTTTGAAATCAAGTTTTATTGGACTCCAGTCACACTCATTAATTTATATATTGTCTATGACTGCTTTCATGAGGCAGTGGCAGAGTTGAGTGGTTGTATCAGAGACCTACAGCCGACAAAGCTGAAAACATTTACTTTCCTGCCCTTTGCAGAAAAAGGTTTGCTGACCTCTGTTCTAGAAGAAAGAGGAGATGCTTTCGGGGCAATTAAAGACTGATTTTCAACCCCACATAGAGCTATGAACATTGTTTTGCAGGTTGAATAGGATGATCTATTCTAATCTGTTTTACCTCTGGTTCTGGGATATCTGTTCTTTCCCAACTGAAATCTCCACTCTCAGGTGGATCACCAATACTCAGCATAGCTAGCTAAGTAATAAGCCAACTATATTTCTTAGGAAAAGTACTTGGATCCTGTGCTAGAGACAGCCTCTCCTCTGACTATAAATTCAAACTTGATGTGAAAATGGTAAGAATTCTCTTTTCCTATTATCCACTGACATCCCAACCCAAATAAAGCCTTCTAATGCCAATGTGGTTGGCTTTTAACCAGCTAAGGCCTTTTCACTTCTCAGTTCTTATGAAATTAAGAGAAAATGTGTTTTTACTATTTTTACCGCCTTTTCTTCCCACTGAGAGAGTTAACTAAAAAGGGTGTTTATTCTTCTGAGAGCACTTGTGAATATGACAACTATTGGTAATTGAAAATGTAATTACTTGTGATCATCCTAATTTGACTGTATAATATATTTGCTAGTAGACTAGCACCTCTAAACAGATAATAGCTGTCTGACTGCCAATATAAAGAGATGCATCTTTCTTCCTGAGCATTGACAAATAGAACAATCGAGGGCCAGTTAAAACCAGATAAAGAATCAACGCATATTAAAGGGCCTTAGAGTAACTTTTCCTTAATTATTGGAATCTATTTCTATATTCGGTGTGAAAATTTTCTTGAACTTTGATTTATCTATAAAGGCAATTAGTCTAATGCTCACTTAGCAATAGCTAGCTAAGCTTTGTCTATGTCAGAGCTTTTTTATTTTGATTTTTATTGTCATTTTTAGCTCTCTGGTCTGGGACAGAAGGCGTGACCATTTAATAAAATAAACAGACTTCTAAATAGAAAGTATAGCCCACAGATAGGTGAGGAGATATTCTTCTTGACCAATTTAAGCCGTGACTGCCATAGATTTTTTTCTAGCATGACCCTACTCCCAAATTAAGTCTTTCTAACATTTTTTCTCATTTCGTGTGACTACGTAGAGCAAGAAGACTCGGAGGAACCAGAAGTAGCTTTCTCTCTACTTAGTGGCCTTAATTCTTGCATATACCATTTTGTACTTTGGATGAAAAGTTGTCAGCAAAGATGAGTCAGTCACTTATGCTTTGGTTTAATGCACATCGCTGGCCCTCCGTACATAATGAGTTACAGTCCTTGTCTACCACTTGTCAGAAAAGTTCCGGGAAGACTTTCTAAGCAAAGAGGATTCTCGCTCATTGGTCTTCTCTGTTTACTATGGTGCTGTTCACATTTACCTGGGGCATATGTGCCTTGTTTGCTTGTCCTGTTTGTTGGCCATTTGTGACTTTTATCATCCTCGTGAAAAGTTTGGGATCCAGAGCTAGCATTCGACATCAGTCTCTCTTATTTGGCTTAGCAGAGAGCTGCCATTGAATATATAGCATTTATTCTATTTTAGTGAGTCATTTTTTAATGATTTTAACTTAGAGTATCTGAATGCTTGACAAAAAACATTTTTTATTATTTTACACATTTGTAGAAAATATATTAACATTGAAGAGTTCGGTTTCCACTCTAGAATGTAAAACACTTTTTTCTTTAGTGTCTACTGAAGGCCCATGGCTCAAACTCACCCTGAAGGAGAAATATGATTACTACTACAATGTTGACTCACAAGAAGGTTCCTGGGTCACACCTGAATCTTGCTTGCATAAAGAATCATGGCTCATGGGAAAAGAAATTGAGGTAGGAGTTGGTGTTTGATGGAATACTATACTATAAAGAGAACTATGATTATTTTTTGATTTTCGAATCAAGGAAGTGCTAAGGGGAACTAATTGTTGTATTTGAAGACTGGATATGGATCAGTCTTCATGGACTGCAGTTGAATGTAGCTATGTAGTTACTATTAGAATTTTTTCCGTATTGGCATAACAACACCAAAAAGAGCAAGGAAAGTTTTTGTGGCTTATTTGGGGGTAGTAGATTATCCTAAGAAATTAATCTTTGGGTGTTCCTTGATACAAAAGCTCAATTAGTGGCCATTCCTTGGTTGTCAGTATTTAAAATGTCATTTCTTTCCCCCTCTGAGCTAAGTACGTTCTTTAAAAAGTGAATAATGCTTCCCAGGGGGAAATACTCTTGAAGGAAGGTTCACCAAAATTACTTTGGACTTAGGACCGAAAGTTGGACTCAAAAGATATGAAAATTGCTGTTTGATCCAAGTATTATAGAATATTTAAAGAAAAAGTACTGATAATAATTGAGTTACATTTTGGAAAAAAAAATAAATAGAACACAAATGTAGATCTTACAAAGTTGCTCAAAGTCACCAGCATCAAAGCTATTTCAGTATAGCAGTATTGTGGACAGAATCGCCAATACCATATTTACTAAAACTGAGAAAAAATTGTGGCCCAGGGCTGACAGTGCCACTGGAAATCCGGACCGACAAAAAGATAGCGAAAAACATAGTTTATTAACTAATTTCAAATGTTCAAAGTTCCCGCAGTTTACAGGAAAATGGCATTGTGGCAATGAATTGTTTGTGCTACTTTGTTGATAAATGGAATTGTGGATAATTATTTAAAAGTCACGTGCTATAACTAAGAAGATGTATCAAACTGTGAAGAAGCAGCATCAAAGGATTAAAATTCAGAGCCAAACACTGCACATGTGGCATCCAGAGATGCCCTAGGTATAACTTTGTGAAATTGAGCATCACACCATTACGATTATTAAAAAGTGGAGGGTCTATACTATAAAATCAATTTTATTTCTTCTTAACTTAAATAACTGATTTTATTCTGTAAATGGACATATTTGTCTTCTCTTAAAAGTATTTATATATCTTTTATATGATTTCACTTTTAAGTTAACCATCCATTGATTCCAGTCACACTGGATAAGAGGTGCCAGCCATGGAAGTAAGCCCAGTCTTTGCTCACATCTCTCATAAAACATAAAAGCAAAGCCAGTTCACAATCCACATAAAGACTTCTCACAGTCCCTATTCCTTTTTCCTCACTCATCTAGGCTTCCCTTGTCTGCCCATGATAGCACTTTTCTTTCTTCCCCTACCCGCTTTTCTTGAGTTTTCCTGCTCTGGCCTTGATAAGACAGGGGCAGAGACGACTGAGGACTCATGGGTGCTGCAGTCTTTTCCTTAGCAACATAAGGGAGAAAGGAAGTGATGCATATTCTTACCATAACCATTCTATCTCTTTTACATTCTGTGGAGCTCAGATTTCACACCAGGCAAGGGTCAGCATCATCCATACATCTCTCCATCCAAATCTTGCGATCATTCAGCCAAGTACTCAAATCACCTCTTGTCACTAGAAAGAACCTAAGCCAGTTTGTTCCTTGACTTCTGGTCAAATCTATTTTTAAATCAATTCAGAAAGAGCTATACATATCAGTTTCTGTATGATTAAATTTCCGGAAGCTATTCTATTGCTTCTTTTGCCTGATGTGTGAAGTGTAACCATAAGAAATATCTCTTGCCAGGACATTATTAAGGAAGTCACAGCAAATTACATTCGTGAGAAGATGTGGTCTGCTTCTGAAGATATGCTTCTTCGATTTCAAGCCACAAGCTCAGGAACTCTTCTTAGGAAAGAGTATGAATCTAGGAAATCATTTTTGTATGAACAAGTAGAGCATGTGGCCAAAATACAGGTATGTGACTCACCTACCACTAGTTACAGCAAACTGTCATATCTCCTGAAAATGTTTTATTCAATAAGAGGACAGTCAACTACCAGCATTCTATTAAAACAAAACTGCCTGCAGATTTTTTTCTTAATCGGTGTCCCTGAGTCTGTTTCATTAAGTCCCCACGATGGGAAAGATATTGAATGATTTTTGACCTCTGGTCTTCTGGAGAGTATTTAGGGCAATGCGGATTCCCACAGGTCCGCCTGCCACAAACCTAGTAGAGCTAGAGGAACACCTCAGACCAGAGTGAAACCATGTTTCTCTAAAAAGCTGGATCTCCTTATGTCACCTACTTTCTGACTCAAGTGCTTTATGAATTGGATTTTAGTGGTTAGTGGATGTTTAGTGGTATCTGGAAGAATAGAAGAGCTAATGAAATAGATTTAGCATCTCCAAGAATGTCTTCTCCCTTATATAATCTATCATTCTTCATTTAGGCCTGCAGGAAAATCCACAGTCCTGATTTTTTGTTGTAAGTTGTTCTTACACTTGCATGACTTGTCTGAGCTCTCTATTTGGCAAGAGAGAACCTTTCCACTTAGATATTTAGTGTTTTTCTTCTGTATTCCCCTAGCACCCTCTACCCCACCGCTATGCTGGCTTCCAAAAGGCTATGTGTCTGCCCTTTTTGTGCATCCAAAGTAATATTGTTATAATGGGCTGAGTTTGATGGGTTTTTGCTTTGTCCAATAACTATGAAATTTCCTAAATGAAAAGTTTTTAAGTTAAAGAGCTTTTCTTTTGTGATCATTGGTGTACTTATCTCTTCTCCCATCTAATTATAATATCATTCAGGACAGAAAATATGTTTTTAAACTTTTATATTCTTATGTCTTGCATGTGGTAGGTGCCCAAATGTTCAAATTTGCTCAGAACTTAAGATGTTAGAAGGCAGAGCAATTTTACAAAAAAAAATTTCTCTTTTAACCTGACATTCAAAAGAATTTTTTTAAGTGAACCAATAAGTTTTCCAGTATATGTCTTCTTTAAACAAATGGTAGGAAAAATGCACAAGAAGTGAACAAAAGCATAAAAATAGAATCATCTACACTGATGCTAAATCTCTAATTTTGCACAAAATTCAGTGTCGGCCATCATGACACAGTTTGGACCAACCCTAAGTTTTCCAGTCTTGGGTGGACATGGAGCAGTGTTGCAGTTGGGAGACATTCTGAGGAGCCTACCATGTAAAATCTTCCTGGCATGAGGACCCAGGGCCGAAGTCAGGAGAGGGCTGGGGGAAGACAGAAACAGTCATTGGCAGCCTTCAGCTCAGCAGAGGCAGCAGGATTGAAGAAAAAGCCGTCCAGCTATGAATTCACCCTCCATGCCTTGTTTGTCTATCTTCTGACAGTTTCCTAACAAGCAAAGGGATGAGGTCTAAAGACAAGCTATAGACTGACGGTGAATATGTAGTCAATAGAAATATGCTAACCCACAAAACCAAAGGACCATGAACCAGAGGGAATCATGCTAATCTCATTTCTTGCCAAAGTGTTTGATTGACTGTGAATTGGGGGAAGGATCTGAAATCTAAAGACTTCCCCTCCAGAAAACAGCTCAACCTTCCTAGCTGTAGTGGTACAGAGAACATATGTCATCAATAGTTAATCCTCTGTCTCAAGCTTATGGAACAAATCAGGAAGTGCCCAGGTAAACATGGAAAGTCAAGAAGAATCTGTGTAATCATATTGTTTTTATTTTCTTTTTCTTTCTTTCTTTTCTTTCTTTTTTTTTTTTTTAAATAATGGACATCCTTTTCTCATTTTGATCTTAAAGGAATGATTCTTACATTTCACCATTAGGTATAATATTATAGATTTTTGTTAGATAATCTTTTTTCTAAAGATTAAGTTAAGAGTTTTTTACATTTATTTTTAGTTTGTTGAATTTCTTTTTAAATTGAAAAGATATGAATTTTATCAAAAATTTTTTGCACCTATTGAGATGATTTTTAATTTTTATTAATGTATTATATGATTAGGCTTTTCATTCATAAATAATTCTTTGTACAAACACAATTTTGTGTGCATGTATATACATATATATATACACACATTCAAACACATGAATATATGCATTATGTGTATGTATATAGAAGTATATAGACTATAATACCTTATTTAAGTTCTATTTAAGATTTTTGCTTTCATATTCATTTGTAAGACTACTTATGATTTTGCTCTCTTGTGTCTTTTTGTCTCTGTCACTCTTTGAGAGGTTTGTCAATTTTTATGTCTTTTCAAAAAACGAGATCTTTGTTTCATTGATATTCCTTATTTTGCTGTTTTCATTGTCATTGATTTCTACTCTTATTTTTATTCTTTTCTTCCATTTGTTTGCTTTGAGTTTGTTTTGCTCTTGTTTCTCTAGTTCTTGAGGTGGGATCTGAGATTAATGATTTAAAACTTTTACCTTTTTCTAATGTATGCATTATTGTTCTGGCTTTTTGTTGTTTTCTTTTCCTGACTTCTTGAAGGTTACTAAATTTAAACACATTCTTTACATTTCATTCTGATTTAGTTATAGCGGTTTTGAGTGTACCTTTTTGTATAGCTTTTTTAGTGATTATATATATTATATATAATATATTATATATAATCATATAATGTATTATTATTATATATTATATATTACATATATCATATATAATGTATTATGACTATATATTATATATTATATATATTATATATAATATATAATAATGTATTATGACTATATATTATATATTATATATATTATATAGTCATAATACATTAGTATCATTTTTTCAGTTTTAGTGAGTACAAAAATATTACCTTCCTTTATGTCCTGTTACTCCTCCCTCCTCTCTCCTTTATAATATAATGTACTATGTATTTCCTATATATTCATTTAGAACCACATCACATAATTTTATAATTTTTGCTTCAATGATCAAACATAATTTAGAAAATCTAAGAGGAAAAGGAAAATCTATTTTGTTTACCAATACATTTTGCTTACTGTGTTATTTTCTTTCTTCCTAATGTTCCAAAACTTCATCCTTTAGCATTTACTTTGTTTAGAGAACATTCTTTTAGGATAAGTCTGCTGGTGACAAATTCTGCTGGATTGTGAGTTGAGAGTTCTTATTTTGAAAAATGTTATGCTAATTCCATCTTGCCTTCAAGGTGTCTGATGAGAAATCCACTGCCATTCGTATTATTTTTCCCCTATAGGTAATGGGTAACTATAATCCAATCCTCTCTCACTGCAGAGAGAGAGAATCTCTTGAGAGAGAATCTTGAGAGCAGTGAGAAAGAAATAGCCATACTGTTTTTAAATATTAGGAAGACTCTGTTACATTGCCTACATTTAAGAATGAGTGAACCAGGAGAAAAAAAAAATCTCAAAAAAGAAAATTTTATATCAAAACAAAGAAAAACAAATGTAAGTTGTAAAATACAAATGAGGTAAACATTTAAGAATACTCTTATTCCAGGAGAGAGAAGAAATTTTTATAGTGAAACTGCTTTATGCTTTCAAGAAATTTTAATGAGACATGGACTTAGTGAAACAAGACAACACAATAAAATGAAAAGATAACTGATGTTTAAAGAAAGGAAGAGAAATCATGACATCATAGAATGTAAATGCACTTATAACTGTAGAATGCAGAATTGACACTAAAAATAATTGAAACACATGGAGAACTTGAGAAAAAATAACACAAAAAGCTGAGGAAAAGAATAGATGATTTAAAATACATTTTTTCATCTGAAAATGATAGTATCCATTTTATTGCAGGGTTGTGAGAATTAAATGGGATAATTCACATAACAAATTTGGTCCAGTATGTGGCTCTTAAGTGCTTAGTAAGTGTTAAAAATGATGAGATGATGCCTAAGAGGACAGGTAATGGGGAGCCAACACTGAGATTGTTGGTATCGCACCAGAAGATATCAGAAAAATCCAGATGGGAAAAAATAGATAGCTTACAGTTTTGGTTTTCGTTTTGTTTTATGAACTGAAGAAAACTGGAATGCCACTTTTAAGGAAAAAAAAACAAAGTAGTTGACAAACACCAAAACTTAGCCCTGGGAAGTATTAAATTATTGAACTTTAGGTCAATGAGTATCACAAACATCCAGACAAAAAAAAAAGGAGGAGCAGGAGGAGGAAGGAAGGAAGGAAGAAGGAAGAAGAAGAAGAAAGACAAAGAAACAAGCTTCTCTGAAGCAACTTCAGATTGCCAGGAGCAGTGGCAGAGTCTGCAGGCTCCAAGGAAAAGGATGTGACAGTCCTTCAGGACAGTGCTGTAATGTGACTATTTTTGCAGACTGCTGGATTTTTATCTTTAAGCTGAGAGGAAACGATAAATGTTTAGGGTTTTGTTAACCAATAGAGAGATAAATCACACAAGAACCTTCAAAAGATAGAGTTGATAATTTGGATATTATGGTCCTGGGTCCCAAATTACCAAGTAAGGCAAACAATTTTAGCAAGCCAGATTTTCTAGAGATTGACAATTACAATCTATAAAACAAAGGAGTAACCTCTGAGGGCTACATATTTTGAAAGCCTCCTTTGTTGCAGATGCATTACATAGAAAATATATGTATGGTAACAAAAGAAAAAAAAAAAGATGACCATTGTAAGTTTTCCCACAAGTTCTCATACTCATTAAGAGGAGATTGATATTTTTGTAAATGCCTTCTGTCTCCAATTGTCTATGAAAAGCTGCTTCTAAATGGCTTTATGTTAGAGAACCTTGTCTCATTTTGCATTTTCATCAATAGCTTCTTCCTCTCAACTTTATACCTATAATTGTTTTTCATAAATAGCCTCTAATTAGAAGAGCCTGCAACTTCATGGCCTTGTACAGGAGTTATTAGAAAAGGATAAGAAAAGCCAGTCCGAATGTATTTAAAACTTACAAACTAAAAAAGGAAACTGTAGAATTTTGACAAATAAGAGACATGTAGTATTCTGCTTCTATAAACCAAAAATTTTATACCCAGTCAAGTTGCCTTGGTTTAGAAAGGCAATAAAATATTCATAAATATAGAAGGATTCCAGAAAAATCTACATAATTGATAAAGAGATTAAACAAATGAAATCTCAAGGAAAATACTGTTGGTGAGCATTGTACATTAAAAACACATTAAAAAATAGTGCAGAATGGACGTGTGTGCCCATTCCGCCAGTACGAGAATGCTTCAATATTAGTTCATCTGTTTCTATGACAGATTACTTATCCAGAGTGTTTATGAATCTGAGCTAACAGAGATTAATAGTATTCCTGGAGTTTATGTAATCTCAGAAAAGCAAAAATAATGACAGTTTTACTTCTTCCTTTCCAGTTTGGATGCCTTCTATTTCTTTTTCTTTACTGATTACTGTGGCTAGGGCTTACAGTATTATGTTGAATAAAAGTGTGAAAGTGGACATTCTATCTTATTCCTGATCCTAAGGAAAATGCTTTTAGCATTGAGTAAGATATTAGCTTTGGATTTGTCATCTGCGGCCTTTATTATATTGAGTTACATTTTCTCTATTCCCATTTTGCCGAGAGTTTTATCATAAATGGATGCTGGATTTTATCAAATGCATTTTCTGCATTTATTGATTTGATCATATGATTTTTATATTTTAATTTGTTAATGTGGTATATCATGTTATTTAATTTTCAGATATTGAACAAAACTTGCATCCCAGGAATTCTACTTGATCATGGTGTATGATCTTATTAATGTATTGCTGAATTTCGTTTGCTGTTCTTCTTGGATTTTTAAAATTATGGTTGACAGTTGAAGCAGAAATTCTAACACTGTCAAATATGGTTCTAAATGTATCTTAAATATTTAAGATAATTGTATTATAAATTGAGGAGAGTAAATGTATATGAAGGAAGGTAAGCTTGCTACACTTTGCTGGAAATCAAAATATAAAGAAAAATGAGGCAGCAGTTTTTTAGTCAGTTTGAATATCACCAATCTTTTTTTTATAATTTTTTTTTTGTTCTTTTTTACCTGTTCAGTGAGACCCTTGAGAAAGAAGTCTCTATCATACACTTTTTGTAGGGCAACTTGACAGTAACTATCAATATTTAATATCAACCACTGACCCAGTAATCCTCTATGGATTACTCTATCTTGATGGAGACATTCATAAAAATACATGATGTGTGTATAGAAGGTTATTTACTGCAAAAAAAAAATGATGACAACTTAATGCACACCAAGTCATGGTAAATCTACACTACAGAATACTCCATGATCATTAAAAAACAATGGGAAGGGATCTTTTTTTACATGAAATAATATCAATGCTATATATAATTTAGTGAAGAGAAAGCAAATCTTGGCATAACGTTGGACCTCGTGTTGTCAAAAATAAAGAATTCATGAACACATAGACATACATATTTATGTTTTAATTTTGTGTACAACAGTAAAGTATATATGTACGTATACATAAAGTATATGTGTTTTCCTATTTCAAAGAGTACACAACAAAAAATTAGGAATTCCTTTGGAGAATAGCTGGGTCGAAGTAAGGATAGGCACATTGACACATTTTACTTTATACTTTTTCTCTGTGTTTACTGTATATCCTCATAGATCTTCTAGGTTTGTGTACATATTGTTTGTATAGAAATACATATTATTGTTTTATATTTTCCTTTTTTTGTCAGTATATTGTATCATAGTATATGTGGTAAGCTACAATTTCCTCTTTCTCTTAGTATGTCCTGGAGATCTTCCTATTCTTCAAGATACAGAACATTTCCACAATCAATATATTTGACTCTACCTCATTCTTCTTAAGTGTCATGTAACATCTCTCGGTATGAGTGCAATCACAATTTATCTAATTGTTCCCCTATTTGTAAACATTCTGCTCTATACACATATTTGTTTTATGAACAAAAATTCTTATATATAGTTTTTCTACACAGGTGCTTATATTTGCTTAGGCTAGGTATATTGAAAATTAGAAACACTAGGTAAAAGGCTAATTTTAAATTTGGTATTGCTAAATTCTCTCCAAAAAGGCTCTGTACTCTTGTATTTTTCCCAGCCTCCACTTCCCAACTTATGCTTTTTTGCCCACCGATTAGCAAGTGGAAAAGATTACAACATTCCCAAAATTGTTCTGACTGCTGCCCAAGGCTCCTGCAAGCTTAGAATCAGACATTTTTTCTAGATATTCCCACTTTTTTGTAGAATTTTATTCTGCTGTTCCCTCTTTCAGTCCAATTTTGGCTGCCTCTTCTCTTCTAGGATCCATCATAGTTTTCAATCCATATGCCTTCTCATTTTCTGTCACTATTGTGGGTTGCTTGAAAAGCGTATTTATAAGGCGTTACTGTTGAGGGGAAGCCAGGTGAAGGGACTACTCATTCACAGGGCACATAGAACTCGATATATTATTATTGTAGATTTTTGCGAGTCTAATTATTTCTAAATTAAAAGTTTTTTTAAAAAAAGCATACTTGTCATTTCTAGGGATTTGCACTGAGAGGGAAAGTATGGAGTAAGTGCTCTCAGTTGGTCTTTTTTATCCTATTCTGACTATTTTGTTTTATTACAAAAAAAGTGTATTATTTTTAAATGATAAAATTTCACATACATTTTTAAGACAATGAGGTAAATCGATACATGCAGACATGAAAATAAATTTATAAAAATAACATAACTTTTGTATTTGTTCTTTTTAATAAGAAACTTGTATTTCATTTCTAATCTGAGAAGCAAACTCAAAATTGGGATGAATTACAAAGATATGTATCAATAAAAAGATACTCATAAATGAAGTGGAATAAACTTCTAAGTTACAGATTTAATCCTTCTAAAGATCCCAGTTTGTGTCTAGTTTTTGTTTCCTATAAAAATTCTCTTTAATGATAATAACCTAGTAAAGTTATATTAATGGAGCATCATTAAACTTGCTGTAGAAATAGATGAAATAATAAATGTTCAATCACAGCACTCCTATTTTCAGGAATCCATAGTCACAAGTTAGTAAAGCATCTTCCTTTCCCGTCTCTGTCACAGTGGGCCACTTGTTGGAGTGAAGATACTTATTAGTCATTATTTGAATCATCTTATGTTATTACCAAATAATACCAGCATCCAGTTTATTTGTTTGTACATTTTGAGGCAATTCCATATTATTATTACTTCTTGTCACACAGGACCTTAGTAAAAATTAGTAAAAATAAGAACAAAAATTCTTACATATAGTTTTTCTACATGGGTGCTTATTTGCTTAGGCTAGATATATTGAAAATTAGAAACATTAGGTAAAAGGCTAAATAATTTTAAATTTAATATGGCTAAATTCTCTCCCAAAAGGTGTTTGAATTAAGCTTTTAAGTGGGAAACTGGGCTTCTTCTTGGTAACTGCTTTCCTGAGCTCAGGATATAAGCCTCGGCTATAAGCTAATGCTCTCTGCTCAGTTCAATGTCCACCCCCAGAGATAGTATCCAGATGAGATTTGTGGGGGAGGATCCCTGACAGTTCCAAATCAGTGTCTATTGAGATATTCTCTTTTCTTGTGCTTTCTCAAATAAACTAGAACACCGTTGCACATAATTAATTCTGTAACACTGTTTTCTACAGGCTTTTTGGAAGGGATATAAACAACGGATGGCATATAAAAGCAGGCGACAAACATTCATTGATAATACCCCTTCTATTGCGAAGGTAAACATCCTTTCCTACCTTATTAAGTTCTTGACTTAAACTTTTTCCTTCATTCTGGCTTTGCTTCTGGATGACAGACTGTGGAAAGAGTATGTATGACCCTTGACGTCAGAAGCAAGTCCTGGGTTTGAGTCCCACCTCCACTGTTGACTTAGCCGATTATCTACAAGCAAGTGCATTAAACACTATAACTGGCTCAGGTCCTTTATGTGATTATGAGAATGAAATGTGAAAGTGCTTTGTAAATGGTAAATGCTCTTTCTCTAGCAAGTCCAAATTGATTATTTAAAGTCTGGGGGAAACCCAACTTTATTTCATGTTCCCCTTATCATATTCTCTAATAATATTTAGAACGCTCAAAGTTAACAGTACAAAACCTTAGGTGTAAGGCAAATGTAAAAGTTAGGACCTGAGTTTGGGTGGTGAGCCAATCCAACCCAGCTTTCCACCAAGGCTGATTGCTCTGAGCTTAAAGAAAAGGTGTGGTGATGCTCTCTCTCTCAGAGCTAAAAACCAAAGGACTGTACAGAAGTGAACATGTAGACAACTGGGAAGTCTAGATGAGATTCAGAATAGCCAAGCTGGAGAGAGATCAGAATCACATAAAATTACTTTAATAGACCTTTTAACTTGTAAAAGCAGGGAATGACATGGTCCAGATCCATAGTGCATTAGCTCCTTAATGTTGTCTTGTGCTCACCATGGAACACATGCCTGTCTCTCAGAAAACCGTCAGTCACAGTTAGTCCCTCATGACACCTCTTTCAATGTTTTTGTGTAAAGACAGAGTTTATTAGATGCATTTGACGGACATTGGAAGAAACCCTGAACTTAGTGTTATTTGATTCCTTGGCCCATTGCACCTTTCAACAACATGCTTTGTCCTCTTGCCTTTTATTTATTGGGATTAAATCAAAATAGTGCAAAGCTACATTATCTTCCCCACCATAAAGTATAAAATGTTTTTCATTCCTTAAGAGAAAAAGCAATTGAAGAGGGAGGTGATGAAGATTAGGCTTTAGATATTTATTATTTGGCAGGCTGCTAGTTTTTACTTTCTTATCAAATAAAATATCAGTATTATTTTTAGAAAGATTGCGTAAAGAGATGATAAAGTTGTTTGGTAATTGCCTTGATTTCTTTTTTTAACTTATTTTTAGATTCAGGCCTGGTTCCGGATGATAATAGCACGGAGGAATTATCTTTCACGACTACAGTATTTCAGAGATCATGTAAGAGATTTGCGTGTGGATTTTTACCCTGGCTGAGAATGAACTAAAAGAATGCTTTGTCGAATGTTAACATTGAACGATTCTTATTAATTCGTGGGAAAGAACACTTGGAGTTAAAAATAGGTCTTAGAATGCAATATGATGATGTTTGGAGGCTTACATTTTTAAATTCAGAATTCACATTCAGAGCGAGGTTTCAACCAGTCAGAACTAGATAGGAAAAATGAGTGAAAGGAAAATAATGCCAAAGAGAAAAAGATTCTAAAGGAGTGTTTTCCAACATTAACTGCTAACCAATTACTTTAAATGGAAACTCACAGGAGGAATGTTTTCAGGATCTTTAAAGAAGAGATGGGTGAAAATAGATCGAATCATCTAAGTTTGGTGGTAAAATTCTTTTCCCTTTTTAGAGCTCTTTATTTAAAGAGTCCTCATACAAACTTGTTTATACTTTTAGCTACCTTATCTGACCCTTTCTTCAAAGGAAATGGGAAAATAAACATTAAATATACCACATCGAGAGACCGTCATTTCTAAGTAGTGTTCATTCTTAAATGTCAGTTCTTAAATAGCTCTAAATTCTAAAATAATGGAGTAGATGGGACTCTGGAAGGTCAAGACTGATCTCATTCTTTTGCAGAAAAATGAAATCGTGAAAATACAGTCACTGTTGAGAGCAAGCAAAGCTAGAGACGACTACAAAACATTGGGTAAGTGACAGTATTCTGAAACAAAGTGTGGACCCCTTATAAACCAGGCAAGGACAAATTACTCCCATTTTAATTACTTCAGAGACTGCTCCAGGAACAGAATAGATTTTAATCATCTCAGGCTCCAGGTTCTGAACTGGTACACAGAGGAACATGTGGTGATAGGAAAAGGGCTTTCCTGTTATAAGTGGAAGGCTAAGTGAAGTGGATATAATTTCTTCCAAAAAAATGGGGTTGGCATAAATGCTAATGTTTTTATATTAAATCTGAGCTATAATCAGAATCTAATGCAAAAAGAGTTAGCCAGAAGATAAGCTTATATTTGAACTATTTAATTTATTGGCCGACTTATGATTTTCCTTGCTCATTTTAAGAATAAAACATTCACATAAGAAATTTCAGAAATATGAATAAGCAAGAAAGCATGTAGTCTCATCTTCTAAAGCTAACTACATCTTCTTGTAATTCCCTCCTGGACTTTTCACAGTAGCTGTGATTTTTTAAATATTTTTTTCCTGTAGTAGTATAACCATTTGTAGAAAGTTTAAAAAAGCAGAATGAAATAAAGATCACCCAGGAGTAGCAATCACATTTTGTGCTGTCTCTCTACAGTCCCAACTCTGTATATGTTTCTTATTGCATTTTGCATAGTAAAGATCATTCTTTACACGCTGAATTTTTAACATTCTAATTATCAAAGAACGTGATAGATTAAGAACATGTCCTAGATTAAGTCAAGAAGAACTTGCTGATAAATTTATTAATACTGCACACATTTTAAAAATATTTTATACAGGTCATTATGTTCTCTCTTATTCTGTCATTTTTTATTTTTATTTTTTGGAAAACGTAAAAACCTGTTTAGTAATTTTCCTGACATAGTGCCTAGTAGATAGTTTAGCCAACATCCTTTATTGTCTAAGGTCTATCTGACTTATGGTTGTGAAGTACATGGCTCAAGAAAGATCTTCCCTGGTACTTGTTAAGGAAAGCCTTGTGGCTTGAGAGGCCATGTTCTGTCTCCAGCATTCAGAATCTACTGGATTAATACCTCATTCCACTAGATTCCAGAATTTAGTATGCAAACTGAGTGAGTATAGGTCAGCCATTCTTTTCAATGTCACACTTCTCCACTTTGAATTAATGAGATTTATCTTTCAGTTGGTGGATAACTTTTTTTTTACCAGAAGTCTGAGTAGAGGGTTTGTTTTCTGAGCCCTTACACACTAAAACAGGCTTGCTATTTCCTTTGCACATGAAAGACAATTTAAGAATAAATTTTCTGAATGAACACACTTGGATTTTTGTTGATTTTCATTTCATTCTAGGTAATATGTTTTCATTGGTGCTTATAGTGAGGCTTTTCATTTGCTTACAATTTTTAAATTATAAAAAGAGAAATTCCAATTTAAAAAAACCTAGATGATTTTATATTAAACCATAGAAGAGAGTTAGAACTATGGTAATGAATAAGTCAAACCTAAGCTTCTTTGGACTTTGGCAGATAGGGTGGTTTTATATAACTGAAATGTAAATTGTTATTTCTTTCTCGATTCAACGTCATCAAAAATCTAAGACATTTTTTTATCTGAGAAAAGATTACTTTTCTTTGTGAATCATCATCCATTTTCAGCCATTCCCTCTGAGAAGGCATTAAATGTATTCAAGCTTAAAAGGTTCTAGAACCTGGGAGTGCCGACTATGAAGTTATATGATTTTCTGAAATTAAAATACCACAAAGTGGTATGAAGATGTCATGAAGATGCCAAAAAAAGCCTACTGTTGATAGAGGAAATATTAAATTTGAGTCATAACAATTAGTAAAGCTAAAATATTAATTTGTTTCTAACTGGCCTATTAGAACATTAAAAAGTATACAGTACTTAGGACTAGGGAGATATTACTTTAGACATGAATGAGATGCCCACGTTCTCTCAATTTAGCTACATAAATGAGCTGTGGTTCATCACCCAGGCTTTTTCTAAAATGATCATGTCATCGGCAACATCTTTGCTAGAAATGAGAGTAAAATAAAATCACATATGCTTCAACGACCAGGAAACAAAGCGTCCCATAATCCAAGGTAACTTCTCCGATAAAGACCATCAGAGGTGGCAAAATAATAATACAGGTAACTGTAGACTTGGTGGTTCATGCCGGGTTCATACCATCACTTGTTTGTGTTGTCTATTGAAACTTTTTTGTTTTGTGTCAAAACACCATACAACCAAGCTGGAGGTAAAAGGAAGTTTGAAAAAGAAAAAGTCTTTAATGTAAAGGAGAGGACGAATATTGAGGTCACTACAAGCGGACTAGGTTCTTTCATGTCATCCTTATATCACTGTATCTAATCATTCATCACTGAAAGTCCAAAAGTTTATTATTAGTTTACCCAGAGTAGATCTCATTAAACACTGTAAAAATACTATTTTTCAAAAGTCAGCGTGCCAGAGAATGAAAGCATTATTCATGTTTAAGATACAAAGGGAATTTATATAGATGCCCCTCTCAACGACAGAAGTTGGTCTCCTAGTTTCTGAGCACCCCCCCCCACCCCCCACCTTGGTCCATGCAGAAAGAACAAGGACCAAATTTTAATTTCTAAAATCTTTTTATTTCTGCCAAGTAGAACATGTATTCGTTAGTCATTCCATTGGCTCCTGTCTGGCCTTACAGCGCTCCATTCATCGACCTTTTCTAATTTACCTTTCACCTAGTTCCTGCTCCTCCATGAAGGTCTTTTGGGATGAGAGAAACCACTTTCTGCTTCCTGTAGTAAGAACATAAATCTCTTATCTGGCTCAGCCACAGGCTTTCATAACCAAGGTAACTTAAACATTAGCATTCTTTCCCAGGTTCCTCATGAATAAGGCACAGATATAACTGCCTTCTTGGTCCTGGAGACCTGGAAACAGTGTGAGAGAGGGCTGCTAGAGGAGAGTGTTAGATAAGTAGAAAATGGTGAGGCTAGACCTTATCAGTGGTATACATTTATTTAAATGATAAGTTTCCTTGTCCAGATTTACACGAAGCAGAATGATTCACTCCAACGACCAAATACTTCTGTTGCTATATTTTTCTGGTAATCCTGCACTTAAAGACCTGGTTTCTTTCCTATGGATAATAATTCCGAGCATGCCTAATTAAAGTACGCCTGTTACTTTCCCTGCAGTTGGCTCCGAAAACCCACCATTAACAGTAATCCGCAAATTTGTGTACCTATTGGACCAAAGTGACTTGGATTTCCAGGAGGAGCTGGAGGTCGCACGATTAAGGGGAGAAGTGGTGACCAAGATCAGGGGCAATCAACAACTAGAGAAAGACCTGAACCTGATGGACATCAAGATTGGGCTCCTGGTGAAGAACAGGATCACGTTAGAGGTCAGTGAGGTTTGGGGGACTGTGAGCTTCCAGAAGAGGGAAGGTGCCTGTGTATTGGTCACAGCACTTTGGTCTGGTTAAGCTCTTTTGGAATCCAGAATGAGTGGTCCAAAGTTCATGTACCAGTTTCATTACAAAGCAGTGGCTCTCGGACTGCAAAGTTCTGTGCCCCTGTTTTATAACATCTTGTGAGGCTTCTTTACCATCCTGAAATGAGTTATATGAAGTAAAAACCTACTTATACAAGTACCTTCATAACAGGACTAAGGCCTGTAGAGAAATATAAAAGAGAAACAAAAAGAAAGTCATTTACAATATAACACATATTTCAAAATGAAAATACACTGGCCTGATACAGTTAGAAAATGTGATAAAGTTGCCAGAGGCTGAGGCCTCTTCCCAGAAAGGACGCAGATTGAGAGAGCTGCAGGTGAGACTCATCGGGTGAGGGAACTGTCAGTGATTTCATTTTCCAAAATGGAGAACGACTCTTTGTAAAGTTCAGAATAAGCAAAGTGTGGTCCCCTCACACTGCCCCACCCAATTTACACAGAATCACAGTCCTAGAAAATTAAGTATGTGTTAAAATTATGGAGGATTCATATTGTGCTTATATGTAAAACAGATTCTGGGCTCAAATAATTACACAGAGAATTTTTACCTGCATGAATGAATGACCAACAGGACAAGCCATACAGCATGTGGGACAGCCATTATTTGTAAATATACTCAGGACAGCAGAACATCTGTCACCCAACCCATACCCATTGGAAGCCAGTAGTACCCTCCAGTCATAAAGACGTTAAAAAAAAAAAAAATACCCGTATGCATTTCCAAAATGGCTCCTACAGAGTGGAACTGCCCCAATAAATAATGTTTTGGACCTGTGTGAAACCTGACAATGTCAGAGCTCCCTAGAACCATGTAAAAGGATTAATGTGAACCAGCAAAAGGAGACTTTTAGTGTAAGGACCCTCTTGGTATCCCTACATCAGTTTTCAGAATACTGATAAGCTGATCTTCTGGAAGCTCTCAGAAGGCTGCAGTGGGTCAGAGGTGGCGAGCCAACTGCCAGTGACTGAACTCGTGCTTCTGGAAAACTGGGATGTGCGTAGCCTCGAGGGACCGGATGCCATGTTAAGGGACGTGCAAATGCCCCACTCTTGTCTCTAACCCTCACAGGGATAACAGCGAAATAGTTGAAGAGAAAATAAGGAAACGAGAGTAATTTGTCACATAGAAAATTATCATTTTCTTCTAAATATTAAGGCTAAAACTACAATTTAAATGTTCTTCACTTAACCCTATTTTCATTATTTTATCCAGAAAACAATAGTACTTTACTTAAAAAAAAAAATGCGTTCGTATTGTTTGACACATATGAGAACTTTTAAAGTATAATATATTCCAGAAGGTCTGTCAGAGAATGTCTTTTATAGCTTTAAACTGTTTTTTTTACCCAATTCCATAAAGATGTAAACAAGAAATTCTTTGCCTTTCAAAATAAAGGCTGAGTTGCAAAATAGTAAATACTAGAAATAACAAGTAGCTTGTGAAATACAATCATGGCGGATTTTCGGATCTTCATGTGTTTAAGATCTTATTAAGAAGTATTCTTACTTGATAGCATTGTGAAACAAAGAATTTTTTTACTTATCATTTCAAACACTAAGTATTAAATACTTATTAGAAGTTAAACTAATAATAATTATATAGTCGTTAGTCTTATCATTGATAGAAGCATTTTTAGTTAGATGATAATAGTGTAATTGAGACTTTGTTTATCGTAGTGAAAACAACTCAACACAAAAGCAACAAATGGAAAACAATAGAATTAGTTTAACATATATGTTATGCATCCCCTAAAAATAATGTTTTTGAAGAACATTTAAGGGCAGGGGAAAAGGTTCACAATATAATGGGGAAGAAAACAGTACCTAAAACAGTACAATTTCATTTATGGTACTATATAAATGAATACACACACACACATACACACTTCAGAAAAGCTAGAACAAAAGTTAAGTGATTTTTCTTTGGGTTATAGAATTAAACTTATGTTTTTTTTATTTTTAACACCAAGCATGTGTTTAGTGAGAGAAAAGATTTTAAAGGGAAGTAGATTAGTTCTTCTATAACAACCCTAGCTCTCTCTACTAACCACATGTCTTACAATTCTTTTAAAATTTGCATTCCTCCTAAAATCTAAGAAAGTCAGTGGGTATGTGAAGTGGTTAACATCGGTTTTAGGCAAAAAGAATGGTATGGATATAGAGACAAAACAACCGAAGTAGAAGTTTCTTAGAGACATAGGGAGGAAGAAAGGTATAGACTCCAACTAGCTTGCAGGAAAACCTAAATAGAAACTAAAAGTAATCTTGAATCGCTGAAATCCCATTGATGAGTGCAACATAGCGTATGAGTGCAGACTCGCAGGCCAGGGCGACCGAAAGCCCAGGATTGAGTTACTCAGAGTCCTGTTTTCTTCACTGGAAAATGTGCTAAATACACATCTTGTTTTTAATCTTTATAGCAACTTAGATTTAATCTTTATAGCAACTTAAGATTGCTGTTATTAAACCTATTTTATAGATTTTGGAAAGTGAAGCTTAGAGGTTAACCTGCGCAAAATCACAAAGCTAAGTATGCTTTGCAGATGCCTATATTTTTATGACTTCAAAGCCCACACCCTTTGTATTAGTCCACACCTTCTACAAAACTTTCCATATTATCACATGCACATATCCTGTTATCAGAAGAAAGGAAAAGATGGTGGCATTTAGGGCAACATTAAGATGATGTGGGAGTATCATGAATAAGTTAAATATTGTTGATCCTTCAAACCAATATTCCTCAAATATTCGATTTTTGATAAGAATGGAGGAAATTAATTTCTATTAGTAAAAAGCATATGCCTCTTTTTGTATCCCTGGTATGGATTGGCCTTTTTCTCCTTCTTTAAGCTTCCCAAAGCAAACCTCCATTCACAGAAGAGCAGTGGTGAGCAAGGGAAGAAGTCAGAAGGTCTTACCACCTGCACATGCTGGCTGCGCACCTGTATCTCTATCAGACACATGGTTCCCTCAGCACAGACACTAGCTAGCTCTCCCGCTTCTTCTTTTCCCCTCCAGGGCTGAGCATTTCACTCTGCTGTTTCTCTTCCTACAGCAATCGACTCCTACATTGCTCTCCCTGTCCTGTCTTCACCAGATCTCTTCCTAATGGAAAGGAATTTACGTCTGCCCCAGAGCTTGCTTACCACTCCCGCCCTCTCTTCTGTATAGGTTAAAAACCATTACCCTAAAGAGGAGTCTGGAACAAAACAAATGAAAAGTCTCCAGTTTCCAGAGCTACCTCCATTGAAAGTAACTGGGAGGGAGGTTATTAGTAGCAAGATTATTTTTTCCCACCATTTATTTAAAATCAAGATAATCCATTTATTCCACGTGTTTGAGAGAATTGACTGATCTTCACATCACCAGTTATTTGAAGAGGAGAAACCTGGGTTAATGGAACTGCAAGCCAGAGTTAGTCTAGTGATGTCTTAGGACTTCTAATAAGGATGGGTATCCAGCAGCCACTTGCCTAGACTTCTCCTTAACTTCCATCTGGTGGTAACTATGCTTTTCTTTACCTTCATGTAGCTTATGTATTTGTGAAATAAGGAGGGAAATGTTGCCTTTTTAAAAATTTTATGGACATGCAAATCAAATCCCCCTCTGTTCCATATAAGCAATTAGGGAGACAGAAGTAAATGGTTAAGTCAGGTTTGTCTCTCTCTAAGCCAAGAATGAGAACGAATGAAATCATAGACCTGGGAAGCAGTGGATATTACCTCATAGTATTGTCTTACCTCAGAGCTCCAAAAGTTTTTTTCTACCTATGGACTGACTGTAGGAGAATGGGATGCTAGGAAGTAAGCAGATTTAGAGCTTTTCCTGTCCACAAAAGCTAACAGTGGTTCTCAACCCAGAGGCAATTGGAAGTAGGGGCAGGAAATTTTTTGGTTGTCAAAATGACTTCAGGTCTCTACTGGCACTTGGTGGAGAAGGACTGGGGATGCTAGATGGCCAGCGTCTGCTGAAATACTCAGAGTGCCCCCACTAAGGAACAGTGGTAAAGCATCTTGATACTAGCTGCAGAGTCCTCCGGTAGAGGTTGGGCGAAGAGCTCAGGGAAGCAGATGGAAGAAGTTTAAAGAACAACATCTTTCTTGCCACCTGTTCTATAGGACGGTAACCCAATGTTAAGTGGCAGAGGAGGCATTCCAAAGCAGTGGCTTTCATGTGAGTCATGTGTTGTTAGTGGGTCATAAAATCAATTTAGTATCATATCCGTAGTCTTTAATGATAGAATAGAATAAAAACACATTGAAAATATCAGAGTATGTTCCCGTAGTATTGGGATTGTTTTGAATAAGTATTGTTTTGGATTTGTGTGTGTATGTTTTTACCAATGAAAGATGTAAAATATATTTTTTAGTGTGGTTCTCTGTAAAAATGTTTGGTAGGTCCTTATCTAAAGGACCTACTCTTGTTCATAACCCTTAAGCTCCTGGAGGACACAGTATACTGAGGTGAATACTTGACAATGTTTTCAGTCACATATTTTCCAAGATTCCCTGTAAGTGGTTAAAGGAGTGTGATTGGCAAAAAAAATACTTATGTATTATTTAATTTTGTTAAATATTTAGAGGATTCTTTTCCCTCTCATCTCTAATTAATTTCTATTCCATATTTTTGCAAGTACTTTTATAGGTTGAGACCTAGAGTCCACTCTTTTAAAATATACAATTCAGCAGAGGGCTAGGGAAGGGAAGGAGCAATTGGGGGGATTGTTTTATAAACATTATAGATGTCTAACCAATGTACTGTATACTTGAAACTAATTTAAATAAATAAATTTATAAAAAAATAAAAAATAAATAAAATGTACAATTCAGTGATGTTTAAATTTATACAACCATCATTTCTATCTAATTCCAGAATATTTTTATCACCACAACAAAATCTCCCAAAAAATCTTCTGGAACTAGATATATTCAACCTTGCGACTATACTAAACACCACTGAATCATATATTTTAAAAGGATGAATTTTATAGTGTGTGAATAATATTTCAATTTAAAAAAAAAGAGAAAGAAAACCCATATTCTCTAACAGTCACCACCTAGGCTCCCCTGCCTCCAGCCACAGCCACCATTAATTTACTTTCTGTCACTATATAGATTTGCCTGTTCTGGATATTTCATATTAATGGAATCACATTGCATGGTCTATTGTGACCAGCTCTTTCACTTAGCATAGTTTTTTTCAAAGTTCATCCGTGTTGAATCAATACTTCATCCCTCTTTATTTACAAATAACATTTCATTGTTTGGATAAACCACATTTTGTTTATCCATCAATTGATAGACATTTGAGTCCTCTTCTTGGCTATTATGAATAATTCTTCAACAAGCATTCATGTACACGTTTTTGTGTGGACATGTGTTCTTGGCTGTCTTGGATATATACCTAAGAATGGAATCACTGGGTTATACGGTAGGTAACTCTGTATTTAACTTTTGAGGAACTGTCAACATGTTTTTCTAAGTGGCTGTACCAGTTCACATTCCTACCAGCATAAAGTTTCTAATTTCTCCACATCCTCATCGACATTTGTTATTGTCTTCTTTTATTTAGGCATCCTAATTAGTATAAATTAGTATCATATTGTAGTATTAATTCCTCTAATAACCATTTATATTGAGCATTTCTTCATGTGCTTATTTGCCATTGGTAGATCTTTGTAAAAATGACTGTTCACAACCTTTACCCATTTTTGATTGGCTTATTTGTCTTTATTTTTGAAATGTTAGAATTCTTTCTATATTGTGGGTACAAGTCCCATATTCAATATATGATTTGCAAATATTTTCTCCCACCCTCTAGGTTGTCTTTTTACTTTACTGACAGTGTCCTTCGAGGCACATAAAGGTTCTATATGAAGTCCAATTTATTTATTTTTCCTTTTGTCACTAGTGCTTTTGGTGTCACATCTTAAAATCATTGCCTAATCCAGGATAGCAGAGATTTGTACCTAGGTTTTTTCCCAACAGTTTGATAGTTTTAGCTCTAACAGTTAGTTACTTGATTTCTTTTGAGTTAGTTTTTGTTATGATGTGAGATAGGGGTCAGATTTCTTTCTCTTGAGCATGGCTATCCTGTTGTCTCAGCATCATATGTAGAAAATACTGTTCTATTCTTATTGAATTTTCTTCTTGCCTACATCACAGCTTAACAGCAAAATAAGTATAGCTTCGGAGAATAAATATTACAAAAGCCAAATTCATGAGCAAGCTAGATTTCTTTATTTAACACCCTCTATTTCTTTGTTTTTCACGAGGGAAGTGTGGAAAATTAATCTTTCCAACTATGTGTGTTTCAGGATGTATGCGAAGGGAGGAGGTAAAGAGTACCAGTGTAAAAAGTAATAATTTCATAAAAAATTTTTTTCCAGGATGTAATTTCACACAGAACAAAGCTGAATAAGAAAAAAGGCGGAGAAATGCAAGTACTGAATAACATTGACAACCAGGGAATCAAAAGTTTGAGTAAGGAGAGGAGAAAGACATTAGAAACATATCAGCAGCTGTTTTATCTCTTACAGGTGAGAACAATTTATTTCACTATGAGTTTTGGATAAATGTTGTCTTCCAGTTTGTGGTTTACAATGGATGGTTCCCCATCCTAAAGCTGTAATAGCCTACATGTTTTTAGCACCTACTACATACCAAATGCCCAAATGCTATTCTAGGTTCTTCAGTTACATCATCTCATTCAGTTCTTACTACAACCTTGAGAACCATTGGAAAATAATAATAATTGTTTTTCCTTATTACATATCAGAAAATTGAGACACAGCCAGTAAATGGTAAAGCAAGGGTATTGAGACCCAAATAGTTTGACTTGGGAGCCCATGGTCTTCATGACTATATTAAACTAATTATCTGCCGCAATGGTATAAATCTAATAATAACATAAGCAGATACTGTCAACCATGAAAAATTTAGAGTAACTATGATAAAAACAGGTGTTTAACAGAACTAGCCTGCCCTTCTTTTGAGAAAAGAGCCAGAGAGTTCAGATTAGGGAAATAAGGTGTCTTTTTTATTTCATTATTTTCATGGCATTACTATGATCTAAATGAACAGTAATTTTCCATTGCTTCCAGAGTGTGAGTGAGAACTGATAAGTTGAACTGGTCATGGTTGGACTCTGGTGGACCAGTTGCTGTTTTGTTTAACCATTGATTCACCTTATCTGCTCTACTACACAGTCCAAAAGGAAACTGAGTAAGCGACAGTGATAGATATAAACAAAGCTTCCCCTTCAGCAGGAAAATTTCCCAGAAGAGGTGCATCAGCAGTTCTTCCTTGAGAGTCGGGTGTCCCTATGTATGGGAAGTGGTGATTCCTGAATGTATGCTTGAGGATGTCACTGGCTTTAGGCGTACAGAGAACATATTAGCCAAACCGTAACTGAGATGTGGCTAGCCTCATTGAGAGAAGAGATGTTAATTTTGGTAGAGCTGAGAATTCTCTATTTGGAATAATACACTGGAAAACAGGTGTAATGCCTCAGAGGGCCATGATGTGGCAGCATAGAAGGGAAAATGTTAAAACTTAGAATTGTCTGTGGAATTCACTCCTTAACACTAGCAACCTTTCCAGAAAAAAACAAGGGTCTCACACTTGGTAAGCAAGATTTTTATTGTTTTTCTTTCTTTCATTTTGTTTTCATCTCCTTAAATTAGATTAATAGTTATCCGCCAGTTGGAAATTTAATCATAAGACATTTATCATTTTTGACATCCATGAACTTTCAAGTGTATGAAGCTTCTTTAATAGAATCTTTGTCATAAAGAAAGTGAAAATTCAGTCATTGGTCTAAGACTTGTATTGTTCACACTGTCATATAAGTGGAGGCTCATTAATGGAAAGGAGAAAAGGCACAGGAGCATGTTTAGAATAATTCCACCAAGTTTTATTCCCCCAAAGAATCCAAAACAAAGAGTCCAAGGACACAGCCATTTAATTGTACCAAGTGAAGTGTCCCTTATAATCAAGTATTTTTCTTCACCTTTTCTTCTCTCTTCTTTGGAGACATTAGCCCAAGATCAACGAAGGAATTATAGATTGGCTAATGGTCTGGATTCCTTTGGCCTTTGGATTATGCCTTGGCAAGAATTCTTAGCCAAAGTAGCAGTCAACTAGTACAGATTTTGCTTTGGGTTTATTTCTTCAGTGTGAGCTTAAATTTAAAGTGTTTAGGCCAGCTGAGAGAAATGATGAGTGGGCTGCTTTAGCTTTAGAGTGTTTCCTTTCTCCTAATCTCATGCTTCATGTGGAAAAAGAATCACTACAGAGCTCTAAAGAAAAAGTTGTCCTGAGCTGTTTATTCATAAAATTTCAGCCAAGATTTACTTTCAAGCTTAGGTACTTTATAAGTACTTTATAATCTAAGTAGTAAAGTAAACTAGAATTTTGATTTTCTTAAAAACATTAAAGCCAAACTGCTTGAAAAGAGTTGTCTCTTGATGTCCATGAGAGATTCATCCCAGGACCCCCTCAGATACCAAATTCACAGGTGCTCAAATCCCTTATATAAAATGATGTAGTATTAGCATATAACCTATGCACATCTTCCCATATACTTTAAATTATCTCTAGATTACTTATAACACCTAATACAATGTACGTAGTTGTTACTGTTAGCATTTAGGGAATAAGGACAAGAAAAAAAATCCATACATGTTCAGGATAGGTACAGCCTAAATCTATGGTACACATCAGCAACAACATAACTTTTTCCCGAATATTTTTGATCTGTGGATGGTTGAATCCATGGATGGAGAACCTGAGGATACAGAGACCTGATTGTATGTTACATGAACACTATTTTCCATGTATGGAAATTTTTCTTCCCTCATCAGAACAAAGATGAAGAGTAGAAGTATTAAATTTCTCTATAACCTAAATACCATTTTTTTCTCTGCTGACCTCCATCTGCTTGCTGTAGCTACTGGAGAAAAAGCACATCACTGTGAAGATTGGTGCTACATCTCATGGACTTCGTCCTCAACTAAGCCTTCTGGGCTTCATTTCAATTTTTATAAAATTCCTGTTACTTTTTAAGTCATCTTTTTTTTTCTCGTCAGTTTTTTGTGGCATTTTCACCCCTCAATTATCCTCACCTTCATCTCTCTCTTTGGCCTCCCTACTCACTCCTATGTTCTCATGCCTTGTAAGTCATAGTTGCTATCCCACTGTTTCCACATGTATACATCTTTTTTTTTTTTTTTTTTTAGCTTTCTCAGAATATGGGATATATTTTCTTCTATTCATTCATCAGTCCCTCTAGGACAGTCTGTTTAGCTGAGCCCTTGGTCCAGGCCTGCCAGTCTCTTCAGACACCAGATTCTATTGGCTAACCCCTCTCTCTTCTGAGTCTCAACAATAAATATTAACATGTGGCTCAAAATGGTTAACGATGTATGCAATATAATTATATTTCGTTAAACATATCACTTAGTATATAAAATTTAAATCCTATTATAAATTTCTAATAGAACTTTCTATAGTATAGTGCTAATATTAGCAGATAACCTTTTAAAGTGGTATTTTGTGCCAGATACTCTTCTGTATGCTGTATACATTTTAAGTCATTGAAGAATAGGGAACTGGGTACTTCTGATTTAATAATATATTAATGTATAGTTTTGTGGGGTTTTTCTCCTTCTTTCCTTTTCATTTTAGACCAAACCTTCATATTTGGCTAAGCTGATTTTCCAGATGCCACAGAACAAGTCTACTAAATTTATGGATACTGTTATTTTTACACTATACAATTACGCTTCCAATCAACGAGAAGAATATCTACTCCTCAAGCTTTTTAAAACTGCTCTGGAGGAAGAAATAAAGTATGTATATAAACATGTATGTAAAAATACCAATGGGCAGATCTTTTTGTTACTGGTGGCTATCTCTGATTTACTAAAATAATTTTAAATGATTGTCATAAGTTATTCATAGCTATTAAAATATATCACGTTTCTTGAGAAATTTCTACATCGTTTAGATATGTTCAGGTACAGCTTTCTCCCGGCAGTGATACCTTTTCTAATGCTAAACTAACTTTTGATTTTGCAACTATACAATTGAAAATAAAAAGCCTTTTGAAAGTCAGAAAATTCAACTTAATTAAAATTCTGTGAGTGATAAAGCTATAAATGAGTGAGGATAAGGATCTCTGCTAAATAGCCTTCCCTTCTTATTGGAACTTAAGCTTTTTTTTTTTAGTAATTTATTTTCTGGCTCAGTTAATGTAAAAAAAAAAAAAAGTGTAGCTATAATGAATAGACCAGAAAAGATATGTGAGAAATGCCAATTAGATGGACCTTAACTGCCTTCCTGACTTCTAGGTACTTGAAGCTATGTTAGTTCCTATAGATCTCTGAAGCAAATTAGCCAGGTACCCCTGACATCAGTGTATTGATAAGCCAGCACGAGAAGTAGGATTTATGAAAAATAGTAATGCCATGCAGCAGAATAAGGTAAGAACTAAATGAATGATACACACAGTGTAACAGATCAGAGGGATGGAAAGAAAAGTTCCAATTAGATCAACTGATAAAGTTTTTTTTTTCATTGCCCATATTCCCTATGCTGTACTCTACATCCCTATGACTCTTTTGTAACTACTAATTTATACTTCTTCATCACTTGACCTTTTTCACCCTGCCCCCATCAACTGATAATGATTTGATGGAAGAGGAGGTAGTTGGCCCAAAACCTTGAAGAATATCTATAGTTTTATAAGAATAAATGGGAAAAGGAAATAAAGCGCAATGATGATCGAAATAGCATGGGCCAAGGTACAAGAAAAAAGAGTAGAGTAGACTAGCCAAAAGGTGACTTAATTAGTGACTACCAGGAAATGAAGCTGGAAAGATAGGTTAGACCAGATCATGAGAGACACTGAGAGGGCAGGCCCAAGTGCTGAGGCTCCTTTTACTTTCCAGGAAGCCGTGAAGGTTTTTGAGATGTTTATACTGATAAGACCACATGGGGTTTTTAGAAGATTGATCTGCTGGCTGTATATGAACAGGATGAATTGGAGCTACACAGGTCAGAGAAATGATGAAATGAGAGGGAAAAAAATAGTTTGAATTTTTAACACACTAAGTAAAACATGTGGGTGAAAACATTCAGCAGAAAACTGGAAATTAAAGACTAGCTCCCAGGAAAGAGAAGGGAATTAGGCATTGAGATCAGAGGTTAGGTTCTAGAGAGATGGTCATTGAAGTTGTGCATGTGAGTTAGGTCTGAGGGGAGAGCATGTAGAAAGTGAAGGAAAAGAATTAAAATGTGGAGAGAGGAGACTGCAAAAGAAACACAGTGAACAACTAGGTAAGGTAAGGACCAGAATATGGCACTCTCAGACCCTAAAGGGAAAGCAGGTGGAAGAAGGAGAACAGTGGTCAAGCGAGAGGAGGGTGAAAGGTTACACAGAAGTGAAAGGAAGAGGAAAGAGGGAAGGTCATAGGAGTTGGCAAACAGAAGTCAAGAGGAGCTCTCCCAGCCGCGTGATATAGCACATTACATAGAATTTGAATAGGACTTGAAAAAGGGGAGATAGTTCATTGGATCAGAAATGTTTTTTTGAAATTTGGTAACTAGATGGGGGTAAAATAGTAAAATACTTGTACAGTGTCACCCAGTATTAGTCTTGGTCCCATTTTCAGTTCATTCCTGCCTCCTAGATTGAAATTAAGGCTGAGAACTTATTTCGAATCCTTAAATTTCTCAAGAAACACTCATTTTACAAATGATAGCTTCCTTTTAAAACATATCATCTTTGATCTTCAGTGGAGAAAAATATAGCCCCACAAAAACCCTTGCCTTCCAGAGAGAAGACACACTTTTAAATTCTAACCATAGAGGGAAGCCATTTTGTTTCGGTTTGGGCTTTTTTAGATCCAAGGTGGACCAGGTACAGGACATCGTTACTGGTAATCCCACAGTCATCAAGATGGTCGTCAACTTCAACAGAGGTGCCCGTGGACAGAACACTCTGCGCCAGCTTCTGGCTCCAGTGGTGAAAGAGATCATGGATGACAAGTCCCTGATCATCAACACGAACCCTGTAGAGGTGTACAAGGCTTGGGTGAATCAACTAGAAACACAGACTGGGGAAGCCAGGTAACAAAGCCGGGAAGAAGTTCATTTTCAATCATGTTTCATCATCATTTTTACGTGTGTGTGTGTGTGTGTGTGTGTCCTTAAACTCTCTTAAGCTCTATTAATATAAAAACAAACTTTACTGTTCAAAATTCATTTTCAATCCGAGATGTTGCCTCACTTTTAACATATCATGCAGGTCTCATTCTTGGACTCTTGCTCATCTTGATAGCACTTGATATTGTCAAATATTAATACCAGTTGATCCCTATAGCCACAAATTTTATAATTTTCTCCCTTGGTTACTTTTTGTATGTTTCCAACCTAGACTTAGAAATGGTGTGACTTTCTCTTCATCTGACAACATAAGCTTTTTTAGATTTACCAAGTGAATAACTTTAGCATGTAAGCATCAACAAGACAGGGGGGACTGGCTTGTTCTAGGTGGTGTTTTCCTGCAAAAGGATGCCTTGTGAAATCATTAAGGTATGCACAGAGAATTTCATGGGTAGTCTTCACAGCACTGTTTGTAATAGCAAAAGTTGGGAAAAGTCAAAATATTTATTAGCTTTGAGGAATTTGTTAAACAAATATTTGTAAAACACATAATGGGGAGTAGTAACTTTAGAAAATAGAAATATATTTATTGGTGTGGGAAAAGTTCATGATATAGTTTTCATTTGTAGTTAAGTACCATAACCCATTTTCTTTAAAAAGATACGCATGTATACACACCACACACACAGACACACACACACACACACACACACGTAGGATCTATATGGGTTGTGTGTATACATAAAATACATTACAGCATTACACCCATGATTGTGTGAGGCCTGTATATACACATGTATAGAGGAAAACCCAGAAAATTATGGACCAAGATATGAAAAGTGGTTATCCATGAGTCTGCATTTTTTCTTGTGTGCATATATGCTATTTTTTCTGTAAAGAATATACTGCTTTTTATCATTTTTTTTTTTTAAGAGATAAAAAGAAGTTAGCTCGTTCTGCGTTACATGGGTCTGCTAGTTGTTTTGCCAGACGAGCTCAGAGACCTGGATTTCCCCTGCTCTGCTAGTGGCAGAGGGTACTGTCTGGGCCCGTGAGGCCTCCTCTCACTTAAATATTTTGTCATTGGAGTCAGTGGGCAAAGTAGGACCAACTTGGCAAGGACACAAATGCTTGTATCTGAGCTTTATAAAATTGAAAGCCCTTGTTGTGTTTTTAGCAATCTGCCTTACGATGTGACCACAGAACAAGCTCTAACATACCCAGAAGTACAAAATAAATTGGAGGCATCCATGGAGAACCTGAGAAGGGTCACCGACAAAGTCCTGAATTCCATCATTTCTTCCCTTGATCTACTGCCGTAAGTTGTATATGTAGCAACTTTAACATTCTTTGCTGGAAGTTCTCGAAGTACTACATAAGTAAGATAAACTCCGATAGTGAAGATAGGCGTTTTCTCTCATATTGTGTTTACTATTGTAAACATTTGCCTACATTTTAAATGCATTTTAAATTCATAACTATTCTCCAAGGAGGGAACAATACAAACCAGTACTTAGTTACTATCATCTGTGGAAGTCCTGTGATTCTGTTACCATCTCATTTTATGTTTGATTTTAGGAAAATGCTCAGCTTTAGTTGACTGAAACAATTGCTTTGTGTTTCTTCCTCACCTAGCCTTTTGCATGATTTTCTTTTGTCATCTGTTTTACATGTAGTTATGGATTGAGGTATATAGCCAAAGTACTGAAGAATTCGATCCATGAGAAATTTCCCGATGCAACAGAAGATGAGCTATTAAAGGTAGATTTTCAAGGGTAATCTCACCATAACTTCTCTTGGGGATATGAGCCAAAATTACCAACACACCATTTTATAAGATTTTTTTCCTTGCATGGAAATTTATAATAAGCTGCAGGTCTTCTATTTCTAATGGATGTCAAGATTATCGATTATGCTGGAGATCTTACACATTATTGAGATTCTTTATATTAGAACATTTTGGGGGCAATAGAATATGTTTCACCAAAAGTAATTTTTAAACTATATTAGTAATGTGTGATTATATTCATCCCTTTATTTAATTCCTTTTTAAGATTCAAGTCAGAAAAAAATTTGCTTTCTTGGGAAATGTCAATTAATATTTACTCTAATAAAAAACCCAAACCCTTGAATTTTCTCTCTTAAAAATAGTCTTTTCTTCTGCATCACTTCAGATTGTTGGAAACCTCCTGTACTATCGGTACATGAACCCAACTATTGTAGCTCCAGATGGCTTTGATATTATCGATATGACAGCTGGAGGTCAGATAAATTCTGACCAAAGAAGAAACTTGGGATCGGTGGCCAAGGTTCTTCAGCACGCAGCCTCTAACAAGTTGTTTGAAGGAGAAAACGAGCATCTCTCATCAACAAACAATTATTTATCAGAGACATATCAAAAGTTCAGGTGAGAGGAGTCATTACTTTTGGAGAAATGTGCAAGATCGTGGAGAAGAATAGTGTAGGTTCTGTGCCCGGATGAGGAGTTGGGGATGAGGGACAGGAACCTCAAGTGGCTCCACACGTTTCTTCTATGAGTGGGCACGGTGAGGAAAGAGAGAGGAGGTTACTTCTGTCTGGTGTTCTCCATCCCAACCCCACCCCCAGTGCCACTGTTACATTGAATCATCCCCATATGTATGATTTCTGCTGTAGGTAAGATGAGGTATTTGTTCTTGTTGGTACACTACATGCTTACGGTACTTAGAATTAAAATAGCTGATTTTTACTTTGCTAAACTTAAGAAGAAGTTTTGTTTGGTTTTGTTTTGAAGAACTTATCCAGTCAGGAAAAACATGCTTTATCTGCATCAAACAATAGTTGAAAACTGAGTGTTTGGTTTTGAAAGGTTAGGAAGATCCAGCTTTTATATTTGTTAGGGATCATGTGTGTGGATATGTTGTTCTGTTCTCAAACCTCTACTAATTATTCATGTTAAGACTGAAGTCCACTGACACTTAATGCATTTCCAAAGCATTTCAGTAATCATTCCAGTGGAACATGAAAAGAATGAGTCTAGCAGGAAGAGCCACTCACCCTGACGCTCTCTGGGGAAGCATGTCTATCAGGGCATTTATTTTTTCTCTTGTCTGCCGTTCAGTCAGTAGATCATAGAAGTATAACATAAATGTGGCCTCTTTCACTCCTCACTTGAAAAGTGATAATTTCTCATTCCTCAGTTTTCCTCTGGATTAGTGATTTATCTACTGACAAAGATAGCTTATGATTATTAATCTCTATTTGGAATTTATGGCCTCTTGTGGAAAAAAAAAAAAATCCCCCAAGTCCTCTAACTACAGGAAATTTCGATTTCTCAAGCTGCTAATTTTAGGTCTTCTCACTGACTAAAAAAGTAATATCCATTTCCCTGCAAACCCTTATCTGCTCTTACAGCCTCCCTTTACTTATTTTTTTCTAAGATTATTCCTATCAGCCATCTATGTTCCAAACTCTTCCCCATTTAAAAAGAAACAAAACCAAAAGCCACCCCTCACCTCTTAAATTCATCTTTTTTTCCTCTTCCACTTATATTGATCCTTCGTGTACCTCAGCAATCCATGAAAAATTATAGCCAAAAAAGTGCATAAGAGCAATTGTCATGTAGGAACACGCTCCTCCCCAACCCGAGCATGGCTGCCTGCCATTTAATCCCCGGCCTTAGGGTGGGAAGGTAGAGATCACTTCTGGCATATAAGCCTTGGCTACACTTAAGAGATATATGAAGAATGACTTGAGACATATGAAACATTTGCAGCTTTATAGAATGTGATACCTACTCTATCTGTGCAAATAGCCATTCCTAAGCCGTGATCACAGCACACCTGGCTTTCCCGATCTAACTATAGCTTAAAATAGCAGACTTTTTAAGAGTCTGAGTTCTAGAAGATGGGCCATTGTACACATTTATGTGTCTATCTTTAAGTCTTTCCATCAGCCAGCAACTGTTGTTTAGGTCAACAAAGAGTAGAGTAGGCTTAACTTGAATTTTTGTCAAATTGGTAACAGAAGCTCTGAAGGGTTGTTAGGTTGTTGAAAGCCAAGGAGCTTATGCCATTTAAAGTGGGAAATGTGGTTGTTTTTTAGACTTTTTTCTCTAAAAATATCAAGGAATATCAGTTGACATTTTTGTGTAAATTTCAGGGGCCATTTTTAAAATAATATATTTTTTAATGACCTGCTCATAATTTGATTATATCGAATCACTCAGAGCCATTACCACCTTCTCCATTCCTTTCCAAGGAACTGGGTCCAACATCCAGAAACTTGGACTCAACTTCCACAGTTAGGAACCAGCCTACAAGGTGCTATAACAAGTCCCCTCAAAGTTTGGGGTAAAGAACAAAGAGCTTGCCATCATACAAGATTTCCTCACTATTTATGAAGCTGTATAACTCACCTATTTGACTGTCTTAAGACTATTTTTTCTTTGTTAGGAAATATTTCAAAGAAGCATGTGATGTCCCTGAGCCAGAAGAAAAGTTTAATATGGATAAATACACAGATGTGGTGACAGTCAGCAAACCAGTCATTTATATTTCAATTGAAGAAATCATCAGCACACATTCAGTAAGTGGGGTTGGAGAAGGGTCTAAGCAATGGACTCATGTTCAGATGCCTGTTTCTTGAACATGCCTAGTCTTTCTACAGGGCTTACTATAAGCATGTACTAATACTCATATTCTTACTCCTAAGAAACCTTTGATTATCTATCCCTGACTCTTATGCATTAGCAAAACTCCTCCCCAAACAAGAAAAGTTTACTTTTTCCATGACCCATTTACAAAGTCAGATGATGCATATACAGTTTAAGCCCTAAGCAGGGGGCCTCTCTCCCTTTCAGGAATCCTCTCGGCTTTTCCTGTAATTTTCTGGGAAAATGAGAACGTTTTTTCTATTCTAATGTTTGGACGTAGAGAAAATAAACAGGCTGCCTGAGGTCAGGAAAGAGAAAATACTCGCATCCAACAATAGCCTCCTACAAAGAATCACTTCTACTGTTCTGAAAACCTCCATTTATTAGAAGCTGGCAGTTTCAGTTTGTGCTATGTTATAAAGTCTCCATTTGGTTCTCACGCAGATATCACCACCGTGAGCCATTTGCATGTATTAAGCATTTGGGGGTGGGGGGGGAAGGCAATTAGCTTGGCATTGGGACACCTTAGATGGCTTTTCAATTATTTAAAGTAAAAAGAGTGGCTAAGCAGTGAGAGAGTTTTTGTTCACTTGTTTATTTTTTAAAACTAGTTGGAACTTGTTTCTTAAAAGGTAGCCTTTTCAGGAATATGTTTAGACCTTACTACTCCAAGTTAGGCCTGGAGATAGATTTGAAATGTATCCCAGACCTTTCAAATTAAAACCTTCATTCTAACAAGATCTCAGGTGACTCAGATATACACAAAAAAGTCAAGAAGCCCTGGATTGAGGATGCACTCAACTTGGGAGGATACACACACACAACTGGGAGGAAAGGCTGACGAATGCACTCTTCTCAAAGGTCCTACCCCTTCCCCCATCGAGTGAGATATATAATAAGTGGCAACATTGGCTGCTCAAAATTTCAGTCTTTGTTAAGTTCTTCTAAGAAACTAAAGCTTGACTGCAGGTTTGAAAGAAAGATAGATCTACTTTTGATTTTCCTCTTTCAGAGTTGGAACAGGGAACCTCCTCCACATTTGCACCAAGCTCTCCACGAGTATTGTGGGTGACCTTAGACAAAGGCATGTCTGAATGACCTGCTGAAGGAATGAGTTGGTTGATTAAACAAATAATGTATACTTCTTTTCTCCGTATAGAAACACCCCAAACCACAAAGAAAACACGTCTATCAGTATATCATTTGCAAAAATAACTCTAACAAACAAGTAGACTCATTCATATTTGGGCAATAACCCATTCGTCTGTTTCTGTGGTAGATTATCCATTTCAAAGAAAATGTCCACATGTTGGCTGCACATTTGCTCAGGGCAATATCCTTATGGAGAAAAGTGCTGGGAGTTTTTTTTTAGAACGAGAGATTTTTTTCCCACAGACAACAGAGAGAAAAGGTTATTGCATTAATTTAGACTGCTACTCTTTAAGGAGAAATAGTCTGTTCCTTTTGTTAACAAAAATTGAAAACAGAATCCAGTCCTGGGAAACATAGCCTGAGTGATTTGGTATTCTTTCGTGTGTTAGGTTGGAAGCAGATGTAATAACGTGGGAGTAATATAATTGCAGAGGGAGACTATCCTGTTTACTGTCTGTCTCAAGTGAGGAGGTATCCATGCAGACACAAGCATGACAGCACAACGTGCCAAGCCCATGGCCACATGCTTGGCCCTTGTTCTCTAAGGAATATGTAGAGCCTCAAAATAAGCTCTTTAATAAGACATTTTCAGACAGTTTAATGTTCCGTAATTATCAGAATAAAGAGGAGAAGCTGGCTATCCCTTTCTAGAGACAGCAGCCAGATTAGCTGTCTTATTTCTGCAGAGGACAGGAACATAAATTTATCTATCTTGCTTATTTTATTCTTATCTCTGACTACCTTCTCCTGTCCTGTCCCCAAATTATCCTGTGTATGACCCCTTCCAGATATCATTATGTCCTTTATATCACCTCTCTTATTTGTATGTCTTTCTTTAAATGAACTATCCTTTTAAAAAAAACGTATATATCTTTGCTTTAAAACAAAATAGCTCTTAACTGTAGTGGAAAAACTAACATGCCTTACAATAAATAGAAACGTTAAAAGTAAATAAATATGATGAAAACTGAATAGTTGCTTCCTTGACCCTAAGCATCTTGAGGCCTCCTCTCTCTTTCTTAAAACCCATTTATGTGTCTCAGGGAATCTTAAGGAAAACTCAACATTGAACAGATACTCTCTCCACTAATCTTAAAGACTAAAAGAGAACGGAAAAGGAAGTAACCAAGGCAGTGTGGTACTGGCGTAAGGACAGACATACCAATCAAAGGGATGGAACTGAGAATCTAGAAATAAACTTTCAAAGTTATGGTCAATTCTTTTTCAACGAGGGGCTAAAACTGTTGATTGGGAAAATAATAGTCTTTTCAACAAATGGTGCTGGGGCAACTGGAAATCGCCATGCCGAAAATGAAGTTGGACCCTTTCCTTCAAACCTACCCAAAAATGAATTCAAAATGGATCAGAAATCTAAATGTAAGGACTAAAAGTATAAAATTCTTAGAAGAAAATGTAGTAGATCTTTGTCACCTTGGACTACACAGTGGTTTCTTAGCTGTGACCAAAGGCACAAGCAACAAAAGAAAAAAAATAGATAAATTGGACCTCATCAAAATTAAAAACTTTTGTGGTATAAACAGTGTCATCAAGAAACAGAAAATATAATCAAGGGAATGTGAGAAAATAATTGCAAATAATATATCTGATAAAAAACTCGTAACCAGAATATACAAAGAAAACTTATAACTTAACAAGACAAATATCCAATTTAAAAATGGACAACTGTATATGAAAGAACATGATCAATAGAGTGAAAAAAGCAACCTACAGAATGGAGAAAATATTTGCAAATAATATATATGATGGTGCTTTTGTTCACAAACATGGCGCCAAAGGCAGAGAAGGAAGCCCCTGCCCCTCCTAAGGCCGAAGCCAAAGCAAAGGCTTTGAAGGCAAAGACAGCAGTGCTGAAAGGGGTCCACAGCCATAAAAAAAAGAAGATATACACGTCACCCACCTTCCAACGGCCCAAGACACTGCAGCTCTGAAGGCAGCCCAAATATTCTCAGAAGAGCGCCCCCTGGAGAAACAAACTTGACCATTATGCCATCGTCAAGTCCCCCCTGATTACTGGGTCAGCCATGAAGAAGACAGAAGACAACAATACACTCATGTTCACTGTGGATGTCAAGGCCAACAAGCACCAGGTGAGATAGGCTGTGAAGAAGCTCTATGACATTGACATGGTCAAAGTCACACCCTGATCAGGCCTGATGGAGAGAATAAGGCATATGTTTGGCTGGCTCCTGACTACGATGCTTTGGATGTTGCCAATAAAATTGGGATCACCTAAACTGAGTCCAACTGGCTCATTCTAAACATAATAATTTTGCACTGTAAAAAGAGTAAATGTATATATAAGTAATTAATATCTAGAATACATATTTTAAAATCCTTACAACTCAGCAAACAAACAACAACCTGATTTTAAAAATGAACTAAGGACATGAATAAAAGTTTCTCCAAAGAAGATATACAAATGTCTAGCAAGCACATGAAAAGATGCTCAATGACTAGGAAAATCAAAAGCAAAATCACAATGATTTGGCCTTGTTATATTAACAGAAATAGCCAATAAATCTACCATTTGATTTGCCGGGGTGGGGCAGGGGGAATGGTGGGAAATAACCACAGTGAGATACCACCTCACACCCATTATGATGCCTATTATCAAAAAAATAGAAAATTAGTGTTGGCAAAGATGTGGAGAAATTGGAATCCTTTTACACTATTGGTGGGAATGTAAAATTGTACAGCTACTGTGGGAAATAGTATGGTAGTTCCTCAAAAAATTAAAAATACAATTACCATATCATCTAGCAATTCCATTTCTGGGTATATACTCAATAGAACTGAAAACAGAGTTAAAGAGATGTTTGAACACCTGAGTTCATAGCAGCATTATACAGTAGCCAAAAGGTTTCTACTCAAGTGTCTATCAACGGATGAACGAATAAACAAAATGTGGTATCTACATACAATGGAATAGTATTCAGCCTTCAACAGGAAGGAAATTCTGACACACACTACAACATGAATGAACCTTGAGGACATTATGCTAAAGTAAAATAAGTCAGTCACAAAAGGACAAATTCCGTGTGATTCCAGTTACATAAGGTACGCAATAGTCAAATTCAGAGAGAAAAAAGTAGAATGGTAGAATAGGAAGTTGTCGTTTAATGTATATAGAGTTTCAGTTTTGAAAGATGAGTTATGGAGATTGACTGTACAATGGGAATATACTTAACTACTGAACCGTACACTAAAAAAATAGTTAAGATGGTAGATTTTATGTAGATTTTACTACAATTAAAAATAGAAATGTTTAATGGACAAATGATCTAAATAGACTTTTCTCCAAGGAAACCTTGTACTGTTATACTTTGCTTTATTGCACTTCACAGATGTTGCATTTTTTACAAATTGAAAGTAAGCCCCTCCACCATCAAAAGAACACGACTCATTTGATTACAATGCTTTTTATTGGGGTGGTCTGGAACTGAACCAAAATATCTCCAAAGTATGCCTGTACAAATGGCCAATAAATACATGAAAAGATACTCTTCATCACTATTAGTCATCAGAGGATGCAAATCAAAATCCCAATGAGGGTATCAACTATACACCCACTGGGATGGCTAGAATCAAAGTCAGGTAATGACAAATGTTGGCAAGGATGTAGAATAATTGAAACCCTCATACAGTGCTAGTGAAAATGTAAAATTGTGTAGCCACTTTAGAAATCGGTTTGCCAATTCCTAAATGTTAAACATGGAATTGCTATATGGTGCAGCAATTCCACTCCAAATTGTGCACTCAGGAAAAAATGAAAACATATGTTCGTACAAAAAGTTGTACATGAATGTTCATAGCATCATAATAGCCAAAAAGTGGAAACCAATGACCATCAACAGATGAATGAATTAAGTGACATCTCCATATAATGGCATACTATTCAGAAATAAAGAAGAATTAAGTACTGATTCATGCAACAACATGGATGATGCTTGAAATCATTCTTCTCAGTGAAAGGAGCAAGAACAAAAGACCACAGATTGTATGATTACATTCAAATGAAGGTCTAGAACAGCTAAATCTACAGAGACAGAAAGTAGATAAATTGTTTTCAGGGCCTAAGGGGGAGAGGTAATGGGAAGTAACTGCTAACGAGTACAGTTTCTTTTAGAGAGATGAAAATACTCTGAAATTCATTAGTGGCAATGGTTGTACTATTCTTTGAATATACTAAAAATCATCACATTGTACATTTTACACAAGTGGATTTGGTGGCATGTTAATTATATCTAAATAAAGCTTTTGGAAAAAATAGATTGAAAGTGAAAAAGAATAATTGTGTCATCACGATTCAGAGTTTTGTGAGATAGTTACTCAAAACAATTATAAATTGTATAAAATTATATTTCTTATCAGTAGGAGTACCATACTTTGGAAACATTGTTTTAATTCTAAATGCAAACAAAAGCAGATGTGTTGTCTGTCATGGTTTTCCCCGCCGATGGTGCTTCTCCTCCACAGTTGAGAATGTTTCCTCTAAGAACCTGGCAAAACACCCCAGCAGTGTTACTCATCTTTGATCCTTTTTTGGGAATGGTGAAAGGAGGAACCTGCTGGTACATCTAGGTGTCAGGCCAAGGAACTATACAGGCATTTCCGCCATTCCTACTCACCAAAGACCTTGAGTGCCAGACAGATTAAAATAGCTAATAGAGGTGATTTTTTTTAAGTAGCTATAGTATTTGATTACTGCATAATTTTTCCCTAAAGAAATATGGAAATGCTCTTCCAGTTGGCTACCAGTATTAACCAAGAGATTTCTCACTGTTTTTTGACTCTTTCCCCCAACTTTGACTTTTTTTTATAAAGGTGGAGTGGAGCATAGGAGTTAGGAGGAAAGCTGCACCTCAGCAGATCTTGCAAAGTATTGCTGAAAGAGGGTTTATGAGCAACTTTCAAAAAGCTACAATTTCTGTATGAATAGTAGGCACTTCCATCTAAGATGAAATAAAAACTGTATCTCTCTGTGGTCTCTAATTTTAATAAATTTCAGACACATATTTAAGATTCAAACAATATCAGAAGAAAATTATGAAAAACTGGAAAGGGAACTATGTAAATATAGAAGCAGTAGTGAATTTACTTTTTATCTTTGTGTATTATTTTCTATACAAAGCTCCTGCTGGAACACAGGGAGGCAATTGCACCTGAAAAACATGACTTACTGAATGAACTGTTGGAATTGCTGGGAGAAGTACCTAATGTTGAATCTTTTCTTGGTAAGAGCTTATACTTTCTACTTACCCTCTGGCTTGTATTTAGTAGGTTGGTTGGTTGGTTGGTTTTCCTGTCCTACATCCAAATGTTTTTGGAATTTGATACCTAAGTTTATCTAAAGGATAATAAGTACACTAGCTACTTCCTACATTTAAGATTCTGTAATTTGTAGTATCCTAGATTGTAAAAACAATTTGATATTCTTGAAGGTAAATTGTAAATATATCAAAAAAGGATTTGTCAGCCTCTGTTATAAAGAAAAGAGCTAAATTTCTTGCTCTGTTCTCTAAGGATTTCAATAGTTCTTTTTTTTAGTAATTTTTTCATATTTTGAATATCTATGTCTTGTTATTTTAATGTTTAAATCAAGAATTCTAAGAGCCACTTTAAGTATATTGGAATGTGTTTTTTTTATGAAGACCATGATCTCCCGTCCAAGTACTGAGACTTTTTTTTTTTTACAACGACATTGGTTAACAAAATTGAATAAGTTTCAGCTGTACATTTTAACAGTAAGGCATATATATATATTTTTTATTTTATTTTTTACAATGTGTGACAATGTTTGTTTCGCAGGAGAAGGAGCCATTGATCCCAATGACCCTAACAAGGCAAATACACTAAGTCAGCTCTCAAAGATTGAGATTTCCCTTTCCCTGACAAGCAAGTACGACCTAGGAGACGGTGAAACTATAGACAGCCAAAGGCTCATGATAAAGTAAGTTTGGGGCTTAAAGGGCACGTCTTTAATTATTCATCTTAAATTGGGCAAATTCAAATAAGACTAAATCCCCAAATAATTCACATCTAAATATGGAAATACATTATGTTTATGCATCAAACATCTAACCAAAGGATAATAGACTTTATAATTTAAGAGGGAACTAAATATTATAATAGTTTTTAAAGCCTGTCTTTTTTTTTTGTTTTCCATGTTGTCATGTGATTCTTTTCCTTTAAGAAATGATTAACTCAGCCTGTGAAAGTCCATAGATAACTCAAGAGAAATCCCTGTTTCAGAGTGATCAAAAGACTAATGAGGAAATACCTTGAATCAAATTTAATTTGTGATATAAAATGGTAATGTAAAAGGCACATGCATAATGCTATTGTCTGATTTATTAGCCCTCCTTCCTATTAAACTAAGTCTGGATATGTTTACCAGCTTTGACTATATTTAGACCCTACTTCCTGCCCCAAAGATTTCAAATGAAACATTCACATTTTTGTTAATAGGGTATTTTTTCCATTAAGGCGTCTTGGATATTCAACACCAATTTTTTACACATAGAGTAAGAAAGAATGAGATCCATGATAACACCATAAATTAAAACACCATAAACTAAAAACACTTGCTCACCGAACAACACAGTTTTTAAGAACTTACATAAATAAATGAATGCATGTTAGCACATTAGAGCTGTTGTATATTGGGTTGAGATGGAGAATGGAAGTGGGAAATAGAGATAAAAGGGATTAAGTGTGTATATAAATAATACTTCACAGATCACTTCCAAGCTACATGCCTTGAGTTCTGAGATTATTTTCATTTGTGACAAGAGCTTTCAGTTCTGCCACTGACATGCTCCAGACAGTACTCATTTCCAGTTGATTTTTTTTTTCAGATATTCAGTCACCCATGAAAATGGCCAAAAAAAGCTCACTTGGTATGCCGTGTTAAGCTATGTAGTGTTTCCATCAGGCTTGTTTATTTTTGTCCTCAAATCATCTAAAGCTCCATTTGTTCAAGTAGCAAATATCTGAGTACCTACTTTGTGTCCACCACATGGGGCTTGATGCTAGGGAGACAGTAACGGACCTGACTTCCAGGGTCTGAAGTCTGATGGTTGAGAGCACAGCTCCACTTCAGGACAGAAGAAAATACGCAGGATTTGTACACAACCTTGGCCTCATAAATTGAGGCAGTTCTTTTAGACTGCTGATTACCAAGTCAGATTGAAATCGTGGAGCGAGAACACAGGGCAGGGCAACAGAGCAAAGAAAGAAAACTGCGCAGTCTATTGCCTGGGTTCCTCTGAGCAAGTGCCAATTATAAAGGTAACTGGAAATACAGATTGCGTGATTCCCCCATGCAAATTAAATTAGGTCAAGTATCCTATGATCTCATAAGCTTTGTCCTTGGAAATAATGGGAAGAAATGTTTTCATAATTACTTTTGTCTGTTATTTGAACATCATTTTCTAAATGTGGTCAACTCAAATGTCTGCATTAATGAATGGAAATCACAACTTGGGTAGTCTAAAATATCAAATCTGAATAGCATGTATGTTTATGCTTATTTCTGAATGTAAGTCTCCATGGTTCTGAGAATTTTTTTTTTTTTTTTTTTTTGAAATTCACATTTTAAAGGCCAAGCCATAAAAGGCAGGTGTGTTGGCCAGTGATGTCTTAGCCAGAGAAACCTGAGCTTTGTCCTACCTGCCCTGGCCCTCACATGGCTCTCTCCCAGCTTCCCACAGTGCCTTGGAAACAAATAGTTACCCCTTTAATCTCTGTACTAAGTAGAGCCAATCAGTGGTTTTGTTTTTATTTATTTATTATGGTAAAATACACATAACATAAAATTTATCATTTTAACCCTTTAAAGTGTACAATTTAGTGGCATTTCGTGCATTCAGAATGTTGTGCAACCATCACTAGTATCTAGTTCAAGAACACGTTCATCATCCCAAAAGTAAACCCCATATCCATTAAGCAGTCACTCCCTGAGACCCTTGGGGCATCTTTCCAGTCCCTGCTCCCCAGTCTTTGGTAGCCACAAATCTGCTTTCTGTCTCTGAACTTGCCCATTCTGGAAATTCCATATAAATGGAATTTTATATACAATATGTGGCCTTTTGTGTCCGGCTTCTTTTACTCAGCATAATATATTTGGTTGAATAATATTCTGTTATATGGATATACCACATTTATCATGGACATTTGGGTTGTTTCCATATTTTGACTGTTGTGAATAGTAACTGCTATGAACATTTGTGTGCAAGTTTTTATTTGACCACCTGTTTTCTTTGGAGTATATACCTAGGAGTGAATTGCTGAGTCTTATGATAATTCTATGTTTAGCTTTTTTGAGGAACTGCCAAACTTTTTTCCACAGTGGCTGAGCCATTTTATATTCTCCCACAAGGTATGAGAGTTTCAATTTTTCCACATATTCACCAGTATCCTAGTGGGTATAAAGCATAATATCTCTTTGTGGTTTTAATTTGTATTTCCCTAATGATTAATAATGTTAAACATCTTTCTATGTGCCTGTCAGCCATTTGTATATCTTCCTTATAGAAATGTCTATTCAAGTTTTTGGCCCATTTTTTTTAATTGTATTGTTCGTTTGTTTGTTTGTTTTACAGTGTTGTAAGAGTTCTTTATATATTCTGGATAGTAAACCCCTATCAGATAATCTTTACCCCATTCTATTGGTTGTCTTCGTATGCTCTTGGCAATATTCTTTTCTGCACAAAAGTTTTTTAACCTAATGAAGTCCAGTTTACATATATTTTTGGTTGTTGTTTATGCTTTTGGTGTCATAAGAATTTATTGCCAATAAACATCATAAAGATTTACTCCTATGTCTTCTAAGAGTTCTACAATTTTAGCTTTTACATTTAGGTCTATGATCCTTTTTGAGCTAATTTTTATGTATGGTGTAGGGTAAGGGTCCAATTTCATCCTCTTTTACATATAGATACTGAGTTAACTCACCATCATTTCTTAAAGAGACTGTCTTTTCTCCATTAAATGGTATAGGCAGCCTTGTCGAAAACCAATTGACCATGCAAGTATGGCTTTCTAGACTCTCTTTTCTATTCCATTGGTCTAGATGTCTATCCTTATACCAGTACCACATTGTGATAATCACTGTGGTTTTCTAGTAAATTTTGAATTGGGAAGTATGAGTCATTCAACTTTTTTCCCCCCTAGATGCTTTTGGCTTTTTGAGGTGACTTGCAATTCCATGTAAATTGTAGGATCAACTTTTCCATTGATACGAAAAAAGGCTATTGGTTTATTATCTGATAATTCACTGCTTTCATAGACTTCTGGCTTCTAGAAGACCTTCCTTTGGCCTCACTTCAAAATCCTGCTATTGGCAGAGCCCTTTACTTTCACTAATTAGCTGTAGGACTCAGAGCAAGTCGCCTAACCATCAGTTTTCATATCCAATCAAATGGAGAAGTGGGGAGAGGGAGAAGGAGAAGGAAAGGCTGTGACGAGCAGATGAATCCATGCATTAACATCTTATAAATTAGAACTACACAATTGTAAATCTCATTATACGTTATGATTCAATGTAAAATATGTGAGCCTTATGGCTTTTATTAAGCTTGTTTTTCTACGAAAGTATGTGCGTTTAAATAAAAGGCAATATTTGTGGTTTTTAATCATACTTAGCTGCCTAAGTGCTTAAGTTGTCATCTCTTAAGAATTTTTTTCCTATCACATGATTCAGTTTAGGCATCCATCATCCCAATTGCGAGATTTCCTTGCTTTTGGTCCAAACTGATATGAGAACTAACTGGCTAAGGTGATGTTTGAGGTAGAGTGATAAAAATGTATACTCATGTTATTAGAATTTTAAACAATTGGAAATATCCCTTAACTGCCACAAACACTAAATTTCTTTCAAGCTTGTAAGACAATGACAGAGGGGGAGGTTCAGGAATGCTACTGGTTCAAGTATAATAAAAGGTGCCATCTGAGTAGTCAAACCTAAGGAGCCACACTAGTTGACAAACACCATGTGGTCTCATTTACCGACAGTGGGATTCAAGCACAGCTATGATGAATACGCAGATGTATTTTTTTTCTTAATTCTTCCTCCAAGTTAAATACCTCAACATTCAGATAGGGTGCAGAGTCCTTGGTTTTATCAGCCTGTCTTACATATTGTTTGAACAGTCATGGGGCCAATACTCTAACCAGTTGATTTATACTAGTCAGACCATAACTAGAATATTGTGTTTGCATTGGGCTAGGGGAAGGGGACATGTCTTAAGGTCATCGGCAAACTGAAATGTGAGCAGGACTATGAACTCTCTTTAAATCTAATTGTGAAGAGGCTTAGGGAACTGAGGGGTTTCACTTGCAAGAAAGAAAGATGGTAGAAGATAGGATGAAGACATGGTTCTGGCATCTCTCTGCAGGTTTATGAAGGCCGATGGTGTGGAAAGAGAATCCAATTTGTTTTCCGCAACTCTAGAAAATAGAGTGTGATCTTTGTGTAACCATTGAACCTCTTAGGTCTTCGTTTCCTCATTGGTAAAATCAGAGGTTAGACTGTTCCCCTCAGGGTCCCCTTAGTGCTGAAGTCCTACGACTGATTAGGTCCAGTGAGTGGATATCACTGGAAGGCAGGCCTCAGAGTGAGCTTCCCTTTTAAGAATGGAATGTTCCAATGCTGCACTCACCAAAAGAAATTGGATATGAGCCACACAAGTAATTTTAAATTTTCAAGAAGCCACACTTTTATAAAAGAGGTGAAATTAATTATATTTTATTTAACTCAATATAGCCATAATGTTATTTCAATATGTAATTAGTGTAAAAAAACTATTAATGAGACCATTGTACATCTTTTCATACTAAGCCTTCAAAATCCAGTGTGTGTTTCATACTTATAGTACATCTCAGTTTGGACTGGCCATGGTTCAAGTGCTCAAATGCCATCTTTGGCCAGTGGCTGCCATTTTGGGCAGCACAGCTTTAGTGACCGTGTGAGTGCTTACCACATGTCAGACTCTAGCAAAAGGCTTTGCGTACATGTTTTCATTCGATCTTTGCATCAGTCCTCAGAGAGATTCCCATTATGTAAATGGGGGGGGGGGCTATAGGGATTATTTAATTTATACAGATCTGCACAACTAGTGAGCAACAGCAGCCCCAATTTGACCCTCAGCTCTGTCTGATCCCAATGTTCTTAACCACTGGGCACACCGCAGGTGCGGTGGTGACTTCCTTGTCATGAAACTGGATATGACTTATACATGGAATATCTGGGGTAGAACTTTGGTGGTGGATTCCACAGGCCTGACATAAAGCAAAATTCCAAGGAAAAAGGCTGTATGGGCAGTTTATGCTCCAAAATTCTTGAGCAAATAAACCTCTTTTGTCTCTGTCAGGGCACACTTTAGTAACCCCAGTCATTTCGGTCATCAGATAGCTTCTCTAAAGAGAGATGAGCTGGGAGTTTCTTGGAAGCATATATCATAAGTAGTTCCTAGAATATTATTTCAAATAAGAAACAGTCACTGTGTTTACATTTTTTAAATCATCCAAAGCTTTTATTTTTAACTCAGTGTTCCTGTTTAATATATTTATAATGATGATTGGAGGAAGGGGTCGCGTGGGGAGGGAACGAGACTTGGCTCTCTAAGCTGCCTTAGGAACAGTGCCATGTCTCATGTGGCTATAATTAGCTGGGTGCCCACCTTTGACTCTTGGCAGAGTGTTTATCTGTGCACTCCCAGACAGTCCATAAATCCCCAGCAGTGAAGGGTCGTGGGTCATAGGAAATGGTTGTGATCATTCTTTTCATACAGACTTGCAATAAGTAAGAAGTGAGAAAAATAATGTTTACAGATGGTTTATTGATTTATCCTTTTTTAAAAAAAAATAACATTTTTAGAATTAACTAAGGGTTTACTCTGTCATTTGGGAGCAGTTGCCCCATGCTTCCAAACTTAATAATGTTTTGTTTGCATTTGCCAATTTTCATGCTGTGTGAACATTTCCTGTTGTAGTTGAGGAAGAAATTCATCATCCAGTGATACTGTGTAATGCCTTTGAAAGAACAGAGGTTAAATGCAACAACAGAACTGCAATAAAAATGAAACATAAGACAATGAAAGACATGTTTATAACTTAAGGCAACTTCTGCTTGTTTCCTTTTTTTTTGGAAGGAAAGCTATATCCAGTAATACTGTCCCCATATTGCATAAAAGTGAGCAAACTTGACCATTTGCCTTTAGAAAGAGGTGGCTGATTACCATAAAGAACACATGGAAAAATACATAGGTTTAGCATTTTTAGAGGAGTTTTCCAGCTCCTAACTTTCTACAGAGCAGCTCTTCTGTTCTCTACCACCTGAAGACAAGGATCCGAGCCATTCTGTTAGTTTCTTCACCAGATCTGAGGTTCTTAAACACTCATCCTCCTAGCTGCTGTGTCGGCCATCAGCCAAAGCCTCCACAGCCCATGTGGGAGTTCTGCTCGGGCTGGCCTTCCAGCTGTTTCTCAGAGCAGGCAGGCTATCAGTTGGTCTGTCTCCTAAGTCTTATGATGTATTAAACAGGCTCAGAAGTTTAAATGTTATTAAAGTCAGGAAAGGGGGGATATTAGATATCATTCTTGCACCCTCTAGAGCAGCGGGCCAAATCAGCACTTGTCCCTCCTGCTCATCAAAAAGTAGCCTCAGTCTAAAAAGAAGAAAAAGCATTTAGAAAAGGAACCTTATGTGACTGAGAGTATAATCCTACTACATCATGCATATAAGACCTAGACTCTGATTATCAAGCATTCACAAATTTTTGGGAGCCTTAGTGCAGATGTGGTGAATTTCTGCAAGACTGTTTTATTTCAAGGGGTTATCTTTGAAGCTTCATTTTTGTATGTGTTTGTGCACTCATTCAGCAGAAGCGGATTTTCATACATCAGTACTACCGTCTGAAAGTCTTTCTCTTCTTTCTCTATTTTGTAAGGACCAAAAAGCTGATAATCGATGTAATCCGGAACCAGCCAGGGAGCACATTGACAGAAATCTTAGAGACACCAGCAACTACACAACAGGTAATTCATCTTTGAATGTAAAATAAGTCCCACAGTTATATTATTATATATTAACATATATAATAACCTTTATTAATCTTCATGCCAAATGTTTACTGTTATCTCAGAGAAACTGTATCTGACATGATTTAGAAGTAAGGAATTTTATCTGTTACTCTGGCCAAAGAGTTCAACTATATATAAAATCTATAGAGTATCAATGGAAATTAAATAGAAAACACAGCACCAAATTTATGCTGAATATAATTTTGTCCTATACTAGAAAGATAGTTCTGGGTCTTTCAAAGCCTCTGAATGTTCATCATAAACTTTATCAGTCAGTGGATGGGCAGATAAGTCTGTTAAGAGGTAGGTCTGGTCTACAGGATGTAGAAAAATGCCTTTCATATTTTATGTATTTCCTAACTTAAAGAAACGAAGAAGTGTCTCACATTAAAACTGTTTTCTAAATGCTTCAGGAGCGAATGTCTTGAGTCTATTGGGTCAGAGCACCATTATCGAGGTGTAAGTAAAGTTTCATAACAATGTTGCATTAAATTTTTTTATCAACATCTTTTAAATACATCATTGCTTAGTTCTGAATTAATTTCGTTGTCATTACTTTAGTATCAATAATTGCCACTTCCTAAACAAAAGTTAACAAAATTATCTAGTTAGTTACTTCTGAGCAGAGCTACACATAATATTCCTGAATCATTCTTAATTTAATTGATTGCCAAGAAATAATTTTGTCACAGTTTTTAAGTTAAAAAATATGAAATAAAACCAAGTTACCTATTGTTTGTTGATGTGTGAACATTTTTTTAAAGCAATATGGATAGAATATCCTACTAATTTTGTATGAGAATTTTAGTTCTTATTGGTATTTTGTTTTTCCCCAAATGTAATACAGTCTCTAAGAACACAGACTTCTGAGATTAAGTATAGCTCTGAATATCCTAGTTGGGTAACAATGGGCACTTAGAAATATTTCTATGCCTCAATTTCCTCAACTGTAAAATGAGAATAATAATAATAATAGTAGTAGTATTCAGTTTATGGACAGGAATAAATGAGCTAAAATATGTTAAGAGGGCAGAATAATATCCGGCACATATTAAGTTGGTTACTGCTGCTACTGTTGTTCTTTACTGCTAACCTGGTAAACCGTTCCTGTGTCTATAATGTTGACCTGTCCAACATGTGTCTGATAATATTTATGTCCTTAGACTTTATTTGTGCATCAGTTGTGTAGTATAATGAAATAGAAATAACACCAGTCTCTTTTTATTGTTGTCGTTGTTGTTTGGGTTTTGTTTGTTTGTTTGTTTTTTGTTTTGGGTTTTGTTTTTTTTTTACAAATTAGCCAGATTTATTCATTGATTTACTCATCATTTATTTGAGAACTTATTGTGTGCTAGGATACTCTTATTCCCTTTGGTTCAAAGAAACTCAAGTGTTTTAAAGATAGTAGTTTGGAAATGATTCCCTTATCAGAACAAAGGTCTTTGACTGCCTTCTTAGCTTATGAATCTCCATAAATATAGCTGATATGTAAGAGTTCAGCAGGTTCTCAAGGCCAAATTTTAATGGATAATCTAATTTTAGTTTCCTCTATGGGACTATCCAGGAATTGAAATCCTTTTATCCAAGGAATTACAAAATATCAGTTATCCATTATACTATGTCCATTACTAAGGTGATTTGTTGCCTTAGCTGTTAAGTCACTATTAGAATTTTGTCCAAATTAGGCCTGTCATCACTGCTATGTTTCTCAAAAATATGAATTCCTTCTCAAAGACCTATTTCAAAACCCATGAAGAATGCATTCTGGTCTTTGAACTTTGGATTGAGGACTTCTTTCATTTTGACATTAACTCACCTTGTGAGATGGGAGATCAGGGAAAGAGCAACATCTTGATATTCCCTTTTCAGGAAACAGATCATGCCACAGATATGGTGAGCCGTGCAATTAAAGATTCCAAGACTCCAGAAGAAATGCAACAAATGGTTGAAGATGCACAGCTTCCCATTGAGCAGAAGAAGAGGAAAATCCAGAGGAATCTTCGGACATTGGAACAGATGGGACTCGTGTCATCCAAAAATAAATACCAAGACATTCTCAATGAAATTGCCAAGGTTTTTGGAAATAGTATTCTTTCTTCACTTAGCAGATGTTTGCTAATCATTGGTCACATGCCAGGCGATCAGTGAGGTGACAAGAGAGATTCGTGGTTGTATACACAATGGTCGATATGACAAGATTTTTAATTTTCAAAGCAGTTGATGACTTTTACTAGAGAATAATCACAACTCCCCTACATCATTAGGAAAGTTGACACACACTAGAAAAAAAATGATCAGGAAATGTAATAGACAGGTTTTGCCTATACCTTTAAGCAATACCTACTGGTTTTAAAAATGACACTTTCAGAAGAGTTCTTTCTTAAGTTAACCGTTAGTGTTTTGCCCATTTGTCCTTAGGACCTGACACTGAGATGGTGACTCTATGTCACTCAGAATTTGCCTCTAAGTAGTTTAGCCTAAATGCTATTCTGACTTAAAAGGTTAGTTTCTGTTTTCTCGTCCCATATTTTTACAGTTGAGAAACTTCCTGAGAAAAGGATCTCAAATTAGTGCAAGGAAACATCACAGGAACTGGCTGAGATCTGTTTGCCAAGGATAAGGAAATTTGGTTTCAAAGGATATTTGGGTTCAAAGGACATTTTGTTTTTTTGTTTTTTTTTTAATCCAAACACACCAATGAAAATCGACCTGGAGGTTAAGGGCAGTTGAGTGATCAGAAAAAAATTTTAACTTTTTACCTTCTGCGAGGGAAATGCACTCAGCTTCATGCATCTATGGAAAGTCATGGTCAGTTCTGGCATTAGGCTTATTCCACCTAGCCTGAGTGACACATTTTTTGCTATAGCTCTGGGGTGGAAAATATTTCTCTTTGGCACTATGTAATAGAGAAGTCAATGCTTTTGACTTAAAAAAGAAAAAAGGTATCATGAGGGCATTCACCAAAAGATTCTATTTAGTGAATTTTTACTTAACAAGGGTATGTTTGTCTGTCTGTATTTGAATTCCATGGGGGATGTTACTAATTTGTCCACAACGGAAAAATAATATTAAACAGGCACCATTTTCTTAAATGAAACATTTTCATAATTTACCAACTAGAATTACAAAAATAAATATCTTTAAGTTTTAAATGTAGCATAGTTTTGTAAGCTGTAAGCAGCTTTAATAACTATGTTCTAGGAACTCTATTTAAATCCAAGTATTAGTTATATAGTTACAACGTTCATTGTTTTCAGTCAGTCTTAAGAGTTCGTTTGTTGGTTTTGCAAACCTTGAGAGTTTCCGGATTTAAAAATGTGTTGATTTTTACTTATTTCTAAAATGAATGCAATGATTAAATGTAAACCTTCTCAGCGTATTCTTCAAAGTGGCATGTTCAAAGAATGCTGAAGAAATTTCTTGTCTCCTCAGGTCTTCCTTGTGCCCCTTTTAAAACACTATTTTTTCCTTAAATTAATTGTATGGTTATTCTAAAATCGTTTGTTTGCTTTTCTATCAAGAAAAAAAATAAACCTTAGCAACTCTTTTGAAGCAGTATATAGACACTTGCTAGTTACGAAGTGAAAAGGGAATGGTGAGAGGGATTAAAATGTGACTAAGATAAACTACAAGGTAACAGTCATAGATAGTAATTTAATACTTGATGGTCGTCTTGCCCCAAATTGGCAAGATTGTAAAGCAAACTTCTGCTTAAATCTCATATCCATAGCCTTTACTTGTCGTTTTAGGATATTCGAAATCAAAGAGTCTATCGTAAGCTTCGAAAAGCTGAGTTGGCAAAACTTCAGCAGACCTTGAAAGCACTTAACGAGAAGGCAACATTCTATGAAGAGCAAATTAATTATTATGACACCTACATAAAGACTTGTTTAGACAACTTAAAAAGAAAGTAAGTTAAAATCACATATTCAATTCATTTGTGATGTCATGATTTATATGGAGTGTCAATTCTTTTACAATCCTGAGTTGTTGGATAGGATTTAGAAGCAAACTTTTTACTTTATTTTATAGCCAAAAACTAGAATCTTAGTTTTAGAATTTACCACTGTGACCTAAGAAGTCAGGAGTGAAGTTAGAAACTTTTTAATTCCCCATCAGCATAATTTCACACTTGAAATTAAAGTAGCTTACTCTGTTGTATTTTAAGCAAGTAGCTTTAACACTTGAGGAAATACTTCCATTATTCCTTTTGTCTTTTTCAGTGAAAGGTGTCTTTTAAGCACTATTAAAGAAAAATTACTCTTGTTTTTGGAATGTTTACAATAAAGAGTATTTTATGTTCTTGATAATGTCTGATAATTCCAGATGTTTACTAATTGCACAGTGCAGTTTAATGACTTTAAATTGCTTAGTGGTTTTAAAAAATCGTTACCAACATAACGACAAAATTTGGCAGTTCTCTGTTATCCATTAGCATACATATTATAGATTGTTAATATATGATAAAACCACTGTTAATGAGTATGATTTGCTCATAATTATTCTTATCACTAGACTAAGGTCAATACTAATAAAGTTTTAATTGTCCATTTAAATATGTAATATATTTTTTTGTAATCACTGTAGTCAAATCGACAGTAGGAAATGGTGCTGTATGGAAAAATCAATTGCATTAATCTTACAAGATTTGATGAAGTGAAATAACCAAATTTAAGCCTCATTTGTTTGAACCACACTCATTCTGAATTTCAGTTCATTTGCTTTGCTCTGTAAATTACCTGTACTCTATTCCTGGGAGGAAAACTTTGGTCAAGCTGACATTCTCTAGAAATAAAGTTGTTAAGGGTTTTCTTTACATATTTACTGCAACTACTCAAAGGCATTTTACAGGCCTTGCAGTCAAATGAACTGGATTTGAGTTCTGATTCTCTGTCACATTGTGTGATCTTGAACCAGTCCAGTGAACTAACTTCTCTGCAACCTTCTCTATTCTCATCTTCAAGGTGAGATTAGGAGTACCAGACTCGCAAGTACTGTATGAGAGCCAAATGAAATAACATATAAGGAAGGAATTTCATTTATTTCAAAGCACTATGGAAATGTTAATTTTGTAAATGTGAGGCAATATTTATAAAGCACTTAGAACAGTGCAGGCTACATTGTATTCGTTAAATAAATTAAAGCAGTCCTAGTGGCACCTTTACTTAGCAGTGTGCAGCTTATGTTATTGCTCTAAAGTTGGCTTGCAAAATGACTTAATAAAGCCACTTAGTTCAATATGCCTGAAAAAATAGAGTACTAGTTTTATGGGGGGGGGGGAATCTGTAATTCACACTTTAGTCACTTTGAAAATAGCGTTCCCTTAAGCAGTTCATAGTGAGGTTTTACTGCATGGGGAAAATTGACATCTACTGCCACAAGATAGAAAGTTGCACGTCCGATGCTGTGGGGGCCAGGCCTGAGCAGTGGGATGCACCCCGGACCTGGTTATCGCACTACCAGAACCATCCGATTTGCCATCGTGACGACAGACGGTTTCTTCTTATTTTGCTAGGAATTCTCGGAGATCGATTAAAGTAGATGGAAAAGGAGAACCCAAAGGGATGAGGAGAGCGAAGCCAGTGAAGTACTCGGCAGCAAAGCTGCATGAGAAGGGTGTCCTGCTGGGAATAGACGATCTGCAGACAAACCAGTGAGTGGGACCTGGAATCTGCACAGAACTCAAACACCCTCTAGTCACCCCCATTAAATTTGACTCACATTTCTTTGGTTTCCTGCGGCCTTTGAAGAGATTTATTTGGTCTATCAAGGCTTTCTCCTGATTACAGATGACAGGGGGAAAAGACATGTATTGTCATCTCTAATCTTCTTCCCATCAGGCCTTGAGCATCTAGTGTCGTGGTTTGTACGAAGTGCTGATCGAGTGGTTATGTTTCCCACGGTTTGTCCAGTGCGTCTGGATTTGCCAGCCTCCCTCTTCCCTTCAGAAGAGCTGAGTCATACAGTGAGAATAAAGGCCTTCTTTCGGTTTTTTAATCAATGAGATTATTTACAATTGAAAAATAGTGCCTTTCTAATTTTAAAGCCACGACTGCGTGCCCACGCCGGGTCAGAGCCCCCCCGGCAGTGTGCTGTCTGTGTGCACTTGAGCCCCACTCCAGGCGCCACTAGGTTCTTCATTTTTAAAGGTCCCATGAGCCCCGTACCCCATCACTCCCTTGTCCTTTGTCTGGGGGAAGCCAACCCCACTCCTCCTTCCTAACTCCTGCCTTCCCTCAAGGCTTGGCTTCTATTTCATTTATGCTAGCAAACATTCTCCTTACTACACCAACTCAGAGAAAATGCTTCTTCATCTTGGAAGGTTCTAAAATACTCAACTGGCCTGTCAGTGGTATAAGTCAATAATTCTCATATTCTGTGAATCTCATATATTTCCAACTATATTGTATGCTCTTTAAGAGCAAGAGCCATATTTTACACTTTTTTTTTTTTTTTAAATCACCTACTTCAGTGCTCTATGAGCTATAGATCTCAACAAGAGCCATCAAACCTAGTTTGAGTGTTGGGGAAGGGATGGGAGGTTTGGGATGACTTCCTTAGTTTTTCCCAGCAGACCATTCACTAAGAACAGTAACTTCGGATTTCATTAATTTGCTTCAGCTTTAACCATACACTTGCAGATCCATATGTGTTCCTTTCTTCACTAGGTTTAAAAATATTCTGTTTGATATCACATCAACTGAAGACGTGGGCATCTTTGATGTCAAATCAAAGTTTCTGGGTGTTGAGATGGAAAAGGTGCAGCTCAATATTCAGGTAAGCTGGGATTTCTACAAACTGGCGGCGAGTTTTATAGTGTGGGTCATTTGTGGTTCCCCTGGCTTACACTCTTCACGACAACAATGAAGTCCAACAAAGGTGACTAAGATAAGCTTTATTTGCCAACATTAGCAAGATTAGTTTTTAAAAGCTATGATTTTTCAAATTATTGGAACTTAAAATGCTTTTAGATGGCAAAAGCATAGCAGTTAGTTTTTCTAGGTCATGTTTCCATTATGAAACTGAGAGTGAATAATATGAAAGATTCAGAGCTATTAAGTAGAGGCTGGAAAGTTTCCTTTATTAGGAACTCGCATTTCTTTCTAAGAGTCTATATGCGTAGGATTGGAACTTTCCTGATTTCATTGTGTCTTTCTCTTCTCTAGAATTGTTTTTACAACAGTTTTTTGAATCTAATTGTTAAATATTTGGGATCGTATGAATGAAAGACATTGTGTAAAACAGATGGTCTGTAAATAGAAAAATGGTGTTTGCAGTCTGAATTATTACTATTTTCTCATAAGAACCATATCTAAGCCAAAGATACTTGAACAAAAACTAAGAAATGCTCTTTGTGTCCTAAAAAAATGGAGCGTATAATCAAATGTTTAAGTTCATCCACTCCCAATCCTACTTCTTAATCCTTAGCACAGATTCAATTCACAGAAGTAACTGGGCTCTTCTTTTTCATGTAAGAGTTTTTAAATGGAAGTGACGGTTATTTACGTAGGCCCCAAACTACTTGTTAAAGGGTTTCCAAGCATTCTGCATGTATCTACAGGAATCATCTTGATAAGCCACTGGGAGTGATGTAAGTTCCAGCCTTACTGCCTGCTCAGCCCATCGCCGACAACCCTATAGTTACCTCCCCTTCCCTTCCTTTTCTATCTAGTAGTCCTTATAGCTTAAAAAGAAAAATGGGAACTAAATGGGCGTGATAAGGACATTGAGATCATGGAGTAAATTAGAATACAGAGAGAAAATTAATGATACCATTATGAAAAGTATACTTAAGTGAACTGTATTGTTTTCTAACTTTAATGTATCTATCTAACAATTTAACTGGAAGTCTTGAGTTACTTTGTGTAACAGATAAATATGGGAAGAGAAAGTTGTTCTGTGGTGATGGTCCTTGGTTAGTGATTTTTCTCTAAAGGTGGCAGACATATCAGGTGATTTCCAGTAAGGAAATGACCCAAAACCAATCAATATCAACTGGACAGATGAATCCCAAGTGACTGGGAGACACCTGTTTAGAAAAACCTCAGGAATTCCATGCAGCTTCCTTTGAACACTGGTACAAAGACCAAGCTTCACTTGCTCCTTTGTTAAGAGTTCAATGTGCAGTAGGATTAGCTAGTCACACCATTCATGTATACACATAATTGATTGTGAAATGTTGCTCCATAGCTGAGTGCAGGTGGCTAATAAGCCCTAAATTTTTAAAGTCATTGCCAGCTACAGGATTTGCAAGACTCACTGCAAAATGAAAATGCAGAGGCCCTTATTCAAAATTACTGAGAATTTCAAGACGATGACAGCAGAACATTAAACTAAGAGCAGGACCCTTCTTATCATGAGACCTTGCACAATTTGAATGCCCAAGGGGCTGGTCCTGCATGTAATAGCTGTCACACATAAAGTCAGACTTCTATTTATACATATGACTTTCAGACAATTATATTATCAAGTAAATTACCAAAGAGAAACATGATAAACAGGTCTGCAGTGTGAGTCAAAGACTGGAAACAGGACAGAAGTATCCAAGAGATCTAAGGGAGATAGATTCCTTCTAATATTATGTGTCTAGGTTTTCTTCAGCCCACTCTTCCCTTAATTCCTAAAGATTATATCTATATTATGTTATATTATATTATATTATATTATATTATATTATATTATATTATATTATATTATATTATATTATTATATTGCTATAGACCATATACATAACTGGAAGGTGTGACTTATCTTCACATGAAGATGTTCTGCTGATACAGATAATAGCCCATGTTTATACAGAGTTGGTGTTCTCCCTTACCCATTTGAGAAATGGAGATTTGGAGAGCCCGTTATGGAAGAGGCAGCTGGAGTCCAAGCTCTTCATCGCTCTGCTCCACTGCCTGCCTCACAGGGTTCCAGTTGATCCTGACAAGACAAGTGTGGCTGACAAAAGTGTTTGCAGATACCTTGATTTCATGCCCAGTAATACCCCTGTCAGGCTATCAGTGTTCTCAGTTTACATACAAGGAAACAGAACTTTAGAGAGGTTATGTGATATTACAAGATCGTATGTCAGCAAATGGTGGAGCTAAGGCTAAAATCTTCCAACTTCAATTGTGATCACATTTTCTCTGCTCCCCACCTTCAGGGCCCAGCTAATTCCTCTGCATACACCATTCCTTTTCAACTTAACTATATCGGTTTCTTTTATAAGAGACTTGGATAAACAGATATTGCCTTTCCCAAAGGAAAGGTAATTCTCCACTACGTTTTAATAGGTAAAATCTTTCTTGAGAAAGAACTTCAATTCCCTATGAAATTTCTGTCCCAGAAACATATCTAAATAATGTAGGAGTTAATTGAGTACAGTTGGAGGTAATTAAGGGAGTAGAGTAGAAAGCTGGCAAGAGCCAAGTTCTCTCAAAGATGATTCCAACTTCTGCAGATAGCCTTAGCCTTGCTTAATATAGACACGAGGCATTATCATTGAGAACCAAGAAGTTTTCAGAGCTAGAAACAAGAGCACAAGACTTAGGTATTAGGCTAGGGCTGTTCAAGAATGATATCTTCTATTTGGGAAAGGCCTCCTGTCCTGTGTTTATTGTGAAATGTTACTGCTTAGTCTCATGTATATAGCTAGTGTGACCCAGTTATGAATTTTAGCAGGAGAGTTTTTTTTTTTATTATATGGTAGCAATGAAACAATGGTAAACTGTCTTGGAAATGAGGCTTGTTCTCAGTACAGGAACAGAAGTAGTCTAGATCGGGAGGAGTTGCTTTGTTCAGTGTTTCTCCAAATTTTGATCACACAACTTCATCAGTAAATAGCATGGTCACTTTTTTTTATTTGTACATATTTATTTGTAAAGTGTACATGTTCCTACCACTATACTCAAAACGTGCTTTATAAAATGCATATTAAATTTAAATTTTACATATATTTTATATATACAAAGTATGAGAAAAAAATCAAAATAGTTATAATCTCCTTTTCACTCCCCAGTGAATCATCTTACTGGCTTCACTTTAGAAAACACTGCGCATCTAAAGGATATGCCTCATCTTGCCAGAACATTTGTTTTGAATTAACTTAATCATAATGGTTTTCTTTCATATTGTCTTTATCAAGTCTAAAAATCTATTTTCTTTCATCTAGATAAGTGATTCTGAAAATATGCCACCCAGACCAGCAATATGATCATCACTAGGGAACTTGTTAAAATGCAGATTCTTGACCCCCACCCCAAAACTACAAAATCAGAAAATCCCGGGGGTGGGGCCCAGCCATCTGTGTTTTAGGTAGCCTGTGTTTTTAACCAGGTGATTCTGATAACACATTAAAGTGTAAGAACCCCCACGTAGGTCATTAGATCACTTAATCTTATTTTTGTGAACAAATTCTTCTGGAATGTTTTTCAAATGTGCTAAATGTTAAATTTGAGGTTTAATAATGTTCCTTACAATTGCAGGATTTACTGGAGATGCAATATGAGGGAGTAGCTGTAATGAAAATGTTCGATAAGGTTAAAGTGAATGTAAACCTTCTCATCTACCTGCTGAACAAGAAATTCTATGGAAAGTGAAGTGCCTGCAGAAATTTCATGGATTCTGCATCACCTGGATTGGGAAATGAATCTGTTTAGTATTTTTGTTTTTAAACATGATTGAAATCACTGCTTATAAACGTGTGATTGATTTTTTTAAAAAAAGACCAAAACTATTCTGAGGAATGTACCCATTGTGCCTTTTTGATAATTTGATACTACAGTAGAATGATACACAAAATGAATTAATGTAAACACTTTTACATTATACTGTGGAATAGGTACTCTGATTTAAAATTTTGAATATTTTGTGATTTGTTTTAAAGTAAGGAGAGAATAAGTGTAGCTGACCAGGGACAAATGTGTAAACTATTTTCCTATGAAAAAATATTTTAAATTTCCCATTCGAATAATGGAATTCTTCATAGATTTTTTTTTTTAATCTGTGGAGAAATGGAAACCTAATTATTTGTAATGACTTGTTTAGACAGATACTTAGTTCTGAGCCCTGTCTTCTGTGAGTTATCAATTTTAAAGAAAACTTTTGTGCAATTTAAAATGAAGTTTTTATAAGTAATTGAAGGTGACAATACAATAACACTTTCTGTATAAAATATATATTTTATGTGATTTATTCCTACTAAACGAAGTGCACTACTGCCTCATGGTAAAGACTCTTGTACCCAGAGCCTTTAAGCGACTAAAGAACAAGGTGGATAGCAATCTTAGCCCCCACCCCCACCTCCGCCCCTCACAATTTATTTGAATACTTCAATTGTGCCTCTCAAGTTTTTGTAATGCAATAAAATCAGTATCTAGATGGTTTTTAAATGTATTCTTTGAAAATTGTTTCCTGTAAAATAAATGTTACCAAATTACCTTAAATTGGCTTTTTAGTTGTTTTAATAAATGCAAATCATTTAGTGAAAAAGTTTCTTGGTGGGACTTATCAAAAAGCAATAATACACCAATAGTTGTACACACTAGATAGCGTACAGAGTAAGCTGCTGTGACCCAGAGGGCCAAAATCCTGTGGCTGACATGAGATAGAAGTTTGTTTTGTTTCAAATTCAGTAGTTCCAAGGTATATGAGCAGGCCCACAAGTTTATCCAAGGATCCAGGCTGGCCTGTTCTTGTCATTGACTCCCCGCCAGCAGGAAGCAGGAAAAGGAGCCCGGGGCAAGTGTTTTAAGTTACACATGTCACTTCTCCTTTCATACCATTGACCGAAACTTAGTCATGTGGTCCCAGCAAGCTAGGTTCCTAACTAGGCAGTCATGTCCCCAGTTAAAACTCAGGGTAGAGAAGGAGATGGTCCTGTTATTTAAAAAGAGTGATTCCCAGGGACAGTGTAGCAGTCTTCACCACAACAGATTCTCAGGCTGGAACCCACTGACACTTTGTATTCTGTTCATTCATTCAACAGAGATTTATTTTCCACAGAGATTACCATTTATTGAGAAAGTAGGTTAGCCTATATACATTTGGCGCAAATGAACTTTCAGTGTATGACCAATAGAATTTGGAAAATTCAAATTTTAAGAAGTAGCATCTGCTACATTAGTGATAGTTTCGGGCTACATGTATTTTTGACAAAAAAGTAAATACCTCAAAATAATTCTCATTGTCTCAACAGTTTGTAGGTGGGTTTTTAAAATCACATTAAACTTAATACAGACTTCTGTAAAAGGAATCAAACGTACAGTTAAGTTTCACCTTGAGAATAAACTTCCCTTTCTTCGACAGCTAGTATTCGGTGAGGAACAGGAGCCAGGGGCAGTAAGAAGTAGGTTCAGCTTCCTTTCTTCATGAGTCAGAAAAAACTTTTAGTGGAAATGTATAGGAACCAAAATTGGGGAAAGATGTATGGAGGCAAAAGCTCACCTTTCATAGCATCTCTTCACTTATTCCAACAGTGAGTGAAATGCTTGAGTGATAAAAATCATGTTGTCATGCTAACAGCCTCAAGGAAAGCTGTGAATGTTTTCTCTCTGTTGCCCCACAAGATAAGGTTATTGTTGAAGATAATACCAACAGTTACCTGTTTGAGATCTTCAAGCGACATGAAGGAATGGGTGACCCAGAGAAGAAAGTATGCAATGAAGAAGTAGAGCACCAAGAAGCCAGTGGAGATATGGTGTACAGACTGTTGCCAGGAGAATGGAACCATTTACGAGACAGAGGACAGTCTCCTGACCAGTGAGGGGAGGGGGGGAATTGTCCCTCTACCCTTCTGAGTTCTTGCCTGAGACACTGTGTAATAAAAGACAAATTAATAGGAGAAAACAAGTTTATTAACATATATGCCTCATGTATACATGGGAGATACCTAGGAAAACTGAATAAAACTGCCCAAGCCACCATCTTAAACACTATCTTCAGCTAAAGACCAAAAAAAAAAAGTGTTAGGGGTGAGGAAGTGAAAGGAGTAATTCATGGAAAGGTAAGAAGAGGAAACAACAGTGGCCCTGCCATGCTGATAAGTCTCTCAGGTGAGTTATCTGATGATAACTCACTTCCTGAGAGAAGCCCCCTTTCTAATGTAAATTTCCCTTACAAAAAGGTAACTTCTGTGTTTTCAGAGCTTCTCCTGTGTCTGCAGTTTCTCAAAATAATCGGTTCAAAATAAGACTTTTCCAAAGAGGCCTATTTTGAGGTAGCACATTCTGCCCTTCACCAGCTTTCTCCCCAGGGCTCATAGCTTTTCTTAGGAAGAAGAAAAGGGTTTTGTTTTTGTTTTTGTTTTTGTTTTTGCTTATAAAACACTTAACAAATGAAGCAACTTGATTTTTACATAGTTTACTCCTGTATTTTGACGTACGTTTGATCATGTTTCCAATGTTGGGAAAATGGTCGTTGGCCTAGAAGGTTGAGATGATCAAAGCTCCCTTAAACTCCACTTTTTAGCACTTGGATTATAAAAAGGCATATGGACGTAGGGAGCACTCTACTGTGGAGGAGGAAAATAATTTTCCTTCAGGGATTCCCTACGAATTTGGCACCTTAGGACAAATTGAACAGTTGAAACTTATGTGCCAGGCTAAGCTAAGGAGAAGAAGGCTGTCGACTGGGACTTCAAAGGGAAAGGCAATTCACAGGTAAATGAGGAAGAGCAAACACTGGGTAAACAAATTCTTGCTGGGTCACCCAGAAACAGTGGTATACAGAGGGGAGTCTATCAAACAGACGTTTCTAGGTTTCTCCCAGTCTGTCATGCTTAGTTTATGTTATGCTAATGTGATGACTCCTCCTTCAATCAGGTTTTTGTCTCAATTACTTTAAACAGATAAGAAGGAAGGTCAAAGTTTACTTCTTAGTCTTTTGTTTCTTAAATAATCAACTTAAAATAATATCTCAAAAAGGCATATTTTGAGGTAGCAAACTCTGCTTACCCTCACTACTCTCAAATGATATGTTCTAATGATCACCAAGAGAAGGAAACCCTGAGCATATTTCAATATTCTGGAAGTTTATGGTGAAGAGACCAAATCAGTGTGATCATTGTCTGGCATAACACATCTCCCTTATGTCATTGAAAGAGCAGAACCATAGTGTGTGTATTGCTGTAAAGACCAAATATTGAAAGAACAAGACCATAATGTGTGTGTGGTTGAGTACTAATTAGAGGTACTCTTCATGATGTAAGTTTTACATTGTGGGCTGTGGTTAAGTAGGGATTTGTGGAACTCCTCAAACATTCCGAGACAAACCACAGAGCTCTGAAGGGTGAAAGTTGCCTATATTTTGAGAGATTCTGGTGAGCATTGAATGGTCATACTGCTGATCGGCTTTTTCAAACATCTATTGCTTGTTACTGAAACCAGGACTTAGTAACAGATTAAGTTAGAGCCCCGTTAAATTGACTCTAAGCTCCAGAGGACAGAAACTGTTTCAGTCACTGCTGGGAGTTTAGAGCCTTGGCAGTGCCTTCCTTGTACATGGCAGAGAGGTGAAGTCCCAGAGGCAGGTGCTACAGTGGGTTGAGAAGGAGACAAAACCCCACCACCTCACTGCCTCTCAGGACTCCTGGTATTGCTTTAGGTTGACCCTGGAATGAATGATGTAGTTACTGATTATCTCAGTCTAACAATGCATATGCTCACTACTTGATCTGTAAATAAAATAGCCCATACAGATTTTCTAGGTTGCCTCAATGTTGTTTTTCTTAGAGTATAAAATCTTGGCTAAAACACATTGGAAGGTATGATGGTTAATTTTATGTGTCAACTTGAGCAAGTTCAGGGATGCTCAGATAGGCGGTGAAACATTATTGTTGGGTGTCTGTGAGGATGTTTTCGGAATAGCTTCACAGTTGACTCTATAGACCGAGTAGAGAAGATTACCATTACCATTGCGGGCTGGCATCATCCAATCTATTGAAAGCCCAAACAGAATAAAAACGTCCATGAAGGGCCAATTTTCTCTCCTTGGGCTGGGACATCCATCTTCTGCCCTTGGACATCACATCAGAGCTTCAGGTACTTAGACCTTTGGATTCTGGGAGTTACACAACCAGCTCCCCTGATTTTTAGGCATTTGAACTCATACTGAATTATAACCTAGCTTTCCCAGTTCTCCAGCTTGTAGATGGCAGATTGTGGGCCAACTCCTATAAACACATGAGCCAATTATAATAAATCTCATGACATTGAAAAGAAATAATAAAAACAAAAGGATAGGCATTGAAAAATCATTTTTCAACCTCTGGCCAGATTAATCAAGAAAAAAAAAGAAAGAATATGCTATCAAGATGTAAAAATGGGGACTAACCTACAGATAAAATAGTTTTAGAAGAATAAAATATTGGTATATAACACAAGGAAATACTATAAAGGGTTTTAAAAGAATCTGATACACATATATCAAACAGGTAAATCTAGAAAAATGCAAACTGCAGAAATATTCCTAGAGTATTTACTCTTTGTGTAAATATTTAAAACATCAACAAAGCAATACTATTTTTTTTTTTTTTTGAAATACAAGTGTACTAAAAGTATAAAAACTTGGAGAGAAAGTTACTTTCCTGGGCAAGAAAAAGAATGTAATCAGAAAAGGGTACAAAAAAGCTTTACTGGTATAAGATGTATATGTTATATTTACATATATATGTTAATGCTGCGTTGTAGGTCCATGCATATGATATTAGGCTCTGTACTTTTCTATGCTTAAAATCTTGCGTAATTTAGAGAAATTCACATAAACTATATGAAATTCTGTTCAGTTCTTTTTACCTCTCAAAGCAGTAGTTTTCAAAGTATGTCCCTTGTACACACCACCAAAACTCACTCCCCTCCCCAAGCTTCGGCATCACCTGGGAACTTGAAAAATGCAAAATTTCAGACTACCCCCTACACACCTATTGAATTAGAAACTCTGGAGTTGGGGGACAACATCGTGGTTTAACGAGTCTTCCAGATGATTTTGATCCATGCTTAAGTTTGAGAACTATTTTCTTAGAATAATGTGTCTCTAAACTTTGGTCTGGCATCAGAAATCACATAGGTGATGGGAGATGGAGGGGGATGGTATCCTTATCAAAAATGTAGACTCTGATTTCATAGGTCTGGGATGGGCTCCAGGAATCTGCACTTGGGTGTGATTGAAGTTAAAGGCACTGTTTCTGAAGGTAGGTTTAACTTTTGGTGGCCACTCAATTAGTAAACCACAATCTTTAGAAAACACTAAAGTGAGGAAGAAATACCTCATTTTGTACCATTCTCCCTCCTTGCTCATGGTATTTCAGCGCCATTCTAAAAGATACTTTAATCTAGTTAATATCCACAAAGAACATAAGCATTTCTTGGTTTCAGCAGCCCGTTTGTCACTAGAAGTACATTCTGTTGTGATAACTAAGCAAAAAGAAAATCTTGTTAAATTTCATAGGTTCATAAAATGGTTAAAAATGGTTGAAGCAGATAAAATTATAGTTTTGTAAAATAGTTAAAAATGGTTGAAACAGATAAAATTATCAAGTGTTATGGACAGAGTATTATTCTATTCTTATTTTAAGGATATACATACTTATATATTCGAATGATGGACAGAAAGTTAACACTGGTCATCATGGAGATGTATGTGGTTCTTAGAAAGGAAGGTAGAGATACTTTGACTTTTCAGTTTATATCCTTGAGTTAGAAATTTTTCTGCCACGTGTATTGATTACTTTTATATTTTACACCGTATTTCATTGATTCTGAGATGCCTTTTTGATGTTTAAACAATCCTGAAATTGAAATATTTCTTACAACCAATAGTATGTCACAGCTTAATTGGCAGCATTTTTTCTTGTGGTACATAAAAGGATGAATCTTAAAATCGATGGCACCTTAATAGTGTACATTAATAGGGAGTGGAGAAATGTATCATTTTAATGGTTCACATCTACTCTTGGATATATTTTCCTCAGAGAATTGAATAAGCAAGCTTTTGAAACAGCGTTATATAATTAGGTTATTCAGTAACTTTTTGAGCTACTTCTATATACAAGGCGCTATGCTCTGAGGATGATGGGAGAGGATATAGAAGAATTTTTGCTGTGTCTTCTTCACTGGTTTAAGTGCCACAGCGCTCGTTGGGGAATGACACTGTCAACAAGAAATTTCTTTGATAAAAAGCTTAGAAACCTAACCAGTGATTCTCAACTGCAGTTTATCAGCCACAGCGTGTAGAGCACGCCCGCACATCTGAAAGAAGGGCTGCGGCTGAACTTTCCTGGAATTGGCCTGTTAGACTCACTTCCCGTTGCGGCCCAAAGGATGTGCTCGCCAGATACGCTAAGCAAAAGAAGCAGCTTGCTCCTCGCCGACCGGCCTCGCCCGCGACGCCCTCCAAAGGCCCTTAGTGAGCTGCGCAAGGGTCCATTCCCTGTGACCTAAATGTGGCCCAGTTCTATTAAACACATGATATATGGTCCAAGAAAAATGTGAGCGCCCCTTAACCAGAGCACTTTGCCCTCTGGGCATCCGTCTCGCAGGCGGCGCCGAGTACCGCCTGGGCACAGGGGGTGCCAGCCGCCTCCTCCTGGTAAAGGCTGCAGCTCCGCGGAGAGCTACGATTCAAGGACAGGTAGTTACAGCTGGGCGAGCGGGAGGATGGAGAGGCAGCTCTCGGGAACAGGGCGATTGATTCCTATAGCAGTCACGGTATCGTGAAATAAGTGTCTCACAGACGAAACGTCTAACTTCGCGAAATAAAGGGAAACAAATAAGAAATGTCAAGAATTCTGCCCAAACGTAGGCCCCGTCTCATTAGGAAGCAACCTTGTCACATAATATAAACTTTTAAATCCACTCTCCCTAAATTACAAACACGTGAGGCATTTTCAAACTTTCGGCTAAATTCCAAACTTCCAAATGGGCCGCAGCGCTCGGCCTGCGGTCCGGTGCTTTGCATGGAGACAGGGAGGTCCCGGCCGGACCGCGGGGACGGGCGCCCTGGGGCGCATCCCGGATCGGAGGACCACTGCACAAATCTTGGCTCCTCCGGAGGTTAATGAGAGGTGAAGGGGGCAGCCGCCCAGGCCCGCCGCCCGGTTGCAAGGCTTCCGCCAGACTGAGTCATTGATAATTAGCGGGTCAAAGGATCCCGGAGGAAAAAAATGTCTCGTTTGGAGTCCCCCGCCAGAGAGTGGCCAGCGGTCCTGGGCGGGGAGCGGCGGCGGGGGGCAGGCGCCCCGTGCAAGAGGGACTTAGAGTCTCGCAGCTCCGCAGGCGGCTGAGCCGCGGCTGAGGCACCGGTGAGGAGAGAGGTCCCACCACCGCGTGGAGGCGCAGTCGGCGCGGGGGGACGCCCTTCCCCTCCGGCTCCGCTCGGCTCCCGCCCCGGCCCGCCCGCGCCCCGCCCCCCGCGCCCTCGGAGCGCCACCGGACACGCCGACGCGCGGGACCACGCCGAGCCTCCTCCCGCACACCCGCGGCGGGCGCTCGACCTGCCAGCGCGCACCGCTCGGCGGCGGGACCAGGTGGGCGGCCGCGGCGAGCGCGGAGCCCGAGCCTCGCGGAGGCGGGGACAGTCTCCCCGAGCAGCGCCGCGCGACCGCGCCGAGCCTTGGGACAATGGGGCCGCGGCGGCTGCTGCTCGTCGTCGCGGGACTCAGTCTGTGCGGCCCCCTGCTGTCCGCCCGCACCCGAAGCCGTAAGCCAGGTGAGAGCTGCCCCCGGAATTCCCTCCCTGCCCACCTCGGGCACCGCAGCCGGCGGCCTCCGCGGGCTTGGGGCGGGCGGGAGGCGGAGGGACGCCGCGGGGTGACTACGTGGGTACTGGTTGCGCCTTCTCCTAGATAGTGGGTGCCCCTGACCGCCTCCTAAGTCTCATTTTCCTCCCGGAGCCCAACAACACGTTAGGGCTAAGATCCACATTCTCCCCGGTAGTATCCAGGTGGGGCGTACCCATCCACCTACGCCGCTTCACAGGCTCAGCTGAAGCCCCTTTGCCCTAGGTTTTGGAGGCTGCGACCGCCTGCGACCGGGTGTGGGATACGGAGGAGGAGGAGGGGGTCGGATTTCCTGGGGAGCTTGCGGTCTCTCCTTGCATTTACTGTCATTGTGTGGCCTGTTTCTCCCAGGACCACCGCAAAAAGAAAGACCCTCACGTTTCTCCACCAATAAACGTTCCAGCCTTTTCAATATAAAGTGGAAAATCACTCCCACTGAAGTTTTGTTTTGTTAGAATTGTTTTTCTCGCACATTTTACAGGCGAGGAAAGTGGTGTAGAGAAAAGCTCAGTTTCTTGGCGTGTTTAGTAGAAAATCAGTACTAGCAGCCCTTAGCACCGGCCTTGTGTACAAAAGGAGCTCGTGGTGCGGGGTATAGGATGGTAACAGTATAACCACGGGGTGGTGGTGGTGATTGGGAGGTTTGTTTGTTTGTTACCTAGAACCCGATCTCCCAAGTGAGTTGAGGGAAAAGAGCCCTCTCCTGATCCCAGCTCCCTCTGACACCGTGGAATTTCAGTATTTTGGTTTCTGATATACACAGGAAGTTGTTCACTAGAATGCATTTACGAGTAATGTATTTTTAAATACCTGGCTACTTGACCAAATAAATGTATTTTCCAACATCTTAAAAAGCAGGTCAGAGAGGTTGTTTGAGCTTTTAAAGATGGTAATTAGAAAATGAAAAAAATGTTTAATGTCATTATAGTAATAGTACTTTATAAGCTTTCAGTCCCTTTTACTTTTCATGCAGAAACAAATTCTAGCTAATTTTTGTTGTTACCTGTGAAAGATTGTGTGCTCTTATTGTTTTCTCACTGGAAAGAATACGGATGCATCAAGATTAAGAGGTGACAAAGAGCATTTTCTCTGCTCTCTGTCTTTGCTCAGGGCGAGTTTTGAGGTGATGGTTTTCCGGGAAAATAAGAGCCCCAGATAGGGGCCCAAAGGTTTGCAGCAACTAGCAGGACTGCCTGTGAATAACCTGAGCATAGCTCTTAGAATACTCGGGGAAACAATAAGAGCTCCTGGAAATTGTATGTGGTGATATGTGATGCCGGGTAGCACTTTGGAATTTTATTTTGAGACAAGCACATAAGAATACAAATTTTTGTTTGAGATTTGGATGGTGGGGTGGAGAGTAGGTTTTTACAAATGCCGCATCTACAGTAGTCACCCTTCCTCATAGTGTCCCCCAGGAAGACGGTTGGCCTTTGTTAAGGAGTGAAGTTAAGGCTGATGTTTCTGCCACGATTCTTACTTTCTTATCAGTTTAGATTGTGCATGCTAAGATGCAGTACTGGTATAGATAGAAACATAACTGAGCAGACATTGGCTAAGTTATCTACACTGGATTCTGGAACCGCTTTGGGAAGGAAAGAAAAAAGGATGAGAGAAAAAAAGGAACGCATGTTAAGTGTCATATTGTGTCAAACCCTGGGCCTTCAGATTATCTCATTTCGCCTTCTCAAAACATGCTGTTAGGTGGGTGTTTATCCCCATTTGCCAATTCTGAAACTAAGACTCAAAATTCCAAATGGAGGAAGGGCCCCTGGGTTCCGGCAATAAGTCGGGCCTTGTCTTTAGAGCATTTTAAATCACTAATAAAATTAATTGAAAAAAATAGATCTAGTTTATATCATCATCATACACTGGCAGGTCTCAACAATGTCTGTCATAATCAGCTCTGTGTTATGAGACGGACTGTGAGACCTCAACCATAAGAAACCCCTCCGGGGCTGGCCATGCCTACCAGTTTGAGCCTTCCCAAAGCATTCTTGGACTTTTTCTTCCCACTCGTTTTGGCATTTCCTGCATTGTCACTTTGTGGATATGTCATCTTCCTGGCTAAGATTATACACTGCAGTTTATCCCCATGGAGTCTAGACCAGATGTTCACTCAGCAGGTATTTATTGAGAAATTCATAAGTTCATAAACCAGTTAACATTCCTTCGCCCAGGCAGTTTAAGTGAGATGTTGTCTTCATCAAAGAAGACCAGAGTCCAGGAGATAATGTTTATACATTTTATAAGAACCTGGAGGGCGAAAGTGTACAAGAATAGCTGATGGTGACTATGGCAGAGGGAATTCGGTGGAGTCTTCCACACGCTGCCCTCCTACCCACAGGATCAAGCCCAGTTTCTTAACTTAATGTGAGATGCTCCTTCTCTTGCAGGATGGGTTCCCAGCCTCAGTCCAGTCTCCCTTATTACACATCCTTCTTCCATTACATAACCTGTCATATTACATGTATTTCACCTAGCCCTACTTTCTGCTTCCTCCTGGAAGGAGTTATGCTTTTCCTAGCTTCTGTTCCTCTGCTCTCTCCATACCCTGCACATTCTCATTTAATTCAAAACAGCTGCCTTAAATCAAGAACCTACTATAGCCAACACCCTGCTTAGGTACATTACATAAACCGTCTTATTTATTCCTCATAGTAACCCTTTGAGTAGGTGTCATCCCCATGCTACAGGTAAGGAAACAGCCCCGGAATACTTGAGTCATAAGTCTAGTTAGAGGTGGAACTGGGATGTGACCAGTGGCCTCTCTTTCCTAAGTGCAAGCTTTCTTTGCCACCCTCTATGGAGAGGAAGCCATCCTGACCTCCAGCCCCTCTTACAGTAGAGAAGTAATCCTACTGTGCTCCCCAGTACCCCTAGAAGGCAGAGTTTGTGCCCTATTGGCTTGGTAGCTCAGGCCTGGCACATGGAGGTGTTTAGTAAACATTTATGCATGGATTGTGGTATCCTGCCATTTACTTTAGAGAACACAAGATAGGCTATATAGATCCCTATCATGAATATGCTAATTAATTGGCTGTTACAGAGACCCTGGTCTTAAGCTCAAACAAAAGACACAAAACTGGATAGTGATTCTGCTTCAGCAGACCAGGAACCTCTGAAAGTCAAATTTCTTATGAACCAGCAAGTAATTTGTTACTCCAATATCTATCTAAAATAATTTTCCCTTTTTTCTCTCCTTTCTCTTCTCTCATCCATTCATTCATTATTCATTCCTTCTCTCTCTCCCTAGCAACCACTCGTTTGCTTTATTATTTCTGTGGATTTACGTCTTCTCTATATTTCCTATAAATGGAGTCACACAGTACTTGGCCTTTTGTGCCTGGTGGCTTTATATGTTTTTATAGGACGTATCAAGATAGTAGATTCTCTCCTAATTTGTCCATTCCTCCTTTGTATGAGGGTATTTTTGAGGCATCCTCAGCCATTTGTCAGAGATATGCTTATTTATCTCTGCTGGTCGCCTTTCCACCCTGCCTCCCTTCATCTTTCTAATTCAGCATTTCTCAGCCCTTTCTGTCTAAATGGATCAGTGTGATATGACCTAACTTGCAGTTTCTCAGCAGCTCTGAATTTACTCCTCTTCCAAAGTGCTTCTGGACAGTCTTCTTCCCTGTGCCCTTCTTCCTCTTTCCTCCTCCCTCAGTTAGCTTACCTTTGTTCTTGTCACCCTCATAAACTAGAACTCAGTCGAGCCTTGCACTGGAGTTCCACCAAGACAAGGGGGTACCAGCACCTTGGGTGTCTAATCTTCCTGCTGTCACTTTGGACACATGTCCCTCTTTTCCCTTGAAACTCCACTTCTTTTCTTTCCTTTTCTTTCTTTTCTCTCCTCTCCTCTCCCCTCCCATCCTCTTCTTTCTTTCTTTCTTTCTTTCTTTCTTTCTTTCTTTCTTTCTTTCTTTCTTTCTTTCTTTCTTTCTTAAATTGTGAAGTTTACATAACATAAACTTAACCACTTTAAAGTATACAATTTAATAGTATTTAGTACGTTTATAATGTTATGTAACAACCACCTCTGTCTAGTTTCAAAACATTTTCATCACCTCAAAAGCAAACCCTGTACCCATCAAGCACCCCTTCTCTCTCTCCCTAGCAATCACTCGTTTGCTTTATTATTTCTGTGGATTTACGTCTTCTCCATATTTCCTATAAATGGAGTCACACAGTACTTGGCCTTTTGTGCCTGGGCTTCCCCTACGCTATGGGATACTCACAGAAACACCCTGGAAGAGTCGATAGGAAGCATGGCCTTGGTTTATCTTTAACAGTAATGCTAGTATTGAGCATGCCACAGTTTTAATATTCAGAATTTTCTGTATTCCTATGTTTTTGCCATGACCTACATGACTAGAGGGTTAACCTGAGGGAGTACGAAAAAGGATTAAGAAAAACACAGAGACAGTATAAACAAAAGCTGGGGCCAGGTGGTGCACCGCACTGGGGTGGAGTCACAGTGACCTCGAGGCAAGTTCAGAGCATTTATTATATACTTTTGAAAGTCAAGGAGGGAGTGAGAGTCTCTCAAATCATCTAAAATTTTCTTGGCTAATTTTGCAGGATCTACAATAGCATCTTTACTGTTTTGGATGTTAAGAAGATGTTTATGAAGATCAGCCTCATCAAGACTGGCATTATTGTCAGTCTATATCTCTTGTAAATGTAATTTAACTTTGTTCCAATTCTATTCAGAGGCATTGTAGTCTCTGAATGTGGCCCAATCAACACCTTAATTTTTGTCTCCTCCCTACATGATTTCCCTTCAGAGATTTTATTCCCTTAATCTTAAAGGGATGTTGAGGGAGGAAGGTCTGTCTTCTGTAACTTCTTCAAAACTGAGATAAGGCTGTAGTTCCTGCCTACTGGGAATAAAAATCTCTGAAAGCTTATTCTAAGGGCCCCAGAGGCAGACAAAGTGAGGTGGTTCCAGCATGTAGAAGTGGTAGGAAGCTTTGCAAACTAGAAGGTATAAACTTAGCAAAAATATAGAAAAGACAAGTCCAAATTAATAGTAGAGGTAATTGACAATGAAGTTACTTTTCTATGGCAGTTTGTTAATTCAATGTACACAAAAGTTCCCTGATTCCCTGGGACATGTGGACTTATCTAGTTTCCGGAACGAAAGCTTAAGATCTTCCAGGAGTTCACGGGAATAGGTTGCACTTTCCATTTTATTTTCTGGAGGAACCTGTGAGGACGCATAAGGAACTGGTTTTAATTTGAGTTAAACGTACCCAGCTGTTAATTCCTTGTAATTTGACAGCAGTTGTTTGGGTTGGAGAATTGATTAAGGCCCCTACCAAAAAGACTGGTTAATAGAATAGCCCAGTCCTGGTCGCCCCATCCAAGGGGTGGATTGAATAGGAAATTTCCTTCCTTGCTGATGTCTGCCCAGTCCTTTGTTTGGAACAAACCCTTGAATAAGCATTTGAGAGGCTACCACAGAATTTGGACTCATAATTAATACTCCCATGGCAGCCAAGACATTCCTGCCCCATAAATTTACAGGGAAATATTCAAGAATATAAGGCTTAAAATGACCCAAATTGCCACGAGGGTCCTCCCAACATATATATGCAGCACTCTGCTTGGGACATTCCCTGTACCCTGCAAGACTGTAGAAACTATATCTATAGGCCATTCCTGTGGGCCAGTGTTGGGAGACTATTACAGACACATCAGCCCTAGGATCTACAATTCCCTGAAAATCTTTTCTGTTAACTTAAGAAGTAAAATAGGGTGTCCTGATGTGACAATCTGAGACCAATATAAATAGTCAGAGGAATCAAATCCTTTGGCTTCTCAGGGCTGTGCCAAAGTAACTTTCCTGTCCTTATAGGGTAACAAAATAAGTTGAGCAATTTTAGTATTTGTAAAACCTGTACAATTGAAATAGTAGTTTCTGCCATAATTTTAATTTCTCTTATCGGGAGAGGTCTCTGATAATGGTGGATACCTATGAGGAGGGACAAGAGAAAGCACCCCTATTATTTGAGGGGCCCAGGGTAGACACCGTCTCCCGTTTCCCTGCAATGGATGGCCATTTACATTAGATTTTAACCGGCACGCATTCACTCGATGCTGTCTTCGTCTACATCGAGGACATAAAGGAGGTTGTGTAGGTGGGGCTGCAACCTTTGCTGTCCGTTGATGACACTCTTTAGCAGAGTGACCAGGTCTTCCACATACAAAACAAGCGCCTCTTTTTCCTTTCCCTTTTCGTCCTGCAGGAAGGACCTCCTTTAGGGCAGCAGCAAGAACTGCCCCCTGAACGTAAGCAGGATCAATATCAGCACAAAGGCAAATAAAATCATTAGTGGTTCCATTTTTCCTGTATGGATGTAGGACGGCTTGATAAGTTTTGTTGTTATTCTCAAATGCCAATTGCTTAGTTAATATCTGACCAGCCTCTGGATCCCCTATTCGTTTCCTTACCACCTGTAGCAAATGAGCCACAAATTCAGAATAAGTTTCCTCTGGACCTTGTCAAATCCTACAAAGTTCTCCACCCTTCTCCCCTTTGGCAGGCAAAAGTTTCCAAGCTCTTGTAGCACATACATTAATTTATTGATAAGCCTGAAGATTATAAGTCAATTGATTTTGAACTCCAGCATGTTGTCCCATCCCTAGTGACATAGCTTGGTTAATGGGCACCCATGGGTCTGATTACATTGTGCTTGGGTGGCACTTTGATCAAACAAACCATTCTGTTCTCCACAAATAATCACCTAGATTGAAACAAGCTTTGGCCAACATCTGCCAGGGACCAATATACCCAAACTACCTGAGTCAAGCAAGCTAAGGACAAATGGAGAAGTTGGCTCATACGTAGCAGTAGCATCTCTAAGCTACTTGAGGACTTTAAGTGAGATGGGTTCGTGAGCTCGCAGCAGCTGTCCTGGATTGTTTGGGTCAGGCTGTTCAATGATGGGACATGCTAAGTAGAAGCCCTGAATATACTCCCCATGATTTTGAGCCCTTTGCAAGAACTGCTGCAAAGGGGATGACAATGGCCTGTCACTTTCCCTTTCTGTGCTTGGGGCTGCAGCATAAATGTCAGCTGCCCAAAGTCACGAGAAAGTCCATCCTCTTCCTCCTCTTCAGTGTCCTCTCCTCCTCTAGTCTGCCTATCTCTGCGAGCCTCCCTCTCCAATTCTCGCTCATACTCAGGAGGCAATGGCGCATTTGCCACTGGCATTGGCATAGGCTTTGTACGCGGTGGCGGAGGTGCAGAAGGCAGCAGAGGAGCACGAGGGTCCTCATACCTCTCCGAAGTCCTCCACAGTGCAACACCTTCACCTCCTTCCCCCGGAGTCTCTGATCCCCTTGGGTGGTATCAGGACAATCCCTTATTAGAGACCATAGAGAAAATGTGAAAATGGGGGTCTTATTAGGCCCTTCCGAGGTATAACGTCCCCATAATTGCTTTCCTATTTTTTCCCAAGTCTGACTATTTATAGTTCCCTCCTCTGGAAACCAAGGACAAGTATCGTGCACAAAACTTAAAAATTCTGTTAATTGCTCTCCTTTTACTTTACAGTTTCTAGCTCTCAGCATAGCTTTAAGCATCTGTACATAAAGGATCCTCTCTTGGGATCCAGAATTTCCCATGTTTTACACCCAGCCAAATCAATCCACTCCTTACCTTACACTTCTCTTTAAGTGTTGGACGTGTCCTCCAGGAGTGTCCTTCCGTCTGGATGGATGGAGGGAGGGATAGGGATGGATGGATGGATGGATAGATAGATAGATGGATAGATGGATGGAGTTCCCCTGTACTCAGTCCTTATGTTGGGTCTCACTTGCCATGACCTACATGACTAGAGGGTTAACCTGAGGCAGAATGACAGAGGATTAAGAAAAACACAGAGAGTATATACAAAAGCTGGGGCCAGGTGGGACGCTGTACTAGAATGGAGATACAGTGACCTCAAGGCAAGCTCAGAGCCTTTATTATGTACTTTTGAAGGTCAAGGAGGGAGTAGGAATCTTCTTAGGACTTGAAACTTGCTAGCAACAATAATTTCCCAAGGCCTGTCTGTACCTGGTTATCTATGCTAAACTACAAGCAGCTGTCTGTTCACTGTTTTGCTTCTCTGTCCTTGGCAGATTATAACACAGTCGAGCATGGCTTTGCCAATACTTCGATCACAGGTCTGGCTCAGATCTGGCTCTCTACGTTTTGTGGTTTCTTTCATTTTGCCTTTTGTTCTCTCTTGCTTAGACCTAGAACTGTCAGATTTTTATAGGCTGAGTTTTCTTTTTTTGAATTTGAACTTCCATTTCCCCCAAATCCCCTTTCCACATTGACCTTGTGATGGTACTTGGAGAAGCCCACTGAAGTTACGCTCCTTTCCCTCCATCCCAAGGAATCCAAAAAAGTTTTCCACTTAAAAGGTCATCGCAGTCTATGGCCATGTCACCCTGAATATGCCCAATCTCATCTGATCTCGGAATCTAAGCAGGGTTGGGCCTGGTTAGTTAGTACTTGGATGGGAGACCACCTAGGAATACCAAACGCTGTAGGCATTAAAAAAAAATCACCGCAGGCCTTTATACAATTTTTATTTGCTTTCTAAAGGAACTGCCTTCTGAAATAACAAGAATAATGTGTAATTAGCACTTGAAAACAAATTTATTTAACTTTAGGAAAGGATACCATATAATCTATATTTCAAGTCTGAAATGAATTAGAAGTCAGATATTAAAGTATTGTAAAAGAGCGTTTTTGAGTATTTTTTTTTGCTAACCAACAGTAAGAACTGTAAGAAATACACTTTCCATTATGACACAGTAGCTATGTGTATGCAATAAATAAGCATGGATTATTATGTATATATAGATAGGAAACAAACATTTCACCAAAAAATAGTCAACTTTACCAAATGCGTTTTCAATTATTTTCTACATTATTCTTTTTTTTTTTAATTAAATTCTTGTTACAACCCTTGATTTCATAACCACTGTTAAGTTTCTACCATCATTTAAAACCTAGTGCAGCAGGTACAGTGAATTGTCTGGCAGTTAGCAGAATTGAAAGCCTCGTTTGCTTTGTGAGTTCTGCTTTCTGGAAAGTGTCATTAATGATTGTTTCTATTATATCTAAAACTTGATTTGTTTGAATTCGGGTTTACAAACTGCAGGAGGACTTGGGTGGGGTTTGGGATGGAAACAACTTAGTATCAGAAGGAACTGGTGATTATGACCACCCTTTACTGTGAATTAGTTCTCATTTTAGCCTGCTGTCTCGGAGAGAGCAGCGCTCCCAGGACTCCGAGCTGGGGCCTGTAACTTTTGGTGAGCACAGTCCTGCAGGAATCTGGGAAGCCAGGGAATCAGAGTAGTTCCCAGAAAGGCCTGCTCGTGTCCTAACCCCAGTGTCAGTTCCTGGCCTTCAGGAGCCTCCAGGCAAGGGCCACCGAGGTTTCCCTTTTGTCTTTTGTCCTCTTTGTGTCTGCTGCATCCTTGAGTATACTGGCATTTCTGTTTTCTAGTTGTCTTTACTTTGCACTTCCCTGTAAACTCTCCTCTCCCAGCTTCCTCCTGGGTTTGCTTTCCTGTGGTTCCAGCTGAATGCCCCTCTAGGAGGGGAGGGGAGGCAGCCTCTGATACTGGCAACCTCTTAATTCTGCACTCGCTGTTGACCTTTTTTTTATTTTTCTTTAATTCTGGCTTTTCTGCAGCACAGATTTTTGTCCACTTACTGATCTTGCTTGTGTTCCATCTTAAACAATATTTTTAAATTTTATTTTTCTGTTTTGTCCTTGAATGTCTCTACTACATCTGTCCTGTCTGTGAGGGCTAGATTGTTGGCATGTGGCTGTGTGTAGCCAAGGTCAGCAAGACTCCTGAATTCCCAAGCAACAGCTGTTGGCATCACCTGAAGTTATACATTGATGTGGCCATGTACTGCCTGCTATACTTAACAGGATGGACCGATTCATTTGTTTCATGACATGTGTTTTTAAAAATTGTATTCTTTTAGAAGGAGGTCCTGAATTCACAAGTATTTTTTTAAAGAGACAGGATAGTGTGCTGTGGTTCAAAGGGTATGAACATTGGAGCCAGGCAGATCTAAGTTCAAATCCAAGTTCCTCCACTTACTAGCTGCGTGACTTTGTTTTTTATTTGTTTTCAGTTGGTTGTCAAATGGATCTTTAATTGAAATAGTTTCCTTTGTAGTTTTTAACTAGCTGGGAATTCTGCTGATGTCACCTATGATGTCATGAGGGTGGCGGCCATCAACATTGTAACCCACAGACTGGGCAGTCCCCAGGATCTCTTTAATGGTTCCAGAGCACTCTTTAGCTAAAGACTGGTGCCGAATCATTTGGGTAGAGTTGACAACCTCATCAAAAGTGATATTTCCACTATACTTAATGGTTTTTTTGCTTTTTTCTGCTTCTTGGTGGTTCCTCAAGGACTTTGATGATCAAGGCAGAGGCAGAAGGCACTACCCCAGTCGGGGCCTGTCTGTTCTGAATGGTCAGTTTCACTATAATCCTCAGACCCTTCTAATCACTGGTTGCTTTGCCAGTGTCATCACCAACCTTTTTTGGAGACAGACCCTGGGGGGCGATCTCGGGGGCCTGGGCAGATGTGGCACCGACTTCCACATGGTTCTCCTTAGGCCTATGATTTTGATCTCATTGGGATCAAACTTCAGTGGCACGGTGGAGGCAGCTGGTGTTGGAGCGATGTCTGAGAGCTCAATAGGTCGGAAGTCGAAGAAAGGACTCAACTTGGAGCTCTGGTGACCCAGTTCTTATGCTGCAAGAAAGAATTCAAGGGCAAGATGAACATCAAGCAGGGAAGCGTGAGGCTTAGTAAAGCAAGAGGACACGCATAAGAGAATGTGGGTGAACTCAGAGGGCAGGTGGCACTGAAGATGTCAAATTATGGGCTTTTGTTTTTCTTGGAGGCAGTGCCTGGAGATGTGCTACTGACATGGCCTTGTTTTCTCCTCCTAGTGGGCAGGGGCTTGGTTTTTCTGCTCTTTCTTTCTTTGGTATTTCTGGAACTGTCATGGCTCAGGTGCATGACACAAGCCCCGGTATTTGCAGTGCAGATGATTTTAAAATGATATAATTATGATTAGCCAAAGCTGGACAAAGGACAAAGGAAAAACTTCGGAGCCTTATCCTGGAGAGGAGGGGACATCCTAAGGCTTTCTGTCCTGCCTCAGGATGAACCCATTTTCAGGACTGTAGAAGAAAGTTGCACCTTGGCCTCCTCTGAGCTGAAAGCCAACAGCTACCTGCGTGACTGTGGATTAGTTACTTTGCCTCTCTGCGCCTCTTTGTTGTTCATAAAATGAGAATTGTAATGTTTATCTCATAAAAATATTAGAGTTACATAAGGTGAAGTAAGTGAAGTACCTGGCACATAGTAGGTACTCAACAAATGTTAAGTGTTTTTTATTTATATACCAGTTTCACCACATTCCAGAAAAGCCTCTGAGGAATTGGTAGCAAATGAATTCTCTAAATGTAAATCTGTGTTCACACAAACATTCAAGAACTTTTTCCCCTTCAAAACTAAGACAAAAGAAAAAAGCAAAAACCCTTCTCTGTAGTTTCTAGTGGCAGGTAAATACATATTTTAAAAAGAAGTTTGGTGTGGTTTTTTTTTTTTTACATTTTATTATGGAAATTTGTAAGTATACCTAAAAATGAATAATATAATAACTCTCTCTCCCTCATATCTTGTTTTGTCTATACCCTCACTTTCCTACTCTCTGAACTGGACAATTTTTAAAGTATATCATTTCATTCATAAATATATCAGCATGTATTCTTAGAGATAAAAACTCTTTTTTTCACATGACCACATCAAAACACTTTTAAAAAATGAACAATTTCTTAATATCATGTACTATTCAGTCAATGTTCAGATTTTGCCGATTGTCTTATAAATGCCTTTTTACAGTTATTCGAATCAGGATCAGAGAAGGCCCACCCATTGCATTTGGTTGATATGTCTCTTCTCTTTCAATCTGGAATTGTTCCCCCTCTTCTTTTTTTTTATTGCTGTTTTTCAAACAGGGTCATTTGTCCTAAAGACTTTCCTACATACTGGCCAGCTGCATCTTGTTCAACAAGCTCATATGTCCTCTGCATTTTCTGTAATGTGATAGGTGTATTTAGAGACATAATCAAAATCAAGTTTTGTTTTCTGCAAGACTACCTCAGCAGTGGCTGCTCTGTACTTCCTATCACATCACTGCCAGATTGTCTCTTTTTGAGATTTTAAGGTTACTTGGTGGGTTCAGGCGTTGTCAACTTGATCCAGCTGTTATAAAGTTCTCCATCACGTTTTACCTAACAGTTTTAGCAGCCACTGATCATCATTGAACTAAATCCGTTATTTCGCTTCAAAATGATGCTTCTCTAAATCTGTTATTGTGTCCATGTTTATGAGCTAGAATTATTTTTAAAGAACTTTCTCACATTGACTATTTGGTTTCACTGAAATATTGTTTATATAGAAAAGGCAGGATAAAATGCTTCAATCTTGTCTTTATTCATTTTTCAGATTAGGTCCCTTAATTTTCTCCAAAGGTGACCAAAATGGTTTTATTTTCCTTTGAGTAGCATTGTGAACCCATGGATCTCAAGTTGCTACATGTTTCCAGTGTTTCAGTGCATTTCCATCATTATTCTTTTGATGATCTATTGCCACACCTTCGCCAGTGGGAGCCTCTTCAGGCTGAATTGAGACTTAGAGACCTGACCCGAATATTCTCTAAGGATGTTCAAAGCTCATCTTGTGTGTGTTTCGCACCCCAGGTCTGGAACCAGCCATGTCTTATTAATGAGCCCCACTTCTTTTCATTAAAAAAAATAGTGTTTGTTTGCATTTGAGGCAGTGGGGCATTACAATAAGGCAGCTGTTTTCCTCTTGATGGAGTTAGTATGTTTCTATTATTTTTCCATCATCCTCTTCTTTATTTCTCTCTAGCTTGTAGTATTGATTCACTTGTGAAGAAGTGCAGGGTACAGCTCTCCTGATCTGTGTGAAATGCGGGCAAGGTCCTGGGACTTCTGCTTTAATTCCCCAAAAGCCTACAGGACAGAGCCCTGAGTCAGAACCAAGGCTGGTGTCATGGGAGGATGGCATGGTATAAATCCCAAGATCACATGGGACCTTGAAAGAACATCTAGTCACCAGTCCACTTCAGACCAGATATCATCCAAGTCAGAAAAAGCATTGCCTGATTTAGTAATTTTTAAAATCTCTTAGAGTTAGAAAGTCCATATTTAAGCTATCTAGCAATATGCTACATTCAATAAAAAAGCTAGTCAAGAGTCATTTAGAGAAACCTCAAGTACGTGAAACTTAGAATTATGAGAATTGATTTTAGGACCCGAGCTGCTTTTTTATGTGAAACCATAGTTTAACAACAAAAACACAGATGAATTACAAGAGCTTTTGGCACACTGACAGGCACTTTCTTTTTGACCTATTAGCTGTGCTAGGACTGGAAAAAAAGTGAGATATTCAAACTCAAATTTCAGCCTAAGGGGCTTGAGTTTGTTGGATATAACTAGCCACCTGAAATTGGTTTTGTTCTTTTTTTGATGCTGGTACATTAAACAAAAAATTTTGCAGATGTTCTTCATACCACGAAAGCCTTCAGACTATCAAACCTATAGTGGCAAGAAAAGGTGACACCTTAGGCAGTAATATTTTATCCACAGATTATGCGTTCTTCCCGGGGTCTAGCCTATAAAAATTTCATGTTTCAGTGGGTATTAATGTTTTTGCCCTAAACAATATACTGCCCAATGTACAGGCCTAGCCAGGGAAGGAATTTTTGAAAATAATTATTGCCAAAATATTAAGTATAGAGTAAAACCTAATGATAATTTTATTTTCAGATCAAGTGATAATATCTGAGAAGCTTGGTTAAAAGAATTCACTGGCTTTCAAATTGTATTACTTCTCTAAGTAGTGTCTTGATTCCTGTGCATGTGCATGTGCGTGTGCAAGTATGCACTTTTTTTCCCTCCGTGCATGACAAAAGTCTTTAATCTGTCCAGGTTCCCCAAACTGCAGAGAATTGTGTTATTTTAAGGTTCCTCTGAGTCAGCATTTTTAAGAGCTTTATGGACACATATCTTTGTGTTATTAGAATGCTAGAACCCATTCATTCTTTTCTTTTAGCTTCTTCACAGGTATTCATTATGACCTTGAGGGTAGCCTTACATCCCACAGAGACTATCGGTATCAGTGTCAGCCCACCGTGTGACTGGGTCAAGATTCACACAGAGTAAGTTAGATGCATCACAAAGGGGAGAAAGTGATACTTCTGGAAAAGGCTGTGAATTTGAAATTTGATATACAGCTCTGAATGGCACTATACTTTGCAACCTGTTCGTGTCCCTTATCATAATGAAAAACTAAACGTTGCTAAATAGGCGGGAAGAGCACCCTAGATTCCATTTTAATTTTAAATGATCAAGAGCGAGCAAATAATTGAGTCTAGAAGCAAGCTACATTGAAGTGAGAGAGGAAAGATAATTTCTTCCATTGATGAATTGTCATAGTTTACAAAGTGAACATGTGTTCAGTTTCACACGGGGTGCTCCTGGCTGCCAGATTTGTAGTCCAGACAGGTATTGGAATCTCATTTTAATGATTCTTAGACTGGGTTCGGAAGGGTTAAGTGACTCCTTGCAGTGTCAATATTAGAATGCAAATCTGTGATTAAAAGCTAATTTAAGGAGCACCTAGCACATACAGGGTGCTGGTAATTCAAAGATTATTAGGAACGGTTTCTTACCCTCGAGGGACAATCTAAACATATCTATGTACTCACAGACTCCTCACTAGAGACATTTGTCCTTTCCCTGTGATAGGTGTCCTGCCAGGCCACTGCTTCACCCTCAGGGGCTCAGTCATGACCTTACTGAGGTGGTCTGACCCCAAACTTTCACTGCCAGGCCCTGTTCTGCTACTGTCTCTCAGCTGGTACTAATCTAGCTTTGCTCTTCATTTTGGAAATAGATGTAAATGTATTATATTTTATTTTCTGGTTCTAGAATTTCCAGCGATTGGTTTCTTTGCTAATATTTTCTATTTTTCATCCATTTCAATGAGATATTTTCTTTTACTTCATAGAGCATTGTCATAATACATCCTTTACAAATCCTTCTCTGCTAATTTCAACATCTGGGTCATCTTGGGATTGGTTTGCATTGATTATAATTTTCTTGAGACTGGGTCACGCTTTCTGATTCTTTTTATATCACATGATTTTAGATTGTATGCTGGACATTGTCATACCGTTAAGACTTTGGATTTTGTTTTATTCCTCTACAGAATTTTGATGTTTTTGTTTAGCAGGCAGTTAATTTGGTTGGACTCAAACTCCAGACTCTCTCATGAGCAAAAAGCTCAATAGCACTTGCTCTTTTATCGTTAGCAGAGCTGCTTTGCATCTTCCCTATGCATGCACAGTTCAAGAGTCACCCTAAGCCTGGGACAGAATTTACACTGGAATTTAGGGCTGCCTCTCTCTGGGATTTTGTCTTCAGTTTCCATTGCCCTGAACTCTGTCCTCTGGTTCTTCAGGCCAGAAAGATTGTAAGCTTTCTATCTGAGTCTTAGCCATCTTTATGGTACTGAATTTGACCTTCTCTCAAGCTAAAAGCCACTGCAAACAAGAAACTCACCAGGTACCATTCTTTCTTTCAATATTCATTCCACCCCCCCCCCCCCTTCAGCATTACCCTATGAACCTAAATGCTTCAGGACAGTGATTTGGGGCAGGAAGGGAATTGTAATTGTACTCCAGGATTTGTCATCTTATTCTATGGATGGTTGAGTCTGGTAGGACCTTACAGAGTCCTGGCAGAAGCAGAACTATCTCTTTTATTGCATTACGCCTCTCTGTGTAGGTTTTTGTTAGCAGGAAGGTTCCACTACTGAAAAAAAAAAAAAAACCCAAAATTTGGAAAATCCACTGTATTTATCCTACTTCCAGCCAGTTTTACTTCTGCATGACCTGCATGTCCAGCCTTTGTTGTGAACACTCCCAGTGACAGATACCTTGCCCTTTTTCCTCTGTGGTTTCTCTCCCTACTCCTCAGCTTCCCAGTTTCAACAAAGGCTTTTTGTTTTACTTGCCTTAATGGCAGTATTTTAGCAAAGCTCCTTGGAAAGAAAAGCTGGTTGAAGTCCAGTGGCTAAGTGTTGCATTTATTTGATAAACATTCCAAATGAGTGTTTTGGAAGAAGGTGATAAAACGAAGTTTGCACCTGAGCCTTTATTTGGACTCCTGATTGATACACAAAAGAGCCTGGTTGATTTGGCATCTGCCTTGATGCATGTAGCATTCTGGAACTGGGCCGAGGAAAGCCATCAGCCTAGAATATCTGCTACTCCACTGACCTGCTGAGGAAGGAGACAGAAAGATGACTGAAGTGGTAAATCCCTTGTGGTTATATTATAAGATAACCCAAGGGACTGTGGTTTGGACCCAAATATGACGAGAGATTTGGGACATTCTATTGTGTAGACAAATTAAAGATAGTAGAGGAAAACTGTTGTATGTAGATAATGATCACAGCATTTGGAGCCCTCTCTGCTCTGAATTTGAGTGTCACTCTATAACCTTTCAGAAGTTTCTTCGGCTTTCCACGGATTTTCGTTGGGAGGGATGGGTTTCAAGAGGTGCTACGAACGACAGGGAGAAGATGTACATGTGAAGGCATATGGAGGTAACAGAAGTCATATAGCCTGGGAGTGATTTGTTTAGATAGATGGTGGCTCGTGTAGAAAGTGTAATATAGGAATCACTACTTTTTCCCTTCATGTCAAGGACTCAGCCACTCCTGAGGTCTGCAGACCAGATCTCTGAAAGTATATAATTCACCTCCGTCCCTCTGAGGAAGAGAGTTTTAAAAGTGTTTGCTTGTGCCACAATATAATAGTGTCCAGTATTTGGGGTTAGTTAATTCTCTGATCAAGTCTGTAATCCATTTGTGCTTCGCCTGCTCTTCACTCGCCACTCTCCTAGTTACAAAACAGAAAGCAAAAGTGAAATGTACTCTCTCCTTGTCTCTTTTGCCATTTTAATTCGTTCTCTTCTTTTATTTCTAAAAGAATTTTCAGAGTCAAAAGCAGCAAATGCTTCTGTGGCTCCCCGGTCATTTTTTCTCAGGAATTCCAATGATAGATTTGAACCACTCCCGTTTGAGGACTTTGAAGAGAAAAATCAAAGCGGATTCACTGAAGACAGATTAAGCTCCATCAATCAAAGCGGTCTTCAAAAACCATCCCCTGCATTCATCTCAAAAGACGCCTCAGGATATCTGACCAGCGCCTGGTTGACTCTCTTTATCCCTTCCATCTACACCGGCGTGTTTGTAGTGAGCCTTCCTCTAAACATCATGGCCATCGTTGTATTCATCTTGAAAATGAAGATCAAGAAGCCTGCTGTGGTGTACATGTTACACCTGGCCACGGCGGATGTGCTCTTCGTGTCTGTGCTCCCATTCAAGATCAGCTACTACTTTTCTGGAAGTGATTGGAAATTCGGGTCTGAAATGTGTCGCTTTGTCACTGCAGCGTTTTACTGCAACATGTACGCCTCCATCATGCTCATGACAGTCATCAGCATTGACCGGTTTCTGGCTGTGGTGTACCCCATCCAGTCCCTCTCCTGGCGTACTCTGGGGAGGGCATCCTTCATCTGTGTGGCCATCTGGGCTATGGCCATCTCAGGGGTGGTGCCTCTTCTCCTCAAGGAACAAACTACCCGGGTGCCGGGGCTCAACATAACCACCTGCCACGACGTGCTCAATGAAACCCTGCTCGAAGGCTATTACGCGTATTACTTCTCAGCCTTCTCTGCGGTCTTCTTTTTTGTGCCGTTGATCATTTCCACAGTCTGTTACGTGTCTATCATTCAGTGTCTTAGCTCTTCCGCAGTTGCCAACCGGAGCAAGAAGTCCCGGGCTTTATTCTTGTCAGCTGCTGTTTTCTGCATTTTCATCATTTGCTTTGGACCCACAAATGTCCTCCTGATTCTACATTACGCATTCCTTTCTCATAGTCCTTCAACAGAGGCTGCCTACTTTGCCTACCTCCTCTGTGTCTGCGTCAGCAGCATAAGTTGTTGCATTGATCCCTTGATTTACTATTATGCTTCCTCTGAGTGCCAAAGGTACCTCTATGGTATCCTGTGCTGCAAAGAAAGTTCTGATCCCAGTAGTTATAACAGCAGTGGTCAGCTGATGGCAAGTAAAATGGATACCTGCTCTAGTAACCTGAATAACAGCATATACAAAAAGCTGTTAACTTAAGAAAAGGGACTGCTGGCGGGTTAAAAGAAAAGTTAAAAGAGCAAATAATCTGAGGATTTTATTAGTCCCTGCCAAAAAAGTATTTACTTTACCATCGAAAACAACAAATGTATGATTTGCATGTCTCTTAAGAGAGCTGGTAAGCATATATATTTGTTATTCACAGAAAAAGATAACATGAATTTAAGACAGTTATTCCAAAACAGTATTTCCAATACTACAATAATAACTGAATACCACTTTTTTTATATATTTAGGTGACTTACTATTCATATGTGTGTGTGTATGTATTATATGTATGTATGTATGTATACACATACTCGTATCAGTTGTAGTGCAGTAGAGAATAGGCCCTTTGAAACCCTCTCTTTTCCCCCAGAGATTATGAAAATAAACTCTGGTTCTCTGATTTAATATGCAGCATTTAGGATGGTGGAGTTTAGCCCTGAACGTCTGAAGATGTCCATCAGTAGTTAGAGATTCTGTAGTTTGGGCTTGCACAGCTTTTACAAATAAGTGTGTTGTGAAATTGTTTAGCAGTTTTAAGTTATCGAGAGATAAGACAGTACTATCTGTGTGTAGAGAAAGTGCTCCTTTTTTTTCCATTTTAAATATATCAAAGTTTAAATTCTTTAACTTATGAAAACATGATATGAGTAGCATTTTTGATGTTTTACACGCTGCGCATGTAAACCAAGAATGAGCAGAGGTCCCTGTAGTGACCCGAGGTTGGTTTTCAAACCCACCCCTGGGGGGAGGACTCAAAGCACTACCTACACGGCCGGGTCGTTTCAGACGTGGATCAGTCAGAAACGCTCCTGCTGGGCCTCCCAGATCGTAGAGGGGTCAGGACCACCGCATTTGCTCTTTCCTCCTGGGATTTCCTCAAGGGTCGGCTATGAACTGATTGTGTTTATTACAAATTGGCGAAGTAGGTTGTGCTAGTGCAGAAGATAATGAGTATAAGAGTTATCTGCCCGTTTTAAGAACAGAGAAAGAAGGCATGTTTACTTCCAGCAGTTATCCTACAAGGTCCATTCTCCGATGGAAACCCCCGTGGAGCAAACACGAATACCTATTATGTGCTCTGGGTACTCTGATGAGTGCTGGGCAATAGAGTTGAATAAAACTGAGACCTGCCCTCAAGAAAAATGAAGTAAACTAATACATAGAGTGTGGTGTGATATGTATATAATAAATGTTACTATCTAAAGAAGCATTTTTAGCCAGATGTCATCAAACAAATTTCACATAGCCTGTCAACTGAAGAACTTTGAACATTTGAATTACTGCTTCCTATGGTCATAACTTAAGATGAAAACAGTACAATACAGGAAATGTATTTTTACAGATGAATACTTCAGTCTACATTAATTGGATACTGTTTATTTATAAATGTTTTCAATAACTCAAATCATATTTTTTAAAAAGAATTAGCCTGATTGGAAATAATGGAAGAACATTAAATTGACTTTGAAATCTAGCAAAATTATTCTATATTTTCCATTCACTTTTCTTACTAGTTAATTAGATGATTTTTAAAGCATTTTTTAACCACATGGTAAGTGTCAAGTACAGAAAGTCCTCTTGGATTTGACAAAATAATTTTGAAATTAGGTTGAGATGTATCTTTTTTCCATATAAAAAATGTTTTTTAAACCAAAAAAAGTACGATGTTGCAAGGCAAATGCTTACCTATTTAAAAGAAACTATTTCCAAATGCTATGTAATAATTTACATTAAAGTATGTATTGTAAGTAGCAGTGAGCATTGATTTAATTTAGTTACTGTTCATTTTGTCCAACTCAGAGATTTACTGTCATTGTTTATTCAATATGTATATATTAAAATACCTCTGAATTAATATGACTGTCATCACTATATTATCAGTCTATGCTTATGTCACTGTTTCTATGTTCTCTTTTTTAAAAACATATATAACCTATACTAATAAACATGAAAGTTTGCATGGTATCTGTTTGGAATAAATTTTTATTGTATCTTTCAGGGCCCTGACAGGAAGGCCAGTCTAAAGGTTTAGTTGAGGAACATTTAATGAAGAAGTGACTTGCAGAGGTGTGGACAGGGTTAAGGTAGCCAACAGGAACTAGGAATTGAGGAAAGCTGTTAACCACCGAGGCCCAAAGGGGTGGAGGAGAGACCCCCTGACCCCCATTCTCTGATTTTTTTGCTGGTGCCTCCCATTGTACCTGATCTTAACCCAAACCCAGAGGTCAGGAGAACATGAGTGATGTAGTCCATAAAGGGCTGCTTCTTAGAGCATAGAGAATGGATCTGGTGGTGGGGAGGGAGCACAATTTCTACCAGGTGTTGGGTAATTAGCTTTCTGGGTTTTTTTTTTTTTTTTTTTTTTAAAGCCCTTCTTAGGAAAATTCAAGGTTATATCATTGAGAGTATGTTCAGACTCCTGGGTTATAGGAATAGATGATAGAGTCTGCAGTTCTTTCCCAGTAAAGGGAGAAACGAATGTCAGAGGCAGGACAATAGTTGAAACCCAAAAAAGGGCTTTCCTTGAGTGAGATCCTTTGCCATCTACCATGCTTTGGGGTAGGGAGAGGGGAGGAAGGGAAATTAAAAGCAAAATGACAAGTACCTCTGAGTTGAAAATCAATAAAAACTTCTGATGATGTATTTCTGGATTCATAACAGGAAAATTATTTCAGCTAAACGGGGGTTCTGTTAACACTGAGAATTTTTAAATAAACACATAAGTTTAGGTTTCTGAGGCCTGGACTCTCCGCAAGTGTTTCAGGAATAGATGTATTGGATAAAGTCAGCCCAGCTAATGGCCACCAGATACAGGGTCCCCGCTCCAACCAGAAAGGGACCTTTAAACTCTTCTATTGTTATTTTCCAAAATACGTTTAAATCCAAAAAACACACTGGATCTTCTTGACACCAAATGTTTATTTTTTCCACTGAGTCAAAAATAGGATTTTTATGGAAAAGGAAATAGTTGGCTATTGAATATAGATGTGGAAAATTTTAAGTTATATTTCTGAATTTAAGAAAGAGAAGTTTTGAGTTCCGCGAGCAAGTGGAAAAAGTTAAGCAGTGTTTCATGAGCAAGCTTGTTAAGGTTTTCTGGAGCCTGGACCCTCCACTGTAGCTTATTTTTACCTAGGTGTCAGAGTAAAAATTAAGGGTGAAAAGAGTCACCAACGGTAATTTCCTGGCAGAATGTGCATAGCTTTGCAGCTATTCCTTGACCATGGATAGGCCTGTTTGTGTTTTATGAAGGAGGTGCAGTTAAGTAAGTTGCAGTCTGAGCAGAGAGGAGAAATGCTCCAATGCAGTGATTCTCAGAGTCCTTAAAACCCTTTCAGATGTACGAGGTCAAACATTTTTAAACATAAGACATTATTTGCCTTTATTTGGTCTGATTCTCTCATGAGTATACTGTTGAGTTTTCCAGAGGCTTCCTGACATATGATAGTACAACAGATTGAGTGATGAAGAAGATATGAAAATCTGACTTCTATTAAGCCTGCCATTATTTTTAAGTGAAAAACATTTTCAAAAATTCTTTATTTTAACATTTAACATGGTAACTATTGGTAGATATAATCAAAGGTTTGGTGCTAAACCGGATATCCGGAAAAAGAAAAAGGCCATTTCCAATTTCCATGGTATAAATACTTCCTCTGTTGCCAATTTGAAGCTTCTAACTGGCTTTACAGTTGACTTGAAAAATTCTTTTAATACTGAATTCTCATGAGCTGGTACAGCTGACTCCAGGTGGACATAAGGTATATACATGAAAAATTTCGGGGAGTCCTAAACAATTTTTAAGTGTATTAAGGTGTCCCGAGCCAAAAATGTTTGAAAACCCTGAACCTATGGAAAATTTTTCAACTTCATTACATTCAAGAAGACATAGATACTGGTCATAATTATAAAGCACAAAGGGGTAAACAGTTGGCTTACAGCTTTAGGCTACCACATTGGGTTTCTGGTAGCCCCATAGCTAAGGGGGTCAGTATCTTAGAGCAATAGGAACTGATTCAAGGCAGAAGGTTCAGTGTGGCCTAGAGGTTGGAAAGCTTTGTGTGAGGCCTCTGTCCCATCCAGCTGCTGTGACCCATGCATGGTGCCATCACTATAAAGTGAACATCAAGCTCCACGCTTCTTGTCGTAGGGTCTGTTGACTGCAGGCTGCTCTTCTGGAAAACCAGAGGTCAGATTCAGCAGCATCTTGAAATTCAGATAACATAGTATGTTTCTACCCAGATGGCTCTGTGTTTATCACTTCAGGAAATGACTCATAAACCCCAAGGAGATTAGCTTTGAAAGCTGCATTTAGAGTGGCCTGAAAATATTGGGTGGTGGCAAAACCAGTCTAGCTGTTTGCCCTCTTAATAACCACAAAAGTGGGCCATTTTAGTGTGCTGTGCTGTAACCCTGTCCAGGAGAATGAGAACAGGACCAAGTGTGTGATTGCCAGCCCTGAGATGCATTGAGGGACAAGACCACAGTTGTTTTGTATGTCTTTTTGTTGTGTTGTTTCTTGTCCCAGGATACCTAGTTGCTCTTGAAACTGGCCAACACGATGTCAAAAAATTTTTTTCAATGTATACCTGTCCTCTAGGAGCCAACTGGTTTTTGGATTTAATTATAATACATAATACTTCATTAAGTATAGAATGTGAAGACCTCAGATTTTAGAATTTTATCAGTCCTGTCTTGTTAGAAGGAAGTTTTAGAAAATTTAAGTCAGTTTTCATTTCTGACTGCACATTGAATCACTAAAAAGCTTATAAAAAAAATTCCAGTGCCCATTCCCTCCTTGACCAACAGGAATCTGAATCTTTAGGGGTGGGGCTTGGACATAATTGTTTTCAAACTCCTCAGGAGATTCTAATGTGCAAGCCTGAGTTGATACCATTGCTTTAAGGGACTGCTTCTCAAATTTAACATACATTCAAATTATCTGGGGATCTCATTCAACTGCAGACCATAATGTAGTAGGTCCATGGTGGGGTCTGCATGTCTAACAAAAATTCCCAGACGATGTTGACATTGTGGTTCCTTGGACCACTCTTTGAGTAGAAGGGCCCTAAGATGTGGCCCTGAAGCAAAATTTAACCATCTTGGAGGTTCAAGCACTCATAAAATTCAATTCCTATAGCCTTAAAATTTCCTGGGGGCAATTTTTTAAATTGTGGTAAAATTGGGGCAGTTTTAATTTAGCAGTAGTATAGATGCTCGATCAAAATTTGTTTTAGGTGATATCTGTCTTGCTGTATATTTTCTCCGCTCTTGGATTCTTTTCTAGGGGGAAAGATAGCTTAAAAGGTTCTAATCTCATATATAAAGCCATTTCAAAAGAGGCTGGGGGTTTAGAGTGGCGACCCAACTTCTGTTTGTAAAGATAGTGCCTGGCAGATAGCAGCAGTGCCTGGTTGTCAGAAAGCAGATGTTGATATGTTTCTTGTGTCTGGGTTTAGCTGAAAAATGGTGACCTCAGCGACATGCTGGGAGTGGAAGTCAGCATCAAGAGCTTCAGTCTTGCTGGTGCTGGGATGAGTAGCTTTGGAAACACTCAAGAAAATGAATCACCCCAGCGGTCATCCTTAGGGATCCATGACTCCACTGCGCCAAGGGAAAAGCAAAGATTCAGAAAGTCGTCTCTGGGGACACGTGTTAGCGGCATATACAATAAACCTGAGGTAAATTCTTCATTACAGAAGCCCTCTTCCAAGTGGATGAAAAAACTACTAAATGATGGAAGAGAAACTAAAATATAGAGAAAAAGAATATTACATCTCAACAATAATCAAATAGCTGCAATTTCAAACAAGAGAGCACTGGCTCCTATCTAATTAGCAGTGCCTTTCTTCTATGATGGTTATAAACTGCTCTCTAAGGAAGGAAAGGAAGAAGAAAAAGATACATACTATCAAGGGGAAGGGAATGCTGGTAGACGTGCTTTAGGAAAGCAGTTTGACAAATGCCATCACCATTAAGATGTTCATTACTTTGGACCCTGTTGTATGACTCCTGGGAATCTATCCTCAAGAAATAATTATATATAACAACAACAACAAAAAGCAATAGACTTCTAGTTTTTAATAGCATTCTTATTTGTATATTAACAAAAGACTGAAAACTCCCTAGATGTTCAATCCTAGAGGACTGCTTCTCCAAAAAGAATATTATGCCCATTTAAATGACATGTATCAAGTGTGTATCATGGCACTGAGAAGTGTTTACAATATTTAATTTTTAAAGATGCAATGATGTTTAATGTGGTATGAAAGCAACGATATAGGAGGAAAAAAAATAGATCCATGTGGTATCTATTAGCAAAGACTAATGGAAAATATACCAAAACATTCAAACTGTGTTTGGAGAGTAGGGCTACTTATTTCCTTTTAAATATTTCCTCTCTCTTTCTTGCGGATGTATATCTTCTCTGCCGAAAAAGCAGTCCACGTTAAAACAGAACAAAAATCATCAAACAAGAAGAAAAACAGAAAGAAAACCTGTTACAACCTTCTTTATTCTCTTCCCAAGGTGCAAAGGTGCACAGTGTTAGCTGTACTATAATTTTTGAACAGACACTCTTAATGAAACATTTCCTGGCCGCAATTAGTATTTCATGCTTCAATATGTTATTAATGCAGGGGATAAAAGCGTTAGAAAATTCTGATTTTACACCTACATTTGACATTTTCAACATTATTCCCAAATTGTCTTGTAGAAACTTGGAGTTTTCTGAAACTTGAAAATTTTAAAATGTCTTTCGCCAGACTCTGAAGCCAGAAATGTCTCTACTTGTCCCTGACCACTACCAGAGCATTCCGCACAGCATTTTGTCAATTTACATCACCAGAACTGGACGTTTTCCTCTGGTAGACTTTATACTTACACCAAAAGGGCTACTCATTTATTTTCTCCTGGAATTTTCTTTCCTCAAATAGCAAAAATTATTTGCTCAAAACAAAACAAAAACTTTATCTTGACCAATTTCATTCCATAATTGTTAGTCTTCTTATTCTTAATATTGATTAACATATGTAATCCACATATTATCTGGCGTTTAAACAATTTGATGAATTCGGTGTAAGCTCCTTTTAAAAAATACTGGTGCATCATTTCTTTATCTTACTTCTGCCTTCCTTGACCCATGTTGTTGCGTCCTTAATTTCTCTTGTTGCTTTTTTTATAGTTATCAAATTAAATGTTCCATTTGTTGAAAATGAACCAGACAACCACAAGCTTGTTATTTCTATACAAGGAAGTCAGTATAAGTACCTGCTAGAACCACTACTTGCGGTAGTGGCCACACTGTTTCTTAAAATGGAATTGATGAAAATTATTTGGGCCACTTATTACAATGCAGATTTCTAAGCTCCATCTCACACCTACAGTCAGAATTTCTGTGATGGCACTTGGACCATCTACATTTTAAATAAGAGGCAGGGGTGATTCTTAATGCACATCAAATTTCAAGAACCACAGAACTAGTTTTTAAAAGAAACCTCCAACCTAGTATATTTTGTGATCAGCAAATAGGAAATTACATTGTAAGTGTTAAGATGCTAAAGTTTTTCAGAACTGTTCTACAGATTATCATGTCTATCTATCTGCAAAGTTTTTAGAGTATTAGAGTCTCTAGATTTCCCCTAGATATTGGCCCTAAATATTAGAATTGAAATATTCCATTGAAAGATTTAACCTAACAAAAATTGTCTCTTGTTTACTTTGCCTTATATATATATAGAAAAGGGTACTAATCTATATTCTTTAGAGACACAAGTCAATGCTCTGTTTTTAATGGTTTTTTTTAATAGATAACACTCAAAATTTAAGAGAAAAAAGGATGTACAGTGAAAATTTCCCCTCACACTGCTGTCATTTCCTCAGAGGCAACCACATCAATAGCCTTTTTTAGTGGCGTTGGATGTATTTTAAAAATGATCTGAAAACTCTATCACTTTTAGGGGGCAAAAAGAGTATACAATAGGCCTCATTATTTTAAAATTTTATCTTTGAGTTTTGAAAACTTGACATAGAGATATCAGTCAGGCACTGCTGCGTAACGAACCACACAAAACCGTAGAGGCATATATTTATAAGCATTTATTCTTATGCTCTGAGTTGGTCAGCTAGATAGCTCTACTGGAATATCTGGGAATCTAGTAACAGATTTAGGAAGGCCTTGACTAGAATGGCCGGGTGACTTAACTGTGCTCCGTAGGTCTCTTGTCTTCAAGCATGCTAACCCTGGCATATTCTTATGGTGCTGACAGAGGAGCAAGAGAGGAAGAATCATGCAGGACACATCGAGGTCTAAGATTGGAACCAGCACATTCTCACTACAGTCTATTGGCCAGAGGAAGACACAAGGCCATCTAAGAGTCAAGGGGATGGAGAAGTAGACACTGCCTCTTTAGCGAAAGGAATTTCAAAGTCACATGACAAAGGTATAGCTACAAAGAGTGAAGAATTGAGGCCATCTTGAAGTCTACTGAACATAGTGTCTGACACTCATGATAATAATGAGCCTTAAAGAGGTGGCTTAGCATCTAAGTATTGTACTTGTATAACAACGTGGTCATAATTTCTGAAGATCTTTCAGATGTTCAAACATTTTTTAACATAAACAGAAGGATTATAAAAACATCTCAAAGGCATGAGTCCTAAACTCAGCTCAGGCAGAACAAGCCTTACTGATGTCACATGTGAAAAGAGGAAAAGATGAGAACTGACCCCAGAGAAATATTTGAGGAAACATGAAATACAATGCTTGAAGTCCTACCAAAGAAGAATGACATATTAATTGAAGATTTGCTCTTAAATATCTGACTTCCTCTGTCAAGGGGACTGATGTACTAACAAGCCACTTGGGGAAAAACAGTGTGATCAAGTCTGGTTTCTACCCTTTGTGTCAACATGGTTTTTAAGATTACTTTTAGTGTTTCAGTGCTGATTCAAATCTCTGGATTTTTAAAATAAAAATCATCATGCTCTCAATATGACCCTTACAAAAGGTTATGAAACAAATGTCAGGGGTGATACTGATTTCTGCTTCCTGTTTAACTTAATTTCAGTTGCTCTTTTGCTTATTTTAACAGATAGATGTTGTTTCTTAAGTCAACACTGCCTCAGATGCTATCAGTAGCCTCATCCAGATGTGAAAAAGTAAACTTTGAAACTAGAATTTTTTAAATACTTTAATATGCCTCTGAAATTATTTAAACATATAACATTTCTTTACCCAACCACATTTAGTCCTTCTGATTGATATTCAGAAACTAGAACTAAATATTTATCTCCGATAGGAGGTGAGAGAGAGGACTTGTTACACGGAGTAATCAGATCATAGCTCCATGAGTATAGACATGCACTTAACAGATTGAAACCTGTTTTATGGGTTTGGAGATGTGATTTGGACCTGTACTAGCCCTTGATGAAACAGGTATTTCCTTTGTAAATTTTTGTCTGCTAATATCATATTGGTGCTACCAGCACTCTCCATATTCTGAGATACATACACACTTTATATAGCATTTTTTTGTGTGTAAGATAATGCTGTATAATTTTATCTTCTCCACTTTGTCCTTTCCTCTTATATTTGTCACTGGTGTCCATAGGCATAATTTAGGACCCGTCACTGGTGGCCCTCTGAGCTCAGCCAGAGAAAGTCAGAGAGATTTTCACATGGCAGGATGACCTGGAAAGGATGCGAAGCAACCGGAACTCTCCTGCGTTGCTGGCGGCGCATGCATAGAAAATGGCACAGCCTCTTTGGGCAAAAGTTTGGCAGTTTCTTATAATGTTAAACCTACATCTACCTGATGACCTTGCATTTCTACTCCTAGGTATTTGCTCAAGAAAAATAAAAACATTCCACACAAAGACTTATTAAAGAATGTTTACAATAGCTTGTATTCCTAACAGCCTTAAGACTGGAAACAAGTCAAATGTCTATCAAGAGATGAATGGATAAACAAATTGTGATGTACTCTATACAATAGAATATTACTTGGCAATAAAATGAGATAAACAAAAAGGAATGACATGGACGAATCGCATATTGTGCTGAGCGAAAGAAGCCAGATACAAAAGAGCGTACATGGTATGATTCCATGTACATGGAATTCTAGAAAATAAAAACTAATCTATACTGATAGAAAGCAGAGCAGAGATTGCCTGGAATTGGGAGTGGAGGGGAGAATTGACTGAAAAGGGCCAAGAGGGGGGTGATAGAAATGTGTGTTTTGATTTTGGTAGTGGTTACACAGGTGTATACATTTGTCAAAATCCATTGGACTGTACACTTAACATGGATTGCAGTCTATTATACATAAATTATTACTCAACTAAATGGATGCTTTCAAAAAAGAAAGACTTGACATCCCTAATCATTAGGAAAATTCAAACCAAAATTACAGTGAGATGTTACTTCATACCCATTAGAATAGCTATTATCAAAAAAGAGAAAATAATGACTGTTATTTAAAATAACAAATAAAACTTTTAAAAAGCCAAGGAAGTGAAGAAATTAAAACTCTAGTGTATTGTTGGTGGGAATGTATGGAAAATATACGGTGGTTCCTCAAAGAAGTAAACATACAATTACCATATAATAGGTAGAATTTCAATACCCCCAAAAATTGAAAGCAGGGATTCAAACATATTTGTAACTCATGTTCATAGCAGCATTATTCACAATAGCCAGAATATGGACGCAACTAAATGTCCATCATGGATGAATGCGTAAACAAAATATGCCATATACATACAATGGAATAATAGTCAACCTAAAAAAAGAGTGAAATTCTGATTCATGCTACAACATGGATAAACCTTGAAAATGTTATATTAAATGAGATAAGCCGAACACACAAAAAAGAAACAGAAACTGTGTAATTCCACTTATATGAGTTACCTAGAACAGTCAATTCAGTGGTTGTCAGGGGTTGGAGGGAAGAGGTATGGGGAATTATTCTACCATGGGTGCTGCATTTGTTTTGCAAGATGAAAAAGTTCAGATAGATGGTGGCGATGGTTGCACAACAATGTGAATGTACTTAACACCACTAAACTATACATTCAAAATGGTAAAATTTATGTTTTGTGCATTTTACAATAGGAAAAAAGGAAGGAAAGAAGGAAGAGAGAAAAAGGTACCCCAACCAACAGTGCCTCTTCTGGGGCAGAAATGGGCCAATGCACAGCGATTCTGAGACCCCTCTGCCTCTCCCCAAGACTACACACTGCCTTTTCATTCAACAAACATATCTCATTTTGAAGCAATTTATTCTGCCAGGCAGATAAAGGGGACTTAATGGAAAGGTATCTGAAGGGTGAGTTGGAGCTCTCCAGAGAGAGAGATGGAGGAAAGCTACAGCATGAGCAGAGGTTCAGAGGTGGGGTTGTACCTAAGGTGTTCAGAGAACTCCAGTCACCTGATGTTGCAAGGATAAGGTGCATGTGGGGAGCAAAGTCAGGAGATAAAACTAGAAAATTAGGGTGGAGCCAGAAAAAGATGGATCTCCAGGATCATACTTATAGTCATTCGACTTTATTTCTGGGTAGCAGTGGACCTGTCGATGATTTCAGTCAGAGTATTGATTTGATGGGATCTGAGTCGCAGAGAGGTGGCAGAGGGGAGATGGGCTAAAGAGGGAGAATGAGGCAGGGTCCAGGGAGGGTGAACTTCTGGAGGTCCCCGCTCTTCCAGAGCTGCCCCCAGCCAATCTGACATGTAGTTTTTGGTTTATCCTTGTCAACTGCAAACATTTTACAGTAATATCCCATTTTGAGAAAGATTAAAATCTCATGCCCTTTTAACATTTCAGACATTTCTAAATAAACTTTGACTAAAAACAACTCAAAGCAACTGAATAAAGAATATTTTTTTCAACTGTAACCTTTCAAATCTCTGATATATTGTTCTATTGTTCTTCCCTTTCTCCTCCTACTCCCTAATCAGCTGGGAATCATTGTTCTACAGCAAACCTAAGAGGAAGTGCCACATATAAGGTCAGCCTGGGCTATGAGGGTCAGTTTAAACAAGTTGTATTTGGACTAGAGCTTCCTTGGGTTCTCAGAACCATCTCAGGCCTCGGCAGGTCCCCATGCTAGGAATGATTCATTCTAAATGTCAGAGGTATCAGCATGAGGGAACATACCTGACCAACTGAGGTCTGTCTGCTTAAAAGATGCTTCTATCATCTGAGCTTGGAAACTAGCAGGATCTGGCCTGATTAGTACTTGGATGGGAGACCACCTAGGAAGACTGGGTGCTGTAGGCATCAAAAAAAAAAAAAAAAAGAAAGAAAGAAAAGAAAAAGAAAGAAAGATGCTCCTACCACCTCATTCCATTGTTTCTTTAGTGTGCCAGCTCATAAGAATCACGGTCGAGCTAGTGAAACACGGGGATCCCCAGGCCAATCTCTGGAGATGCTGATTCAGGAGCTCTGGAGCTGGCAGCAATATGGTTAGCAAGCGCACCGGGTGATTGTTAAAACCAGGCAAGTTTGAGAAATGCCATGAAGACGGATGGCTCTGCTAGTAGCGTGGCTGACACCCTAAGAGGAAAAAGGAATGGCCAGCGCAGCAGATACCCAGGCCTATTTCAGGGATAGTAACTATGGTATTCACTCAGCTGCTCCTCCCCTGAGACAGAACAGGTGGGCCGTAGAGGCTCCCACCGTGTTGAGAGGAGAGGGGTGGACCCAGGTAGCCTCCTGCAGCCCAACTTTCTCTGAGGGGACTAGGTAGCCTGCAGCTTAGCTATCAGAGCCACAGGGCTCTAATCTCCATCCAGTGTCGAGAAGACACCTGAAAACCAAGATCCAAACAGCCAAGAGAAGAAAACTCTGCCCTGGTAAGTTTGCTCAGCCTTTCTCATAAAGGAAGTAAGAGAGTTTTAGGCTGTTTTGCTAAACCTCAGAAAACACCTGAATGTTGTGAGCCTGGCTGTTTTTTTAAGACTTCAATTCTGGGGCCTGGTAGAATTCAAAGGAAAATGCTTGGCTTTGCTAAGTAATTGATAAACTGAATTGCTAGAAGCGAGGTTGGGGAGAGGGCAGGTGGGAATTATATAAAGAGAGAAAGAAAGAGCAAGCACGCCCAGAGAAAAGATGGGTGGTAGGAAAAGCATTTGTTTATTTTATGAACACCTCATTTTTGTGCAACGTTGGAGAAAAAGTCTTGTTTCATATACATGAATGTTTACATAACGGAAGCTACTTTGCTACATTAGTGTAGATTTTTCCAGAGGCAGATCCTGAGACAGGATGTGAGTGCAAATAGTTTAACTGGGGAGTATAGGGAACACCTCTAGGGAAGTGGAGAAATGATACAGGCTGGGACAGCAGCCACCAAAGGGGACACTGTTAGCTCATTACCACAGAGGGTGACTAAAGCTTAACTCAGTGGGGAAACTCTGAGAGACTGTAATTGGCAAGGGAGCGGATGTATTTCTATATCAATATCTGACGGTTATTGGTGGAGTGCTGTTCCTCTTGTGGGGTGTGGGGAGGATGGTCTGAATTTCCTGGCACTTTTAGACCTCAAAAGCAGGATCACATTCAGGCAAGTGGCCTTTGGTTTCAGAAAAACCCTCAATGCAGGTATGCACGCACAAAGGGATAGCTCCTAGAAACTTCTGGAAAAGAGGTTTCCTGTATTTTAAAAGGAGATGCCCTCTCTTCTTCCAGATGTTGCCTTATGTGGACGTAAAGGCTGTGCGTTCATAGCTTTCTTCCAGTTTCATCTTTTTAAGACTGAATCCAGCTTAAGTCACGTTTGTCTTCAACCCTCGTAGCTTCAAATAAGCACAAAGAGGCCAAGGATTTCCGTATCCTGATGCCTCACAACCCCAAGGATAGAGGCAGGAGCTATGTTGAATGAATACATAAGCAGGTATTTTCATTCATTTCAAGCAAAGAGAGAGGGCGAAGGATGAGGCCCGACGCTGGATTTGGATCCAGCTTCGTGGGCGTCTCGAGGTGAGCACCACCGTATCACCCTTGCTATCTTCATTCTCCTCCCTGTAGCTCATGGACTCCCTTCTCCAGAAGCACAGCAAAACGGCAGTGGTATTAATGAGTCTCCACCAGATGGCAGGCACTTAGCCTCTCCAAGAATCCTGCCACGTTTACAGAACAGAGAGAAAAGTGACCTCAGCTGTCATCTAAGGCAGAGTTCTCTTTCACAGGGAGGTTCTGACAACTCAAGGCCGCATGTAACCATTTAGTGACAAATATGCCAGGCAATGGCTCTTGGTTCCATGTTGCTTCCTCTGTTCCACACCTGTATTGTAAGCTGAACTGGGCCCGTTTTCAAAAAAGTTAACCTACCTTCCCACTGCCAGCAGAAGCTCCCCTAGAATTGCTTTTTTAAAGCTTGTTTTAAAATGGTATTTTAAAAGTACACTTTTGAAATTTTTTAAAGATTGAAAAAAGCAAATAGAACAATCCTGAGGTTACATGTTTTTATGTTTTCAGAGTACTTCTGAGTGACTTGATTTTTTCAGACCTCATTATTAAGACCCAGAAATCACGCAGTATGGATCTGTGTGCATGCTAAATTAGAGTGCCATCTGCTTGCAGGTCTCTGTAAAAGCCCAAGATTAGGTTGACTTGACTGGTGTCAGAATGGCCTAGAAGTCAGCCGCATCTCATGCCAGTGCAGAGGCAAAGGGTTTAGGGTCAGATCAAGAGCCATCCACTAAAGAATGTAATTTATTTAATCTTCTTTTCTGCTTCTGTTACCGGAGAGTGAGGATCCTCTCCCGGCACGTTGTCCAGGTTCTTGATGTCTCAAACAAAGAATTGAGCAAGACATTGAAATACGGTAGAAAAGTAAAGCTTTATTAGATGGGAGTCCACTTCCAGACATGGAAGCAGGCCTGAGCAAGAGAAGCGTGGCTCAAAGGCCTGGTAACAAAGCCTTTGGGGTTTTTATCCCTATTTGCGGTGAGTGGTTACTTTTCTTAGAGGAGTGGGCTTCCTTGATTGACAGCTAAGACTAACAGGACTCAGTGATTCATCATTTTGCTTTCTGTGCATGTTTGTTCCCAGAATCAGTCTGTTATAATGATATTAATGAACTTCTAGGCATATGTATCATATTATAATGATGGCGTAATGAGGCTCAGGTGAGTTGAAGGTCTTTGGGGTCTTCATTGCTCAGGTGCAAGTGACTAGTTAAACTGGTACCTAATTCTCTGCCTACTGGTTTATTTGTGTGAGTTAAAAAATGCCTTCTGGCTTGCTCAATTGTGGGTGAATTAGGGCGGACCCCTTCTAGGACAGGATGACCTCAATGTCTTTGCAGGCAGACCCCAACCTCCCTACCATCCCTGCCTAGCTCTTTTCAAATAGTTATAAACCCCCTTATTATTAATATGGATGTTGAGGGATAGGAGGTCTCTGCTTCCTGCTAAGAAGGGCCATAGTCCCTGCCTACAGAGATTCTATGGAGCTCTTTCCCTTTCTGTCTCAGTCAGGGTAGGGTCTTGGGTTTCCTGCTAAAGTGCCACCTCAGTCTCTAGACAAGGTAAAAAAGATACAAACTTATTATTTAAACCATACATCTATGAACTTCTATTATTGATTTGCCTATTAAGTGAGTAAAGGGAAACAGGCTTGGTTAATATATTTTTTAAGAGTGAAAAAGGAACTATGGCCTAAAGCCCCCTCCTCTCTCAGACTCTAAGGGCCCTGTCTGACTTAACACCATTTTTGCTAACAAAGGGCTGATGACCCTTATCAATAGCCAGAGGATCTGAGTCACCAGTTTGGGGCAATTATCAGGATATGAGGAAGAGGGCCTTTTTCCCTAAGAAAGGAGGGAAGAAAACTTAACTAGGTTTACTAAAAAGATTAACTCTGCAAGATATGTCCCATTTCATTTCCTGCTAAAAGATTAAGAATTTTACAAGTGATGTTCCATCTCACTTCCACTAAGACTTAATAAAACTACTTGGAAGGAAGGGAGAAGGAAGAAAGGAAGGGAGGAAGAGAGAGGGAGGCAGAGAAAAGCAACTTTTGATAGGCCAGACTATAAGCTCCTAACTGATAAGACCTGGGTCTGCTGGTTCAGTTCACAGGCTTCACACTTGGTAAGCTCTCAAGTTTTCTATTCCTCTGCAAAACAGTTGACACAGCATCCAAAGAAACTAAGATTAGATCCACAAAGAGCTGTGCATCCAGTTATTAAGGTTAGCTATTCCTGAAACTGATCTCCTGAGTTCTTAGTCACTCTCTACCTGATTTGTGATGGAGTAAGAATGGTGTTTCATGCTGCGCGTTAGACAGACTCAGGCCAAGGGAAGATAGCGCTAACAAAGAAAGCTCTGCCAAGATCCATTTTTAAAGCAAAGAGTTTCTATCTCACAAACTGTTACTCAAGAGGTCATCCATTCAAGTCAGTTCTCTTGGCTTTCTCTAAACTACTTTGCAGATGACCTAACAGGAAAGAATCTCATGGCTGAGGTCAATTTCTTTTAGGGAACATTTACTTAGCATTTGAATGAGCTGGCTTCCCTGGAGGGCCAGTGGTTTGACCTTGGACCTTGGTCTGGCATGGACTTCGGTTGTTCAGGATGTCAATCTAACTTTTGCAGCCTTCTGTCAGGTTCTCAGGAGGGCTGGACAGAGCCCTGGATCTCTGTCTCCCAGCAGTCTGGATGTTGAAAGCTACTAATGTGCAGGCAGCATGCAAGCACACACTGCACTTCTGCCCCCACCACCAGTTGAAATGACAGGAGATAAAATTCCTGGTGAAGGATTCTGGACTGTGGAATTTGCAAATGTTGGCAACTAGCCAGTACCTGGGTTTGTTCCTTCTGTGGGTCTAGGGCAAGAGAGAGATTTATGCTCGCTTGCTTAGTTTTCATTCCACCACAAAGCACCTTTCTAGAATTAGCTGGGAGCCATATTGGGGGCATGTGGAGGAGTGATTCTTGTTTGAGGACTGCTGTAGAAACATGGGATTTAAAAATTGCCACTCATTCCAGTACCCCAGAAACCACACCAATGACCAAAATAGAAGAGTGACTGACTATCCAAGGAACAGAGCAGAGCAGAATTCTCCCAATGGAGATAAATACGAGCATCTCAGAAGTATTACCACCTGGGAATAGGAACCAGCAGGTCATTGTCAGTTTTTCAGTTTTCCAGTCTGAGAGAGCCCAGTAGAGTTTCCCGAAGCTGATAGCTAGCTGTTTTCTTTAACCAACTTCTGACAGGGCTTGTACCCTCCACTACTAAAGAGGATTCTGCCCCACCAAACAATTCAAAGAATTTTCTTATTATGTAACCCAGTTTTTCTTTCCTCTCCAGACAATGCATTGTTCACATTCCTAAAGAAGTGACATGCTCTTCCACTGCCCCTCACCCCACCACCAACTCCCGATGGGTGCCAGTCCCAATTTCTTAATTTATGGCCTAACTGAATAAGGATTAGAAGGGTCTGATTAACAAAAATAACAAAGGGTGGGATTTGCTCGTGGTTCCCTCGCTGGGGCAGGGCAGGTCTAAGACTGGACCTCCACCTGCGAACTCGTGGCCCAGTGTCTTCTCCAACCTCAGGCTGTGCAGGAATCCCTGCTGCTGTGGTCACCCATGCAAAACTTGCAGAAACCTTCACTTCCTTTCTCCAACTCAACTTTCTAAGGAACAGAAGAAATCAACATAAAAGTTAGTGGGTGCATAATTTATTTGTCTCACTTTGCTATATTTGTTTAAACTTAAACTAGTATGACTTGGGGTGGCCCACCCTACTTGGAGTGAGAAAGTCTGTCTTTACTCCTCGGTTCCTTTTGCTATATAGGTCCCAGAATCCAGGGGCGTCCACTCAGTCACTTTCGGGAGACTTCAGACAGCTGTGGGTCTGATCTGACTCTGTCACTTATTAGCTGTGTGATCGCCTCTCTGAGGTTCAATATTTTCAATGTTAAATGCATATAATAGGACCACCACGGCCAGCCCAGGCACAAAGGGAGGGAGGTGGAGGTGACTGCTCCAGTCCAGTCGTCTGATTTCAGATGAAGAAGGCAGCAAGGAACAGAGGCCACAGGAAGAAGTCCCTAGGCCTCCGGGATGAGAAAAGACCAGGTGGAATCATGGCTCTGGAAGTGCCTCCGTGCACACTCCGGCGAGGCGGTGTGTGGTCCAGAGCGTGACTTGGGTGGAGCAATGGAAGCATCAGATGTGTCTCATACACCTCGGGCCTCTGAGCAGATATGCTGGCCTTCTCATGTCTGCCAGTGAGCCCCTTGGATGCCCAGCTCACAGCAAGGGTCCTTTGGAAACAGGGGCTCAAGTACAAGCAGGCTGCTTACAAAAGCTATGACCCTGGGCCAGTGCCTTCTCCACAGTCTCTTGCCACATTCTTGGTTTGGAGAAAGAAAACACGATCTCTGCCCCTTACTTGTCAACAGGGACTAAGTGTGTGCTGGGCCAGGGCTAAGTAGAACTTCTTGGAAGATGTTTTCAAAAGATCCATTGGAACGGCCTCTCTTTCCTAAAGATCTGGAAGCAACACTGCCTTTTTATTATAAAAACCACCATATATATGCAAAACCATCATATATATGCATATGAGCTTACAATTGATGTGAACTGAGTTTATTATTCCATAGCTTCCATATATATGTGCATATGTATATATATGCATATATATACACATATACATACATATATATATATATATATACACACGCACTGTGCCAGAGCTAAGTAGAACTTATTGGAAGATGTTTTCAAAATCATCCACTGGAAAAAGCCTCTCTTTCTCAAAGATCTGGGGCAATACTGCCTTGTTTTTATAAAAACCACCATATATATACATATACATATGCATATATATGTATATATGGAAGCTATGGAATAATGCATTCAATTCACATCAATTGTGAGCCCAAATGCAGACTTCCGAGAAATTTCTCACTTGCAGCAAACGCACAGGCTCCCCCAAGGCTTGAGTGTTATGTAGTGAATGTGCAGTCATCTGTGGTAGTTGGGTATAGAAGTTTGAGAGACATCGGGCTCCTTGGGGTACAAAGTATGTCTCATTCCTCTCTGTATCCTCATGGTGAATTCAGGATCAGTCACAGACAGCGTGCCCAGGGATGCTTTGGCCCGGTCTTGCATCGTCCCATCCACACAACCATCCTTGTCAAGGAAAAGCCAAACTGGCAGCCTTACACTGGTGGAAAGAAGTCACTTTTGGGAGACTTCAGACAGCTGTGTGCGGTCCAGAGGGTGACTTGGGTGGAGCGATGGAAGCATCAGATGTGTCTCATACACGTCAGGTCTCCAAGCAGATATGCCAGCCTTCTCATGTCTGCCAATGAGCCCCTTGGATACCCAGCTCACAGCAAGCGTCATTTGGAAGCCAGGGCTCTTAAGGGGTCAGACCCAGTCACTGTCAAGGCAAAGTCTGTTCTCCCCTGCTCTCCATGCTCCCCTCTGTATGTACCCAAGGACGGGATCAAAGGAGCTGAAAACATCAGCTCCCCACCATACCTGAACCAGCCCTCCACTTGCCATTCTCCCTAAGCAAGCTCATGGTCCGCTCCTTCTAAGAACAACCCTACAATGGCTAATTCCCTGCTAAAACATTTTTAAAGGGAAAGAGTAACGAAGTGTCTTTTCCCGCAAAACACATGTTATAGGCATAGGCCAGGGTTTCCAGAAAATCTTGAAAAAGGCATGGACCTATAATGTTGACTGGAATTATTTTTAATATAATGGTCCTCTCACAAAGGCAAATATAAATACCTTATGCTTCTCTAAATATAAAAACAAATGTACAAATTAATACAAAGAAAGCTAAATTAAACAGCTAAATTAATAACACTGATGTACCATGTCAGATGACATTGATTTTAACTGAAACTAATTTCCAGTTTGAGCAATTATTATAATAATAACTAATATTTTTTGAGCAAGTTCTGTGTGTCTGGCCAAAGCACTTTAAATGATTGTATTCATTCAACCCCCAAGAGCTCCAGAAGTAAGTACTATTGTTATTTCCATATTACTGAGAAAGACAATGGACCCAGAGAGGTTCAATAATTCCCCAAACAGACAAATCTAAAAGATGGCAGAGCCGGGCTTTTCTTTTTTCTTTCTTTTTTTTTTTTTTTGGCCTCCACTCTTGACAAACTGTTGTGTCCTTGGTATTGACTCACAGTGCAGGCTCTTGTTTGAGTTCAGCACTTCTGAACCACCATGGGACATGTAATGACTCAGTTCTCTTTCACCCTTTTTCCTGTATTGGAACCATGTCTAAGCCTTCATTTATGCAGCTTGCCCTGGTATCTTTTGTCATAAGCTCATCATTTACATATTAAGTTCCCCTTGGCTCTTCTCTCATTCCCTCCAAGTACAGTTTAGAGTCCAATGACTCAAAACACAAACTGAGATGCAGGCCCAGCAGGCTCTGGGAAGAACCTGATTGAAATGTGGTCATTCCAACCATCCATTTTTTTTTATATATATATAATATATATAATATATATATAAATTTTAAAAGATTACTATCAACATAAATTATTGATATTCAAATATTCTTACATAAGATTAGCAAACCTCTGATAATATCTGATAATATATCTGTGGATCACTCTATAATTAAAGAGATCTAAGTGCAGCAATTTCTCAAACAATATTTTGTGCAATGTCATTTCGTTATGACCGTTGATGAGAAAAAAATCGATTCCCGGCCGGGGCCACCATCTGTGTGGAGTTCGCATGCTTTTCTCTGTGTCTGTGGGTTTTCTCCGGGGACTCAGGTTCCCTCCCGTATCTCAAAGATATGCACATAGGTGAACTGGTGTGTCTCAATGATCCCAGCCTAAGTGAGTGTGGGTATGGGTGCAAGTGGTCCTGCAATGGAAGGGTGTCCTGTCCAGGGTGGGTACCCGCCGTGTGCCCTGAGCTGTCAGGAGAGGCTAGGCCACCTGCGACCCTGAACTGGAGTAAGCAGGTTGGAAAAGAATGATCTTACTTGTTTTTATTAATCTTTCTTAAATATATATATAGCTCATATTTATTTCGATGTTTAATGGTAGAAGGGTATTAGGTCTTTATTAAGGAAGTTGGTGATGTTTTTGTGACCAGAAATATGTTTTAGAAATTTAACTCTTGTTTATGTCAATTAGCCTGAGGTAACATTCATTTCATTATATGTCATTTCTCTTAAAGTTGCAGTTTTAAAGAACCTATTGGTGACTTTAAGGGAGGACTTACTATACTATTATTTTGTAGCTCTTATAGTAATTTCAGGTCTTATAATATTATTTGTAGCTGTTATATAAAGGTCAACTATCATTGATTTCAAGTAAATTTCCATGGCTGAACAATATAAAAATTCTAATTCATCTTCAATCTTTGCAAGAAAAGTAATATCCATAAAATTTACACATATTGTGTAGGACACTAAACATTGCAATTGGTCTATACTCATGATTGTCTCATTAAGACAGACTTTCTTTTAAATAAATTATTAAAAATAACAGTAAAAGGGTCCTGCGACTCATAATAACTTTGTTCATTGGAATTATTTATCCTCTGTAGTTTTTCTCTTTAGTTGGTGGTATATAAATGCTTGTATCGGCCTTGCTTTGGGAAATTATAAACTTATTAAAAATAGTTTTTCTACATAGAGTACAGTTCCATGAAGCTTGTGGATTAATAAATGCTCGTTCTAAGAAATAATAAGGACTGTGTTCTCTAACTCGTGGAAGCATACGCTCCTTGTGTACTTCTTTTTCAGCCTTAACAATCAGTTGTCAGTAATCCCTAAACATACAAAGAACCTAGTCAAGTTTGCAGAACTGCTATATAAACGTAGTGGCAATAGTTTCTGTATATTTAGCAAGATAGAGTTAAACACAGCCCCAGTATTTGTAAAAACAAACAAAAAGGTAAGAAAAAAAACTAATTTATATGAAACGAGTTCTAATTCAAGAAGGTGATCGGAACGTGTAGGTTTCTCATCCTCCTTTCCCAAGAGCCTATTGAAATGATAAAAAATTTAAAAGAACATAAACCTATAGTCACAAAGAGAATGAGGGGCAGGTTGGGCATCAGTAGTTGAGCAATTTCAGCACATTTCTGAGAGATGAAAGGACACGAATGTGCAAACAGAGGGAGCAACATGATGGGTTACGTGCAGGGGGCGCTCCAGGAGCATGGAGCTTCCCTGCCTGACATGCTCAAAGAGTTTGGACTGGAGTCTGCCTGTAAGAAGAGAGAAACTGAGAAAGAGGCTGAAAATAGAATGCTAAAAGACATGATTTTCGAAATGTTGTGAGAAAATCATTTAGGACTTAGAATTCTAGATCGTCCAAACATCTGTCCAAATTGAAGGCAGATAAAGACATTTTCTGAAGGCAGATAAAGTTTACTTGCTACATACCCTTTCTTAAGAGGTTACTTGAGGATGTACTCTGGTGGGAAAAAGAAGAAAAAGAAAAAGAAAAAGAAAGTGATACAAGCAACGGAAAGATCAAGCCAGAATGAGAGCTATGCAAATTATCAAAAAAAGTCTGTGGGCCACATGAAATCCATCAAGAACAGACTAGATTTCAGGCAATTATAAAATAAGTAAGATGCTGGGGGATAAAAATGGGTGGCAAAGGCATGTTTCTTCTTTTATTACGAAAGGCAGTTAGATGTGCTTGCTTAGGCAGCACATACACTAAAAAAAGGCAGTTAGAAACTCCGAGGGAAAGAAGTCTGCAAGAAATTCATAATCCTACTATGAAGCAAACTAAATCGTGGTATGATTTTGAGCACTTGATGGAATATGAGAAAAGTGACTCTTTATGCCTTAACGCTAGACATATTCTCTCATAGAGGCATAGGAATATAACATTGCATCTAAGGAGAAGGAAACAAAATCATTGCCCAGAGCAAAGAAACTTGTTTTTTCTGTGAATAATATTTACATAGTCATAATAATATAATCATGCTTTACTGATTCATATTTTAGACCTTGCCTGACAGGGAGATCTTAATTATTATAGAACAGAAGGAAAATATTGTCAGCTTTGATATTGTAAAAGTGAAGGTACATTTGGCAGAGGTTGGGAGGAGGAAGGGGGAGAAGAGGCAGAGGAAAGAATGGAAATGCTAATATTCTCATTCTACATGTGAAGAGTCTAGAGTTTGTCTAAAATGCATGGAATAAGAAATAAACATTGAAATATACTATTTACGGTATGAAAAATAATCAGTTAAAATAATTTAAATCAATAATATAGCTACCAACAAAATTGGAAAGATGAGATTTAGTACAAGTGAATGAAATTCTGATCTTTTATTGGAAGATGTCAATAGATACTTTCTAAAGTTAAGAATCAAGAAATAGAAGCTTATGGTGGTAGCATCCAGAAGAACTAAGATAAGATATTGTTAGGAAGTGATTGTCTCTGACAAGTAGGAAGAAAACAATTGCTTTTCTTAAAACTCTAACTAGTTGTTTTTTTCTTTTAACCACGTTCATATATATTTTGATATTTTAAAAATTGGTATGTAATATTTGAATTATGACAACCTACTGACCATTTGACTTGTAAAATCCTTTTTGAAAGGATTATGGTCATTGACTTAAGCAGTTAGTTCAGTGATTTATAGCTTAAAGCACAGTTTGGAAAATTACCCAGGAAAAGAGATGCATGGCTTGGGCTGGCTTTTTAATAGATAAAATTAAACTTTTCTTTGAAGTCTTTATAACTTCCCATAAGGAAACTAGTGACATCGTGGGGTCCTGAGTGCACCCTGAAATCACAAGTACACATGTGACATAGTGGAAATTACTCTAATACCTGGGCACCCACCCACTCCAAAGCTAGGGAAACCACCAACTCTGGTAATAGCAGAATGGGCTTGTGGTGCCCCCTACTGTCCCACTGGCAAACTGCATCTTCCTGGGCAGCATTCCAGGGTGAAATTTTTAACAAAAGGATCCTGTGAGCCTGGAGAGACTATATGAAGGTAGTGGCGGGAGAAATGGAACTCGACTTGGACCGCCATGTGTATTTATTTACATGGTTTCATAAATATGATTTTCAAAATTATTTACATAAAAATTTGAAAAATTTGAACATAGACTGGATATTAAAGGATATTTAGATTATATTTAAACTTCTATCGATACTGTGGTTATACGCAGTGTCTATATTTTAGGAGCTACATGATCAAGCATTTAGGCATTAAGTATAATGTCTGCAACCGACTCTCAATGTCTTCTTCTGTTATTCAGAGTTAAAGCCAAAAAGTCCTGCAAGACCATTTTCCCATCAAAATCCATTCTCAGTTTCTGTGATAATTGGTTGTAGCTGAGAAGCAGCTGCCCAGCCCAAGATTGCATTTCCCAGATTCCTTGCCATTAAATGGCACAAAGTGACCACTTCTCACCAATGAAATGTATGTGCCACATCCATGGCAAGACCATCAGGAGCTGGTACACACTCAACCCCTCATCCCCACCCCCTCAGACTGGATGCCCTTCAGTAAGAGTGCAAACCAGTGCTGGAAAGCAACCTGGTTGTACTTAGTGCAGTCGGGGATATGCATGCCCCTTGGCACAGAGACTTACTCCCCAATTGAGAGTCGATCACACGAAACTATAAGGACACAGCAACAGGAATGTTTGTGCATCCTTGCTGGTGGTAGTGAGAGTCAGAAGCAACCTAGGTGACCACCACTGTGGGAACAGAGTAAAATATGGAGCACATGCTATGAAACACGACTCAAGTCTTAGCAACTCCTAACTGTATGGAGAACAATATAGAGAAAGCTTAGGAACTTGGCGGGTGCCTACAGAGGGGAGAAACCAAAAGACCTACAGGGGTGGTATAACTGATTCTTTCTCCCACAGCAGATCAGATCAGGCATCACCTCTGGGAATCTCCCCTGACTCTCCCGCAAGTCTGATTTGGGTGGGTCCTCCCACTTCCACCCACTCTCCCCTCCACCAAGAGTTCTCACAGCACACTTTACATAAATCCATCCCAGTATTTAGTCTTCTGGACTCTAATTGTTTACTTGCCTGTGTTTCTCACTTAGGATGGCGAGCTCCTTGAGTGTGTTTCGTCTCATTAGCCTTTCTGTCTGGCCTAGTGTTTGGCAAATAGTAAATTCTTAATGTTAAAATGAAAAAGAAATAAAACTTTCTTAGGTACCTTCATCACAACCGGGATACATACAGAATGGGCATCAGAAAAATCTGGCTTCACATTTAGAATAATTCGGTCACCATCCTGCTACCTGCAAAATGATCCGAAGACTGAGCAGCGGATGGATATTTGCTAGGAAATACAAATGTAATCTGCAGGCTAGATGAGCTATGTAATATTTAGTGTTCTACATAGTGGTTAGGCATAATAATAAGATGGGAGGCACCAAAACTAAACTCCACCCACTTCATAGTTTTAATAAGAGTGTTCATTTTGTCAGTCTAGCCACTAAAATTGTGCCCCAGAGTTGCTGTAAGACGATGTCAAGCACGGACTTGGAGAGTGCCATTTTAAAGGTATTATTTTCTTTTTGTTAACCTTTTTCGGTTTTCCCCTGATTGTAAAAAATCAGAGAATACTAAAATGGAAAATAAAAATTACCCATAAATCTATAAACCTGATAAAAACCAATAACACATATATCCTTCCAGATCTTTCCTTTTTATATAACCATTAAAATACATATTATAAAAAGTGTATGATGCAGTTCTGTAATTTGCGTTTAATACATTGTGAGCATTTATATTCGTATGTATATTCACAACTACACATCTTTAAAAAGTATTCATTCTTTAACTGGACTACTGAAAACTCCTAGTTCCTAAGGGATAGCAACACATAAATTCTACCTCCCCTGTCCAAGCCATATGAATATTATTGGCTGTATGCTGGTGGGTAAAATAGGAAACAAAATCAAACCAAAATGACAAAGGCATAGAAGAGCATAGTAACATTTTAACCACAAAGAAACTACCTCAAATCCAAGGAATTAGAAAAATAAAGCAAGCAGCATCATATCACAAAATAGTATGAAGAAGTACTGTAATACTGCCATGTGGCCTGCTAAGATAAAAACCCTGAAGCTAAAGATGTGGTTCTAGATCTTCCAGCTCAAGCTGTGACTCGAGGTGTGATCTTAAGCCCTTCAGCTGCCTGGGACTGCTTCTTCATCTGTAAAATGAGGAGTCGGGCTAGATGCACCCTTAGGTCCCTCCAGCTCAAACCTTTTCTGATTCTATGGACAGGATCTTTTCTGAGCCATGAAGGAAATGTCAGAACAGTAGATAACACTTGGTAGGACTTTAACTGGACTGGCAGACCACCAACTGCTCTCTTGGCCAAATAACAATGAATCTATCACAGAGCCAGCAAATGGGTCAATTTGGATGCCCAGCAGATGCTTTGTAAAGCTACCAATTTTGGCAAATTAACAGAATGGGCAAGGAGTTGCCTTGGAGAAGTAAATAGGGGTGGCAGGCAGAACTGTAAATCATTCCCTGCTCTGAACTCCCTTTCATTTTCCCTCTCTCTCCTCCCATCAGGCTTTCCACCCTGGGAACCTTTTTCTGGGCAAGCAGAGGAATCTGTGGAATGTTCATTTTTTTCCCCTTATTGGCCACAAACAGTCTTTGCTGCTTCTGCTGCTGCTGCTGCTGCTGCTGCTGCTGCTGCTGCTGCTGCTGCTGCTTCTTCTTCTTCTTCTTCTTCTTCTTCTTCTTCTTCTTCTTCTTCTTCTTTTTAACTCTAATGTCTAACACTCTCTCTTAAAACCAGGACTTAGTATAAAAATTATGCTTCACACTATTTGCAATAGCCTCAAACTGGAAACTCAAATGCCCATTAAAAATCGTATGGTCTATGGCCATGCCACCCTAAATGTGCCCAATTTCGTCTGATCTCGGAAGCTGAGCAGGGTTGGTTCTGGTTAGTACTTGGATGAAACACCACCTAGGAAGACCAGGTTCTGTAGGCGGAAAAAAAAAAAAGTGTATGGATAAATAACTGATGATATAGCCACATGAAGGAATAGTCCTCAGCAATGAGAATGAAGAAACTGCAACTGTGAGCAACTGCATGGATGAGTCCCAGAGACGAAATGAGCGTCAGAAGAAGCCAGAGAATATGATTCCACTTCCATAAATTCAAAAGCTAAAAAACAGACGAAACAAATCTATCCTTCCAGAAGTTAGAACGTTTGTTACTCTTGTGGGGACTAATGACTGGAAGAGAAGAGGGGTGTCCTGGCGCTCTGGTAGCATTCTGCTTCTTAACTTGGGCACTGGTTATATGGGTATGTTCACTTTGTACAAGTTCATGAAGCCGCACGTTTATGTACACTGGTTGGTTGTAACACTTTAGTAATATTTCATACATTTTAAAAATTAAATAAGTATATATATTTTATAACTGGGATTCATTGTGGAGAAAAGGATTATCAGAATTTCATAAAAGCTATCTAAAATTCAGAAACACACACACACACACACACACACACACGGAAGGAGTGGAAAGATCTTGGTAGTATAATAGAAAAAAAGGCTCCCATTTATAGAGTATGATTTTTGAAAAACAAAACAAAACAAAACACCCCTAGGACACAGGAAGGAAGTAGGCTTGAGAAGGAAGAGAAATTTCTAAGCTGTGAAGCATGACTCATCGAAGAGCACTGATGATCCTACTTTGTCCTTTGTCATTTGGACTCTGAACAAAAATTTATTAAGTTATTCCGAGGTGCAGGTGAATGAAAGCTGTGCTCCGGAGTGTTAGTCACTCATACCAGTTTCTGCTCTGTGGTAGATCAATGCGTACACCCCACAGAAACTCCTCCCTCCCCACTTGAAAATGGCCCATACGCCATCAGGAAAAAAACCCTGCTTTCTCTGTGATTATTATTGTGATTCTGACATCCTTCAGATTGGGTGCTAAGTCCATATTGCCAAATCTTGTCAGAATCCAAAGCATAAGTGCTTTGAGTATAATGTAAACAAGAAGTTTTGGGGGAACTTTTGAAACACAGATTTCTCTGAGCAAGGACTCTGATTCCAGCAGGTCACAGATGGAGCCCAAGAATCTTCATTTTAACAAATTTTCCCCACCTCCTCCATCTACTATTAAGATTCTGAATTTTATCCTGGACATGGTTGTAATAGTTAATTTTATGTGTCAATGTGACCCGAGCCACAGGTTATCAGTTATTTGGTTAAATGCCACTCTGGGTATGTCTGTGAAGGTGTTTGTGGAAGAGATTAACATTTGAATCCACAGACTGAGTAAGGTAGGTTAGCCTCCCCAGTACAGGTGGGCCTCATCCAGTTTACCAAAGACTTTTATAGTTCAAAGACTGAGTGAGGTGGGAGTCACTGGCTGGCCGTCTGCCAGCTGGGACATCGTCAGCCTTCTGCTTTGGACTCGGACTCAGACTAGAACTTACATGGTCGTCTCTCCTGGCTCTCAGACTTTCATGCTCAACCTTGAACTATACCATCAATTATCCCTGGTCTCCAGGTTTCTGACTGCAGGTCTTGGGCTTTCTCAGTCTCCATAACTGTGTAAGCCCTTTCCTTATTATATATCCTATTGCTTCTGTTTCTGTGAAGGACCCAGACTGATATAATTGTAGATTATAAGGGTTATGGAACTGTCATGTTCTTCTAAAGATTCATGCTTTTTGGATTAGGCGGCAGTTAACCTGGCCGAACTCAAAGTCCAGATTTTGCCTTCCTCCTAGTGTAAACCAGCAGAAATCTGTTTAGTTTTTTAAATGTGCTTGACATACATTTTCTAATTTATTACTCCTTACAGGCGATAAAGTAAATAAACTGTTATCCTCATTTCACTGACTAGTAAAGGTAAACTCAGAAAATATTTATGAAATTGTAGAGCAGAAATTTAAATCCAATGCTGTTTCCAAAGCTTTTGGATTTTGTGAGGAAAGATATGTTCTATTTGGTTTTGTGGTCAACCAAAATCAGCTGAATAAACCAAAGAATAAGGGCCCCCCACGTATTTGGCTTGCAGATTGCTGGAGTGCAAGTGAATTACAATCCGAGAGCCCTAGGTGACAGGGTTAGGACCACTCCAACACCAGGCTATTCAGAGTCAGCTGCCAGCTCCACAGGTAAGGGCTTCCACCCAGGTGTACAGTAGTAACACAGACAACGTTGATGCTATAAATAAGGAAGCAACATGGCCTCAGGTTAGCGCACTTGGCAGGTGACTTTGTTCAAAATCACCCAGTGACTAATTGCCAAGCTCATTCTAAAGAGGATGGCAGAAAATAATCAATGGCGGCTACTCCCTGGAGCTGTAGAGCATCATTGCTAAACTAGCCCAGCCCTTCCCGTCTTCACTTTTTCTAATCTGGTTACTTCCCACCCCTACCCAACTTGTGGTACACGATGCACTCTGATCCCTTTCTTTTCTTCCCTTTATGTTATTTTTAAATTATTATTATTACTATAAAAGTAACACTAATTTTATTAAAAATACAAAGGATACAAAAAGAACAAAAGGTGAAAGTCCTTCTTTCTTCCTCACCACTCCCCCAGCACTTCCTTAGCCAGAAGTAACATCAGCCAACACTTTATCCTTCCAGCTTCCCTTTCTGTCCCTGTATTGATAATGGAGGTATATACGCACCTTTTGCAGAAGGCATTTAATTGTACTCTGCCTGGTTCTGCGATTTGCATTTTTCATTGAGTGGGGCCTAGTTGTCAATGTTGTAAATTTATGGGGTTATAAATTTGCAGAGTCCACTAATGTGATATGTGTGCATTTATGTTTTATATACAAATTATTTTAATAATTTGTATTATTTGTATACACAAATATATATCTTTTTTCTTTTATATTGCATTGCATTTTTTAAATTATATAAATTGGCAACTTATTTATGAATTTCATCTCAGAAAAGTAAAGAGGGCATTAACATATTTTGTTAAAGGGTGTGTTGTAGCCGCCAGCCTCCGAAAGACACACGGACCACCAGAACTCAGTGAGTTATAGGAAACACACTCTTTATTCAGCCAGCTGAGTCTGCCAGGGGTATTCAGACCCCAAATTAAGTAGCCCCGAAATGTAGAGGTACAGGATTTTTAAGCCCAAAATCCCATTCTTCATTCTGTCTAAACACAAAGGGATATTTTTCTTCTATTCACTACCTATCAACTCACAGATCAGGTGTGTAAGCGGGGTTACAGAAGCAGAAAGCTTGTTTAGAATGTTATGTTCCTATAATCAAAGGCCTATGTTCCCATAGCAATAGTCAAACAGTAATTTCCAGTAAGAGTCATTTTTTCAGCCACTACAGGTACATAGTCTGATAGTTGGGATCCATGTAAGTTTCCTTCTCTTCAAATTCTGTGCAGTAATTCATAACATGAAACCACTTTTATCATGTGAGACATTGGGGTCCAGTAGGCCTGCGTGAATGTAGCAGACCCGTTCTTGCACTGCCTGTGCCCCTCTAGTGAGGACCCTCATCACCAGTAAAGGCTGCTGCTAAGCTTTGTGAAAGGGAACTTTGCAACTGGCAGCTTCAAAGTCAGGGAGGGTTCTTAGTTACAAACAACAGAGACCAGCTTGGGCTAACTTCAACAGAAAAGTGATGTTCTGGCAAGGTGTTCAGTAGCTCACAGAATGGATAGAAATGTTGGAGAACCAGGGTGGAAAAGTAGGCAGGAACCTGGGGAGGCAAAAAAAAAAAAAAGCAGAGGGAGAACTTAGATAAACAGAGCAGACACACATCTGTAACTCCTGTTACAGCAGAGGCCCAGGTGAGAGGCTGCTGCCAGCGGACTCCGCTCCTGACTCTTGACACTACTGCCTTGAAAATAATCTCCAATTCTCCAGACATCAGTATACCACGTTCTCAAAAGTAAAAACTCCTGGGCAAGAACATCTGATTGGTTGAGGCTGAGTCATATGTTAGTGTCCTGGCTGCCAAGGGAGAGGGGAGAGGAGTATCTGTGCTTTGGCTTGCAGAGTGGGATACCGCCCACCACCCCATATTCTCCAACAACTGGTGTCAGAAGGGCCATCATACTGCCAGCAGGAATTAATAAGCAAGGAAAGACTTCTCAACTATCTTCTGCTTTCTTTAGATTTACTTTATTTTCTTATCATCCTACATCATCCTTTTCATGTGGATACAAAATATTCATAGATTGAAGGGAGCAGGGAATGGAAAGTGTAGTAAGCTGAATAATGGTTACGCGAAGATATCAGGTCCTAATCCCTTCACAGGCATGACTAAATTAAGGATCTTGCCATGGAGAAATTATTCTGGATTATCTAGGTGGACCCCTTAAACAAGAGTGTCCTTAAATAAGAGAGGCGAAGAGAAGTTAAACTCAGGCAGAAGAGGAGGCAACAATGTGATCAAGGAGGCAGAGATCGGGGTGATAAGACCACAAATTAAGAAATGCCAGCAGCCACCAGAGGCAAGGAACAACCCTGCCAACACCTTGATTTCTACCAAGTGATTTTGATTTCAGACTTCCACCCTCCAGGACTGTGAGAGAGTTTGTGGGAATTTTTTACAGCAGCCATGGAAAACTCATATGGTATATGAAGAAGATACGAAAGACTTTGTATCTTTAAAAAAAAAAAAAATTAAAAAAAAATGGAAAGAGGGAAAGAAAAAGTTGGGGAGCAGGGAGAGAGAGAGAGAGAGAGAGAGAGAGAAACCAAGCCAAGCAGTCGGTGAGCTACGGAAAGACATTAGTCATCTATCTCACAAAGGAGTGGGAGGCAAAGAAACTAATTCTGCAAACTATTTGTCTTTTGAAAATAAATCCTGGGATAGAATAGGACAGACTGAGTAACACAGGAAAAGTAAGAACTCTGTTAATCCCTCTAAGCCAGATGTATAATCTCCTGACAAATACAGCAGGAAGTTCTATAGGAAGTTTGGATTTCTTTACTGATGAGATGACTTTTAAAAAGAGAAAGATAGGCACGCAGGCTATGGATGACTCAGGAAATGAATTTGTTTTCAGATAATTGCTTCCTAATGAAGTGATGATGTGAGTATTAGTCATTCCAATAGCGATTCCACGTAGAGAGCAAATAAACTAGAACATAGTCTGCCCGACCACAACAATAACTCTGTTGGAAAAAGTGTCTGGTGAAGTACACATAATTGACTTGGAGCCGCTCTTGTGTCAAAGAGTGTTGCTATGAGAAACGCTGAAACTGGAGTGAATGGAACCGCTCTAGACATTTACTTCCTGTTGTGTCTTGTTGCTGTTGGAAAATGGGACACTAAGATAAACAGAAGGACACACATCTGGGGAGGAAGTTTTTCAGAAGCCTGACGTCACTGGCAGCAAATCAGAACCTTCCTTCAGTCTAGGAGGCGATGGGCCTCCAGCTCTGCATGGCCTTTACCTTTAATCAGAGTCAGAAGCCTGGAGGCAGCCTGCATTGAGCTTCTCCTCTGCCTCAGGCAGTGTGGTGGGCCACCGAGGTGTGAAAAATGCTATCCACCACAAAGAGTTCCCACACCCAGGGCTTAGCAGAGCCAGTGGAGAAATAATGGCTACTTTATTGATGGTCCAGGAAGTTAATGTTCAAAAGCCCAAACTTGCCACTGGTGTGTAGTTACAGATTATATGGAACAAAAGCACAAATACTGTGGGTTAGGGGGTTTGTGGTCGTGCTGGGATCTGTTTGGTCAGAGGTGAGATAGGGTAATGAATCATTTCTTCAGGTCTTGAAGACAGTTTTGAGGTCTGTTCCAGTGTTCCTCTGTCTGGTTTCATGGGAAAGTAGCCAGGGGTCATTCCAGTTTAGGAGCCAGGAGCTGAAACATATTTTAGGTCAAGATGTTATCTTTAGCCTGCAGAGGTCTGGGCTGCTGTCTTCTGCTGCCTGGGGGGTTGCTGATTACAGGGCGGTGGGGGGCAGGTAGGAATGCTCTGAGAGTATATATGGAGAGAAAGAGATGATTTCTAGAGCTATGATTTAAATCTAAATTTAATCAAGGTTATAAAGACCTTTGTTTCAAAAGAAGGAGAATAAGACTCAGACTCTGCTCACAGCCCAATGTGTAGCTAAGACGTACCCAATTAAAGAGTGACAAGAATCAAACACCAGAAAAGTATTATACTACCATGATACAGGATGCAAACCGAAGTGCTTAAAAATTAGTGGATAGGAATGAATATATTCTTTTCTTGAGTTAGCATACGATTCCCAGAATTTGAGAAGGTGTCTTTCACCTAGCTTGTTCTGCTGTGGGACTTGGCTGTTTAATCAGTGAATAAATCACCTATGGGCACAGCTTTGTGCTAAAAGTTCAGAGGAATTCAAAAGCACAGGACCTGTAATCCTAAAGGGTTTCTGCAGTTTAGCTGAAAAAATTAGATGGCCAATAAACATTAGTGTGCAATGCAATAAAAGTAAATCATATGCTCCTGCCTGTCACTGCCATCGGAATTTATTCATTCATTCATTGAACTAATAGTCACTGGCTGCTTACTAGGTGCCAAGCACTCTTCTAGGCAATGGGATACAGTAGTGAACAAACCAAACCAAAATTCGTGCCTTGTAGAACTTATGTCCTATTGTAGGGTTTGGACAAGTTAGATACATGTGAGATACTACTAGACACTGATGGGGAGATCAGATATTTGAGGCTGGAGCTCACAGAAGAGATGTGGGCCAGAGTTCAGGGTTCAGGGTCCCGGTGTGGGCCGGGAGTGCTGCAGGGAGAAGGAGAGGCTTGTGTGGGACGTTGAAAGATGCTCGGAATTTGGAAGGAGCAACAAGAACTGGGGAGAATTTCAGAAGGAGACAGGAAGGCTGTACACAGAGTGATTGAGTCAAGTTTAGGGGAGGTGGAGGTGGGAGAGGTAGGTTAGTAGAGGAAAGGGGCAAGTCAGGCTGTGGAGGGCTGAAAGGGCAGGGAGAGTTTGACTTAGTGGCACTGACTGTGCAGGTAAAGACAGTGAGTGCAGGTGTGGCAGTGAGGAAACAAGCAACAAAAAGTACCCGAAGCCACTTTGGCTAGTCCTGCCTGCAGCCTTAGCCACATCTACTTTATCCACTGACTCTTTTCCCCAACTCTCCCCTCCTCATCAATTTCCTCTGTCCGATTCATTTTCTTCCTCTTTCCCATCTGCCTCCTTCGTCCCTTCCTTTAATGGTTCTTTTCCCGCCTCCCTTATTTTATTCTCATCCCCCATGTCCCGTAATAAATTAGAAAAATCAAGAAAATAGAAAATTATTCAGACCAAAGAAGATTGGAAGAAAGGGCTTCTTAGAGACTCAGTTCTTGATAGAGAATTAACTTTGTGTTAATTCTCTCAAACTGGATAATGTCTCCCAGGCCCCTGAACTTGCCTTTGTGTGTGACATAATCAGATCCTAAAACACAATCTTGGAAATAGCTACTCTTTCAAAACACTTAAATGCTAATGCAATAGAAATGTGAGCTTCACCGTTAACTATGCAGAGAGGAATATGAGAGCAAATGCATGTGAATTAGTATTTTTTGTGTTTTAAAGTTGCCTTTTAACAGTCTTACAAATTATGTACTTCACGTGTACAGTTCAGATAGGCTTGATCTTGTATCATAATAGTGAAAGACCTAGTAGAAAATGCATGTTTCTTCATGCTTTGTTTATTCTTCTCCCCTAAAAGTAAAGCAAGCTCATTCAAGTATACTTGAAAAATACAGAAAATAATTAGGAAGAAAATAAACTATTTCATCATTCAGAGTTGATCACAATGAATCGGTTTTTCCTATATAACAACCATCTTCACGATCTCAACAGCTTACAACAAACATTTATTTTTCCCTTTCCTGGGTCCACTGAGGTCTGAGTACTCAGCAGGCCTTGGCTAGGCCTGGATTCAGGCTGAGTTGGGTTAGGTTTGCTACACCTGCTTGTGTTTTCTCATTTTCTTCAGAACAGCAGCTACGGGGAGATATTTTTTTTCTCATGGAAGATCATAAGAATGCAAAAGGGTGAACAGAAAAACATGATTCCTCTAGGTCTTTTCATGAAACTAGCATACTGTTATCTCCACCCACATTCCATTGGCCATAGCAAGTCATCCGGCCAAGCCCAACATCAGTGGGACAGAGAGCTAGCTACATCTTGCCCACTCTAGAACACTGTAAGGTCACATAGCAGGTAAGAATGAAGAGCAATAATCTATTCTGTCACAAACACTATTAGCACATGGGTTTATTTCCTTCCAGTCTTTTTTTGTATATTGTACATGGTTAAATATTTTATAAAAATAATATGATACCTTTTTATATCTTCACATTCATTGCCTTTTCCCTGTTAATCTCATCAACTTCCTCTTTCAGATTCATCTTCATCCCCACTTGTTTCTTCCTCTTTCCCATCTGCTTCCTCTTCCCCTTCCTCTGATCAGTCCCTTCCCTTCTCTCTCATTTTATTCTCTCCCCAGATTCTATAATGAGTGAATTGAAGACAACAACAACAACAACAACAAAGTGATTTATTTTAATTTAGGATAATGTATGACATCTGATAACTTAATTCAATAATATACTGCAGAAATAAAGATCCCCTAATATCTGGTATATAACAGACAAGTAGAAGAGCCACTTTCTTGTTCCACATTTCAAGGTTAAGTGGGCAGTAGTTGGTATTAGCACTGTTGTTAGTTGGGTTTTTCCTTGTTGTGGTCAAGTTAGTAAATGGATTAATACTGTTCTACAAAGATATACCTGAGAGTAAACGGATAACAGTAACCTAAAGATAAATTAGGAGAAGGCAATGATAGCAGCTCAGCAAAGCTAAGTCAACAGACCCAACAATATTCAGCTGTTTTAGAAACAACAGTAGTAGAAATACTGTTACACTAGACAGGATAAATATATATTTAAAATAAATAAGTAAGGAGCACTTATATAATCCCTCTCATAACCCTAGAAAGCAATCCATCTGGCAAATGGATTAGTTCTAAATATGTTACTTTTAAAAAATATGTTACTTTTAAGGCAATCCTCCATCTGCAAACCAGAAGAACAATCTTCTAGACAGCTGTTATACATAAGGGATGTTTAAAATAAATTGTCAGCATAGAAGACTGCATTCACTAGTGCCCAGAGATGAGTAACATACAGATATGGGCATCTTAGACAATTTACTTAACTACTTTAACCATCAATTTCTTCATTTCTAAAATGAAGAGGCTGGATAAAGTCATGGTTTATCGTCATTGAGCATATTGTGTAAAGCAATGTGCCTGTCCCATGTAAGCCACAGAATGAGTAGGAAATATTCCTGGACTTTGTTCATTAATTCAATCATTCAGGCAGTCAGTTCCTTACTAAAAGGCCCTTAATTCGTGACAGGCATTGAGTATACAACAGTGACCATTATAAATACAGTTCCTGATCTCACAGTTCCCAGGCAATTATAAAACACTAAGATACATGTTATAAAAGGAAAAGTGAAGGTTGTTATGGAAAAAAAGAAAGGTAGCTAACAATTCTTTAACAGGCACTGTACTAAGGAACTAATTTCTTCTTTAACTGTTCATCCAGTCTTACAGATGAGAGGAGTGAGGGGACAGGTTTAGCTTTGCAAACTTCGAAGAGCCACAAACCACCTGCGGCTCTTGCTAAAATTTGGATCTTAGTTCAGTAGGTCTGGGGAGCGGGACTTAAAAAATTCTGAACATCTAGCAAGGTTCCTCTCTGAGTCTCAGGAGCCAGAGAGCTTGGGTCATTGCCTCTCGGTCACCTTGTTGGTAAGAGTTTTAGCACCACACTACTAACCTAGCTTCAGTCTGACCTAAAGCCAGTGCCTTTATCCTCTTTCAGAGATCCTACCCCAAGAGTTCTTGCTATTCTAAAATTCTGATTCCGATGACAATTTGAGAATTGCAAATACAGTAACAGCATTAAGAAGTTTGACTGTTTCCTGGTAGCCCAGCTACTCCCTAGTGGAGTATTTAGGGATATCTAGGCACTCTCTCAGGGCAGAGGAGGCTCCTGGAGCAAAGAGGAACAAGCTTCTGTAATAAAAAATCCCTGTGTGACACTCAAAGTTGTGGCCTGAAGTGTTAAAACAGATCCAGTGGTGGCCCCACTCTATGACCTGCCCCAAAACCGAAGCAAATGAATAAAGAAGTTCTCATAAAAATGATAACCATTTATTGACCCCTTAACTACATGCCTGACACTTAACATTTAATTCTTACAATAACCCTATGAGATAGGACTATTATCATCATTTCACTCTGCAAATAAGGAAGCAAAGTAACACAGCTAGACAAAGGCAGAACCAGGAAGGAAAACCAAGGCCAAGGTTTGTGTAGGCTTATGCCCTATGTATCTCTGCTTTCTATTCAGCATCCCAACTGATTAGGAGAAAGAATGGCATCTCTGGGCCAAAGTTTCTACGCTCTCCCCCACCCAACTCTCTCCCATTAGCCACGATGACTTACATGTATATAATCATTTAAGTAACCATATGTAAAATGCCTGCTCCTCCTTCCTAACCCAAGTATTAAGAAAAAGATGTGCAACTGTAGTGAAAAGAGATACATTCTTTGGGAACTATGAATTTATAACTCTTATATCATTGAAACAACATAATTCCTCTATGTTCATTCCGGACCTATTATTTATTCTTGAACCATGATTTACAAGAACTTGAACTGTCATTTAAGAGATAATTTACATGTATGACAGAATTAGAAAATACAACACGACATCTCATGAAGTAATAAATCATATCAAAGGTTTAAAATGTGAGGTAATAATAACTATCACTTATTGATCATGATCTATGTGCTTTGGCTGTAGTATTCCATTTAATCTTACTAACAGTCCATGTGACAGGTCATTATTATCTTTTCTTTATAAATGAGGGAATGAATGTTCAGATAGGAAGTAAGCTAGCCAAGGCCAGGCAGCTAGCAAGTAGGAAAACCCAAGTTTGAACCAGGAAGTCTGACTCCAGCCCTTATACACCAACCACTCACAACCACATGCAGTGCTTTAATGCCAGCCTCTGAACCCAACTCTCCATGCTGTATATCCTCTGGCAGAGGAAATATGTGAATTGCTTGGAATTATAAAGAAAAGCCTACTGAAGAAGTATTTGATGAAACTGGAGCCAATAAATTAACCACTAACTCATCTTTATGAACTACTGAGTATAGTACTAGAATGTTATAAATAGACAGATGCTTTTTCAGCTGAAATATTTTGCTTAACTAAGAGTTAGCTATCCAAGGGTAGGGTGTGTGTGTGTGTGTGTGTGTGTGTGTGTGCGCGCGCGTGCGCTTATAGAAATGAGGGGTTAGGGAATGTTGGTTAGAGGGCATGGCATTAGTGATGCTTTGCCAAGAATAAGCTCAGCCTGTCTGGAGGAAATTGTGAAAAAGCCAACCTGTCAAAAATAATTCATTCAGTCATTCAGAAAACATTTCTTGAGCACTTATGATGTTGCCAGGCACGGTGTTAGGGGTTAGGGACACAAAGACGACTAAGATACAACCCCAGCCTTCAAATGTCTCACAGTTTTGATAGCGGTTTGATGACAAGGGGGCAGTCAGGCACAGATGGGACGCAGATATGTGCAACACGAGCTCATAAATGGCTTAAAAAGAGTCTGGAGAAAGAGCAAAGGGGACATAGAAGGAGAGGTGATGGGAAACAGGAGAGAAGAGTCGAGCAAGAATGGTCAGGCCCCTGTCGGCAGTGAGACAAAGAGGGCAAGACGGGGTGGGTTTGGCAGCAAGGGTGGGAGATCCTTGGCAGAAGAGGCCAGCTGGGTCATTTAGGTGACCCAGGGGAAGCCTGGCCAGACTCCTCAGTTACACAAGCATGCTTGGGCCTTGAACAGACGCCTTAAAACACAATCCTTTTGTCATATTGAGAGGGAACTGTTTACTGAGCTTTCAGGCAACTTCCAGGAAATACTTAAGCATATGCCTTTTTTTTTTTTTAACTCCTAGAGGCCTAGGAGTAGAAAAACTGGTCACCCTACTAACAGTTCGCGTAAAGTTTTCTTCAACATCAGAAGTCATTTCGTAAATCTTCATGGTGTGCCTACCACATGCCAGGCAGTGTCCAAGATGCTGAGGATACAGCAGTGGACAAAATCCCTGACTTCAGGGAGCCTTACATGCAAGTGGGGGCCGCAGAGCCAAAAAACAAATAGATGCACAATACAGAAGCCACTCTGCATCCAGTTTCACTTACCATGCTTTTCACTACCCACCGTCAACCAAAGTCCAAAAACATTAAATGAAAAATTCCGGAAATAAACAACGAATAAGTTTAAACTGCACACTGTTCTGAGTGGCATGATGAAATCTCCAGCCGTCCTACTCCATTCTGCCCGGGGCCTGATATCCTTTCATCCAGCGTATCCACACAGTATACATTACCTGTCCATTGGTCACTTAGTTGCCATCTCAGTTATCAGATAGACTATTGAGGTATTACAGTGCTTGCTTTCCAGTAACTCTGATGTTATTTGATAATGGCCTCAAAGCACAGGAGTAGTGATGTTGGCAATTCAGATATGCCAAAGAGAAGCTGTAAAGTGCTTCTTTTAAGTGAAAAGGTGAAAGTTCTTGACTTAACAAGGAAAGAAAAAGTCATTTGCTGAGAGTGCCAAAGTCTATGGTAAGAATCATCTACCTGTGAAATTGTTAAGAAGGAAGAAAAACTTCGTGCTAGCTTTACTGTTGCCCCTCAGACTGCAAAAGTTACAGCCACAGTGCATGAAAAGATGAAAAAGGCGTTAAATTTGTGGGTGGAAGAGATAAGCAAGAAACATGATCTGATCAGTGGCAACGTGTTTTGCCAGAAAGCATGGAGCCCACACAGAGACTTCAGCAAGGGATCCCCCCAAACAAGTGACACCAAGCAATTTACTGCAAGTAAATGATCTTCCTCTGACATGCATGAGAAGGTCAATCGTAGCCTAAAGCTAAGTTTCAATGCCCATATCATTCACCTAACTTCACCTCATCACATAGGCATTTTATCATCTCACATCATCACAAGAAGGGCAAGTACAGTACAATTTTGAGAAAGAGACACCACATTCAACTTTTTTTTACAGTATGTTGTTATAATTATTCTATTTTATTATTAGTTACTGTTAATCTCTTACTGTGCCTAATTTAGAAATTAAACATCATTATATATGTGTATGTATAAGAAAAAACATAGTATAAATAGACTGTGGAGCTATTTGCAGTTTCAGGTATCCACTAGGGGTCTTAGACTGTATCCCCTATGGATAAGCAGGGACTACTATACTATATGTGAGGGAAGGACAAGTAAAGGAAGAGAAAGCAAGGTAATGGGAGGAAAATGGTGTTGGGGAGGGCTCTTCTGTGGAGTCAGTTAGGGAAGACTACTCTGGTGGAATGACAGAGGAGCCAAGACCTAAAGGGAGTGAGGGGCTGAGTGGATGTAGAAACCGAAGTGGGGGAGTGCTCAGTGTGTTCTAGAAACAGCGAGGAGGCAGAACAAGCAAAGGAAGAAGAGGAGGGAGGGGGAGCCCAGACAGGCCAGGGTTAGACCCTGCGGGAGGCCTTTGGCTTTTCCTCTGCATGAGATGGGAGCCTTGGAGAGTTTGAACAGAGATATGGGGCTATGCCTTTTTAAGGATCAGTCTGGCTTCTACTGGAGAGATAAAATGCTGGAGATGGGGTTGAACAGAGGGAAACCAGTAGGAAGCAATTGTGACAGACAGCTCAGGCAAAAAGGCAAAAGAGATGGTCATTTGGGCTAGGATGGTAGCAAGTGGAAATTGTGAGACATAATCTTATTTGGGGATATTTTGAAATCCAGAAGGATTTGCTGACGAATTGGATTGAGAAAAAATGAGAGGATAATTCAGATTCCAAGGCTTTTGGCCAGAGTAACTGGAAAAACTACCATTTATTAAGACGAGAAAGACTTCTTGAGGTTGGAATTCAAAAGTTTGGTTTGGGACATATTAATTTAAGATGCCTTTCAGGGTAGACAAGCCCTGAATTAAGGGGAGGGACCAGAGCTGGGGATCATAGTTGTTAAAGTAAAGATGGTAATTAAAGCCACCCGTGAGGGCAGGCAGAGAAGAGGTCTCATCTTTGGGGCATGCCAGTGTGTGAAGTAAGAGCCAGAAGACAGTGGCGTCTTGAAAGCCAATTGCTATTGAGAGGGGAGTAAACTAAGGATTAGGATTAATCGTGAGATTTGGTAGTGGTTAGGTCATTGGGGGGACCTTGATAGAGAGCTGTTTAGATGGAGTAATGGGGACAGAAGGAAAAACATAGGAGGAGAAGACGAGATGGTAAAAAGGGCAGACATCTCTTTTAAGGAATCTTGTGTAAAGTACAGTCAAGAATGGAGTCGAAGAGGGATCAAGAAGGGAGACATTATTTCACAGGTTTAGGCAGTGGAAACTAATCAGCACAGAGGAAAAATTTAACCACGTAGAGGAGAGGGGTGAGGATTGCTGAGTTTTGATGCCCTTCATTTGTTGAGAGGATGGGACCCCCTGCACATGTGCAGGGACTGGGGTAGAGGGGAGCATAGGCAGGTCACCCATTGTCAGAAGAGGAAGAGCGGAAATATGGTGAGCGAATTCGTTGGTAGAACATGTGGACATTCTCTTCTGATTGCTTCTCTTTTCTGCCTGCTGTTTGTATCGAGTAATGGTGCTCTGTTTTCATCTATTCTAAGATGTATCTTCTTAACATTTTAGCATCTATGAAATTGAAGTAAATCTTAAAAGCAATGCAGTGTTTGGCAGTATTTATTCTTTCTCTGGTCTACTTGCATATTCTGTTATATATATAATTATGTCAAAGATGACTTGGATTTGGCGAACTATGGGATGTCACTTTACTTTGGTTCCAACTAGAGTTTTGTATTGGAGAGGGCCAATCAGGGCCCTGCAAACACTGTTCGCCTTGTAAGCTGAGGGGGCCATGTTGACATGTTCAGTTAGAAACTTTAAGCTAGAGCTCTGTTACAGATGCATCCAGCTCAAGCCTCTACAGAAGGATCCAGGTGCCTGGAAAGCATGGGAGGGAGACTGGCCCTCTGTCTACAACCTGCAGAGCTGTGGGAGACCAAAGACAAGGCAACAAACACTGGGCCTACACCTGAACCTGGGCAAAAGCTCCTGACTCAGAGTTCAGTCGCTTCTTCCAGTCAAATACTATCTTGGCCCTTTTTCTTATGTGGTAAAGACAAGGAGAAGTCTGAGGATCTGAGAACCGGGAACCATGTCACCACAAATATCTTGGGGTTCTTTCTCCAGCTTTGTGGAGTACTAGCAGATGTGCCTTTTCTTTCTTGTGTGGATAGAGCTGGAGTTCAAGTTCCCCTTTTCTGTAGCTGAATCTAGAAATGGTTTGGGAGGTTCCCTTTTTCCAAACAAAGAGTTGAGTGTTTACCATATGCTGTGCTAAGCACTGGAGGTACAATTAAAAGGAAAACCAGACAGGGCCCCTGCTCTCAGAGCTTATATATAGCAGTCACAAAGATACATTATTAAAATTACACACACCCACCCACCTACACACACACACACACACACAGAAACTATGTGCCAGGACCTGTTCTAAGCATTCTACAAACATTAACACCTGAAGTTTGTGCAATAATCTAAAAACCAGGTGTTATTACTATTATTACCAGTGCTTTACAGATAAGAAAGATGAAAGCACAGAGAGGTTAATTATCTTGCCCAAGGTCACACAGCTCATAAGTGGTAAAGTCAAGATTCAAATCCAAGTAGTTTCGCCCAAGTGTCCTAGTTCTTACCCAGTGAGGCCAGCTGCCTCCTAGTTATTCGGTTATTTGGAAATAAAACTCCCTTTGGAAATAGAAATGACTCATCATAGAAGGAGGGATTTTAACATCTGATAACTGGTGGTAGCTTTGAAAGCTATTTGGAGAAACTGCTAGGCGCTGAGCAATAAATAATTTGCATCATGTACTTTTCTGTGATATCTTTTTCCTAGGGCTTCTCTTCTCATCCTGGTCTTTACAGCTCCCTCCTCTGTTGGCTCCTCCATCCACCTCACCCTCACCTTGCATTGTCTTTAATGCTTTTACCTGGATTTCTCAGGCTTTACTGTGATGGGTTGCAGGTCTATTTTCTCTCTGACCATGCTTGCAGCAGAGTCCTTGGCCAAACTCAACCCAGCACAGAACCACACCCAAGAGAGGGCCCAGTCACTATGACATGCTGGGGGAGGAGAAAGGTGGAGATTGGAAATCAGAGTGTACGAACAGAAGCAGTTCTAGACTAACACCCTCTCTACCCTGGCCAATGGGGATGAGTCTTTGCAAAAACCATCTCTGCCATTGACTACAATAGGCTACAAGTTATTGAGAACTCAACACTTCCATGCTAAATTCAATGTTCCTTTATTACTTTACACTTTACCAAGCCTGTTTTCAGTCCTGATCTCTTTTGGCTCCAACAGCAAGCCCGGGAGGTTTTCCTGGCTGAACACAGCCGGCTCTCAAATGGTATTCAAAGCCACACTCCAGACTTGCCAGACGCTAAAATCTCTCACTCCTTGGTGAGTCATTTGCATTTCTAAAGTGAGTTTCTCTTCAGAATAAGTGAGCTGAACCATGGACATGTGTAACTGGGCTGTAGAGCTGGCCAGACAGAGCTGAGATTCTTTAAACGCCATACTTTTCTTCTACGTCTTTTTTCCTCTCTGAGGAGGAAGACAAGACCGTTTCATATGCAGCGCCTGATTGCCAGTCTTCGGGAACCAAAACTTGAGTCCCTGGACTTGTCATCTCTGGCCTCCACAGCCAAACTGGGCCTGATATTTTTTTTCCTTAAGAAATAAACACCTAATTTCTAATTAGACTGCAAGAACTTCAGGGAAGCTTCTGGAAACACAAACATTCAGTGTTACTAGGAATGCCTCTGCTATAAGTTTATGAGTTTGGCATCTGTTTCTGAAACTGCTTCTGAAATGTGTCATTTCTAACAAGAAGACAATACTAGTCTCTATTTCATAAGGTATAGTGAAAGTTAAGTGAGTTCATAATTTAACATGTCACAATAATTATTTTTCTTTCCAAAATTGCTATACTTTCCATATTGGTCCAATGATAGAGATAGCTGAGAACTTGAGAGGTTTTGTAAATAAAATGAATTTTGGCTTTAGCTGGGGTAGAAACAGATTCAGTCCCTTCTTACAGAGTCCAGTAGTTACGGTGAATCAGAATTCGGGGAAATGAGGCTGAAGTCAAAGCCAGGATACTCCCTGCCCCCACTCCCAGCCCAGTGAGCCCATGTATTGGCTCTAAAGGCTGTGTGTGTGTTCTGCAGGCACCTCCTTCAAATGCTAATGAGATGCTCACAAATGCTAAACAGCAGGACCAAACTAGTTTCTGCTGCCCCGAGCTGCAGGGAATTATTGCCCTATTCTTCCTTCCCGAGATTTCCCAGACTCTCTTCTCTCCACATTACCACCAGCTGTGCTTAAAGGGCCAGGAGTCGGGCTGTTGCCATAACTCTTCTCTCTTGGTCTCTGTGGCCCCCAGTTAGTTGCCTTTCACATCCAATCCACACACTCCTGCTTCTCCAAGCCCCTTCCTCTCCTCGCCAGCTTCTTACAGCCTTTCTCACTCTCCGCAATTTCACCAGGTATTCCAGGCTTTCTACCAGCCCCTACCGAGCACAGAGCACCCTTGAGTGGGTCCCATTGGTAATACCCTTTAGTCCTTTGAATACTCGCAACATTCTTGTAAGTATTATTGCTTCCATTTTATAGATAAGAAAACAGAGACCCAGATCAAACTGTTCTGCAGCTAATAAGCACAAAGGACTCTGAGCCAGGTCGCCTACGCTAGTGCTATATCCACCATACTAACTCTGCAAAAGAGATTCACAGTACTTACGCGGATATTTACTGCTTATGTGCTTAGATTATGTTTTAGGATCACAACTCCCCATCTCTTAGGTTTTTCTCACCTCCATGAAAAATTCGTTTCCCTATTCTGACGCTTAAGTAAATATCAAGATTACAGCAGAATTATAAAATTAGTGAAGATTTCTAAAAGTAGTAACACCCGATGCTAGAGAAGATGTGAGGAGATAGACACACTCACACACTCTTTACGGGACTATAAACTAGTGCATTGTTTCTGAAGGGCAATTTGATCATCATTAAAAGCGTTTGAAATAAACAAAATTTTTGATGTAGCAAATTCAGCCATCTCTAAAAATATTGTTTCCTAAAGAAGTGGTCTGTACAAGGATAAAGATATGTGTACCTCTATAATATCTAAAATGCAACAACAAAAACCTGAAATAATCTGGATATTCTATAACAGGTTAAATAAATTAAGGTCTGCGCAGAAGACGAAGTATTCTGCAGTAATTTTAAAAGGTGCTATGGAAGAATACTGAAGAATTTGAGAAAATGTTTACTATGCTGTCAAGTAGGGAAAACTAACAAAATAGTTATGCAATGTAATCTCAATCTTATTTTTAAAAAGATAGCTCTAACTAGAAAGATGTATATTAAATTGTTAAGGGTATTTATCTCTGGATCCTTCCTTCCTCTCTCTCCACTCTCTTTTTTCTTTTTTTTGCATTTTCCTTTTTTTTTTTTTAACAATAAATAAGCATATATTGCATTTGGAATAAAAAAGAAACATTTCTTCTGTGGATGAGACTCTAGGAAGCATTGCAAGTGGCAAGTGGAGCTTGCAGTCAAGGCTGGCTGGGGCGGAGAAGGCAGAACAGCTAGGTTATAAGCTCCCAAATGGGAAAATAACTATGTTCTTGGATAGAAATGTCTTTTTTCTTTCTTCTTTCTTTTTCTTATCTGTCACTTATCTAAAGAGGATGTTGTGACTAGTTTTAAAAGAAAAGTTAGCAATTAGGCTTCTTTGAAATGGGCTGGTAGGTTTAATGGAGGACAGGGCAAATTCCTCCAAGTCTGGAGGAGACCAAGCCCTGTACCCAGAGAAAAGAGGGTTCTTGGCAGAGTGAAAGAAGGCACTCAAACACACACGCCAAAGTCAAAGTCAAAAGGAAAGTTTATTAAAGAAGGAGTAACACTTCATAGGCAGAGTGGTCTAGGCAGAGTGATAGAGCCTAAGAGAGACTCTGAGGGAGAGTGAGAGAGAGAGTTAAAGGCACTAGAGGGACCCTGAGTGTTTGGGGAATTCTGTTTATATGTCATTCTTTAGTTACAATTTAAAGACTATCCATTTTCCTTTGATGTGAACATACAGTGAGAAAGGTTAAGAGTACCTATGGTGAAAAGGTGAGAATATGTAGTATGAAAGGCCTGCTGGCCAGTTCTCAGCCTTTAATCCATAGATTCCCTTTGGTTTTAGCCGTAGGGAATGAATGATTTCATTTTGTGTAGGTGCTACTTAAAGATTCTGTGTTTCCTGTTTTCCCTTCAGGGTGTGGGGAAATGATTTGTTAGTGATCCCAGCAGAAATCCTCCTTTGTTCTGCAGATGTCCTCATGTGGTCTGGCAGCAGGGCTGATCCGGCATACTGCAGTCTATGAATGCAGCTTGATTTAACATTTTATTTTTCTTGCCTCCTCCCTCCAATAAGTAGACCAGGTGAGCTCTGATTCCTTTGTTTTAGAATCACAACTCCCCATCTCTTAGGTTCTTCTCACCTCCATGAAAAATCCGTTTCTGGAGAGGATCAAGATGGCAAAGTCTGTCTTTGGCACCCCCTCCTTTTTCATAATAAGCCTGGGGCTGCCCCCCGCCCCCCACTGGACCCTCTCCCAGAAAGCCTTGCTCCCTACGCTCTCAACTCATCTCTCTGAGGTGTTAGTTTACTTCATTGACTTATAAATTAGACCTGGAGGTGTCTTAGAAGACCTCTGGTGTGAGAAAGGGAAGTTTTGAGGGGGGTGCCTCATTCCCCCAGTGCCTCTCCACTTGTCATCCCAGGAGTGGAGGGGTCTGGATCATAGCCAAAGATTGGACCAGTAATGGAGATCTCTTAGCTTTCTGGACCCAAAGAAACAATTTCGAATGATGATAATTTCAGACATTAGTGACCAACTACTGTCTAGGCTTTCGATCCTTGGTGGGGGTAGTGGTGGTGGTGGTGGTGGTGGTGTGTGTGTGTGTGTTTTGTTTTACTTAAAAAAATGTTTTTTTTTTTCTAGCATTCAAACAGTTGGGGGAAATGTTTTCAAGGAAAAAAGTTAATGAAGACTTCCAAACTGGGCTGGAACTTTGCTTGGGCATTGCGTCTCTGACAGCAATATAGGCACCCATGATGTCATGGGAAAGGCAGCCACAATCTCAACCTTTCTGAAAGAGGATAATGCTGAGGGGAGCAGAACTGGCACTCCACAACCTCATGAAAAGTCAGATGGTATCTGTGCCAGTGATTCCTTAGTAAAACAAGTACATGATGGGGTCAGGTGTGGAGAATAGTCATTATGCCAGATGATATTTAAAAAGATGGGAAATAGTTGATCAGTGCAGCTGAGATGCTCACTTACGCAGCACTTGTGAGGAATGTATCTCTCTTTTCTTCCCATTTTCCTCTCTCTATTTCTTCCACCTACAATTCCTACCTGATTTACATTTTTTTTGGAGGAGGGGGGGGACAGAAAGTCTATCTTGCCCATCTCAGTGATGTGAAGATAAGGCTGCGAATTGTTGGTTCAACCTTCAACGCCCTCAAGATTAAAGTTCAAAGCCTCTTTTGTGGTAAACACCTAGGTAAGTCCTGCCTACCTTTCTAGTTTTAGCCGTAGCCACTCTCCTTCACATACTCTGGGTTCCCAGCACAGTGTTTTCCCAACACATCACACAGTCATACTGTTATTTTTCTTGGGAGTCTGTTCCTACACCCTTACTCCTGGGATAACAGAGACTGGTTAGCTGTCCTAACTCCCTTCCTCTCCTTTATGGGTACACAGCTCCCCTTGCAGTGAGCTGTAGCCCTATGACTGAATTCTGGCCAATGGAATGCAGAAATGATTGTGCACCACTTTCAGGCCAGGGCTAAGAGAACATTATATGCACATCGTATTCTCTCTTACTTTCACAGTGACCTTGGAAGTCATGAGTTGAAGATGTCAGAATCCCAAGATGGGAGAAGCCCCGCTAATTTATCCTCACTTGGAGGAGAGCCACACACCAAACACAGCCTTGGTTTTTGGCTTTAAGTAAGTAAGAAATAAACATCTGTTTCAATGAACCACTAAAATTTGGAGATTTATCTGTTACAGCAGCTAGCCTTATGTTAAATAACATACCTGGAAACTATTCGTCCTCCAAGATCCTCTTCAGGTACATCTTTTTTAGGAAGCCATTTCTGACTCCACTAGGCAGGAGTCATTCTTTCTCTGTGCGTCCATAGCCCTTTATAGATGCATCACTTACTGACCCTCAATTCCCCTGCCCACCCAATGCTTGCCTTATTCACACATCTCTCTTTACATTTGGCCATCAACTCAATGGAGGCAGTGATGTTGATATTTGCAATTCTAGATTCTAGCAGAATGAGTGAATGATAGTAGGTATACAATATATAAAAATTCACTCATTCACAAGTGTTTGTTGAGCTCATTCTATGTGCTACTTTTCTAGAACTGGGAATACAGCAGTGAACAAAACAGATTTACAAATCCCTTAGAGATGAGAGTGTTAAGAGTTGCTAACTTTAGGTGGCATTATTTTATAAATCCTTTTGAAAATGCCCCAAACTAAAAAACAAAATATAAACCAACCAACCACCCCTCTGCTCTCATGGAGCTTACATTGCAAAGGGGGAACTGGATAATAAATAAATACATGTAGAATTTCAGTACTGGTGATATATGCCCTAGGGGACAATAAAGCTTGGAGGGAAGATAGGGAGTATAGGGTGGGAGTACAATTTTAAATAAGGTGTTCTTAAAAGGCCCCATTAAGAGGATAGCATTTTAGCAAATACCTGAAGGAAATGAGGACCGAGGTTATGTAGGTATTTAAGGGAAAATAATTCCAGGCAAAGGACAGGAAGTACAAAGGAATGGCAAGAGTTTGTGTGCATGGCTGGAGCAGAATGAGTGCGGGGAGCAGAGATGAAGCCAAGGAGGGTGTGTGCGTGCTTGCGTGCATGCATGTACCTGTGTGTATGGGGAGGAATACAGGACCTAAAAACCTTTGGCAGGCTTTGGTTTGAACGCGGAGGGAAGTGGGGAGCTACTTCAGTATCTTAAGTAGGGAAGAGATCTGATGCACATTTTAACAGGTTCACTCTGACCATTATATTGAGAGAAGACTGTGTAAGGGTTATGGGTAAAATGAGCGAGACAAGTTACAAGGCCATTTGCTTCTCTTTTCAACTATTACTTCCCTCCTCTTGCGAACTCCTCTGTCAGGGCAAAGGGATGAGGTAGAATGATCACCATCCAGTTAGGGAACTTTGGGGAAATGTTTTGTTGGGGATATAGTTAAACAACTGGCTAACATGACATTGTACATACTTTTGCCTGCCTGAATTATCTGGAACCCATATTTGTTCTATTAATTGGCCCTATGGTGCATTCGATAAGGGGTCATACACAAGACTTGGGGCCCTTATGGATGTAAGCTCCATCTTAGAAATTCACCGGCCTAATGGTTGTTCAAAAAATTATTGATGGTCACTGGCACCTGACTCACCAAACTTTGGCCACTGAGCCTGGGAGGGAACTCCCTCCTTAACATGCTGGTCCTTTGCCCTGGTCCTTTGCTGCAAGCTGAGCAGTGATGTGGCCCTCATCCTCATGAGGCAGCTCTCAGGACTGGGACTAGCTGGATTTTTTAGAAATCTTTCTCCACTAGGCCAAAATTAGCCGCCCACTGTGGTTTCCACCTATTTCTGCTCTCTGGAGCTTCTCAAAACACATCTAATTCTCTTCTACATGCTAAGCCTTCAAATATCTGAAGACAACACTCATATTTCTCTTTTTCTGCTCCTTCTCTACCCAATAGTTTAAACAGATAACAGTAAACTATTTTTTTAAAGCAAGTAAAAAGTATGACATCACCAATATGATCAAGGCCTTTGTGCACCCGTCACCAATCTCACACGCCTTCTCTCCTCATCCTCTCTTATATATTTCTTTGGACTATGAAATCTCAACGTGGAAGTGACCCTGGTGGAAGCATTTATACTGCAGTGATTAATAGAAGTGGCACTCAGAGACTAGAGTTGAAATGTGGTGGACATTTACAACTTGTGTCTATAAACTGCAAAGCTATGGGCAAGTTATACAACTGTTTTAAGCTCCATTTTCTCATTTGTAAAATAGGAATCATCATATTTATTACACGGGTTGTCACCCGGATTAAACTAGGCAGTGCTCCTATTAGCTTTGGGCACTTAAAGTAGTTGTTCCAAATGTTTTGCCCCCCTCCACCTCTCAGAGGAGGAAATAGGCCTAGAATGGGGTGAACAGGTTGGTTTGAGGTCACAGCTAGTTAACAGCAGAGAAGAAACCTAATTCCAGATCCGTGACACTTCTGGCCCAGACCCTTCCTGCTCCCCACCGCTTTCGTTGGTGTCCGCAGCGGCCCAGCCAGCCTTTGCAGATTGAAAACTCACCCCTCACCCAAAGTGCCTACTCCACTGGGAAGCCTCTACCAATTACTGAGGGTAAGTGCAGTGAGCTTGAGTCTTGGCTTTTTGCCATTTAGGTAAGAGGAGGGAGGACGCTGGATGACATTGGCTCCTCAGGAGTAATAAAAGGTTAAAGGTAGTTCTAGGCGTTGCCGAGGCCTGGAGGAACCCGGGTTCCCAGCTTTCCTACCATTTGCATTCCAATAAGGCTACTTCCCCCGGCCAGCCCTGCCCGCCGGCGGCTCCCGCTGTCTCGGGAACTGCGGCTCGCCCACCTGGAGCCCAGAGGGCGGTGGGAGGGTTGGGGGAGGGCAGCGCGGGGCCAGGTGGTGGGGGCGGGCTGGGGCGCCAGATGACCGAAGGGGCGGGACCGAGCTGCGCGTTCTGGCCCCGGGGCGTGGCCTCGCGCAGGTGCGTTGAGAGGATCAGGTTTCACTGAAACTTATCCGGCTCTGGGGAGGCTGGCGCCGAGTCTCCAATTCCGAGTAGGTGAAAAGGTGGCTTTCTCACCAAGCGGCGAGTGGAGCCCTGAGTTTCGTTCGGATCAGTGGTGGCGAATTTCCCTCCTGCCCGGCGTCGGGACTGCTGGAAGGATGCGAAGCCCGAGCGCGGCGTGGCTGCTGGGGGGCGCCATCCTCCTGGCGGCCTCGGTCTCTGGTAATCGCACCATCCAAGGTTAGATATTTGGCGGAGGAGGGCTAGTGTCGCGAAGGAGCGGGGGTCCCGGGCGCCGCGGGCAGGTGGTGGAAGCAGGGCAGGTGCACGAAGGGTGTTCTGCTTGTCGCCAACCACCTCCTCTACATCCCGCAGCCACCTCTCGGTGGTTTTGATGGTGGACCCTGCTTCCGGGGAGCAACTGAATGGGACAAACTAGAAAGGCTGAACTCCGCGGAGAGGAAGAGGAGAGAACCGAGCGTTCGAGTCTAAAGGGTACCCAGAGGGCTCAGCCTTCTCTCCCACGGGTTGGCTTCTTTGCGGACACTGAGTCATTAAGGAGCTTTTCATACACCCTGGCTACCTCCTCCGGCTTGTTCCTATGGGACCCCTGAGTTAGCGAGTTGTTGGCTCGGGGTGTGGTGGAGTGGGTGGGAGCCGGCAGCCTGGAGCCTTCTACCTCGCTTTTTGCAACTCCTTCAGCCTTTGGAGCTCCCCCTTTGGGATCGGCCCATGGCGTTCAAGACCCAGGGGCCCGCAGCTCCTCTGGCGTGATGGATGGCCCGGGTATGGAAGTAAGGGCCGGACCTCGCTGGGCTCTCAGGGTAACCAGCGCTCAGGTTCAAGTTTTATGCCAGTTGGGCGTGAGGCAGATTTACGAATGGAAGTTCTTGAACCCTGCCTTATATTGACCAGGCGACTTTATTAGGGCCCTGGGTTTTCCAGACCCTTCCATGCCATACCAAGCTTACTCTGGCTGCCAGTCGGGTCTGAGGCAGCCAGCACGAAGCCGACTGGGCTGCTGCCCTGGTGCCGAATTGTTCGCGGCTGCTGGGTCCCGCGGGCGTGCTGCTCTGGGTCTGTTCCCACTTGTTCTGCTGGAGGTGGAATCTCCCTGGCTGTGCAGGCGTCTGAGGGCGTGGAAGGTGGTTTGGCCAGAGAATGCGCTACTGTGATGCTAACAGACGCCCCGCTCTTTGGGCTGACAGGGTAGCCTTCAAAGGGAGGTCTTTAATTCCTTGCGAAATTTGCAGAACTGCTGTAAAACACCGTTTTTTCGCTTTTATCCTTTTTGTAAAGACCTTGTAAAAGAGCACATCACTGTGAATTTGAATTAGATTGAAGAATGTGATTCTTTTCCCTTGAGTTACAGAAAAGGGTATTATGGTGTCCGCTTGCAAACCGAACTACTGTATACACTTTATTGTCAGCATTTGTTTATTTCCAGGAAGTATTGAATATGAACATTTCTCCATTTATCTTTGTATTTTAAAGTGAAGAAGTTAAAATTCAGGAGTAAAACTTAGAATGTGCAAACATTTTTGAAAAATATGTGGGTGTAGGTGATTCAGTGCTTTTACATTCAGACAGTTCCTGTAAGAAGCTTGCCCTGAGTATTGGTTTGTGCTTGTTTACAGAGTGACTGGGCTGGGGCAAGGGTATTCCTGGAGTATAAGGTGAACCTAATTTAACAACAATAAAAAAGTTAAGTTACTTGTTAACCAGAACTATTTAATATTGCACTTTTGGTATTTTTCTTTCCTCCACACACTATTATTCCTTTGTAGGGTAACTTTTCTAAAGGGTTAGTTAAGGAACGGCCTTTAGGTAGATGGAGCTTTCCTCCCACCTTGAATCTAAATTGATTTTTATTAAAAAATATAATATCACCAAAGATATTCTGCCCTTCAGCCCATGCCTTTGCTTATCCCCTTTTAGCTTGATCCCTATGCATCTCCTTAGTTTGTTACAGGACAGATATCAAACAGCTTTTATTTTCTTCCCAAAAGCCTTTCTAGGCTGAGGAAACTCAGCCTAGAGTACAAACTTCTCATTTTACAGTTGTGGCCCACTGAATTGGTGGAGAAAAACACTCCCATCAGGCTCTGTTTTCCTTTCTATCACAACATTAATTGATAATCATTTGCATAAATATGTTTAGCCTGTCTCCTCACTGAATCCTAAACTCTTGGAGGCCAAGGCACCCTTGGTCATCTCCATTGCCATGGTCCTGTACAGTATCTACTTAAAGGGCCTCCGTAAATAGCAAATAAGAGTGAAGGGAGGACTTGCCCAGAGTGACCTAGGATGTTGATGGCAGTTGGCCATTTAACTTGGCTTCTTTCAGGCATTTATCGCTTTCTATCATATTGAAAACTGGGGAGGTCCTTCTAATCATTCTATTTTTCTTTTGAAGACTGAAACTTCTGTTCTCTTTGTAATTGTTTTTTAATGATACAAGCAATATGTGATTACTATAGAGGAAAAATGAAGAGAAAAAAGTTTAAGTCAACCCTAGTACCCAAATAATCACTTCTCACATTTGGGTTTATATCCTTTCCATACTTTCATGCATCTATGCAGAAAATATGTATTCACAAATATAGAAAATATTTTTGCACAAGTATGGGATTATATAAGCGTAAGTAGTATGTCAGTAGCTATAAAACATTTTTAATGGCTCAAATATGTTATAGGAGAATGTATCATAACTTTTTAATTGGTTCTCTGTTGAGAGACAACATGGGATATTTCCTGTGTTTTGTAATAAGAGAGAACACTATAATGAACATAAAAATGGAATTTTAAATTCATGTTTAGTTCTCTTGCTTGCCTTGTAGTTACTAATTAACCTTGATAGGTGATGTTTTAGTGCAGTCTGTGTCTGACTTTCTGATGCTTTTATTAGCTAGGCAAGTGTTGAGAGGAAAACTGTTTATCCTGAAAGAACACATGAGACTTTACTAAAGCATACCCAGTGAGGGGTACCCGGCAACCAAAGCTTTTTATTTTCAGTCTTTGCTCCCAAAGGTTGGGAACGAAAGATTTGGGGTGAGGATATAGTACGGAAAAGGGTACAAGAGGAAAATGCAAATCAGTACTTGCTCTGTAGTTGGTTTGTGGGGAGTATAGGCTGCAGGAGGATGCTTAAAATAGCAAAGAACGAGTTCTTTGAAAGTTAAGAGTTTGATATGCATTTTTTTGAAAATTGTACAAATTATAAGGGGTTTAAAAAAGTGAAAAGCCTTCATTCTCTCCCCTCTCCACTCTCAACAGACTTCTCTATGCAGAAATATATTTTGTAACAATAGGAAGATCAAACTATACATGCTGTCCTATAATTTAACCTAGTAAATCTATTTACTATTCATGGTCAGTGTAGTAATATGTCCATACTTTTAGAGGGAGAATATTATTCATTGTATAAACATCATAAGTTATTGAACTACAGTCATGCACCAGTTGATGACAACATATTTCTCAGAAAGTATTCCCAAGTGATTACATCCTTGTTTGAATGTCACAGGGGGCTCTTACACAAATCTAAATGGTACAGCCTACTACACACCTAGGTTAAATGGTATAGTCAGTCTGTAAGCCTATACAACATTTTACTGTGCAAAACAACACAAGATTAAATCAAGCACAAGAGAAAATGATGCACTAAAGAGACTCAGGAAACACAAAATGTATGAGGCTGCCACCTGTGTAACACAGCATACTGTTCCCCCTCACCCCTTTAATTCCCTTCCCCCTTTAATTCCCTCTCCTCCCCACTTCCACCCCTGACCTATGGATGTTGCCCTTTCCCCTTAAGAGCTGGATCTCCGAAAGCAGGGTGTCTCCTCCCATGCACTCACGGTGTGCACTTGGGACCTGGGGCACCTGGGGTATGGCCTGTGGCTCCACCTGGGGCGCGAACCTAGGACCTTCCACAGTACAGCAGACGTGCTAACCACTACACTATAGAGCCACCCCCCCACAGCAAACTATTTTTTTACAAGTAGAGTACACTCTAAAATAATGATAAAAGGTATAGTAAATACATAAACTGGTAACAGTCATTTATTATCCTTATCAAGAAGTGTATACTGTACATAATTGTATATGCTATTTTTTTATACAATTGGCAATGCAGTAGGTTTGTTTACGCCAACATCACCATAAGCATGTAACGTGTTGCACTATGATGTCATTAGGTGATAGGAATTTTTCAGCTCTACTATAATCTCATGGGACCACTGTTTTGATGTGGTCTGTCTTTGACTAAACTGTCATTATACAATGCATGATTATTGTCTCTTTTTTGTTAAATGTTGAGACTTACATTTTTGTTTTTCCAACAAGACTATTTCAGTAAATATTCTTGTATACACAATATTTTTGGGCACTTTAGCTAGTGTTTGTGCAGGACAAATCCTAGAAATAAATTGATAAGTCATAGGCAAGCACACTTTAAATTTTGACATGTTTTGCCAAATCACCCTCAAATCTCCACTCTCAAAAAAGATTGTACCAGTTTATATTCCTTTGGGGAGGGGGAGACCAATATGGAGAGGTATGAAGTAAAAAAAAAAAAACATCTCTCTCCCCCAGCCATTTACTCCACAGAGATGGCCAATTTATAGTTTGGGTGTCCTTCTAGACTTCAGATTTTGCAAATAAATTATAATTTGTTATACAGATGGAAGCATATTGTTTTGCTAGTGATTTTTTTACCTGACAGAATATTGTGCCTGTCTTTCCATTTCAATGTTTATTGAATGGTATAGTGTCTACTATTAATGCTTAGGGACTGTGCTGTGGATATGGTAAGTTAAGAATGGGGACGCTGAAGAACATTGCTTGTTTCTCATTTGTAATTGGGGTAGGAGTGCTGCCTTGAGCATCTATGGGTATTCTTGCATACTTGTGCAAGTATTGTTGATTACAGTCCCCAAATGAGGATGCTTTTGTAGCCAGGTTTTTTATGTGTGTTTAAACTTCACATGTGTATTTAATTTCTTCTCCACTCTCAAAGTGTTTTTACCCGGTTTACAGATGGGTTATACTGTTGGGAGCTGAGATTGCCTCAGTTCTAGACAAGAGTTTGGTGAATGGTTTAGGACCCTGGACAGGGTCAAAGTCTATGTACTATGCTGAAGGGGCTTCAGAGACCACTGAGCAGCATCTGACATTTACCAGTGTTATAACTTAGCGTGCTGCTTGCGTGCTGACTGATACAATGAACACATGACAGTATTTTTGTTTGAGATAATTCACCGTGGTTGCATATTGGAATACTCTCAGAATTCCTCCTTCCCTCCCTCCCCCCCTCTTATCTCCATCTCTCTCTATCTCTCTACTGCCCTCCCTCCTTTCTTTTCTTTTCTTACCTTTTCTTTTCTCATCTTTTCTTTTCTTATCTTTTCTTTTCTCTCTCTCTTTCTTTCTTGATTTTTTATTTATTTATTTTTATGGTGACTTTGGTTAATGAAGTCCAGTAAGTTTCAGCTGTACACTTTAACAGTAAGGCATATATATATGTACACTGTGTGTTCACCTCCCATAGTTAGATTTCTTTCTGTCACTATCCCCTTCTTATTTTAGTATTTCTTGCTCTTTTTTCACCTCTTTATTTTAGCATTCTCGTTTAAAACAGATTTTGATCTCTCCATGAACCTTCTTGATCTGGTATGTGCTCATTTTTATGAAAAATTTCAAACATGAAAGTGGACTATTTTATTGGATGTACCCCCTCACTTGATTTTGATAATTATACCCCAGCCTACTTCCTGCCCTTATCCCATGTTATTTTTAAATAATTTTATTAAGATACCTTGTATATCATACAATCCACCTTTTTAAAGTCTACAATTCAATAACTTTAGAATAGAGTTGCATATTTATTACCACAACTTTATAGGACAATTTTATTACCACAAAAGAACACCCCACACCACCCTCAGAGGTCATTCTCAATCTCCTGAATTCCCCACCTGGCAACCGTTAATCTACTTTTTGTCTATAGATTGACCTATTCAGGACATTTGATTTAAATGGAATCATACAGTACATGTTCTTTGTAACTGTTTTTTTTCACTTTGCATAATCTTTTAAAGGTTCCCCCATATGGCAACATGTATCAATACTTAATTTCCTTTTATTGCTAAATAATATTCCATTGTATATAGATGCCACATTTTATTTATCCATTTATTTGCTGTTGGACTTCGGGTTATTTCTACTTTTTGGCTCTTATGAATAGTGCTGCTGCGAACATTCACATAAGTTTTTGTGTGGACATGTGTTTTCATTTGTTTCAGGTATGTACTAGGACTAGGAATTGTTGGGTTACATGGCAACTCTAACTGTTTGAGGAACTCCCAGATTGTTTTCCACAGCAGTTGCACCATTTTACATTCCCACCAGTAGGGATGTCTCAAGGTTCCAATCCTTGTGTTATTTTGAAATAAACCCAGATGTAACTTTATCTTAAAATATTCAGTGTGTATTCAGAAAAGAGTATTTCTTATCCCAATATAACCACTAACAATAATTTTTTAATATTATCAAATATTCAGTCAGTGTTTAAGTTTCTAGTTTTATCATAAATGTCATAAACACTATTTTAGTAGTTCGACTCAGGATCCAAATAAGGTCCAAATATTACATAAGATTGATGATATGTCTTTTCAATCTTTGAATCTATAAGTCTGTCCTCCACACCTCTTTCTCTTATTTTTACTTTGTAATTTATATTTTGAATAAATTAGGTACTTTGTCCTGTAGCAGTTTCACATTCTGGATTTTGTTGACTGTATTCTTCTGGTGTTTTTTTAATACATCCCATTGTCCCTTTTATTGCCATTAAAATGGTGATTGGATCCAGTTGCTTGATCAGATTCAGGTTTTGTTGTTTTGGGGTTTTTTTTTGCAAGATTCCTGTACAGGTGCTTCTTCTCTTAGGAGGCACATCATGTCTGGTTATCAGTTTTTGTGGTGTTAGTAGCTATGGACAATCAGTGCTTAGATTTTTCTTCCTTTTATAAAGCAAGTTATATAACTTTTTAATAGTGGAAGAAAAAATTGGGTTTTCCTTGTGGTAATTAAAAAATCTTGGTGGCTCTATGTCCTGCAGAAATGCAGGCTAACTCATTGCATTGGTTTCTGGTGGGCTATTTCTGGGGCGAATGTCCTAGCTCTTTGAATGGAAGTTTCTTAGAACACTGGTCCACCATTCATAGTTACCAGCTTTCCCATACCCCTCTTTTGAGAGCTGGTGAGTATTTTTTCAGACGGATGGAAAATTTACAGGAATCTCTTATACCTCTGAAGGCCTTCTAGAATATATTGATATTAATACAAATAAATATATAAATTAGAGGAGGGGCCAACTTAAAGAGTGTGGTTTTTTAAATGGTAAATGTTTACCTTTAAAATTTTCTGTTTTGAGAAAACGTATTGTGTGACATCAGTACAGGTTACGTTGGTCTCCATGGAGTCCAGCATGTGACCTCAGGTCAAGACCTAAGGTGCAGTGTGGTGTAGTGGTTAGAACCACTCTTTAAGTTAGCCCCTCCTCTAATTTATATATTTATTTGTATTAATATCAATATATTCTAGAAGGCCTTCAGAGGCATAAGAGATTCCTGTAAATTTTCCATCCGTCTGAAAAAATACTTACCAGCTCTCAAAAGAGGGGTATAGCAAAGCTGGTAACTGAGGTTGAATCCTGACTCTCCTACCTAACGACAGTTTAACTTTGGGGGAGTTAACTCAATTTCTTTGTGCTTCAGCTTCTGCATCTGTAAAATGAGGATCTGATAAGAGTCCCTACCTCATAAGGTTGTTTGAAAGTGAAATAAGTTAATACATGTAAAGTGTTGAAAGCAATGCCAGACACAATGCCAGACACATAATATTAGCCTTTATTAAGAGTTAGCGCTGACTGGTATTAAGGCAGTTTTATTTTTTAGAGCTGTACTCCTGTAACCCCCTGCGGGTGTCTGTGTGTGGTTTTGGTACTACCTGGGCCAAGCCAGGGCCCTAAAAAAATGGGCTGGATGGCTGTGCCTCTTGATTCTCCCTCTCGGCCTTCACTAGCGTGTCTAGCTAAGCTTTTCCATCCGTTGCAGGTATGTGGAGCACCTGCTGTATGTCCAAGGCTATGACAGGGGCTGTAGGGACCATAAAAATTTACACAGGACGCTTACCATTTTGGGTCCTGGGGCGAGTTCCACAGACACCTCACCCCTTTGTTAGTGCATTGATGCTATTCTCTTGGGGTGCTTCGAAACTGGTCATTCTGCTAACTGGTTTTGGAAAACACAGAAGCGGTTTATAAAATCAATATAGACGGTGGGGACTGGCTTTATATAAGAAGGGAATAGAACACAATAGAAACCGTCAGTACCCTGCGTGATAAGGGTCATTATTATTTTGTGAAACTTTTTATTTTGGATATTTGTATTAGAACTAGATTACCATACATGATATGTTTCTTATTATGGGTTATAGTCAAGTATATGAAGAATACTGTAATATGTAAGATTATTATTATTACTATTTTTTAAAGAACACCTCAGCAAAATAAAATTCTAATTTATTGTTGTACAGCATTGTTTTCATACATACATCAAACAGGCCAACAAATAAGTAAGTAAGTAAATAAATAATAAAAAGCATCTTCATAGACAGAAAAGGGGAGAAAAAGAAACCTTTTATCTCTGGCCTTTTAAACCATCTCATACAATCCAACTACTTACAGTACAGCTGAGTACATACACAAAAAGTTACTGGAATGCTGGCAATAAGATTGTTTCTTTGCTGCTATTTTTGCTTTTTTTTACAAGTTTTTTTTTTCCTCTGAGATTATAATGAACATGGCCACATGATTAAAGTCAGTACAGAGAATGCTCCCAAGCTGGTTTGGTCATCCTGAGATCATTAAAAATTGCTGATCCCTAACAATACATATAAAAATATAAAATGTAAATGAAAAGTACAAACTTTTCCTTTTTAAAGTGCTTTTAAGAAAACAAGCAGGGCCTTGGAAGTTTAGGTTCCTTTTTCCTGCCCTGTTGCAAATTCACATTGTGGTTTTGGTTGGGTGGTGGAGAACATTTGTCACCTGGGGGGTGACACTAATCTTGGTGGGTGGGCGGGACTCTCTGCTTGAAGGTGACCACGATTAGATTCTGTGATGGGAAGTGGAGGGTGCCTTTTTTGTTTTAAGTTTAACTTTTCCTTTATTGGTGTCTTATTAGTCAATCCTCATTGATCTTCCGCTTCTTGGTGTTAACATCTCCAGCTGCCCTTTGTAGCCGCCTCAGCCTCCTGATCTTCATCTCCATCCTCTTCCTCACTATCACCTTCCTCCCCCTTTTTCCTCCTCCTCAGCTACCTTGTTGTCAGCCTCCTGCTCCCCATTTCCCTCATCAGTGTTCCCTTAGCAGGTGTGCATCTTCCGTTCTCTGCCTCCTCCACAACTTCCTTCTCCTCTAAGTCCTTGGTAATGATCTCGAAGCTGGTGTCCACCTCTGCGTCTGATGTCATGGGGCAGGCTGGGGATCTGATGCAGCAGATCGAAAAGAAAGCGTGAATTCTAGGACTCTGGCAAAAAGTTGCCAGAGTCTGTCGGGACCAAGGAGGAGCACCACGAAGGTGGCTGCAGGGAGCCAGACACGTGAATGGTGCAAAGATGACTTTTCCAGAACAGCCAGTGGGAGAGGATTATTATTTTTATTTAAAAATGATTCATGGTTTAAAAAAAAAAAAAATATATATATATATATATATATATATATATATAAAAGAAATTGGAACAAGAGATAGGTCTATCTTAAGTGTGTTATTAGTTTCCTGTGCCATAACAAGCTGCAACGATCTGGTGGCTCAAGCAACAGAAATTTATGCTCCCACAGTTGTGGAGGCCAGAAGTCCAAAATCAAGGTGTCCTGGCATCTGAAAGTTGAAGGGGAGAAATCCTTCTTTGTCTCCAGAGACTGGTGGCCCATTGGCTTTCCTACTCCAGTCTCTGCCTCTCTTTTCACACCCTTTCTCCTCTCTCTATCTCTCAAATCTCTCTCTGCCTTTCTCTTAAAAAGACATTTGCCCTTGGATTTAGGGCCCACCTGTATAATCCAGGATGATCTTCTCATCTCGGGATCGTTTATTAACAAAGGCCCTTTTATAAATAAGGTAGTGATCACAGAGACTAGAGCATGGACATCTCTTTTGGGGGGCCACCTTTCAACCTGCTGCACCAAATGAAAAGTGAAATGTTGATCTCCACACCCTCTATGCCCCCAACCAGGCCGAGCACTGTTAGTCCTTAACAGCAAAGCCTTAAAGGAAGTGAATCATCCTCTGAACATGGATGCAGAGCTAGAAGAGGGAAAAGTGATGACTAGGCATAAAAATTATCAGATAAGCTCGTGAATAGTTTAACATCCTCCCTGGCATACTGTGGTACACTTTGCTCTGTTTCTTTGTTTAGTGAAGGCCTGTTGTTCCCCAGAACTAAAGTAAAATTCTTCAGTGCTTTCAAATTGTCCCTCACTTTCTTCTGCAGGTCCATGATCACTTCACTGGCCCAGGTTGTAGGCTGAATGTGTCATTTATTTGTTTGTGGTTTCTGAAGTTTTAATTCATAATATGGGGATAAGAGCTTAAGTTGTTACAGCTTGCGATGTTACTTGCTTAAAAGTCAGAACACAGATTTGCCTTTGGTGTACCCACCTGTCCCGTGACCATGAAGCCAGAAAGCGTGCCTGCTAGCTGGCCTCCACGGGAAGGTCTCCAGGAGGCCCACACAGAAGGCGGAGAATCCCCACCGTGGCTGAGGCTGTCCTTGTGGGTGGAGAGCGAATGTCCTTTATGCTCCTAGGAATCTCCCTGTGTGTGCTTTGGGATAAGGAATGACTGATAAGCCAGACTGGATCCTGTCTCTGCCAGAGTAAGATGGCCATTTTAAAGGGCAGGAGCTAATGGGTGTGGACAGTTTGTAAAAATACATCGAAGTACTGTCAGGTTTTTTTGAGATTCATAGAAATTGACAACTATATTTCACACATACTCTACTACAACCCTCCGATTAAAAAAAAAAATCCTAATTATAAAACAAAACAAGGAAACAAACAAGTAGACCGTGTAAATCTCAATAATCCCATCACCCAAAGAAAGCCCCTGTAAGCATTTTGTGTAGTTCTTCAGTCTTTATCTAAAGTGCTTTGACTTGAGCTTACCAGCCTTACTGCTGAAACATTGATTTCAGTAATGACCCTGTCTGCCTTGCCTTTTCTTGTGCAGGAGTCAATAGAACCTCTAAAGGAAGAAGTCTCATTGGTAAGATTGGTGACTCAACTCAGATCTCTGGGAAAGGAGTTACAGTGGAGCCAAGCTTTTCCGTGGATGAGTCGTCTGCCTCTATCCTCACTGGAAAACTGACTACTGTCTTCCTTCCAATTGTCTATACAATTGTATTTGTGATTGGTTTGCCAAGTAATGGTATGGCCCTGTGGGTCTTTCTTTTCCGAACAAAGAAGAAGCACCCCGCCGTGATTTACATGGCCAATCTGGCCCTGGCAGACCTCCTCTCTATCATCTGGTTCCCGCTTAAGATTGCCTATCATATACATGGCAACAACTGGATTTACGGAGAATCTCTTTGCAAGGTCCTCATTGGCTTTTTCTATGGCAACATGTACTGTTCCATTCTCTTCATGACCTGCCTCAGTGTGCAGAGGTATTGGGTTATCGTGAACCCCATGGTGCACGCCAGGAAGAAGGCAAACATTGCCATCGGTGTCTCCCTGGGAATATGGCTGCTGATTCTGCTGGTCACCATCCCCTTGTATGTCGTGAAGCAGACCACTCACATTTCATCCCTTAACATCACGACCTGTCATGATGTTTTGCCTGAGGAGGTGTTGGTGGGGGACATGTTCAATTATTTCCTCTCTCTGGCCATTGGAGTCTTTCTCTTCCCAGCCTTCCTCACAGCTTCTGCCTATGTGCTGATGATCAGAATACTTCAATCTTCTGCCATGGATGAAAATTCAGAAAAGAAGAGGAAGAGAGCCATCAAACTTATTGTCACTGTCCTGGCCATGTACCTGATCTGCTTCACTCCTAGTAACCTTCTGCTCGTGGTGCATTATTTCCTGATTAAACACTGGGGCCAGAGCCATGTCTACGGCCTCTATATCGGAGCCCTTTGCCTCTCCACCCTCAACAGCTGCATTGACCCCTTTGTTTATTACTTTGTTTCACAAGACTTTAGGGATCATGCAAAGAATGCTCTCCTTTGTCGAAGTGTGCGTAAGGTAAAGCGGATGCAAATATCCCTCATATCAAAGAAATCCTCCAGGAAATCCAGCTCTTACTCTTTAAGTTCAACCACTGTTAAAACCTCTTATTGAGTTTTCCGGCTCTTCCAATGGAAGTTTTACAGAAGAATTTGGGGCCTGCTTAATGTTATGGGAATGTTTCTGTTGTTTTCTAACCGAGCAGGTCTCACTATATACCATGTATATGCAGCACCTCTCAGGATTGCTGGAAGTTTCCTGTTTGTGTGACAGATCCTCCAAGATTAACAGATGTCGATTTCAGAATGCCTCTACTCAGATGCTCCCAGAAACGGAATTTACAGAAGCAGACTTTTTAAAAAGTGGAAAAGAGACAGAAACCCAGTGACTTGCAAAAACTAATCTTGGCCTGAAGACTTAAGTTTTCAGCTCATACTACATTTCTTGTACATCCTGAGTCAAGCACTGAGGATCTTGTTTTAAAATGCAGGTTCATCAGACTCAGGAATGAGTTCAGAGTCTGGGAACAGGGCCCCGGAACCTGCACTCTAGCAAGCCGCTGCGTGATGCAGGGCCCCGGAACCTGCACCCTAGCAGGCCTCTGCGTGATGCTCACGCTTACCAAGGCTTGTGAACCACATGTTTGGGTGCTGCTTCCGCCTGACAAGGTGCCGTGGTAGTTTTTGAAAAGGGAAGCAGACAGAATGCTTTGTGTCTCTTTTATGTTGAACTTATAATGAAATCCGTTTGTTGACTTCTTGAGTATTTCGATTTCTTTATTAATTCTTTGAGCTTTTATATGTATCATTGTCACTTTGAGGGAAATACAACGGGGATTTTAAACACGGAAATACAGATTTTGTCTAACTTTTTACCGACTTAAGCAAAATCTTCAAATACTCTTGAGTTTTGAATAGGATTTACCACTTAGTATTTTAAGAAATTATTGTTAGGCTATTTATTGACAGTTTTGTCCCCTTGTTATCAAATAATGAAATTCTAAAGTTGTCACTGGTTTTAAACCACATCTCTTTGGAAAAGAACACTGAAATAGATATGATTTGCAATATACTTAAGAGGTACTTGACTCCAAACTGACTTTGTACAACTCTTGTATTTGTGACTCTTTGAAGTAATTATTTTGCCATATGATTTGTAAATAACACATGGCTTGTTTTTTACAACTTATTCCTGAATCATTTGTGTGTGTTGTGTGTGTGTTTGAGGGAAGAAAAATAAGGGAAGCAACACCATCACTCTTCTGAGGAGAAATGATGTGATATACACATTTTTACATAAATAGGGCCTCCTGCACATATTGCTCTGTGATAATTGTTTTTCATTTACCCATATTTTTGGATTCTGTCTATGTCTGCATTCATGGGCTGACCTTCACTTTTAAAGGATATACAATATTTAATATTTTGAATACATTGTGGTGTAGTCATTTCCCTACCTGTGGTTCCCAAAGCCATCTCTCCTGCCCCCATTAAAAAAGTGCTCTATTGAACATCTGTGTGCAGAAATATTTGTGAGTATTTCTGCAGGATGAGATCCTAGAAGTGAAATGGTCAGGTCAGAAGTTAGATGCCTGTTTCAAATTTTGTTATCTCTTGCCAGATGGCCTTCAGTAATTTATATTACTACCAAAAAGTACATTTGTACCTGTTTTCTGAAATGCTCTTCCATACTTGAGCCATCAATCTTTTGAAATTTTACTGATCTGATTGGGGAAAAAAAAAATCTCATTCTTTTAATTTGTATTGAAGCAACACAGGCTAAGTGCAGGTGCTGAACTGCCAGGCAGGGCCGGACTCTGACTCCGTCATTTCTTTATTTTGTTACCTTAAAGGAAGATACTTATTTGCACCTAGTCTCCCATTTGTAAAACGAGGATAATAATATCTTCTTCATAGCCTTATTGGGATTAACATTTATGCACTCATAAATATTGTGTCAATTATGACTGTCCTTCCTCTGCCCATGAGATCTCATTTCTGACTTGGCCCCTTTGCACCTCAGTGCCAGTTGTATCCTGCCTTCCTTCGTTTTTCTGCACTGAGCCTTTTAACAGGCTTGTGCGGTTCCTATATTACAGGTAAGAAAGCAAAAGATGGTGGATACAGGATAAAAAGGAGCAAAGACAAATGGCTCACAGGCCCCGTAGGTGGCCTAAGGGCTGATGCAATGGAAATTTTTTTTTGGGGGGGGGAGGGGTATTTACCATTTCTTTATTAGTCATTTTTATAATAACGTGCTGATGGTTTAAAAGTCAAACTGGACAAAAACATAAATAAAAATTTTCTCATGCTTAGTCTCATCTCCCAGAAGGCTAATTTTTATAATTTTATGCATTATATATATATATATATACTCTTCAAATAAGAATGAATATATTAAAATAAGAATGAATGTGTATGTGTATATAAATACATATATGTGCATATATATATCAACTTCTAAGTCAGTTCATATGTATCTTAATCATGATTTTTAATGACCAGATAGTCCATGTATGGATAATTATAATTTCATCATTGCTTTATTGAAAGGTAAGGTATTTTTCTTGGTTCATTTTTACTGTCTTTGAATTTACATTAAGAAGTATAAAAGAAATGATATGAGAAATAGAATCATAAGAATGTTTGCTGAAGCATAATCTCTTCAAATGAGCCTTTAAGAATGGCCCACGAAGTTCCTAGTCTACCTGAATTAGGCCCCTTTGGATTTCTGAGAAACTGGTTCTGAGCAGAGAGAAGTGCCCTGGATGTAGTTGTCTTTGGTCTTGCATTAGAGGTCTTATTGTGGTCTGGTTTTTCTAAATTCCCAAAATTTTGAATATTTTGCATACCATCGGCTCCATTTACTAAAAGAGGATTCTCTTAATTTGAAAGCAAATGTGGATTTGCCTCCTGCTTGGCAGGACCCAAGCTAAACCGACTTGATTAAAGTTGTTTTACTGGGTATTTCCTAGTCTGTCACTTCTGTGGGTTGCAGGGGAGTATCAGCCAAGATTTCATAAATCCTGGGGCTATAATCTCATCACTATGCATAGTTTAGTGATTACGTCTTTATGCCTGTAACTTTAACCCTTTGGAGGGACCTAAGAGGACTGGAATGAATATATTACCAAGTTAAAGGTACAGTTGGTCACTGCTGTCCCCTGGCCTCATCGATTAAAATTACCAGTTTGTACTGCAGAGTTTGAGTGTCTTAAAAGAGAAGTTTCTGATTCTACACTAGTCAAAAGCTTGTTTCTAGTCTTCCCTCACCCCCCAGTTCTTGGAACTTCACTGAGGTGATTGTTCTGTTTAAATGTAAATAATTTATTGAGGGAGAGTATGAGTAATTCTGTGGTTTGGATAAGGACTGCCTTGCCTCTACCAGTTAGTCAATCTATAGAATATTTCCCAGCGTCTGTCTTTATTGGTGAGAAATTAGGCACCAGTGCAGTTATGAGCCCCCTGCAGAAACCACAGCCCAAGCCTGCAGGCTGCATCAAAACACTCTAAGCTGACCATCAGCACCTAGCAATAGTCTGAATGGCTCCTTTGTTCGTCCAACAGTTATTGCAACACTATTGCCTTATTAAATACAAATAATTAAATCAGGATTCCCATCTTAACAGTAGTCCAGTAATGGGGTTGATGTTCTAAGTGAACTATGTTAGTATTAAAAACAAAAACAACCAATCCGCCAATATTTGGCCCACTCAAAAAAAGCCTTTAAAGAATAACCTATTTCAAAACTATGTTTTCAGTGTGGGAGAAAGTCAAGGAAAACAAAGGACAAAAAGGCTTAGGAAAAGTCCTTATTGTGGCCTATCCCTCTTAACACCTTTGCTTAAACCTAAAAAGTAAATAATTTAAGACCATAAAAATAATTAGTTCTTGTAAATCGAGAATATAAAAGCATATATAACCCATCACATTAGAACCCAGTTACTCTCTTTGTGTATTCTTTGAGATATTTCTGTGCATAGTACAAGCATGTGTACCTACATGCTTTTATAGTGAAAATGGAGTTATATATTATATTTATACATAAGCAATTAACTTAAAATATAGTGGCTTCAAACAACAAAAAACATTTATTGCAGTTTCTATGGGTAATAATGAATTCAGGAGCAATTTAGCCACATAGTTCTGAGTTGAGGATCTCATGTTGCAGTCATCTGAAGTCTTGACTGGGTCTGGAGGATCCACGCCCAGTGTAGCTCCCTCACAAGGATGGCAAGTTGGCGCTGGCTGTTGGCAGGAAGCCTCGTCTCCTCTCCATGTGAGACTCTACAGGGCTGCTCGAGTGACCTCATAACACAAAGGTTGGCTTCCCCCCAAATGAGTGATCCAAAAGAATAAGAGGGAAACTGCAATAATGCCTGTTAGAACCGAGTCTCAAGTCACAGGTTATGTCCACCACACTCAATGGTCACAAAGACTAGCTCCAATTCGATTTGGGAGAAGACTGCGTAAGCGCATTTGGAGACAAGGATTATTGGGGGCTGTTTTGGAGGCTGGCTACCACGATATGTATGTTGTCAAAAAAGTAAAAAATAAATGGAGCCAGAGCTGCTTTGAACGTCTTATGCCTAAGTCTTTGGAACATTAAAACAGGGCAAAATAACCTTTGGACTGGGCCAAAAGCAACTGTATGTTCCAAAGAAGTGCAAAGATAGCAAGAAAGCAGATAAAACTGCAGGACGGAACTGATTAATACTGGACTGAAAATTATAAACATTGTTTAGAGTTAACAGTACTGTGTTATCTGCACCAATATAAGTGCCTTCCTTCTATTGATGTAACTGATACCCTGCCCTTTCTCATTGCCTATGTCTCCTAATTAGAACATCATTTGGGCTTCTGCCTGAATCAGTGCATCCTGAATAGCTGTTCTTTTAAGTTAATATAAATACATCTTAGATATTATTTTTATATCAGCATTTATAGACTGACATTTTAATGTATCCATTGTCCAGGTACACTGTAATTTTAAAAATCCTCTAACTCTTTAGGTAGTTTCTGTCTTTTTTATTTTTTATTTTTTATTTATTTTTTGCTATCCAAGCAATATTTGAATGAATATCTTTCTATATCTTTACATACTTGTTCATTCAATATTCTTCCACCAAATACTACTCACCAAGCCGTGTTCAAGGCAGTGAGGGATATTGTGGAGAACAAAATAGACAAGAACTCTGTTATCATGGAGTTGACTTTCTAATCCTAGACTGAAGAGAAAAACAATAGTATTAAATTCTAAGGGTAAATGCTAAGAGCATTTTGTATTAGGGGATTAGAGAAGCCTTCAAAGGAGGTAAAATTTAGGTTGTAAAGGACAAGAAAGAGCCAGCCATTTGAGGATCATAAGCAAGGGCTTTCTGGGAGTGAGTGAAGGGAAGATTATGAACAAGAAGGTTGGAGAGATAGGCAGGTGTTGGGCAATTGAAAGATTTGTAAGGGAGTAAGAAGCTTGACTTTCATTCTAGGTAGGATGCTACAGGGTTGTTCTACTGGTAATTTAAAAAGTCACGGTTTACTATGAAATATGGATTACAGAAGTCAAGAGGAGAAGCAAGAAAGGAAATTCCACCAATCTAAGCAAGAAATGTTAATTTGAATTAGGGTGATGATAGAGAAGGAGAGAAGGGAACTAATTTGGGCAGTGTTTTGGAGGTAAAGTTCTCAGATGTGAGGAAAAGAGGAACTAAGGAATTCAAGATTGTACCTAGATTTTTTGCTTGGTGGATTATGGTAAAATAATGAGTGAACAAATTTAGGGGTTGAAAGTCAAGAGTTCTATTTGGCCATGGCATCTAGAGTTTGAGATGCCTATTAAGAGATCCATGTAGATATCTGAATCTAAGTTTTGTTTGTTTGTTTGTTTGTTTTTAAATAGTGCTCAGAGTTGGAAATACAGATTTAAGCATTTGTCATGTCACTGGCACTTTTAAAGCAAAGTTCTTGGTAAGATGCCCGAGGGGAGAGAATAGATGAAGAGAAGGAAGCCTAGGTCAGAGGCCTTTGGCCTGTACACCTTTGAGCAGAAAAGGAGCCAAAAAAGGACTGAGAAGGACTGGCTGCTGGGAAGGGAAGAAAGGCCAGAGAATGTGCTGTCAGGGAAGCCAATGGCATAAAGGAGAGTGGTCAATTATGGAATATTACTGAGAGATCAAGCGAGGTTGAATAGAGAAGTGACTGACTATTGGATCTTACCACTTAAAGAACATTGGCGACTTTGACTAGACCCATAACCTCAGTGGTGTGATAGGGATAGGAACCCAGAATGAGGTATGTTGAAGAAAGAATGAGAAATAAGGAAGTGGACACAGTGACAGTAGATGATCCCATACGGCAAATAAAATTGTGAAAGGGAGCAGAGGACTGTGGAGCAAGAGAGGCAAAGAGAGTGATTCTGTTACCTTAAGAGTATGGAGATGAGAATGATTTAGGAGAGATTGATGATGGGAGTGTCTTTGGATATACTGTATTTCCAATTGCCCTCTTGAGATGACATACCAAATTGCACACTTGTCAATAATGTCTCTACCCACACCACTGTAAACACTGAGTTTACATGGTCTTAAATGCTTGCCAATCTGAACGTCACAAATTTTGAGTGTAATGATCATGCAGAGCTATGAGCATGTTGGAAAATATGAAACTACGTCTTTCCTCCTTTATTTACTTTTGTATTTGGGCATATTTTTCTTCTGAAACTCAGTGACAATTGAAAGTGCTGGCCTTGGAGGAGAAATTCTGCCCCGTTTCTCTTTGTATTATCTCTGGAAGGAAATCCAAGTTATTCTCTATCATTCTTTGTAAAGAATTTGAGGGCATGGTTGCAGTTATTACAGCTGGTATTTAAGAGCTTGGAGTCCAAGCCCTAAAGATGTGAGATTAATTCTCAACATTGCCAGGTCTTGACTCAGGTCCGAATTCCTCACCCCAGCTTCCCCATATAGCCTAGGGTGAATGACCTAAGTCCATAAAAGGGTTTAGTTATAGCTGATATGTAGCACTGGATAGATAGACTTAATTATCTAATGCTGAGAAAGCAGTTTTAGCCAGACCTTGTGTTCTGAGCTCTTTCAGAAGCCATCTGGGGATCTCATGTTGCAGTCATCTAAAGTCTTGACTGGGTCTGGAGGATCCACGCCCAGTGTAGCTCCCTCACAAGGATGGCAAGTTGGTGCTGGCTGTTGGCAGGAAGCCTCGTCTCCTCTCCATGTGAGACTCTACAGGGCTGCTCGAGTGACCTCATAACACAAAGGTTGGCTTCCCCCCAAATGAGTGATCCAAAAGAATAAGAGGGAAACTGCAATAATGCCTGTTAGAACCGAGTCTCAAGTCACAGGTTATGTCCACCACACTCAATGGTCACAAAGACTAGCTCCAATTCGATTTGGGAGAAGACTGCGTAAGCGCATTTGGAGGCAAGGATTATTGGGGGCCGTATTGGAGGCTGGCTACCACAATATGTATATTGTCAAAAAAGCCAGGGCTGCCTTTAAAGTCTTATGGTGCTTGGGCAGAGTATGTGCTAATTAATGTTACTACTATTATTTTAGTTTAATCCAGTTCTTGTCAGGGATTGAGGCGATATGGGAGTATGAGTAAGGTTTGCTGAACATTCCAGGGACCTGGCAGTGGGGCATCAGAGGGCTTCCCAGAAGGACTGATTCCTGAGGAGGACTGAGCTGAGTAACTGAGGATCTCAGGAACAGAGTGTTAAGTGTGAGATGAGATGGGTGGGGCAGATGAGTTGGGTTGGAGCACTTCAGCAAACTTACACTTAACCCAGAGATGGTGGGTACTCTCTGTAAAGTTGAGACAGGAAGGAGGTCAGGGTGCATCCTGGCATCTGGGGGAGGCTGATTTTAAAGGTCAAAGTGGATACAGGTGGTGAGTTGGATCGCTTACAGTAATAAAGACCAGACATGGCAAGGGCCCAAACCATTGTGCTAGGGATGGAGAGGAGGGATTGGGAGGCCAAGGAGGCAACTGGTTGAATGAGAGGAGAGGGGAGCAGACATAGCATGACACTCAGGTTTCTAGTTTATACAATCAGTGGATGGGGGTATTGCTGTTGTTTGAATTGGCTGACGATGAAAGATTCTGCCTGGAATAAAGGAGTGAAGAGGCAAGGGAGGAAAATGATCAATTCAATCTGGTGTGACTTGGGATTTTGCGACACCAATGAGTTATCTAAGGGGAGGAGTCCTATACTCAGTTTATTTATGCTCTGCTCTGTCCTGGGTAGAATTTAAAGTGATATATAAAGATACATAAAATAGAGTGGGATGTTATAAATTAAGTAGGAGAGAAAGAAGAAAGAAAAACAAAGATGGAATGTAAGACGGAGGAGTGAGAATGCAAAATACACTGCAGAGAGCAGAGGTCACAAGCCGGCAGCATTTGGCTAACCTCTACTGTTTGGATTGGCCTGCAGTCTTATGTTTGTCTCTTTGTCTATTTTTGGTTGGCTTTCTTTTTTCTTTTCTTTTCTTTTCTTTTCTTTTCTTTTCTTTTCTTTTCTTTTCTTTTCTTTTCTTTTCTTCTTTCTTTCTTTCTTTCTTTCTTTCTTTCTTTCTTTCTTTCTTCTTTCTTTCAAGTTGTCTTACAGTTCAAGTGTTCTCAAAAATTAGAATTTCTGGCTTTTTTCTAAATATTGGAAGTACTGGAATCTCTGAGCCATATTCTAATCTGGCAACCATAATCTGGATCTGAAGAGCAGTCATCATTCTTAAGAGGGCCTGGCTTCTCCAATTTACCAGAGTCCTGTCCATCTCCCATTGTCTCCTCAACACTGATGCAGAGTGTCAGTCCCATTTATCATCGATTATTTCTCTGAGCTTATATCTCGATCAAATGTGAATAAAACAAAAACAAGTCAAGACCTTTCTTATTCTCACTCTATTTTGCCTGCTTACATCAGCTGCCTGGCCACAGAAGCAGACTGACTCTCACTATTTACAGCTGTTGCCCATTTTGATCAGTACCTGTATTGTACCTGTTGTTAAACAATTTGAAAGTAACCACTACTATAGATATTTGAGTTTATGACAGGTGGTAGAATCATGTATTTGGCCTATATCATCTCCAGACTTTACTCTAGGCCTTCTAGGAGCCAAAAAAAGTGAGGACACGTTACCAGCCTCGCAATTCATAGTTTTTATAAGATGATTGCTCAGGCCAATCAAGACTCTTCTTAACACAAAGACCACACCAAAATTTCTCTTGAGAGTGTCCATAGAGAGGGAATGCTGTGTTCAAACAACATTCATCCCTAGAGTGTATACAAATCTAAGGTTGATTCCAGAAGCATCCTTCAACATAATCAAGTGTCTTTGCCCCAAAGCACAACTACACAAGCAATTTTTGGGGAGACTGGTCTAATACAGTTCAGTAACCAAATTCTCCACTGAGCTAATACAGGAATAATTTTAGATCATTTTAGACTATCTGTAGAAATTAAAGTACTCCATAAATTTGCTATAGATGATCCAAGGATGTGATGCTACCTTGTGATTTTCAGGGCACAGTCAGGGACGAGAGACAACACACAGAAGATAGTGAAGAGAAAAGATAAAAGGTCTTATTTCCTTGATGATGTTGCTGAAACACTGAAATAACCAACCCTTATCGTAAAAGATAATACATCTTTATTATGTTTAAACTACATTTTTTTAGTCATTCTACTACATGTTGACATATTAATACATCATAACTAGTACAGCCCATAACCAATTCAAGTCCAAAGTAAGAGCAATAAAAATCACAATCTAATTTCTCCTCCTAGGAGTGTAAGTGTAAAAGTCAGAGGCAAATGGCTATAAAAACACAGGCATGTCATAAAAAGTTGCAGATCCATATTATAGGAGATGGAAATAAAATAGTACTGATATGACTCTCAGGTCAGGATTGGGGAAATAGACGTGGAAACTGGAATCATAGTGTGTAAATGAAATCATCAGTGTAGATGAAATTGCCTAGGTTAACCACATAGAACAATTGAGAATACTCATATTTAAAGGACAGGCATTAGAAGGCAGAATCCTGCTGAGGAAAGAACACACGAAGAAGAGTTACAGAGTTGGGAGAAAAATCAACATAGCAAGAAGTCATGGAAACCAAGAGAAGAAGCTTTAGGAAGGCAGGAATTGGAAGCAGTGTGAAATACAGCCCACTAATATAAGGACTTACATATATAAAATAAAATCTGGGCTTCCACACATATCGCTCAGAGACATCATTCTGTAGATAAAAATTTCCCTGCGCCATTCCTTTCTTATATTTAATAACCAAACCTGGAGTCTTCCATAGGAACTTTCTTACCTAAGATTTTTAGAAGTAATAAAAAGCAGTTTGTAATAAAATTTTACTCCGTGAGCTCCTAGGATTTTCCTTAGTTTTTGCCTACCATTTTCCCAGCCAATTCTTAAAGTGGCTTCCTGGAAGTTCTTATAACCAGAATTTGAAACAATAAAGCTTTTGTTTGCTGAAAGATGGAACTGCTAGAGCCAATTTCGATTTGTGTTATCTTTTGATAGGTAGAAGAGGTGAAGCCTTCCTTGAGGCAATTAAAATGGAGTTCTAGGATATGTGCAACCCGAAGGATATCTGACACACTTAGAGTCCTTTATTCCTTCTCAGTTTTCCCCCATCACCCTCAGCAGTCCAGTCATGGCACAGACTGGCTCAGGGAGCATCATGCCAAGAATAAGGTGAGGAAAAATGGCTGATTAACTGAGATCCAATGTGTTCATCATCCAAGGACAAAGATAAACGGGGTGGGTCTAATCGTCACAAAGTCTAAAACAAAATTCTTCAGAAGTAGCCTCTAAACTTCCATTTTACAACTATAAATTTATGTTTATAAATGAATAAGGCTGGGAATTTTTCAGTTCACATTCCTTTAAAAGGACACAGAAGAAACAATCCTGGTAAGGTTGTAACCTGGAAAGAGAAATGTCTCAACTTGTTGGATACACAGACTCTAAATCTATAAAAATATTATTCAATTGTAACCAATTTGTTTTGGTGGAGAACAGTAAATGTTAAAGCATGTGATGTTCCCATAATTAGGAGCCAAATCAAGATAGGAGGAATATATCATTATTATATGAACATTGGAACTCGGAGTTGAATAAGATCCAGATATTTAAGCCAGTTTTACCAGCACCAGTCTTTTGGAGGCAAAGTATTAAAGCTCTCTCTCTACCCCAAAGCAAATAGTGCAGGATCTTCACACTGAGGACCTTTTAGCTCTGCTTGAAAGTAAGGAGCCTTAGTCATGTGGAGGTGAATGCCAACCTCTTGGGAATCCAGTGTGCTAGAAAGATACAACCACAATTAACCTTTGGGACTTTGAGTAAGTTTGTAACTTAATCCAAAACTGGCAAATCCAGTCTATCAAGATCATTCTTTGTGGAGAGAGTCTAAATGTTTTTTGTGCCCAGGGCCAGGCCCCCTGGAGATTCGGCCAGCTTGGCAGAGTCTGTCTTGAATGGGATGAATTAGTCAGGGTTCTTATGCAAGCAATGGAAGCTGACATTGGGCAGAAAAGGAATTCCTTGACATGGACATAGTGGCTCACAAAACTCTTGTGAGAGCTGTGAAGAAATAATTCCCGAGGCGACTCTGCAGGAAGGGTGCCTACACCAGGAACTCTAGCCTCATTTGTGGCAGAAATAGAGGAAAAATAGGCTATACTCAAGATCCAGTTTCCAGAACAGAAAACTTTTAGGGTGGCTGTTTATTGAAGGAAGCTAGAATGGAGTGAGGAGAAACCTTTCTCCCTGGAGACTCTGAGATGGACCTCCCTCTCGGATGCTGACCATGGGACCCTGAGAAGGGGATGGTGGAAGGCTTTTGGAATTCTGGGCTGCATATCACGAAAACAGATTCATAACACATGTACTAATGCTTTTCAATGAACTTTGGAAATAATCAGAGAAACTCTAATAAAGCAGATATTGCTCAGGGGACACAAAAGAATGATATAAAGCAGTGCTGCTCTGTGATCCAAAGTGATGCTTTTAAAATCTGAAAAAGTGATTTTTGGTTAAACTGTGATTTTAAAAAGCCCTATATTAATTCTATTAAGATTTTCAAGAAGGTCACTTGCAGAGAACCGAACCTATTGTTGTCACTTTAGCTAAGTTTCTAGTTCTGCTTTGTGGAAAAAGGAGGAAACAGTGCCCTCTTCTGTAAGAGCTTGGCATGTGTATGCTGAGACCACATGAGAATTTCATCACTCACATTTTTATTTCTGAGAAATTCTAATGAAAGGAATATGTTTATTTATATTGCACCATTTTCCTGGTCATATATAAAAGACAATAAACGTTCAACTAAAACTGTGTTAGTTATCTACTGTTGTATAACAATTTATCCCAGATTGAGCTTAAAACATTTATTATCTCATAGTTTCTGCAGGACAGGAATTTGAGAGCTGTGCAACTATGGCTGTGGCTTGGAATTTCCCAAAGGTCAGGTGGCAGTCATCTGAAGGCTTGGCTATGGCTGAAAGATCCGATTCTAAGGGGCTCATCACATGTGGCAGGTTGGTGCTGGTTGTTGGCTAGAGGCCTTTGTTCTTTGCTACATGGATCTCTCTGGAGGGTCTCAGTGTCCTCACAATATGGCAGCTGACTTCCACTAGAAAGTATGGTCCAAGAGGAAGCAAAGCGAAGTCACGATGTCTTTTATGCCCTACTCTCGCAAGTCACACGCAATATCCTATAGGTAACACAGGCTAGTTCTGTTTAGTGTAGGAGACCACACAAAGGTGTGAATACTGGGAGACAAGGATCTTTGGGGACTGTATTGAAGGCTGGCTACCACTGGAAGCATTGTTGCGGAGAATGGGTAAGGTTTTAGTTGACAATGGAAGTGTAATTGTTGAATTTGCTAATACCTGGTCCTGACAATAAACGTGAGCTGAGGTTCAGACCTGTGGCGTGGATGTGTGCTACTTGCCCAAACACATTCCATCTGCTTATTTTCAATGTGACTGGCTAAGGTTTAGACCAAGATTCACCTGCCTCTTTTGACTCAAGAAAATATTTGGTCAGTTAATGAGCATTAATGTTCTACAGCTTATTCATCAATGTAAAAAACTCAGTTTCACTCTCTATTTTCAGCAAAAGAACTTGCTTGGCTATCTTCTCCCAGTAATTGATTTCAGGGTTTAACATCCTTCATGATTAGGGGATATTTTTATTTCTTTATTATTATTTAAGTTATTCTTCATCTGATTGTAGCGGTGACAAAAAGCAAGTGGCATCTTCTCTACGCAATCCTTCGTATACTCAGTGCCAGTAAGTGACTCCTCTTCCTCCAGTGAAATAAGTCTAGTGTTCTTAACTTTTTTCTCATGCTGACATGAATGGGAATTCTGTGCGTCTGTGTGTGTGTGCACAGATGCGCATGATGTGAACACTTTTTATTAAGGAAAGATTTAAATTTATAGAAAATAGAGAAGTAGAATAGTCTAAAGGACCCAGCATGCAGATTCATCAGTTAAATGGCCAATCTGGTATAATCTCTGCCCACTTCCCATCCTACCACCTACCTCCCACCCACTGAGTCATTTTGAAGCAAATTGCAGAAATAGTCTCATTTCATCCAGGGAAATAAATGCTTGACTTGTGAAAGGAAAAATATAATATTTAAACTCTTGCCTTTATCATTTCTCTTCTTTCTGACTCTTAGCTTTAGTCTATGGGTAAAGGGCAAGATAAAATGCTTTTAATTCAGCATAGGCGACGTTATTTAAAGGACGGAGAAGGGAAATATCCTTTCCTAGTTCCTGGAATACAGACATCTGACTTTCCTGGGAGAAATGTGTGGCAAATTCTCTACACCTGATTTTCTGGATCACAAAGATGAGGAGAAAAGTGTGCAGTCATGGCTCTCCTTGAAGTTCCTTGCGGGACCTCTTCCCTTTACTTCACTGTCTGAATTGTTTGCCGAAGGAGGAAAAACACGCCAGCCCACTCACACACACGAACATGCCCACTGATCCTTAAACTAACTTTGGAATAAGAAAAAATTTTAAAGGAAGGAACTTCAAGCGCATTTTGCCCAAGGTTGTCATTCTCCTTTTGTCAAAAAGGAGGCCCAGTTATATCATATACCTTATGGTTGGCTCAGTATTTCATAATACTGTGTAATATATTTTTCAGTAATATTTTGAGCATTTGTCTTGATAATCTCTTACAGACTATTTCCAGCACTGGGGAAATACTTTCTGCTTAACAGTGATTTTGAAAAGGACTTTATGAACTGGAACGTGACTTAAGGAAAGGCAGTGAATATTTGAACTTGGGTGGTTCAAATGCCTTCTGTTAAGTCTATTATTTTTAAAACATATTAGGTAATGCCTTTTAAGATGTAAAGTTGAATTTTAAAACTTAGCATGTAAAATTCTAGATACAAAATGACCATGTTATATATATATTAGAAAAGATAAAGAAAATAGGCAAAATGTTATTAGGTGTTTTTTTAAGGGGGATTTCTTTCTTTCCTTTTGTGCTATTCTTTGTTTGTGATAAGTTTAAATCTTTAGCATGGCTAGATTTTACATATATATATATATATATATATATATATATATATATATATATATAACATGGTCATTTTGTATCTAGAATTTTACATGCTAAGTTTTAAAATTCAACTTTACATCTTAAAAGGCATTACCTAATATGGAGATAGATTGTAATTTTAAATGTGTGTGATTACAATTGATATTTTAATTAAAAATGCAATTTAATAGCAGTATTAAATAATTTTAAATAATCCATAATTTTATTAAATAAGTATTAAAACTACTTATAGTTTTCTTCTTTACTATGTGTACACAATTTTTTCCATTACAGCATGCATATGATTTTAATTTTACTATTTTCACTTATTTTACTGGAAAGAAATTTTTTGTATTTCTGTAGTGTTTATAATTCTACTTTTAAATGGCTGCATGATTTTATCTTTTTGTCAGACAAACGGGTTTGAATCTCAGCTTACAATAATCTAGTCATGTGATTCTGGGAAAGTTTCTTTTTTTGAAGTTTTGAGTTATAATTGACACAATAAACAGCACATATTTAAAATGCACACTTTGATAAGTTCTGACATGTGTATATACCTATGAGACCATCACCACAATTACAATAATAAATATCTCCAACACCCTCAAAAGTTTCCTCTTGCCCTTTTTTAGGGAGCTTCCACACATGTAATTATTTTAGATTCATTCATGTCATTGCTATGAAAATGACAGAACATTTGAATAAGATACATGAAAAGATAAAAACTAGGAACTTTTGAATGAGGCAACTTGGCCTTCCATTTGACTCAGGCCTTGTCCCCAGAGACAGATACTTCTGGGAATTCATGGCAGGCTCAGGTACCCTGGGGTATCCCCAGCCTGAAGAGGCTGTCAGTCATATCTAAATTGGTATCATGGCTTGTTTTCCACATATATCCTTTCTTTCAGGCTCTATAGTCAAAGTCACTTTCAGACAGCTCTACTCTTGGCTACCTGTGGATTTATACTAGCTTTTTTCTCTCTCTAAAATAACCCTTACTTTCAAACTCCCCTAATCTGATATTTCCATTCCTCTCATTCTTTGCACACTAACTTGGGTCTGAAGTTGTACCTTTCAGCCCTAAGAATTATGACTCATACCAGAAATTAAAGAGCAAAATTTAATAATTAATAGAGCAGGTAAAGTGCTACTGGAGGACTCTTCTGTGCTGTAAACATGAGCATCTCCCCTGCCTGCCTTGATTTTGTCACCTGTAAATTTGTGTCCCTAGCCTGACAGAGTTTTATTCAGCCTTTAGACATTATCTTTGTTTCTGAAAGTCTTCTGGAGGGCAGGGGCTGGGGCTGGCTTATGTCACAAATAAACCTCTGAGGAAGGAAGGATCACTCATAAACACAGTTTCAAGGTGTTTTGGGAATTAGGCTTCCAGATGCAGTCCCACAATCAGACACTAAGGGGCAGCATGTATCAAAGGAAACATCTAGCTCTGCTCTTAAAACTAAGTAAAAACCAAATAGAAACTACCTTGCTTTCAAACTCCAGGAACAAAGGATGTAGAAGTCACATTCTTACCTCTCGAATCAGATTACCACATTACAATTTTTTTTTATTGAAGTATAACTCATTTATATTATATTAGTTTCAGGTGTATAACACAGCGATTCAATATTTATATACATTATGAAGTGTATATAAGTCTTTGTTACCTTCTGTCACCATACAAAGTTATTATTGACTATATTTTCTATGCTGTTCGCTACTTCCTTGTGACATTTTCAATTGTAAGTTTGTACCTCTTAATCTCCTTCATTTATTTCTCCCATCTCTCCACCCCATTCCTCTGGCAACCACCAAGTTCTTTGAAGCTATGATTTTGTTTCTGTTTCTGTTTTGTTTTGTTTGATTGGTTGATTGATTTTTTAGATGTCACATATAAGTGAAATCATATGGTATTTGTCTTTCTCTGTCTGACTTATTTAACTTAGCTTATTACCCTTCGTGTTCATCCATGTTGTCTCAAATGGCAAGATTTAATTCTTTTTTATGGCAAGTAATATTCTATTTAAAAATATATAAATATCACATTTTTTTATCCATTATTCAATGGACACTTAGGTTGCTTCCATATCTTCACTATTGCATATAATGCTGCAATAAACATAAAGGTGTATATATCTACACCATTACAATTTTAAATATCTGCTTTATTAAGAATTTTGCCTGTCGACTGAATTTTCCAAGTAAATTAATTTGCGACTGAATATGATTTAAATGTAATATTGCTGAGACCCACATACTCTATAAGACTTATGCATTTTAGTGCATTTATAACTTCAACAGCTTGCCCTAATGATATTTAGTTCTAAATTTGTTATATCCTTTAAAATGACTATATTCTCTCTCTCTCTTCTCTTCTCTTCTCTTTCATGAAGCAAATTTTTTATCTGGAATAAAGGTAATCAGACAGTTAAACTAGATAAGGTTTAACTCTTTGGAGATCTTACAGTTTCCCTCTGAGTTATTTGCTCATTAATCCATCCATCAGCAAAGGTTTCTGAGCATTTTTATTAAATGCTTGATCCTGTGTTAATGCTGTGGAATGCAAAGATGAACCAGATATCAATTCTGCCATCAAGGGACTTACTCAGTCTAGAGAGTGAAGAGTGTATGGGCAGGGAAAAAAGTGATTTAGGAATGTGTGATAAATGCAATGATAAAAAAGATAAGTAGATGCTCTAGGGGATAAGAGAATACAGAGGTAGAGGTTGGGGAATTGGGGAGAATATAAAAAAACTTCTAAGAAATGATATTTTAACTGAACCTTAAGAAGTAGACAGAATTAGCAGTTTAGGTAGTAGGCCCAGAATGTGCCAAGACACAGAAAAATGAGGGAACACAACATTTTGGTCGGTTTGTAGGCAGAGTCAGACCTTTGAATGTCTAGGAGTGAGAGCTTATTTGTGTTTTGTATAAACTACTCTGACAGTGGAATGGAGATCAGAATGGAGGAAAGAGATAGAAAGTAGAGAGAGTAGTAAGGAAGCTATCACAGTAATATAAACCAAAAATAATGAAGTCCTGTAGTTGGTGAAGAGTGGAAAGAAATTGATGAGTTCAACTGGTATTTAAAAATAGTGCCAGAAGCTGGGTGATGGGTGGAATAGGATGACTGAGGTGGTCAGGAGGAGCCGGTTTGTGTGGCATACGTTTTGCTTTGGTCCTAAATGAGTATGAGAAACTTGTGGGATACTCAGGTAGGAATGGGGTTTAGTACACCATTGGGTAGATGGCTTTGGAGCTGAGCAGAAAGATCTGGGCTGAAATATATAATTTGGAGAATGACTGAAATTATAGGAGTAGCCGAAATGCTGGGGGAAACGATGTTTAAGAGCTGGAGAGGCAAAAGCACATTCAGAAATGAGGAGACCCAGAAAAGTGTGGCCACAAAACCATAGGGGTGTTTTTGGATAGGAAGACCCAACATAAAAAAAGATATCAGTGTCCTCTGCATTCTATATATTTAACACAACCCCACTAAAAATAGCAACAAGATTTGCTTCAAGAGCAAGGTTCTTCTGTCATTACACAGGGCCTGGCATAGCATAAGTGCCTGATAAATATTTCTTGACTCTCTGTAGGTAAATTCATCCAGTGGAATAATAAGCAACTTTAATGAAGAATGAGGTAGATCTCTCTGTGTTGATATAGGAAGATTTCTCAGATATCTAGTAAGTGATAAAAAAAAAAAAGTGTATACATGTTGATGCTGTTTATGGATGTTTAAGGCTACATAAGGACATATATGAAATATTATATATAATTATATAAATTATATGCATATATTTTTGTAAGGATAATAACTGACATATACATAAGCACTATGTTCCAGGCATGCATATATATATATATATATATATATATTTATATATATATTTAAATTAGTTTCAAGTATATAGTACATTGGTTAGACATCTATATAGTTCATAAAATGATCCCCTGAATTACTCCTTCCTCTGGCCCTCTACCTAGCCATCATATTAACCTGTCGGAATGGCTATTATCAGTAAATTAAAAAACAACAAGGGTTGGCAAGGATGCAGGGAAAAGGGAACCCTCATACATTGTTGGTGGATTGCAAATTGGTACAGCCGCTATGGAAAACAGTATGGAGGTTTCTCGAAAAATTTAAAATGGATATACCTTTTGACTCAGCAATTGCACTTCTGGGTATTTATCCAAAGAAAACCAAAACAATAATTTGTAAAGATCTATGCTCCCCAATATTCATGGCAGCACAATTTACAATAGCCAAGATATAGAAGCAAGTTAAATGCCTATCAACAGAAGGTTGGATAAAGAAGTTATGGTTCATATATACAATGAAAAATTATTACTCAGCCATTAAAAAAATGAAATCCTACCATTTGCAATGACATGGAGGTTATTATTCTGAGTGAAATAAGTCAGAGAACGATAAATACCATATGATTTCACTTATATGCGGAATCTAAGGAACAAAAAGAACAAACTGATTCAGGCACGTATTTTAACTCATTTAATCCTTTCTGCTGGGGAGGTACTACTGTTATCCCATTTGTGCAGATTGAGAAACTGAGACACAGAGTGGTAAATGACCGGCCCAGGATCACACAGCTAGTTGGCAGCAGAGGTGAGAGTTAAAGCCAGCGAGTCTGTTCTCGCCCCCACATTACCACCCCTCACACAGGGGAGGGTTAAACGGAAGCAATGGGGGCTGATGAGGGTGGAGAATGATGGGGAGAGGATCTTACTTTTATTTCATACACTTGAGTGTTCAAAATGTTATTATCGCTTTAAAATATGCATTGTTACTACTAATAAAAACTAACTTAAAAGTATTTTTGAGAATTGGGCTTTAGACATTCGGTGAGAACATCCCTGGGGTCCTTAATGGAAGGTTTCGGTGGAGTGTCCAGGTGGTAAGAGGGAGGGGGACCATTTGGTTGAGGATTTACCCCAACAGGTTCATGGAGGGGAAACAAAAAGGAGATACGGTTTGCTTTTCGTATAATTTCAGTGCTGAGAGGGCAGGCGCAGTGGCTAATTTCTGGCTTTGGTTTCTCCAGGGATTCTTTTTCTTTGTCAAGCTTCTCTTGCTTGGAATCCCGCCCTCACTCCCTTCCTCATGGATTTCTGCATACACAGCTGCTCTGGGCTTTATTCTATTTCCATTTTTTTTTTTTTTTTGATTAGGCAATACAGTCCTATAACAGAAAAAGTTAAAATGAGGTGAAAGGGGGTAAATGAGAAGTCATATTCCCAGCCGCTCTGTTCTACTCTCTTTTGCCTTGTTTCTCAGAGCTACACTGTTTATTACTTTCTCGTGTGCCCTTTTCAGCGACTCCTTACTCAAATGCCAAGTATATACATATATTCGTTTTTATTTTTATTCCTTCTTACACAGTCAGGACCCTGCTTTGTACCTTTCTAAATCAGCACACGTAGAGCTTTCTCATTATTTTTTTTATAGCTGCACAACTGTCCATTGGGTTATTTTAACTACTCTGCTCTGAGTTCATTTTCTTGACCTTGCTATTGGCTTTGCTGAGCAGTTTCCAGGTTTGAACCAGTGGTTTTTCTTTGCTACTCTATTTTTAGAGTTTTTCCCCCGTCATCAACTTCCTAGCAACTGACTGCATTTCTACTCCCAATAATGAGGGATTACTGAAGGCTTCCTTTTTCCTTCTCTTTGCCTTCTCCTCTGATGCACACGGTGGGCACCGATGCTTCCTTAAGGGCCCTTGGGACAGCAGCTCACATCTGTTCCTTCTGGTGACTAAACACAGGCGCAGAGACACTTCTATTTGAGTCTTTGTCACAGGTAATTTTTATCTTCTTAGGAATAGGTGTGCCGAAGTGCAACCCCCAGGTATAAATGAGTATAATTTAATTGTAAACACCTGTTGACAGAGCTGTGCATTGGCTGAACAGGTACAAAGTTAGGTATTTTCTTCCTCTTTTTTGTTTATTTTTAACCTATATTTTACTATGACTGTATTTGTCATCTGATTGCTAACTTATGAACACATAATATTTATAACATTCTGTTTTTATTGAAGTGTTGATCTCCACCTCTCCACTCCCCACCCCACATCTGCTTATTTTTAATAAGTCCCTGAGTTTGGTGGCCTGCCCCTAGACTAGTCAGTTCTGCTGCCAACATGCCCACCCAGCTGGAGATGGTCATGGACACCATGATTAGAATCTTCCACCGGTACTCTTGCAAGGAAGGGGACAGACAGATACAAGCTCAACAACGGGAACTGAAGATGCTCCTGTAGTGAGAGCTCACAGAATTCCTCTTGGTGAGTTCAGCTTTTCTGTCCTACAGTCAAGGATGGATGAGGTACAGTTCCAGGGATAGCCTCTGTGTACACAGTCTCCTATGATTCTGCCTCAGACACCGTGTAATTTATATTGAGGTTCAAAAAACAGGAGAAGCAAAAACGAGAGACCTTGTTTTCTGTGTAAGTCTGCATATAACCTTTTGCCTGTGGTTTATGGTTTCCAAGTGTTGGAAATTATATTTGAGGCTCTCATATATTCTTCAACATTCTGATGCAGGAAACAAAGATATAGCTAGTTATAATTTAATTATATAACTAGTAACTACAACTGTAGTTATAACTAGTTACAGTAGTTATACCTGAAGCTTTGTCAGGTGTCTATAAATTAATATTGTTTATTGAGCCAGTAATGAAGCCTGGGATACTTTATGCTGTGGTGGCAAATTTCCTAGTGAATAACAAATACTTAGTTTTGTCAGCCAGACACTAGCCGATTGGGATTAACGGAAAGGGTGTGTGACCAGTTGGGTAGCAAACAGACTCACATCTCAAAATAGCCAGGAGTTCAATAAATCTACAATAAATCTTACAATGGAGTGTTTGGGGCCTCCTCTGAGGGAGACGCTTCACTTTGATGTTTATGGAGCTGCCTGAAAAAAAGCGTTTCCCTTGCATGACGACATTAAGACTATAGTGTTAAGAGTATAGTGATTGTAATTATGACACTCTTCTCACTCTCTATAGGGAAACTTTAAGGAAAATTTTTTTAACATAGCAATTTTTTAGAAACTTTTTTGTAATCCAAAAACAATTTTATTTTATTCTCATTACATTGGTAGAGCAAATGGTAATTTATAGTTTCTGCTAGAACTTTTTTTTTTTTGTGGTGTAATTGACATATAACATTATATCAGTTTTAGGTGTACAACATAATGATTCAATATTTGTATATATGCAAAATGATCACTGCAATAAGTCTGGTTACCATCTGCCTCCATACATAGTTGCAAATTTTTTTCTTGAGGTGAGAACTTTTAAGACTTACTCTCTATAACTCTCAAATATATGGTATTATTAACTATAGTCACCATACTGTATATTAATATCCTAATTCTTCAAAATACCTTTTTAGTTATTATAGGAGTCCTCAGGAACTTTTTTTTTTCCAAATTCAGTTTGGCTACTGTATAATATGACATTTAGAATAAAAGGCTCAGTCAAACTTGGCACCTTGATTTATTCAAGTAAAATTTATAATTGTTTTTGATCAAGTTGATTTTGATCAATTTAATTTGCTTCTAACTGTTTAATAATTGGCAGCTAATGAGAGGGCAGTGGGGAATTCCTAGAGGAAATGAACTACTTCTGGAAGCATTTATCAATCGCTAATCATAGGAATGGTGGATACTTCACTATCCCACCCTGATCTCCTCTGTGGGCTCCTTGCTTTACTTTCCACTGTAAAAGAAAGCAGTCATTTTTATAAGATCTACCCTTTATTGGGTGCCTCTTTTTTGTGTCAGGTATTGTGCCTAGTAAGGCTGCCAGATAAAATATTGTATGTCTCATGCGATATATTGAAAAATTATTCATTGTTCACCTGAAATTCACATTTAACTGCTCATCCTGTGTTTTTATTTGCTAAATATAGCAACCTGGTACTAAGTACTATTAGAAGTATGTTCAAGTATTCACCAAATTTGTGGGGAGATATTATTCTCATTTTATATATAAGGAAATTTAAAAATGTTAAATGATTTGCTCAAAGTACTATTGTTGGTACATAGTAGAGCCACTCACTATCCTCTTTTGCTCTTATCCTGCCTCCCCATGTCCTGGCCCTTGACCTGTGATGTGTAGTAAATGCATTTTCAGCATCAGCTCATTTTGTTGAGCTGTTGTTTGCTCTTGGTCTTTAGTTCTGAGCCACAATTACATGGCCCTGGGACAGAGGGCTAAACTCACTTAGAATCTATGCCTGGTCCAAACCTACCTGAAAATATTGTCCTTAGACATGAAAAATAGAAATAAAAATCTTAATATAAATAAAAGGAAGATGTGATTTCAATTGTCATTATGAACTAAAGTCTGGGAGTTAGAAAAAATTTTTTTTTCCTTTCAGTGCTAAAAGGACCCTTAGTTGGTTGATAAGATAATGCAGGACCTGGATAACAAAGTGGATTTTAATGAATTCGTGGTCATGGTGGCAGGTCAGACAGTTGCTTAAGTTAGATTCTGTTTCATGCAGCCAAACACAATCTCTAATGTTTAGATTGTTGGTTAAGCAGAGGATGCAATTAATAAATAAGAAAGACTGGGGGAAGAGCAGCTTTGGTGTAGAGACATTGGGGGAGGGGGGAATTAGTAGCTCTGTTTGAGATGCCTAGTGGATATCCAAGTGGAGATATCACATTGGTAGCTGGATATATGATCTAGTCTGGAGCTCAAGGTAATGAGGGGACTGGAGATACAGGTTTGGAAGTCATTAGCATCTAGATGGTATTGAACCACAGAACCAGAGGAGGTCATTTAAGATGAGACTGTAGATAGAGAAGAAGAAAGGTCTAACAATTAGCTTTGAAGAGAATGAGGAGCCAGCAGATGAGACAACGAAGGCATGTCCAGGGAGATAGAAGGAAAACAAGGAGGGAATGGTGTTTCAGAAGCCTAGAGAAGAAAGTATTTGAAGGAAAGAGGGTGAATTCCACTGAGAGGAAGAGTAATTTGAGCATGGGGAACTGACCATTAGATTTGCCAAGATAGAGATGATCAGTAACATTAAGGACATTGACCAGAGTGATTTTGCTTACAGAAGTGCCTATCTTAAAAAAAAAAAAAAAGAGAGAAAAGTGCTTATCTTTCTGTCTGGCTGACAGTAGGTGCTTCAACAAATGTTTGTTTAATAACTGATGAAAGAACTTGCTAATTGTTGATTTCCCAGTGTTAAGAACTATCTTTTTTTTTTCTTTAAAATAGAATAATGTTTTTTGTCTCTCTCAAGCCAATTCTGAGTAGATAGAACAGGGAGAATTTAGAGGTCAGAGCATTGAAGAGAAGAAATATATATCCTTGGTGTTACTTACTCCTTCTCTTGAAAGGTTGGAAGAAAGAAATGAGAAAAATAATTGAACATATATTTCAGAAGTGTTTAGGCTTTTTTCTTACAAGAAGTCACACTAATTACTCAGAGAAATCTGAATATTTCTCAGGGGCCTTTAAAATTTCATTCAATTTGATCCAAAGTTTACATATTCTAGAATGGATCACCAAATTATGAAATGTAAACCCAAAAATTTCCTCACATTCTATTCGAGGAAGGACATTTTCAACATAGAGAAATAAATGGAAAAACAATGTTTATTTCATGGTGTTTCTAAATTTCCATCAAAAGTGAGGAAAAGCAATTTACGTATCAAATGACATTTCGAATGAGTGAGAAATTACAAGATGTACCAAAAGCTCTTCTCTAGTAAAGACAAGGCTTTCTTTTGTGTGTGTGTTAGGTACATATGATAAGTTTGTAGGAGGCAAAATTGATTATTTCTTCTGTCCAGAGGCACTGGCCTTTGCGTTTGCTGGGGTTTTAAAAAACTTTAAAGGACACTTAAGGGTCTTTTCTGAATTAGCACATTCTGATGTGTAACATTTTCCCAATGTCGTTATTGGAATGCCCGGCTTCGGAGAGACAACAGCCCAGGTCTGCTTAGGGGCGTGGTTTGAGATATGGCTGACAGTGCAAATAGCTAGAAAGCATTAAACAAAAACTTTAAGCTTTTATTATTAAACTCTTCCCCTTTCCCCCAAGTATAAGGGGGTCAGGAAGGTTTTCCAGAGGGAACACCAGGAGTCAAGTCTTTGATAAAGCAAAGACATGGGGGAAGAGAGCACCTGGGCAAAGTCATACAGGCATGAAGCAGCAGTATATATGTTCAGGGAAGTGCAAGTGGTTTGGGGCACCCTTGGGTGCAGGCGATGGGGCTGGAGAGGTACAGGATTCAAAAATCAAAATGGGCCTTGGATGCTAATGCGAGAAATTTAAAATTTATCCTGAATATTATAGGAAACCACTGTGGAATTTTATGTATTTTTTCTTCTTACTTAGAGCAGGTTTATGTTTCAAAATATCTCCCTAAAGTTTTTAAATCTTTAAAGCAGTTGTTTTGAAATCTAATTTTACATTACACTCACCTGAAGTATTACTAAAAAAAATATAGATGAATTAGCTTCACCCAACAAACATTCTGATTCAATTGGTGTGGGGATAGGAGCAGGCATAAGCATTTTTTAAAAAGCACCCTAAATACAACCTGGGTTGAAAAGTACTGCTTTTATGGCAAATCGCTTAGTCACATAATGAGATTAACATCTGGCCGAGAAGTTTCTAGGAGAGCAGCTGTTGCAACTTTAATGTGTATATGAATCACCTTGTTACCGGAGAGTGAGGATCCTCTCCTGGCGTGTTGTCCAGGTTCTTGATGTCTCAAACAAAGAATTGAGCAAGACACTGAAATACGGTAGAAAAGTAAAGCTTTATTAGAAGGGAGAGTACACTTCCAGACGTGGAAGCCATCCTGAGTCCTGAGCGAGAGAAGTGTGGCTCAAAGGCCTGGTAACAAAGCCTTTGAAGGTTTTATCCCTATTTGCTGTGCATGGTTACTTTTCATAGAGGAGTGGGCTTCCTTGATTGACAACTAAGATTGACAGGACTCAGTGATTTATCATTTGCTTTCTGCACATGTTCGTTCCCAGAATTCAGTCTGTTATAATGATATTAATGGCTTCTGGGCATATGCATCATATTATAATGGTATAATGAGGCTCAGGTGAGTTGAAGATCATTTGGGTCTTTATTGCACAGGTGTGAGTGACTAGCTTAAACTGGTACCTAATTCTCTGCTTGTTTCTTTGTGAGTTAAAAAAATGCCTTCTGGCTTGCTTAATTGTGGGCAAATTAAGGCAGACCCCTTCTGGGATAGGATGACCTCGATGTCATTGCAGGCAGACACGAAACTCCTTAACTTTCTTGCCTAACTCTTTCCTAAGAGCCATGAACCCCCCTTAAAATTAGTATGGATGTTGAAGGACAGAAGGTCTCTTCTTCTGTATCTGCTTCCTGCTGAGAACGGCTGTTGTTCCTGCCTATTGGGGTTTCATGGAGCTCTTTCCCTTTCTGCCTTAGTTAGGGTGGGGTCTTGAGTTTCCTGATGAAGTGCCACCTCAGTCCCTAGACAAGGAAAAGAAGATACAAACTGGTTATTTAAATCATATATCTATTAATTTCTATTATTGATTTGCTTATTAAGTGAATAAAGGGAAACAGGCTTGGTTAATATATTTCTTAAAGAGAAAAAAAAACCTTTGGCCTAAAGTCCTCTCCCCTCTCAGACTATAAGGGCCCTATTTGACTTAACACCATTTCTGCTAACAATGGGCTGATGACCCTTATCAACAGCCAGAGGATCTGAGTCACCAATTTGGGGTAATTATCAGGATTTGAGGGAGAGAGCCTTTTTCCCAAAGAAAGGAGGAAAGAAAACTTAACTAGGTTTACTAAAAAGATTAAGAACTCTGCAAGAGATGTCCTTTATCATTTCCTGCTAAATGATTAACAATTTTACAAGTGATGTCCCATATCAACCTGGGGGTCTGATTCTGTGTCAGTAGGTCTGGGCTGTGGCCTGAGATTCTGCATTTCTAATAAACTCCCATGTGATACCAACGGTACTGATAGAAATGGTCTGGATGTTGGATGAGCAGGAGAGGATTTGGAAAGAGTATGGAGGTGTCATTTTGGAAGTGGGCACTTGTAGAATAGCTCTCCCTGGGGCATACTCCCTTTGGAAGGATATACGACAAAACAAGGACATTAGGCACAGAGAGGCCCAAGGAGAAGTGGAGAGAGGTGGGAGAAGCCAGGAAAGAACATTCCCAGGGCTCCGGAGGGAAGGACTGCCACCAGACCGCCTCAGGTCAAAGGTCTTGGGCAAGTTATTGAACTTCTTAGTCTCGTTTTTCTGGCCTGTCTCAACTAGGGGCACTCATTAAACATTGGGATTCCCAGGCCCCACCCCAGTCCAAAGGACTCAGAATGGAGAGGGAGTGTAGGTGAGAATCTGCATTGATAGCAAGCAATCTAGGTGATTATTATGCATGCGTAAGTAAAATAGCAAGCACCTAGAACATAGCAAATAGCTTTATAAGTAACTGTGGAGGTGAAAATGATGGTAATGGTAACAAGGAGAATATCTCTGGTCTAGCCTGGATTCTACAGCACATGGGTTTTATCGAACCTACTCTCTCAAGTTGGTGCCTACTAGAGATGTCCACCAGCTACCTGCCACAGGAAGAGGCTATTTTCCCCCCTTGACTTCTCCAGCTTTTTCTAAGAGTTTCTTTTCAAGGAATAAAATGCTATGTAGTCATTAAACACGTGTTTTCAAAGAACATTTACTATGATGGTACATGTGTATGATATAATATTAACTTTAAACAACAGGATGTTTGATATGGTCCCAATTTGGTTTACAATAAGTGTCGCAGCATGAGTTTTTAAGATATTTGTTTCTACTTGCAAGTTTCATTTTCTTTATCTCAGTTAAAAAGAAAAGGGCCTTCTTGCCAAGGAAGGTCTGTGGTGGGGTGGAAAGCAAAGTCGCCTGAAAACTACTTCTCTCTCTAGCTTTTATTTTCAAGAGCCTGATCCGGTGAGGCAAGTTTTAAGAGATGACTCCAAGGAAAATGTCTAGAGAAAGGGAATTATCGCTGAGGAAAGGGTTTCCTGGGAGACTAAAAAGAAATTCTCTGTGAGCTCCAGAGGAAAGAGAGAGGTTTGCTGGCCTCAGAGCATTCTCATAACCTCTCCCTAGAATCCTCTCTGGTATCTCAATTTTCCTCAGCCTCCCCACCTTCTTGAATATTTATCACCCACTGGAGGTGGGTGATCAGCTAAGGGTGCATTCTGGGTTTCTACCCTCTCCTTTTACAAGTCTTGCATTGTGTTCTCCAACTTTCCTTTGGAATGTAGCATTTATTGGCTTGAGGCCTCAGCCAAAATGCCAACATCCGGTACACATACCCTGCAAAAAGACCGGAAGGAAGATGTTCACCATGGACGGTGACATTATAGGTGATTTTAATGTTTTCTTTATACTTTTAACTCATTTCTGATGTTTCAGCAATAATCAAAAAAAATGTTAACGCTAGTTTTACATATCTTTAATCTTCCCTTGCTCCACTCTTATGAACTAAATCATCTTTTTCTACGAGGCACTTTCTCAGCTGTGCTTTGCCCTTACCACATTCCCCTCTGCACTGTAGTATTTTTCTTTTTAACCCTAGCACCCAGGGTAGTACCAACAAATCAGAGAAGTTAAGCACACGCTTTTCGAAATGAGCCTATCTTGAAAATGCCAAGGATTTTCTTTGTTTACATCATTACCATTATAAAGCTTTTCCACTGGGCAGTTATAGTGCCAACCAAGTAACGGAGCCATCTGCCCCTTCACTGAGAGAGAACAAATTATCATGTGCTGGTCCCTGGAGTTCCACAGGGGTAAACGAGAAATGATCTTTTTAAATGAGTTATTGGCAAACATCCCTATGTACAATTCCCAAATGATAGAAATATGGTCATCAAATATTATCTAGTACTATCAAAGAACAATCGAAAGTTAAGGACCAAGAATATTTTAAAACCCCTGATGTATACCTAAGCAGTTTCAATTTTAGGGGCTCTTTTTTTTTCACACAACATTAACACTTGCTATCTTGGGAAATGAATACATTTTACAAATGATGTGAGTGCATTGGCACTGGCCTCACACATACATCGGACATCCTGTTCGTTAGGTTGTATTAAAGACTTTTCTTTTTTAGGAAGGTAATTTAAAAATAAACAAGAAACATCCTGGGATTTTTGTTCTAAAAAATGACTTGTTGATTCTCACCCCCACTCCACGATTCCTCCCAGTCCATGGCTGAGAAGTCCAAAATCAAGATACCAGTCAATTCTGGTCCTAGTAAGGCCTCATCTCCTGGCTTACAGATGGCTGACTTCTCACCGTCTCCTCACGGACCTCTCTCTCTTCCTCTTCCTGGAAGGACACCAGTTCTGTCAGATTACAACCTCATTTACCCTCAATTATCTCCTAAAGCCTCTTTCTCCAAATACAGTCATATCAGGGATTAGGGCTTTGACCTAGGACTTCTAAGGGGACAAAATGCAGTCCATAGCAAAGAAGTCTATCCATAGGGCTGATCCCTAAAGTTAAAACTGGCTTGTCATGTCAAAAGTATATATAGTTAAAATTTTGATTTGTGGTATCAAATGTCCATTTTTTTAAAAAAAGTACTAATTTATACTCCCAGCATCTCCACATGAATTTTGTTTTTCCACATCTTCATTAACAAACATTAGATATTATCCAACTTTATTGCTTGCCAACATTATAGACTTTTTATTTAATTTGCATTTCTAAAGTTATGACTGTTTTGAAGAATCTTTTTATATTTGCTGGCCATTTATAAGTTTTTTTCTGAAATGAACATTTTCCTCCAGCTGGCATTAGAAGCCAAAGACTTCTTCCTGTGTTGGTTTTCATGCACAGAGTGATGACGTGCACAGTGTTTTTCTTCACTGGAATTTGCCTAACTCGGGAGGAATACGGCTGCCCACCTTCCGTGAGAAGCTGTGTGTCTGATTATAATGAGGTGTTCCCTACTCTCTTCCATGCAAAGCAGAAATAGTTACCCAGAGTGGTACATAAACTTACAGTAAGTGAGCCCAATTTAAATGTTACAGTAATCAGCAAGACAGCCGGTACACAGCCACTGGCTGGATTTCAAGCGACTGTGTGGGCCTGTGATGTCAGGAAATTCCTGAGTGCTCATCAAGGTCTAAATAAAGTGGAAAGCATCCTTGAAAAGCATCTCTCTCAGGAGGGGGTCTGCCTGGAATAGTGCTGAATGTCTTAAGCAGTGCCTGCCATTTGGAGGTTTTGATCCACTGCTCGTGCTGATAAGCTGGGGAGACAGCAGTCAGGAAGTGTCCACAGCAGTGTCCGCCCCGGGGGTATGTCTGCAGAGCTGTGTGAAATGGATTCTTTGATTTTTACCTTGAACTTCGCAACTGCCACAGTGAGAAAAAAATTGTCTTTCCATTCCTTATTGTAGAAGTAATAGAAGTTCACTGTAAGAAGGGAAATATAGACATTTTCTTTGAAAAATAAATAAATGTCATCATCACACATGATAACTTAATAATAATTCAATGATTCACCTAAATGCAGTTCAAAGTCTATTGCTATAATTGTCTCAAAACAAAAGCTACAAATTACATTTGATTGTTAAGTCTCTTAAATCTATTCCAATCCTCGACAGTGCCTTCGCATTTTCTCCCTCTGCCCATGTTGCAGAAACCAGGTCATCCTGTAGAAAGCACCATATTCTGGATTTGTTTATTTGCTTCCTTGTAATTTAATTTAATTGGTTCCTCCATCACCATGCTTCCATTCAGTGAAGGTGAACTCGAAAACCTTGATTGGAGTCAAAATGGATTGCCATTAAAATCATTTCACTGGTGGTGCTGTGCAGCCCCTGTCGTAGAAGGGACTGTACAATGCTCAGTTGCCCACTTTCAGAGTCTAGTGGCCCCTGTGCTGTGTCACCCAGTGGGGAGTGGGAAGGCGATACCAAGACAAATGCAGAATTGTCTCCTCGTGGTGGCTCCTCTTCCAGCTCTGACTCATGCTCGGGAGTGCAGAACCAGGTTTGCTTTGAGGTGGAGGACGTTTCCTCGTCAAGCCCACAGTGCCACCAAAGCGCCATCACAAGGAAGCTATTTCCATAGACCTGCCATTCAGTGGCTGTGGACTGGCAGTGCCAACATCATCTGAAAGCTTGTTGAAAATACAGAAACTCTTACCCCAGAATTACTGAGTCAAAACTTATATTTTAACAAGATTAGTATGCACTTTAAAATGTAAGAAGCATTGGTCTATAGGGTCCTAGATAGGTTAGGAATGGATTAGAGGGATGATAGAAGATTTAGTAGTTACCTATTGCTGTGTAACAAATTACCCCCAAACTTAAAAGCCTAAAAAATAAACATTTATGATCTTACCTATATTTCTGAGGGTCAGCAATCAAGAGTGATTTCTTAGCTGGGTGGTTCTGGCTCACAGGCCCCCATGAAGTTGCCGTCAGGCTATAGGCCAGAGCTACAGTCTCTGCAGACTTGATTGTGGCCAGAGGATCCACGTCTAAGTTCATTTGTGTGGTTATTAGCAGAAGGCTTCAGTTCCTTGCCACGAGGGCCTCTCCTTAGGGCTGCTCATGACACAAGGGTCCCTAAGGGTGAGTGATTGAAGAGCACAAGAAGAGAGAGAAGTCATAGTGGTTTTTTATACCCTAATATCAGAAGTGACATATCATCACCTTCTACCATATTCTGTTGGTCATACACATTAACCCTGGTACTATGTGGGAGGAGATTACACAGGGCGTGAACACCAGGAGGTGGGATGGTGATGGTGATGGGTCATCTTGCAGGCTCACTACCACAGCAGCACCCATAACCAGGCTTCTCCCTTGTGAGGAGGGCCGGAAACTTCCTACTGGAGCCAGGGTAGCCCTCACAGACACCCATCTCGCTCCGGAGCAACAGGCTTGGGTTGCCATCTCCAGGCCCTGAGTTCTCTCTGTCCTCTGTCATCTTGAGTTTGCCTCCTGCTTCTCTGTTTCATTTGCGCAATTTGCCCTTAACCTCCCATTTCCCACAAGTGCCATTTTTGTTTGTTTTAAAAGCTATAGATTTTCTCGTTATTAACCTCTTTAGATATCGCATGCTGCTTGTGGTTGGAAGAACTTACTGACTAATGGTAAGAAATCGCTGAACATGAAGTTATGTAAAAACATACAGTTACCATACTTTGAAAGTTCTGTACATGAATTCATTGAATGAATTAATTGTGACATCCAGGCTGTAGAGATGAGCCTTGAGGTAAAAGTCACTGGGAGTGGCAGGAGGTGATTTAGATACAAGGCAGTAGAGAAGCGTGTTCTTTCTGAAAAGAGATGATTAGGACTCACCCAGTGACCTACTCTGAGACTCTGGCCTAGTTGCAGATATTAGAGCAATAGAATTATCCAGTTTGGTGAGCGACAAGTGCAGAGTGGTGTTTAATGGTCACACGGGTTGGGAAAGTGTGATCGTAGATACTTGGCTGCCTGATGGAAGCTGATAGTACTCCAGGGAGACACTTTTATGTTTGTTTCATTGATGAGGAAGTTTCCCTCAGGTAACGGTTTTGGGGAAAAGATGAAAGTGGTAGTTCAGCAACAGAGCTGAGAAGGACTGAAGGAGTTAGTGGGACTAAAAGTTAGCCCCCCTTCCACTGTCAGCTCCACCCATGAGCTGCTTCCAAACCTGCAGGAAGGCACCACACAACCTGGTTAGACCTGGAGCTGAGGACGGAGGCTCCAGAGAAAACTAAGCGGATACTTTAACACCCCAGCTTCAGGAACAGGCTACATGCCAGAGATGGCAAAAGGACCAAGTAAGTTCTTAGAATAAGAGAAAGGTGAGAAATCAGAGAGGGTTGATTGGACAGAAAACAGGCCGGTAAAAGCAGGCGGGCATTCTCTTCTCAAGATATTAAGTTTCTAAATGAAGGTACTAGATAGAGTCTGCTTTTCACAATAAGAAAGAAAAGATTCCCCTTGAAGGGCTGCAAAGCTATCTGGTTTATGCTTTTCTTTTCTTAGAAATTTCCATAGTACATACAAGGATTAGGTATTCCCTCTCCCAGAGCCCTGTCTTTAATTTCCTTGTTATCGCTGTTTCTCTGAATGTTTTCTTATTGGCTTTGCTATATGTGAGTTAAGACAGTGTCTAAACACTCAATGGCTAGGGCAACCACTGCAATTTCCGTCTGTGTGTAATTCTTTTAGGTTTCTGGCTTTAAGATTATTCTGCTGCTTCCTTCTTTCACTGATAGTAGGTAGAGCAAGATATTAGGACCCAAAACAAAGATACTGACCCACAAGAAATGAAATATACAAATAAATGTCTTCATCCAGGGAGGCCCTAAAGCAAGCAGTGTTTGAATCCTGAGGTCCTTTGTGAAGTTCTGGAAGAGATATATTCTAAAGCCTAAGCTTCATGTCTTGGTCTACAAAGCCCTTGGGATCTGGTTTCTTACCTACTTCTTCACCCTCACCTCACAGCATATTCCCTCAAGCTCTGGCCTGTTGGCCCTCTCCTTGGGTTCGAATGTGCAATCAAGGATGCCAAGCTGTGCTCTCCCTCTGCCTCAGAGTCTCATGTCCATTTCATCTTCCTCATCTCTGTTCACATGTTATCACCTTGGAGAGGCCATTCTGACCTCTTGCCTAAAGGACCCCGCCTCCATAAATCTTGGTCCTATTTTCTTTTTCAAAAATGTTTATGTTATTTGAGTTTCAGGTATATAGTACATTGATAAGACATTTATATAGTTTATGAAGTGATTCCTTCCATTTTTAGCACCCATTTGGCTCTACACATAGCCATTACGATCCTATTAACTATATTCCATATGCTATTCTCTATGTCCTTGTAACTATTTTGTAACTATTGATTTGTACTTCTCCATCCCTTCACCTTTTCCACTCAACCCCAACATCCCTCAGCTCTGATCATTACCAGATTGTCATCTATATTAGTGAGTCTGTTTTTGTTTAGTTGTTCCTTTTGTTCCTTAGATTCTGTATGTAAGTGAAATCATGTGGTATAAATCATACAAATTAGTGTTTTTGTTTATTTGTTTGTTTGTTTGTTTGTTTGTTTTTGGATAAATACTCAAAAGAGCAACTACTGGGTCAAAAAGTAGTTCTATTTTTAATTTTTGAGGAACCTCTAGACTGTTTTCCAGTGTGGCTGTACCATTTTGCAATCCCATCAACAGTAAATGAGGGTTCCCTTTTCTCCACATCCTTGCCAACACTTGTTGTTTTTTGATTTATTGATGATAGCCATTCTGACAGGTGTGAGGTTATATCTCATTGTGGTTTTACCTTGCATTTCTCTGGTGATTAGTAACATTGAGCATCTTTTCATATGTCTGGTGGCCGTCCGTATTTCCTCTTTGGAGAAATACTTATTTAGGTCTTTTGCCCATTTTTAATTGGATTGTTTGTTTTTTGTTGTTGAGTTGTATGAGTTCTTAATTTGGTCCTATTTTCTTGCTTTATCTTCATCAGACTTCTAGTACCAGAAATTATCTGGTTTATGTGTTTGACCATTAAGTGTCTGCTATGGGCTAAATGTTTGTGTCCCTCCCCCCGCCCCCACTGCCCCCAACACAAATTCATATGTTGAAGCCCTATTCCCCAAGGTGATGGTAGTTAATGATGGGGCCTTGGGGGAGATGATTAGGTCATGAGGGTGGAGCCCTCATGGATATTATTAGTGCCTTTATAAGAAGAGACAGGAGAGAGATGATCTCTTTCTCTGCTATATGAGGACACAGCAAGGAAGCAGTTGTCTGTAAATCAGAAAGAGGACCCTCATCACAACCTACTACCCAGCCATGCTGGCAGCCCCATCTTGGACCTCCCCTTCCAAAACCGTGAGAAATAAATGTCTGTTGTTTAAGCCACCCAGTCTGTGGTATTTGTTACAGCAGCCTGAGCTAAAAGGCTCTGTCTTTAGCAGGTCGTGAGCTCCCGGAGGGCTGACCTGAGGTCACCTTGTTTACTGCTGTCTTCCCAACATCCAGAAGGATGCCTGGAACATAGTAAATGCTCAAAAATAATTTATCGAAAGCATTGTGAATGGCAGAAAGTTAAGTTTCCACAATCACTCTGAGACATGACCAGTCTCCACTGTAAAAGTCACTCACCTCAAAGGCTCGGGGAAGTTAAAGAGCCTCTCAGTGGTGACTTAGGCTCTTGAAGAAAACTGTTGGAAAATGATAAAAGAAAAGCCAAAGATTATTTTGGAGACAAAAGAGATGGGACAAGGATTTGAATTTCAGGGTATGAAATGACGGGTGTAGAAAGTGGGGAACTAGGCGGGTGAGGACTCACATTCATCAAGGTCCGCCTTGTCCTCATGTTTTACCCATGTTGTGACGCTGAATCCTCTCAATAAGCCTGTGAAGTAAGGTTTAGTATCCCCAGTTTACAGAAAAGGAAACTGAGGTTCAAAATGGTAAAGAAAATTTCTCTGGATCATAGTTAATATATGGTGAAGCCAGAGTTCAAGCTGAGGTCTTGCTGACTCCAAGCTTGTGTGTGTGTGTGTGTGTGTGTGTGTGTGTGTGAGAGTGTGTGTGAGGACGTGGTGGGGTGGAAAGCAGAGGGGGCCTTGACATTATGCAGGTATTAAAAGACTATTGGGAATTGGATTGAAAAACACATCCTGTGTTCTCACCATCTATGTTGGTATTAAATGTCCTCTAGAAGCACCTGAGTCATAACTGCATCTTCTATTTTGAAACCAAGGGTCGAATTCACAGTCATTTTTACACAGTAGGGACCTCTATAATGTATAACTGTTTGGTCCTCCAATTGCAAAGGAAACAAGGACCATACCTGGGCTATTGATAATCTTCCCAGAGCAGAGCAGGGGAGCAGCAAGAAGATGCTGGAAATTTTAGAATTTGATTGTTTCCTGAGTGATCTTTTACTTGGCAGAATAAAATGCAAATGTTGTGCTTGTGGCTTCAGAGCCCATTTTAGAAATGTGATAATGCATCTTCAGGGTGGGAGACAGAATTCTTTGTCCCTCCTCAAATATTTTAAATAATAATAACAGAGGCTCTATGGAGAAAGGTTGAGCAAGGAGGGGGAAGCTACTTAGAGTTACCGCTTTCTTTAGGGATTATGGTGCAGAGAATAGCTGTCAATGCCACATATAGCTTCCATTTCCCTTCTAAATGGTAGAAGATGAGTTGGGGCAGAAGCAGTTCAGGTTCCTTTACGTACAAAAGCTCTTTGTATATCCAGATGGTGCTCTATAATCCTCTGCAAATTCCCAGCATTATTTACTGGGTTGGAAGTTGACTACATAGATGGCTGTTGTGTTACCTTCACTAGTAGAGTCTGAGCCACAGGAGGAGGTACTTAACCTTGTTGATGGATGCTGCACAGAAAATGTGGAACAAAGGCTCCTAGTTGAACAATGCTCCCTACACATCCCGGATTTTTATATGGCAATGAGACGACAGATGCATAGTGTACTTTTTTTGCAGAAAAAAGTTCACAAGTGAGGCTTTGATTTGTGTGTCTACTTCACCTGGAAACCCTATTTCTAATTCAGGGGAAGAGGTGCTAACCCTCTCCTGCTAAAGGAAGGAGGTATAATCAATAGGAGCTACCAGATACAGATGATACAGGTGTAGACTTTTATATAAAGAGATAAATGGTGATAAAAACACCTTGAGCATGAGCATCCTAAGATGCTGCTGATACTTGCTGCTGGCCTCTTTTTTCGAGAACGAGGGAGGGCATTTGCAGTAAACACATCTATTCATTCCCACAGAGAGTAGTTAGTTGTTTTTTTGTTTCTTTAACTCAAAGAAATCTGGTAGCTGGAAAAGACCCAGCGAGCTCCGTATTCAGTGTTTCCTGCATTCTCCTGCAGAGCCGAGTCATCTGTGACATCCACCCTGGATTCGGATAGCATCTCCAGAGCAGAAGCTGGGATCTCTTTTCTTGAATATGCTCCCTGCTTGTTCTTGAGCTTGGGCAGATCTAGGGACCTGCCTAGACAAGGCCTCATTTTATTAAGGAGGAAACTAAGGTCCACAGACCTGCCACACAAGTCCTCAGAGTATAGCAGAACCAGGACTGAACTCATCTCAAGCATTTTAACACCGAATCTAACTAAATTTCCATAGTAAGTAGGCTCAAATCTAACAGTGTGGGTTTTGGTCGCTGAGAGCAGGAAATCATTTGGATTCCCAGCCCCACCTCCCCCTCAATCTGGAGCAGGAAGTTCTTTACTGAACTCCTGAGCTCTAGAAAAGATACTATCACCCAGCTCTGAAAATGCCCGATTAGCACGTCAGCTGGGGCTACTTTACCTTTAGGTCATCACTCTAATATTACAAAGCTCTGTTCTATTGATTTCTGTGTATGACTCGCCGCTGATATTTTTGAGAAATTGGTTGAAGTACACTGCAGGTAAAGGTGGGATCCAGGGAGAAGAAGAGTGTTTGTGGTTCCACACTTTCCTGGCACACTATTCATCTGGGAGATGGTTTAGAGGTCCACTGGAGAAGACGTTTAAAAGAATACAACTGGCAGACTTTTTGTGGAAGTTGGCACCTAATTTGGGAGCAGCCCAGAAGGAAGGATCTGCAAAGTTAAGAGTGTCCTCTAAAGTTGTGGAGGCGGTGGGATGCTGTGGAGGTCTGTATACCTATGGAAACTGCAAAAAAAGCAGAGTCTGATCTAGGCTTAAAGGTGCCCTTTGGGTCTCCTTAATGATCTTTTGCAATATGTGATAAACAGTTGAAGGCTCCGTTCTCTTAATGTCTTTTCTGCTAAGGTGTTAGAGACATTCCTTCCTTTAAAAAAAAATAAATAAATAAACCTATGGTTTGTGCATTTAACCTGAGTATCTCATAACTGATTCTACAAATTTACAAAACTCAATTGATGTTAACATATTTTTATTCATAGTTTTATGTCATTTGTGTCTTTGAGATAGAGTCGAGAAGCTGTTCCAAAGTCAGAGAGTTTTTAATTTTTTAAACATGTGAGTTTGAAACTTATAGACTCATGAGTAAGTAGCAAATAAAGAGTAAGACAATTGGGACAAGCAAATCTCCAGTTTACAGGGTACTTTTGCTTCTTGCCAAGACAGTGGCATTTCATAAAGAGTGATTTCAGGGGGGCTGGAAAGCCCTCTAAACACACGCTGATACCTTAACCTCAAAGCGATTCATTCTCTTTATGGTTAAGCACTCTGGGCTCTTCCTTGGCAATTCAATTAACTCCTGAGAAAGGGAACAGTCTTTAATTACATCAAGTCAATTTCTTCAGGCAAAGAAAGAGTAGAGGTATAAACTAGCATTTGTTGAATTCTATTTTGTACCTAGTATAAATATAGAGTCCTGGTTTATTATCTTAGTTAATCCTCTCAACAGCTCAAAAAAAGTAGGTAGGATTATCACCAATTCACAGATTATCTCTAGGCACAGGGAGGTGAATTGGTTGCCCTGAGTTGCACAGCTAGAAAATGGAATCGTCTTAGACAATTTAGGCTGCCATAACAAAATACTAGAGTGGGTGACTTAAACAACAGACACTTGTTTCTTACAGTCCTGGAGGCTGGGAAATCCAAGATCAAGGTGGCTCTGGGCACGGGCCTACTTCCTGGTTCATAGACAATGATCTTCTGACTATGTTCAAATAGCTGGAGGGGACCACTCTGTTCTCTTATCTTATTATAAGGACACTAATCCCATTGTGGAGGCCTCACTCTCATGACCTCATCTAAATCTAATAACCTCCCAAGGGCCCCGCCTCCAAATACTGTCACATTAGGGATTAGGGGTATACATCTGAATTTGGGGGTGACATAATTATTCAGTTCATAACAGGTGGTGTCTTCACTTGCAGTCCCCTAGTGTGGTTAAACCTTGGCAGGAATGGAGAAGTGCTATAGAAAGGACGTGATGGGTAGGGAATCTGAGTACATGGGAGGGTAGGGGGAGGTTGCAATTAACAGGCCACTGATTATGGGAGCCTAATACTTGGAGGCAAGGCGCAGTCTTGAGAACAAGATGAGATTACTTACAGAGAAGAAACAAAGATTCTTTTTATTTTTTTTTTGTATACCTAAATCCTAGTATAAAATTTGATGTTGACATGTATACATACTCACATTCAGATACAAGTATAGAGACAGTGGAATAGAATAGGATTAGAATCTATAATGGTAGTTATCTCTAAATGGTGAAATTGTGAGTTAGTTTATCTTTTTTTCATTCATCTGTAGTATTTTTCTAAAATGACCTATTTATTATTTATACATATAATTTATACCCCAAATCCTCTCAGTTTATCTTTCACAAACTGTCAGTTGTTTTTCAAAGGTCGCTTGTGTTGTGTCTGCACATTTCAAAACAATAGGTTAAAAATTCCAGCATTTGATGTTAATTCTTCTTGTTCCTCTCACCAAAATTAATATGAGATTTGCTGTTCATTTGCTTTTGCTCAGAACTGACTAGTCATTTCTATATCTTATAGGTACAACTTTCCAACATGGTTAAGTTGGAAAGTAAGTGTTTTTCTGAGCTTTCCCCCAGATTTTCAACATGAGATTTTTAGGCCCTTATAGTGACAAAAGAGAAGCAAAGATCATTTATGAAACTCCAGTTAGGAAAACGAAGCCCCACTGAACTGCCTACTGATCCCTATCACAAGGATGAATGACTCCATCTTATTGTTTTCAAAAAAATTCATTTATTTCCTCATCAACATTTTAAACATAAAAATTAAATGAAGCTAGACTTAGTTTTTGCATATGGGGTTTGGGGAGAAATATTTATAGAAAACAAGGGAAGAAAAGCCTTTAATGAATCTTCTTAACATTTAAAACTTAAACAAAGCAGCTTAGTACCAGTGGGATTTAAAACTAATTAAAAATCAAAATTATATTTGCTTCATCAATGTTAAAATATATCCAAAGGAAAACAGGTGCTTTTGTAATTAATTTGGTGTAATAATCTTAGTTTATCTACTTCTAACTATGGGAGTTTTTTTAAAAAGAATGTTTAAGAATGTATTTTGCATTGCGTCAACAATTTGCTAAGTTTTGTATAGAATAAAGATGATTCAAAGGAGAGGGAAAGAAGAGAGGGAATCTGAACAGATGGGTGAGGTGAAATCAAAGCAGCTGCTTTGGACCTTTGTGGTGGGCGGGATGACTCAGAGAAGCCAGGCGAGGAGCCTGATGTCAGCTGGGTCCCTACGGGAAGAGGAGACTGCCCTTCTCTCAGTCTCTGTGTTGCTGGGCAGAGTTCTCACCTCCCCCAAGGGACAGCATGGAGAATGTTGTCCTAGGGGTGTGTTTCCTCTGACGGGGGCAGCAGAGCAGGGAGAATCCTGTGAAGTGTGAGACTGCCTTTTCTAGTAGTTGTAGAACAGTAGTGGGGGTAGTGAGGGCGGGGTGGGGGGGTGTCATCCCCTGAACAGTTTGAAAGCACTTCAGGGAAATGAGAAGCTGCTGAGCAATCAAATCAGGGCCAAGTGTGGTGAGCCTTGGTGTGCAAGCACTCACCCTCTTGGCACAGCCCGTGACATATTCCCGTGTACAGGAAAGAGATGTCACCTGTGACTCAGGAGGGTCTTCCATCTACTGAAACTTTGCTATATGCCAGGCCCTGTATTAAGCAAGCTCTATTCATATATTATCACACTCCATATCTATAGAAAACTTAGGGAGTAGTAATTTTTATCCCCACTTTAAAATAATATAACATGAATTTTTTTTTCATTCCTTCATGGCCATATCTTTTTTATTGTGGTAAAATATACATATCATGAAATTTACCATTTTAACCCATTTTTAAGTGTACAATTCAGTAGTGTTACATACATTCACATTGTCATACAACCATATATCATTGTCCATTTCCAGAACTTTTTCATTTTCCCAAAGAGAAACTTTGTGCCCATTAAAACGAAACTCCCCATTTCCCTTCCTCCCAGCCCCTGATAACCTCTACTGTCCATCTCTATGATTTGCCTCTTCTAGGAAGCTTATGTAAGTGGAATCATGTAATAGTTGTATTTCCCACCCCCTCTTTAATTTCTACCCCCCAACATTTCCGCCCCTGACCTATGAATGCTGCCATTTCCCTTTTAAGAACTGTGTCTCTGAAGGTGGGGCATCTCCCCTCACACCATCGAGGAGTGCACCCAGGGCCTGGTGCACCCAGAATATGGTCCGTGGCTCCACCTGGGGCATGACTCTAGGACCTTCTGTGTGTAAAGCAGGTGCGCCAAGCACTACACTATGGAGCCACCCCCAATACTTGTCTTTTCGTGTCTGTTTTATTTCACTTAGCAGAGTGTTTTCAAAGCTCATCCATGTCATAGTATTCCCATTTCATTTTATTTTTTAATTATTATTTTTATTGAGCTATCATCGACATGTGGCATTATGTAAGTTTAAAATGTACAGTGTGTTGAGTAGTATTCCCATTTTATAGACTAAGAAATGAGACATATGAAATAACTTGCCCGGGGAGAATAAATGGCAGAGGAAGAATCAAATCTGGGGATGTTACACTCTTAGATCTCAACCATCCCTGATATAGGAGTTTCTCTCAATGCAGACCCTAGACCATGACAGCAGAATCACCTTCAGTGCTTAAAAAAATGTAGATTCCTGGCTCCTACCCCGGTCCTAAATGATGATTTTTGTATTTTTAACAACCTTGCGAGCTGATTCTAATATAAAGCTAGAGTCTGGGAATCATTTCATTCTTCTTTATTGAAAATGCAATTGAGACACAACGGTGGTGGTGAAAGCAAAGGCATCATAATGAACTCAAGGGCAGGCAATCTCACTAAAAGAAATAAATAAACGAGCCTCCCAGAGTTCTCAAAGCCTATATATTCTTTTGGGTTCTCCTGGGGAGATTCCCAGTGTTTGTGCCCATGTCTCCTTTATGGCCTTATGACTTGTCCTTTTTTGAAGTGAAAAGATAAATCTCTTATAGTTATGCCATATTTTTTGTTCCCAGTTTTATGGATCATGTCAACGTGTGTTATGTATGAAAAACAAACTAGCTTATCATCAGTGCTAGAAAAATGTAGCATCCTGATGTATGGCATAAGAAAAGAAAGATACCAATGGTGAGTCGACATGCTGGTAAACCAATGCACAATGTAACCAAAAGACATGTCATATTTAGTAGTACTGAAAACTCACCTTCAGGAAGACTTTCACCTTGAAATATGGTGATATGTGGAACAGATGTTTTAATTTGCCTAAGATAATTTGCATAATCAATTTAACATGTGGCTTATTAAACCTGCCAAAGAGCAGGTGACAATATGGAATTAATATGATTACTAATTTGACACATCAGTGAGATTAATTTGACCCTTCTAGCTCTCAGAATACCCAGAGGTCTTTGCAGACCGGAATAATGTGCTATGAGATGCCATATGTAGCCATCTAAAATCGACCATCTTAACTTTGTAAATGAAGCGTCCACTTTGCTTAGTCTGGTGGAATGTGTCTACTCCTTTCCTTTCAGACTCTCTTCTAAATTGAAAAGAAGGCAATGAGTGAATATTAAGGGAGGTGTCTGATTCTGAGTGTTCATGATTTTATGAACAGTAATTGATCTCTTTTCCAGTACTGTAAATGGTACTGCCTTGTCTCTGGTCTGTTGATTTATCCTTGATCCCAAACCCAAAGAGATATCACTTTTGAGAATCTATGGTGAGGATCCACTAAAGTCTTTAGGTTTAAGTCTAGAGAATCAAAATAAGGATTTAAAATTATATATTGGTTTGATGACAATAATAAATTATTAGAAACAATAGAAATATTCAATAGGTGAATATTGGTTAAATAAAATATCATAACAATAGAATTTAAATGGTGTTGGGAAAGTATTTAATAACAAAATTATGTTCATGATATGTGACATAAATCACATTGAAAATAGTATATGTACTATAATTTCATTTTTTTTAAATGAAAATGCCAAATGTGGCATTTTTATCACTTCACACTGCTGCTACGCACTACAAATCACAGTAACATGTTTTTACTGACAGCATTTCAAGTGCCATGCAGATCACTATATTGGGACATTTTATTATTTTATTACCAGGACATACCTGTCCAATCGAAACATTAAAAAAAGTGGACTTAGAATATTCCATTTTTAAGGTACAATGAAGTGTGGATTATTTTGTTATCAAATTAGATGGCAAAGCAGTATGTTTATTATGCAATGAACCTGTATCTGTGCTATAAAAATACAATATATGTCAATATTACTAGACTAAGAACTCATCACAATATTACCAAATCACACAAAAAAATTGAGAACAGTTACACAAATTAAAATCTGTATCTCATCATAGTAAAATTTCTTCACAAAAAAAAGAAAGAAAAAAGAAATGAAGGAAATGAAGCTACAACCAAAGTACATGTCCAAGTGGCTCATTTGCTAGCTATGCAAGAAATTTAACATTGATTGATTGCAGCAGCTGAAAAAATATATATATCTAGAAAAAATAAACCTGTTTAAGACCATTAGCCTTTGGATAAGAACAGCTGCTTAAAATGTTGAGCCCACTGGGAACAACATCAATAGTCAATTTAAATTATTTAGTGAAGGCAAATTATTTTGAGTGGTTTTTCTTGGCTCTTAATAAGTTGACAGGTTTCAGGATACTGTTCATTTGTTCCTGTTTACTCAAGGAGTCAATGTTTAAAGTGACTGGAGAATTAGCCTCTCTGAATAGGCTGCATGAAACAGGTGAGAGTATTTTGGAAGAAGCTGAAAAAAACACTAATTCAGTACACCTGAAGGGAAATCAACTCAGCTGTGTTACAACCTAAGGAAGTAGAATAGGTTTAGTTTGAAAGATTTACACTTGTGAAAATGTATGTCCGGAAAGGTCTTTATTTCTCCTTCGTATTTAAAGGAGCGCTTTGATGGATACATTATTCTTGGCTGGTAGTTCCTTTCATTTAATAGTTTGAATATTTGATTCCACTCCTTTCTGGCTTGTAAGGTTTGTGCTGAGAAGTTTGATGATAGTCTAATGGGTTTTCCTTTATAGGTTACTGTCTTCTTTTCCCTGGCTGTCTTGAGAACTGTCTTTGTCATTGATTTTTGATAATTTTAATACGATGTGTCTTGGAGAAGGCCTTTTTGGGTTGAGATAATTGGGTGTTCTGTTGACTTCTTGAATTCCAAGCTCCAGCTCATTTCTTAGATTTGGGAAATTCTCATCAACCAATTGTCTGAAAATGTTTTTTAATCTCTGCTCCTTTTCCTTCCTTTCCAGACTGTCAATTATTCTTATGTTTCCTTTCCTGGTGGTATCAGCTAGTTCTTGTATTCCTTTCTCATTATTTTTCATTCTTTGCTTTCCCTCTTCTTCCTTCTGATTTATTTCTAGATTTCTATCTTCGATAGTACTGAGTCTTTTCTCCTTTTGGTTGACTCTACTTCCCAAGCTTGCTATTTCATTTTTCGACTCTTGCAGTGTGTTTTTTATCTCTAGAAGTTCTATTTGGTTCTTTTTGAGGGTTTCAATCTCCTTGCTCTGCTCATTTAGTTGTTTTTTTTTTCAATTCCTGAAATTATTGATATGACTCGTTTCAGAATTCACTGAGTTTTTGCAGAAGTACCATCGTAAATTCTCTGTCATTTAAGTAGCATATTTCTATGTCTATAAGCTTATTTTCTGGAGATTTTTCTCTTTCTTTCTGAGCTGCCTTGTCACCTTGGTTGTTCATGGTGTTTAATGGACTATTTCTCCCCCTGGGCATTAATGGAAGTGTTTTCTGCTCCACTCTCCCAACCCCCTCCCCCTCACCCCCGAAATATTTATTATATAAAGGTCTCTGTTTAGCCTGTTGCAAAGAAGGTGTTTTTCTTTTGGTTTCTAGTAGGCGGTGTCTATGCCTCTTGGATCCCTGTGGTAATTCTTATGAGCAGATCCCACACTCCGAAGTGCTGGTGTGCAGTTTGGGTATTTTTTGTTGAGTTTTAGATGTTCAGCTTATTGTTGTTTTAAGGGGAGAAGTATGAGGATGTTTGTCACTCTGCCATGTTTCTGACGTCACTCTATAATTTTATTTCTGTAAGGAAAATCTTGGGATATGTATCTTTGTCTCCCATATCCTACTGCCTCCCTAAAACATAGCCAATAACTTTAAATCCAAATTATTTTATCTCTCAGACTATTACAAATGATTTGCTTCTTTAGAATCATGTATTTCAGATTTAGAGAGAGAAAGATTTTAACAGGAAAAAATTTTTTTAGCTTTTTTTTTTTTTTTTTAGTTTGTCCTTCTAGTATTTAAGATACAAAGTCAACTGTTGAATTTGGTGCTACAAATATATATGTGTATAATATAAATGGTGAAAAAAGTATAAAAAATTGTTGTCATTTTTTCAGTGTGTTCAAAATTAGTGTATGTCTGACTCTTAAAAAAATCAAGTTTACCTAAAACCAAAAGAACAATTTCAAAAAAGAAGAAAAGGAGAAAGTGTCATATAATGCAGAGAAGTCAAGGAACAATAGAAGTGATTAGTAGATGTAAAAACTGGGAGTGACCTAAGTGAGGGGTGTTTCTTCAGCACGATGGAGGTGAAAGCTATAGGAGAAATGGAGGCTGAAGAAAAAACAAGGCATAATTAAGTGTAGCTAGAGTCCAGAGACAATCCTTTAAGAACTGGAAGGGAAGGCCTGAAAAATTCTGGAGATGAAACTCCTTTGGGTCCTGCCTGGCAAACATCAGATACATTTTGATACTTAAAAGCCCATATATGTATGCTTATTTTTTTTAAGAGACTTTATTTAATCATTAATAGATTTTTTTAAAGAACACTTGGATTTACAGAAAAATTGAACGAATAGTACAGGTTCCCATATATCTTACACAGTTTCCCTTATTAACATCTGACATTAGTATGGTATCTTTGTCATAAATATTGATAAATTATTACTAACTAAAGTCTATAATTTATTCAAATTTTCTTAGTTTTTACCTAATGTCCCTTTTCTGTTCCAGGATCCCTTCCATCCACAATACCACATTACATTTAGTTGCCATCTCTCCTTTGACTCTTTTTAGTTGTGACAGTTTTTCAGACTTTCTTTGTTTTTGATGACCTTGACAGTTTTGAGGAATACTGCTCAGGTATATTATAGGATGCCCCTCTATTGGAATTTTTCTGATATTTTACTCATGATTAGACTGGGTTATAGGTTTATAAGAGGAAGAACACAGAGGCAAAGTGCTATTTTCGTTACATCATATCATGGGTACATGCTAGCAATGTGGTTTATGACTGTTGATGTTGACTTTGAATCAGCTGAGATAGTGTGTGCCAGGTTTCTCCACTGTAAAGTTGCTTTCCCTCCACTCCCTTCTTGTACTGTACTCTTTGAGAAGAAGTCACTACGGGTAGCCCATTTTTAAGAAGTGGGGAGTTATGCTCCCTATCCTTAATAGCAGCACATCTACACAAACTATTTGGGATTCTTCTGTGTGAGAGATTTGTCTTTTCTCCCCATTTATTAATTTATTCAATCATTTATATAAAAATGGAAATTTATTTCATACACTGAGTTGTAATCTATTCATACTTTATTTTGTTGTTCAAATTGTTCCAGTTTGAGCCATTGATATCTCTTTCAGTTGGCTCTGGAGGTTTACTTTTTAACCCTAAAAATGCTTAGTGTTCAGTTTGGTTTTTATACCATGAGATTTTAAAACATGAATGGCAACTACAATATAATTATTATATTGTCAAAAAAACTGATTTTTTCAATATTAGATGGCCTCCCCCTCTATAAATGCCTTAGAAGAATCTTGTTCTGTTTGCACAGAAGTAATAATTTAAAATAGGAAAATGTCATGATTTAAAAGGGAGCAATGCTTATCGATCTTTTATAAATAATTTCAATAAGCAGCTGGTGAGGGCATGCTGATTTCAAGGCTGAGGCATGGGGTTCAATTTCTCCAGGGCTGACTAATATCCATTCTCCAGCTACTAACTATGCCCCACAAGCTGAGCTTGGCATCAGCAAACTTGGTTTTACAGATGTTGACTGTCTAGAAGCCGTTCTGGGCATGCCTTAAAGATGGAGATTCAGCTCGAGGGCTTCACAGATGAAGGCTATCATACAACTGGGGTACCCCAGGGACCTTGAGAATGTAGATTAGAAATGGAAAAGGCCTTGCCATAGACTGAATGTGTCCCCCTCAAATTCATATACAGAACTCTAATCCCCATTGTGATGGTATTTGGAGGTGGGGCCTTCGAGAGTTGATTAGGTCATGAGGGTGGAGCCCTCAAGGGGAGGTCCCAGAGGGCTCTTTGCCCCTCCCACCATGAGTGGACAAAGGAAGAAGAAGGCTGCCTATGAACCAGGAAAGGAGTCCTCCTCACCAGACACTGAATCTGTTAGTACCTTGATCTTGGACTTCCAGCCTCTGGAATTATAAGAAATAAATTTCTATTGTTTATAAGCCCCACTATCTGTGGTATTCTAGTATAGCAGCCCAAACGGACTAAGGCAGGCTTGTATTAGTTATCTATTCCTGTATAACACATTACTCCAAAACTTAGTGACTTAGAACTGCATTTATTATCTCTCACATTTCCTGCGGGTTGGGTAGTTGAGACATATTCAGAGGAGTGGTTCTGGGTTGGGGTCTCTCATGATGTTGCAGTCAGCTGATGGCTGGGAACTGGGGTCATCTCAAAGGTTTCTTCATTCATATGTCTGGTACCCAGGCTGAGATTATCAAAACATCTGGGAACTGAAACAGCTGGCAGTCCCAGACATCTCCATTTATTTTTGTTTATTTATTATTTTATTTTAATTAATTAATCAAACAATTAATTATTTTAAGCAAGAAGCAGCGTTTATTGATGCTGGCACCAGCTCAATGGATTCTTTTATTTATTTTTTATTAAGTTCATTGGGGGTAACCCTGGTTAATACAATTATATAATTTTCAGGTGTACATTATCATTTGACATCTATATATTCTATTGTGTGATTACCACTCAAAGTCCAGTTTCATTCAGCTACCATATATTTGATCCCGGTTACTCACTTTACTCTCCCCCAACCTCCATATATTTGACCCCCTTTACCCTGTCTACTTCTTCATCTCTATTTATTTTTATGTGGTCTCTCCAGCAACTTTGTAGTAGCTGGACTTATTACATGGTAGCTCAGGGCACCAAAGGCATTTTGCTTTTTCTAACTTAGCCTCAGAAATCAGCATCACTTTCCTAAATTATTAGAAGCATGCCCTAAATTGGGCCATATTCTAAGGAAAAGAATTAAACTCTACTCTTTTGTGAGAAGAGTGTCAAATAATTTGCAAGTGAATTTTAAAATGACTGCAGGACCTTAGAGATACAATGGCCTCTAGAGCTGGATGGCCCCCAGTGACCCCTCCTTTCTCTGTCCAGGTGGTATCTCCTTGTCCCAGGCAAGTGCCCTGATTGCCCCACCTGAGTCCTAGCCCTGTCCCTCCAGCTCCCTCTCACCTTTCTCACTACCCAGTGCTGTGGTCTTCTAGAACTGACTCCAGGATCTGTTTTAGCACCTCTTGCCTTGCCTTTCCTTAGGTTTTACCATTGGACTCCCATTACCTGGCTGGTGCCACATCTTCAGATGTTGCCAGCTAACATTTTAGTGGTGACAGTTCTCTAATTTATATCTAAGTGGGAGGAGCAGAAGCTCTTCTTTTCAGTTTGCTTTTAGGTACCACCCAGGAGTGCTGGGCGTGTGTGCTAGATGCCAAGGATACAGATGGATGGGCCAGAGTTCCAGGAGTTTGCATTTAGGGTTGAAGACAGACATGTTAAAAGTTATGATAAAATATGATAAAGGCTATTCAGCTGTATATATAAAATACTATGAGTATAGAACAGCTCAATCTGTCACTCAGAGTTTGTGGAAGGAAGAAAGCAAGGGAGGAGGAAGAAGAAGGAATGGAAGGAAGGAAGGAAGGAAGGATAGAAGGAAGGAAAGAAGAAAAGGAGGGAGGGAGGAAGGAAGAGAAGGAGGAAGGAAGGGAGGGGAGAAAGGATGGAAGGGAGATGGAAGGTAGGAAGGAAGGATTGGCTGAGGGGGAAACAGGCTGGCCTCTGGCAGGGGTCCCACGAAAGTGAGCTAAGAAGGCACAAGGATAGCTAACCACTACCTAGCTTGCATTTTTGCTTACTGTTTTCATTATTTAGAGATTTTTGTGTCACTCCACACAACTGACAGACTTTTCTCCTTTAAATCTATTCTAAGGCACTAAAGAATGAGACTCTACACTTCATTTCTCTTCCGTCAGAGAAGAGACTGATGTTACATGCCAATGCACGTCACCACTACCTAATGATAAACACACCAACGGCTCTGGACCTAGCTGTACTTTTCCCTTTGATACGGGCAGTGAAGTATTATTAAATGGCATTTCATTATAATCTACTGGCTAGATATTAGTCATGGCATATTTTAGAGTAAGCATGAAGGAAGTCGAGATAACAATGTCATTCCAAAGTCAAGAAAGCCATTGCACAAATATGAACAATCTCCAATCTTCTTTGCAGTTATTGATCTGCCAGTGTCTTGCTTTGGCCAGTGCTATCTCACTTTTTGCTGCTAGTCTAGTAATTTTTAAAACTTAAAATATAATTTTTCAAGTTGATTTCCCGGACTGCTGTCTTTGAAGAAGGATTGATTACCCGACTGGATAGAGAAGAGTCTTTTTAGTCTAGACTTTGTTTCTGACTCATTGTGATAATCTGGGCAGATCTTTTAATCTCTCTTATTGCCTCACAACATCACTGCTTGGAAGTCTTGACAAGTTATCGCTTTCTTATTCCCAGTGTCCCCAAGCTTGAACAGGTGATGTCATTCAACAATCTTCGATACAGAATCTCTTCGGGCAGTTCCTAATTACCTCTGTTTCTGCTTTATAACTTCAGCTTTCCCTTTCCCTTAATCTTCTCAATTCTACAGCTTTCTACATTTCAGCTTTTCTTTCTGATGCAGCTAAGCCACTATCCATTATAGTATATAAACTTTAATGGAATCCATTCCTAGCTAGTCTTTTGAAATGCAGTTTTGTAATTATATTTAAACTTAGTTCTCTCTTTTTCTAACCATGGCTTTTAAAGCCTGTTAATGTTCTAATAGGAAGCCATATATTTTAATTTAATAATTATATGAAAAACATATCCTATGCAAGCACTCTTATAAAATTCTCATTAGAAGACAAGCTCTAGTGATAAAGACATGCATGATTGGTATAATTTAATAATAGCTACTATTTAAGGCTATTCTCTAAGTAAGGCAAGTATAATACTGAATTCCTGCAATAATTCCCAGTGTTGACCACATTTTATAGGTGAGAAAACTCATGATCAAAGAGGTCATTGAACCACAGTTTTGTTTTCTTTGTTTTTATTCTTTCGAAGATACCCATTATTTTGTAAATCCATCATTCCCTTTTCTGGAAATTACTTCTCCCTTCAACATCCAAATGGCTGTCATGGGAACAGTCATGTTATGACAAGATCGTAGCCCTTGGCCTCTGAGCCTTTTCCCACAAAATTTTGTGGACTAGGGATTATGAAAACATTGGTTCAGGGTATTTTCAATTGTCAAGTTGTAACATTTAGGGCTTAGGAATTGTTGATGGCTGGTTTACAGCCACAGAGACTGCAAACACTGGAGGAAGGTGCCTGAGACAGAGAGAGAGAGACTGGGAACCAGCATCCGAGCCTCTCTGCTTCTTGTTTATTGCCCATGCATTCTTCAAGACATCTCTGTGTCCTGATAATAATTTCCCTTTTTATTTAAATTCAAATTTGGTACAAATCACTTGTAACCCCCCAAATTCTAATGTTTAAGACTGCTGGTCATCTTAACCATAAGAAAAGAAAATAATGCATTCAGGTTGAAAATCACTGACATCTGAGAGTTTTATTCAAAGGCTGGTTTATACTGGTTCCCCAAGTTTCTTCTAAAGCATGGATTGGCAGTATTCTCTGTTGAAGTGAATGACAAAAGAAAACATTTCCTATTACAGATAGGAAATACTTAAAGGGGTCTTGGGACCAACCCTCCAATAGAAAGAGATCTGGGATTATGTAGTCCTCTTCGCTGTTTCTGATACCTCAGTGCATAAGCCGTGGCAGACTCCATAAGCCTACATTTGGCTGTCACAATCATTTCACAGGCCATGCGGGTGATTACAGAGTCCCTCTGCATGCTAATCAGAACTTGTCTGTGTAAGTCTCTTTAATCGCAGCAAAAATGAAAAATCTGCCTCTGCCATCCTCCACAATATTTGGGAATATAATATGGCTCTATATTGTGTGGCCACCTAGACCTTCAGGCTTAACACAGGAGACAATTTGCTCTGGGACTTTGTGAAAGAAAAAATCTTCATCCTACCTGACAAAAAGAAAGTCTTAACCCTATCTAATAATAGTTTAAGTTCTAAAAACAGTGATCAGAGATTGTCTTAACATCAGGATTGGAGAAGTTGTCTCTAAAATACGGAGAGAAACTAAAACTTGTGCAGAGAACGGAGGAGGACATATATATCATTCCAACCAGCAGACTGATGACGCTGAGTTTACTAAGAATGTATTTCAAAATGCCCAGTCAACTTGTTTGGATGACTAAATCAGTCCATGAAAATAATGTATCTTCAGTGCTTAAACATAGACCTACTTATTGTCCAGAAAGTTTTTTTCCTGTCTAATCCAAATAATACTTCTATTGCTCTAACCCATTTTTTCATACATTTCCTTATGGAGAACGGCTACCTGGTTTCTCTTTGTCCTCCAAGTCTACCTTTTAGTTCCCGCCCATAGGTTCTAGTTTCCATCCTTTAGTTACCCTTAATTAAAAAACAAAACAAAAACAAAAACCTCCTCACAACAAACTTAACACACTTTCCATTGACTTTAGTAGACATTTGCCAACCTGGTGAAAATCACACGCTAATTTCCCCACAGAGAATTTGGCGGAATGAAGTACATTTATTTGCTATTATTTGTGGGTTGTTATGTAAAAATGGTTATGCTTGCCCTCCTTCACCCCAGCTTTTCTCGTATGTGATTCTTCTCTGTGTGTGTGTGTGTGTGTGTGTGTGTGTGTGTGTGTGTGTGAGAGAGAGAGAGAGAGAGTGAGTACATGCATGAGATTGAGAGAGAAAGGGAGGAAGCACCTAGCTAGCAGATTGGAGAAAAACATCTCTGTGGTGATGCTAATAAAGCCAGGTCCCCAATTGGGACAAGCAGGGGTATCTAAGCTGAGTGCTGGGCTTTGTTCTAGGAGCCAGCCAAGGCCATGGCTAGGTTGTTGGGAAAGGAGACTGGGCCTGTGGCATTTGTGATGAGTGTGCCTGAGCTTCCCCCCAAGCACAACTGGAGACAGACCTGTAGTTGGCTTGGAGTGTTTGTGGCCAAGCAAGTTGGTATTAAATCATTTACTTTCCTCCCCTTTTATCCCTCTCAGGTTTCTTTACACCCTCTCTAAAATTCAGACATCTAAACAGTCCTAGGAAGGGGAGAAGGACATGGTGGCCAGTGTTCATGACCTTTAGGTGACCTTCCCTCTCATGCTCTCTGTGGTCTGATACTGTTTACACAGAAGGACTACGGTAGGAAGGCCTCCTGTTTAAAAAACTAAGTGGTAGCCCCTTTGGAAATCAGAATTGTCTTAAATATGAAAATATTAAGTTCTGACACCTCTAAGGGAATGGTTGCTCAATTTTGAGTATTTACAAACTAAAAATCTAACCATTTCTTTGCATTAAAATTCTTTATTATGGGCTCATTATTTGTGATAATTTTAATAACAATGAAAGCTACAGTAGTGCCATGTTTTCTGTCCGGCAGAGATAAACAACACGAAGTGTTCAGGATTTGTAGCTGCCTTGCTTAACCTATAGATTGGAAAGGGGTAGGAAAGCCAAAAGCGGTGTGTCCCCATATTTCCCACAATTTCAAACATAAAGGAGAAGCAGTTCTCTTTTTGTCTAATTAGCAAAGATAAGCTTATACTTAACTTATTTCTGGATCTCTAAGTCATTTGTTTAGCTCTGGAAGTTTGCTGACGAAGAGCTATAATAAAGCTTCTGGGCAGTTCTTTCTACCAAAGTATTAAAATAATCCCGGTATTTGAAAACATGAAATGGAATGATTTCACGTGGTTCAGATGGATACTAAGGTCATGGCTGCAGTTATCAGCCCCTACCGTATGTCCATCGTGTATACATTTAGGCTAAGTGGCAGAACTCAGCTAAAATCCAGAAGTCCACAGACACCCGAGTTAGCTTCCCATCAAGGAATTGCTTACAAGAAACTGGACCAGGATAAAGCAAAGATTAAGGGACAGAAAGAAAGCTTAAATTACATTACTGCAATACTCTGTAAAATCAGAATTCAACTTCTGTTCAGCTTCTCTTTCGAGCTGAAAACGCCTCAAGTTTCTTACCGAGAGGCATGAGCAATTGTGTGAAATTATATTTTCTGACGATTTCCAGCACAAGTCCATCCAAGGTTATGTGACAAGGCTGCATGATAAGGTCATATGTGTTTGGGTATTTTATGCATGTATGTAATGTCACTTTGCTTTGCAAGACTAGAAACCCCTGAATAACCACAGAAAAGGATAGTTCAGCATTTGGCAGGTCAAGTAAAATGCCTTCCATTATTCTCTACCTCTGCCTCATTCTGTCTCCCATACTTTAGTTCACTAAGTTTTAAGAGCCTGAAATCATTCTTGGTGAATGATGCTGGACTGCTCTGAAAATTTGGGGCTGAAAGCTAGACCCTCGTCATCACCACGTGCGTTGTCACTGAGACAGGGTAACCCATGGTTACTGAGCTCAGATCAGTTAAGGGGCAGAGAGCCTTCTCTCCTTGCTGCTTTATAAAAGAGACCCAGCTAAGGGACCCTACCAGATTCCAGCTCTCAGCTTGGGGGAAGGCGTGGAAGCAAAGCCCGAGACCTCGGGATCAGAACACAATAACTGCAGAGGCAAGGCCAGCATGTCTCCTTCCTTCAAACTTCAATGTCACTTCATTCTGATCTGTCTGGTGGCTCTAAGAGGGGAAAGCCGGTACCTAGAGGTGAGCGATCCCCGAACTGACCCATCACACCTTCCGGTGCTGTGAGTGTCCAGTCTTGGGGGTGGGCAGACTGCCTGGGTTCTTGCCTTTGTTGGAGTTAGCTCTTCCCTGTCTTTTGCGCTGGTATTTCCCTTGCTTTCCTCCAAGACTAGCCTTCCTCCCTGCCTCTCCCTCCTTAGCTCCAGCCGCTGGGGATACCCTGATCTGACGGAAATGAGCCCGTCACTTTAATCTCTTTGCTGTGGGGCAGGGAGAGTGCCCTGCTCCTGGTCCCCTTTCCCACCCCTTGAACTTTTCTTGACTGGCCCGTTTTCCTTGCCAGCTGCGGCAAGCCGCGGACCACGACCCTTTCCAGTTCTTCAGCGCCAACCTGAAGCGGGAGCTGGCGGAGGAGCAGCTCTACCGCCGCGCTCTGCGTGAGTCGGCGCTGCGGGGCTGGGGCCACCGGCAGCGGCAGCGGGGAGGTGGGGAGGTCGGGGCTCTGAGCTGAGGGCAGGAGGCTCCCGGGCATCGCCTGGAAGGAGCTGGCTAGGATTCCCATCATTAAAGGTCTGTCCTGAGGAAGCACATTGGAACGAGACGCAGTGATGCGCCCTGGAACGCGGGAGCCTCACAGCGGATGTTGGGAGCTGGGCGCGGGGCGATGCAGACCTGGGAACCGCGGGTGCGGAAAGGGGTGCCCGCGGCCAGCACCGCCGTGGCTGCAGCCTGAGACCCCATCCCCGCTGCCCTCCCCCAGGGTGCCTGGACATGCTGAGCGTCCAGGGCCAGTTCACCTTCACCGCCGACCGGCCGCAGCTGCACTGCGCTGCCTTCTTCATCAGCGAGCCTGAGGAGTTCATCACCATCCACTATGACCTGGTCTCCATCGACTGTCAGGGTGGGGACTTCCTGAAGGTGAGGTGTCCCACTGAGCAGCCCCAGCTGTGGGGTATGGGGTGGGAAGTGGGTCCGGGTGCTGCGCCCAGCGGGGCTGCCGAGCTTGGGGAGCTGGTGACAATTAGATGCTCCACTGGTGCTGGAGTGGGAGGTGCCCTCCAGGACCCCCATGCGAAGGGAACCTCCCCCCAACTTCAAGATCTAGCCTCAATCCGGAAGGACCGGTGCTTCAGTTGTTGCAGTGGTTTGAAATCTCCTCTGTGCGTGCACTCTTGCTGATGGACCCTTCTAAAGACTTGAAATAGCGTGGTTGAACACTGGGGCAGATAAATGATACAAACTAGCGCGAGCGCTTGGGTCCACGAAGCTGGAGGATGCTGGTTAGAAAGGCCAGCTTCACACGTCTGCGGTCTGAGCCCACCTCGCCCCTGCGGGTGCCTCTCTCTGAGGAGCTGTTCCAGGGTCGCAGACGCTGTTTTCAATGCCTGGGTGATCCGATTTTGGAGCAGAAGGGCACAGGCTGCTGGGAGGGTTACTGAGAGGATCTAGTCTGAGGGAGATGGTATAGGAGGACAAGGCCCCCAGCCTCATAACATTCGCTCTCCCAGTCATTCTCCACGAGTCCAACAGGTCGGCTGGGGATGGCCGGAGTTTTGCAGTCCAATTAAAAAGATTGTGATTAAAACTTTCAAAGTAGAATTATTTTGGAACCTGTCCAACGTGTTAAGTTTGGTAAAGTAATTTGTAGCTGGCAACTTTGCTAATGCAAGCTAGGCTGGACTGATTAAATCGGTGACCTGTGGTGATTTTAAGAGTAATGTCAATAGACTCTGACCTTTCATCCAACTGCAAACTTTAACAAGTGAAAGCAAAAAGTCCTCAGCAACATACCAGCCATTGTTACCTAAGTGTGGAAGTAGTTTTTGATATTTTAATGCGATAACAATTTAAAAAATGAAAGAAAAAAAAAAAGAGGAGCATATATAACCATTAGCAGGTAGGTAAAGTTGCTGTTCTGTTTTTTTCTTTTGTTTGTTTTTTTGAGACATTTTGTTCATATTTCAATGAGGAGAAGAAAGAGAGGAACTGAAACTCAAATATTCTTCTGTGGAATTCTTCTGAAGGTGGGAAGTGTGGAAAATATGACCAAAATAAAAATAGATATTGCCTGTAGTTTCATTTACCAAGGTGGCTGAAATTATAAAATAAAGTTTACTTACTTTGGAAACTTTAAGGTTTATTTTTAAAAAGCAATAATTAATTAATAATATTATTTGCAAACCACCCTCATGGCCAAAATATATACAAATGGAAAGCAAGTAGGGTGTCAGTTCCTCACTTGTGACTAAAGTCCCATTGCTGGGTAACTTTCCTCCCTTTTCAACACACTTGTGACTTCAGTTGATGGAAGTGATCATCTATGTTTGTGTTTTTTGTTGGAAGGTATTTGATGGTTGGATTCTCAAGGGGGAGAAGTTCCCCAGTTCCCAGGATCATCCAATCCCCACAACTGAGAGGTACATAGATTTTTGTGAGAGTGGTCTTAGCAGAAGGAGCATCAGATCCTCCCAGAATGTGGCCATGATCTTCTTCCGGGTCCATGAACCAGGAAATGGATTCACATTAACTGTAACTACAGATCCCAACCTCTTTCGTGAGTAGGCTCTCTGTCTTCTCAGGCCAAAGGCAGGAGGACTCTTGTGTTGGGGGGTGGGGGAAGGAGGGGTCTGTCAAATATGCTTTTCAAAGATAGTGCTATTGCACAGACTTAAGAAATTTGAGATACGAAATGATATGAATGGAAATTCTTTTATAATTAGAAATGACCTAAAGGATATTTCTATTTTTTATTATTATAAAAATCAAATCACAGTTTTTAATTTATTTCCCAGGCTAGGTAGAATACTAATTTATGGTGAATAGAATTCTAAGTTTTCTTCAAACTTTTGGTCTGATCTCCTAAGGCACTACAATGCATTCATTCAGTGGCAAACTTTAATCACTCCAAGTCATTCCACTGATCTGTGATAAGCTTGAGGGAGCAGATATGAAGTTGCAGTCTTAGAGATATTCAGGCAAAGGCTGAAACACTGCATATCTGGGATGCGGTAGACAGATTTCATGCCCTGGGCAGAGAGTTGGACCGGAAGACCTCAACGTCATCTGATTCTGAGTCCTCCAACTCTAATTTAGTTCATTTCTGATGGGAGCACACAAATATGCCAAAAAACTGAACAATCCAGGCCTAAAACACATTATCTTAATCAAATGAGTTCATCCACATAGTGTAAATATATACATGCCTTACTGATAAAGTGTACAGCTGAAACTTATTATATTTCATTAACCAAAGTCAACATAAAAAATAAATTAATAATTAATTAATTAATTAAAAATTTAGTTCATTAATGCTTGTTTTTTCCACATTAAAAGAAAAAAACTTTTTTAATCAGAAAAACATAGCACTCGTTTTTGGTTGCATACAACATTATAATATTATAGTGTTAATATTAACATTTCATGTGATCAAAGAATGGGGACTTATCTGCCAAAGAATAATTTAGTTACTGATCTTTAATTTTTGAAAGAAGCCTCCCTCTCTGCCCCACAAAGGAAAAAAAGGCTGATTCTGAGGACTGGAGCAGAATAATTCTGGAGTACAGAATGAAATACTTTTCCCATATTTTGTTATAAATTAGAAACCTTCTAGAATCATCAAAGAATTTCAGTTCTTTTTTAAATGAAGTGTAATTAAAATTATAGGAAAGAGGCAAGAGGTAATTCTGACCTAATCTGATTAATCAGAAATTTTTCTTCCATAATTGTCAAAAAAAAAAAATGGTGCAAACTCTGATGCTACTAGTTTTATAGCTAGAAAAATACATTTAAGTATAGACTTGAGACACGAGACAAAAATTTCAGAAATTCTTGGGAGTAAATTAAACATTAAAATTTATCTTTTAATTGACTTACCACTTAATACCCAACAAATATTTATTAGATGTAAGCCTGCTTTCTATTTTTTCTCAGACTATTTTGTGACTGTTTTATTATTTATTGATTTTGTTGTTTAAAAAGTCATATATGGCTCTATAAATTATGAATGAAGTTTTCAGATAGACAGTGTTTGAGTTCCGGCCTCTTTAAAGCCTTGATTTTAGGATTTAAAAAGTTTAAAACTTCTTTAAACTCTTTAAAGCCCTGATTCTTCCTGACTCCCATCTTAAACTTGGACTCTAGTTTACTTAAGTGCTCCTAGAACTTCCTGCAGTTCATATAGTTTGGTTGATTATTAATTTATGTCTGTGATTATTATCAACAAGGCAGCCCCTTGCAGCCAAAGGCGTTCTGACAATGTCCATACATCACTGGTGATTTTTATTCCCCAACTCCTTCCAGTCTCCACGTTGCATTTGTGATATGTACTCTCTTCAGGGCCACAGGCCCTAGATCATTAATAGGAGCCTAGAATAAAGATAGGGTAAATTTCTATAAAAACTCAGCATATCGAGTACTGAAAAATGTGATTTTGTTTTTCTATAAAGCCTGCAATGTCATTTCCCAGACTCCAAATGGAAGGTTCACCCTGGTAGTTCCACATCAGCATCGAAATTGCAGCTTCTCCATAATTTATCCTGTGGCAATCAAAATATACGATCTCACCCTAGGACACTTCAATGGCCTGCAGTTAAAGGTGAGTTCCTTACTTGCTTCCAAAACATTTACTAAGGCCACAGCTTTATCAGAGAAAAAGTAATCATACCGGGTAAACATGGATATTAGTAAATTGGAGGAGTATGTGCTTCCGTTTGACTATTAAGTCTCAAATGTGTGTGCCTTTGCTGCTTTGACTAAATCCCTCTTCTATTTCCGTTATGCTGCAAGTTGCATACTCAGGTGTCCCTTGTACCAATCTGAATCGTTTTCTTGAGATGTAGGAAATGTTTTCAGTTGGTAAACTCGTGGCATATAATTACAATTGAACTCTCTTGTACTTGCCGCATTTAAAAAAATTCTCTCCTAGCAGAACTTAGTGTGAGTCATCTACACAGCTGTTTTTCTGATTATTGGAATTTTCTTTTGACGTGAAGAAAGTATCTCATTGACTGTGTTATGAAAAAATGCCAAATGTGGCATAAAATATGAAATTGGATTTTTATATTGCAAAATACAGTGAAGTTTTTTTTTGTATTACATTTAATTCAGTACATTTTGCAGCAAATTATTAGCTGAAAGTCTCCATCAACTTGTTTTCCCATGAAATTCTGTATGGATTTTAAAATTAATGCTAAGTTTGATCACATTTACTTGCACTGGTAGCTTCTTCCCTCTGAGTCATCCTCATTTCCTTTTACTTTCTCATATGCCTAGGTTAAGATAGCACATGTATTTTCTGGCATCAAAGATAGTCATGGTTCCTAATCAGACAGTTTTCAGGGAAAACCAAATAAATAGGATCAGGAGTGAGAAAAGGAGTATGTCTAATTTCCTTTAAGTCCTAAATTCAGTGCTATTTTTTTTTTTTTAAGTTGGACTCGAGTGGAAGAATAACTCTTTGATTAAGACCAGGATTAGTGGGTGTCTCTGGCATAGTCTTATTAGCTTGAGATTGTTTGTATGTCCTTCCCGATGGATAGTATAGAAGATGGCATGTATGGTAGAAGATTGGGGGATCTACGCTTTAGTTATTACTGGCTCTGAGGAGTAATCTTAATGTTTCCCCTTTAAAAAATTTAAAGTCTGAAAAAAAAAATTGAAGTCTGCAGTGTTCTAGGCACCTATTCCCATACAAAATATTTTTTGAGTGCTTACCATGTGCAAGGCACTATTATAGATGCTCAGAATTAGCAATGAATAAAACAGATCCTGCTCATGTGGACCTTGCATTCTAATGGGATGAAATAGCAAAAATGTAATGTACTTCAACTAGTGGTGAGTGCCTTACAAAAAATGAAGTGGAGTGGTGTAATAGTGACTGGGACAAGGGAGCAAAAGTAAGGGCGGGGAGCTTCTTGAGATAAGGTGATCAGGAAAGAAATATTCTGAGAAGGAGATATTTAAAGCGAGACTTGAGTGATAGATAAGAGGGAGCCAACAGCCTCAGAAAGAGCCAGGAACAGAGAGAATAGTAGTGCAGAGGCTCAGAGGCAGGAATGGGCTTGCTGGGTTCCAAAAATGGCAAGAAGGAAAAGTAGATGGGGAGCGATATGAGAGAGCATCAGGGAGATGGGCAGGGCCAGGGTGCGGAGAGCTCAACAGGTCTTATTAAGGAGTTCGAGTTTATTCTAAGCGCGGTGGGAAACCACTGAAGGACTTCAGGCAGGAAAGTGACATAACCCATTTGTTTATGCTCAGGTGGGGTGAAGGTAATTGGGAATTGCTGATGTCATGACAAAATTAACTAACAAAATCAAAGAGGGGAGAAATAGATTTATCCAAAGGCCATTCTGGCTTCCATGTGGTAAATGGACTGTAGGGGCCTAAGGTGTGCAAAATGTGTACCTGGGGGGCCATTGTCATAGTCTAGACAAGAAACGATGGTGGCTTAGTCTAGGGAGATACAACCTCAACAAAGAAATCTAAGGAATCACTTGAGCTGAACCCCAGAAAGGTCCCTATACAACTCAGTTTCTGCCATTGGTTATAAGAATAGCTGAGAGGTTTGGGAAAAAGGGAGAAAAGTCATCGAACATCAAGAAATAGGTCTATTCAACTTCCTTGTTTCTTTGTTTTGTTCTCATTTTGGCTTCTGCTTCTCCTATCTCCTTTATTCCCCATTTCTCTCTCCTGAGCCTGCCTTTTCCCCTTCACCACTTTCTGCTGAAATTTAGAACTTATAGAACCAAGTGGAAAATTTAGTCCTAAGAGGTGCTCCCCCTGGACATTCTCTACTCATGAAAAAGACAAGTTTTTTTCCTTCACCCTAAATGGCTTATTCAACTCTTCATACAAGAACATAAGCCCTGTACACAGTGGGGCTAATTAACCCTCTATTTCATCATTTGATGAAATTATGCACAAATGTGTAGCAGAGAACCAAACATATTGTGTGCTTTAAAAATGTGTCCCCACCTGCTCACTTTCATTAGCTAGTTACTGTTATAATATTTTCTAAGTTATTGTTCAGTTTTAGTTGTATTTCAATGTCTTCTAAATGTTTACATGTGTGCATTTGTTTATTTAACATTCTCTATTTTAGATCTGGGTCCTTATGTACCAAGGTCTATGTGGTTATCTTCTGAGCAACTTACCATACTCCACTAGGTCTCCATGCCTTAATAAAGAAGAAGACCACAGAAAAATACAGCCGTATCATTTGTGGGGGACAGTAGAAAATAAAAATGTGGGAACCCTTTTTAAAAATTATTAAGAATTCCAAGACTTGGCCCTTGTAAGCGTGGGCCCTGTGCGGCAGCACAGGGGGCATCCACATGAGGCCAGCCTTGATTACAGGGGATGGGTGTCCCAAAGGGCAACATTTGGGACTAAGAGGGGTTCCTTTGTTTGTGTGGGAAAGTGACACATGAATTGCTGTGGATGAGACAGTGTGGAAAGGATGAAGGGCAGCAGAAAAGGGTGGTTACAAGGAATCATATAAAGTTTTAGACTAGATTCTTGTTTTGAGTAGTTCGAAATAAATGTTAGCTAGAAAGATAAACACAGTGATAACTCTAGCTAACTCGAGCCCCCAAATAGGGTTCTCTTCTTTCTTTGAAATTCTTGTAACTAATCTAAATCCTTATCAGCAGAAATTATAAGGATTGTCTCAGCAGCAGAAAAATTTCTTTATAAAGAAGAGGAAAAGACGTGTGTTGAAGGAAAAACTGATGTGAAAGCCCTATTCGTAAAAACTCTAACTGCATGTATTAAGAAATTCAAATAATTTCGTATGTATGTCCAAATGATTTAAAAAGCAAAGCATTTTCAGATTCAATTTTTATATATCTTATATGGAGTTTACAGATTCCCATTTTATCATTCCAGTCCTGGAGCTTATAAAGAAATACAAACACATTTTAAAAATGATTACTCAACTGATTTAGAAAAGCACGTCTTCTTATTATTTTTTCTTTTAAGTGTCTTTTAATTTCTAGAATCCTGGATGCTGAATTAAGTGGCACTGCCAGGAAGTCTAAGGCTGGTTGATGAATTTACCAGCTTGCCATTTGTCAAATGGTTTCTCTTCTATAATTGGTTTACATATCTTTCCTTGTTGCTTGATTCTCTCAGAAACCCTCAGCAGGGTGTGGGGGGAAAGGAGACTTTGTGGAGCTGCTGGGAGGAACTGGATTGGACCCTTCCAAGATGATGCCTTTAGCTGATCTCTGCTATCCCTTTCATGGCCCTGGTGAGATGTCTCTTTGATTATTATTTATGTGCCTATCAAGATTATTTCCTTAAGTTAAACATCTTATTTTTTTTGTACATGGGAAAGCAACTTCCACACACATACACACACAAAACCTTCAATTTTACACATTGAGCCAGTGTGAGGATCTTACATTTGAGCCTATGTACAGTATCTAAAATGCATTACTGACTTTGGGAGAGAAACCTGTGAAGTAACAAGGATACATGTTTAAGATTGGCTGTAAGTAAAACTATGAAAATGACAAAGCTTTTTTGTTGTGTGCTCTTTCCACCTTCTTGAAGGTCCCTGCTTTCATCTGCTAGATACTAAAGGGTTTGTTTACTAAAACTATGGTTCACATAGGAGATATATCATCAATTAGTAATGGTATAATAATGAAGTATCATCTAAACTTTTGTGTGTGTGTGTGTGTGTGTGTGTATGTAATACTTAGTAAATAAATTCGAAAGTGGCATGCTTTATTAGAAATTCTCAGAACTGCTGAATGTCCCCAACTACTAGCAGCAAAACCAGCCTCTGTAAGACTGCTGTGGGGTCCAGGGAAGGGGTGAGAATCGCTGACCTCATGACCAAATTAATTAACAAACTCCAAGGGGGAAACAGAAGATTGCATTAGACATTTCTATTAGCACCACTCCCATATCTGTAGTTTAGATGCAGGAATCAGAGATTATCTTTAAATAGACAAAATTAAAACAGGAGAGGTAGTACAACAGTCTTTAATCGCATGACAAATTTTTATCATAGCCCCCCTTCCTCTCTTGTATACACAGGTCATTAACCAACTAGGTAATGAAGCTGCAAATTAGACATCCTTTTGATTAGAATAGAGTTAATATGCACAGGTAAACATTAAGGCTCAATATGTATTCCACCGTTCCTCAGAAACACTTGTATGAAAGAACTTCAGATGAGATTTAAGGCAGGACTGGGCCCAGGGCAAGATTTCTAATCGAGGTAAAGGCAAGAGGTTTCTAAAAACTCACTTTGTTGAAAACTCAGGAAATATTTTATGATAATTAACACTTGAGTTGTCAATGCATGTGGCTTCTCTTGCCTTTTGCCTGTGTTCTCTGAGGCACTGGATCCTTCCATGCCATTAGGCACTTGTGAGGAGATACATTTGAGATGGGTAAAAAGATTACATTAAGGGCTAAGAACATTCATGTTTTAAAATTTGGATAATTAAAGCTAGAATAATTTTGGTGCTTGAATTGTATGGCTTGAATTAGGTGAAAAGGTAAGAATAAGTGCAAAAAACTCACTTTGCCTCAATTATCTAGGTAATTGAAACTAGTCTTAAGATAATTTGAAGGCTTGAATTCTATACTCATTGGTTAATTTTAGACTTTACTTTTATTTGTTCATTCACCATGTTTCCATGAGTCTCTTTTAAGTTGTTCATATAATGAAGAACTACTAGAGTCTCTGACCTTTGAATTGAATGTTATTAGGAATTATGTCAAAAAATAAATAATACATATTTTAACTAAAGGAAGTAAGGCATGTTATACAGATTAAAGTTCAGAGTAAGGTCAGAAAAAAGATGACCTTCCAAATCATTTAAGAAAAACTAAATTTGGATCTTGTAGAAGCATAGCCCAGACTCCCTGGTGCTTATGTTAAGATAATCATAGAGTTTATGTTTATTATGTTTCCAAATTGACTTTTACCTCAATACATAAATCTCTCTGGCTGTTTTACTTTATTTAAACCCAGGCACATGTTTGTAAAGTATCAACTTTATAACAATGCTAGTGTTTCTCAGAATTAAGGCCTTACAAAGACAAAGAGAGGAGAAAATAGAGAAAATTAAAATGGCAGAAATGATTACTATAGGGCAGATAAATCTTGCCTCAGGAACCAGCTTGAGGTTTAAAGGAATAAAATAAAAGTAATTTTTAATAAAAATAATATGAGTTAAGTATATACCTGCTTCGGCACATCTGCACTAGAAGATACGTAAATGTTGGCAGAAGCTTATACAAATAATGAATAAAATTGGATTTAAGAGAAGTAAGGATGTCAAAAGCCATTCTATATATGAAGCACAGAAAAAAAATAAGACAGAAGACGTGCAAATGGATAATAAAACAAAAACAAATATATTCCATGTAGTATATACAAACCATGCAAATGATTTTTGTATATATGTAAGACAGAATTATTATATATATTATTACACATTATACTATATATAGTAAATACATTATATATAGTATATTATAGCTCAGAAAGTAATAAACAGGTGATTTTTTTTTGTCTACATATATATCTAGCAGTACACTCTATCCTCTAATCTTGCCCACTAAACGACACTTGCACCCCTATGTATTATGACAGCCAAAAACTTCTGCAAATTTCTAGCCTGTCCCTAGGGGCCAGTACTGCCCCCCCCCCCCCCCGAGAATGCTGAACTAGAGCAAAGATGTGAAGAGACAGCTACCGTTACCCTCAGAGCCTTGCATGTAGAATATGAAAAGTGCAAGGACACATCTTGTCTGTATGCAGCCAGATTTGTTTGGCTAACAGCGTTCTTGCACCTGAGGAGAAAGGCTGAGTTCAATTTCATAATTCTACAATTAATTATATATTACAATAAAAATGAGAACAAAAATGTTTCACCTGATGGCAGATGCATGGTTTGAGTCCGTGAGAGGAAGATACATCCCCTTACTTTCTCTGTGTTTAAATCATCTTGTCTACATTAATGGTTTGACTGTGTGGTTTCTAACCTGCTGGGAAACTTTTCCACTTTTTCCATGAATTATAGCCCAAATGAAAATTGGCTGTGACAACACAGTGGTGCGCATGGTCTCCAGCGGAAAACACATAAATCGAGTGACTTTTGATTACCGTCAGTTGGAACCATATGAACTGGAAAATCCAAATGGAAACAGTATCCCGGAGTTCTGTTTGTCTACTCTTTAAATAACCAATCCAATGAGTTTTTAATGGATATTATACATGATTTTGATGACCAACTAGTTAAAATCCTTTCATAACAGTCAATGTGCACAGCCTAGAGCCCACATCTCCTCCTACCCCTGTCTGTCTCTTACACACACACACACACACACACACACACATGCGCATACACACATGCACACACACACGCACATTAGTTTTTATCTTGCTTTTTTTCCATTTGTAATACATAAATGACCACATAGCAGAAAATAAGACCTCCTTTGGTAGAAAACCAGTTTTCTGTAATCCTTTGCTATGCTAGAGTACTGAACTGGTAAGAAAAGTGTAAAGCAGTGTGCAATTAAAAAATATATTTCAATGGAAAATACTACAAAAAAAAATGGTAGCATTCCTATCAGTTTTATAACAGAAAACCATTAAACAATTGGATGCCTGTGTATACCAAAATAGTTGCATCTGTTTATTTATTTTCTGCTTATTATTCTGTTTACAGTAGGTAATAATTGTAACTATTATTTATTGATTTGCAGCAACTTGTTTTTAGCAAAACTCTGTAACATGGAGAAGATTTTCCATCTGTAAATACAAATGTTAATAAATATATTCAGAATGTTGGTACCTTGATTATTGTGCTTTGTTTTCTGAGTAGTCCCCTCCCTTATTACCATCAGAAAATGACATTCTCATGTGGTGCTGAACCAAATGCTGAATAAAATCATTTTTTACTTCTTAGAGCTAATAGAGCCTGGCCAGTGAAGTGGAATTGTCTAGAGCAGAAGGCAAATCACAGTGCTTGTACAAACAACTCTCACTGATGGACCCTGACAGGGAAGCAGGATACAGGGGTCCCTTCTCCACCATCCCCCAAGAAAACTGAGAATGTGTGTCTTTTCAACAAGGACAGCAAGGGCCTTACAACTGTCATTGACAATTTGCAGGATTCCAAGTACTTCTTTGGTACCGAAGGCAGTTTACTGTTGACTGAGCCTTATCCACATTGTCTTGAGATTAACCATGTGAGAACCAAAAATGAGGTCCTGAGCAACAGAGGGAATATTCCTAAGTGAAATCCTTTTCACTGTGGATTAATGGATGGAAGTTACAAACAATGCCATAATGAATGGCCTTATTATTTAATATAAAGTTCATCTTATAATGGAGTGTACTAGAATCCCATACATGAAGCTTGTTAACAAAACCTGATAACTAGGCAGAAAGAAAAATATTGATTGAAAAAGCTAAAAATATCCAGAATTTCATACAAATTTTGGCCCACTAAATATTTTGTAATGAATGAATTCTTTAGCAAATGAATGAATGGATATATTCATAACTGGATGGATATATAATTCCTGATTAGTTATATAAATGTTGAATTCCTTATTTAAAAAAAAATTCTATGAAGTTGAAGTCTTTTATCTTTTTCACTGTCTTTCTAGCAACCTAAGAATCAATGCAGTCACTTATATCACTTTTAGAAGTTCCTGGCTTTTAACCCTCATGATCCCTTTATGCTGAGTAGAGAAAATGGTCTAAGGTAAGGAGGCAAGTATTTTACTGTGGAAGTTAGAACAACTTGCTTTTATTCCTAAGGGACATTTTGCAAACTACTTAGCCTTTCTGCTCTAAAATGGGTGGGACTGTGGTCTCTAAGTTTTCTTCTAACCTTGACATTCCAAGATCATTCATTTGTAATATATTTTATTTCAAAGCTTGTTATTGTATAATAGTGTAAATTCTTTGAGAGGGTGGCCACTCCAGAGAACTGTCCATGACTTATTTTCTGGAGATCCATGACTTGGTCTTCATTTCAAAAGGAAGGGACAGCTTTCTGGAAACAGAATGGTAGATGAGATCTCTGGGGGGAGGGTTAAAGGATGTGTCTTCAGTGGCACCTCTATTAATTGAGTAAAATGTTATATAAAAATTTGGGCAAATTTGACTTTCTAAGAAAGGCAGTATCCAGTAGTTGAAGTGATTGACTCTGGAGCCAGAACTTTTTGAACTTCAGCTCTGCCACTTACTTGATCAAGGTGCTGATACGTGTCTGTTGCTTGGTTTTAATCTGAAAAATCGAGGTAATAAAGGCACAACCTTTAAATAAATATTTTTCAAGGTTAAATGGTTAAATATATTTAAAGCCCAAGAAACATGTCCTGCACATACCAGCTGTTATTTTTATTCTTCTTTCTTTCTTTTTATTATTTCTTACTTCTAAGCAAATTTGCCATCCCACGCCTTCCATACTCTTAGTAGGGCATTTGCTCTGTGCTCTGATGGTTTGTACTGATTCGATTGTCCTGTTTCGTCCGGGGCATTTGTAAGGAAGCTAGGGTTAGTTAGGGTGGTTGTCTGTGACTGAGAAGCAGAGTAAGGATACTGGGAACATTTGAGGGTGGATCATGTTAGGCCTTATCAGGTTCTCATGTGCCTCTCCTCACAGCTGACCCTTATCTGTAGGCTCTGCGCTACTCCAGGATTAATTCTGGCCTTGGACAGGAGGAATTTGAATAGCTCTTGTCTAACATTCTGGTCATAAAGAAGTCACCACACAAATAGTCTGTCTTGACTCTACTCTGTACCCTCCATAATCTTCCTAGCTCTTGGTTATCTCATCTTAGCTCTTGCCTGACCCTACCCTTATCCTCCACACCTAACTCAACGTTTTCCTAAATACTGATTAGGTGACTTTGGCTTGAATTTCCAAATTATTCTTGCCTTCATGCCTGAAAGTCTGAGCACTCTTGCTCTTAAGTTTTAGGTCACCATGTTCCTCCCACTCTCTGGATACCTTTCTGCCTCCTATAAGCCTGCCCCTTCTAGCGTAGTGTCTATGGAATACATTGGTCAGCTTATGACATTGGACTCTCTCTCAGCATCTAAAACAGCATGTCTTCTTCACCCCCAACCTCTTCTTGGTACTGCTGCTTTATTTAAGAGGATAGGGCAGAAAAGCTGTCTGTTCACCAAAACCATTTCTTCTACCTTCTGAGAATGTAGCGAGACTACATGTTTCAACCTCTTTTACAGTTAGCTTTGATCATGTGACTGAATTTTGATTGAAGGAACGTGACTAGAAATGATATCCAACCCTCTTGTAGTCCTTTATGACTTCTCTTTCTTCTCTTCTCTACTGGAAATATATTGAGGTTCTAACAGAGGACTTCTAGGCCATACAAGAAGACAGAGCCATAGGCTGCGAGGAGCCTAGATCTCTGAATGAATACATAGAAGGCTGCCTTTTGATTAGGAATTAAAATTCGTGTGAATAACAAGTAATCTTTTGTTAAGCTACTGAGATGATGATGATGATGATGATGATATAACATTGTCAACATTGTCCATACAATGGGTCAAATTCTCAGCTATTGTCTAATTTCCCTGACTGGTTTTGCAACAACTGTCCACAGAGGTCCAATCTGATTGTTTTCCAGAGAAAAATACCCCTAATGCATATCTTTGATCTCATGAACACCAGGCTTTGACTGATATCATTGTATCCAACTTTTCCATGTTCCTTTAAGAATCTTCTAAGAATAGCAATTCTTAAATTAGACTCCTTTGAAAATCTGACAAACTATAGATCATCTCCCCATCCCTAAAAGCCCATATATACAAGAACACCCTAAATTTTCTGAGAATTCACAAATTCCTAAAACCCAAACCAAGATTTCAAGGTAAGAATCCCTGCTCTAGGAGTAAATAATGAATAAAAGTAAGTTTTATACTAGTCTTCTCAAACTGGGTTGCCCTCCCTTCGGTATTAGTTTAAAACACTCACTGGTTAATTTGGCTGCAAAATAAGTCCATAATAGCAACTCAATGTTTATGCTTTTATATTTTACTATTTAATTTTGACTTTGTTTTTTTTCCTGACCTGCTATGTAGTTTTTCCTCAGGGAGGAAATACATTTGACACAGGACAAATTGGGTGGGCAAAGATTCTTCCGGATCTCTCCCAATTTTGAAATTTTCTTTTTTGCTATTTTAATAGGGAGGCAAAATTGCCAAAGTTTGCCTGCAAAGTAGAAACTTCATGAAAGAAAAATAAAGATTTGATGGACAGGACTTACTTGGAGGCAGTTTGTTTATGTGCTTAACAACACCTGATAAAGAGTTGTGTATAGGAGCTTAGATTAAGGTAATCACATGAAATTATATCTGAATACACTCTTTTCCGTGCAGTGGAGTATTGTAGAAAAGAGAAGCACCTTTGTATGTTCAAATAAGCAGATTGAATGGCCTCAGCTCTAATGGATCATTGGTAATGATTACCATCCATTTTTTTCTCTTTGTATCAAAAAGTTTTTTCTTCTTGTGTTAAGACAAACTTTACACAGAGAGAAGAAGCAGAGAGATGAGAGAAGAAATATGGGTAAGAGAAAGACGACTTGATTAGAAACATTATGAAAATCAATGTCTCCAAATTAGACTCTGGGAACTACAGTATACCCAGTCCCTGTGCAGCTGAAAAAGTATTTTATGCTTTAAGACCATGTCACTATTAAGATGTGCAGCTGGATGAGTTAGAACTATGATCTTTGTAACTAGATGTGTTGCCAGATATTGGGATTTACTAGAAAGAAGATGGGCTTCCCCTCTCCAGGTTTCTAAAGTATAAAAAAAATGTAATGTTTCAGATGTAATCAATCCATCCAAATGCGTAAGCAAAGTAGATGGCTACCTAAGTGGTGTGATTTGAGGGACAGCAAAGAACCCACCTGACTGAAAACACCAAAATTTGTATTTAATCTTATCTTTTTGTTCTTTAAGATGTATTGTTAGTGAAGTAAGTAATTCATGAATACTTTATTGTTTTAAAAGATTTGAACCATACAGAGGTAACTAATTAATGAAACAACTCATAAACCAGTAATTAATTTGACCATGTAAGGTATTGCTACTCATTATAAGGTGACATTGAATTGGCAGGTGAGTTTTGAATAATGGAGAGTGTGGTAGGTGAAATTAAGAGTATGAGATGCTGAGAAGACAGACTCAGATGAATGTCTCATTAAGGTTAATGGAAAAACCAGTAACTGGATGAGGAGTTGGTATCGTTAAAGATAAATTTTGTGCACTTCCTTTGTCTTGCCTAGGATCAGCTTTGAATGCAATCTTGCTTGTGCAGTGTAGATGAGACCAATAATACAGCTTTAGAAACAAAATCTAGGCCTGTGAGTACAAGCATCACAATGGAGGGAGAGGAAGCCAGACTTTGGAACAAGAAGTGGGGTGAGTTCTGATTCAAACACTAACCACCTATGTGTCCTTGAGCAGGTTGCCACACTTCTCTGAGCATCAGCTTCCTTATATGTAAAGTATAAACAGGAGTACCTACTTCTTTAGTGTAATAACTTTTGCGAAGTGCCAAGCACCATTTGAAGCACATGACAGATGCTGTAAATATGAGTGTCCCTTTCCTGGAAAAGTTGTTTACCAGTCCAGGCTTTGGTAATATAATTTTATCTTAAATGCTATGTAGTAGTGTGTGATTTAAAGAAAATAAGACATGGCTCTTTGATAAGAATTTATTTGGTAAAGAGAATATAGCTGATTATTTTTGTAACATCAAATTGTTATATATTTTTTTCCTTAGAATAGCCTTAATGCTACAGTATTTTTCATCAATTTATTAAAATGGTGCAGCCCATTTGCAAGGTTTGTAAAATGGTAGCTCCATATTGCCATCTGCTCAGTGAAAGCCGATCTTCCACCTATCATGTCTGGGCTTAGAAACAGGTGCCTCTATAGTTCTTCCCTTTCCTGGCCTTCCTAGTGAAAAACATACATTGAGCACCCCTTAAGGGACACTGACATGCCAACCCCAGGGTAAAGGTAGGAAAGGGGTGTGGCTGGTATAACTTTCTGTATGGCTACAAGTTTAAAAATGAAACAAATAAACCTAAAAACTTACCTCTGAGATGGATGGACATTAAGAAAATGTTTGGTTTTACTCTCAATTTAGGTGGTGATAAAAGTTAATATTTATTGAATACTTAATATGTTCCTTAACTATTCTACAGACTTCTCATGAAATGAACATTTCAACCTATCTCCATTTTATAAATGGAGAAACTGAAACAGAGAGAAATAAAAGTAAGTTGTGTCAAATCACACGAAAAACAGTAGAACCAGGGATCAGATTCCAGTGTTCTGACATCTAAGCTTGCCCACTTTATTACTACACTGCCCTGCTGGAGACTGTTACTAGAATAAAGTGTGCAGCACTGCTTACACAGGGGGTTTATGCCACCATAGCAGTGACCTTGAAAGCTTTGTAGTCCTTATTCCTTTGTCAAAACACCCTGTTTAAAGTGATTTTAGGGAATTTGTCTGAGGATATTATAACAAAGCAATCCCAAATCCAACTTGCAGAATGGCCAAATGCAATGGTTAATTTTATGTGTCAACTTGTCCAGGTCACAGTACCCAGATATTTGGTCAAATAGTTGTCAGGATGTAGCTCTGAAGGTATTTTCTAGATAAGATGAACAGCAATAGACTTTGAGTAAAGCAGATTATGCTCCATGATGTGGGTGGGCCACATTCAATCATTTGAAGGTCTTAAGAGATCCCCGAGGAGGAGGAAACATCCTATTGATTCTTTTTTTTTTTTTTTCTGGAAAACTCTGACTAACACATTAAATATTACTAACTTTTTTTTTTTTCCTGAAACTCTTTCCCTTGTATTCAGCCACAATGAGCTGTAACTAAGCTATTGCCAAACCACTTTTAACCATTGAAGGATCTGAGGTGATTATGTCTTTTCTTTCTCTACATAGACCTGTGTGACCTTCTGGTTACAATCACACTGATTTTCATATATGGAGCGCAAAAAGGCAAAGAAATGGACACAGATTAATTAGCACCTTCCCATATCACCTCTGGCCATTTACCTGAGAACCAGGTGTTGCAGATGGTAAGAGCCAAAATAAACCCCAGTTCTTGTCCAAAGAAACTATCTCTGAAAAGAAAGTCCAAAATAAAAATGTCCGTGAGGTGTCATTGTCCCATTTTTAGGAGGAACCGTAGAAAGAACAGCCAGCAATCACACAGAATCTTAAGATTGTGCCTTCATAAATTCAAAGCAATATTCTATTTATAACCCATGCTAATTAAATGTAATCACTTAACATTCATGATTAACAAAGGTCTTCTTGCTTTTGTCAAATCTCAAGTGAAAGGCTTTTAGTTTTCATTTCTCTTCAATGAAACCAATTTGAATGTCTCTTTCAAAGCAATATCTTTAATTGGAAAGTACTCATGTGTGAATGAATAGCATGTTTCCTCAAGCCATTGATAAAATGTGCTGTTATCTAGGATTGCAGAAATATTTGGAATTTAACTATGTAACAAGACAAGAGCAGAACATTGTGGGGGAAGGGGAACTCACAAGATTCATTTTTAAAAAAAATGTAGTAAGAAATGAAGGAAAGATCCAGTAAAATATAAAGCTCAATGGATAGGTTCAACAGAAAAGCACACACTGAGAAAATCAATTCTGAAAGAAGTGAGGCGGTGTGGAGGAAAGAATAAAATGCACCGACATGCATATGAGAGGGCCGCTGGATAGTACTCTTTTGTTTCTCCTCCTAAAAGATGAATATTTACAGATTTTTAAAATGGTTCTCTTGAAAATTACTATCTCAAAAATGGTATCCATAAAAATGCTGTAAAAAACTGATCATTTCTGTTAACTAAATGAATGTAAGTTTAAAAAAAAATAGTATTTTGGGGTAACCCCTCTTCTGTGGATTGAATGTTTGTGTCCCCCCACAAATTCATATGTCCAAATCCCAATTTCCAATGTGATGGTACTTTGAAGTGGGGCCTTCAGGAGGTGATTGGGATTAGTATCCCCATAAAGAGGCCCAAGAGAGCTCCCATAACCCTTCTGCCATGTGAGGTTACAGAGAAAAGACAGCTAGGAAGTGGGACCTCACCAGATATTGAATCTGCCAGCACCATGATCTTGGACTTCTCAACCTACAGAACTGTGAGAAAAAAATGTTTGTTGTTTATAAGCCACCCAGTTTTTTGGCATTTTGGTACAGTGGCCCAAAGAGACTAAAACCTTTTCTCAGGTCAGATCCACCTGCTAATTCTCCTTATAGTCACTTTTTGTTGTTGTTCTTAAATAATCTAGAAAAGTACCTCAATTCCTCATTTTACTCTTTGTATGTAGATTTTAATTGAATTGATTCTCAAATTTTTGGATGAACACATTCTTTTAGTCCCAGAATTAACCTCGTTTTTATATAATAATAAATATAAGATTTCTTCAGTGTTTATGATATACTAAACATTGTAAAATGGTTTACATGTTTAATCTCATTAAATCTTACAACAATCAAAATAAATAACTAGTATGATTATTCTCATTTTATGAATTAAGAAACTGAAGAAGAAAGAGGTTAAGACACTTACCCAAGGTCATATAGCTAGTCATCTATTGGAAAACAATTCATATTCCTTTGTCAAGATTAATTTATGGCAACAATGAGTCATCTCATCTGTAATTGTCAATCATTCTTTTATACCACCTGTTTTACAGTCTTGTCTCTTCTCTTCCATTACAATACACCCAGTTCTATTCTCTCTTCCTCCAAATAAAAAAGTCAAAAGTCTGAGAAAAAATACCTAGATAATTCAATGGGTTTGCTTTTATTATTTGCTTTTTAATGGAAGTATCTGCTTCATTTCCTTAATTTTTCATTTTATTGTAATTGTAAGACCTGGCTTGTAGTATTTCATATATCTGCTAGGAATGAAGGAAAATCCTTTAAACTTGGTGTTTTGGCTAACAAAACATTTTCATAAGGTTCCTTAGGTCAAGGTTTAGACTAGAAATTTATTGCTGTGACAAGTAAGAAGCAACTGTGTGACCCTGTGACCTGGCTAGAAGAGACAAAGCTTGCTTTTTGAGCTTTGTTTGGCAAAGTTTCCAAGCAGTATTTCTAGAACAAAAGCCACTTCTGTTTGGTTCTAGAACATGGTACCTGATTCACAGACTGGGGTCTCTGAGCTGACTAGATGAGCTAGTTTAGGTTTCTTAAACTAGACTGGGCACAAGAAAAGCCTGGGGACCGAATAAATACCTAGCACAGCCTGGAAATATCTTCTTATGATAAACTTAGCCTAAATTGCCAAGCCTTCCTCTTATTGCAGAAAATAGTGACCACTTTCCACTTTCCACTTATTAGGCCACCAAGGCTAATGAAAAAAAGTGGTGCCTCAGAAGAGAAACCCCTTATTGGCAGCTGCTGGTGGTGATAGTATTTAAAACAAAGTCCATATTTGGCAGTGTTTCTTAAACTTTAATGAGAATCTCCCAGGGATCTTGGTGAAGGTCAGATTCTGATTCTGGAGTGGAAACTGAGATTCTGTATTTCTAAGAGTTCTTCAGCAATGCTGATGCTACTGGTCCATGAACACGAGGGGATACAGACCTGTATGGAGGAAGGAGATTACTTTTAAATGTAGAAAGCCAATGGTTGGTTTCTTTGTTTTTGCTTTTCTCGAAGACTTGTGCTAAATAATAAAATCTACTGTACTTTCTTCTCACCTTGCCACTTGTGTTTGGAGCAACATAATGGAAGGAGCAAGCTGTAATTTGTGAATAGCAGACACATTAATAAAAGACAGTTTCAGAGGGAGAACCCAAGATCAGCCCGTTGCCATGACACCAGGTTAACGATATTGCACTGGAAGAGTGATGCTCCCTAGAGTAAGTATCAAGTGACACCATCTTAATTACCCATAGAAAAAACTGCCGCATTTCCAGCAAACAATTATTTCCTGATCGATACTCCTGTCTTGTTAAGTACACTTTCTGGCCATTTATAACCAAATATCTGATATACCTTCCCTGAGGAGAACCACATTCTCAGCTATCATTACTTATCAGCTGCCTCAACACACACCACACACAAAAGTCTTCTACATTTAGCTATCCTAAATGTTTTAAACTCCTCATTATTTGTTATGGTTCAGTGAGCTATAGATGGAGAAGTGAGAAGGGCACACAATTTTCCTTCTAGCAATTTGTTTTATGCTTGTGGATAAGAGCTTGGATAAGGGAGGAGGGTTGTCTCAAGACCTCTCTGAGGAGACAAAGAAGGACCCAGCAATTCTACTTCAGGGTATTTATCTGAAGAAACCCAAAATATTAACTCGAAGAGACATATGTATCTCTATATTCATTGAAGCATAATTTACAATAGACAAGATATGGAAGCGACTTAAGTGTCCATCGACAGATGAATGGATAAAAAAGAAGTGGCACCTATGTACAATGAAATGTTAATCAGTCATAAAAATGGACGAAATCTTGGGTATGCTAAGTGAAATAAGTCAGACAGAGAAAGACAAACACCACATGACTTCACATATATGTAGAATCTAAAAAGCAAAATAAATGAACAAACAAAACAGAAATAAACTCATAGATACAGAGAATTTTGTATGGTTGGGAGGGAGTTGGCAGAATGAGTGAAAAAGAGGAAGGGATTAAGAAGTGCAAATTGGTAGTTACATAATAGTTATGTGAATGTAAAAGTAGACTACGGAATACAGTCAAAAATATTGTAATAACTATGTATGGCATCATACGGGTACTAGATTTAGCAGAGTGATCATTTCATAAGTTATGTAAATGTCTAATCACTATATCTTATACCTGAAACTAACACAATATTGTACATCAACTGTAATTGAAAAAAAATTATTAAGAAACAAAAACAACTACCACAACAAAAAAAGACCACTCTGAGGTATTTTCTTAACCTCAGTTGCCTCCCACTCTCCACTCCTCACAGGCCCTGCTCACTTCACTTTTGACTGTAGCCTAGAGAACTCATGGATTGCTGCCCACCTGACACTTGATGAGATCTGGGTTAGGAGAATTGTGCAGCTCTCACTTTGCCTCTTGATTCTCTCTTTTACTTCCCTCCATAATACCACCATAATGAACTGAAAATTTTCTCCTGAGTGCAGTGAGTTGAGTAGTGTCTCCTCAGAACCTGTTCAGAATGGGACCTTATTTGGAAACAGAACCTTTGCAGATGTAGTTTGTTAAGATGAGGTCACGCTTGGTTAGGATGAGGCATAAATCCAATTATTGGCATCCTCATAAGAGAAAAAGGCACACCGATACTCAGAGAAGACACACGGAGAAGGTCTTGTGACAATGGAGGCAGAGATCGGAGTGATGTGGTTATAAGCCGAGGAAGGCCAAAGACTACTGGCAACCACCAGGAGGTAGGAAAAGACAAGGACAGATTCTGCCTAGAGCCTCCTCTTCCACTACCAGCTGCCTGACTACCCAATATTATTGATAATCTTTAAGCGTTCTTCTAAGAAGTAGAGTACTTTTATTTAGCTAAGGCATTGTCTTGCTTGGGAGATTAACACATTGTTTACCTAGTTCCTTGCTACTCAGAGTGGTATTCTGGACCAGCAGACCCTCATGCCCAACCCCAGACCTAGTGAATCAGAATCTGTATTGAAGTCGAATTTCCGGATGAGTCATAGGCACATTAAAGCTTGAGAAAGACAAATCTACAGGGAATTGTCCACCAGGATGCAAGCTCCCCAGAGGCAGGGACTTTTTCTTGTCACTGCTGTGCTATCACAGGAAAGATTTGCAGTAATCTGCTGAATGATGGATTTGGTTCTCAAAGGCAGTTAAATACATTATATGAGTCATATGAAATGGGTCAATGGGGTTTTCTATGGGTGCCATGGAGATAGGCAGAATCATGTTGCGGTTATATTTTATTCAACATAACATGATTTTTATATATGCTGTGTTAGTATGACTTAGGTTGCTTGGCATATGCTATGCTCTATTAGATGTAGTGATTTATTACTACTATTTGTATTTCTTTTAATACTTCACAAAGGACTTTCATGTGTCTTACTTCCTTTAATCTTTACAGTATGCAAGTACTCACCTCTGTGAATATAGGTATCTTTACTTAATACGCAGGCGAACTCAAAATTGAAAGATTTGTGGAAAGATTGATAGTGAGTTAATAGCAAACAAGAATGTGCATGCAGAACAACCAAGTCTAGACCACTGGCCTACTACCTACCACGGAAGCCTTAGCATTAGCATTAGCATTAGCATTATATTGTGGTGGCTGAAAAATTGACTCTTACTGGAAATTACTGTTTGACTATCGCTATGGGCATGTAGGCCTTTGATTATAGGGACATAACATTCTAAACAAGCTTTCTGCTTCTGTACCCCCGCTTACACACCTGACCTGTGAGTTAACAGGTAGTGAATAGAAGAAAGATAGCCCTTTGTGTTTAGACAGAATAAAGAATGAGATTTTGGGCTTAAAAACCCTGTACCTCTACATTTCAGGGCTGCTTAATTTGGGATCTGCATACCCCTGGGCAGACCCAGCTGGTTGAATCGAGTATTTCCTATAACTCACTGAATTCTGGTGGTCCGTGTGTCTTTCGGGGGCTGGCGGCTACAACAATATAATGCTAATGATGTTCAAATTTCTGCAGGTGAACATGACAAAAAATATAACATTATGATTAATAAAACATTTTCATTTAAAGGCATTGTTTTTGACTTACTAATTAATGTCTGCTATAAACTCCCCAAATGAATATTGACAATATAGACCTGTAAAGATTTCATGAAATAAAATTTAAAGTAAAATCATACTGGGTATTCATCAGAGAGCTAATACAAAATTGTCTGCCTTTTACAGTTTCATATCCTTGTGAGCTAGAAAGAGAACACATTGTGTTTTATGGAAATGTCACTTTTTTTTCTATCAGAAGATAAATCTTCATTTCATTTTGATGATACCCAGAATAATCTCTGATCATGTAATTTACTTCTCAGTTCACCAGAAAATATTTGTAGTAAAGTGAACCTCAGAGATATATTTTTAGGATGTTATGACGATAGAGGAGAAGTAGATAACAGGCATTTGGTAGGAATTCATGACAATGTGATACTCTTTTATAAATGATTCCTTCCTCATCTATTTTTACATATGAATGCCATTAGATGCATTCGATAATCTTGTTTAATGGACTTTATTGTTTAAATCCAAGAATGAGAACTATTTCTTGGTTGTCTTCATGTCCCTCAGAATTTTGTACACTGTCTTGCATTAGCTATAAGTTTCGTAAATATTTGTTTAATTGAATTACTCAACTGTATTGTCGGATCCCATGTTTATATTCTCGAGATGAAGACTCTCCTCCAAAACCTAAAGTAATAATGATGAACCCTAACTCAATCAAGATTCTTTTTTTTCTTAACACTGGAAGTTTTATTTATTTATTTTTTATTTTTAACATTTTATTATTTTTAATTTCCCCCCCTCCCTTCTCCCCTCTCCCATCTGGTTCAATCAAGATTCTTAAAACTATCTTTCAATAAATTAAAATGGGGGTGTTTTTAAACTGCATTAACTTCTACAAAGTCTGCCCTTGGAGTGAACACCTTGCAAGGCATCCCAGCACCATTTTCTCTTTGGAGCTTTCCTCATCCCTCCATTCTTGGTCAAAGTAGAAAGAATAAATTTGAACCTGGTGAGTGAATCATGTACCGCAGATCTTGAAGTGTGTTATTCAAGATATGAGTGACAAATGTAAGCAAAGTTTTACCTGAAGAGACCTGGAGAAAAAAAAAAAATGATATCTATGTACTGAGAACCTGTATCAGGTACTGTCTTGAATTCTTTATAAATAGCAAACTTCACTATTACTGCCTTCTATTTACAGATAAGGACATACAGGGAAACTGAAACAAAGAACTATTGAGTAATTCTCCTAAACTAGTTAGTGGCAAGGCCAGGACTTAAACTCAGGCTCTCTGGCTCCAGAGTAACTACTTCCTGTGGACATCTGCATTGGTATGGCTCATTGTTCAATCTGGGAACTTTTTTACTCTTAGGATCAAGTGGCCTAGGAATATGGATTTAAAAAAAAAAAAATGGTCTACTATGTTATCTTAAGGCTATGTTAAAAAGCCAAACATCAAGTCACCTCAGCAGATGGAGGCTGAGATTCCTCTTGGTGTCTTCTGCTGAAGCGATTGCATATCACCTGCCTCCCCACAGAGACATTACATTATTGCCCTGTCCTATATTCTGCCTCGTGTCTTTTTTCTTTCTGCTGCTAAACAGAGCTGACCATAATAGAATGTGCAGAGAATAAATAGCCCTCTAGACTTCCCAGCTGAAGAGTAGTGGTCAGTGGTGCAATGAAGAGAAAACAGCCAATGGCAACTGCTGCTGAGAGACACTGGCTACTTTTAACAATTGTGGACCCTTCTGCTACCGTGATGCTCTTAAATGCTCCTATTTTGTCACATACTGAAATGTCGTGCTTGGAATCTGTGATCTTGCTGGTCAGACCAGCAAGCCAGAGACTGACTTCTTAAGCATACTGAACTTGAAAGAAAACTGCTGAGGACTGATTATTTCACAGTATGTATAATGAATAAAGGGTATAAAGTTATTCTGTAAATTATTGTCCTTCATTTTCCTGAATATACTGTCTTCCAGGTATCTGGACTGTCTTCTGCCCCTCAGTCTCTGAGCTGGTGGCTGAGCTGATTCACTGCAGCCAACTCCCATGTAAGTTTGACTCCCTGTGGGGCTTCATCACCATCTCCTCGCTGCCTTTCTAGTCAAGCTGGGAGCCTGTCTAGCTTTGCCAGGGAGAAATCTTCTCAAAGTGCTCTCCAACAGTGGTGCCTACCTAATCTTAAGATCTAGAAATTAAACACCCAGCAACTTTTTTTCTTGCCCTTACCCACACCCTAAGGCAGAGAGGTTGGGCATGGGAAAGTTCTCTTCCTTTTAACAACTAAGGAGTGATGCAACTACTCAAGGGCCTACAAAATATAACTCAGAGGAGGAAATTATAATGCTTTCCTTCCACGAGTCTCTCTTTGGATCTGTCTGCTGTAACTCAGGGCAATAAGCAGTACCATATTCCTTTTATGTCTACTTACATTCATCACCTCGTGTCTCATTCCTTAGGACCCTCCTTCTGTGTGATAACAGTGGGTTGTGGGTCTTAGGTGGATCACCTGTGAATTTATAATGAGAGTGGGTGTTAGCAAAACAGCCACAGGATCTGTACTTTCTTACTCTCATTACTGTTGAGTAAGGTTCTAAGAGGTAGACCACCCCGTGGTGGATCAGAAGTGCCAAGCGCATTCCCAAAGAAACTATTTACTAAGTAATCTGAAAGAATCTTCTAAGAGATTCTTGTAAGAGCTGTGAGGCCAGCCTGGACGTTTGTTTTTGAGAAAAAGAAACATCTGATATATTCAGGGAATAAGGCAAGTTTGTCTCTCTAACATCATGCATTTGGAAAGAGAAATCATTTAAGCCAGTTTCCCAGTCATCCCTAGAGGTAGAGTCTGAGGCTTCTGCAAAGCATATGAGGTGGGACCTGGGAGTACACATTTTTTTCACAAGCTTCCCGCCTCCCTGCCCTTCCTCTGCTCCAGGTGATTGTTACTATCAGAGAAGTGGAGAAAACGTTGATTTAAATCAGTAATTCTCTATAGCTTGCCTCAGAATGAGCTGGAGAGCTTCTTAAGCAACCTCCTACCACCAGAATTTCTGATTTGGTAGGTTCCGGTGGGGCCTGAGAATTTGCATTTCTATCAAGTTCCCAGGTGGTGTTGATGGTGCTGGTACAGGGACCCCACTTTGAGGATGAGTTGGACTGTTTGGAATAGGGGATTCAGGAATTGTGCTGTGTTCCAAAGATACACTTGGTTTGTCACAGCTTTCTTCCCTGAAGACTTTGAACCAAGCCAGGCCTGCTTATAGGTTCCTGGAGCCAGAGCAGGAGTAGGAGCAGAGCTGCGGCGGCCAGCTGCCTGAGCATTTTCTGCCTGTGTATTTCCTTTGTTCTGTTGACCTCTTCAGAGGTCATTCTTTGCCCACCTGTTGCCAACTTCATCATACTTATGTTGTTTACAGCTGTTTGCTGTTCTCAGCAGCATCTTATTTACAATACAAGAAAGATAGTTTAATAATAGCTTTTAATAAGAGTCTTGGCTTGCTGAAATGACTGTGGCATTCTAAAACCGCTGTGGCATTGCTAAATCCATCTTGAAATCATAGCAGCAAATACATTTTAAAATTCTAAATGTCTAAAAACTCCCATTACATTCAAGAATCTTTCAAACATTGGTTGCTGAGGGAAGAGGAATTCTTTAGCTAAGGTGGGAAGGAAGTTTTTTCACATATGCTCCTTTTTAGTCTTTGAATTTTGAACTTGAATGCACCCTTAAGAAAATAAACTCATCTCAAAAAACAACGGAAACGAAAATCTCCCTCTAACATTGCACCATAGCACTGACTGGCATAGACAACATGAATCTAGCTCCTTGTTTTTCTTTGGATTTTTCATTTATTTTCAATTATGGAATACATTAAGATTATTCAAAAAGATTTTTTAATATATAAAAACATATAGTAAAAAAGTGTCCCTCCCACTCTGATCTCCCTTTTGACTGAATTCCTATCCTCCATCCTCATGGCTAACCACTCTTATTACTTTCTAGTATATCATTATAGGATTTTTTATGGAAATATAAATATGCTTTCAGTTTTAGATAACTTACTAAATATTTTTGCAACTGCAAAGCATTCTATTTTGATGAGTGTTTTATACGTTATTTAGATGTAACAGTGGACATTTAGGTTGTTTCTAAACTTTTGTAGTTATCTGTTCCATTTTGAAACATTTTTTTAAAACATTGTATTAAGTTGTGTCGGTCTAATTTATTTTCTGTCAAACATCATAAGGTTTTTATGTGTCAGCTGTCTTTCTGGGTGTTTTATTTGTAGCCAGAATATATATGAATAGTTACAAAAATTACAGTGTTGGTTCTCTCAGAAATGACTCTTAAACCAGTCACTCAGGAATCAGCTGATCAGTACTACTTAGGTAGTCGGCCATTCCTCAAGGAAAGTGAACTTGCAATAACCAACACACTTTTTTTGTGGAGAGGGGGGGAGAGCTGGTGTAACGTCATTATTCCTGTTCCCTTCTGCTTATAAAAGTCTTTCATTTTATACAGCTTCTCAGAACTCCTTTCTATCTGTTATATTAGAGCTGCCTGATTCATGAATCATTGAATAAAGCCGATAAATCTTTAAGATTTACTCAGTTGAATATTTTTAAACAGTGCTTTAAGTGGTTTCTATAACATTGATGAATAGGATGAATTAAAGTGGAGGAGAAACTCCCCCAAGAAGTCATTATCCAGTTATTTGTCTCTCAAGTAAGAGTATAAGATCCTAGATGGAAACCATGAGAATGAGAAAGGTAAGAAAGGGATTAGAAAAAAATTTGGTACCTTATGTGGCAAAAGAGATTTTGTGGATTTAATTAAGGTTAAGGACCTTGAGGTAGGAGAGTATCCTGGGTTCTTCAAGTGAGCCCCGAGTAATCAATGAGATGCTTAAAAACAGATGCTTTCCTGGTTGTGGAGAGAGGAAGATGTGGCTATGGAAGAAAGGTAAGAAAGATGCAATATTGCTGGCTTTGAAGATAAAGGAAAGGAGCTACAAGCCAAGGAATGTGGAAGGTCTGTAGAAGCTGGAAAAGGCAAGTAAACAGATTGTATCCTTGAGTCTCCAGAAAGGAACACAGCCTGTCGACACCTTGATTTTAGTCCAATGAGACTCATGTTGAATTTCTAACCTGCAGAATTTTAAGATAGTGTATTTGTGTTGTTTTAAACCATTAAGTTTGTGTTAATTTGTTATAGCAGCAATAGAAAACTAATATATGGAATAAATCACTGCATACGTTATATTTCTATTTTTCAAACAGTCCTCCCACCTCTATATAAGTCAGGTTCAGTAGTGGCTTCAGATATGTTCCCAGGCTAGCCCACTGCCTAAAATGCCTTCCCCACTCCTTTTCATTTATTGAAGTTTTCTCTGTCATTCTAGTCCAGCTGGAGACCTATTTCTTTCAGATTTCCCTAATCTCTTTTAAAGTATTGTCTGCACTTAATCAGTACTTTCCCACCTTGTTTATCAATTGTTTAAGGTCTCTATGTTTTGCTTCTATAATTAGATTTGAGGTTCTTGGAGAATGGGCCATATTTTTTTTGTTTTTTCTGGTAATGAGAAAACTGCATATACTAACTTTTAAGTGTGCTGCAGTTTAACTTTCAAGCGCTATAGAAAATGAGTTTATTTACATATTTTCAGGCCATATTGAAAACTAGAAACGTTCTATGAGCAACAGGAATCACAATTTTATCTGAAGAGACTGTTGATTTCAACTGCATGGGCTCCAGGTTGAAATCATATTCTAACTTGCTGAATGACCTAAGCCAGGTTACTTAACCTCTTCAAGCCTCAGTTTCCTCATGAGCAATATGGGGATAATTGTAGTATTGGCCTTAAAGGATTTTTATTTTAACCTTTTTTAAAAAAATAACTGATTCACAAGAATTTGCAAGAATAGTATAGTGAGGTCACATAACTGCATCACCTAGCTTACCTCAATGGTGACACCTTACATAACTATAGCATATTATCAAAATCGGAATATTGATTAGCATCATACAATTAGCTAGACTACAGTTCTTAGTCAAATTTCACCTATTGTTGCATGTGCTCATTTCTTGGGGGCGGGGGGAGGGTAGTGCTTTGCATATAATTCTATGGCATTTTATCACATGTACAAATTTTATAACCAATACTACAGTGAAGATACAAATATGTGGGTTATATACATATTTAAGCATTTAAAGTGCTTAGCACAAGAGATAGCTTACAGAATAAGCTAATTGTTATCTATGATTATTAGGTGGAATCAGATGATCTTGCTTATTCAATGCTTTCTAATTTCACGAGGTACTTGGTTGGTTGGCATAAAGAGTATTTTGGAAGCTAGAAGCAAGGCACTTTGTATTAATCGTGTTTAAAATTTTTTCTGTATTTTATGATGCTTTGACATCTTGGAACCTTGCAGACCTAGAGAAGAGTTGTTCCTTCCAGAGTTGGCTAAGTCCTAGAAATAGTAAACAACTTGCCTGTGAGAATGCCTTTGATATGTAAACCATACCCCCATTGGCCTCCTTTCCCTAAGCTCTTGAAGTAATTTCCCATCCATGCCCTGACTTGAATGCCCTGACTATACATCCCTACTTTTCTTTTAAATCCTCACTTGTTCTTGTGCTAATCTGGAGTCCAATCTCTCTCCTCTGTCACAATAGTCTTGATAGCTACACTTATCAAAATGGTCCTGAATAAAGTTTTCCTCACCGTGTTAACAAGTGTCAAATCATTTTTTATTTAACAAAACCCAGACCCAGTCTATTCTAGATAGCAATTAATGTGTACTTCCCAAAATTAAGGGAGCCTTGACAGGGGCTTTCTTCCTTGGTTGCCTGCTATAGAGTGGTGAAGGGACCAATTTCTCCCGGTATTTCTTTGTTTCTTAGATGGAGAGCAGAGAGAAGAAATCCATTCTTAGATGCAGTAAAATTGATACATGAAAAAAACATCATTAAAGAGTTAAAGTAATATGACCACACTATGCCAGTAATCATTCCATTCATTCAATAAAAGTTAAACTTCAATGTGGCTTCTAGGTTGGGGGCATATTTTTCATATAAATGACTGCTTCCAGACCCCTATGCTTTTCTGATGGCAGCACTTATCACACTATGTCCCCATCACCTTTTGTCTGAGTTTGGGCTCCTCAGGGACAGGGACAGGGACAGGGTGAGGAGCTGGCTAATCAGAACCTCTAGACAGTATTTTGGCTCCTTGAATATACACCTACCAGAAGTTCTTGAGCAGAAACCTTTTGGAAACATTAATGCTTTGTTGCCACCTTCTGGTCAAAATGTGTTTTGTGTTACACATTTCTGCCATTTGATTTCAGTAAAGAGGATTTGAGAGGCTAAGTTTCTATCAGATCAGCAATCCCACTTCCCATGTGGCAACAAACGTGGACAGAATTTTATAACTCTTGAGAAACTTTTCAAGGATGTGCATATATATTTATATATGTCTATTTATATCTCATACAAATTAATAATCTGAAAATGTTAGAATATAAGAGGCAAATAATTATAACTTATATTTCTACATGGCTTTTTTAGTTTATAAAGTGCTTTCACATTTGGTCATTCTATCGACTTGAGAGGCAAGTAGGGATGATTAATAGAATAATTTTTATAGCAATCCCATAATGAAGACAGGAAATTATTAATTAACCCTTAAATTTTCTTATAGATATTTCATCCTATTAATCTTTTTAACCTTCCTAGAATTATTTCATATATACTTTTTCATTAACAATTTCAATTTTTCACTTATAATTTTTTATAAAAGTGACATACGAATTTCGTGAAAACATCTACTGTGTAGAAAAAAACTTTAATAATAAGTTGACTATATATACATTAATGGCCTGTGAATGACTTTCCATTTATGGCTCAAGATGATGATGATGGTGATGATGCTAACATGTGGAGGGCAGATGGCATGTGGTTAAGAAGCAAGTTGCTGAATTTGAATCCCAGCTCTGACTCTTACTGGCTGTGTTATCGTAAGCAAATTATTTAATTTCTGGGCTCCAATTTCCTCATCTTAAAAAAGGAGGTGATGATGATAATAATAGTACCTATCACCTAAGATTGCAATGAGAATTAAAGGAGTTAATACCTTCATAGTGCTTAAAATAGTGCCTAGCACATAAGTTATTTTCATAATGTAATAAAGATGATGCCTGGTACACAGCAAGCACTATGCAAGCTTTTATTAAATAAAATAACAATAATAATCATTATCACTACAAACTTACCATGTGCCAGGTTCTAAATTTAGCACTCAACACACCTTATTGCTGTTTATCTTCCCACCATCCTATGTGAAGGGTATTATTATTTAATCTCCATTTTATAGATGAGGAAACTGAGACACAGAGAGCTTAAGGAACTTGCCCAAAGTCACACAGCTAGTCTTTGAATAATGTCCTTTCATTCAATGTTGTTTTAACGTTGATGAAGAAGAAAAAATCAATTCCTTGCCAGTTTTAACATTCTCTTCACATCTGTGGGTTTTCTCCAGGGACTTCAGTTTCTTCCCACATTCCAAAGGTGTGCACATGAAGTGAACAGGTGTCTCAGTCCGTGGATGTGTGGGAACCCTGCAGTGGAAGGGCATCCTGTGCTGGGCAGCTTCCCACATTGTGCCCTGAGCTGCCAGGAGAGGCTCTGCCTATCCATGACCCTAAACTGGGATAAGCAGTTTGGTAAATCATTATCTTACTTGTTTATATTAATATTTCTTAAATGTAAGTATAGCTCACATTTATTTCAATGTTTAATGTTAGAAGTGTTTTGGGTCTTTATTCAGAAGTTTGGTTATGTTTTTGTGACCAGAAATGTGTCATAGGAATGTAACTCTTGTTTATATCAATTAGCCTAGGGTAAAATTGGTTTTGTTATATGTTGCAGTTTCCAGGAACCTATTAATGACATTAATTGAGGACTTACTGTATGCAGCAGCGCTGAGATTTAGTTAACCCATCTCTATCTAAATTTGTTATTTTATTCTACATATCTCAGTTTCATTTAAACCATTTCACTAATTTATCAAGTTAATTCTATACTATTTGATGTTCTCTGGAACCCTAATGAGCTATATAAATGTTCAACTTTGTCTTTCTCTCCTAGGTTTTGGGCACATATTCAGATGAACCTTAATTTGTTTATAATTATTTTATATAGATACATTTAATCTCAAATAAAATGCCACAACTATGTTTAATAAACATGATGATAATAAAGAAGGTAGGCTTACAAACATTTTGTTCTTTTTCTTCAGGAGACTGTTCCAAAAAATTAATACAACTATTTTCATTATTAAATATTCATTCATTGTGATCTCATAGTAAATCTACAGGACAAAGTGAGCTGAGAAGTAGATGTATTGAAATAAACAATAGGATCATGTCCAGCCAGGCCCTTCCTTGAAACAACAAGAAGGTAAATATGTATTCTTGGTAGTCTAATGTTTCCTTTGGTTAATTTTAATTTACTAATATTCCTAGTAGTTTTAATTATTACAAGAGAACTGTCAATAACTGTTGCTCTGTCTTAGGGAGAAAATGTGAGAGAGGGAAGGAGAAGGCTTCTCTAGCATCAAGATGAATTCATTCAGCAACCCTCACCCCAAGTACAGATATGAGATGTTCCCCACAGCTATTCCACTGGGGGGGGGGGGTCCCATCCAGGACCCTATCAGTCCTCTCTCTCCTATAGGTTTATGGGAGTACTGTATGCATTGGGCAATAAAGTGAAAGAGAGGAGATGATCTGCACATTGTCCTAGGCAATCACTAGGGGAGGGTGCTGGAGGAATGAAGTCCTCACGGACCCCAAGGGAAGGCAGTTGTCAGAGTGCCATGGCGTAGGTAGTAGAGACATTCACCTGAATGAAAGGATAAGCTACAGGTGATGGCTCAGTTTCCAAGCAGTTCTTGGGCCCTGTATGAACAGCCCTCATGATGGTTCTTTCTCAGATCTACCTGCCCAGCTCTTCTAGTGCAATGTGTGCTCTCTCTTCTTAAACAACATTTTCTAGTTCTCAATCCAGCCCCCACATCTCTGCTTCCTTTTTCCTCCAACTTCTTGTTTCCTTCTGGTCTTAGATAAAACCTGTCTTTAGCTCCTTGCCTGCCCTAGGGATATTTCTTTCCCTTCACAAACGCACTGGTCTTGTGTTCCTTCAGGATAGACTGCCTACCCCAGGTGTGGGGAGCATGGGAAAATTTATAATAATGTAGTAATTTTTTACTCATTATATAATCATAGAGTAAAGGTGCAAAATGTAAGTATTCAGTTGAGGGTAGAGAAGAGGGACCTGTCTAGTTTCTTTTGGCTTCCTTCCTTTACCATCACTGGTGTTTTAGTGTTACACCTACCTATTCTTTCCTTGGGCCTCAGGGGGGCAAAAACAGGTAATGGCAAATTGATAAAAAGTAATATGGCACAATAAATCAGAACTACTGAAATGCTATGGCTCCCCAGATATTCTTGGATGACATCAAAGAGCAGAATCAGATCAGAGAGAGTTGGCTACCCATTGTATTCAGCATAAATTATGATAGGTGAATATTCATTAAATATAGAATTGATGATACTCTAAAAGAAATTTGATATAAATCAAGTTTTATTTAATTGACAATATTCCTCTGTTATGTAATACAGTAATATATGAGGTACTTAGATTCCAGCCTGCTGAATCTCACAGGTTCCTGGAATGGTTCCAGATCAGGTTGAATATCCATTAGTTATTGCTACATATGAAATACCCTCAAACTAAGTGGCTTCCAATAAACATCATTATTTCTCTCCAGCCTGGCGCGAGGTGCAGGGGCTGGCTGATCTGCACCAGGCATTGCTGTCTGAGGGTTTCCTGAGGCCTCTGCTCTAGCCTGGCTTATCTGTAATATCTTACCTGGAACAGATGTGTTCCATGTGTCAGTTATCCTCCTGAGACAAGAAGACATGCTTGGAAATAGAAGGAATCCAAGAAAGCAAGCATAAATACTAAAGTCTTTTGAGACCTAAGCTAAGAACTAGCCCACTATGCTGGTAATTATTTCACTTAACTGGCTAAAGCAAATCACATGGTTAAACCCAAATTCAAAGGTGGAGGGGAGATTCTGCCTCTTTAGTGAAGGGAACCACAAAGTAACATGACAAAGGATATGGATACAGGATGGATAAAGGACTGGGGCCATTAATGTGATTTGTACTGCATCTAATAGATATAATAATCAAAGGACTAAAGATTAGATTAGCCATAGGATTTAGTCGATTCATTGCCTGGAAGAAAAGAGCTCTATTATTGAAAAAATTATATATACATATATATGTATGTGTATGTGTGTATATATATATATGTGTATATATACATATGCCGTGTGTGTGTGTGTGTGTGTGTGTGTGTGTGTGTGTGTGTGTGTGGAGAGAGAGAGAGAGAGAGAGAGAGAGAGAGAGAGAGAGAGAGAGAGACTCTTACAACCAAAATCGTAAAATCAAGGAGAGAGAGGAAAAGAGAAAACAAGAACACAAAGAAAGGGCAGAGAGGGGCAAAGACAGCAGTGGCAGTGATGAGAAGACATTAGCAGGACCTGAAGACCTGAAGCACACATGTACATTGAAGAGAATATAATGATGATGCCACAGAAATTTTCTTTTGTTCTTTTAAGCTTTAAGTGTACAAATCAACAGTATGTCTTATATGTCTTATATATATATTCACCCCCCAAAGTTAGATTTCCTTCTGTCACCCAATATCTGGCCCCTTTTACCCTTATCTACCTCTCCCTTCATCCACTTCCCTCTGGTAACCACTAATCCACAGTCTGTGTCCATGAGTCTCTGTTCTTTTGCCGTGCTTGTTTGTTGCTTTCAGTTTTATATCCCAGTATGAGTGAAATCATATGGTTTCCAACTTCTGTCAGCTTAAGAAATTATCTTTCTAATTTGAACCATTGTTTTTAAACAGTGAGATGTCATATAAAAGTCTCAATTTCTGGCTTTTCTTGAAAAATTAGAAGCTCTCCAACACGGGGTCCACTTTCCACAAGGTTCCACAGTTCTCCAGCACTCAGCAGTGGCTGCTCACTGCTCTGTCCATTCATTTATTTTATCTCTTTAGCCCTTGGGGCCATTTGTGTTTACTTTACACATAAATAATTCTACTAGTTTCTGTTTAAGTTTCAGATAGGCTTCTGGAATGCTCATTACTTACAAATTTAACATCTATAATGGATGCATTGTAGGCACTTCAAACTAAACATTACAACGAAATCACAAATAAAACATCCCACCCTCCCCAATCCATGTACTCTTCTCCAATAGTCTTTATTTCCTTTGTCCAAGCTAGAAACTTATCCATCACTTCAGTTTGACTTTCTCTGTTAAATATATTAGAAACTATTAATTCATTCACAATAAAACTATGGAGTGCCTAGGAAATAATCTTAGAAAGAATGCTCAAGACCTTTATGAGAAAAAATATTAAAGCTCTAGTAAAGTATAAAATAGAATGATTAATGGAGCCAAAAAAAAAAAAATGTGGATCTGATATCTTAACGCAGTAAAGCTTTATGTTAATTCCTCTTAATTTTTTTTTTTTTTTTTTTAGGCAAGGCAATCCTTGGTTGACCTCACAGATTGCAAGGACCTTGTCAGTTTACAATCCCTTATTTTTTTGTTTGTATGCCTACAGCACCTGGTCTTCCTAGGTGGTCTCCCATTCAAGTACTAATCAGGCCCAACCCTGCTTAGATGGGATCAGGCTTGTTCAGGGTAGTATGGCTGTCTCTACAAAGCAATCTTAATAAGAATTTCATTGGATTGTTGGAGCAGAGTGGGAACTTGCTCTGCTAGATATTAAGACATACTACAAAACCAAAGTGATGAAAATAGGATGGTTCTACATCGGAACAGACTATTATACACACAGAACAGAATAGAGCACTTGGAAATTGACATGTATACACGTATGGGAACTTCGCAGATGATAAAGATGGTACTTCAAAGCAATGTAAAGAGAAGGTCTCAAGAAAACAAGGTCATTATGTGGAAAAATGCATCTGAATCTCTCTAGTTGGAACAGAGAATTAAATGTGAAAGTTAATATTATAAAATTATAGAAAAAGTATGACTCAGGGTGGAAAAACACTTCATGAATAAGATTCAAAATCTAAGGATTTCTGTTCAATAAGACACCATAGATGAAATTAACAGATATATGACAGACTGGGAGAAGGTGTCTCTAACATTTAAAACTGATAAAAGGATTGCTATCTAGATTGTAGAAAGAACTGCAAAAGAATAAGAAATAGGCAAAAACATATGACTTGGCAAGTCAAAGAAGAAAACATCCAAATAGCCATTCCAACAAATATATGAAATCCTCTGATAATCGTAAAAGTGAGAATTAAAACAATAACAGAATACTTCATTATATTAATAAAAATTGCCAAAAAATACAAGTGTTTAATATTACATATTAGAGAGGACGTGGAGGACACAGGACTGTGTAGTTGGTGAGGGTGTAAAGTTATGCAACCATTCTGTAACATAGTGAAATTAAATGTCTGTCCTGTGACCCAGAGCTCGCATGCCTACATAACCTAAAGAAATGAATACAAAGGTCAAAGTGGCATGAACAAGGGTCTCCGTTGTGCTGTAGATTGTGCTAATGGACGTGGAGAACACTTAGATGTTGAAGACTAGGGGAATGGATAAGTAAAACGCAGTATACATATACCTTGGAATGACTACGTAGACTTAGATGTATATATAGCAATATATATGAATTTTAAAAACTTTTTAACCAAATAATAGTTATGTAAAAGAAATATACATGAAACATAAGTATAGATTTATATTTGACATACATCAGACACGTGAGAATACGTGCCAATATTGACAGAAAGGAGGTAATGCGACTGAGGAATTAGGATATAGAGACATAATAAAACCCAAACTCTCCCTACTCCCCAAAAAACACCCCCCTCCCTAAAAAAAAAAAAAAAAAAGGCCTTCCATGGGCAAGTGTTTACGATGTGTTGCGAACTAAGGAGTGTGATTACAATCTGAGGTCCAAAATAATAACTAAGAAAAAACATTACAAAAAATCAATTGTGAAGGATGTCAAGCAGTAGCCTCCGTAAGGACACAAGCTTGAGACCAGAGACTGTGACCTTCTCTAGCACTCCTGGGCTTCGGTAGCCACTTTCCCACACCCTTACGCAGAACTCCGCTGCCCGACAGCCGGCGGGAAGTGCGCATGTGCGCTACGAGGTCTTTCCCGCTTCCCGTAGCTTCCCTTTCCGTCTCAGCCCCGCCCACCGCCGGCGCCATCGTTTCCGGTTCAGCCCGAGAGCTGCTCGGACGCTTTTGGCCTTTGCTTCTTTGGCCCTCCCACTTCTCCAAAGCTGCGGTTGTCTAGGTCGCTGGGGAAGGTAGTTATAAATAAAGTTTTCTTGTTTCAAAGCCGGGCGGATTGGGCTGGGCGCCTTCCCCTTGCTTGTCCACAGTTCCTCTCGGCTCCTGGCAGCGAGCTTAAGGGCGTCATGGCCAGGGGCCGGTGCGGCCGGGCTGGAATGAGTCCGCCTTTCTCTACCCGCGCGCTCCCGTGGCTTCTAGGCCCGCCGGCATCCACCTCAGTCTGAGTTACAGCCCCTCCACGCCCACGGGCTGCCTCGCGCCGGACCCCATGGCCTCCGAGGCGCCGTCGCCCTCGTTGTCACCATCGCCACCCACCTCCCCCGAGCCTGAGCTGGCCCAGTTGAGGCGGAAGGTAGAGAAGTTGGAACGCGAGCTGCGGAGCTGCAAGCGGCAGGTGCGGGAGATTGAGAAGCTGCTGCATCACACAGAGCGTCTGTACCAGAGCGCCGAAAGCAACAACCAGGAGCTCCGCAGCCAGGTGCGCGGTTCGCATCCAGCCCCTTGCCTCATCCAGCTTGGAAGCTTTTAATAGTCTCAAAAGGGCTCCCTAGCAGAGGCCCAGAACTACTTTATAGAGTACTTAAGTAAAAATTTAGTGCGATTGTAATTCCAAGTACATTTGGCACAACTTCGGAGTTGGGGTTACTCGATTTAAATAAACGCGTAAGCAAAAGTAGAAGTTAGGTTGACGTGAGTTGAACTTCAGTACTTTAGATTGTCTTCATTCTCACTTGTAACGTTCCATTGGCAGTAGGCACGTTAATAATATTTATTCTAGATTACTTTTGAGTTTGTTAAAGCGCCGGACTTGATCAGAATCTCATCTATCACTTATTAGATATGTGTACTGATACTGAGCCTCGGTTGCCCATAAAATGAGAATGCTAGCACCACACAGGTGAAGGTTAAATGAGAATGCTAGCACCACACAGGTGAAGGTTAAATCAAAGTAAGCGTGAACAAACTTACACAATTTTACAAACGAACAGTTATGTATAAGGTGGTTATGGCGTTTATCATCTTGAGTTTTCTAGTGGAAGTAGGAAGGATATAATTGTTAGAAACAAGAAGCAGCTAACTTCATTTCTATGAAACCCAGTATGGACAAATATTTAAACTTTCCTTTTTTTTTTTTTTTTAAGTTTTGAACAGAAGCATTGTACTTTTTTTCCAACTTGATTTGTTGGGCAGTTACATTCTCCTGACGTAATTTCCACATAATTATTAAACTGTCGTCCTTTGTCTCTTCAGATTTCTCACATGTAAAATGGGAATTAGTGCAACTAAATTGTAAGGCAGTTGTAAGAATTAATAAGATGTTATCCACAGTACCAAGTATAATACCTAGCAGGTAGCAGATACTAAATAAGTAATCTAATTCACAGTAATAATGGTTAGTAGCGGAGCCAGGACTAGGGCAAGTCAATTAGTAGTCTAAGGTGAAAAATTTAGCGGGCACTGAATCTCAGATATAGACCCTATACTTGGAGGAGGCTGAGACTGAGTGCCTCCTGAAATTTCCTTCATGGGTGCCTTGCTTGCTTCACCCTATTTGTACCAGCAGATCTGATAACTTGTGAAGTGCCTAGATAATATGGATATAATCAGGCTTATTACCTTTCTCTTTTAAAGCTCTAGGTATCCTTTAAGAAATATTTAGATGCTTGTTTATAAGTAAGTCTAACACTGAGATCCTGTCCCACTGAGGTGTATTGTCAAGGCTGCTCCTCATTTACTTCTTGATATTGTCACGCTGTCACTCTGGCTTTGGCATTCATTGAGGCAAAGGGAGGATAGATAACCCTCTGAGTGAGCAATCACCTGTTTTCTTCTGCTGCAGTTGGTTAGTTATGATACTATTTAAGGGAAAAAACATACATTAAAGTATGTGAGTGCCATTAATATATTTAAGTGAATCGTTAATTCCAAGTGTAAGACAATGATACTGAATGATTCATAGTTTAACAAATGGAAATTATTTTTTTTTCTAATTCTTTATGGTGAACTGCTGACCTATTAAAATATTAGTATAAAAACATTCTTATTTATTAAAGGATCCTGTTCATAAACTCCTATTAATTTAGTAAATCTGATTTTTGAAGAGGATATTTTAAGGTTTAGCAAGAGAGTACAAGATAAAAGCATCTCCCTCTGCAAATGTAAAAGTTGAAAGAAAGTCAATTATAGGACTTAGTTTTTCGAAAAGGAAACTAGCTGCTGTAGGTACTTCTCTAAAACTTTTAGCAAAAAAAGTTACTGTAATTTCAGAGGAATGGTGTGTGTATTATTAGATTGCTATATGACTTATTTTTCCTAAAGCCTTGTTTTCTTTCAGGTAGAAGAGCTCAGTAAAATACTCCATTGTGGGAGAAATGAAGATAATAAAAAGTCTGATGTAGAAGTACAAACAGAGAACCACCCTCCTTGGTCAACCTCAGGTATTCACTTGATAATGGAGATATCCTGACACTATCGCATTCAAATTATGCTAATATGGAGTTTTATTTAAATTTAAAATAGGCAAACATCTAGATAAATGAGAACCATTATACTGTCTTCTCTCCATGCGATTAGGTATTTTCAGAGAATCTATTTGCTCTTCTGATGGGAAAGTAGAAATGTATTGTCATTCCCGTAAATATATGGTATTGCTACTATGTTTTCTGTGGCATATTGACTTTTTACCATGCTGTGAGCCATCTACTCTTGTATTTGGTCTTCCTTCCCTTTTTTTTCCCTTGAAATGGTCCATTCTTTCAAAAAGTAATGTTTTACTTTTCAATTACAGTTGACATACAATATTCTATTAGTTTCTGATGTACGATATAGTGATTACACATTTATATAACTCAGTGATCACCTTGATTATCTAGTACCCATATGACACTATACATAGTTATTACAGTGTTATTGATTATAGTCCCTGTGTTATATTTTACATGGCTGTGACTATTTGGTAACTACCAATTTGTACTTCTTAATCCCCTTTACCAATCCCTCAAACCCCCTTTCATTTGACAGCCACAAAATTCTCTATGAGTTTGTTTCTGTTTTCTTTCTTCACTTATTTTGTTTTTTAGGTTCCACTTATATGTGAATTTGTCTTTGTCTGACTTATTTCACTTAGCATAATATCTTCTAGATCTATCCATGTTGTTGCAGATGGCAAGATTTCATTCTTTTTTTTTTTTTAATGGCTGAGAAATATTCCATTGTATATATGTACTACTTCTTCCTTATCCATTCACCTACTGATAGACATTTAGGTTGCTTCCATATCTTGTCTATTGTAAATAATGCTGCAGTGAACATATGAATGCATATGTTTTTTCGAATTAGTGTTTTGGGTTTCTTCAAATAAATATACAGAAGTGGGATTACTGGGTCCTTTTTTGTTTCTTGTTATAGCCTTTGTATTAAGGTCTGTTTTGTCTGGTAAAAGTATTGCCGCACCAGCATTTTTTTCTTTTTTCTTTTCAAGGAATGTCTTTCCCATACCTTTACTTTCAGTCTGTGTGAGTTTTCAATCTAAAATGAGTATCTTCTAGGTAGCATTTGTATGGGTCTTGTTTTCTTATCTATTCAGCCACCTCTGTCTTTTGATTGGAATATTTAGTCCATTTACATTTAAAGTAATCGTCGATAGATTTGTAGTTATTGCCATTTTATAATTAATATTTTTAATCTTTTTTCTTCTTAAAGAAGTTCCTCCAACATTTCCTGCACTACTGGTTTGGTGACGATGAGCTCCTTTAGTTTTTCCTTGTCTGGGAAGCTCTTTATCTGTCCTTGGATTCTGAATGATAGCTTTGCTGGCTAGAGTAATCTTGGTTGTAGGTCCTTACTTTTCATTTCATCACTTTGAATATTTCCTGCCAGTGCCTTCTGGCTTGCAAAGTTTCTGTTGAGAAATTAGCTGCCAGTCTTATGGGAGCTGCCTTGTAGGTAACTAACTGCTTTTCTCTTGCTGCTTTTAAGATTCTCTCTTTGTCTTTAACCTTTGGAATTTTAATTATGATGTATTTTGGTGTGGACCTCTTTGGGTTCATCTTGTTTGGGACTCTGCTTTTCCTTGGTTTATTTGTCTATTTCCTTTGCCAAGTTAGGGGAGTTTCCAGTCATTATTTGTTCAAATAGGTTTTCAATTCATCGCTCGCTCTCTGTCCTCCTTCTGGTACCCCTATGATGTGAATGTTGGTATTTGATGTCCCAGAGACCTCTTAAACTATTCCCTTTTTTGTTTGTTTGTTTCTTGCTGTTATGATTGGGTGTTTTCTGCTTCCCTCTCTTCCAAATACTGATTCAGTCCTGTGCTTCATCTAATCTACTGTCGATACCCTGTAATGTAGTCTTCATTTCAAGTATTATACTCTTTATTTCTGACTAGTCCTTTTTTCTTTTTTATCTCCATTTTTATGTTTCCCATTTCTTTGTTGAAGTTCTCATTGAGATCATTGAGCATCCTTATAATCAGTGTTTTGAACTCTGTGTGTGGTAAATTGCCTGTCTCCATTTTGTTCAGTTCTTTTTCTGGAGTTTTATTCTATTCTTTATTTGTGACATGTTTGTTCCCTCATTTTGGCTGCCTGTGTTTGTTTCTATGTATTAGGTAGACCTGCTATGTCTCACAGTCTTAGTAGAAGGCCTTATGTCATAGGTGTGCTGTGGGGCTCAGTGGTGCAGTCTGTCTGGTCACCTGAGCTGGGTGCCCCAGGAATATCCCTTGTGTGAGTTGTGTGTTCTCTCTTTGTAGTTGAGCCTTGATTGCTGTTGGCATGTCAGTGAGAGGGATTGACCCTTAGGGTGATTGGTCGTGAAGACTGGCCATGACCATAGTGGAGGAGCTGTTATGTAGGGGCTGATTCATGGAGTAGGATTCACTTTAGTGAGGCTCTGGTGCCAGCCAAGTCCCCTTTGGGTGTGTTGCTTGTGGAGGTGGTTGGGTAGTGCTCTGGTCTGGTCTGAAGCTGGCCCCTGGGTGTGTGGGTTCCAGGGCCTCCTGGGAGGGATTCTGTTGCAGGCCATTGTCTGCTGCTGCCTATGCTGTGCCCAGGGCCACTTGGTATGAACTACAAAGTGATCCGCAGATGGTCGCCACTTGTGCTGGGCTTGGAAGTGCTTGGGAGAGGCTAAGCTGCGACCCACGGCCGGCTGTTGCTAGTGCCAGGCTTGGGGCTGCTTAGCAAGAGGAGCATGCTGAGGCTAGATGCTGTTTGTTTGGGGTTTGTGAACCTTCGAGAGATTTTAGGAAAGTGCAGCATGAGCCAAGGCAGGCTGTTTGTATGGAAAAGCCACTGGAAAGAACTTGGGTGGGCCCACAAGTTGGAGGGGCAGGATCTCAGGGAATCACCAGGCCTGAATAGGGAGTGTTAGGTTGATGGAGACTCAGATATGGTGCTGTTCAGCTGCGTGGCAAGGTGGACTCAACAAAGGAACAAAGGCCTCAGCACTTAAATCTGGGAGAAAGCTGCCCCTCCAGCCCTTACCCCAAAGTCAGACAATTCAGTTCCTCCCTGTATATCCCTGGCTCTTTTCAAGCTGCTGCCCCAGCTCTGGAGCTCAGAGCGAGTGAGTTCATCAGAGAATAAGTCTTCACTTACGCCCTTTAAAAGGAATGTCAGGGTCTCCAGCAGCCTTTTGTCTCACTCAGCCATAGTTTTCCCACTTCTGGTTTTCCTAGCCTGAAGTTATGGAGACTTCTCTCCCCAGCCCAGGATTCCAGCACCGGAATCCTGGGCTGGGGAGCCTGGTCTGGGGCTGGGACCCCTTGTTCCTCAGGGGGAACCTCTGTAGCAGAGGCTGTATCACAGACTGGGTTGTGGGACCAGCATGGTTCACAACTCCATCCCCCCTACCAGTCTTGACGTGGCTTCTTCTGTATGCCATTAATTATATGACTTTGTTCAGCGAGACTTCAAGTGGTTCTCAATGGTGGTGGTTCTGTAGTTTAGTTGTCGTGCTGATGTGATCTGGGGCATGTGTTTTCTTGTTGATGCATTCCACTTAGCATTGTGCTCAGTGCCAGTCTCTTAGGCCTTTGCAGCAGCATTATAAGAGAAACTTGACAAAAAAAAAATCAGCTCTTGAAATGTTGTCAATTCCATTGTCATTTGATATGCAATGATATTAAAGTATGTGGTTAGAAATTGTTTGGAGTTGCCTAATTTTTTGACAGAACGCAACCTATCTACCTGTTTTTTTTTTTTACTCTTGCTAGGAAAAATCCAAATCTGATTACTTTTTTTTCCCTTTTTAGCTTGACAGCTAAATGGGACTTCAGAATCAAAGATATGTACATCTGCACCATTAATTACTGAATGGGACTTTAGAATCAAAGATATGTACATCTGCACCATTAATTTTAATCTGTTAAAATGTATATGATTGTAAAATGATTTGTTTGTAATGTGTGCTGTTTTGTGTTCAGTGCCAATGTTTTGGAATTAAGTCCATTTTATATATACTATGTTAATATGATATCATTCGCTTTTGCTGCAGATTATTATTATCAGACATACTATAAGGATGTTAGTCTTCCAGATAAAGTGACTGAGCTCTTAGTTCAGCATGATCAGGATATTGAAGCTTCTACTTATGATTCTAAAGACCAGTCACAAATAGAAAATGATGCTTATGCTGGTACTGATGCAACAGAAAAGGCTGAATGTGGACAAGAGGACCATTTTGCCTCAAATTCACAGGTAGTAAAATACTTAACATGAAATTGTTGATGCTTAAGAATGTGTCCTTCATTATGGTAATTATGCAGACAAATTGACTTCTTTGGTCCATCACAATATATACAAGGGTTATAAATATTCTGTGTATAATAGTGAATGTTTTTTTTTGAAAAATAAATATTAGAACTTCCTGATATAAATCATTGTTTCCTACTCTGTTGTGTTTAAAAACTTAATAATGTGAATAAACTAAAACAGAGAAAATTTGTCAGTATATTTTGACTCAACCCAAAAAAATATGCAATCACCGCAAATAACTATGTTCACACCAGAAAATTTTTAATACTTACTTATGTCATGTGTCCTGCCACTATTAAATTTCCCTGAATGTTTTATACATTTGCTTCTACAGTTTGTTTGAATTAGGATCCTAGTAATGTTCATCTAGTGCAACTGCTTGATATTTTAACATATCTCACAAAATCTATACTTTCTCCTCCAATTCTCTTCGAAACTTTTTTCCCTTTGAAAAAATGTCTACATTGTTTGCCTTAAAGAATACTTCAGAGTCCATACATCGTGGGTTGCTTTTGTATAGTATCAGGCATTTATTTTTGAGTAATGGTCACTCACAGTGTCCTCAAAACTGGGTCAAAATTAACTGCTAACACTAGTCAATATTTTTTAAAGCGAGTCAAATTATAATTGATAGCCATCCATTTCATTGCAGAAATCGAAGTCTTATTATTTAAAATAGCTTTTAAGTCTATTGTTTCAAATTTTTGTCTTATTTGACATTAATATGTCTTATCTAGGAGCCAGCATCTGCATTAGCAACAGACGATACATCCTTAGAAGGGTCATCACTAGCTGAAAGTTTGAGAGCTGCAGCAGAGGCTGCTGTATCACAGACTGGATTTAGTTATGATGAGAATACTGGACTATATTTTGACCACAGTACTGGTTTCTATTATGATTCTGTAAGTATCTCAGACATCTTAATACTGTCTGGTTGTATATTTAGCTACTCGATACCAAATATTAAACCCTAAGTTGAATTAAAAAAAGCAAGGAGCTGCATTGAAAAATTATGTTTGATTCAAAGCTGTTTGATAAAAGAGTTATAAAACAGCTCATGATGCTATACTTCTAGGTTTTTAATTGAATAAGTTACTTGTGATTATTATAGATTAATATTTTATAGAGGTCTAATAACTATATATATAAAGTAACAAAAATATGTTAGAGCATTTATTAATAAAAGCAAGCAATTAACTACATTGTCGTAAAATGTTTAAGAATCTAAATAACATTTTCTCATTGCTTTTATAAGAAAGTGATATTGTTAATTCTAGGTCTCCTAAGATTTTTTTCCCCCAAATACTTTTATCTTTATGAATCTGTTTGATGCCATAGGAAGAGTCTTTTTCTTGAATTCCCAATAGAATATTTATTATTAGTCAGTGTTTTATATTCTATGACTTTTACACATTTCACTTTTTAAAAATCAATTTGTTAACGGAACTAGGGAATTAGTGTGGAATTAGAAATGTAATGGACCACCGACTAGGACAGAACCAGAAAATTAAGTTCTTGATTTGTAATACAGGGTTATAGTTGTTGAAGTTTAGTGCTTAATTGGATTTTATTCAGGATTTGATGACAAATGATGACAACTCACCCACATACCTCAATCCTAATGGTTTAGGCATGTGATCTGGTCCTCAGGAATTACAGAATATAGTGTGGAAAAGTGGAGCAGATGTTCACCATTCCAGCTACTGGAACTATTGTTAACTAATCTAGGGAACATAATGATAATGCTTAATATCTTAGTTAGATAAGGGATTTCATTAGCTTGTTATTTTGTACTTGGTATACATACTTTGTAAATCCTATGTAAAGGGAGCATTTTCTTTAATAGGAGTATGCGGACAATGCTAGTTAATCAGAAAATTGATGTTGAAACTCTTATTACCAAAATATTACTTATTTTCTAGGAAAATACAGAATTTCCAAGTATTTGACATTATCTTTGTCATTCTTCTTCCTTTTTGTATCTTTCCTCCTGACTACTATTTTGTGAATAGTTAGTTATATTCTGTAGGTTATATATCTCGGTAAATTAGAGACTGCATTGTTTTGCCATTTTTATTGTGCTAGCTTCCATTTTAATTAAATAAAAATTTAAAAATATGTTTGAAACTGCCTAGTTTGGACTGAAAGACATAACAGATTTAAAAAATTGATTTAATAGAAAATATAGATGTCAAATTATAATGAACACCTGAAAATTATATAACTGTATTAACCAGTGTTACCCCAATAAACTTAATTTAAAAAAATTTGAATTATAAAAGTTCTGTTGTCACTAGAAATAAAGATTAGAATGCTTCCATTGAGTTTTTTAGTTAAGGGAAGGAAAGAATTCAAAATATTTTTGTAAGAGATCTGCAAAAATGAATTAAAGACAATAAATTGCAGTAGTATCAACAGTTAGAAAAATGAATTATTTTTTTTTCAGTAAGTTTTAGTTGCTTAACTCAGTACATCTGATGTTTCCGGGTCTGATCTGGATGGATTTATGATGAAAAGAAAATACAAACTTTCAATTAAATCTTAGTTGTAGAGAATTGCCAGTATCAAATAAATTCAGATGGTTACATAATTTTGTCTTCTAGTTTTTTATCCATAATTTGCTAAAATTTATTTTTTGCATGGTTGCTTTACTCACAAGCCTTTAATTATTGTAGAATTAATTACTAAAGACTTTTTTTAATTGGTTTCTTTATATATAATGTTATGTTGTATTTATGAGTTAACTTTATTTTCAAATTTTTCTTTAGAGCTTTTAGTCATGAACATTAAAAGACAAGTCTTTGTTTTATGACATTGAGAGAAGGGTTTGGGAGTTTATACTGCCAAATCATTATTTTGTAATAGGGGTGAGCTTTTACATGCTCAGCCTTTTCTGATGCATACCTTAGTTTTTATACCTTAAAAGGTTTTATGTTATCATTTTTCCTTAATGTATTAACTTGAACCATACAAAATTACAGTTTCTGTAAGTTAAAAACTGGTCAAATGTTGGCAATTTCATGATTCAATTTAATATTTAAATATACTCATTTTTCACAGTAGGAAAATTAGCAAATGTTGAATGGTAAAGTATTTTGGAAAATTATAGGCATCTTTCTGATACTTTTATTCATTATCTTCAAAAATACTTTTGTTCTTGAAAGAAACTTTTACTCTATTTGAATATATTGAAATTTTATTAAATTTATTTCTCTATTTTATTTCATCTTACATAAATAGAACTTTTTGTTTTCTTGACTTTGAAAGGAAAATCAACTGTATTACGACCCTTCCACTGGAATTTATTACTACTGTGATGTGGAAAGTGGTCGATATCAATTTCATTCTCGAGTAGATTTGCAACCTTATCAGACTTCTGGCACAAAACAAAGTAAAGATAAAAAGTTAAAGAAGAAGAGAAAAGATCCAGATTCTTCTACAACAAATGAGGAAAAGGTATTGTCTTCATAATTTTTAAAATTTACATAGCAATGATATCATAATTAAGCCAAAATTTTTGATGAAACTGAAAATCATTCACTATTTCAAACATATCCATTAAGATAATAAGATACCAGAATCTATTTACCAAGAAGCATTCTAATGGGGCAAACATGAACTTTTCAGAAATTCTCGGTCACTTGAAGTAGAAGGGATTATAATTTTGAAGGAGATGGATTTAGAATAGATAAAATACTCTTGTGTTACATAATTTGGAAGAACTTTCAGACACTCAGTTGATAAGTTGATGTCAATGAGCAATTCACAATAAAAGAAAAACAGTTTGTAAGTAGGAATAGATAAAAATTCTTGATTATATTGAGCGATTTCTTACTATGTTAGGAAACATTAAAAAAAACCCATTTCTGGCAAATGTAGAATAGATACATATTAGGTGTTTGAATTTGTATCTTTGTGGAAAATGGATTGGCTGTTTGTATTGATAACTATAAAAATGTTGATATTTTAAATTGGAAACCTTGTTCCTGGTAATTTATTACTTTTTTAAGTCCAAAGAAAAAAAAATACCTTTGTAATTACATAGCAATATTTATAAGAACAGAAAAAAAAGTAAATGTTCAAATGGCTTGTCGGTATTGGTTCCAAAATGGTAGTACATTTAATTGAAAAAGCATTATTTAGGCCTTAAAATAGTAGTTGTAAAGACTGAAAAGAATTTTAAAAATGCTTATGATACAATGTTAAATTGAAAGAAAATATAAAAAATGTTATTAATGCTCTTTTTATACTCTGCAGTTAAGGTTGGAGGCTTATTTATTGTATTGGCATTTTATAAATTGTGGCAACTGTTTGATACTTTACTCTTAAAATTTATCTAATATTTTTCTACTTAACTAAAAAAACTTTTAAATGTATAACACTAAAGTTCAAAAATAGAATTGAGATTCTCTTGAATTTATTTTGTATTCTCTTATTTTGTATTTATTTGTATTTTGTATTTATTTCTATTATTTTCACTGACAATACTGAAGAAGAGTATGTGACTAAAATACTAAAAATGACTTTTCTGGTTGCTTTTAAGAACTCTTTTAGTGACTCTTACTTGTTACTAGTGGTTGAACTGTTTGAAAGGATAAGTTGTGAAAGTATTCCTTCCTAGAAAAGAGAAAAGAATGTAGGGGTCATCAAATGGCCTTTCCTGACAAACCAGAGAATGAAATTTGAAAGTGTTCTTGTGAGGTTTTGGTTCAATTTAGCTCCCATAATTGCTTATCTTTACTGTCCTTCAAAGATATGTAAGCTCCAAGTACAGGAACTTAAAAAGTCCTGATGGAATTTTGAGAATTCCTCAGGGGTTCTAAAAGGTAGCAGCTGTGAAGCATGGGAGACCAGTTAAGACATCCTCACCTTTTCTTTACTTTTTAAGCTACTCTTGAGCCCCACTCTTTGTAGGTAGTAGGTATGTAGAAGGAAAGGAGTAGGGTGAGAGGATAGGAGTAAATAACTTGAAATAAATATGCACATATGCCTCAATGCCCTCATGTGGGCCTCTTTTCTTATCTTTTAATGAATAACATTTTGGACCGGCAAATAATTTTTAAAAAGGAGCACTTGTGGCAATTTAGTTTTTCTCTTACATATGTTGTCCTAGAAGCAGTAATAATAATATACAAAATTTGGAACTGCTTTTTTTTTTTTAAGTATATATAGATAGGGAAATTTTTGGGCCGTAATTCACAACAGCCTTTAAAGCTCTTAGTTGTTCAGTTCCTTGCCCTTGTTCTTGTCCTTGGTGAGTTTATATTGCTGGAAGTGTATATAGTTCATCACACTGTGAGTGTTTAGCCAGTCTTCAAACTGAATTTATGTTGCTATTAAACATATGTGTTTAAGATGCTCTCATATTTTATAAAATAACAGAAGAACATATTAATTCCCTTCATCCTGTGGCTCTAAGGTAGGAAAAAAATTCAGCGTGTTACAAACCAAAGGAAAAAGAGAAAGATCACTTTCTGTTTCTAAGGTTAAAACAATAGATTTGTTTATTTGTTGTAAGTCATGCGCAATATAATCATATAATGAATAATAAAAGACTTAAGCCAGGTAAGTTGGAATTTTGGAATAAAAGATATAACTGACCCACTGGTACTTTAAACTTATTATCAAACCAACTCTATAAAGTACTACAAATTATTAGCAAAACCACTCTTTATTACATTAGGTAGTTTGGATGTTTAAATCCCTCCTGTAGTGAAAGTCAGTTCTGTACTTTATGTGTTGACTTGATAATTGGTTAAAAGCTCAAAAAGAAAGTTTAAGGTACATGTATTCTCTAGGCCTGCACTGTCCAATAAGGTAGCCACTAGCTACATGTGGGTGTGGAGCACTAGAAATGCAGCTGGTCCGAACTAAGGTGTGTTTTAAGTGTAAACTACTCTCAATTTTGAAACTAATACAGAAAATACATGTAAAATATTTCACTGGCAATTTTTATATTGATTAAATATTAATATAAAATGATAATATGTTATAAATAGTGGGTTAGATAAAATAATAAAATGAATTTTATGTGCTTTTTAAAACCTTTTTAATGTGACTGTTAGAAAGTTTTTAATTACAAATATGGCTTGCATTTTATTTTTATTGGATAGCTTTGGTCTAGATTGTCACCTGGTCTAAGCAATATGTGATAAGGGCCTGTACTAGGACAGTTAAAACACTGAGAATAGATAAGAAGAGAGAATTAGGATAAATTTATAAACAGTCTGTAGCGCTTGGTAATTGATTTTATGTACTGGTTAAGGGGATATCAAAGATAACCATAAGATTTTTGATTTGAATGATAAGCGGATGGTATTGTCATTAACCAAGAAAGGGAACACGAGCAGAAGAGGGGATAAAATAATAGCTTTTCTTATTTCACTGTACATATATCTTCACTAATTCATTGAAACACTTAACATTAAAGATGGTCATGTTTAAGATTATTTTCCCCTTTTCCTTCTCCCCACCTGCCTCTCTTCAGGATTTTAATTCAGAAGATCAAAAAGCATCCATTGTTGAGCATATAAGCTGCAGTGAGGGAGAAGATTTTACAAGTGTGAAAAAGAAGGCCAAAGTAGACTTTCATCACAAAAATAGTTCCTCGAAATTCACTGTTTCAGTTAGTGGAAAGACTATAGAATCTCCTCCTAATGAAAACATCTATAACTCTACTTCATTTAAAGATGAGAAAATCATAGAGACTGATAGTGAGCCAGAAGAAGGTGAAATTACAGATTCTCAGACTGAGGACAGTTATGATGAAGACATCGCCAGTGAAGACAATGCCACTGCAGAAGATAGTGAGGATGAAGGTGAGTAGTGTGGTCATCGTAAAAGAGCAACACGGTTAAAAATGTTAGTGACTCATACCATATATCTGCCAAAAAGTAAATTGATTGTTTTAAACCGATTATTTGAATGACATTATTAAAAATTTTGTGGGCTACTGCTTGTTTTCTTTTAGAGGGTAGATTGTGAATCAATGGCTAATACTTGAACCTTAAAGTTTCATTGCATTGCATGGCTTAGTCAGGAGAACACAAAACCAAGTTACCTATGTTCTAATCCTTAAGTATGTATTAAGTCTTATTTTAGCGGGTTAAAGATTTGTAATTCACTTTTACAATTGAGAGAATAGCAAATTGCCATTAGTTCATTAATTTAGCTACATAGATTTTATGGTAAATCTAATATTTTTTTTACTAGAGGGTAAAAGGCATATTTTTAAATTAAAACCCAGTATTTCATATTAGGGTACATGAGCTTATTTTGTTCCTAACAGAATTTCTTACTTGTTTTAAAAAAGTGTAAATTCAGATTTCCTAACTTAATTTAAAAAGCCTCGTTTGCGATATTCTCAAATTCCAAGACCTTAAAAAAGAGAGAGATGATTATAATTATGATAGATACTGAATTTGCCGAATACCTTTAGGGTTGGTTTACTTTAACTAGATAACAATATTAAGCCTTACTTATCATGTGTGTAATATAGCAGGATTTAAGAAGGTTTTAAACAAGATTAAGATTTTTGAACAATACATTTTTATTTTACGGATGCATCCTACTATCCATAAGCATTTCTTATTTTTTTCCATAGCATTTGAATTAATATTTGTCCACTTGTTTCTTTGGCAGATGAAGAAAAAATTTGGCCCCCATGTATTAGAGTAATTGTTATTAGATCACCAGTGTTGCAGACAGGATCACTTTTTATCATTACAGCTGTAAATCCTGCTACAATTGGAAGGTAAAATATTTAATATTATTCTATTTGTATATTTGTCTTATGCTAGTGGATCGTACATTTCTTGAGCAGTTATCATGAAATGTGCACGGTATTTGTTGAATAGGCAAAAAAAAAAATGTCATTCATGTCCCTTTTACTCCCACTCAAAAAATATTATTGACATTTAACATTTTTTCACTTGGTTTTGGAAATCAGTCAAGGGTATGACTTCATAGTCCCAAAAGGGGGCTGCCTATGTAAAGAAATAAAATCTTGGTGATACCTTCCACAGAGATTTTGTCATTTTCTTATCTTTGTACTGCCTTTTTTGAGTTTAAATTATTTACCTAAACCCAGTATTAGCCTCCTTTTCTGCCTCTTTTCCTTTACCCCTTTGTAGTTCATAAACAGCTTGCTAGAGAGTTTTGTTTTAATCATGAGTAAGATAATTTCTTCCTAATGGGAGAGAGAATCTATTCTTAATTTAGATTCTATGCAATACCTTAATTTTTAATTCTTTGTAGTAATAGAAATGAGAACATAGTCAACAGATCTAGAATAAATAATTGATGTTAACACAAAGGGTATTTTGTTTCACTGGATATTTATTAGCCTGGGATAGATGTACCAAAGAATAAAAGTAATTCTGGAAACTCCTTTTAAATAGGAAATTTAGAGTAGATTAAGAAAACTTGACCTAGTGTGATAGAGAAACTTGCATTTTAACACCTTTTTAACATTTTTTAAAACAAAAAAATTCCGCGTCACTGAGTGCTACATTTGTATGTGCTTCCAAAATTATTAAAGACATTTTCCTTAACTCTGCAGAGAAAAAGATATGGAGCATACTCTCCGAATCCCTGAAGTTGGTGTCAGTAAGGTAAACTCTTTGATTTTATAAGTATAGCCCCCTGATGTAATTTTGTAAATCATCATGGCAGAAAGCTTATGGTTCCTACTATTTAATAGAAAGGTTAATAGTCAGTGTAGTAATGGTAATGAAAGTAATGCAGATTTGTTTATTCTACTGCTTGAGAAAATGAAAATTCTTGATCACAATTTGGATTAACTAAATTATGTTTGATTTTTAACAGTCTGGAACAGGAGTAGAAAATGTGGATTAATTTAAGTATTAAAGTAATACTTGTCGAACAGATATTTATTGAGTGACATAAATAGGCTAGATATTATGGTAGTTAAAAAATGAACCAGACCTGGATTCAGGCTATTTTAGTGGATGGTTACTTTGAGTCCAGAGTGTTTTACAACCCAAGAGCAATCTGTCCTCTCCTATTTATAGCTTTTCCTAGTTGAACCTGTAATGGTTTCAGGAAAAAAACCATTGGGGTTTCAAAACAATAAGGACAGAGTTGCAAGCTAGATTATAAGGTTAAAAAAAAGCATAAGGTTTAGCTACTGGGACTTTATACTTCATATTTATCTTTACTATGTTTTCTCCCTCCCTTCTATGGTTATCTTTTTTTTCTCCTCTATTTTTTGACCTTTTATTATACCCATTTTGTTTCTATTTGATGAACTATAATATGGATCTCAAGTATATATTTGTGTTTTTTGTCTTTTTGGAATGAAATGTCTTATTATTAGTTTGAAAGTCTAGTTATTTTTACTATGTTTGGACTCATTTCAGAGGGGAGTGAATCCTCATAATCTTAACTCTGACCAGATTATCTTGCATTTTTACTCTCTAATGACTCTTTTATTCTTTTGCTCCCAAAGAAAATTCAATCTGTAACTTAAATGGCTAAGTCCTTCCTGTACTTCATTCTAAAATATAGGTAGTTCTTTGGTAGCATTTCTGCTTTTTCTTTATCTCTTTTAAACTAACATGTCCACTTGTGGGGTAGATAATTAGCTGTGTGAAATCAGTTTGACGATATATATCTCAAATATTGAGGTATATGAAAAAAATGGAAAAAAATCAGAGGACAAAGTAATTTTGAATAATTTAAGTTTGAAATTTTTTATATGTTAAGAAATACATTTAAAAGACTGACTTAAAGGAAAACAAATTTAAAAGGCTTACATTTTAAAAGCTTATACAAATTCACTTTTTCAAACCCAACTGCGACACCAATAGGTAAATGAGTAAAGAACATATATAGGCAGTTTACAATAGAGGAAATATCATGGTCAACATGTAAAAATCATTCAATCTTCCTAGTTATTTAAGAAATACAAATGAAGCCAAGATGTCAGTTTTCATTCATCATACTTATTAAATATCACTTCTATGGAATCATATTTAGAACAGCTCTTTGGAATAAGGTTTCAAGTGTTTTGAAAATAAAATATGGCAGTATATGAGCCTTCGATATAGTTATTATCCTAAACAACCCAATTGAATAAAATGTACAAAGGACAGGAAGAGAAAATGTTCAGAAGAGAATACACAAATGGCTAATAAATATAAGAAAAGGTTTCAACTTCAGGAGTAATCAGGGAAATGCAAATTAAAATCACAGTGATGAGATTCAATTTCACACCTATTATACTTGCAAAAACTAAAAATTTTGATAATACCAAGGGTTGGTTAAGGCTGTATAGAGCATTAAGAATTCTTACAGACTGCTGTTGGGGAATATAAATTTGTATAACCACTTTGGAAAACGATATGGCAGCATGTAATAAAGTTTAAGAATTGTATAGCCTATAGTTTAGCAGTTTCATTCCTAAGTATGTATCTCAGAGAAGCACTTGCATGTGCATAAGAAGGTTGCATGAACAAGAACGTTCATAGAAACATTTGAAAAAATAGTAAAATCTTGGAAAAAACTTGGACGTCCATCATCAAAAGAATATTTAGATTGTGCTACATCTATTTGTACAGCGTATTACCATTTAGCAAAATGACACAACTGCACAACAACTGGATTACTTTATAACAGAACGTTAGGCCAAAAAAGCAAAATAAAAGAAATATATACAGTCGCATACATTTGTTAGAACTCATCAAACTATACGTTTAAGACTTGTGAATTTCCTGTATATAAATTATATCTCAATAAAAAAATTTATACAGTATGATGATTTCTATATCAGGTTCCAAACCTGGGAAAATAAACATATATTTATGTGTACATATGTGGTAAAAATATAAAGAGATGTATCATGATTAAATAAACATCAGATCTTTGAAAAGGAAGAGTGGGGAATGGATAGAGTGAAGTACACATCAAAGGATGATTTACTTTAATATCTTAGGCAAACATGGCAAAATTTATTAAGTCTGGGGCATAGGTAGACAGGTCCAGTATTTTTTTGTGTGTGCTTAAAACATTTTATAATATATGAAATTTTTAAGGAACAATGTAATTGATAGTCCACATATCATATAAAATTTACCCATTGAAAGTGTATAATTCGAAGGATCTTAGTGTGTTTGTGGAGTTCTGCAACCGTTACCACATTAATTTTGGAACATTTTCATCACCATGAAAAGAAACATACTCAGTAACTCCTCATTTCCTTCCAGCCACCAGTTTTTGTCTCTGTAGATTTGCCTATTCTGCACATTTCATATAAATGGAACCATAGAACATGTAATCTTTTGTAATTAGCTCACTTAGCATGTCTTTAAGATTCATCCATGTCGAAGCATGTCAGTACTTCATTCCTTTTTATATTTCATTTACTATATTTTGTTCATTAATTGATGGATATTTGAATTATTTCCACTTTTTGGCTATTAAAAGTAATGCTGCTATGTGTACAAGTTTTTGTTTGGATGTATGTTTTCATTTCTCCTGATATATACCTAGGAGTAGAAAGCTGCTCCACCATTTTACATTCCTACCATAGTGTATCGTATATGAAATTTTAAGTTAACTATCTCTGCAACTCTTTATCCAGTTAAATAGACATGTTTTGAGTACATGTCCAGTATATGTGAGGCATCATATTATGTACTGAGAGGTAAGCAAAAGAGTAAACTAGTGTAAGCAGTACAATGACAATTACATATGCAGTAACTTCGATAATGTAATGTGGGTCAAGGAGAGGGTGATTAGTCTTGAGTACCAAAACACTGGAAGACTGAGAAGTTGACCTTGAATGTTTCAAATATTAATAAGATTTTTTAATGATAAAAACAAATATTTAGGTAAAAAATTTGAAATTGTTTGTATAGTTTCAATTATGTTACAGAAGTGGAAAAGGTAGGATACACACTAAGTTATTAATGGTAGTAATAGGTGGAATTATAGGTGACTTTTTTCTTCTGTGTCCACATTTCTACCAAAAGCATTATAATACTTTTGTATTCAGAAAAATAAAAGTTAAATGATCAGATACTAAAGTCCATTGTATTCTATCATAAAGAAATTGTTATCTATGGTTTAAAAAAGTATACTGCCTTATAATTGCCTGGTTTCTTTTTTAAGTTTCATGCAGAAATTTATTTTGACCATGACTTACAAAGTTATGTCCTTGTGGATCAAGGCAGTCAAAATGGTACAGTTGTTAATGGAAAACAGATTCTTCAGGTGCGTATATGTATTAATTACTTGCATATTATTTTTAAAAACTCAACTGAAATTTTTTATTCCTAAAGGTCATAGTTATATATATCATTTGGTTTCGATAAATGTTCAAGTCCAAATGTATTATGTGGAAGTGAATTCCCAGAAAGAGCTGACTATTGAGTTTTGACTTCTAATTATTATCTATGCCTTTTTAAAAATAAATGCATTTTAAAGCTATTCAGAGTAAATATTTTTACAGCAACTTTATGGACTCTTCTTTTTTGTATTTAAAAAAATTATTTTAATGAAAATATTGCTTAATTGGAAACTCCTTGAAGGCAGGGGCAATGTCCAGTTAATAACTCTCCAACATGTAGCAAAGTGCTTAACCCTGGAAGGGAAGGAGGGAGGCCTTATTCTTTGTCTATAAGAATTGCAAATGAAGTAAACAGGGAAAAGGGAAAATACGATGCAGTTTCTTTTTAACACTTCATCTTTTCCCTGAAATACCAACTGTACTATTGTATATTTTTGTATTCTGATATTAGATTATGGCACATTACACAATAACATGAATGTTGGATTTGGGTTCATTTTGGTAATAGATAGTTTGAAATTTGGGTCAGATATTTCTCTGATAGGACTGGGTATGGAGATAAGGAGGTTGTGGATTTTGATAATATAAAATCAGTTTAGATATCTCTCTTCAACTAGTAAAACATTATGGATCATCCTCAAGTTGTAGAAATGTGTTCATATGTCTATCTCATTGAGAATGATCTCAAACATTTTCTTATAATCAGACATTACTTAGAAAATAATCATGTAAAACTCTCCTGGATTTCTATTTTGTAATTTTTCTCCTCAGCCTAAAACGAAATGTGACCCTTATGTACTCGAACATGGAGATGAAGTGAAAATTGGAGAGACGGTATTGTCCTTTCACATTCACCCTGGCAGTGACACCTGTGATGGCTGCGAACCGGGGCAGGTTAGAGCTCACCTTCGTCTTGATAAGAAAGATGAATCTTTTGGTATGTGAAACATACTATTATATGTGGGCAAATGTACTGTTATATGTCGACGTGATAACTTCAGTTCACCGGAGTGTTCTACAAAAGAATTAGTTGGCTACCATCTTCATATCTAATTGATATAATGGTATATTGAGATACATTTATATTTCAGTGACTATTATCAGATGAGACTAAGAAATGACATGTATTTGAAAGTTGAGACCTAAGGTATTAGATTATGATTATAGTTGATTTTTCTATGTAATAATTTAGCTTTGCTATTTATAACATTAGTTTATTTTCTGACCAGGAGATAATCATTAGCTCTGTTTTTGCTAATCTAGTTTAGTAGGCTTTTGAAGCAACACTACATTAGTAGCCAAATGTCCTTCAAAAGAATAGTTATGACATAATTATAATAAAGGTTGGTTTTCTTTTAACATCTATTTACTGATACGAAGAAGTCATCCACAGTTTTAACTCCATCACATAATAGTAGAATAGAAAATAATAGGCCAAGGTATTAAGAGTTGTTGGTTGATATGTTTACTTTTCTACTTATAGTTTATGTTGCTATATCATCTGTATATATACCATTATTTTCTATAGTTAATAATGCTGTAGAAGTTTGCTATCTTGCTTTAAGCCCACTCATCTAAGGATTTTAAATTTAAATAAATACTTCGATCTAGTAAGAACAGACTTTTTTTCACATCAGTTTTTTTCCCCCAAATACCAACTCTACTATTGTATATTTTTGTTTTCTGATGTTAGATTATGAAAATAAGTATGGTACATCACACAACATGAATGTTAGGTTTGGGTTATGTGATTTTTTTTTTTTTTAATTTGCACATGGATATGTTCCTTTGAAAATACACAATATTCCCTCATTTGGGTCTATTATAATTATATAAAAAATTAAGATGTTTGATATTTCATTTGGTATCTATACTGTGATGTTTCTGTAATCTCTGAGTTTCGGTTTACTTTCCAAGTAGATTTATTTATTAAAATGTTGAAAGGACATCATCACAAGTCAAGATTCTTTTATGTCAGTATTTATTTGAACTTTTGATTAATCTACAGATGGGATACTAATAGTATTAATTAGTTGTTTATTATTAAATAAGAGTATTTTATATAATATCTGTCAGATTTAGTGAGTTTTTCTTTTTAAACTAAACTCACTTTTTCCTTTTAGTTGTTCCAACATTAAGCAAGGAGGAAAAAGAATTGGAAAGGAGAAAAGAATTAAAGAAAATACGAGTAAAATATGGTTTGCAGGTAAGGATGTTAAATATTGTTACATATGTTAAATCATGCACTGGTTTCAAGTAAAAATGCCTTTAGATATGCATAATCTATTTTATATATAAAAAGTTATTTAGAATGATTTGGAGATGGATATAATTTCTTTTAGTTGTTTATTGTTACCTCGACAACTGTTGAGGGTGGAGTAGAAAAATGATAATACCCTACATTTGAACAGCCATTTCTCATTTTAAAAACTTTACATTAAAATGTTACCATCGAAGAACATAGAGGATTAATACTGCCTTATTTTAAGACTTATAATAAACTACAGTAATTAAGACAGTATAGTATCAGCGTAAAGATAAATAGGTCGATGGAACAGAATGATCCAGAAATAGACCCATATAGATGTGTGTGTGTGTGTGTGTGTGTGTGTGTGTGAGAGAGAGAGAGAGAGAGAGAGAGAGAGAGAGAGAGAGAGAGAGAGAGAGAGAGAGAATGAATGTGATTTCAACAAGAGAGTGTATATGATTTTAACAAAAGTGTGACGGGAGTTTGGTAGAGAAGAGATGGTCTTTTTCAACAAACAGTGCTGGACCACTTAGATTGCCATACTTTATAACCTATGTAAAATGAACTCAAAATGGATTATAGATATGAATTTAAATACTAAAACTATAAAACTTTCAGAAGCAAGCCTTTTAAAAAAGTTAGACAAAGATTTTTTTGATATCTTAACACCAAAAGCACAATCCATAAAAGAAAAAATTAATAAATTACACTTCCTCCAGAATTTCTGTTCTTCAGAGACACTGTTAAGAGAATGAAAAGATAAACCACAGACTGGGAAAACTATTTGCAAAGCATATATCTGATAAAAATTATATACATATAATATATAATGAACGCTCAAAACTCAAACAACCCAGTTAAAAAACGAGCAAAAGATTTGAATAGACACTTCCTGCAGATGTCCAGTTGGCAAATAAAGACATTAATAGATGTTCAGTATCAATAGTCATTAGGGAAATGCAAATTAAAACCAATGGAAAAGAATGACCATTCCAAGTGTTGGTGGTCATGTGGAGGAACCGAAACTCTCACACACTGCTGGTGAGAATATAAAATGGTGTGATTGCTTTGGAAAACAGTTTAGTAATTTCTTTAAAAGTTAAATATACATCTACTATATGATTCAGTGTTCTACTCCAAGAGAAATGAAACGATATGTTCATACAAAGACTAGTAAACAAATGTTCATAGCAGCTTCTTTCTTCTAATAGCCAAAACTGGGAAGAATTCATGTATTCTTCACGAGTGGATAAACAAACTATGGTATATCGATATGGTCAAATACTATTTAGCAATAAAAAAGCTTGAGCTTAATATAGGCTACAATGTGGATGAATGGAATTATGCTGAGTGAAAGAAGCCAGACAAAAAGAATGTATAGTGTATACTTCTAGTTATTTAAAATTCTAGGAAAGCAAACTAACATGTGACAGAAAGATCAGCAGTGGCCTGGATACAGGAGAGGAAGGATGCACAGGGAGGATCTAGAGTGATAAATTATAATAAAGGACAGGATACTTTGTGGGAGATGGATTTGTTCATTATCTAGATTCTGATAATAGTTTCATAGATGTATACACATCTCAAAAGTGTCTAAATGTATACTTTTACATAATTTATTGTATGTTAATATACCACAATAAGGCTGTAAATAAAGTTACCATTTAATCGTGTAAGTAGACCAGGAAGGTAATTAATATTTTCAGTTTACATTTGAGAAACTAAAGCATAAGGGTCACCTAGCTACTAAATGACAGAATTATATGTAGAATCTGGGTCTTAAGCATATTTGTCCAGTGCTTCTTAGACTTCATGAAGATATGAGAAAAGATGGTGCCAAATCTGCAGAATTATATTTTTGTTGTTACTGTTTCATTAAGGGAGAAAAATCATAAAACAAATATCAAGGGGCTAATTTGGGAGGACAATAGAAGATACATACGGAGAGAATCAAAAGTGCTTTCTTAAAAATTTTAACTAAATTTTTGTATCATTTTCGGGGGAGAAAAACTCATAAGGATTAGTGATTCTATGTTTTTCTTCTTTGATTAAAAGCAAAATTAAGTAAAAACTTAGGTTCTTTCCTTGAATTGCTCTAGCAGCTTCTAGCATCTTTGTGGATGAACGTCATACTTTTAGTATAAAGATTAGCAAGTAATAACAGAGGGTGGAGAGAAGCCTACTCTGAAACCCCAAGCTGAATTGACCACTTCCTCTTTTGTGCCACTGCCACATCTTATGTATACCTTTATTGTCGAACCAGTCACCTTAAAGATTATGTGTATTTGCCCTCTGGGCTTATAAATTTCTTTGTATTCCATCACCTGGCATGGAGTTTGACGTACTCTTTACTCAGTAACTATTTGTCGAGTGACTGATAATGACATAAATGGAGCTGTTGAAGCATAAAGCTTTTTATCCATTTTTTGAAGACTTTCTTCATTTTTCTTTCCAAGGAACAGTAACCAAACTGTTTTAGGTTCTTTGGTACTTTCAGTTCCTTAGAGAAAAGGAGAAATAGATATTTTTTCCAACCCCATTGGTTCTATGTGTTTTTTTTTTTTTTTTAAATACTGGTAGTTCATATGAAAATATGAGTATACAGCATTAAGTTTTAATTTATTGTTTAATAGAGACTACATTAAACCATATTTGCCAAGTAAGGCAAATATACAGATATTACATTTTTATTTACCAGCTTTGTTTTTTTTCAATGAATGTTTCTCGTTTATAAAGAATACAGACTATGAGGATGAAAAGGCATTGAAGAATCCAAAATATAAAGATAGAGCTGGAAAACGTAGGGAGCAGATTGGAAGTGAAGGAACTTTCCAAAGAGATGATGCTCCTGCATCTGTTCATTCGTAAGTATTAACTTTAATTGCTTTTAGTATCTTTGTACCATATCACATTCATAGGGTAGTATGACTTACAGGGCTTTATATTTCGATAAGTAGGTTTTAAAGGAATAGTTTAGAGTAAGATCAGAATATTACATCTATTTACATTTTCCTCTAAAATTGGAATTTCATTATTTCCTAGAAAAGTTCTGAGCATATATGTGAGTACACATACTTAAACACACATATATACGCACATATATGCATATCTAGCCACCCAATTGAGTGAATATACTTTTATGTATAAGGTATTTTGAAGGTTCAAAATGTAATTTTGAGGTTTACAGCATGACCATATCTCTGCGTTCAGTCATATGTTAGCTACATTTTTTTCCTCAATATAAATACTGGATTTAGTTAAAATTTAAATCTTTCATGCGGAACTGACAACTCGATATAAAATTTTGATTAAATATTATTTCATTCTAAGGTATACAACTTGGATAGAGTTTTACAGTTACATATACAGGCAAACTTTTTTTAATGTGACGTAAGATAGCAGCATGTCTTAAAATTTATGGAGTTACATTTGATGAAATATAGTATTATGAATTAGATATAATAAACAACATGGCAAATATTTTTTAAAGCTTAATGATTTTTAAAATAATTGCTGGAGAATATGAAGATTACATTAGAGTTAAATTAAAAGGCAGAAATAAAAAGCGAAACATATTCATATGACATTGCTTAATTGTTATTGAAGAGCTAATTTAACATTTTGTAGAACCGAAATGACAATGTGCCAGAACATAAAATACCCTTAAATTAGCAGGATGTAAAATCAGAACAAAATGCAAATAGTGAATAAGAGGTTTTTTATTTTAACTTTTTCATTGATGTATAACATATACAGAAAAGTACACAAATATAAGCATCAATATTAATGATGTAACACATTGTGAAGTACACATTTCTTGGTCAAGAAATAGAAAATTTCAGTAACCCCAGAAACCTACCCTCCTTGTCCCCCCTCTTAATCACTATTATTCTTTCCTCTCCAAAGGTAATCACTCTGCAGACTTCCAGAAGCAACAGATTAATTTCACTTATTTTTGAATTTTAAATGGAATAATTCAATATTTTGTGTCTCTATTTTTTCCCCAACATTATTTTGTTAGGTACATTTAATTTGCATTGCTGTATAATATTTTCTTGTGTGACTATGCCACAAGTTTTGATCTTGGACATCTGGGTTATTTTATGTCTTGGTGTACCATTCACCTGCTTTTCTGTTAAATGGTATATATAGGATTAGAATTTAGTATCTTCAACTTTATTAGATAATGCCAGTTTTCTAAAGTAGTTGTACTCATTATTTTTAATTCATGAATATATTATAAATGTGACCTAAATGATCTTTTAGAAATCAACTGTCATCTTAATTTTCTTTAAAGTGAAATTACTGATAGCAACAAAGGTCGGAAGATGTTGGAGAAAATGGGTTGGAAGAAAGGAGAGGGCCTAGGGAAAGATGGTGGAGGAATGAAAACTCCGGTAAGACTTGTGTTTTCTTTCATTCTTTATTCTTATAGCAGACACATTTACCATGTATCTAATATGTGCCAGGTATTGCCTTAAGTGATAGGAGACTTTATTACTGCGTTTGTGGCCATTTATGGTCACCGAATATACATATGTGTATTATTTTTATTATGTTTTTAATGTTTTTCAGAAGCTTCTTGAAGTTTTTTTCCTCATTGAAGCTAGAATAGTAAATGTTATTTCCCCAGCCAAACGTTTTTCTGTGTCTTTTAGTTGCATTTAATTATTTCCTCACTTTTCCAGTACTAAGAATTGCAGAAACAGTTACAGTGTCACTTTATAAATAGGAAGATTCTATATTAACTGGAAAATCTGTTTAGGGTTCAAGAATTAGAGCATATAACAAGCAATGGAGAGAATAATGTTTAAAAAACAGTACAGTGATTTAATTCTGCAGTCCCATGGTTCATTAGGGTTTGGATTATCTTTCACAAAAACCTTACAAAATAAAATGACTAAAGAACTCTCTTGATAACTACTTGGTACCTAAAGAAATAATGAATGGATCATTGTGAGTTTACTGTAAATTTTTTCATTTCATAGAGATACAATGGGAAGAACATTAGTTTTATAGTCAGACCTAGATTAGAATATATGCTCTGTCATATTGGGACTTAGGGCAAGTTTGGACTTCAGTTTTCATGTGTTAAAATAGGGATAATAAAAACTTTTTCAAGTATACCATGAAGATAAAGCTCCTAGCATGGTGACATTCATACATTTAATGATTCTCATAAATAATGAGAAGTTCACCTTTCCATTTATGAAAATGAGCGATTAAATTCTATGTATGACTCTTAATGCTTAATCTACCTGTTCACTTAAGCCTTTACTTTTGGTTAGAGTGAGATGACAGACTCCAGCATTTCAGTGAAATTTGGTGATTGCTATTTAAGGAGCAGTTTTTTTTGGTGGAGTCAGCTGTACTTATCGACAAGCATGACAATGTAGAAAAATGAGTTTAAGTTCCATATATAATCCTGTATGTATTCCTGTATGGTATTTGATGCATTTGACACATTTTCTTTTGTGTCATTTCTGAGTCAGAGAATTATAGTTAAAGTACTAAGTTGGACACAGCAGATTTCAGTGTGCCTTGACTATACAATAAGTCTCTGCTCAACTTTTGGTAACAGATCCAGCTTCAGCTTCGGCGAACACATGCCGGCTTGGGGACAGGCAAGCCATCCTCAATTGAAGATGTTCACATTCTCCAAAATAAGAGTAAAAAGAACTGGGAGAAAGCACGAGAGAGGTTTGCTGAAAACTTCCCAGAAACTAAACCTCAAAAAGATGTACCAGGGGCCATGCCCTGGGTCAAAGGGACTGTAGAGTGAAGGTCAGTCATAGAACACAATTCAAACTTTTGGAAGAGTCTGGAAACTCTTATTTTATTGCAGAACTTTTTTCTCCAAAAGAGCCAGTGGCATGAGGGAGCTGTATCACAATTTACCCCCTCATGATTCAGAAGTGTATAATAAAGTGTGGTTTGCAGCTTTTAAAAAACACATTTTCTAAAATGAATAAATAGTGACTGATCAAGTTATTTGGTGAGTGGAGTAAAGTTCACAGGGCATGGATGAGCTTATGAACCTTTGTTATTTTATCTTGTCATTTAGAAGACCCATATAAGTAACTAGCCATATGGCAAAATTCATATATCCACTAATGACTTAAATGTACATTTGTCCTTGTCTCCATATATTTGTTATTGTAAGGTGTGCAACAAAAAAATATCAAAAGTTTATAAAAACAATTCTGACTGTATACATCCTTGTTTATGCCCTTCAGAACTTAGATAAAAAAATGTCGAGAAAACATGGGTAGTGGTGCATAAATTTTATTATCCTTGAAATAACATAAGTAATATTATTGAAGAACTAATGAACAGGTGACATGTTGTAGAGAATTAGTCTTTCATTGTTTTCTTCTGTGAAGAATGTTGATTTGTACGATATATTAAGCATTTACATTTGGTTTGTTTCATAGCTGAAATATTTAGATATGAACAATTGAATACAGTATTGAAATATTCAATGTGCTGGCATTTGTAGTTTTGATAATCCCCATTGCTGGCAATGGAGTTGTGCCAGAGAAATCTGATTTCTACTGCAAATGGATTACCTAGCCAAGGCCTCAAACTCAAGGTATTTATTGAAAATGTCCTCAAATGCAATAAAAACATTATAACATCAAAAAGAGTGATTCATTGAACCAATCATTTAAACATACTGGTCTGCTTTGAACTCATGACCAGCCAGAAATTTTCTTTTTTAAGTTGGCAGAGCAATAACAAAAGGGTAACCTCTGATACTAGAGAACTGCAATGCAGCTTTCTGAAAGCAGGTGTCACTGCTCTGCCACTTATCACTGTTTTCTGTTAACTCTTCTCGTCAGCTTTTTGCTGGGAAATTAATGCTGGGTCTGGCCCTTTTCTGGCAGTGAATATAAGCTATTGCTCCCTCTTCTACTATAAAGAAATGTCTTTAAGATTGAGAATAGGAAAGGAAAATTCTGAAATAAATTATACAGTAGGGAAGATAATTCAGAAAGAGCTACCTGTTGGAATTTCTAGTCTAAAATGGTACAAGGTAATTAGAAAAGGGAGTGGGGAAAGGAAAATAAATTTATTACTAAAGATGAGACATTTGACCTAATTGTTAAGTGTCTATAGGCCTAAGCTGGGATAATCAGAGGTCATAGAACTACATACCTGGATAATGTATTTTTCTGTATCCTTCCTGGTCACCTACACACCCTAACACATACGTATATATGTTAGATTTGGAAGCAGGAAGAGTTTTCTGTATTATTTTCTCTAAAATAGAAAAAAATTACTCATCTAAATGTGCTTTTGGTACTAGTGCCCTGTATATAGGTAACAATATACAATATACGACTCCCAAAGTAGGCTTTGCTTCTGGTAGATCTCACTAATTGGGTTTGCATACAACCGTCTATATAATATTTTCCATTTTTATTATTGGATTGCAGAAAACTTTTTTCATTGTTTTCTTTTGCTAAGAAAATAGAAACTTGAAAATGGTGATAAAAATTGAAATATATGTGATATTTACATTATTAAAAACCCTTTTGCTGATCTAAAGTCTCAGGGCTACATTATATAGTGGTTAAAGCACTGAATAATGTCTCAGTCTCTTTCTGACTGTGAAATAAGAATAATATTTATGTCACATGTCTGTCTTGAATAGAAAATTAGAAAATGTACATATGTAAAAGCACTTGGTAAACTGTAAAAGTAGAACAAATGTGAACTTCTGTTTGTTTAGATGCGTAGATGTGAACTGTATACGTTTTGTATTATGCATAAAATTGATTTGTGTCTAATATTTTAAATTATAGTGTATTCACACAGTATAAATTTATTAACTTAATAGCCTTTAAGTGTTTAAGTGGAGCTACAAATTCCTGAATTTGAGAAACCTAACATATTTTTGCCAGAACATGAGAAGTTGGCATAATTGAGAAGAAACTGTCAACATTAGAATAAAATAACAGAAATTGTTTTCTAGAATTAAATAGCTAGGAAGCACTTTTTCTCAAAAAGAGAGGAATTAATTTCTGGTTTTGAACCAGTTTTTACTTCTGATGTTTCATGTTTATTATAGTTGTGAACTTAAGTAATGGCTCACCGATATCAACTACCTTCCAACTTTTCATCTAAAAGATTGTTTCTTAATTTGATATATTTTTAAATTGCAGGCAAAAGAAGGTAGAAATCTCAAACAAGGGAAAGCAAGAGGTATCAGAGTTTGTGCAAAGGCCATCCTGTCAAGTTGCAGAACAGAGGGATGTGCTTGGCGGGGAGCCAACATGCAAAAATGTTCTCAGGAATAGTTGAAAATGTTTTATCATCTTATCCTAAATATGCTTCTTATTTTTGTAGGGCATCACTTACATCTCTGCTTTGATTCAAAACATTTCATTTTAGTTTTTCACACTTTAAAGTTGGAAATACATTTGGATTCTTTAAAAAGAGTTGGTGTTCATGTGTGTGTCTATGTATGTCAGCCCAGACTTTCTTTCCGCCTTTCTGCTTTATTTACTATTCTTAGTGTTGGCTTATGGCTTTGTAGTTGCAAAATGACTTTTGGAACTCTAGTCATCATATTTTATGTCCAAAACAGAAAGAAAGAAGGACAAGAGAGTAGTATTTGTGTTAGTTCTCTTTTATCAAAGCAAAGGCTTTCTCAAAGCTCTTATAGCAGATTTCTCCTTAAGGTCATTAGCTAAAACCTGATAACCTGACTGCCCCTAGCTGCAAGGGAAGTAGAAAAGGTGGGCAACAGGATGGTCTCAATTGACTTTAGCCAATTTTGAACCAACACCTGAGGCTGAACACGTTGCAGCTGGAACAGAATCAGGGTTCAGTGAGCAAGGGGAACAGTGAAATTGAATAGGCAGGTAACTATCTGCCAGATAATTTATCCATCAGTAGGGACTGGCAAGTTGGTTAAATTGTGATACAGAGCTACCATATAATACTTTGTAGTCCTGCAAATAAGTAAGATAGAACTATACTCTGATACAGAAGAATATTCTCATTGTTGCTGGTTTTTAAAAACATTATAGAAAAATATGTATAGCACAATCCCATTTCTTATTAAAAATATAAGGGTACATAATCGAATTGTTAATACTAATTACCCAAGGATTGAACAGACTTTCATCTTTTAGTCTGTATTTGAACTTTAAAGCAGGTATAATTGTGTAATTAACTTTATGTAGTCATACACGTTTATAGTAAATAGGACTGTAACACTAGGAAATGGAGAGGGCTTCAGGGCTCAATACCAGACATTTTCCTCACTCTTATATCCCCATTTTCATTTACCATCTATATAGTCATGACTTCCAGGTCGTTGTAGCCATTATACATATATAACTCAGTCACCGTAGATGTAACTTATCCATGTTGGAACTCATAGTCTTCTCCAAATCTGGTCTCTTTCAGTTTACTCTCAGCTGGCAGCACCATGTAGCTAGTTGTGCAAACCAGAACCTAGGAGTCAGCCTCTATTTCACTGCCACCACCTTTTCTTTACCCTTAATTTCCAATATGTAAAATCAGTCACCAGTCACCGGGACCATTCCAGTAGCCTCCTTATTGGTCTCCCTGCAGTCACTCTTTCTTCCTTTAGTCCATCCACAGGTGTTTTCACAACTCCTATTTCGTCATCTCTGTAAGTCCTCCAGTGGTTTCTCATTATTCTGAGGACAGAAAACAAAATCCTAGCCCATGAGACCCTATCTAGTCACTGCTAACTTTTCCAGGCCTATCTTGTATCTCTCACTTGATCTCTAGGCTCCAGCATGCTGGCCTCTTTTTCGCTTCTTCAAACATGCCATGCCCTCTTTCATCCTGGGGCTGCTTATATCTGTTATGTCTGGAATGCTCTTCCTCTACCCTTTTACCTAGTTAACTCTGAAATATTCTTTAGATCTGTGCTAGTTGATTCTTCTTCAGGGATTCTCTATTCTCTCCCTAGATTAATTGCCTTTGATATATGTTCTTGAAAATCCCTATTCCTTTTAGACAACTTATTTTGGTTACAGTTATATATATTTTAGTGTGACAAGTGTGATATTTGTCTGTCTAGGTTCTTAAGTGCCATTTGGGCAAGACCTTGGTTTTTCTCACTACTGCATTCCTAATGCCTAGCACCAGGCCTGACCTGTGCACTCACAGGCATAGAAGTGAAAGAGCAAGATGGATTTGAGGAACTGCAAATGGCTTAATACAGATGTAGCTTTATGTGACTGAGGAGAGGAGACATGGAAGGAACTCAGCGTATATAAAGCAGTGGCTTTCAACCATTCTGACCATGATCCATGGTAAGAAATGCAATTTATATCATAGCTTAGTATGTGAGTGTCTATGTGTGCATGTGTAACATGTTTTATATATCAGTTCTTAGCCATTAGTTCATGTAATGCACTCTTAGTTTTTTTTTCCTAAGTCACTAATTCCAACTACTAAATTGATTTCATAATCCACTAATATGTTATGTCTTGCAGTTGGAAAAACATTAATCTAAAGCTTGTTTTTCAAATTGGCAGACCTGTGGCATTGCCTTAGGAGCCACAGCTGTGTGCGTATGCATGTGCTTGATGAGGGCGAAAAAGGATTAGGGTGCCAGACTGGTGACTACACTTCTCATGCTGGTTCCAGACTAGGTCTTCATTTGTCTGGTTTTCAATTAAAACTTCCAAATAGATTATGTATGAAGAAAGGTTTTCACTGCTTTCAAGAAAAGGGGGTGGGATTGGGAGAACTGAGTCACTTACCCACAGCCATTTTAGCATATTTTGTAGAGAAATTTGGGTTTCATCTTTTTGACAATGAGGAATTCCCTGAAGAATTTAAAACAGGGAAAGGCCCTCATTAGATTGGTTTATAGCAGAATAACTGGCTCGCTGAAGAGAGGTGGAGTGGAGGCTGACAGACCTCCTTGAGGGCTTGTTTCATCTATCAAACGTTTATTGAGCACCTACCAGGTGTTGTGAAGACCTCCGAAAGCAGGGTCCTGGTTTGTCTTATTCATTGCTGTGTCTTCAGTACACACCACAGCATTGGATGCTTAGGTAGGTGCTCAATAAATGCTTGTTGGTGAGATGGTTGAAAAACATTTTTGTAGAGTATCAGTCACTGTGCCAGGCACTTATTATATATTCTTTATTCCTGAGAGTATTTTATAAATTAGAAAACTGAGGCTTAGAGAGGTTTTTATTTTGCTCAAGGTCAAAAAGTCTGTGTGACAGTGGTGGAGCTGGGGTTTAAATCTTGATTCGTTTCATCCTAACAGGATGGTTAAGGGCACAGGCTAAAGAATCTGATTGACTTGGGTTCAAATTACAGATCCACCACTCCAGAGCTGAGTGGTGTTTAAAAAGCTACTTAAATCTCTGTACCTTAATGTCTTCATGAGATTGTTGGGAAGCTTAAGTGAGATAATAAGGCCTATGTGGTACTGAACAGTGTCTGGCACATAATAAGTCCTCAAATATTAGCATTTATTAGTATTGTTACCAATACTACTAATACCAAGGATGCAAATGGTGGTTATTGAAGCCAGGGGGGTTGAGGGATGAGGTGAGTAAGTGGATAGGCCATCTTCATTCCTTGAGGTAATGATAGGAGAAAAGTGTGGACAAGAGGACTGTGTCAAGAGCTGGATTTCTTCCTGAATATTGGAGAATGGGCAGGGGATTGGTAATGAGAAAGACATTGAGAAAAGGTAGACGCTATTGCAGATGACCGTCATCCTCAAAGAAGGGATGGATTCTGCATGACTTTGGAAAAGGAGCTATCTAGAGAATAATAGGGAGATCTAGCAGGCCCCTCCTGACTCTCAGTACCCTGTTGGGATCAAGGGAGAACTCCAAGAACTAGATTTTAGATACTTTTATATAAAAATCTTTGACAGCATGCATTCATGCAGCAGCTAGCCATGAGGCGCCTTACACAGACTGGACCTAATTCTAGGTACTTTGGATACAGAAATAAACTGGGTAAGACTCTCTGCATTCTTGGAGCTTACATTTATTTTTTAGATAGTATTTGGTAGAATGTAAAGGTGAAGTAGCCACATGAAGGCCTTGATAGTTCCCGAAGGAGTCTTAATCCAAAGTAGTTTTTGTTCGTTTAAAAATTTTTCAAAAGTCAGAGTTCTGAGGCTGGACATGGAAGGAGCAATTTGGTTTTTGTTGTTTTAGTTGTTTTTTCTTTTTTTTAATGTTTTTAGATCTGTCTACAAATCAGACCTTTTTTAAGGATGATTTTATGAACTCTGCCTTCAAAAAAAATTATAGTAATGTTTTCGAGGGTTTTGGATATGTGGACAACACTAAAACCTTACTGAGGCTGCAGCCCCCCCCTCCCCCGTTTGATTATGTATTTCCTCTAATTAGCTGAGAATAATATTCTACCTGCTCTGGCTTTTGGTTTTTGTGGTTCTAAATCTGAACAGTAGATCATTGAAGTACCAAAAACAAAACAAAACAAAACAAAAACAATGTGAATCAGGTCACTGGAATTGGAGCTGATGGAGAACATGCAAATCAAAAAGTCCCTGGAGAATGAGGAGCAGACATGCTTGTAGAAGTTCATGTGAATAGAGGCAAACAAAGTCTTCTGCCTGCTGAGGAAGACTGACTTTTCAAGAATTCTTCCAGCTGAAAGCTAGCTTTCTTCATCTGTGTTAAAATGTTATGGTATTTCATTGCCCAGAAAGCAAAAGACAGGTAGAAGTTGCTGGAATATTATTAAATGTATTTTAACGTGTGACAATGTGTTACTTAGCTTTCAATTACCAGTAGATTTCAGAGGCCAGGAAGGTTGCCAGTTCATTCATCTGATCATTACTTATCTCGACCAAAGGCCTAGGAGAATATATGCTGAAATAATAAAGCTTTCATTAACATTTAGTGCTTTTCTTTTAAGCCTTCATTTAGCACTATGAAATCAGATTTCAGAGAATGTCATAATTAAGATTTTCATAAAAAGTAACATTTAAAACTATTTAAATATGTAATGACTCCCAGTGCTATATGAATTCATTCATATCATAAACTCACTAAAATGGGCTTTAAGTTATACTACAACCATGCTACCTTTACTTAACTTTAATAGACAACACTATCAAGGCCAATTTATGATCCACACAAAAATAGTTATTGCTTTATTATAATCACAAACCTTATTCAGAAAATTTAATCTGGTTAATCATATTCACCAAACTGGGCTCTGAATAACTGGCAGCTCTTATAAAAAAAAAAAAAAGTTTTCCTGGAAAGGTAAATATTTGTCAGCTTAAGGATGTTTTAAAGAATGTGCCAGCATCTGCGAGAAGGACTTGACAAGAGGAGTTCCAGAAATGTTTTAAATATGGAAACATTTTTTGGAATAACCTATCTTCCATGGTGACTACATTGAAGGAACAGTACTTAGATTGATCGGTTTTGATATGTTGTAAGATTGGTCAGATTACTTGATAGTCACAAGTCACATTGAGTGTTGACTAGATTAAGTTTACTTGGCAAGTCAGGTTTGAAATTTATGTTTTGATAGACACATAGTTCTGTCATTAAGGAGAATGACTTGGCTTTGTGCAGCTGCTTAGGAATCATCCCAGGAACCTGCCCTTTCTGAGGTCCTTTGGTTTTGAGCTCCCATTCAAATCCTTGCAGAACATATACAGTCCTGTTTAAAATGTCCATGGAGACATTTGGTCTGCACCGACCCATCTACTTAGCCGCATGTGCTTTGTATGACCAGCAAGGCTACCAAGGCAGGGTTATTGGTTATATAGCCCTACACAGTTATTGGGCCAATAAAACATAATAATATTTTTTATGTATTTTAAACCAAAAGTATAAACAAACATGGGATGTTTGAACCCAGGGATGTTTTCTAAGCGTGGACATTTTTGACGAGATCAAATATCAAGAACCATTTGGCATGGACCAAATATAGTCGTGGATGTTTTTGATAGGACTAAATTTCAGTGACCTTTGGTGTGGACCAGATGTCTCCGTGGATATTTTGGACAGGACCAAAAATGTTTACTAATCATTCAGACAGGAGCAATAGAAGTTATCATTGCTAAATTTAAATGACATGTCAGAATTTGCCTAATATTATATTTAACTCTCATAACAACCCTATAAGGTTAATATATTATCCTCATTTTACTGATAAGCAAACTGGGTTTCAGAGAGCTTAAGGTGGTTGCCAGGGTGACACAACATATGTGGCTGGAAGCTTAGATTTTAATTCATATCTAACTCCAAAAGCTTGATCAACTCTCAGACATCATTACCTGGCCTTCCTAAACAATGGAATCCTTATTAGTGCACACATTTATAAATGTTCTCAGAGCTATGCGGGCCTCTCAGTTACCCCCAGAGGCATCCATCACACCCACCTTCCAGGTATCTGTCTCGGAAAAGTCGGAGCACTCCCTGCACTGGATAGAGAGAGACTAGATATAAGAGAGGAAAGATTAGGAACCCCACTAAAGTATTGATTTCTGGGGAGGAAGGGCTCACAAGCAAATGCCTTTCTCTCACCCCCCAGATTGGGGCCAGGCAGTATAATGCTTGGGTAGGCAGAATAATCTTTGCTCCCTCCTGACCTGAGATGTCTATGTCCTAATCCCTGGAACTTTTCAGTATGTTACCTGTTGGGAGAATTAGGTTGCAGATAGAATTAGGTTGCTAGCCAACTGACCTTAAGATAAGGAGGTGTTCTTTAAATGTGGAAGAGGGAGGCAGAGTGATGCAACGTGAGAAAGACTGGCCATTTCTGGCCTTGAAAATGGATGGGGCCACAAGCCAAAGAATGTGGGCAACGTCTACAAGCTAGAAAAAGCAAAAAACAGATTTTCTCGTCAAGCCTCAAGAAAGGAATGCAGCCCTGCTAACACTTCGAGATCCATTTCCTGACCTGCAGAACTGTGAGATAAAAATTTATGGTGTTCCAAGCCACAAAATTTGTGGTAATTTGTTACAGCAGCAATTGGAGACTAATACAGAGGCCAATATCGCTTCCTTTGGGGAAGCTGGCAGGCTTCCCCCAGCACCAGAGCTCATGGATTGAAAGTAGTCAACATCAGTCCAAGTGTCAGCAAGCATTCAGGCCAGGATATAGAGGTCCCAGCTCTGGTGAAGAGATGGGTCTGAAGAAAGGCCTGGTAGTAAGCACAACTGTTAGGCCCCAGATATGGCCAGGATCCATGGATTGAGCTCTAGGCTACAATTTGCTACTTATTAGCTGTGTGGTCCTCAGCATGTCATTTCACCTTATTGACGTGTGGGACCTCATTTGAAAAACATGTACCTGCTCTGTCTGCAGAGTGTTAAGAGCATAAAAAGTATATAGTACAGGAGAACATGCTGATTACCGCTGCATACATTTTCAGTTCTAGGTAGTAAACCTGATAGAGTTAGTACCTCAGTACTGTAGAAGAAACTTGATGTCCTATTATTTTTTATAATAAGCATACTTGTGTGATTTTCAACATTTTCTTCTAAATCTGCAATTAACCAGAAAATCCAATTAAACAGAGCAACTGATTCACTGAAAGGTCGGCTGATGTTTTGCTAATTTTTATGTAACCACAAATTAGAGTCAAAGGGGGACCTTAATTATCACCTCATCCATTTTCCAGATAACAAAGCAGATTCAGGTTATAGGAAGGTAAGTTCAGACCTTTAGAAATAGAATTCCTTAATGAGTTCATGGCAGCAAAAGAAAACAAAAGCCCAGTGTTTCTGAATCCCTTCTTAAGCATTAAAGACATGGACAGCTATTTAAAGTAGGCACCTAGCCCAAAACAAGCCAAACCCTTCTCTCTCTCAGCCTCCAAGGATGACTACCTAGGTCCCCAAAGGGCCTTAGCTATTTCAAGCTCAGTCATTGCCCTTCTTTACCCACATCCCCTTTTCCCTGCCAAATTTCAGCCTCAAGAAGTGACTGATCACTTTACATCATGGCAGGAGTTCAGGGCAGTCTGCATCCCACTACCACCCATCCCACCTTACTAATGCAATGCATGCATTGTTCTCATAGGCAGCACCTGGGTGGTGCTATTGGCAAGTCCTGGCACATAAATCAGGGAAGCCCTGCTGATAACCAGTGAGGTGTGTCACTGTCCCCCATCATTAGTGCCAACACTTTGAGGGCAGTCTGCCACAGCCAGTGAGGAAACGATCCCTGGAACACACCTGTGCACTCTAATCCCACTGTTCAGCTGATGTGGAGATGCTAGCTCCGCTAATTGGTCCTGATAGCCCTTGGGGTTTGCCTGCAGAGCACTCAAGGCCAAGGAGGTGGAGTATCAGTTGAGGAGGATAGTCATGTGAGGTACCATAGCCGCTCTCTCCTGACAAGCCACTCTGGGACCCGTTTTCTCCTTCGTCCAATGATGGAGTTGGGTTGCACAGGGCTACATTTCTTCTAGGCTTTTCTGGAATTGGGGAATATATCAGTCCTTGTGTTGATTGTTTTTTATTTTAAGGAAGCTGAATACTGACGGTGAGTATTTTTCATTTGCAAAATGTAAGTAAATTTTTATTATGAAAGTAATTCATGCTTGGTAAAAAAAAAATTACAACAGTGCAATAGAGTATAAAGCAGAAAGCATACTCTCTTCCCTTAACTCCCACAACCAGCACTCATTCATCAGTCAGGCTAACTGTTCTCAGCCCTGAATAGGCTATTTGGGCTCCCATTAGCCATCTTTCTTGAGAGAATGGTTAAGATTCTAAAAGTAAATCTTTGCTTATTTTAATGGTCCTAACAATTGGTGAAATAGAGTAACATTTTTTAAAGTTTTTTTTTCCTTCTAAAAAGTGCAAATTCAGATCTTATAGCCTGACTTATAAATACACATGAAGTTAAATGTCAGTATGTAAGAGAAATAACATACTATTATTAGAGTAATATAAAAATTGCAAAAGACAGAAGAATAAAATACATTAAAATGTTGTTAGCACTTTTACCAAGGTGTCAGGACTATGGGGAGTTTTTTGTTTTTGTTTTTTGTTTTTTTCTCTGCTGCTGTTCTTCACAGATTGGGGCATTACATTTTTGTTACTTGTGTAATGAAAAAAGTAGTTTAAAAAAAAACATTCCTTATGATATGCTAGAGTAGTTGATTGGATTCAAACCAGTTTGATAACTGACACTAAATCTTTTGATTAAACAGCTTTAAGATTATTTTAGGCTTTTCATTTTTGTTGTGAATTCCATTCAGAATTAAAGATAAATGAGTATAATGAGAAAACACATTGAGTGGGTTTGATGCCTCAAATATTTATTAAGCAGCTATTATATGCAAGGCATTGTGGGAGTAGAAAGATGAGTGAACTGCATCCCTAACCCCAAGGGCTGAGGGTCTGGCAAGAGAGATAAAAACCCACATAGCCATATGCTAGATGGCCTGTTCTAAGAGTTGTGAGATGCAAAATCCTATGAGAGTCCAGAGAAGTAAGGAATCATCTCTAAAGGAGGAACCAAGGAAAGCTTTATGGAGGCAGTCAAATTTGGACTTGGGCTTAGAAAAATGAGTGGATTTTTCATAGCTAGATTGAAAAGACTTTAAGTAGAGGGAAGGTAAACAGAGGCAGAGAGGCTCCAGGACCAGGGCATGTGAGGAAGAATAGTCCATAGGCTGGAGAACACAGCATGTGTCAGGAAGGGGACACCTAAGACTGGTGCCAGGTTTGGGAGACTTGGATGTCAGGCCACAAAGTCAACACTTGTAGATGATAGATGGTCTTGGGGGACTTTTGAGCAGGAAAAGTGATATTAAACAAACTTGGCTTAGGAATATCCTTTTGGCTGTGTCAAGTATGGAACAGTGGGAGCAAATAGTGATGGGAAGATGAACTCCACCCAGATGAGTGATAAATGGGGCCTGAGTTTGACAGGTGGCATCTGAAGGGAGACAGTGGCGATATTAAATAGACTCAGTAGATCAGGGGCCTAGGATTCAAAGAGACTGAAGTTTAAGTCCCACTCTGCCTCTTAGTAGTTGTGTGACTCTGAAGACATTACTTATCTCCTCTGAGCCTGGCTCTTCCTCTACAAAATGGGCATAAGAGCACTTATTTCATGGATTTGCTGCCTGGTAAGCAATTATTGTAAAGCATTTACCACGGTCCTAGCACATGGTGAATGCTTAGTGTGTGTTAATGTCACTGATGGTTTTACTTGGAATTGGTGTTAGGAAGGAAACAGGTGTCAGCCAGGTGACAGAGTAACAAGGAAGGCAGTACAGCAGCTAGGAGGCTGGGATCTGGAAGTAGAGACTGAATTTGTATCTCTACTATTTACCAACTATGGTCTTGTACAAGCTACTTAACTCCCATGTCAGTTTCCTTATCTGTAAAACGGGCATAGTATTAATACCTTCCTGTGGAACTGCTCTGAGAATAAAGTGAGATAATACATGTAAAGTGTTTATGTACCTGATACATTTTAAGAGCCCAGTAGAGGTGAAGGGTGGGGAATGTGGACTTGAATATATTTGCCCCTTCCATCAGTAATGACAAGATATGCAAACAGAGGTAGAAACATCCAGCAGCAGATTGGACTTGAAGGGACAGACCCTGGGGGGAAGGCAAGAGAACACTCAAGGCTAGCAGTATTTAGTAGTTGCTGGCACAGATGTGATTATTGCAGCTCTACAGGTAGATGAGCTAAGAATGAGGGCAGAAATTGGCCTAAGGAAGCAATCAGACAAATCCAGATAGAAGATATTCTATAAGACAGATGGCTGGGACTTTTCATAGGGGGAAAAAAAGGGCGGCTGTTCCAGGCTAAAGGGTTATAATCAAAAGTCATATATTTACTTTGGACCCTGTTTTTAAAGATAAAAAGACATTCTTGGGACAACTGGGGAATTTTGATTAAGAACTTGATGTTAGAGATTAAGAAATTGTTTATATTCTTAGGTATGATAATTGTGCTGTAATCATGTAGAACAATGTCTTAATTCTTAGACATGCTGTAATACTTAGGAATGAAATGCCATGTATATGGGATTTCATGTATATATGGGAAGAAAAAGCAAATATGGCAAAATGTTAATTGCTCAGTCTAGGTGGACAGTATGTTAGTATTCATTGTAGTAGCCTTTCGACTTTTTCTGGATGCTTAAAAGTTCTCAATATATAAAAAAATGAAAGAAAAAAAAAAGACCTGAAAAAAGATCATTTGGGAACCAGTCTACATCAGGAAAAGGTTCTCTGGAGGAAAAGCAAGTTCTACCTACTAAAGGAGAAATTTCAAGAAGGCAGCGATTAAATAAAACGAAGGCTGAAAATCATCATATTCAGCCTATGGGAAGTAGTGGTGGCTTCTTAAAATTCCAGCGTAACATGGAAAGCTGACCATGGAGCAAAGGAGTAAAGAATGGGGAGGAAGTATAGACAGTAAGGACTACTTGATCCTCTTTGGAATGTCAACGCTGTAGTCTTCCTTTTAGTATAAGCAAGAGTGGGCATTTCTGAGGAAGAAGTCTGGGTAAAGGGAGGGAAGGAGGAACCCAGTGAAGGTGGAAAAGGACTGGATGGAAAACATGAGGATGGATCCTCAGATGAGAAGGATGCCTTCTTTGACCCAGAAGTGAGGACTGTGGAGACAAGTGGAGAAGGAAGCAGCCTTCCTAGCCATGAAGGATGAGGTCATGTGTTGCTAGTAAGGAGGCAGGCGTGAGGCAGAAAGTGGGGATTGACTACAGCTTCCACTGGGTCTGAAAGGGGAAAGACGGCCGAGATGAGATGGGGTGCACTTGGTATTGTGGTGCAAGCTGGGGAGCAGAGTAAACAGAGGGGTGCTCCCGGTTGTCCTGCTGAGGCACTAGAGATGATGAGGTTCAAGAGCAGTTGTGCAAACTAAGTGGCCCCTTTTTTCAGAACTTGGTGCTGAGCAAAGTCTGCTCATCAATGATTTATTCATTAGTAAATGAATAAAACTCTTTTGGGGGTTGGTGGTAAAATGCTTTATCCACATTTCCATGGGCCCTCCACCATGGAATGCCCCAGTTGGTATATAGGCATATGGTATGGTAGTCTTTGGTGTGTAGGGAATCTTCTGTCCTTTCAGAGTTTCTAGGTACATGGCTTTGGGTGATCTAGGTTCCAGGGGCTGCTGAAGCTCTCATTTCCAAAGGCAGTTGAAGGAAAACCGCCCCCTGCATGGATGCCCACTAAACCCCAACAGCAAAGGAGGCCGCTGGAGCTTGCGCTCCCAGGAACCCCAGGTAACGGCAGAGTGGAAGTGATTTTGGGTTCTGCTCTGGCTTCCGAAGTGTTTCTCAAGGTCCCACATTGAAGATTCCGGTTCAGCATAAGGCAGGGCCTGAGATTCAGTAAGCAGGTGAGTTGAAGACACTGGTCCGCGGAACACACTTGAAGTAGAAATAGCATGGGGTGGTGGGAGTAGCCAAAACTTATAGCAGAACTTTCGAGATAATGTAGCCATCCCTCTCCCCCTCGGGCTCCTCTTTAAGCGGAATCTGCAGCGGGACAGCAGCCAAGGCGCCTTCGCGGCGGGTCACTTCCCGCAGCCGCGCCTGCAGTTCCTCTCTCTCGGCCTGCAGCTCCCGCCGCACCTGGGCCGCGGCGCGCTCCTCCTCCAGCAGGGCCCTGCGCCTCCGCTCCAGAGCGCGCTCGCCCTGCTCCACCGCCGCCTCCCGCCGCGCCAGCTCGCGCTCGCGCAGGCTTCCGCGCACGGCCAGCGCGCCCATCTGCTCCAGCAGGCGTGCCCAGTCGCCCTCGGCGGCCTCCGCAGGGCCAGGGCCGGGGGCCGGCGGCGGCGAGCGGGGGGTGGCGGTCTTCTCCAGTTCCCGCCGATGCGCACTCTTCAGGTGCCTCCACAGCGCCGGGGTGCCCGCGTGGAAGCCCGGGCCGCGGCTCACCTGCTCCCCGCACAGCCGACAGGTGGCCCAGTGACCAGACGCCTGTCCCGGGCGCGCGGAGGCCAGGTGAAAGTACCCCCAGGCCTCGGAGTATGGCGCCCCCAGGCGTCCGGGAGGCGCCGGCGCCAGGCCCAGGTACAGGCCACCCTGCGTCTCAGCATCGTCAGGCCCACGGGTCTCTTCCATGGTCACCGCCACCTCGTCGCTCCTCATCCTCTCTGCAGCGTCTGCATACCAAGGGAGAAAGAGGTAAGAATAACAAAATTTTATATACAAAGATATACACACACACTCAAACACACAACTTCTATGACTATAGCCTGTGAAGAAACCATGCCTCTCTTTTATTACAGATAAAAATCCTATGGTCGGTTTGGGTAGATACATGGGTTTCTTTTTGAGTATTATTAACTGTTGATTCCTCAGGGGGAAAAAATGTTAAAAATGTCTAGCCCTCTTTTCTTAACTAGGAATTCTCTTACAAATTAAATGGGTCCTCGGCTAACAAATGGGAAGCCAAGGTTCTTAAATGCAAAGAGCTATTTAAGTGCTGTATGTATATGTTAATTTTTAAAATTAGTTTTCCTTTTTCGATTACAGTTGACATACAATATTATATTAGTTTCAGGTGTACAACATAGTGATTAGACATGTATGTAACTTTGGAAGTGATCACCCTAATAAGTCTGGTACTGACCTGACACCATACAGTTATTACATTATTGATTATACATCACTGTGACTATTTTATAACTGGCAATTTGTACTTATTAATCCCTTCACTGTTCTCACTCATTCCCCCAATCCCCCTCCCATCTGGTGGCCATCAATTTGTTCTCTGTATCTATGACTTTGTTTTGTTTGTTTGTTTGTTTTTTAGATTTCACATATAAGTGAAATCATATGGAATCTGTATTTCTCTTATTTCACTTAAACGTAATACCATCTAGGTCCGTCCATGATGTGATGAATGGCAAGATTTCATTCTTTTTCATGGCTGAGTAATATTCCATTGTGTTATATACTACCTCTTCATTACCTATTCATCCATCGATGGACACTTAGGTTGTTTCCATACCTTGGCTATTGTAAACAATGCTGCAATGAACATAGGGAGTGCATAAATCCTTTCCAATTAGTGTTTTTGATTTCTTTGGGTAACAAATTAGAAGTGGAAATGCTGAGTCATATGATAATACAATTTTTAATTTTTTGAGGAATCTTCATAGTTTTCCATAGTGGCTGCACCAATTTATGATCCCACCAACAGTGCACAAGTGTTCCCTTTTCTTCACATCCTGGACAACACTTGATAATTTACTGATGAAGGCCATGCTGACAGGTGTGAAGTGATATCTCATTGTGGTTTTAATTTGCATTTTTCTGGTTGATTAGTGACGTTCAGCATCTTTTCATATGCCTATTTGTCATCTGTAAGTCCTCTTTGGAGAAATGTCTATTCAGGTCCCCTTCCCATTTTTAACTGGATTGTTTTGGTGTTAAGTTGTATGAGTTCCTGATATGTTTTGGATATTAACCCCTTATCAGATATATCACTGGTGTATATCTTCTCCCATTCAGTAGATTGTCTTATTGTTTTGTCGATGGTTTCCTTTGCTGTGCAAAACCTTTTTAGTTTGATGTAGTCCCATTTGTTTATTTTTCTTTTGTTTCCTTTGCCTGAGGAGACATATCCAAGAAAAAAATACTAAGAGCAATGTCAAACACTTTACTGCCTATGTTTTTTTCTAGGAGTTTTATGGTTTCAGATCTTACATTTAGGTCTTTGATCCATTTTGAGTTTATTCTTTTATATGGTCTAAGAAATTGATCCAGTTTCATTCTTTTGCATGTATCCATCGAGTTTTCCCAATACCATTTATTAAAGAGACTGTCTTTACCCCATTGTATATTCTTTCCTCCTTTGTCATAGATGATTTGATCATACAGGTGTGGGTTTATTTCTGGGCTCTGTATTCTGTTCCACTGATCTATGTGTCTGTTTTTATGCCAGTACCATGATGTTTTGATTATCATAGTATAGTTTGATATCAAGTTGTGTGATACCTCCAACTTTGTTCTTCAAGATTGCTTTGGTTATTTAGGGTCTTCTGTGATTACATGTAAATTTTAGGATTATTTGTTCTAGTTCTGTGAGAAATGTCATTGGTATTTTGATAGGGATAGCACTGAATCTGTAGATTGCTTTGGGTAGTATTAACATTTTAACAGAGTTAATTCTTCTTATCCATGAGCACCATATATTCTTTCAATTATTTGTATCTTCTTAAATTTCTTTCTTCAATGTCTTATAGTTTTCCTTGTATAGGTCTTTTATCTCCTTGGTTAAACTTATTCCTAGGCATTTTATTCTTTTGGATGCAATTGTAAAATAGAATTGTTTCCTTAATTTCTCTTTCTGATAGTTTGTTATTGGTATATAAAAATGCAACCAACTTATGAATATTAATTTTGTATCCTGCTACTTTACTGAATTCATTTATTAGTTGTAATAGATTTTTGTTGGAATCTTTAGGGTTCTCTATATAGTATCATGCTATCTGCAAATAACGAGAGCTTTATTTCTTCCTTTCCAATTCGAATGCCAGCTATTTATTTAATTTTTGTCTGATTGCTGTGGCTAAGATTTCCAATACTTTGCTGACTTAAAATGGTGAAAGTAGACATTCTTTTCTTGTTCCTGACTTTTAAAAAAAAGCTATTAACTTTTTACTATGGAGTACAATGTTAGCCGTGGCTTTGTCATATGTGGTTTTTTTTATGTTGAGGTATGTACTCTCTATCCCCACTTAGCTGAAAGTTTTTATCATAAATGGATTTTGTCTAATGGTTTTTCAGCATCTTGTGATATTATCATTTGATTTTTACCCTTCATTTTGTTTATGTGGTATATCATGTTAATTAATTTGCAGGTATTGAACCAACCTTGCATCCTAGCAATAAATCCCTCTTGATCATGATGTATGACTTTTTAATATACTAATGAATTCAGTTTGCTAATATTTTTGAGGATTTTTGTATCTATGTTCACCAGAGACATTGGCCTATAATCTTTTTTAATAGTGTCTTTGTCTGGTTTTGGTATCAGGGTAATGCTGGCCTCCTAAAATGGTTTTGGGAGTCTTCCCTCCTCTTCAGGCTTTTGGAATAGTTTGAGGCTAGTATTAATTCTTCTTTTACTCTTTGGTAAAATTCACCCATCTGGTCAAGAGCTTTTGCTTGCTGAGAGTTTTTTGATTACTGATTGAATTTCGTTATTAGTTACCAGCTTATTCAGCTTTTCTGTTTCTTCTTGATTCAGCCACAGAAAATTCTATGTTTCTGGGGATTTATACATTTTTTCCAGGTTGTCCAATTTGTCAGCATAATTGTTTGTAGTATTCCTTACAATCCTTTGTATTTCTGTTGTGTCAGTTATCACTTCACTTTCCTTTTTGATTTTATTTATTTGGGACCTCTTTTTCTTGAGGATTTCAGCTACATGTTTATCAATTTTATTTATCTTTTCAAATAACCAGCTCTTGGTTTCATTGATCTTTTCTATTGTTTTTTGGACTCTATTTCATTTATTTCCACCCTGATCTTTATTATTTCCTTCCTTTTATTCACTTTGGGCTTTGTTTGTTCTTTTTCTAGTTCCTTTAGGTGTAAAGTTAGATTGAGATTTTTCTCGTTTCTTAGGTTAGGTCTATTTTCCTGTAAATTTCTCTCTCAGAACTATTTTTGTTTTGTCTCATACATTGTGATCAGAGAAGATGCCTGATAGAATTTCAGTCTGCTTAAATTTATTGAGACTTGTTTTGTGGCCTAACATATGGTCTATCCTCAAAAAATGTTTCATGTGCACTTGAAAAGAATGTGCATTTAAGACCACTGTTTCCTTGTTGGTTTTCTGCCTGGATGGCAATGGGGGTGCTGAAGCCCCCTACTGTTACTGTATTGCTGTCGATTTCTCCCTTCATGTCTGTCAATATTTGCATTATATATTTAGGTGCTCCTATGTTGGGTGAGTAGATGTTTACAAGAGTTATATCCTCTTGTTGGACCGATTCCCTTTATCATTATGAAATACTCTTTGTTACAGCCCTTGTTTACATGTGTATTTTGTCTGATATAAGTATTGTTACCCCAGCTTTTTAAAATTTACATTTGCATGAAATATATTTTTCCATCCTTTTCATACTGTGTGAGTTTTTTGATCTGAAATGGGTCTCTTGTAGGCAGCTTATGTACAGGTCTTGTTTGTTTTACCCTTTCAGGCACCCTGTATCTTTTGATTGGATCATTTAGTCCATTTACAATTAAAGTAAAATTGATAGGTATGTTGTTATTGCCATTTAAAAAATTGTTTTCTGATTGTTTTGTAGTTCTCTTTTCTTTCTAATTCTCATTTTCTTCTATGCTGATGACTTTATATAGGGTTGTGTTTGGATTCCTTTCTCTTTATTTCTTGTATAGTTCTTGTAGATTTTTGGTTCGTGGTTGCTATTTGCTTATCACATATACCAAGCTATGTTTATCATATCTATTTTAAGTTGATGGTCGCTTAAGTTAGAACACATTCTAAAATTACTATGATTTTTACTCATCCCCTTCACAAGTGTTTGTCTTTGTCAGTGAGAATATTTTTCTCTGTTATATTTTCATATTCATATTTTTGATTTTCTCTTTTCTACTTAAAGTCCCTTTAACATTTCCTATAATACTGGTTTAGTGGTAATGAACTCCTTCTGCTTTTTCTTGTCTGGGAATCTCCTTATCTCGCTTTCAATTTTATATGGTAGCCTTGCTGGGTAGACTAATCTTGGTTTTAGGTCTCTGCTTTAAATATTTTGTGCCAGTCCCTTCTGGCCTGCAAAGTTTCTGTTGAGAAATCAGCTGATAGTCTTATGGGTGCTCCCTTGTAGGTATTTAATGGCTTATATCTTGCTACATTTAAGACTCTCTGTCTTTAACCACTGGCATTTTAATTAAGATGTGTCTAAGTGAGGGCCTGTTTGATTCATCTCTGCACTTTCTGGACTTTTATGTCTATTTCCTTTGCCAGGTTAAGGGAATTTTCAGTCATTATTTCTTCAAATAGGTTTTCAACCCCTTGCTCTCTCTCTTCTTTTTCTGGTATCCATATGATGCAAATGTTAGTACACTTGATGTTGTGCCAGAGGTCCCTTAAACTAACTCCATTTTTAAAAAATTCTTTTTTTTTTTTTTTTTTTGCTGTTCTGATTGGGTGTTTTCTGCTACCTTGTATTCCAGATTGCTGATTTGATTCTCTGCTTCAAATAATCTGCTGTTAATCCTCCCTAATGTATTCTTCATTTCAGTTATTATTTTCCTTATTTCTGACTGGTTCTTTTTTGGTTTCAATTTCTTTGTTGAAGTTCTCGCTGAGTTCATCTATTCTTTCCCTAACTTCATTGGGCATCTTTACAACCAGTGTTTTGAACTCTGTATCTGGTAGATTGCTTGTCTCCATTCTGTTTAGGAGACAATGTTTCTTTGTCTCCTTATTTTCGCTGCTTCCCTGTGTTTGCTTCTATGTGTTAAACGATCTGCTACATCTCCCAGTCTTAGCAGAGTGGCCTTACATAGTAGGTGTTCTGGGGGGGATCAGTGTTGCAGTCTCCCTGGTCACCTGAATCAGTGCACCAGGGGTGTCCCTTGTGTGAGCTGTATGTATCCTCTTGTAGTTGAGCCTTGATTGCTGTTGCCACGTCAGCCAGTGGGATTGACGCTCAGGTTGACTAGCTGTGAGGGCTGGCTGTGACTACAGCAGATGAGCTCTTGTCTGGAGGACTGACCCCACAGAGGAGTCACTTTAACATTCTGATGCCACTTGGTTCCTCTTTGGGAGGGTTGTTTGTAGAGTTGGTTGGGTGGTGCTCTGGTGTAGTCTGAAGCTGACCACCAGGTGTATTGGTTCTGGAACCTCCTGAGAGGGGCTCTGCTGCCATTTGTGCCAGGCTTAGGGCTGCTTGGTGGGGGCTACAAAGTGATTTGCAGTTGGTTGTTGCTTGTACTGGGCTTAGATGTGCTTGGGAGAGTCTATGCTGTGAACAGAGGCTGGCTGCCACTAGTGTCAGGGTTGGGACTCTTTAGTGGGCACCATGATGTGAGCTGAGGCCAGCTGCCACTTGTGGTGGGCTTGTGGCTGCTTAGTTGAAGCTATGTTCCAAGCCAACACTGGCTGCAGCTTATGTCAGGCTTGGGGCCACCTGATGGGAGTTACTATGCAAGTTGAGACCAGTCGCAGTTTGTGTTGGGCTTGGGGCTGCTTAGGAAGAGTTACATGGCATGTTGTGGCCAACTGCTTCTTGTTTGGGGTTTGTGGATCTTTGAGAGATTTTAGGAATGTCAGCAGCATGAGCCAAGGCAGGCTACTCATATAGAAAAGCTGCTGAAGGTGGCTTGGGCCAGGCATGTGAGCTGGGTGAGGCAGTGTCTCAGGGAATCACTAGGGCAAGGCAAACAGTGTTAATGGAGAACACAGATTTAGTGCCCACTTGCACATGAGTGCTCGGTGGGAGGAGTGTTCAATAAAGGAATAGTGCCTGCAAGCACTTCCATCCTGAAGAGAGCTGCCCCAACACCTTCCCCTCCAGCCTTCACAGTAATGCTAATCAATTCTTCCTGTATATCCCTGGCACTTTTTGAGCTATTGCCCATATGCTGGAGCCCAGGGAAAGTGAGTTTGTGAGTGAATGAATCTTTGCACATGCTTTTCAGAAGGATGTCTGGGTCTCCAACTCACAGGATGCAATCCCTGCTGGTTTTCACAGCCGGATGTTATGGGGACTTCTCTTCCCAGCATGGTGCTTCAGGCTGGGGACCTCAGGGGCGACCTCTATAGCTGAGATATTCTTCCCAATTCTTAATAACCACACTGTGGGTGTGGGATCTGCCTGTTCTGTGTCTCTGCCGCTCCTACCAGTCTTATTGTGGCTTCTTCTTTATATCCTTAGTGATAAGACTTCTGTTCAGCTAGTCTTTAGCTGGTTCTTAATGATAATTATTCCATGGTTTAGTTGTAATTTTGATGTAGCTGTGGGAGGAGGCCAGGACAGTGTTTACCTGCTCTGCCATCTTGACCAGGAGTCTGCTGTATATATTAGTGTTTACTAGGCTCCTCTTCAATCCTACGAAAAAGTTATTGTCTGTTCTCTTCAGAATAAGAGCAAAGATCCCTTTTATATTCTCTCAGTGTTGCAGAGTAATTTTAGAAACAAACAAAATAAAGTTTTAGAAATGAAAAGTTCATTTCTTAAACTTTAGAGACGAAAGTGCCAGTAGTGAACAGCCTTTTAAAAAGGTTTCAATGAGGGTAGCTTTTTCATGATGAAAGTATCTTTGTTTTGCAATTTAAAAAAGTGTGCTTATGAGAAAATTTATAGTACTAAAAGCAATAAAAATGTTTTATTTTTTAAATTTGCACATTCAGGAAATATAAAAAGCAGCTTTCAAAACTTTTACCTTTAAATTAGCAGGTGGGCCATGTCCTGAGGGCTTTGGAGTCCCTGTCATTGCCTCAGCATTTCCAGCCGACCCCAGTTCTCAGGTAGAAACACTGCAGCATGATCCCTAAGTTCTGAATAATCATCAGCAGTGCTAGGAATAAATTCAGAGGATAGTCAGCTGAATAACAGAAATTAAATTAAACAGCCTTAAAGATAGATATTAGAAATACTTGTTAACACTATGTCCCTCTGGTGTTCCTTTTTCAGAACCTCCATAGGTGCCTGAGTCATAAAACAAGTAGAATTAGTTTTCTATATTGCCCATCCCAACTAAATGGCTCCCTCTATCTACTTGCAAGAAACATACCTTGGTCAATGCTTTTAATTAAGAAATAATAATTTAAAAAACTATAGCTTCTTGCTTTCTCCAACATAATATCTATGTTAAAGGGATCCAGACACAATACAGGGACTATCATTGCAAACTCTTTCATATTAAGAAAATATTTTACTACTGCAATAATCTGTTAAACAAGGAGGGATAGAAAAGGTGCTTATTCTTTAGGAAATAACTTCACAAAAGACCAAATGTGTGACTCTAGACAAATTTGCTTCGAAAGTTTAAAAATAATAAGAGAACACATGACAGACTCTTGGAGCTCATCTGAGAACTTACTTTAGGCAAAGAATCAAATGGGAGAATAATGCACAGTGAGAGAGCCAGTGCCCGTTCATACTGTCAGGTTGTGAACCAGCAACAGTGAGCAATGATAAAGTTCCAGGATGTCTCTTGTTAAATGCAACTAGGAATGACTGAAGACAAAGATGAGAACAGGAAAAATAAGTTGCTATAACAGAATTTACTGTAAGATTTTAATTCAGTTGCTAATGGTCTTATTAAAGAATTACCATTTTCTAAACCCCATTATTCTTTTTCCCATCAAGAAAGTCCACTCAGGATCAGGCATGACATTTAATATATCTTTCTCATTTTGAAAAAAGATAACAAATTTGTAAGAATCAGCAAAATAGACAAGTACCAGGCCTCTCCTAACAAAAGAAATAGCTATTTACATATCTTCTGATGCAATAGGTATTGATTTGAATATCGTTACTCATGATGACCAATTAGTATAAAAGCTCTTTAGAAGTTAAAGGCTAAATCTATTCCAATAGATTTATTAAATTCTAAAGTCCCTAAAACAGGGAAGAGGGAGGAGGGGAGCAATAGACCACCTCCAAGGATAATTTTTTTATGGTTAGTAAACATTATGATTAATAAAAAGAACTAGATTTTAGTCTTAGAAATGTTAATTCATCTTTACCTTAATTTTTTTCTATACTTTTTCATTTTTTCTTTACAATTCCATTTCCTTCTACATTTGAATCTTATCTTTCCAGCTTATATTTTATAAAAAATTTAAATAAAATTTAAATAAAAAATTGTATTACTGAACATACACAAAAGTTGACAGAATAGTATAATGAATCTCTATATTTTATATATCAAAAGAGATTTAAAGATTTTCTATGCTATCAGACTATTGCTTTGGATTCTGATGTATTGAGCTGAGGGTTGAAAATTGCATGTCACCTTCAGACTCTTACCTGTGCCAAAGCCTGAGAGTACTCATTACTGATATGCCCTTAAAAAAGCCAGAGGTAACCAATTGCTGTCCTGCTCTACCTCCCTGCAAGATGTCTCTGGGTTTCTTCAAAATCTAGGATACCCAAAGTGGTGCCACAGACATGAACCCCTATCTAATATAAGAGTTAAAGTGGGAGCAAGGATGAGAAGCACTGATTTTGATGTCTTCATCCTTTAGATTTAATGGAATGCCTCATCAGAGGCAGAGACAAGCAGCACCTACCACAAATGTCAGCCAGCACAGTGCTGCCCCTTTGAGGGTGGCAGAGGGACATCCTCTGCCTTGGTAGGCTTTTGCTCTTGGAGATCTTAACCAGTGGAAGGCAGCATGGTACAGAACTGCCTCACCTTCTCAGACCTCCGCACACAGCTACATTCTGGTTTAATACAATCTTCTGTTCAGGCTCAGTATCTAAAGAGTGACCAGCAGTCTGTGGCTGCAGGTCATAACAGCCTTCCTACCTCTGCTAAACAACCTGTGAGTTCATTTCAACTACTCCTATAGTGCAGAGGGAGAGAAGCCTCCCAGTCAACCATCTTGGCTTGGAAGAGAAGCCTTCCAATCTTTGGCCACAACCCTAATACAGAGAACTCTTTAAAACTCTTTACAAGAGAAACAAACAACCCCATCAAAAAATGGGAAAAAAATATGAGTAAGCAAATGACCTAAGCACCAAATCAGATGGCCAGGATACCTGTGGAAAGATGCACATTACTTATATTCAGGGAAGTGCTATTAAAGTAACAATAAGGTCTCATTTTAAATCCATCACAGTAACAAAAATAAAGAGGTCTGTCAGCCAAAGCTAGAAGGGAGTCAGAGAAAAGGGTGTGCTCATGAATTACTAGTGGAGACTTGAAGTCGTTTAGAAAAGTATTGTGGCAAATTCTACTTATTAATAATAGATATAATTAGAGATTCTACTCCTGGGAATCTATTCTATAAAACTCTAAGTACTAATATGTGAAGTCATATGTATTAGGATATTATTAGTAGAGTATTATTTAGAATGGCAAAAAACTGGAAATGAGGGAATGCCTATCAGTAGGAGAATGGCTCGGCGAATAATGTATGGTCACATCAGGGAATATTATGCAGCCACTAAAAAGGATGGCTTGGAACTGTGGCACATAACTGGAGGGATTTCTGGAGGAACTGTTCACTTTCTGTGGAGAAAAGCAAGTTGCAGAAAAGTGTGTATGATCTCATTATTAAATAATATATAGATCTGTATAGGATATGTATATGTACAGAAAAATAAGGAGATGCATTATAGGTTAAGGGAGTGGCAGTTGATGTGAAAAGAGGGAGAAGGAGAAGAGATAAACATAAAAGGAAAAGAAAAAAGGTACTAAGAAAGCATGCATGTGATCATGTATATACATTTAGTAGAATGTGTATATGGCAGTACCTATACATAAATAAAATATAATTTTATAAAACAATCCTCAGAAATATGAGCTCAGGCAGGGGGCTAGGCAACCTGAACTATGGTGGCTGGAGGAGACAGTCCTGTGAGGCATAGTGCACTGCCATCTGGCCCTGGAGAGAACTCAGTGTGTGGGGGTTGCTCAGTTTTGGGTGGTTTGTTGTACCCTACTGGAGCTGAAGGAGGTTCTATATCTCCAATAGGTGGAGGATGCCACAAGAGAGCATCCCATCTCACTCATCTCCCTGGCACAGAGCAGGCACTCAGGGAGTGCTGCATTAAATGCAAAGAATCCAAATCTACTTTTCTTAGACCCATCTCACCCAAGTTGCCATATCTCCATCTGTCAAGGGAAATGCTAAGATTATCTGCCTCTAAACTGGTGGCTGAAATCAGATAATGCATATGGTCACACTGTTGGACTACCCAGTGCTATATAAATTTAAGGCATAAATGAAAAGAAGCTACTAATATTTACTGCTCAAACATGCCCATGTTGAGATCTTAGTAGCTAAAAAGCAGTGCTATTTTTCTCTTTGACGTTCTATTATTCAGTACAGTAAGGAGGTAGTTTAAGTTGGAAGAATTCTCTTGGGGATTTTTGACTACAAAAAGCAAATAAAAAAGAATCACAGATCCACCTCATCTCTCTAACCAAATTTATTTTCATTTCCTAAATTGACCTGATTCATGTAAAATAGGTTCTTATCACTCAGGTAGAAGATGACAGGGAGATCTGGTTAGCTGGAGCCCTGCACTATGCATTTCTTCCTTACCAAGTACCCAACAAAAATGCATATCCATTAACTGGATGGTTAGTTAACAAGAAGAAAATGAAAAATAAGGGCTCCCTTAATTTTTCCTTAGACAATTTTTAAACTACCAGAAAGGTACCAATGAATGTGATTACTTTGTTTATATCCATTCACTCCATCTACACTTTCAGTCGGATGCTTATTATGCACCTGTTCAGAGTCAGGCGCATGCTTGCTCCCTGTTCCCAAGATGCCAAGAGGAGAACCACATAGTTCCTAGCCTCTGGACCAAGCTCACTGTCTGGTGGTGAGAGACTTCCAGCAATAATTCTGATACCCCTGGTAACGGTTCACTCATGAGGATGAATTCCATCACACAGTGTTCACGCTGGGTGGGGGGGAGGTGGATTTCGGGACCCTAATGCTAACATTCATGCAGACACTGCTGCTTTAGCATCCCTTCCCTTCTCCACACTCCTCAGGGTACAAAATTCGCAAAAATACTTTCCCACTAATGCTGACTCAAAGTTCCAATTCTTTAGTCATTTAAGCTTCCAAGCTCATATTTTAAAGTAAAATTTCTTGAAACTAAAATTTCTTAAAACCACTGCTAGCAAGAAATTATTTTAATAGGGGAAAGTTTTGAGTCTAACTTCAGGGAGGAAAAAGCTGGGAAAAAAAGTAGATTTTATTTATTCCTTGGAAAGGGAGAGGGTAGTATTGTTGATACCACACCTCTGAACTCTCCTGTGAGTTTCATTAAGTATCCATTATTGAGAAGGAATGATAAGTCGATGCCTGTGGAAGATAATACATTCATATTAATTACCTCTGAATTTGAATTTCTATTTGAAGTTCTCTGAAGTTCTATTCTTCTAATAACCTATCAGATTAAAACCCAGATTTATCAGTATGATTTCTCTGAATACTAATATATAGAATAAGGGAGGAGATCAAAACCTGGATGAATAATTTGTTTGAAATGAGTACACATGCAATATATGACCGTAACACCCTAAAAACCAACTATAAAAGTTAATTTTATTATTTTATATTTATGCTTGTACACATACAAAATATTAGGCAGGCTAAAGGCCAAAGAACTAGGCAATGTTCTCAAAAGGAAATAGCAAATGAATTACAAGCTCTATTGTTCTTCCATAGTCAAAGGAAATCACTTCAGTTGGATTAATCTTTCAGAGTTATAAACAATTATGTGTAGGTTGAATCTAGATTTTTGGTAAGAAATTCACACTAATGTGAATTCTACACAGACTTGTGTGGAAACACTAAAAACATTTTCATTTACTTTATCCACCATTAACTAAAATCAAAGTAGCACATAATAAAACAAATAACCTTGACAACTGACGTCTCACAGAAAACACACTTCGTTCAACTGTTACCTGTCCATCTTGTTGAAATATTAGTTTGCTGCCACATATTAATCTATTTATAATCCAGACAATTAGAAAAATTATCCTGGAATCTCCAGGCTGAAGACCTAAATTGAAACTAAAAAGCAAGTAAAAATGCCTCTAAACTGTAAAGTGTGGATACTTGGTCAAGGAATAAAGGGTCAAGTTTGAAAATATTTAGAAAAAGGTTAAAGAAGAACTGTAAAAAATGTACTGGACTCACAGCTATTTATCTGGTGAATCAGAGATGTTCTTTAAATGTAAGCCAAACTCATAGATACCTCTGTCATTAGCTGACAATCTCAGAAGTATTTTCTCTATTTATGAATTTTTAAAAATAAAAATTGTAAAGTATTCTGCCCTAAAGGGGACCTTTATTTCAGATCTACATTACTTTATTTAATATATATATTCCTAAAAATCATTGTCGATCCATTTTTATCTTGTAAAATTTATAATTTAATATGAATTAGAGAGATTTTAAGCTCCATTCAAAGGCCTTTGTAACACAAAGATTTTTAAATTGAGAATTAACCTGGTTTTGGCTCTTGGCCTTTTTATACATCGTTGAATACTTTTTATTGTGGGTTGCCTCAAGCTATTTTTGGCCCAAAAGGATGTACACATAACACAGTAATGAAAAATGAAGAAAATAATTACCCTAATTATGTCAATTTATTAACCTATTTCTACAACAGTTTCTCTTAAACACCCTATCTTTGTAAGGCTGGGCTAATTAAAAGTTTGGAAGGTGGCAGGTAATTATTTTTTTCTTTTATGGCTGGAAAGATGTTTGCTTGGTAAACTTGGGCATTTGATTAATGTAAGTAATTATAGCAAATCGATTCTGTATACTCAGAAAGGATCAGAAATTTCTTTTGTTTGAGCACCATGGAGGTAGGGATTCTTGTTTGAGCATCTGGCTTGCACTGGGTATCTCTTCCCCCAAGTGGGAAACATTAAAAAAAGTCTCAATTAGAGAAGGGGCACCAAACCATTTGCACTGTTAAAAGTCTGAATGCAATAAGGCAATTCTAATAAAGGACGTAGATGATTTTCGACATTCTCAAATAACTTTTTTGAGGGGAGACTGGAGAGAAGGAGCAAAAATGAGGTGCTGAAAGAAATTAAACGGTGCCTTAATGCAGAATCGGGGGCCAAATGCATCATTTACAATAAGGACAATCTGACCACAGCAAAGGAAGGGCGCGACCTGCACCCAGCGCACAAGCAAGCCTGTAATAACACAGGGCTGCGGCGTTTGCCAGTCGCGGCTCACCTGCGGTCCCCGAGGCCCCGGGCTGGTTGCCCAGGGCTGGTCCCCGGCTTGCTTCGCCATCACCAACCCCCTTGCACCGCAACCTCCCCCAACCCCCACACCTGGGCTTCTGGACCCCCAGCTTCGCTCTGGGCCCGCGCTGAGCGAGCCTCGAGGCCGACACTCACTCCATCATTCCCGAAGCGCGGCAGGAGGCGGGCTGGGAGTGTGGGCTCGCCGATCCCTTCCAGGATCCTCGCAGACATTTTGTCCTGTAAGGAAATCTCCGCTCGTCCCCCTTAAAGAAACAGCGCTCAATTCACGCATCTGGGGTTAAAGGGTGGACGGTAACATGTGACCTGTAGTTGAAAGGACTGGGGAGTGACTCCTAAACCTTTTAAAAACACGAGTGACAGACTTGGGTTTGCCAGGGTTTGGAAATTATACAGTAGTTTAGTGATTAATTTTTTTTCCCTTTCCATTAACCTTCCAAGACCTGGAGTTCTGACTTGAGTCTCAGAAGGCAGCTTTCATCCTTTCAGGTTTTAGGTGTGTGATGGCACAAATTGTTAGAAGAAATTCCCCAACCAAGCTTTGGACAGATAAAGGTAGGGCTCATTGGTGTTCACTAAAACTTAACAGTCGTGTATCAGGCAGCTTTTGATAGATTATGCAGAGGTAAAACCCCTGGCAACTCAGCGATTTATAGTAACAAAGATTTTCATTTCTCAAGCAACTTTGGCAACTTTGGCTCTACTCCACCAATTTCCTTTATTCCAAAAGTCTTTGGGGGACGGGCTCACGGCGTGCAGGAATCAACTTTGAGGGAAGAGGAGTCCTGATTTTTACTCTTTGCTATTTCCTTGATGTCAGTACTCCCACCATGGCTGATTTCAAGCTACTGACAGTTGAACAAGTGGCTTGCCAAATTTCTGGAAACGTAATATTCAGCTTTTACACACTGCTGGCCCATGCTGCTCTTAAAACAGCATTCTGCCAACTTCAATTCTGCTTATACTTTATTGGCCAAAGTAAGTCACATGACAAAGCCTGCTGTCAGTAGGGCCAGAAGATATACTCTTCTCAGAAGGAAGCCTTGTAAATCATATGGTAATGGGCATAGATTGTATAATCTTCTTAAAAGGAGGACAGGGAATAACTGGCTAAAATAATATAATCCACTTTACATGCTTTGGTTCAGGTAATTTTTTTTAACCTTATCCTATCTAGAAACTAGAGTCCATTAATGGAATTTCTCCTTACCATTCCAAGGATGGCTTCAGAAGAAGAAACTAGTTGAGTGTCTTCAATGGATAATTTTTTATTGTGAAGGTTAACTATTAGGTTAATATTTTTCTTCTCATCTAAAAGAACATTTACAGCCCTGGACGTTTGATTTAAAAAAAAAAAAAAACATAACTAGTATAAACAAATCAGGGTAAAGCCATCTCTTATTTATGATTTGATTCATAAACACATGTTTAAAGTTTATTATATCTGGCATTCTTTTAACAAGAGACTTTTTACTTTGAGTACCTTAAAAATCTATTTGGCTTTAAACTGATCATGTAATGAGATACACACTATTTTCAGTAGTTCATAAAACAGTTTTCAGTAAGTTCTGGTTATGGGCAAAGCACTATCCTAAACCTGAATAAGAGTCTAGAGATTCAAGAGATCATTCCTGCCCTCAAGAAGTTTACATTTCAGTAAGACAATAAGACAAGTGCAACTCCAAGAAGAAAGTGAAACATGATGTAAGACGAAACATTAAAGTGCCACACTAAATTGAGAACAGCTGCATCTTCTTGAAAGTGGCAGCATTTAACCAAGATCTAAAAAAGAGTAGGATTTTGATTCCTGGAATTATATGTTTATTATCCTAACAGGATGTGTTTTGGATTTATTTTTAAAGTCAAGAGGAAAGGAGCTTGTTTTCTCTGTTTGTCAATGTTCAAATTTTCTTATAATCTGAAATCTCTTTCCTCTAGTTTTAGATGAAATTTTAAATCAAATTATAAAATACATCTCAAATATTTAATAACTTTTTTCTTTGTTCCACATTCTCTGTTTCAGCAAGAAAAGCACTCTTCAATTCTTATTTTGGTAGTGGCAGTTTCCCTAACTTTCATCATGCACTTAACCATAAATAAATAACATTTAATTTTTGCAAGACCTCATTTCTATCCCTGCCCTGGAAGTTGGCAAAGCATGAAGACCTGTATTTTATGGGTAATGCAGAATATTTATTCTCCAGATTCTTGCCAGAGATTATAGCCTTGAAATCTACTGTCTAATCCTTACCAAAATCCAATCTGAGTGAACTATTTATGGAGATCACCTCAAAGACATGAAATTACAGAGCCGTGTACTTGGACCACACTCTTTTTGTACATCCTATATGTGCTTTTGGTCTGAAATTTTCTTGTGATATTTTTGTCTGGTTTTGATGTCAGAGTAATACTGGCCTCATAAAATGAGTTGAGAAGTAGTCCTTCTTCTTTTGAGAAGAGTTTGTTAAGAATTGATATTAATTCTTCCTTAAATGTTTGGTAGAGTTCAACGGTGAAGCTACCTGGGCCTTCTTGAGTCAGTGTTGGTAGTCTGAATCTTTCTAGGAATTTGTTCATTTCATTCAAGTTATCGAATGTGTTTGTATACAATTGTGCATAATATTCCCTTATAACCTTTTTGTTTCTGGACTGTTGGTAGTAATGTTTTCTCTTTTATTTCTGGTTTTCAGATGTGCTTTTAATGAACTATCCCTTGGGGATCATGTCATCTACCTCCAGTGAGGCACCAGCTATTTATATTATTCATAAATAGCTGTATGAAATTCGTTATCCGAATTCGTGTCATGATGTCATTCACTTGTGCACTGACACCTGCAGTGTTTTTTTCTGACCCAGAGAAGATCATTCTCTTATCTCTCAGGTGATGAAAAGCTCTGCATCCCCTGAACAAAGGGGACCTTTTAATTCCGTGGGCACAGTGGAGCATGTAACGTTCTGAGCTGCTAGGAATGCCAAGAGTCAAATATGGGATGCCTGCTCTCTAAGTTTTCTAGGGCTGCTGTGACAAAGTACCACAAACTAAGTGGCTTAAATCAACAGACATTTATTCTCTCCTAGTTCGAAAAGTTAGAAGTCCAAAATCAAGGTGCCAGCATGGCCATGCTCCCTCCAAAACCTGTAAGGAAAAATGCTTCCTTACCTCTTCCTGGCTTCTGATGGTGGCCAGCAGTTCTTGGCTTGCAGTTGTATTACTCCAATCTCTGCCTCTGTTGTCACATAGCATTCTCCTTGCGTGTTGGTGTCTTTCCTTCTTCTTATAAAAATACCAGTCAGATTAAGCCCTACCCTGCTGACCTTATCTTATCTTGATTACATCTGCAGAAACCCTATTTCCAAATAATATCACATTCACAGATACCTAGGATTAGGACTTGAATATCTTTTTTGGGGAGAGGGGGCACACTGCAACTTCTCACAATGTCAACTTTTCTGTTTGCTAATCTTTTATTTCCATACCTATATAGTTTTGTGCCCTAATTTCCTAGATTACTTAGATTTTCCTTAATTGTTGGCAAGGTGTGAAGTAAAGACGGCAGAAAGGACGGATGGAATAAAGAAAGAACAGGGAAAAGAGAGAAAGGGAGAGAAGAAGAAAAGTTTGCTGCAAAGAATCAGACATAGAATAGGGAAAAGGGTTGTAGGAGTGGGGAGTGGGGGTGGGGAAGATGAGTTGGAAAAGCGTTTTGCTATATGGCCTTCGTCAAAGCCTCAGAATTAATTATTTTAGGGGGATGAGAGCAATGATAAGCAGCCCCGACCCTGTAGTTTAGCTTACATAGAGAAAAGGCAGTTTGAGGAGCTGTGGATTAGGAGACTTTTAATACCCACATTAATAGACACCGGATGTATTGAGGTTTTGTGGACCTTGAAAGCTTGTACAGTGTTGAGGAGCCATGTATTCTGGTTATTGGGGACACAGACCCACAAATTGTCGATTTAATGCATATAATTTACCCTGGAGGGCAGCATCGCTTCCTATAGGATATTTTTATTTTTAGTTTTTAGGCGAGGCAACCCTTGGTTGACTGCACAGATTGCAAGGACCTTGTCAGCTTACAATCCTTTACTTATTATTTACTTTTTACACCTACAGCACCTGGTCTTCCTAGGTGGTCTCCCATCTAAGTACTAACCAGCCCCGACCCTGCTTAGCTTCCGAGATCAGATAGGATCAGCCTTGTTCAGGATGGCATGGCTGTAGACCGTATAGGATATTATTCCCTAAATGGCACCTTAGGAATTTTTACAGGCTATTCTAATGGCCTGTCAGGCTAGCTGCTTCTGGATGTACAGCTGATCCTTGAACAACACAGGGGTTGTGGTGCTGATTCCACATGTTGGGGCCAAGCTGTACTCCACGTCCATCAACATGTGGTCAGCCGGCTGCATCTTTGCAGAGCTGGCAAGTGCTGGGTGGCCTCTTTTCCCTGGCAGTGATGTAGATGACCAGTTGAAGAGGATCTTCCAGCTGCTGGGGACACTGGCCGAGGAACAATAGACTGCCATGACCAAGCTACCAGACTATAAGCCCTACATGATGTATCCAGCAACAAAGTCACTAGTGAACATTGTACCTACGCTCAAGGCCTCAGGGAGAGACCAGCTACAGAACATCTTGAAGTGTAACCCCATGCAGTGCATCTCTGCAGGGGAGGCCTTGCAGCACCCCTAGTTTTGCAACTTCTGCTCCTCTAGGTTCCTGGCTTCTGGCTGCCAGGCTGGGGCCTGGCTATGTTGGCCCCCTCCCTCCTGGGAGGAGAAGGAAAACAGGGGTACACGGTGTGCCGAGCTTCGGCTGTGCTGGGCCCACCAGGGTAGTGGTGCCCTCACCTGGGTTCTCTCTCCCTTCACAGACTTTATTTAATTTCATAAATTGGCTCCTTTCAAACAACAACAACAACAACAACAACAACAGTAAAAATCCACATATAACTTTAAACTCCCTACAACTTAACTATAGGCATCCCCCCAGTATCCATGAGGGATTGGTTCCAAAATCCATGGATGCTCAAATCCTATGTAAAATGTAACAATGCATACATTTGACCTTCTGTATCCATGGTTGATTGAAACTGCAGATGAGAAAACTGGGGCTATGGAGAGTCAACTGTATGTTTATTGAAAAAAACCAAAAAGCAACCCATGTATAATTGAGACCTACACAGTTCAAACCTGTGTTGTTCAAGGATCAACTGTATATATTTCATGGGGTCAGCCAAAGCTACTGAATAAACCAAAATTCCCACTTTTGTCTGAGTGTCGCTTATCTTGATTTATCACAGGTGAGGATTTTAATCTTACCGTCCCAGCACACCACGGGTTGCCATCACGCCACTTAACACTGGGAATGGTGTCCTCGTTACTACCTAACGGGTAAGTAATCCAGGTCCAGAACCCCATCGCGAGGTTTGTGGATTCAGAGCTTCTAAGCTTCTACTTTCTGGGCCATTTTGGTACTTACTTTCTTAGCTTGGGTTCCCCCCAGTGTATGATTAAGATAAGTGCTGGACTGCAGGTAGTGTGAGGTGATCACAGAAAGCAGGACTGGGGAAGCAGAGAGAGTAATGAAAGGAATGCACGCCAAAATAAAGAGGCTTTTTTTATTTTTTATGTTTATGTTTATTTTATTTTTTAAGTTTATTGGAGTAACATTGGTTAATACAGTTATATAATTTTCAGGTCTATATTATAATTTGACACCTGTATATTCTATTGTGTGATTACTACCCAAAGTCCAGTTTCCTTCAGCTACCATATATTTGATCCCCTTTACCCCGTCTACATCCCCCCTCCTCCCCCACCCCCTACCCTCTGGTAACCACTAGTCCATTGTCCATGTCCCTGAGTCTCTGTTTGTTCTGTTTGTCGCTTTTAGGTTTATATTCCACATATAAGTGATATCAAGTAATTTTCAACTTTTTCAGTCTGGCTTATTTTGCTTAGCATGATTATTTCGAGGTCCATCCAGATTGTCACAAATGGCAGTATTTCATCTCTTCTTATGGCTGAGTAATATTCCCTTGTATATATGTACCACAGCTTCTTTAGCCAATCATCTATCGTAGAACACTTCGGTTGCTTCCATGTCCTGGCCACTGTGAATAGTGCTGCTATGGGCATCAGTGTGCAAATATCTTTTTGGATATGGGTTTTCAAGTCTTCGGGATAAATACCTAGTAGAGGGATTGCTGGATCATATGGTAGATCAATTCTTAGTTTTTTGAGGAACCTCTATACTGTTTCCCATAGTGGCTGTGCCAATTTGCAGTCCCACCAGCAGTGGATGAGGGTTCCTTTTTCTCCGCATAAAAGGAGGCTTTTTAAGAAAGCATTTTATATTATTTTATTATTAGTTTCAAGTATACAGTACATTGGTTAGATATTTATACAGTTTGTGAAACGATCCCCCCAATTACCTATCACCCTTCTGGCTCTCCACCTAGCTATTACATATCTGCTGACTACATTCTCTGTACTGTGCTCCCCATCCCCATGACCATCTGTCAACTACTAATTTGTACTTCTTTAACCCTTCACCTCTTTCTCCCAGATCCCCAACCCCTGTCCCCTCTGTCCATCACCATATCTGTGAGTCTGTTTTTGATTAGTTTATTCTTTTTGTTCCTTAGATTCCTCATGTAAGTAAAATCGTATGGTATTGATCTTTTTCTGTTTTTTTTTTTTTTTTTTTTTTTGTTGTTGTTGTTGTTCCTCATAATAACCTCTCGGTCTATCCATGTCATTGCAAATGGTAGGATTTCATTTTTTTTTATGGCTAAGTAATGTTCCATTGTATATATGAATCATAACTTCTCTATCCAGTTGTCTGTTTATGGGGATTTAGGTTGCATCCATATCTTGGTTATTGTGAATAGCGCTGCTGTGAACATAGGGGCGCATAGATCTGTATGAATTATTGTTTTGGTTTTCTTTGGATAAATACCCAGGAGTGCAATTGCTGGGTCAAAGAGTAGATCCATTGTCAATTTTTTGAGGAACCTCCAGACTGTTTTCCAAAGACGCTTTTAAAAAAATTCTAAATAATCATGTTTTTCAAATAATGTCTTTATTTTATATTTGTAATTATTATTGTAACAAAAGTTATTCCCGCATGGTGAACTGTTTTCAGTCTTTACCTCTAAGACTTTTTCAGACCCAACTTCCTCATTTTCTAACTATCATTTTCTGTCATATAAGGTTAGAAAAATGTTAATATAGACTTTATGTTTATTTTGTTGGTTGACTTTTGGCTTGAGAGTTATGAAAATTTTAACTTATCTTTGAAACTTGGCATCTTTACTGTAATTATATACAAATGTAAGTCCTTTTTGCTTGAAATAAAGCTTGGAGTTTATTCTGGAGGTGATTTTAGGCAAATGAGTTATATAGGAAGATTTATATTTTAAATATACCACTTCAGGGAAACATAGAGGACACGTTTGGAAAAAAAACAGAACTAGAGATAGGTAGACCAGTTGGACTGTTGCAGTATTGTGGAACAGAACTTAGGTATTTTTAAGATTCAAACTGTTTAGTATGTAGCAGAAAATAATAAACAGGAGAATGAGTTCACGATGGAATTCGTAGTAACTCTGATGTGTGTAGTTCTCACGTCTTTTGATGTCTTTTACTGGCATCAGTGTCATTGAGGAGAGAGAGCTTCTGCTCAAAGGGCAATATTCCTGTGGTACTCGGCTCTAGAGAGCAGTGCTCCCCAGATGACCTTTTCCCGGAATGAGAGGGAAACACTGGTAGCAGAAGGAAATGACTCCCTTTCTGTGGGAATTCTCAGAGGCATTAGGCATTGATTTCTGTTTTTTAGAGCTATTCGGAAGAAGTAGTATAAGAAATGACCTCAGAATTTCAGTCCCTTTTCGGAACCCACTAGTCCTTCATCCTGTATTTTGTTGTTGTTTATGTGCTTCCAGTCACCATAAGCTACTACATGCCTGTGATTCTGGAGGGGGCTTGCCGGTTATCCAGGTATTTCATATTTTTCTTCTCTTAGGGTTGTGAAATGCCTTGCAAAGGCCCATGGTGCATTTGCTGGCTGACTTACTTAGCCCTGCATTTGCAATTTCTGTTAACATACGCACAGTTGAAGGGACAGTGAGAATCAAAGCTATGTGCTATGGATCATCAAGGAATGTTTATGTCCAAATGTAGGGACTAACGTTTTTTACTACCATATCTTAAAGGGAAGAAAGAGAGGGGGTGAAAAAAGGAAGAACAGAAAACACAAGGCGATATGAGTGATAGCAGTGCAGGTCTTCCTGTTCTTCCTCACCGACCAAGGTTCCTAGCCAAGGTGGTAAGAGACATGGGAAGAGACTTGCGAGATGACCCTGCACAGACAGGTTTGTCGGTGCTGCTTCACTGGCCACTTGCTAAAAGTGCTGGCAGGGGCGAGGGTGAGGGGATCGTATTCCATACTGCTGTTTTAAGGACCAGTATAACTGGTTACAGTGAGCATCTGGAGGTTTATCTCACCACACCTCCAGGGGCCTGTGTCCCCAGCTGTGGTCAGGGTTGATGTGACCTGACCTTGATGGTCAGACATTCCACATAAATTTCAGAAGTTCCTACTAACTCCTTTTGCCAAAGGAAAAAGACAAACTTGTCCAAAAGGAATGGTTTGGCTGTTTTCTGAGATAATCATAAAGAATAACAACAACACAAAGCTTTGATTTTTCTTTTGTGTCTATTTTGCAATGGGAGAAAAGGCAAGCCATTGTATGAGTGACTTGGGGGTACCAGCAGAAGTCTGATTTACAGATCGAGAGTTTATCATCCTGTCCTCAGAGAAACCAGGTTAGAATGCTGTGGTCCATTGGTTTTGGCTGGGTCTCCTTGGGACAATCCAGCCTGCCTGGATTTGTGAATGATTTAGTTAATCCACAAACTGCTCTCCCTAACCAAACCTCATTCTCTTTCCTTCATAAGAAGTCATGACACTTAATGAAGGCTTCTTAGACTATACCATTTTATAAGGACCTCTCTCATCTGAATTTCCTCTGTCCTCCAAATTGGAGTCACGCACCTATATATTGTTTCTTAGAAGCCAGCCTTGCCTTTACCCCTCAACTATAATGATCTCAGTGGCAGGAATCAGAGCTCATATTATATATATTCCTCCCATAAAGCCTAGCACAGTGCTGAGCAAATAGTAGATCTCAGTAAATACCTGGAGAAGTTGAGAAGTCAAAGCATATAACTATGCTACTTATTCGAGATACTCAGTATAGTCAAATTCATAAAGATAGAAAGAAGGATGGTGGCCGCCAGGGGCTGGGAAGTGGGGAGAACAGGGAGTCAGTGTTTCATGGGTACAGAGTTTCAGTTTGGGAAGATGGAAAAGTGTGGGAGATGGGTGGTGGTAATGGGTGCACAACAATGTGAATGTACTTAATGCCACTGGAGTGTACGCTTTAAAAGGGTTAAAATGGTAAGTTTTATGTATATTTTACCCAATGGAAAATATATTTTTAAAAAGGCACATACTGCAGAAATCTGAGGCTCTTCCCTAATTCCACCCTCAGCTGCCCTGCCTGGTGCCCCTGTAAAGGATCACTATCTGTGTGCGAATGAAATTTCCAAGTTGACGGGCTTGCTGGGTAAGCTCCAGATGCTGGGCTCAGCTTCCTACTTGCTAGCTCCATTTTTTAGAACATAGGAACATTTGCATCGGGCTTTTAGTTTGTTTTGTTTTTGTAGTTCATGCCTACACTGGAATAGTCAGGAAGGTGTCCAGGTTTAGACCACGCAGTATTAGAGTTGCCCTTGGAGTCGTGGGAAAAGGCTAGCGATGGTGTGAATGTGGGCAAGTTGCTTAAGATCTCAAAAAACTGAGCCTCCAGTTTGGTTTTGTTTCTCATCTGTAAAATGGGGGTAATACATAATACCTTCCTCCATAGGGTTGTTGTGAGGATTAAAAGTGGCGAATTTTGTGCAGTACCTTACAAGGTACCTGAGACAGAATAGAAGCTGGAAAGTATGGCTGATTGATTTTAAAAGGCAGCTGAGTTCTTTGATTTTATGGCATCAGCTCAGATTTGAGAAGAATGAGAGTCAACCACAAGTCCTGGTAGACCAACAGTGCCTTGAGTAGGGCTTGTGATTCCCACATGCAACCAGCCCCCTGGGATGCTCCAGGTGGGTGGCTGGAGGAGCAAGCCGGCTGGGGGTGTTCAAGGCTTATGGGCTCTTTCTCTCAGGCCGACTTGACCCACTCAGCCAGAACACAGCTGCTGGCAGCTGCTGGGCTCACATGTTACCGGTTGTGTTGTCTTTCTTTAGTTTCAATTTTTAAAATCCTGGGAAAGGACTCAAGAGACCCAGCTTGGCTGGCTTTCTCACCTATGTGGTCAGGATGCCCGGTTTGGCTGCTCTCACTTGACCATGAGGTTTCAGTGGTGGAGGGCAGTTTTCAAAATGAAGAGGACTGCTGCCTCCTGAAAAAAAAACAAAACAAGTGTTGGGCAAAATAAAAAGAGGTGTCCACCCCACATTGAACTTGGTGCTCTGGGCAAGCCAAAGAAAGATTAGCCGTGGGGCCCACCCTTAAGGATCTTATTATTTAGTGACTAATGACCTGTATGCCATGATAGTCTGTTTTCAAAGAACAGTTGCCTTGTATTTCTTCTTTTTAAAAGGAGTTGAGCATATTGATCTTAGGTTTTTTTCAAGTTGGCATTTAAAATTATTTGACTTGCGATTAATATGGTTTTATTTATCAGGTTGTAAAAATGAAAAATGAAAATGCTTAATGAAAAATACTTGAAATAAACTCAAGGCCACATCAGCATTTAATGTGAACTGCCAAACAGAAGCTATTTTTACATTTCTATTTACTAGTATGATATACTGTAGTTATTTTCCCCCGTGATTCAATACGATGGGATATTTTTCCCCTTTCTTCAAATAGTTCTCAGTTTGTATGTGACACAGAGTTTCCATTTTCCCCATAAATTACATATTTATAGCTCTGAGAAGAGCTGGAATGCTGCATGTCTCTTAAAAGTACTTCTGTATTTGAATTATAGAGAAAATGACTTAATAAGGATTCTGAACTTTGGGTACTCTTGATGTAGCTGGAACAGTGAGAACAGGACTCTGTGTTCCGGGCCTGGGTCCCTTTTGTTCTGAATGCCATCCTCTGAGCCTGTCCCCAGCTGTATGTGCTTGGGGCAGGGCGAGGAGGGGAAGGATGGGCAGAGCAATCCGAAGCAGAGCTAGTTCATCAGCAGAGGCAGCATGGTGGTGAAGAGCACAGTCTTTGACATCGTGTACTTGGGTTCAGCTCTGCCATATACTAGCTCTGAAAGCTTGGGATAGTTCCTCAGGCTCTCTGCTTCTTTCTGCTTTTTCCTCTCCCAACTGGCATGACTGGAGTTACACTTAGGGTTATGATAAGAATTGAATAAGATAACACGGAAAACTCTCACCACAGTGTTTGGCACAGAGTGAGTCATCAGTAAGTGATGGCTGTTATTCCTGAGTGCGTTATAAAGCAGGACCGGGATATCTTCTCTTACATGCATGCTTCTTCTTGTTTACTCCTTTGGGGATCGTGGTGGCCTCCTGCTGAGACTAGCTGAGCTTTCTACTTAAGAGGTGGTGCCCCTCATTTTTCTCAGAAAACTGAGTGAGATCTTAGGGTGGGGGAGGGGGGAGCATAGAGTAGGCCTTATGTCTGCCTCTGGTCCAGATCTCATGTTGGGGTTCATACAGGGTTAGTCCTTTCCACCACACAATGGAAAGAGACCACATGATGGTCTAGGAGCCGAGAACATATTTGTCTGGTGGAGCAGGGAGTGGCGGGGCCGGCGGGGGGGGGGGGGGGGGGGGGGGGGCGGGGCGGGTGGCCAGCCCTCTGTAAAGTAGATGCTGCCTTTACAACCTCACCCTCCAGGTGACAATGGGCAGCTAGTTGAGCATTTAGAGACTCGTTTTTGTTTTTAAAATGAATGTTATGGTACAATTTATGTATAATAAAATACTTCCATTTTTAAACGTATAGTTTGATGGGTTTTGAAAAATGTGTGTAGCCATATAAGCACCACCTCAATCCAGATATGGAATGTTTCCATAACTCTTCAAAGTTTCTTATATCCTGTTCAATTAATATCCCCCTCCCACCCCTTGGCAACCACTGATATACTTACTGTCACTATAGAAAAGTTTGGCTTTTCTTGAATTTCATGTAAATGGAATGGAAAAGACTTCTTTTATTTACCATAGTGCTTTTGAGATTCATCTGTGTTGTTGCATGTATCATTGGATTCTTCCTTTTTATTCCTGAGTTTTATTTCATTACGTAGATATACCACAATTTGTTTATACATTCCCGTTGATGAACATTCTGTGTGTGTGTGTGTGTGTGTGTGTGTGTGTAGCTATAAACATTTCTGTACAAGTCTTTGTGTAGATTTATATTTTAATTTCTTTTGGATAGATACCTGAAATGCAATTGCTGGGTAATATGGTAAGTATACGTTTAAATTGATGAGAAACTGCCAAACTGTTTTCCAAAGTACCAGTAACATTTTACACTCCTGCTGAGCAATGCATGAGAATTTCAGGTGTCCACATCCTCACTGATATTTAGTTGTGTCTCTTTGGTCATTCTAGTGGTTGTGAAGTGGTATCTTATTTTGGTTTTAATTAGCATTTTCCTAATGGCTAACGCTATAAAGGTATTTCCATGTGTTTTTTGCCATTCATTTTTGTGAAGTGCCTTTTTTAATATTTTGCCTATATTTTATTGGTTTCTGTCTTCATTATTGAATTGTATTCGTTCTTTATGTATTCTGCAGTAAGTTCTTGGTCAGATATATGTATTGCAAATATTTTCTCCCATTCCATGATTTCATTTTCATTTTCCTAATAGTGTTTTTTGATGAGCAGAAATATTAAATTTTTAAAAGTATAATTTACCAATTACATTTTTAATTGTGTTTTTTATGTCTTATCTCAGAAATATTTGTCTATACTGAAGTTGCAAAGATTTTCTCTTAGGTTTTCTTCTAGGTGTTTCACAGTTTTCACTTTTTCATGCTATTATATATTTCGAGTTATTGATTATGTTATGAGATAAAGGTCAATATTTACATATTTCGATACACTTATCTAATTGTTCCAGCACTATTTGTTGAAGCATCCTTTTTCCCCACTGAAATGCCTTGGGATCTTTGCTGAAAAAACATTTGATCATACGTTTGTGGATCGATTTCTGGACTGTGTCTGTCTCATTGATCTACATGTCTATCCTTTTGCTATTAGTCTTGATTACTATAGTTTAATAGAAAGTCTTGAAAAAAACTTTCATTATTCTAGGTTATTTTCATTTCCATACATAAAAAATTTAGAATCAGCTTGTCAAATTAAAAAAAAAATCTGCTGCAATTTTGATTGAAATTGTGTTCAATCTATGAATCAATTTGAGGGAGAATTGCCGTGTCTGTAAAACCTTTGCATAGGCTTCATTTTCCAAATGATCCTTGCTGGTATACGGAAATGCAATTGAATTTGTACAGTAACTTTGTATCCTATGACCTTACTAAAGTCAACTTATTAGTTCAAATAGCATGTTGTGTTTGTGTGGGATAGATTCCTTAGGATTTCTAATACAACAATGTTATCTGTGAAAAAAGATATTTTTTCCTGACCAATAACTATGCCTTTTCTTTCTTTTTCATGCTTTTCTTTTGCAGTGGTTAGAACTTTTAGTACAAATTAAAAGTTCTAAACAGTTGCTATGTATATGTATATGTATATGTATATGTATATGTATGTGTATGTGTATGTGTATATGTATATGTATATATACATATATAAGTTCTAAACAGTTGCTGTGTATATGTATATATATATGTATGTGTCTATGTATATGTATATACACATATATATATAATCTTAAAATTTACAGCTTTGTATCAATTATTCCTTAGTAGTTATATTTTACATGGAAGTTAAATTAATACCTAGTTATACAGTTGTCTTCCTGTCCCCCACCTGTGCCCACTGACTCCACTGCATGCATTCTTTGGAAAATAAACTTGTAACAGATTAGAGTAATCCCAGCTTGCTTTAGATGCAATTTGTGCCTGCAACTCCTGGGATACACATATTCCTGCATTTATACAATAGAGTCCAAATAAACAATTGTAGCACAACAAATGCAAAGATGAAGAAACAGAACTTTACTTACCTTCAGTTTTATTGTTCTTGTTATTTAATTGTAATATTCATTTTTGTGACAGAGCAATATGCAGGTATAAGTTTTTTCCTTTAAAAATACATAAATGGAACGAACAAAATCAATCACTATTTTTACATGTTTGTGTTGAAATATCTTATTTTGTTATTTTTTACTTTTCGTTTTAGTGGCAAAATTATGTGCACAAAGTCCAACAAAAGAAAACTTTATCCTCAGCGATTCTTTTCTAGTAATCATTATTATTTATTTTAGCTCATGATTATTCATGATGATAATTTTAGTGCAGAGGAGAGGGACTTGCCCCAAGGGTCAAGTGCATTAGCCATAACACAGGTGGGATGGAGCTTGTGCAGGGCCAGCCTCAGGCAGTTGTCAGCCCACAAGCCACCCTATGAATCAAGCAGTATGATTTGGTTGGTTGCTTGTGATTTATTTTTTTTCTGGGGAGCATTTTCAGGTTTATTTTGAAGGCAGGGGCATAGATAAGACATAGATTAAAGATTAAAAGCCATGAAATGGCTTTATAAAGTTCTAGCAGAAAACCCCGGACTGAGGATTCTCTGCCTTGTCACCACAGCATCTGCTTTTCACATCACTGAGGTTGAATGAGCAAATCTCAGTGATTTCTTCTGGTTTTGAAATTCTGTGATTCTCTTATCATACTACAAAATATAAGGGGTTATTAATACTGTTGTTGTTTGTATTAATGAACAGAGATAAGACCAGGGGGACTTTGACCAATGGGTCAGGAAGAACAGCAAGACAGTTAAGTATTTAAACATTTTCTAACGGCAAACTAAAGAGTCTTGTCCTCGGCTATTTCAATAATGCCGACTCGTATTACTAATGGTGACTTTGCACCTCATTCCCAGGGCTTTGGGGTCTTTCTTAAGTTATATTGCAGAAGGTAGACCCCAGTGATGGCTAACTTGTGATATGACCTGCCTTCGAGGCTTCTCCTGGATACTTAGCTCAAACTAACCTCTGTCTGGGAATTTTCTGTGGACTCAGAAAGCGGAGGCAGAGACTGTCCTGTCACTGGCAGAGGTAAGTATATCACCAGAGGTCAGAGCCTCTCCAAAGGTGTTCATGGATCACCGACATCAGAATCCCTTGAAGTGCTTCCTGACCTGCCAAATCAGAATCTAAGGGCAGGGTCCATGAATCTGCTCATCAACTGTTTGCCATTAGATAGAACACATTCTGAAGTTTGAGCACCATTTATATAGAAGGGTGGCTGAGAGAGTGAGGATTTGAAAATAGTTCAAAGCTGATACAATAGAAATGATTTTCTAAACATATTTTACTGCCTTTGTTATTTCACAATAATAATATAATAATTTTATTATTAAACAACTGGTGTTTTGTCCTTCAAAATTATTATTCTGTAAAACCAAGAGATGTTATTTTAAGTAGTATCATACTTAAGATCAAATGAAGTGACATGACTGATATGACATTATAAGGTGACATCCAATGATATCTGTGGAATAGGTATGTGTTCAGAAGGGGAGTAAGGTACTTTCAAGTCTATGAAAATATATTAAAATACACAGGCCTCACTGACTACACACAGACATTAAAGGAGAAACACAGGTCTTATGAAATAAATTGTTTGGAAGTGTGTCAATACTGAAATACTGGAGAAGTGAGAATCATATATATCAAGAGCGTTATAACAAAACTCTTTAACACATTATCTAATTTAGGTATCGCTACAGCTGTGTGAGGTAGAATTTTTCTGATACCTGTTTTTGGATTAGAAGTTGGAGTCTCTGATTTATTGATTTGTCCAACACTAATCAATGGTGAAAGGGGTTTCTAAGATTTCTGATTTCAGTGTCTCTGATCTTTTCAATGCTGCAGTGAAGGTTAATTTCCCCTCTAAAGAAAGTTATCAGAAAGAATTCCAATCTTTACAGGCTGAGTCCTCTTTCCTAGGCTGTTTCCTTTCCTCCCGCCCAGCTCAATTCTACTTAACCTTTCAAAGCTCAGTTCAGATTGTTTATCTCCCATATCATTCATGCCCATTCATGCCTACTGAGTTCTTCTGTTTAAAAAAACCAGTAAATTATATTTTGTTTAATATTGTATACCAAAAATAATATTCAACATGTAATCAGTATAAAATTCAGATATTTTACATTCTTTTTTTTCTGTACTAAGTCTTTGAAGTCCAGGGTGCACTTCACAGTTACAGCACATCTCAATTTGGACACATCCATTTCTTCACTTACTGGCTTCTCCACCTCTATCTCCTCCTCCACAGCCTCCTCCTTCCTCCATCTTCTCCACCCTCATCGCATCAGCCTCCTTTAATGCTGCTACCGAGAAGAAGACATGCTTTTTCCACTCGTCACTTGTACAGGCGCTTTGCCCTAGCCATCACCCGACACCCCAGATTTTTAGAACGTTCTCCTCAGCGAAGCCTCACGGCTCTCTACTAAGAGTCACTTTCCAAACTACCCTTGGTTGCTTCCCAGGCAGAGGCTGCTTCCGGGCCCTTCAGGAGGGATAAATCCCTTCCTGCTCCCTTTTGGTGGCTTTGTGACCATGGACATGGGCATCGTGGCTATCGTCTGTGGCGTGGTGTCTATCCCTTTTTCTGAAGACTGGAGCAGTGAGAACATGATGGTTCTCAAGCTGTCGCAACCTGTGTTCATTACCACCTGAGTTTCCTTGGCTTCCTCGGAGCCTGTGGTACTGGTACAGGTCTCCCAGGTATGGTGGGGAGTGGTGAGGCTGCGGGATTGGTCGCCCCCAGACCAGTGGACTGTGAGGACAGTGTGCACGTTCCTCTTCCAAACTTGGACCTCCCCACGGAACTGGCTCTTTGTATGATTCATTTTGCGTATGTGTTTGCCACATTCTGTTTTGTACTGTTATTTAAATATGCATCCATTCATCGGTTTTTCAACCAAAAGTTATAGAATGAATATGTGCAGGCACTATTCTAGGATTCTCTGTAGTACTTTTGTATTAAGGCTAGAATCCTTAAACTTCAAGAAGTTTGTATGTTTATTTGTTTTTGTTTTTGTTTTTGTTGTAGCAGGAAAACCCAGATCTTAGGGCGGAACATGAGCATAGGGCAGTCTAAAAGAGTGAGGCTTCTCTCCCAGTGTTCTTTTCTTATCCACGGATGCTGGAGTTTCATGAAGTGCTTCAGGGAACTCTGGGAGTGGAGAAAAGATGGTGTCCACCATATGGAGGTTAACCTGGGTTTTATGTGAAGTCCAAGCGACGAATGAGAGAGGAATTTTGTTTCCATAGCCATTTCTCTACCTGTTACTTAGACCGCTGTCCTTTGTGTTTGTATTCAGTGTGAATGATCATCCTAGTGATTCTAACAATGACAGAAGAGAGTTAAAAGACATGTTTTCTTTAATTGTGAAGGATATGGAAACTTATCTGCATGTGGTCATTATAGAACTCCTAGTCAGAGGTACATTTTTCTGGCCTCCCCCACCCCTCCACCAATCACGAGGAAGCACACTTATTAACCTGTAAGGGGTGAGGTTTCACCAAAAGAGAGATGTATCCCCTTTGCTATTTTTACATGATAGGGATGGGGATGGAGTTGCACCATCTAAGCTCTCCAGCTCTTTCTGATATCTTAGCCTGATATCCCTAAATTAAAGCCAAGAGCAGGGTCATAAATAGGAAATTTATTTGAGAAATAATACTAGATATCATGAGTGAGGAATGGGAGAGTGAAACAGGGGAGGCAGAAAAGCCAATAAAAGATTGCACCGTTATACCCAGATGACCAATAAGCACATGAACAAGTGTTCCATACTACTAGTTATCGGGGGAATTCAAATTGAAATCGCAATGAGATACCTACTAGAATGCCTAAATTACAAAGAGCGGTGAGGATAAATTACAAAGAATGTCGGTGAGGATGTGGAACGATTGGAGATCTCATAAATTGTTGGTAAAAGTGGAAAATGACATGACCACTTTGGAAAAATCTGGCAGTTTCACATAAAACTAAACGCATATCTCTATGACCTAGCAATTTCATGCCTAGATGCTTTCTCAGTGGAAATATCTGTACACAAACAAACTTGTATGTTCACAGTGGCATTACTCACAAGAGTCAAAAACTAGAACCGTCATGTTAACAGAACTGTGGTATGTTCGTGCAGTGGAGAGCTGCTCAGCAATCGAAAGGAAGACTGTTGATAAGACAGTGTGAATAAATATTAAAACATGTTGGATCAAAGAAGTTTACACAAAAGGGTACTCTATGTTTCTGTTTGTATGATGTTCTAGAACAGACAAAACTAATCTACAGGGAAGAAAAATCAAGGTGATGTATGTGGGTGTGTTTGGGGAAATGAGAACTGACAGAAAATGGGCATGAGGGAATGCTCTTTATCTTCAGAGCCTTTGGGTTACATAGGTGCATTTATGTTTCAAAACTTATTGAATGGTGCACTTCAGATTTGTGGGTTTCATTGAATATAAGTTTCATTGAATATAAGAAATCGTGAACAGATACTGGATTCTAGTTAATGATATACATGCTCAAGGAATTGAACCGTTGTCTGCAAATTACATTGAAATGCACTAAAAAATAAGATGGATTCATATATGGGTATAGGAATAGATTAATGAATAGATATGTGATGAATAGTAAAATGTTAATTGTACAATCTAGGCAGTGGGTATATGGGTTTTGATTATAGAATTCTTTTAACTTCTGTCCATATTTGAAATTTTTCATAATAAAGAGTAGGGTAAAAAGAAAAAATACAAGTTAGATATAACTGAGCAACTAATACTGAAACCTCCCAGAACTTTCTCAAGTCTTATGAAAGCCACCTCAGAACCTAACACCTGTGTGATGAAAGGGAAAGCATTTATCTATTAGTTTCTTTCTCATTGTGTGAGTGCTGGAAGGCCTGTTGCGGGTGCCCTACACCTTCGATAACTCCCAGTGTAGGAAGCTAGAGGTATGCAGCATGGCCGAGGTGGGATGCTTCCGCTTACACCTGAGTGCTGGTTAAAGCTATGCAGAAATGGTCACTTGCAGCAGTGGCTATAGTTAAGAGTCCAACAAAGGATCTAGAGTGCTACAGAAGTATTGTGTCATTACCTGTTGCTTCGTAATGGATTACCCTCAAATTTAGTGTTGTATAACAAACTGTTATTATCCACAGTTTTTGTGTGTCAGGAATTCAGGAGCAACTTAACTGGGTGCTTCTGGCTTGGGGTCTCCCGTGATATCATAGCGAGTATTTCAGGCCAGGGTTACATTTATCTGAAGGCTTAATTAGAGCTGAAAGATGCATATCCAAGGTGGCTCACTACATGGCTCTTGGCAAGAGGCCTCAGTTCCCCCATAACATGGGCCTCACATTAGGGCTGCTTGAGTGTCCTTATGACATGGCAACTAGCTTCCCCCAGTGAGTAATAAGAGGGAGAGAGAAGGAGAGAGAGGAATGGAAGGAGGGAAGGAGATAGATAGACAGACATTGATCATTAGATAGATATCACAATGCCTTTTATGACCTAATCTCAGAAATCATACACTGTCACTTCTACCACATTCTGTTCCCTAGAAGCGAGTTGCTAACTAGAGTTTACACTCAAGGGGAAGGGAATTAGGCTTCACCTTTTGAAAGAAGGAGTATCAAAGAATTTGAGATATATTTTGAGTACAGCAGGTTTCTAATAGAATTCAACCTTTGTTGAATTCTTAGAAACTTTCTTGCTCTGTATTAAGTCCAGTCTGTCCAGAGTTGTCTTCAAAAAGTAGCTGCAAACCCTACAAAGATTTAATACAGGAAAGTTAATAGAAGTTACATTCCTTGCTGCTGCAACATGTCCCAAGTCCATAATTAATATTTATCATCTCCCTTCCTCACTCTATGCTCCAGATTTCCCTTCGCCTAAGCCAATTCTTTGGCTGATCTAGGTTGCTTTCCTGATGGGTGACTCAGACCTTCTTCTCTTTGGGGTCTGAGCATTTGGTTGTTTTTGTAAGGCCATGATTGCTGCAATTACCCATTATCACCAGTCATGGAATCATCAATTGATGTCTTAGTGAATCTCCTGTGTTCCAGACATACTCCTCCCTGTGCACATTATTTAGGAGCAGTTTTAGCTCTTCTTGGTAATCAGAGCCAATTATTCTTGCCAGTATAGTAACATCTTTTTTGCTTGCTGGCTTACTGCCATGAGGAGCCCAAAATTAACAGGTGAGAGACATACCTCAAGTTCAGTATCCCTAGCAATGGTATCCCTACCATTTCCTCTACTGGAAACATTCTACCTGAAAGGTAATTAATTCAGCAGAATCTAAAATTATGGGCATGGGAAACACAAATTTTTAATCGGGTAGGGAGGAGTGATGGTGGGGAAAGGCAGTCCTTTCACCTCACACCTTAGCCAGTGTTGCTAGACCTGGGGACATGGCGCCATATACCAGCTGTTGTTTTAGTACATATATACAGTATTGTGGAGGACAGTGTCCTAACAACAAGACGTTCCTGAGTTGACACTTTAGCTAAGTTATTAAAATGATTTTCCAAGAACTTCTTCTAGCCATGAGGGAGTAAGTCAGTCTGAAATTACCTTTTGAATGTAAGCAATTAGAAAACTAAACAAAATTTTGGAAATAATTATTTTCAAACATTGGACAAGAGTCAAACAAGATTGTGATCCCCGAGTAAAGGAAAACAAGGAACAAGACCTATTATTGCATAGATTTTCTGCTTGTAGGTAGTTCCAAGGCAGTGATTCAGAGAGGGGAAACCATGCAGAGTGTGGCAATACCACTGAGTTAAGTAGATATTGTAGTTCAAGAAGCCAAGGTAACTATAATTTGCATGGCAGAGTACCTGAGAGGAGAGAGCTGTGCAAAAAGAGCTCAAGAAATCTTTATAGGAATCCCCTTGAGTCTCTGTCTGAATACCAATCTACTCAGGAATAAGGTGAAATTCCAGAAGTCTGGGCAACAACAACTTCCAAGGAAAGAATAGTTGTGATTAAGCTGTAAGATAAATGAACAATAACCAAAGTTCACACAGGGCCGGAAATCATTTGAGTTTCCTCCAGTCAGAGTGAAGAGATCTTGCTGAATGCACATGAAATTCAGTAGAAATCTTGGAAAGGCAATACTTTGAAGTGTCAAATAAATGCCGTTCTAGTCCACATTAGAAGAGCCAAAAAACATACCTTGAAAGGATAAGACTCATCTTCAAGTAAAAGTCCATCAGAAGAAGTCCAATGCTTATTAAAGATATACAGCAAAGTCTAGCTCCAAACAATATAAAATTACAATATCAAGAATCCAACATAAAATTAATAGATGTGTGAAAAACCAGGAAAATATAAACAATAATTAAGAGAAAAATTAGTCACAAGGCCCAGATTCAGAAATGACAGAGACTGCGGGATTAACAGATGAGAATGTTAATATAGCTATTAGAAATATGCTCCACATTCTCAAGGATGAAGGAAGAACACAAAAATGATGAGAAATGGAAGATTTAAAAAAGACTCAACTCGGGCTTCTAGTGGTAAAAATAAAATGTCCAAAATTAAAAGTATTTTGGATGAATAAATTAAAAGCATTTGGATATAATAGATTAGGCACTGAAGAAGAAAAGAACAGTGAACATAAAGACATAGAAGAAGAAACTACATCGAAGCACATAGAGAAAAGACTGAAAAAACAAAACATCAGTAAGCGATGGAATAGTATCAGATGGGATGCCGCATGTGCATTTGAAGTATCAAGGAACGGAGAGAGAGAAGGGATCAAAAAATATATTTGAAGAAATAATAGTCAAAAATTTCTAAATTTTTTATGCCCATTAGGATGCCATTATTGTTGTTATTTTTTTTTCAAGAAAAGTATCAAATGTTGGTAAAGATGTGGAAAAATTGAAACCTTTGTGCTTTGCTGGTGGGAATATAAAATGGTTCAGCTGCTGTGGGAGACAGTTTGATGATTCCTCAAAAAGTTAGACAGAATTACCATATGATCTAGCAATTCTACTTCCAGATATATACCCCAAAGAAAGCAGGGACTCAAACAGATAGTTGTGTACCAATGTCCACAGAAGCATTATTCACAAAACCCAAAGGGTAGAAAGAAACCACCCAAATGTCAATCGGTAGATGGATGGTTAGCCAAAATGTGGTATATACATGCAATGGAATGTTCATTTTTTTAAAGAAATGAAATGATGAAATATGCCAAAACATGGACGAACCTTGAAAATATTATACTAAGTGAAATAAACCAGATATAAAAGGAAAAATATTGTTTGAGTCCACTAATCATAGTAATGAGGTACGTAAAATAGGTAAATTCATACAGATAGGGTAGACTAGAGGTTCCCAGGAGCTGGAGAGAGGGAGAAAGGGGGAAAGGGGGAGTTACTGTTTTACGGGTACAGAGTTTCAGTTTGGGATAATGGAAGAGTTCTGGACATGGGTGGCGGTGATGGTTGCATGACAATGTAAATGTACTTAATGCCACTGAATAGTACACTTAAAATGGTTAAAATGGTTAATTTATGCATATTTTACCACAATAAAATAATTTTAAGTTCATCACCACTGTTTAAGGCTAAACCATGCTTTATTTGCAAGTGCAGGTCATTTAATGATGATGACAAAAAACAAAGAGCTTGATTTTATTCAGTTGTGTGAAGTGACATCTGTGTGTTTCCTACAGACTTTTAGAAACAGATGTTTGTAGAAATTTAAACTACATTTCGCCTCTATTAATTCCTAATGAACACTTTCTACAATCAAATGAATAATAAAAAATAAGTCTACTCTAATATTTTCATTTGCCTGAGCTTTCTGATTCCTTCCTCAGAGCCATGCCAGGGAAGTTGTAGCAATTGAACTTTATTTTTTTGTAGGCCATTATTTTGTTCAAGCCTCAAGAATCTATCCTTGTAGTGGATTGCTCCAAGCATCCTTGCCAGGACAGTTTAAATCAAGGAAAGAACGCTCCCATGTCAGTAAATTCTCCGCTATCCACTCGCCAGCCCTTGTGCAACATCCTCAAGGTCTACCGCCACTGGCACGTCCAGGTTCCTGCCTACACGAGTTACTCAGGGCCTTTGATGCCTTCATTAAACTATTTCCTACTGTAGCAGGGGTATATTTCCCCTCCTGTTTAAGCAAAAACCTGGCTCTAGTTATCGTGGAGACAGTGAGTAGAGATAGGAAAGGGTCTTGAGGAGGATAAGAAACACATTACACTACAGCCATGCTACCCTGAATGTGCCCAATCCTGTATGATCTTGGAAGCTAAGCAGGGTTGGGCCTGGTTAGTCCTTGGATAGGGGACCACCTAAGAATACTAAGTGCTGTAGGCGTAAAAAAAAAAACCCACATTGCAAGGCAGGCTTCATGTGAGGTCTTTTCAGGGTCTCCTGGCAGAGTGAGGTTGTTCTCTACTAGCAAGGGGAAGAGGGCTGGTTCTGCTCTGTTAGAGCGTTAAAATCAATGTAGTGACTCAGTATACTCAGACTTATCTACCCTGTCCCAGGCTTAAGATCTTAAAATTTTCCTATAAGGGAAAATTTTGAGGTGGGAGACCTGTCGAGGCTTTGTATTCTGTCTTCTTTTGTCTTTGACACATTATGACTAAATTATTGGTTTAATGTTAAAGACAGTATTCCTTGTACCTGCAGGGGATAAAGTTTACTAAATATTGCCATGGAGACCTTGAAAAGTTCTCAGTGTGCTTGAGTTGACTGTTGGCTACCCTGAATCTGTCATTTTCTTTTTTCAAGACTTCCAAAGCAGTCCACAAAAGCCAACGAATTTCCCATTCCTTATAATTATTATTGCCTCCATATTATTAAAGTGCACAGCTACCACATAACCCAAAGCTTCTTTCTTTCACCTGTACTTCATCACAGGTGAGAGCCAATTATGTTGCTGCTGGATCTGTAATTACCATTAGCAATGGGGTCCTTATTTCTGTCCACCTACAACATTCTGTCCAAAGGGATCTAAAGTAGTAATTTCTCAGTACTTCTAGATTGTTCACGTGTGACTGCCAGGACTCTTTCCACAGGCTTCACAGATTTTGGTGTCAGAGAAGCCCTAGAGCAAAATTTAGAGGTTCATATTGTGGACCGATGTACTGTCAGATTACACCTTTATGGAGCTGGTCTGAGCCTATGTGGATCTGGTTGCATGTAGCAGCGGCTGGAGTAAATGGCAGAGCCAAGATGAGGAATGATGCTCAGGAGTTCTGGTACACCGGAGGCTCCGCCTCTGGCCCAGTGTTTGTACACAAACCATTCGCAGCCCATTTATTCAAAGCATTTAGGGCGGTCAAGGTGAATTGGAGGTCAAAGTTTATTTACCTAATCAGTTTCCTGACTACTCTTTCATCTCTGTAGTTCTGGTACTGAGTTTGGTCTGAATCTGAGGACCATGATCACAAATCCATTTTTCAGTGAATGAAAGGAAAAACCAGACTAGAGATTCTCAGACTTATTAATATCCTTGCCTTTAGCTAGATAATAAGCTGATGGCCTTTATTCACCAGCATAAGTTTGAACACAGTTTTCAGTCAGAACTCTGTCTAAATAGTTTATTTCCCTGTTCAATTATTAGATATATAACATATGATCTAATACATCCACACAAAAATCACCATTTTCTCAATGAGTTTATTAGTGATGGTACCTTCTGACTTAAAAGTAAGAGTATGGGGGAAGGAGGACAGATTCAATCACTGTACTGTCAACATTCTTTTAAAAAGTTATCACTGGTTATTTTTCAAAACTTTTTTTTTTATGGAAAAATTTAAACATGCACAAAGTAGAAAAGATAGAATAGCAAATCCCCATGTACCCACCAGCCAGCTCTTGGGGGTCTTTACCAAGACTCCAAAGGAATCTAGAATTCCGGACATGCTTTGCAGGTAGACACATTGTTCATCGCAGGAGAAGAATGTTTTTCTTACTATTCTCATCTCAGCTTGAGTTAGTGATCACACTGCCCACCCTGGAAATGGATTTCTTCCCCTCCTGTGGATTTATTTGCTTGGGTTCTCTCTCTTTAATCAGAGGGGGTCAAGGCCAGAAATGAGGAAGGGTCTAGCTGTGCCCACCAGAGGGAGCAGTGTCCTCTTGTTTTTCTGTATTATTTCACTGTACATTGGTGCTGACACTTGTCAGAGTTTTATTTAGCTCTGTTCTTCTCCTTCTTTTGGAATATCATTCGCTTTTCTTGGACTGTGGGATGTGGTCTGTGACCTTCACAACAGGCTCTAGCATTACTCTTTGTAGTATTTCACAGTAAATGAATTGGCATAATGTTACCGACCTTACTTGTACACTGTTTGATTCTTGCATTTCAATCAGTCTAGGCTGCTCACTGTTTTCCATCTCAGTTCAGGGAAACCAGAAAAAAATTGCTTTGAAATAGAATTTTTTTAGTATGTTTTTCTAATGAAGCTCTGTGATGGCCTTGATTATGTTTTTTTTTAAATCTCCTATTTCTGTTTTCACTGAGAAACAGTTTTTTGCAGTCTGGAGGACAGAAAAATGTGCACTGTACTCTATGCTGATCAGAACCCATATTGACCTCTGGGCATATTTTGGACACTTCATCTGAAAGGATATATTGGCAAACTGCATTGTGTGAGTGGGAGAGCTAGCAGCATGGTCTGGGAGCAATATATAATGAACAATTGACCATGGCTGAGAAGAAGACCCAGGGGAGATCCAGTAGCTATCTGCAAAAGCTGTATTGAAATCTAACCATGAGCAGTGGGGGAAGTTAGAGGAAGGCAAGTTTCAGCCTATAAGATTATATTAGAAACGTCCATTTAAACTTGGTATCTCCTAAAGAAGTGAATTCTCTCTAGGAGTCAGGCAAATGCCAGATAACATCTTCCGGGTGTATACTTACAGAGGGGCTTCCCAATAATAACAGCAAACCTGTCTAGAGCTCTTATTTTGTGCCAAGTACTATTCCAAGATATGGAATTCTAGGTTTAAAATCATTTCACTCAGAATTTGAAAGGCATTCTGTTGTTTTCTAGATCCTGATATTGCTCTGAGAAGTTCTGCTATTCTAATTCCCAACCCTTTGTACCTGATGACTTTACGCTTTGGAGGCGATCTAAAATTCCACAATAGCATATGTGGTAGATTAGATTATTGCTCAAAAAATTCACTGTTCTACCCCTCCCCGTTTATGTAGGTGGCACGTACTTCCTTGCCTTTTGATGCTAGGCTTGGCCACATTACTTACTTTGGCTCATGGAGTATTAGTAGATACGTTGCAAACACAGGCTTAAAAACACTTATGTGGTTAAACTTGCTATCTCATGCTATGTCATTAGAAGCAGCAGAATATGTTGATGACTAGTCCACGGGTTCTAGGAGGAGGATGAGTAATACATAGAATGAAGCCCATTAGTCCTAGTCAAGCTCAGCCTAAATCAGCAGAGCTGCCCAGCTGAGCCCAGTTGAGATCCGCCAACTCTCAGCTGACTCACTGATCAATGATAATAAATTACTGTTATTTTAAGCCACTGAAATTTTGGATGTTTGTCATGTAGCATGTTGTGGCAGTAGATTTTGGCATCAGAAATTAGTATCTAATAGGTATTAGAAATTGATATCAGTAGTGGGATATAGACACAAGAAAAATAAAACATAAATAGCATTGATTTTGGCACTTGAATGGTGGGCATGAGGAGGCTAAATAGGAGGCTGGAAAGAAAATTGGTATTTGTTGATATATTTTATAGATATTTGGTAACTTGGAAGTTAGAGCGTGTACCTAAGATATTTGGATTTGTGCCAAGAGGTCTTGAGACAAAATGATGAAAGTATGAGCTAGTTGGATTTAGCTGCATGTAATAAGACTATCAGAAAGAGATAAGTTCATAGATGACCAGACAGTTTTCAAGGAAGATATAGGTGGAACAGAGGGCCCAGGAATTCTGGAACTTGCTGAGTTGGAAAATAAAACTTTTCATCTCCAACTGGCTATTTACTAGCAAGTCAACTATTTGGGCCTCCTCTGTCCTGGAAGTTCCAGCAGTTCATTCTCACAGGGTTAGATACCTGTGCTGGCTATGGGTTTGTCTTTTTTTTTTTTTTTTTTATCCACAAGGCTTCAGCAAGCCCCACTATCTGGAGGCTCATGGAATGCCCGATCTATAGTCATGGAATTGCACACAGCATACTATCGACCAGAGGATCTAGTTCATACTGAAGGAAGCATGAAAGCAGGTCCACGACTATTTCACGTGCAGGATCCACTGGTCATTTCACGTGCATATCACTTACAAGGAGGCAGTCTCATAAAGCCCTGGAATGGTTACTAAGACACAGCTGTAGCTCCAGCTTAGAGACAATACTCTGAAAGTATGGGGGACCACTGTGTGCATTAAATTGTCTTTTATATGGTGCTATATCCTCAGTAGGAAGAATACATGGGTTTAGGAATTAAGAGGTAGAGGCAGGAGTGGCCCCACTTATCATCACTCCCCGTGACCTCGTGAGGAACTTTGTGTTTCTTGTCTCCACAAGTCTGGGCTCTGAGGAATGAGAGGTCTTCCTGTCCACATGAGGTGAATTCTTGGCAGAAGACACATTAACCTATATTCTATGGCTGCCATGAGGGCATTTTGGATGCTTTTTAGCCAAAGACCAGCAGGTAAAAAGAGGAGTCATCATCTTGGAAGATATATTTGACCTTTACTAACAGGAGGAAGTTGGGCTCTTTTCACACAATGGGAGCAAAGGGAAATGTGTGTGGATTCCAGGTGATCCTCATGGGCATCTCTTTCTACAGCCTTGCTTAATCTTTGGATGGATATGGGCAACAAATCCTGCCTGAAAAGAGTGTGATTACTAAGACCCCTCTAAAATTAAAGTTTGGGTCATACTACCAGGTAAGCTGCCATGAATTACAGAATCGATAGCTGGGGGGGGGGGGCGGGGAGGAGGGGAATTTAGATTGGATAGTGCAGGTGGGAGAGGATGAGTACCTGCTGTGATCAAGACAAATGCCAGCAACCGGGGCTGCAGTTCTTCCCACTAACTTCCCTCTTATTTCTACTCGGGAAGAGAGGCCCACAAGAATCATGGAGAATTGGATCTGTGCAGGGCAAGAAATGGACTTAGCAGTCATGAGGCGTACTGCTTAGATGTCTCATTAAGATAATCTGCTGTGGAAAGCCTAGCTGACTGACAGCCCAGCTGCCACACCTCTGGATCCACCACCAGGTACACAGAGAGGCCATATTTCCCTTAGGTGACTTGTAGCCAGTAACTGAAAAAGGTGAGTGTGTTAGGGCCACACTATGCCTACCTCATGAGGGGCTCTTCTAGCAAACAACCTTTGGCTGAGAGACTCCCTTTTGGCCTGGCCGAGACTTTCTCAGAGCTGTGCTGTTGTCTGAAGCTTTTCCTACCAAGGTCTCTCTTTCTTTTCTCCTTTCATGAGTATCAGACCTGCGTTGTGATCTGAAGGTTCTCCCCATCTACTCCTGCTCTCTATCCCTTTTTCCTTCACAGGCGTTTCCCCCAGTAGATCTCTCGTACCTCCAACCTCATCCTGACATCTGCTTAGAGGATCTATCCAATAGGGTTTTTTGGCAATAGCATTTGCTATACTATCACTTTGTGAATTTTCATTCATTGTGCTGAACTTGGGGGACTCTTTCAACTGAGATATTCAAGACTTTCCGTTAGAAGAAATTTTCTTCTTTTAAAATCTTCTTACCACATTTCTCTTTCTGGAATACCCGTTAGTCAGATATCAGACCTCCAGAATCAGGTTTCTAATTTTCCTATCTTCTTTATTGCCCACGTCTTTGTCTTTTGGTTACGCTTTATCACCCAACTTTTCTATAGCTTATAAAATTTCAGCTCTTATTCTTAATTTTTAAAAGCTCATTCTTATTTTCTAATTGTTTATTTTCTACAGTATCATTTTTTATTTCGTGAATGCACTTGCCCTTCTTATCTGTACAAGGATGTTATTTCTAGCTTTTTTGTCTTTGCAGTGTTCATTTATTCCCAACGTTGTCTCTACTTCCTCTAAGTGGCCTTTTCTATTTGTTTTTGTGTATTTGGTTTGTTTGTTTTGTTTTGTTTTTTGTTTCTGCCTTTCATATAGGAAGCTTTCCAAGTGTCTACTGATTCTTGATTATCTGCTCTTATTTCAGAGTTAGGCACTAACCAGCTAAATGGAAAATCTATGAGCTTGGGAGGGAATTGTCACTCCCTGGCTCCACTGCAGTGTATATGGCAGTAAGTTGGCTTTTTCAGTGGGGGAAACTCAGAAGTCAGTATCTATTGGACTTCTCTCTGGGACCATTAATGTTTGGAGAGAAGAATCTTCCCATCTCCTTTTTAAAGGTATAAGCCTAGCTTCTGGCATTTTTGCATATGAGTTAAGGAGGATGTTTGCTTCATTCAATATTTTTTTCTCTAGCATCTAACCCCCACCATACTAAAATTTTTTTGGTTCCTTTTTTCCCCCAAAAATAAATATACATAGAGAAAGATTTTTATCACTTTATTTGGGTTGTGGGTAAGGATCAAATATTCATCTCAGAAGTCATCGAAAATAAGAATGGTTGCCCAGGTAATGGGAAAGACTCCTTCCACTTCCCTAGCACCTTATGCTGCCCATGCCCATGTATATATCTGAACATCTAGTATGATAAGTACAGGGGCACTCAAGAGGGTGAGAATCTGAAATAAGTACCGTATTTAGAAATTCGGAGCCTAGGAGGTGCCATCTCCTCAGTCTCTCTCATCCTAAGGCATCACAATGATTTCTTGTCTCTACCTTTCCCTAACCTTTTATCCTTTAGCCCTTCTTTGGGGTCCTAAATGAATTAAGTTAGGAGTTACCCAGGACAGGTGACATTTTCCCCTCTTGCCCTTCAGGTATTCCCCTGCCCTAAAAGCTTGTATATTTTAAATAGAACAATTGCGTGAGGATTATTTGCCCAAGAGTCCTTTCCAGACCAGAGGTGAATGGCTGCTCTCATTCTAAAGTCTGTTGTGATTAGTAACAAGATTTCCTTATTTCTTATGAGTTTGTTTATCAAAGATTCGAGTGTGGAGTTTATTTAAGAAAAACAAGTTACTTTCTAGCTTCCACTTGGCTGAGAGGAATAGGGATTCATAGTTTAGGCAGCCCAAATTAGGAAAATCATGTCTTCTTTTTATAATTGTCCTATATTTTCCATTTTTCTACCTGCTTTTGTTTCCCACAGTGTAGCCCATCTTTGCTATTTTACCTATCTATCAATCTACAAGACTGTATAAATGTAGTTCTTATTGATTCTTTTAAACATTAACCATAATAATAAAAAGAGTCTTAGTACTGTAGTCCTAGTAGAGCAAATTTTAACAAATCAAAGTATCTAAGTAAAAACAAAATGATTTGAGCTGAATTGGGGAGTGGAGTTATAGAAATGGTCATAGGTAAAACTAGCAATTAGTTACCCCAAGCTTGCAACAGAGGCAAAGAAATGTCAAGTCATTAATGAAAATGATTCCAATTTTCCTCTTGGAACCAAGCTGTTCCCACTAAGTCAACATCTGTCACAATCTGTGTAAAGGGCAGAGCATGCTACACAACAGCACATTTGAAAACCCAGCTGCAAAACATTAAATCAGAACACAGAGGCCTTTGGTCACTGCGAGGCTAACCTGTCTTTGGTACAATGGTTGCCAAGTCAAACAGAGAGTGCTGTCTGCAGGGAGCCCATGTGGCCCGAGCCTTGTCCTCTTCCTTTTTATTTCTCAGTTAGGTAACGTGTGTGAGGCCACTGCCCGCTGACCATAGGTGCATGAATAACCTCTCAACTGGGCCAACCCCAAGTTGTGTACCCACACAACTATGATTTAAGTAAACAGTTGTTTTAAATCACTAAGTTTTGGGGTGGTTTATAACACAGCAGTAGATACCGATACAGTGTACTCATTAATGTAAGAATCCCTGTCTTTCCTACTTTCTATTAACCCCTTTAATAACTCCTATTGGATATCCTTTCTGTTATTAGTGATTTTGTCCTTTGTGATTCTTAAACTTTCATTTATTTTTTTTCCATTTTTATCTTTATGCTGTATTCTGAGTCATTTCCTTAGTTCCAGTTTCCTTATTTTCTACTCAGGTAATAAATTTATCCATTTAGTTTTGATTTTCAATGGCTATAAGTTTCACTTATAAAAGAATGATTAGGTCCTTTTCCAAATTTCCCTTTTCTTTTTATATGCTTTCCTATTTTTCATTGTTTTCTGTTCCTTCCTTCATCTTGTAAGTCATTTAAAACATACTTATGTTATAGTCATCTATAGATTTTCTCTACTTCTTGGGGCATTAGTTCTCCTGTTAATTTTGTGATCTGACCCTCAAGGTGGTTTCCTCCTATGGTTTGTAATTTTCATTATGAGTTTTTTTTCAGCAGGGATTTTTTTTTCCCCTTGGGGAAGAGCTATGTGCCTTGGGTTGTTGCACTGTTCCTTTACTGTAGCTGCAAGTTTGCTTCTTCTGGATAGAGATATCACCAGTTCTCAACAGCTTTTATAAAAGTCTCTTCTCAGCTTGATATTTCTGCCGCATGGTGAAAATTCAGAACTCATGTTAATGTATGGCACAGGCTTGATTTCAATTTTTTGTGGATGAACTTTTTTTGGCAATAGCATAGACCTCAGGAACCCAGACTTTGCAGCATGTTCAATTCCAGTTGTCTTCCTTGTTCATACCAGCGACAACATCTTATTGGCCTGCAAGGGTGATAAAATCCCAGAACCCCCAGGGCCTAGAGCTCGTCCACACCCTACCTGAGATACAGTGGTATTAGCCCTGACTTACTGCTCAGCCTCTGAATCCCTGCTTTGTTTCTGGAATCCAGTGAGTTCCCTTTCTTTCTGTCAAGTGTGTGTGTGCGTGTGTGTAAATATATATAACTATTTTGTCCAGTGTTTCTCTGTAGTAGTAGCTGGAGGGGAACTCTTCTGCATCACCTCAGCCCACTGAATTACTAGAGATTATTTCCTTCACACTTTTGAGATATAATTTTATCATAATGAAAGGTAACATTCATAATAAAGATAAAATGTTTGGGAATCTGTAATGATGAGCCACAGTGCATTAAAATATACAAAGAAAACTATTAGAAACAATAGTAATGGAGGCTTTAACATGCTATATTGAGACTTTACTAAATCAAGAAAGTACAAATTAAGCACAAAGATCAAGGAGAAGGGGAGCTAAGATGTATTCGAAGCATGGAGAACTGGGGAATGCAGGGAGATCTGGGTGCGGCAGCATTGTGAGAAACTTTGGGCAACACTAGGACATTGCGAATTAGGATACTAGGATAAGGGCCCAAAGAGGTGGGAGAAGGCATGGAAAGAATGAAGGAAGATACCCAAAGTTAAGAGTTAGCCATTTCCTGAGGAGCATCCATCCTATGCTGAGAAACTGAGGAAATGGATCCCATTTCATCTTCCTGCATCTCTTAAGATCAGAGAATTCTTGTTCTTTAAATTCAACCTGATATCATAATTGCTCTGTGACTTAAATGGCTTTTCTCGACTGGGCTGGGAGCTCAAGTACCAGATGTAATATTGTTTCTGCGGAAAAATGTGCCTAAATATCAAAAGGCTGATCTACAAAGTAAGATTGGAAACATAATCTGTTATATGTCAGCCAGGGACTCCTTAGGTATATAAATCTTTGAAACAATGAGCTATGTTATAATGGAAATATTTTCATAGATATAATTTTTAATCTGTAGCCAATATCAGTCATTAAAACATGCTGTTCAATCCTGGGGCCCATAAGTGGCAGATGTTATGGAGAAATTGGAAAGGAGCCAGGGGAGACAAAGTAAATGATGAAAGGTTTTTGAAAAATGGCCCTTCAGGGAAAAGTCTACATTAGTTCAGAGAAGAGAGGTGTGAGTAGACTGAATATCAGCCTTCAAACTATAAAGAGATGTTGCAGTATTGCCAAGTCTTTTTTCCCCCATGTCCACGGAAGGCGATGTGAGATAAAATAAGTTTAAACTACAGCAGAAGGAACTTAAGCTTGTCAGAACCCATTCTAGAGTTACCAAGCTTCAGTCTTACAAGGGAGTAGGTCATTCTTGAGGTTTTTCGAGCTCTCTGATAGGGGCAGGCAGAATTCACCCAGAGGTGGTCATCTGCTTTTGGTTGTTTGAATACAGTATTATTTGGGAAACTGATGAATTCTGCCCAAGTACGGAAAATGTTTCAGGGCTACAAAGAGGATTAAGTAAGGCAGGTGTGAAGTTGCCTCATATGAGAAATTTCCAGACAAGAGAAACCTCAGCCTTCTGTCTATCATTTGTCAAAAGTGCTCCAAAGAGCATGGGGCTATTGGACTAGGGTGGCATCAGCCCCATCATTGTGAGGGACATCTCAGCGAGTGGGAGTGGTTTTTGCTGTTGGTGTGTTTTCAGGGGCTGTTGACGAACCAGAAATGCCTCCAGAAGAGAGTAACTGGGATGGAAACTGGAAACTGGGTCAAATGAGGAGCAGTTGAAGGAACCGCTTATGTTGGCCTGGAGAAGATAAGCTTGGGCTTGGGGAGCAGGAAGAGGGATGACAAGAAGCTGCTTTCAAATATTTGAAGTGCTGTCAGGTAGAAGAGAGATTAGAATTGTGCTGTGTGGTTCCAGTGGGCACACACAGAGCCAGTGAGTGCAGGTTACAGGGACAGAGTGTCAGCTGAAAAGAAGGAAGCATTTTATAATTATTAGAGATACTCAGAACAGATTGTGGTGCCTAGTGACGCAGGAAGTGTTTGTGCAAAGACTGGATAAATATCTACAAGGACATTGGCTGAATAATTTCTGGACATTTTCTTTTCTTTTCTTTTCTTTTCTTTTTCTTTTTTTGTCTAGCTAATCAAGGGAAACCTCTTGGAGAGAGCGATGACCTAGCAATATGCATTTTCTCCTGGTGCTCAGGAAAGGCGGGCTTTGCGGGCTGAACCACTAGGGGGAGTCAGATCAGCAGCCATCCATGCTCTTCTTTCCTAGAGCAACTGATAAGGGGGCCTGGCTCTTGTTTCCTTACTTCTGCTGCCTTTGATGTCTTCTCCATGAATCTTTCTTGAATGCTTACATCTGATTAGATTCTATCATGTCCAAGGGGCCTCTGTCATCTGAAGGCACAGTCACTGCTACTTTTACTTTGTTTAATGCTCGATTTATTAATTATATAAACAATTCGAACAAGATTCTAAAAATTTAAACACTCCGTCTACAACTAAAAAAATTAAAACTTATCAACACAATATTTTCAAGGCATTTAAGCATTAATTTTTAAACTAATTGAATTTTTCTAAAATCACAAATATCTTATATCTGAATCTTTTAAATGTTACCGATACCTTAAAAAGTGGAAACATACAAATGAATTATCAAAATGACAGCAACACTTACTATTTTAAACTTAAACTGTTATAAAATACTTATATATTTAATTTTTTTCCTCACTTATCACCAAATTTACTCTTAGGCATATTCTCATGCTCTCCTCTCCTGAGAATACAGTATCTAAACAATATATATTTCTTTACCTTCCTGGTGATATAGTAACTTTCTCAAATTCAAAAGCAAAAATGTCATATCTGAGTAGCTCAAGTTGGGTTTTTAAATTTCTTACAAACATTCAAAACCTTCTCATGTATTTAAAGTTCTACTAGATCTTTTTGAAATTAATTAAACTTATAAACACAAGGTTATATGTTGGAATCCGAAAGTGAAGTACTGCTGTAACAAATATCTAAAACAGTGGGAGTGACTTTGGAACCGGTTGGAGGTTGAAAGAATTTTGAGGAGCGTGATAGAGAAAGCCTAACCGACCTTGAACAGACTGTTTAGAAGTTCAAACTTGGAAGACACTGCCAGTGAGGGCTCAAAAGGAAGAAACATGTTATTGGGAACTGGAGTTCCTTGTTAGGTAGTAACAGAAAGCTTAGCAAAATTGTCTCCTGCAATTATATGAAAAGCAGAACAAGTAAGTGATGAACTTGGTTATCTCGCTAGAATTTCCAAGCAAAGTATTGAAGATGCCACCTGGATTCTTCTTGCTGTATATAGTCAAATGCAAGAGGAGAGAGATAAATTGAAGGAAGAACTATTAAAAAGGAACCAATATTTAACGCTTTTGAAAATTCTCAGTCTCTCCAGATGGCAAAAGTTGTTGAAATTAAGAAATGACTTTTGAGTATATGGTATAGGGATAAGCCCTGGCATAGAGAAAAAATTAACTGGTGATTGTACACACTTTTGTTAAAACCTCAAGAAGATCAAAGGATCAGAATAATATTCAGTCACACAAAGAGCCTTCTCTAGAGATTAAGGGTGTTCCTCATACAACTTTTAAAATAAGGCCTTTTGGAATCTCAGCATCTTTAGCCATCTCAGCATCTTTACCCTAGGTGAAAGAGTGCCTGTCTCAAAAAGAACTGTGGATGTTGCTTTTGCGTAAAGGGAAGTTGACAGGAGACCCATAAAGTATTTAAGAGTAATAGCAACTTAAACTAAAAGGGACAGAAAAAGTACAAAATGAAAGGAGGCAGTTGGATCTCCAAAATTCTACTGTCAGGAAATACGATGGTAAAACTACTCAGCTGCAAACATGTGCCACTTTTCATGAAAAAGGAAAGATGACTCAGAGAGCAGAACCAAGAGCTATCATGGATTATTCCCAGGCCTTGGAATCTAATCAAGGAACTCTGGCAGGAGTTTGCTAGACTGAATTTACTTTGGAGTGGTACCCCTCCTTTTGCAGGCATTAAAAAATAATAATTTTAAAATAATTATTGATAGGTATATAGTTATTGCCATTTTATCTTTCACATTTTTTATTTTTCAATTACAGTTGACATACAATATTAGTTTCAGGTATACAGTAGTGATTAGACATTTATATAAATTACGAAGTGATCACCTCAATAAATCTAGTACCCATTTGACAAGTTATTACAATATTATTGACCGTATCCTCTATGCTGTACTTTATATCCTTGTGACTGTTTTTATAATTGGCAGTTTGCACATCTTAATCTCTTCCTCTTTTTCACCCATCTTGCCAACTCCCCTCCCATCTGGGAGCCATAAAAATGTTCTCCGTATCTGTGAATTTTTTTCTTTCTTGTTTGTTTGTTTATTTTGTTTTTTAGATTTCAATATAAGTGAAATCATATGACATTTGTCTTTGTCGGGCTTATTTCACTTTGCATAATACCCTCTAGGTCCATCTATGTTGTCTCAAATGGCAAGATTTCATTCTTTTTTTTTATGGCTGAGTAATAGTCCATTGGATATATGTGTATCACCTGTACTTTATCCATTCGTCTATTAGTGGATACTTAGGTTGTTTCTATTTCTTGGCTGTTGTAAATCATGCTTCAATGAACATAGGGATATATGTGTCTTTTTGAATTAGTATTTTGGATTTTTTTGAATGAATATTTAGAAATAAATTGGTAGGTGCTCCTTTGTATCTTATTATAGCCTTTGTTTCAAAGTTTATTTTGTCTAGTATAAGTATTGCTACCCTAGCTTTTTAAAAAATTTCCATTTGCATTAGTGGTTACCGAGGGTAGGGGAAGAGGGGAAGGGGGAAGTAGATGAGAAAAAAAATTTCAATAATTTCAATTAAAAAAATGAATTAATTTAAAAAATTTTCATCTTTTTCATCTCTTTCAGTTTCTGTGTGTCTTGATCTGAAGTGGGTCTCTTGCAGACAGCATTTGTATGGTTCTTGTTTTCTTATCCATTCAGCTACCCTATGTCTTTCGATTGGAGCATTTAGTCCATTTACATTTAAAGTAATTGTTGATGGATATGTAGTTATTGCCATTTTATTATTCATATTTTTTATCTTTTTTTATTCTCAAAAAAGCCCTGCTAACATTTCTTGTAAAATTGATTTGATGATGATAAAATCCTTTAGCTTTTTCTTTTCTGGGAAGCTCTTTATCTGCCCTTCGATTCTAAATGATAGCTTTGCTGGGCAGAGTAATATTGGCTGTAGGTCTTTGCTTTTTATCACTTTGAATATTTTGTGCCACTCCCTTCTGGCCTGTGAAGTTTCTGTTGAGAAATCATCTGACAGTCTTACGGGAGCTCCCTTGTAGGCCACTAACTGTTTTTCTCTTGTTGCTTTTAAGATTCTCCTTGTCTTTAATCTTTGGCATTTTAATTATATGTCTTGGTGTGGGCCTCTTTGGATTCATCTTGTTTGGGACTCTCTGTGCTTCCTGGGCTTGTATATCTGTTTCCTTTGAGTGGGAACCCCTTTTAACCTTCTTTTACCTTCTATTGCCTCCTCCGCCCCCCTTTTAAATGCAATGTCTGTAACTATTGTACTCTACCTGTTCCTCCATTGTGTGTTGGGTGTGTTAGGAACTAGATAGCTTGTCTTTCACTTTATAGATTGAGATTAACTATACCCAAGGAGCCTCATCCATACCTGGCTCTGATTTAGATGATGAGATTCTATACTTTGTGCAGATGACATAATGGTATGATGAGAGGGACACATATCATTGGAGACCAGAGGGTGAACTATGATGATCAAATTCTAGGGTAGCCCTTGAATTCCCGACCTCCTATGATATCCAACTCTTGAGTGTGAAGGAGACTCATGACTTGCTTCTAACAAGTAGAGTCTGGCAAAGGAAATGGGATATATGTAATTATGTGTACATGATTACATTACATAAGACTGTTATCCATCCTGTTAGGAGACCCTCTCTCCCTTGCTGGTTTTAAAGGAACAAGCTGCCATATTGTGAGCTGCCATATGGAGAGTGCCATGCAGCAAGGAGCTGAAAGCAGCCTCCAACTAATAGTTAGCAAGAAAGTGAAGTCTTCAGTATGACAAGCTACAAGAAAGTGAACGCTCTAATAGTACATGAACTTGGAAGCAGTTCTGACCCCAGTCAAACCTTTGAAGTTCATAGACAAATAGGCTGGTATCCCGTGAACATGAACCAGCACCTCATAAGAGCAGATTGAAACTTGTGTTTTTTCTTGTTGCTTTTGACCTTGTGGGCAAGAGTATTCTGCAGAAGCTGGGAAGCCGGGGTCTCTTTCATCATGGAGTGAAGCACATACACCTGGCCCGGAAGTCAAAAAAACTGAAAAAGAATCCAGTTCATTTTTTACATATAATGTGAGATAAGGGCCTACGTTCATGTTTTTGCATGTAGATATGGTAACAGTCCCGGTACCATTTGCTGAAAAAAAGACTATCCATTCCCCTATTGAATTATTTTGGCACCTTTGTAAAAAATTAATTGACTGTAATGTAAAGATTTGTATCTGGACTCTGTTCTCGTCCACTAATCTGTATGTATATCTTTGCACCCTAACCACACTAATGATTCATGTGTCTTTATAGTAAAATTTCAAATTAAGTAATACAAGTCTTCCAATTTTATTCTTTTCTTTCAAAATTCTTTTGACTATACTTTGCACTTCCATATGAATTTTAGGATCAGTGTATCAATTCCTACCAAAAAAGCCTAATGGGATTTTGATAGGGATCATGTTGAGTAGATAGATCAATTTGGGAAGCATTTCCATCTTGACTATATTGAGTCTTCCAATCCATAAATGGGACTGTCTCTCTATTTGAATATTTATTAATTTCTCTTAGTAAAGTTTTATGATTTTCAGTGTACAAGTCATGTACTTTTATTAAAATTTATTCCTAAGTATTTTATTCTGATTATGCTTTGTGAATAGACTTTTTTTTAAAATTTCCATTTTGGATTTGTAGTTGCTATTATAGAAATACAATTGACTTTTTTTATGAATACTCTAACTTTATTCTTCATTTTCTTTTTCTCTCTTTTTAAAAATGTATTTATTTTAATTAGTTTCAAGTATACAGTACATTAGACATCTATATAGTTTGTAAAATGATTCCCCCAATTGCTCTCTCCCTCCTCTTACCCTCAGCTAACGTATTAATACTAACTGCTTTCCCTATGCCGTACTCCCTATCCCCATGACCATCCAACAATTACTAATTTGTACTACTTTAACCCTTCACCCCATTCTCCCAGTTCCCCAAAGTCCCCCTCCCCTCTGTCCATCACCAAATTGTTCACTATATTTGTGAATCTGTTTTTGACTAGTTTGTTCTTTTTATTCCTTAGATTCCACATATAAGTGAAATCATACAGTGTTTATCTTTCTCTGTCTGACTTAAATACCTTCTAGGTACATCAGGAACATCAAAGCCATATCTTTTTTCATCCCCTTCCTTTTAGTCTGTGTGTGTCTTTTAATCTGAAGTGAGTCTCTTGTAGGCAGCATATATAGAGGTCTTGCTTTTTTATCCTTTCAGCCACTCTGTCTTTTGGTTGGAGCACTAAATTATTTTCCATTTGATAGGAATGTAGTTGTTACCATTCTTTATTCCTGTTTTTGATACATATTTTTTCTTGTTAAAGAAGTTCCTCCAACATTTCCTGTAATACTGGCTTGGTGGTGATAAATTCCTTTAGCTCATTTTTGTCTGGGAAACTCTTTATCTGTCCTTCAACTCTAAATGATAGCTTTGCTGGATAAATTATTCTTGGTTATAGATCCTGGGTTTTTATCACATTGATTATTTTGTGCCAAGCCCTTCTGTCCTGTATAGTTTCTTTTGAGAAATCAGCTGCCAGTCTTATGGGTGTCTCCTTATAGGTAACTATGTGTTTTTCTCTTGCTGCTTTTAATATTTAACTTTCTTTGTATTTAACTTTTGGCATTTTAATTATGATATGTCTTGGTGTGCGCTTCTTTGGACCCCTGGTTTTTGGGATTCTCAGAGCTTCTTGGCGTTTTATGTCCATACTGCCAGAACTTCTGTACAGAGCAGGCCTCGCCTTGGCCCTCACTCCAACAATGTCTCCCTGTTAAGTCTCTGGTGCCCTCTGTGCGTAGCCAAATTGGCACTGGTGCTCAGAGTGAGCAGGTCCATCACTGGGAAAATTTGCCTGCAGATACGGCCCCTTTAAAAGGCTGCTGCCCCTGCCGTAGCCCCTGCCGTAGCCTCCATCTCACTCAGCCACTTGAGACCGGGCAGCCTCGTGTCCTCGTCCCGTCCTACCTTCTGCCATTGCAGGGTGCTTTCTTGGATTTCTCCCTAGTTGTATGATTTGTTCATCTAGATCCCAGGCGATTTTTCCTTGCTGTGGCTCCTTGCTTCTGTCACAACTTTGATTTGGTCACTAGAGGGGTGAACAGAGCCTCTATCATCTATGCCATTTTTTCTCTCCTAGAAATACAATTGACTTTTAAGTTTTAATTTTGTATCCTGCAACCTTACTAAACTCATTTTTTTTTAGTTCCAGTCATTTGGTATGGGGATTTTTGGAGATTTTCTATGCATGAGATAATGTCATCTATGAGTATAACGAATTCTACCTTTTTGATTTTTTTACTCAGTCTGTTTTTAATGAACTATTGCATCTTCCATTCTGCACTGGAATGTCAGACCCTCTCTTGGATCATTTATTTCTGGCCATCACATGTTCCTAGACATACCTTTATGAACATGTGAGGTGGGTTATTCCAGACATTTTTGCTAGAGGCATTCATTGTAGCAGAGCTTATGTGGTCCTGAGCCACATCCTTTAGCCAGCAGATTTCAATGTAGCTCTGGTGAACATTGCAATTCATTTTGCCAACATATTTCACAGTGTCTCTTGCTTTTGCTTTCTAGGAGTCTAGAAAGCCTGCTTAGCTACATGTAGGCACAACCCATAATTTCAAGGCAGTTAACAGCCTTGGGTTGGAGGCGGCCCTGAACCAATGAGAAAAGGATTTCAGGGATAAATGGCCCAACCTTCTCATTCCTGCAGGACATAGAATGTGGGACAATTCTAGGTGCCTTCTACATGCTTGTTAGGACCCCCTATGAGAATGAACTCCGGTTGCCCACAGCTATAACTCACTCATTTAATTTCTCTCCTTACCCCCTTTCCTTTACTTCTGTTTCCTAAGATCACTTCCCCCCAAAATTATATGTACCCAAGCCTTGTCTCAAGGTTTGCTCTCAGAGAAACCTAAACTACAACAAACTGGGACAAGACCATGGAACAGCCATCAGGAGGATAAGTGGGCTGGCAATAATGTCATATAAAAACCATGAAAGTAGCCGAGGAAACCAGGAGAAAACTTACAGAAGCAATCGCAGTCATCTTTAAATAACTGAAAACATTCATGTAGAAGAGGACGAGGGGAGACACTAGCATTAATTGAGCACATTCTAATTAGAGTACTAGACATTACATAGTGCGTTAACACGTATTTTATTCCATCCTTATGATAGCCCAAGCGGTAATGACTATCTTTATTTTTCAAATGAGGAAACTGAGACACAGAGAGTTTGCCCAAGGTCCAAAGCTAGCAGGTATTAGAACTGAGATTAAACTCTAAACCTACTTGCCCCCCAACTTATGTCTTCTTGTGTTGCACTGAAAGGCAACAACAGGTAGATTGGGAACAACAGGTAGACATTCTAAGTCTGTAAAATTGGGTTTATGTGAATGCAGAATGTGGCAGAGATTGTTTAGATGTTCACCAATGCTGTTTTCTCTTCCTGGATGCAGAGGAATACTTCCTGTCTGAACATCTTTCATAGTTAGATGGGGCCTCTGACAGGGTTCTGGCAAATGGGAATGTGCAAATGTGATACACCTGATATTATTTATTCTCATTCATTTTCTTGCGCTCTCGCTCTTGCGCGCGCGCGCGCGCTTTCTCTCTCTCTCTCTCTCTCTCTCTGTCTCTCTCTGTCTCTCTCTCTCTCTGTCTCTCTGTCTCTCTGTCTCTCTCTCTCTCTCTCTCTCTCTCTCTCTCTCTGCTATCTGAAAGCAGAGAACCCAGTAGAGGGTTCTTGGAAGGTCCTGGAGGATAGCAGAGCCACTAGATAAAAGGTACACATAAGGCAGAATGGAGCACCCTCTGTGTTCACCACATTGGACTTGAACTTGAGCAATAAATGGACATTCATATATTGAATTAAGCCACTGAGATTTGGGGATTGTTATACAACTGCATTCCCTGAACTTCCTGTCTCAGGAAGTACACAAGAGTGATTAAACGCTCAACTGTCCAGGCTGTTGTAAAAGAGATTCCTGGGAGAGTGGACCCGACAACTTGTAAAATAATAGCTCACATTTATTGAGCCATAGACCAGCATGTATATGTATTCTCTCATTTAAGTCTACAATATGCTTCATCATACTCATTTTATACATGAAGGAAGTAAGGCATAGAGAAGTTTGAAAACTTTCCCAAGGTCAGACAGCAAGCAAGGGGTAGAACAGATACCCTTCTTCTTCTTTCCAGGTACCTCACTTTTAACCACTACTTCTCACCATCTCTAAAGCAGAAGTTAGAAGACTTGGATACCGAGTTGGTTTTGTTCATGCAGAGGTATTTTTTAGATTTGTTTTAAAATTTCAGCCTATACTTAAAAATTAAGAGATTTTGCATAAAAATCTGTTTTCCAGTTTCTCTTGAAAATTTAGCAGATCTGGCAGAATTGGCTTGTAGGTTATGACGACAAGCAGCAGGAGCGGAGCAGGGGCATAACAAGCTCCTTTGTTCATGTTGCTGTTTGGTTCTGGGAGCTTTTGATTTTGTGAACACCAAAAGGCTCCATCTAAAGCTAGTTCTCCCCAGATGTAGAGCACGGTGTTGGGTATATAGTAGAGACTCAACAAATATTTAGGAAATGAATGAGTAAAAGCAAAACCTGGATTCTCTCCCTCTCTCCCTCTTCCTCCAGCGTTCTTTTCGGTGACTGGGAACCGCTGAATCAGTACCACTACAAGGTAACAAGACTGATTTCCCTTTGGTTCCGAGCAACCAGGACCCAGGTTACAGGTATCTAAAAATGTTGTGCCTGACTTGGGCTCACATTGATATTTTCTATTAATGAAAATGTTTGCTTCTATACAACTAGCATTTTGCTCAGAACTGGCCAAAGCCGAGACTGGGGGAGAATGGCCAGGTAGGTGCATTGGTTCTATCTAGATTAGGTTGTACACAATGGACTCTTTGTAAAGTCCTTAGAGCAAGGCATAGACAGGCAGGCGTGCTCTGCTCAGAGCTTTGGAGACTTGCTCAGAACAGTGCTCAAGATGGACAGGCACAATTTTAATCTGCCTGGCTTAGAGCAGCCACAGACTGCTGGACTTACATGTGGGTGTGTAAGCCTCGCACAGGGAAAGCCTTTCTCTCAGGCTTGTTAGCAAAGCTCATTTGGAGGAGAGCAGGTCTGGGGCATGGCCTGGATCAGCAGCCGTGACGCACACAGTATAAGCTCCAGAGACTTGCTGATCCCCTTAGCAGAGCCCAAGCCTGTCCATCCCCACCCCCTACCCTGTCCTCACAATCTAGACCTGTGACAGCACTGCCTTTCTCTGGAGGGCTGGTGTCTTGGCATCAAGGTGGGGAAGGGGAATGCAAGAGCTCTTCCAGAAGGAAATCTGCTTATTTGCCTGGAGGAAAATAGGGAACTACACAGGCCTTTACTTCTGAGCCTCCTATTGTGTGAGCAAAGTGGATTGCTTAAAACAGCAGTTATCAGTCTGAGGAGATTTCGTTCCCAGGGGCATTTGCTGAGCCTAGAGGCATTTTTGATGTTAGTGATTGGAGGTGGGAGGGAGGGGGTGCTGGTGGCCATCTAGTGGGTAGAGGCCAGGGATGTTGCTAAATATCTTACAATGCGGAAGTCAGCCCGCGCAGCAAATAACTACCCATCCCAAAATGTCAGTAGTGCCAAGGTTGAGAAACTCTGGCTTAAAGGATGGCTTTTATTACTTTTTCAAGCTTCAAAATCATACAAAGCAATTTATTATTTTATAATCAGAAAAAAGAAATAAGGGCTATTTTAAATACAAATATGTCAAACTTACCAAGTATAATCATCTTTCATTATTTATAGTAATAATGCTTATGCAATGAATGAATGAATGAATGACATATTATAGTAGTTTTTCTTATTTAATTAGTTATAAATTGATTGCTTCCTTGATTGAGGTACTTTATAGCTCTTTTGGGGAGGAGGGAGACATATTGGACAGTCCATTCATTCATTCATCAAAATTTTCTGCTTCTAGCTTTAGCCCCTTACTTCAGGTGTATTTTGTTTAATAAAATGTTAGATTTGCTAATAAACTTGGCTTCTCTCTTTCCTCAACCCTTGTGCTGTTATTTGGGTGGATTTTACTTGATAAATTTTGAATCTGTATGAGAACTAGATTTTGATATTGATATGGATTGTAGCCTTAAAACTGTTTTTCACTGAGAAAGAAACATTTTGTAAATAAGAAATTAAATTGTTACATATATCCCTCAAATCAAAAGACCCAAAAGTTAAGAATTTCTTATTATCCAAAACAGGAGTCCAGGTAGAACTCATTTCTGGTCCTCCTGTGCACCCACCGAAATTGCTGATGGTCCCTGGGGACTTCACTTTTTCCCTATGGCTCATGGTTTCTTTATGGCATCTTCACTACCTGAAATTCTATCAGATATTGTTTACTTGATTTACTAGTTTCCTCCTCCAGATGTGAGTTTTCTTAAGCACATGGACCTGGTTCTTGCTTATTCATTGCTGTATTCTCAGTACCTAGAGTGGTGCCTGGCACATGGAAGGCATTTAGTAAATATCTGTTGAATAAGTGGCAGAGCAGAGAGGCCCAGAGAATGAGTGACCTACCTAATGTCATACAGAGCCACATCAGGAGAACCAGCCATACGACCAGGTAGAGGCCCTCTCCTCTCATTCAGCCTACCCCAGGTCCCCCCACAGATACTTTGGTGGTGGTGGTGGTGGTGGGGTGCTACGTATGCTCTTCTAGCACTGTAGAGTTGCTCAAGGAGGCTCTGGAGCAAGAGGATGTGATATGACATCCTTGTTTCCCAGATGGGAAGGGCTGTTATAGGGATGATCTTGTGATGTGACATTCAGGGTGACCAACCTGATTTGCCAGGGACCGAGGAATTTCCTGGGATGCAGGACTTTCAGTCTAAAAGGGGGAAAGTACCATTTAAACTGGGATGAATTGGTCATTCTATGTGACAGAAACATTCAGTTGTCGTCTGTGGTGCCCTACAGTGGATAATTCCTCTGGGAAATACTTTCAAGTATCTGGGAATTATGGACTCTTAATCATAGAAGGGTGAGATCTTAATGATCATTGAGTCCGAGGTTGTAGGCTCATATAACTTCATGAAGCTGTCAGGAATGAGGACTATGGCTAATTGGGGAATATTTGTCCCTTGTAAAAGGAGGTTGCCACCCTCAACTTGAGGTGAATGTTGACATGTGGAAAGAAGAGCCCATGAGGGACCTATTTTTCAAGAGAAACCTAAAATCTGTGAGTGGAATGGGGGGATAGGAAGGAAGGGAGAAGAGAAATCAGATTTTTAAATATTGGCAACTACTTTTTAAAAATGTAAACGTTACAAAGTGTAACTGCTGGCCAAGTCCAGTTTATAAGCCACTGATTGGCAGTAGCTGATGTTTCATTTTACACAGGGAGAAACTGAGGCACAGAATACAGTGAATGCAGAGCTGGGAGTGAAAGATTTAGGCCTCTTGACCAAGAAGTATCAATAAAAAAAGTTTCTATAAAGATTAGTTAATTTGGCAGGGGGAGGGGGCTTACAAAGGAAAAATATTGAGCACCTACTGTGTTTCAGACAATTAATAATTTCAATGTATAAAGCCACCTTCAATTTTTTACAACCCTTTGCACATGTTAATTTCTCTGTGCCTATTTTCTTGTGTGTAAAATGGAAATAATGGTAGGTATTCATGAAGTTGCAGTAAAGATGAAAGGAATTAATTCATATGAAGTACTTAGAACCAGATAGTAAGCATATTTGTTGTCCTTGTCATTAAGATAGTTGTTATCATCCTCATTTTACATGTGAAGAAACTGATTTCTTAGAGTTCACCGAACTTGCCCATGATTCTAGCTATAAATCAGAACCAAGAGTTGAACCCTGATTGTCTGATTATAATTACAGGCATCTTTTCTTGTGTTTCCCACTAATCTGATGTTATAAATTCAAGATAAGAAAAACAAAACAGCTCATTTTCCCCTTTGGTAATCATTGTACAGATCATCAAGGTCAGAAGTTAAGTTCTCGGCATTTCCCTACACAGTCAGCTGAGTGTCATCTGCAGTAATGAAGAGAAAATGTTACACAGATAATAGAAATGGTGGAGAATAAAAATGATTTCTCTTTGGGCATTCATTATGCAATTTTGGGGGCCGCTAATTTATCTTCCTAATTATGTTTTGCTTAAGCTTATTTTATAATTAGTTTGTTTACCCTGAGCACACTGATTACCATCAAGGAGAGGTGGCCCAGAAACATCTTGGGTGGTAGAGGGAAGATATCTTGAGATTTGGGAGAATTTCCATGGATAATTTTCATGTAGCTATGGGAAGGTAGATAGTTGATATGTTGATGGTGCTCTCAGTATAAATAATTATTGTGATTTGCTGTTAGGAGTATTTAAATATATATAAGGCTATGGATTACAGACCCCGAGAATCGAATGGACCCCAAGCCCCTCCTTCATGTTTGCCCTTTAGTGCTGAGAGTTCAGTCAAGGTAGACAAATGAAACGAGGAGATGGGAAAGGAGTGCTGGCTGGAGGTGACCCCAGGAGTTTCCTTTCAATAAATATCCAACAAAGATTAAATGCCTATTATGCACTGTGAATTATGCCAGGAGCTGAGGATACCAAGATGAATAAGACCATTGTTTTACCACAGCCTGTTAAGGAAAACAGACTTATAAAAAAGGTAGGATCAGAGTTAAGGGAGCAGAGAAGAGATAGTGGCAATCTGTCTAAGGGAGTCAGGAAGGAGGGCAGCCCATCCATCATTCTTTCTCTGCCCTGCTGTGTTTTGCAGGTGGGAGCGGGGTATCCCTGCAGGCTTGCTGGCTGTGCCAATGCTAGGCAAAGGTGACTGACTGGAGGAAAGGAGAGAGGGAAAAGTCAGGGAATCTCTCCTGTTTCTTCTCTGCCTTGATTTGTATCTACAAAATCTTCAAAGCATCTGGGTCTTCACCATGACTCCATCTCCTACCAGACAGGCCTAGTGGGGCCCAGCTTTAGTTGGACAGTCACAACCCTTGAGCCCAGGGACCCTCCAGTTGCCTCCCAGCCTGGGAGTGGTAGCAGCTACTTGCTGGTGCTGATCTCTGGCTTGCCTCACTGTGCCCTGGTTGGTGGCTCAGTTCTTCCATCACCTGTAAAACCAAGCCCCTACCCTAAATTCACAATATTTGAATACAGAGAGTGGTTTCTGTATTTCCATGTGGGCTCTGATAGACACCTCCCAAGGGAGCTGATACCTGAATTGGTTCTTAAAGGGAGAAGAAATTTGCTAAGTAAAAATCCAGGGAAGATTGTGTGCCAAGTATACTTGGAATTAGATGCTTGAGTGTGGAGATCCAGGAGAGACAGTCCACGCTCACAGTGGAAGCCCCTAAAAATGTCCAGAAAGGGAATAAAGTGTTCAGGTATTTTAGAACAATCACCTGACTGACTCTGCTCAGTACAGATTGGTTTAAAGAAAAAAAAAAAAAAAAAGACCATGGTGGGCATGAAAACTAGTTAAGAGACAATCACAAAGATTCAGGCCAGAAACCACTGAGGATTGAACAGCTTGGTGGATAGATATGGAGAGGAGAGAACACATCCTAGATATTACACTCTTAATTAACTCCAAGAAAAAGAAATTACTTATTTTCCTGGCACACAATATGTGCTTAGTATTTGTTGAATGAATTAGTAGTCCGATAACTTATTTGTGTTAGAGAACCTCAGTTGTATACTTTTCCCCCACATTTCTTCCTCTTCCCCCAGAAATCTAGGTGCCATGATAATATTTGACCTGTCCTGTGCTCGGAGCCTGTTGCATGAGGTCTCCAGGTTCCTGCCTCCTCTTTTTAGGTCAGCTTGAGGTTCATAACATTTGAGAGGAGCCCTCTCTCTATTTACTTAATGTTCTTCCCCATTAGAGCCATTCAACCAGCAGGTGTTTACTAAGCACTTACATACTCATGGTTGGCATTTACTGAGCACTTAACACACATCAGGCACTGTGCTAAACACTTGCCCTATATTTGTCTCAACCCTCATAACAGCTTAGTGAAGAGGTGCCACTTTTGCCCTCATTTTGTGGGTAAGGAAGACACACAGAGATGGATTAATTTTTTAAGGTCACACAGCTAGTAAGTGGCCGAGTTGGAATTCATAGCCTGACTCTGGAGCCCAGCTTCTGAACCACTAGGCTATCCTGCCTAGCACTGTGTGGGATATAAAAAAATGTGAGACAAATCTGTGGTGAGGAAAGATGTGAATGCACAAAGAGTAAAGCTTGATGTTAATATATATATATATATATATATATATATATATATATATATATATATATTAAAGGGAGAATTACTATATATATATATGTAGTAATTCAACAAAAGACAAGCTGCCACAAACCAGAATGATATGAATGGTAGCAATAACGAGAGAGAGACCTTTCCAGAGTTGGGCAATCAAGGGAGACTTAAAGAGGGAGGTTGGGTTTCACTTGTGGTTTTTCTGCTAGTTGAGGAGATATGCTGGATTCCTTTGAAACAATGCAAGAACAACTTGGAGGTCACTAGTGGCTGGTCCAAATTGCAGTGGCACATTAAAGAACTTTATACAAGTATTCATTTATAATTTTCTGGCATTTTGTAATATTAAAATTTAAATCTAAAATTAATAAAATTAAATCTAAAATAAAAACATTGAAGTTTTGAATATATTTGAATTACTTTTTAAAATGCCATGTTTATTAAATATTAAAATATTTATAGACACTTGGATCAGTTATGGGCCTTTTGTTCTGTTTTCCAGCCTTTCCTAGTTCTTATCAGTGCTATTGTCATTTCTGTTTTGTACCCTGTCTCGTTCGGATCTTCTCTCTCCTCTCTCCTGGCTGTCTCTCTCTCTCTCCTCCCCTTCCTCTCTTTCCCTCTCTCTCGCCCCTCCCTCCTCACTTGCTTTTTCTTTCTTTTTTCCCCAATTATATGCTGAAATTTAACTGTGTTCTTTAAGCCAGTCCACCTTCACCCACCAAATCATCTTCTTGTTATCTTTGGGTCTAATGAGAATATTTATTTTTTTCTCTCCCTCCCAACTTTGAGAACTAGTTGACAAATACATATGTAAAACGTACAGTGTGACCAATTGATATACATATATATTGTAGAATGATCACCAAGATCAAGATTATTAACACTTTCATCACCTGTGAGAATATTCTTGATTTGAGTATTGAAGTGGTTTTTCCTTGGTGAAAATAACATAGAAACAGGAGTATTGAGGCTAATGGGAGGCTAGCTTATTGCCAGCCAATAATTCAGTGGTCCTGATTTTACCAATGAGTAGAGAGAAACTGAGTCACCTTTTCAAATTACAGAAGTCTGATTTATAAATTGCCTTTCCCAGGGTACAAGTCTGTAGATGGCTCCTAAAGAATTATTAACTACTCACAATAGTTCTTAGTAGTAATTGACTCATTTACACAAAGAATTGATTCCCATGTTTGCTTTAACCAGACCTAAATACTAAATATACTTGACTTCAAATAAAAAAGACAGGTTAAAAGGGAGCATTAATCTTACTCATGGGAAAGTTACATTAAAATAATTTCTGTCTTTTCAAAATAGCCATTTGCCAGTAATTTATCCATGAGGCAGGCATATAAATAAACACCAAGAGAAAGACAAACAGAATATCTTCTGAACTCAATTTTGTCATAGGAATGAGGGTCAGAAGTAAAATTATGAGGACCCCAAATGAACACAGCAACTTAGAAGGAGAGTGAGTTGGAGATGTGGCTTGCATAGCAATCTCCCTCCTCTTGGTGTAATGCCTCTCTCTACATTTCTTTTGTCTTTGGGAAAGTTTTGCTTTAAATAATAGAATTCTTATATAGGATGTTCACATGACTCAGCAGAAGTAATGGACAATAACATTTTGCAAAGCCTGACATAAATTTAAGCAGTTATTATTGTGCTTCTGTAAGAAAGCCTGAAAAAAGGTGGTTATCTACTGAAAAATGTTTACTAATAGTGCGAATTATGAAAAAAAATCTTCATTTTCTCTCAAATATCCACTATTAACAGTTTGTTACAAAATTTTCCAGTCACAGTTTGTGAAACAAAAACTCTTACAAGGATATAATAAGGAGTTTCTTTTCCCCAGTTCCTTGGGTCTGGCCCAAGGACTGGGTAAGCAGCTATTTTGCAAAAGCTGCCCCCTCTCCTTTCCCTCCAATTGGCCAGCATATTAATAAGGCTTAATGTCATGTCTTTTAGTGAGGAATTAATAAACCATGTCTCATAAGAAATAGCTTAGATGTTTATGATATGTGGATTCACGTTTTAAGAACTCCACACACTGTTTTACAAGCAGAGCTTCTTCAGCACTTCTGGCTTTCCCCACTGATCATGTGGCCTTGTGGTCTTCTTCTTTGTACTCTGGGGTCATCTGTTAAAGACACTGAAGGTCAACCTCCAATCTCACATTTTAGTAAATAAGTTGTCTACATGGCCAGGATGAATCTCTAAATAGCTCAATGCCATGGAATCATGGGGAAAGCTAACATGAGCGTCCTTGGAGGAGGAAGAGAGACGGGGTAGCATGTGGGTTGACGTGGTTGATTTCCAGTTAAGATAATTGGCATGTTGTATGTCCTACCTACGTAAGGTATGACATTTTCAAAACCAGCTGGCACCCTGGGACCTAATTCTAGCTCTTTTACAAACTAGCTGAGCGGGCGATGATCAATTAGCTAGTATCTGTATCTTGGGCCTCTTCTGTTCGTGTTGGGACTAGTAATGTGGGCCACGTCTATCTCTTAGTGTTATTCTAAAGGCTGTATGTAATAATAAATGCGATAGAGCTTTGTAAAGTGCAAAAACTGTGTATTTTGTTTTTAAAGATAATACCCTTTGACCCACTCACTTTGGGGAAAAAAAAAAAAGAAGATAAATGTTTTGAAAACCAGAAGTCAAAGCTTTAGGATTGCTTCTACTTGCTTAGCCCTTCACTCAACTCTTCCAGTTTGTGTCTGCCAAAAAAATGTCTGAAGTGGAGAATTGAGGAGAACCACTCATCTCCTGTCTTTGAAGTCACTTTGTAGAAGCAAATGATAAGAGATGGTATGCATAGTAACCTTATATCCCAAACGGTCCATTTGCTGCTGCTGCTTCCCTCTTTTCCTTCGGAGTCCCCCACCCTCACCCCACCTCCAGACTAGCAGACTCTGAGATTCCTCAGAATTGTACTGGGGTTAATAGAATTCACCTCAAGCAGAGTGTGCTATGAGAGTACAGGTATCTCTGTGGTAAGGGAGGAACACAGCAGAATATCGAGTGTCAGAAGTTATCTAGGCAGAGTAACTTTGGGAAGGCAGAGGCAGAGCTTTTGGGAGGTTCTGCAGACCTCTGCTGACATCCATGAAGTTGGATATTAGCATTCCTAGCTGATTACAGTCCTGATCCTGAACCCACTGGGCAACAGAATGGTAGTAGGCCAGTAAGTGTTTAACAGCTGGTTTGATGGGGAAAGAAGCAATAAATAAAGCTCTGATTTGTAGTGTTTACCAAATTCTCTGGTGTAAATTCTCCCATCTACCATGCCTGAGTTCAAGCTACCAGAGTGACATTATTGAACAAGGAGATGGGAAGAGAGGTACAGTAACATACCGTATGGACGGTGTGTAGTGTTTTCACCATAGAGATCCAATGGACCTCAATAACTTTAACTGCCTGGATAAGAGTGAAAGCAATGAAATAATTAAGAAGTGATGAGGTTTAAGTATTGATTATCTTTGTTTTTAATATAATTTATTTAATTGTTTGCCTACATAATTGAACTTTAAATAATGGCAGTGTTTAACAACCATCTGGCAAAATTCCTGAGATTTTTAACACTCAGATCTCATGAGCCAGTACAAGCTAGCTCCAGCATACCGTGGGTCCACAGGAGAAGAACAAAATGCTCAGTGTATGAGTAGAACATCCGACCTCTAAGGTGAGTGCAAGGCTACTGACTCCTACTTCCCTATCCCCTGGCAAGAGAAGGGCCTAATGGGTCTGAGACAAACAACTGGGCTACTTTAACTCTCACAACCACCAAGGCTAAAACTGCCAAGAAAAAAAAATCTTTACACTGCCTGCTTAGCATTTCCATTTCACCTCATGGTTAACCTGTATCCATCTAGCAGATAGAAGATCTAGGAGGCAAGGGTTTTAGGAAGAGTAAATTTTGAGATATAAGGAAGATGATAGCTTGGACAGTGTCAAAACAGAGACTGTCATCAAAGGTTCTAGAAGCCAGATGTGGCATTTGGATGCCGAATGCTTAGGCTGGGGAGAAGAAGCAGGAAAGATGATGGGAGGATACCAACTCTTACACTTTACAATTCTGCCCTGGGCCAGTTGTGCCACAATGTTTGAAGAAAAACATTCCCTCATGAGATTCTTATGGTAAAAGGAAAAAACCTTCCAAGGTCTCAGAAACACATCTCAGAAAATAAGTCTCCCAGAATTTAGTCCACAGAGCCATCCTCAGCAGCCATAATGGGACACAAAATGAGAAAGTGCCTGAAGTTTAGGTGCATCTAAGTCTAGCCCCAGAGCACACGTGGAGAAGAGAATGACCAAATGCCATTTCAGTCCATTATCAATCCAATCTACTTCTTGAGTGGAGCAGAGTTAGAAACCTAGTTCTAAAAGTACCACTGTAATTTGTGGCCTGGAATAATCACACCTACCTAAAGCCAGATTAAAGTGTGCGCATGTGTGTGCGTGTATGTGTATACACAAGGGGTGAGAGAATGAGCACTATCTTGTGTGCATATGCAACAGCAATGTTCTTTTCTGTTTCATATTTTCCTTCTAGGCAGCAGAGGCAGCACTGGAGAGTGGGGACGCTGCAGAATGCCTACTAGCCGCCAGGCACTGTGTGTGGCACCTTCCTTGGGCTACTTCACGCAATGCTTGTGAACTCCTGAGGTTCAAGCCGGCAGGAAGTGGTGGAAGTACATTTTAAATTTATCTATTGGACACCAAAGGCCACTCTCTTTTCCCTATGCTCTGCTGCCATTAATCTTCATAGATCAAACTAGAGATGGCTGGAGGTGAGTCATACTCATCTCAGTATGCACGGCACCAGGACAGTTCCCAGCACAGAGGAGAGTTCTGCAAATGCTTGTCGAATGTAGTGATTTCAGAACAGTTAACATCTGAGTATTTGGCTCACTGCATGTGCACTGGGCAGAGACTCCATAGCTATCCTAGATGCAGTGACACCCCTAAGAGTCAAGACATAAAACCAGATGATGGCAGACACCAGTACATAAACAGTTATTGGTTATTCACAAGTGTGGCACTGGTTGTCAACATTCCTCAGTGTGCCTGAAGTCAGTTGCCTTTTGATGATAAAGGCATGTTAGATTGTGCACCAGACCATGTCTATTTTTTGCTTTGGGGTACAGGGATGTATAGCACTTTGAGAAAAACCTAATAGAGGAATAACTAGATTGATAAACAGAACTTGGCTGGGGAGCGGGCGAGTTTGTAGTACAAGATTGTTTACCATGGGATACCTGTAGAACATCGTATTCCAGAGTATGCCTAAAATAGGAATCAACATCCCTAGGCTGATTTGCACACCACTGTTCAGCAGCACATCTGTTAAGGGAGCAATGGGGCCCACCACTGTACGAGCCCTGTGCCTTGCAAGGGGGCACTCAGCCCTCCCCTTCTGTATTCTCCTTTTTGTTCTCCAGGAAGAGAAATGTCCCCTCAACTTACTCCCAGGAAGTCTGGTAAAGTGACAAGCTGGCTGCCCTGAGAAGGGACATTTGAGTGGAAGAATATAGACTGTGGGAAGCTGAGGGCATGAGTAGAAAGAATTGTGACATCGGCTCAGAATGCCACTGCATACCCAGAAAACACCCAGCACAGGGAGTGAAGCCCACCCGGTGGGACTGTTCACTCAGGGCTCCTGCGGAGTCTCGAGGGAGAAAGAAGCATGGTCCCACAGCGTCAGAGCCCCCACCTGTGTACACTAACTGGTTCCCACCACCCGAGGGGGTAAATTGAGCCGCATATTTGATGATGAGGAAGTGAAGTGGAATGTGAGAATCCTCGTTACTGACGTCAAGCTTGCCTTTCATTTTATTTATATCCATGACATTGTAACACAGGATCTAATTTTCCATTGTATTTTTTCCTCTGTTAAGACCCGAGTGATGACAAGTGAATTTGTGCCTGAGCCCGGAAAACAACATTTTAAAATTGAAGCCATGGTCCCTACAGGACTGGTGTCTATCTTGATCTTGCCACCTGCCTGCTCCTCTTTTGAACCTCTGAACTGACCCGCGAAGAGGGTGAATGGGGACATACTCCCACAGGGCATGGCTGCCTGAGAAGTCAGAGCTCGAGGCATTTGGTTATCCGCTCCTTTCTGGTGACAGGCTGTTTCTTTCTGGCATGGGCCCTGGAGGGAGGGCAGGGAGCAATGAGGCCGCACGACGGCCTTGGCACAGAGCCCCGGTCGCTGTCTGGGCATGAAACTGGGCTCTGGTACCAGGAGCTTGGTTCCAGCTCCACTGCGTGAGCCCCAGTGAGGCCCTGCTCCTCCTGCCCCTCAGAGGCAGGGCAAGTCCAGGAGCAGATATGGGTCTGGCAAGAATGGCAGAAGCAAGTAGGGGACACTGGAGCAAAGGTAGTTTTGTCCCCACGTGCAGAAGCAGCCTTTGGGGGTTTGCCTAGGATGGAGGAGAGAAAGGCATGTGTCCACCAAGAGGACACAGTGGGCTTCGCCCTAGCTCCTTGCCGTGCAGCAGGCCTAGGTCTGTGTTCAGCGGTACAAGCAGTCTCCTTCCGTTACCTCCCACGGCCTCAAATCCAGACTCAGTGTCCCTAACACGGGTCTTCCCACCGAGAAATGAACGCCCTGCCTGGGTCCTCACAGACTCACCACTATTTCAGTAGGGCCTCCTGTGGCCAGCTTTCAGCAATGTTTTTCAGCCTCTGACCCCAAAGAAATCTCAACTTCCTTATATTCAGTTGAGAAGATGTTTGTTATTCAGGATTCTGATGCAGGGGCAGATAAGAGAGGCCTCAGGCCTTCCTAGTTAGTAAACCAACAATCTGAGGATTTAAAAACCGAGGAGCACAAGGACAGCTACACCCTGAGAAGTGGCACAGCGCCAGCTCCTGTTACCTGAAATCTTCCAGGATATTTAGAAATGGGTATCAGTGAGCTTTCACTACATTTACTTTGGGTGTCTTGTTTGTTTTGTTTTGTTTTTGAAACAAAGGTTTTCTGTAGCACAGGCAAAATCAGATCTATGTTTTATTGAATTGTACGGTAGTTTATATGCTTGACCTGGTGTTGCTTTCTTCTTCTGCGTCACTTTTCTCAGTCAATTTAGGTAAAAATAGTACAGAAATACAGTGTGGGAAGCCAGAGGGAACACCTCCGAAGCTGTCCCGGTATCTCACCCCTAAAAGCCCCACACGTGTAGGAATGGCTTAGGGGAGGAAGAGTCTGTCTTCACGTGTAACAGCTTAGGACCAGACCTTTAGAATTCCATCTGCAACAGCTCTCCGTAGACTTAATTCTGAAAGCCTGTGTCAGTTTAATCAGCCTGTCTCAAATGCTTTCCATCGTCAATTATATCATTTGTTTTCTACTGGGTGCTGGGGTGGAGGTGAGGGCCAAGCGCAAGGAGGTACAAATGATATGCGAGCCATTTCCATCAGCCAAAAACCGCAGAAATAACATGAGGCTGCAGGAAATAAAGGTAGGGTGGCAAGTCCATGGGCTCAGGATATAAAAGGAAGAGATCTAGGTTCCACATGGGATGTTGGTGTCATTTAAAAATCCATTTCCCAAGGCTCATTGGAGAGTTGTTTGGAACAAGTGCAAGAAAGTTGTAGTCAGAGTCAGGTGTTCACAAACTTCCTAATTAGCTTTGTGATTTTGAGAAGGTTCTGAAACTCTCTAAGCCTCAAATTCCACATCTGTAAAAGGGAGATACTGAGCCTGTCACATAGAGTCATGGTGGGGATTGAATGGGATTAGCAAAACAAAGCATATACGTGGCATCAAACATATGGTAGGGGCTCTCTCACCTTCCCCACTCAGAGTGGGGGTTGGAGAGCCTCACAGAAGGTCTGCTTTTAAGTCTTAGCCCAGCCAGGTGGTTTTACCTCTCTGAGTTTTCTTTGTGACAGGCCGTAAAGGTTGGAAATCTGAATGCCGACTGGTCAGTTATAACCATGCTGATTGAGATGTGGGGGAGAGGGGCAGCTGAATCCCAGGGCTCAGGGACGTGTGTAGGGAGAGGAATTGTCTTCGTGAGCAGGTGTTGGGAGAGAATTGCTGAGGAACATGGAGACATGGCTACCCTGATCCTCAGTGTGCTCTCAAGGCAGAGCTGGTTTGGGGATGGGGCTGGCTCTACCAGGATTGTTTCTGCCTTCAGTCTGTCTTTAGAGGTTTATGTGAACCTGATTTTGTCTCTGATGGGGGGCACATTGAGGTATGGTTTAGGGTGCATAGTACACTTTACCCTGAGCCAGAATCCCCAGGACAAGGCCTCAATCTCTTCTCTCATCCTTCAACCCCTGTCATGGCCTCCATTTGCCAGCTACCCACAGTCCTCTGGGTTTTGTCTCGGGTGTCCCCGTGTGATGTGAATACGCAGCTAGGAAAAGCATTGAGTGACACTGGTGTTGAGAGGGATCTCAACACCATCAGGAGAAAAATATATTAAAAAATCATTTTTCTGAGGAAATTGAAATCCAAAAATCTTACCGATCTGACCAAGCCTAGGTGGAAAGTAAACCTTGATTACACATGAGGCCTGAAAGAGAAGAATAAGCCACTAAGTCCACAGAGATAGCAAGGCAGCTGTGCTGGCTTCAGAGTGGTTCCAAGTGAAAAGCAAGAGTGGCTACAATCCACTGAGAATCTGAAAATATCATATAGCTAAGAATTTTGATTTCCTCCTTCGTGAAGTTATTTACCTAAGCTATTGATAAACAACTAATTGCCTAAGTCTCCTGATTATACCCATCCCTCCTCCATTTATACATGTTTCTCAGTAATGAAAAGGAAAGAGAGGCCGAGATATAGGGGCTCCTGGGTGGTCTTCACCCTGGATAGTGAATAAATGAGGCTTGGCTATCATTTATGCTGTGTCTTCCATGCTGGAGGCAAAAGTCCACATAGTGGGCTCAAGAAGTCCTCTAGTGCCTCACAGCCGGGTTGACTCCCAAGCAGGGCATGGTTAGGAAAAACTGACCAGGAAATAAGCATTGAGTGAGTATCTACTGTGTGGCAAACATGGCGTAAGGCTTTGGATAGACATTCCTTGCCATCACAGAACTCAGAGTGTGGTGAAAAAGATTTTAAACAAACACAGCAACAGTTACAACATTTGCAGATTGTAATAAATGAATAGCTGTTATGAGAAAGAATAATTGTGAGGATATAATACAGATTGGGGAGCAGGGATCAAGGAAGGTCTTTCTAAGAAGGTGACAGTTCAAATAAAGCTTTCTCAAATTTCGATGTCTATCAGAATCACCTGGAGAGTTTGTTTTGAAAATAGGTTTCTGGCTTCCACCCTAAAGTTTCTGATTTAGTGGGTTTGAGTTGGGTCCTCAGAATTTGCTTTTCGAATAAGTTCCTGGGTGATGCTGAGACCCCTGGTTTGGAGACCATACTTTGAGGATCACTATCCTAGAGGATTGGCAGGAATTAGCCAGGCGAAGAGAGTGGGGGACAAGATCAGCATGGCAGAGGGAGCTGCATGTGCAAACACCCCAATGTAAGACACATCTGGGGGTGCTTCAGGTAGTGGAAAAGTCAGTGTGTCTCAAGGCAGTGAGTTTGTGGACCAGTGGTTTGAGGTGATGTTAGACATGAACCTGACTCCCGTTTCCATCCTGGAACTCACTCCAACAAAGCTACCTCCAGCATCTAAAAAGAATGGTTCCATTGATTCTCGGAGATATCCTGATACAACACGGGGCTAATAGAAGTGAGCTGACCCTGAGATTTGTGAGGATTTAAAGTGATAAGGTATGAAAGGGGCTGAGCACAGAGTAAACACAATCCATTCTGGTTTTCCTTCCTCCCTTTATTCTCCAACTTGAAACATGGCCTTGTTGCAACTTCCCTATTTTAGCTATAAGGATATATGTTCCTGAATTGGTGTTGAGGTGCTATCCTGTACTGCAAAGCAAAATAGTTACTGTGGAAGTGATCCATGATACCTAGACTGGGATCCAGTTCAATAGGTGGCTGTAGATAGGAAATCTGGATACCACTCCCAAAGACCAGGTGTGTATGTGTTTTCCTCCATCTGATGAATTCGTAAATGTCACAGGATTTTAGACCAAAGAAAACATGGGCTGGGGTTTTGAAACCAAAATGCACATTTGGCATTAGGCCGATTCAACTGAGAGCACATTTGTTGAGCACTCTGTGTCAGGTCCTGTGCTCAGTGTTGGGAAGATAGGGGTAGGTCATCAAGACTGGGTCCCTGCTCTTGACTAGCTCCCAGCCTCTCTGGGAGATGAACATGTAAATAACATAGAGCAGTGAGATAAAAGCCCCAAGAAAGGTCTGTACAAAGGGCAGTAAGAACTCGTGAGAGAGAGCAGTTCTGCCTGGGGAAGTCAGAGCAGGTCAGAGACAGAAAGTGACATCAGAGCCAAGCCTGGAAAGGAAACATCTAGAGAATGAGCAGAACTGAAGGATAAATGAACAAATCTCTTTTAAGAAAAATTTTGTTATTGTTTTAAGCTCTGACCTAAATCATCGTTCTGAGCATCCAGAAGATACATGGCCACATGGTGTTGAATTTGATTTAAAATATTGCATAAACTGTTATATATAGAAACACATATGGAAACAATCTGAAAATATTTCTCCTCAAATATAGTGCCATTTGCTTTTACGAATCCGCTATTTCTGGATGAAATGTGAAATATTGCTTGGTTTTCTGAGATGCAGAAAAAATTATATCACCATCTCAAGCAAAACTAATTTTGGTGGTTAATTTGTTCACTCATTCATTTATTTAGTCAGTCAACAAACATTTAGTTCGAAATTTTAATTTTCGAAGCACTACAGTAGGTCCTTTGGGGGCAACAAAGAAGCATAAGACAATGTCCTGCCCTCAGGACTCTTCAAGGCTTAGGGGGGAGAAAAATGCGTGGACACAAATAATTCTAAGACAAGTAAGTGGTAAGTGATATGAGTACAAACAAAATACTCCAAGTATCTAGGGGAAAGCAAGCTACTTTCTGATTGGGATAATCATAGAAAGCATGACTATTTATGGAGAAGACACTTGCACTAGGGCTTATAGTATTGGAAGGGATTAAACATAAAGAAATGAGTGTGGAGGGAGATATTCGAGGCAGAGGGAGGTTTGTGAACAAAAAGGATGGGAGGTACTTTGAAATAGCACTTTGTCCTAATTAGGGGAATGACTTGAGGAAAGAGTTAGAACAGGTAACTGTCAGCCTCACAGCTAAGTTTGAACTTGATTCTATTAGCTGTGACTCCTTGGAATTTGAAATGCCAAGCATTTGTCACTTGGTTCCTTCCACACTTATTTTAGTTGGTATCTCAGTCTGACCTTTGTTTTGGCATAATTTTGTCCAAACCACGGGACATGTTTTAAAAAATCAGTCCTTGTATGCCCATAATAGTAAAATCACCATGTGGCTGCAAATAGCCATGAAGGATACGGATAGAAAGTAGACCCTTTAGGAATTTATGATTCTACAGCTGGAGGTTGAAAGAGATGGTTTTGTATCAGAGTTCCTTCAGGAAACAGATGAAGGCTTGTCCTACACAGGTATAGACAGTTGTGGGCAGTGTTAAGGGAAACCCACAAGGGATGGAGCAGTGTCCCTGGGCTGTGAGAGCTGAGAAGCTGTTATCGCCCCAGGCTGATGGTAACAGCCCTAGGCAGGTGATAACCGGCAAGGGATGCAGCAGACACTGGAACCTGGAAAGCTCTCTGTGTTGCCTAGGAGGAACACAGATACTGCCTGGGCTCTGATGTTGTATTGGTGCCTCCTGTTGGCTGAAACCAACTGACTGGAAGGCAGGGCAAGGAGCCCGTATTCCCTACAGGTCAGCCTTTTAGGGCACAGGACGCAGGCAAGGAGGGATGGAGAGCCCATCTGGAGGGGCAGACAGACCATGGACCACAATCCTTTTTAGCTTTAATGTCTATGATTCCAAACTTCAGTAAGCCTTCATTTAACAAATATGTTCTAAACAAATATATGGCTCTCAGAAATTTATGAAAACTAAGAAACATAGGGAATTGATTGGGTGGTTAGATCAACGGGTAGATGGTGAGGGAGTCTCTGGCTGAGGAGCTCACTAAATAGTAGCTCAACTAGATTGCAAAGCTGGTGAACTCAGGACTAGGCCATTTGGCCCTTGGTTCCCAACACTGTGCCCGGAGCTTAGTGGACCCCAATCAATGTTTTTGTCTCAATGACATGATAGATGAAGCATCAAGCACAGCAGCCAACATCAAATATACATTTGGGAGTCTTATGGTCAGGAGCTAACATTCTTGGACCTCTGGGAAGCAGGTGATGACAGTGTTTGTTTTTCCGCTTCTACTACCTTTTAGGTCAACATTTCTAGCACCTCCCAGGGAACAAAGGCCTTATCATGGTGTTGAGGAGATAAAGGGTCGTATTTCCTTTCAATCTTTCAGTCTTTTCCAGCCACTTAAAAGGGCAATAACTCCAGCATCCCAACTTCATTTAATTCATTCACTTATTCTTTCAGTGAACATTTACTGAGTGCTTATTTTGTGTCTAGGAATCCAAAAATAGGACTGGATACGGCCTCGGTCTTCAAGGAGCTTAGTCCTGTAGGAGCTATGGACACGACATTAGGAGACTGTGGCACTAGTGCTGGCTACAGAGAATGCAGGCCACTGTGGGAGCGATGGAGGACACCTCATGCCGGCTGGCCGACTCAGAAGAGGTAAGTTAAAGTCTCCAAGGACTTGTCCACCTGTTCACTTTATCTCTGGCATCCATCCTTCCCCCCCTTCTCCCATTCAATTAGTAAGTAAGAAAGTAAGTAGTAATTAAGTAAGTAATGACTGTAATGCAAATTACTGGCTGAGGTAACCTTTGACTAGGATGCATGTACACCAAAGTGCTATAAGCTAATCAGTGAACACAGGTAGAGTGTATGGTCCTTCCTCCCCCTAGAGGAGGGAAGCAAGAGGTCAGGAGGGCACAACACCCTGGTGTCCAGATTGGAGGGAGGAGAGAACAGGTAAGACAGGGAGGCTGGGGACTGCCTCATTGACTGCAGAATTATTTTGGAGGCTCAATATTGTTTACCTTTAACTCTTTGCAAACAAACAGGAAAGTATGTGAGGATGCTTGTTTATTTGTTTGTTTGTGTTAGCCCCTGGCAACTGAACATAGAGTACAGGGTCTCAGCAGTGTTGTGTGGGGCTGCACGAACCATATTAACACTGATGCGCCTGATTTATGAAGGTGGGTTGGCTGGTTTTAAAACATAGGCTATTCTGTTACAAAATTGCTTCATTCCCAGAGGTTTTGTTAATCAGGACATTCTTGTTTTCAACTTGAGTACTATGACTAATAATGGAAGGGAAAAAAAAAATAAGTTTGGGAGGAAGAGCAGAGAGAGCTAAAAAGAAAAGAGTGTTGTCATAATCGAAGGGGCAAAGTTTTCTTAATTTATCTGTATTGCCCTCTTTTTAAAGAAGCCTGCTAGACTTGCAAGAATTTGATTAAAATGCAATTTAATTCTTAGATCAATTTGGGAAACGGAGTGTTTTTTAATTTACTCCCTCCTTCTTCCACCTCATTTTTTAAAGGAGGAAAAAACTGACAACCCCAGAAAGTGTTGCTGGGGGCAGGTGTGTGTGTGTGTGTGTGTGTGTGTGTGTGTGTGTGTGTGTGTGTGTGTGTGTGTAGCTGATTTTCATTTTCTGGAATAATGTTAGGGAGTAACTCTCCATTTGAAGGCTTTAAGGTGTTTACAGTTTTGAGGTCTTTGACCTGGAGGAAGTTATGCTGAGACCAAGCTCTGGCTGGAAGGCAGATCATTTTACCTTCTGGCCATCTGCTGAAATTGCCTTTGTGCCCTCCTCTCTATGCACCTCTTTCTTGAAAGGCTAGGTTTTTAGCTGTCCAGCTCAGAGTTTCCTTTCATATTGATGACACTTTTAGTTCCAACCCAAATACTTCCCGTTGCCTGCAGACCTGTGTCCTCTTATATACTAGACATCTTTTCCTGTGTGTTCCATGGGCACCTCAGAAGCGATATACTCCACACTGCTTGCTCTCACGTGACCATTACCTGTCTATGTGAGAGGTGCTAGCATCCCAGAGTTGTTCAGTCCCAGCCCATCAGTTACCAAGTCCTAGTCTATCCCTGAATTTCTCTGCTTTTCTTCTGCTTCTCTCCATTCTTAACACTAGCGCTCTACTTCAGGTCTCCTCAGCTCTTTCTGGATTATCATTATGCCTCTGTCCCTATCAGTCTTCTCCAACCCATGCTTCTCTCTACCACCAGATTTATCTTTACAATGTGCAAACCTCCATGTCACTTCCTTGTGTAAAATCTTTCAGGAGTCCTCCATTTTCCAGCTCTTCATATTGGTAGAACAACTGTTCAATAGTTTCATTCTCTTTGACAAGTTTTTCTCCTGAAACAAAGGGGCTTGGCTCCTGAGGCTCTTTGCTGGCATCTCCTCTGCGCGACCTCTGAGAGTTGGCAGGCCCAGAGTGTTTCTTCACCCTCTTCCTTCCAATTACACTCTCCTTAGGTAACCTCGTTAGTCCCATGGCTTCCAGCAGCATATACCCACTGATGACTCCCAAGTTTATGGCTCTAGCCCTTACCTTTCTACTGAGCTCTAGACATATCCAACTGCCTCCTTGACATCTTCACTTGAATGTTTTGTAGAGACTTGGACCGAACAAGGGCAAAGCAGGGCTCTTGATCTCCTTCCCATTCTTTTCCCGCTCCTCCCCACCCTTCCCATCTCAGTAAATGGCACCACCATTCATACAACTGCTCAAGCCCAAAGCCTAGGGGTTGTCATTATTTCTTCTCTCTCATGCAGTCCATCATTTCCACTTCCCTCAAGTTCTGTCAGCCTTACATTTAAGACACATGCATCCTGATCCTGGCCGTTTCTCTCAGTCTGCACTGCTTTCTCCCTAGTCACTGCCGTCTCTCACTTGGATTATTCCAACAGCCTCATTCTGTCCTACCAGCTTCCACCCTTAATCCCCCAGAATTGATTCTCCACACAGTGGCCACAGTGATCTTTTCAACAAGCAAATCATTTTGTGTTTCTTCTCTGCTTAAAACCACTATAAGCCTTCCTGTTACACCTGGTCACGGTAGCCTCCTAGCTCTTCCTTGAACTTACCAAGTGTGTTCCTGCCTTGAGGATTTTGCATGTGCTAGTCCCCTTCCTAGGATCCTCTCCCCCCACATCTTTGCGTTCCCAACTCATTGTGGTAATATATATGTGAACTCAAATGTCCTTTCCCAGGAAGCCTTCTCTTGCCCTCCCAAACTGAAGTGGCATCCCCCTCAGTCTCTTTCTGTTGTGGTAATTTGTTTTATTCTTTTCACCTGATCTTTTGAGAGTTATGTCAAAAACTTTGACAGTTATGTGATCTTTTGATTTTTTTTTCTTTTTATCTATCTTTTTTTTTCCCTCTCTACTAGAACGTAAACCTCATGACCATATGGATTCATAGTTTACGATCTATCCTCCACATCTAAAATCATTTCTGGTATACAGTAGCTGCTCAAAAATATTTGTAGAGAAGATGAATCAATATGTAATTGAACAAATTTGCCTCTGTTTGAAATACCTCTCTAACCAGGTAGATGTGTTGGAAGTGGTATAAGTATTAATGAAGAGTGGGAGAGGCTTGACTCACACTTAAAGGAATGAGTGGCAGCTACTTGACACCATGGTTTCTCCTCAGACACAAGTGCAAGGCTCTCATCATTAATGCTTGTGATCTCCTGCTGACAAATCATTATGAGATATTGTATTTATAATGCTGAGCTTCCCAGTTCACATTTAGTCTTTGCAAATGTGTAACTCCAGGCCACAGGGCTAGTGCTCGTCTCTGTGACAACTGCAGGTTTACTCTGAACTTTCTATTCCTCTCTCTTTTTGTCTTGAGGCATCCTGGGGGCAGGCATCCAGGCTGGAGAAAGTCTGGTTTAGAATTTCGTAGGAGGTATGTTTGGTTTCCTCTGAGTAGCTTTGGTTGATCCCATCTGAGATTTCAATATGATTAGGAAATATTGGGGCCAGGATCCTGAATCTACTCACAGATTAGAGTGAGGGAGGCCACAGGTGACACCAAGTGGCCTCTCAACGTCTGTCCATCTGTTGTCAGGACAGTTATGTGTCATTCGTGCATCCCTTTGGTTTGTGATAGAGATGGAAAAATTGAGATAATGTTATGTTAAAAGGATGGAAGTTTTATGCATGTATTGCCAGTGACATTGATGATCATGGAAGGTAAGCCAGGGACTCAATTTCTTCAGAAATTATCAAATACTGGTAGCACTTGATTGTTTTTGTCTTTCACACTGTGACAGTCATGCAAGTACCATCAACATCTTTGGTCTTCAAAGAAGAAAGATGAGTGATATGTTCAAAGGAACCTAAATGGCGCACCCTATTTGTTTAACCTCAGGAGTGGAACCAACGCCATGTTGTCAATAGATAAATCTTGCTTTTCTAGCTCCGAGTAGGTAGGTTTCTATTTCTTATAAGAAAACTACCTTCTTCCTCCCCATATCTCTGCTTGTTGGGTTACAGACCTGAAACAGAAGTCCCACCGCATGTCTGGGGCTACCAGAAAGCCAACAACCAACAGTTGCCGCCTTACTGCCTCTCATATTCCAAACAGGTAGACACATGAGGCTGTAGGCAAAGCTGTGAAATGAAGTTAGTTTTTGCTGCCTGTTGCCTTTCACCCTAGCAATGTCTACTCTTTTAAGTAAGCACTGTGTTAAGTTGCTCTTCAGGGAAGAAGAGAGTGTCTAATACAGAATCTTTCTTATGAAGGTTTTTAAGAGGCACAAAGAGTTACTGAAAATGTAAATATTTACAGCTTTTAAAGTTTAGGATAGAACAATGCTGATCCCATTAGGAAAAAAAAACACACTTTGAGGAAATTTCAAGCTCTGTAAAATCTGGGTCGGGGAGACATTATGGGCATGAGCAGGGGGTGAGGTAAACCCTAGTGCCTCTGAAATAAATCATGCCATGTTGGCTATGCCCGGCTCACCTATCTTGGTCCAGGGGGAGATGACAGGACCCCAGACAAGTTCTGTTTCATTCCTGGCAATTGGGGTGCTGAGGGAGGGGCAGGCCAGTGACATTAAAATGGAAGTGGTGACTGGTTGGTATGGAGAGCAAGGGAGGAGGAAAGTAGATAGCTATAGTTCAAATTTGGAGAGTTGTTAGCATTAACCACTAGGAATCAGATTTTTTTGTGAAATGTTAATGGACTCACACATAGAGATGTCCAGTAGGCCAGGGAGAGTGTGAGCAGGGCTTCGTTATACTATTTTTTTAAACCTCCCCAGCCCCTCCCCCCAGCTACACTGAGAACTCCGTGTGTTTGGTTTCTTTTCCCTTGTCCTGTTTTCTTCTCTTCCTTCTTTCCTTCCCTTTGCTTCAGTTCCCTTTCCTTCTCTTTCTTCCTTCTGTTTCTTCCCTTCTCCTTCCTCTTCCTTTTTCTCTCTCCTTTACTCCCTCTTTCTCTTCCTCTCTTTAAAAATCATATACCACTCCATAATCCCCTTCAAAGTATATAGCAGGAAATAAATATCCAATGAGTTGGGATTCATTTTGCTGTGTTATAACAGGAATGGAATAGAAAACTTTTAAACAGGCATCCAAAGACACCTAAAATCTAGCAAAAATCTGCAAACTCTCAGAACTCTGGCTCATAGTTTGAGGCGCGTCTGTTTCCATGCAGAATCTTGGGGACAGTAGACGACCTGCTGGTTGCACAGGCATGTACTGAGTGCAGATAGTCTCCTAGTACTTCTTGAGCAGCTCTTCTGGACAATCCCTACACAAAAGCAAACAATATGGCTCTTGTTTTTCTTTCATAGGTAATAAGAAAAGGGATTCAGAGGATTTGGTGCCTTTACCTTTCCTCATTGTCTCTGTTATTGTTTTTTTGTTTTTTGTTTTTTTAATTTTCCTTTCATGTTATTTACCTTTTTTTGAAAATATTTGTTTTTTGCTTGGGTCAGTTTACCCTGAATTTTTCAAACCTTCGATTTAACTGCTGGGTTATTTTTTGCCTGAGACTTTTGTTTGCTTTAGTCCCCACCAGGGCTCAAAGATCTTCTGATGTCTTTGCTGTTCTGCTTTTCCTTGTCTATAAGGACCTAAAGAGGTTGTGATTATGAAATAATGATAGATTATCTTGCTGATTTAAATGACCTTAGCTCTTCTACCTAATCCCCTTTTGTCTCACTTTTCTATCTGTGGCAGGAGGAAGTATATGAGTTTTTCTATTGTACATAAATTACCACAAATTCTGTGGCTTAAACAACACACGTTTCTTATCTCAGTTTCTGCGGGTCAGAAGTCTGGGCCTGGCTTTATTGGGGCTTCTGCATTAGCTAGGGTTGCAGTCTCATCTCAGGACTTGACTAAGGAAGGGTTCACTTTGAAACTCTCCTGGTTGTTGACAGGACATGGTTCCTTTCAGTTGGTTAGACTCAGGGCCTCCCTTTCAAACTGGCACTTGGCCAGCGGCACCATCATTTCCTTGCCGTATGGCCTCCTCAGTATGGCTGCTTACTTTATCAAAGCCGGCAAGAGAGAATCTAGCCAAATTGTAACATAGTCACTGAAGTGACGTCCCATCATCACCTTTGTCATACTTTATGGGTAGCAAGCAAGTCAGGAGTTCCCTAACACACAAGGGGAGGATTCCACAAAGGCATGAATACCAGGAGGTGAGGACAATTTGGGGGGCTTCTTAGAAAGAGTCTTTGCACACAGAGAGGTGTGCTTATGAGAGAAATATTTTGAGCTTCTTTAAAAAGCCTATAAAGGCTACATTCATACTACTCTCATGCCTTATTTATGTTTTTATAGATTATGAGTAACACAAAAATAATAATGTCTCTCTTTGTCTCTCTCCATGTCCTGAGAGCTAGGTTTTATTTCTAAAAATGACTTGTTTTCCTTTTCTACCATTAGCCTCTCTGGATGAGAAAGTCAGCAGGTAAAGATTGCAGTTGTTGATCTTGGTTTTGGCTGGACTGGCTCAGCCTCTGTAGGCAGCTGAGAAAGGAAAGGCTTTACAAATGCTCTCTAAGTCTGCAGGACCTGGCCTGCAGGAGCCAGGTATGGGGCAGGTGTGATAACCCGGAGCAAGATGCCTGGTTTATTTACAGCTCAGGCATTTAATTAGCTGTGATTTATTACTTTTTGAAAGTGCCTGAAAACTTTATATTATCTGCCAGACTTTTGATTCCAGATTGGGAGGAGGGCAAAAAGGGTAGCAGCACCTTTGGTTTATTCACATCTGACTCACATTGGTGAATTGTCCACACAATTAAGACCGAGGGAGAATTCATGGACACACACGTGTTGCTTATGTATTCATTTGAATACAAAAGTCCTCCTTTGCTTTGAGGAAGAACAATTTTTGTTATATATATTTATAGTGACTAATGTCCCTGACTTTAGAATCTCTTCAAAATAAAAGTGTGTATGAATTTGAGTTGAGGGATGAGGAAAATCTGATCCTTCAGTATTTTCTTGAAGGTGTAGGCACAAGGAGAGGAGAGTGGTGGGAAAGGGTGGGCATGGTGAGGAGGAAGCTCAGCTCCCAAATTTGGAGCCCCAAGAAAGGCTCCAGGTTCAGCAGCTGCAGCAAGACTTGAATTCTCCCTAGGGGCAGGCAGAGAGGCGCTGCCAAGAGTAGCTAAGGGAGTTGGGAGCCTTAATAAAGTCGGGGCTTCACACAGCGGGAGGGGCGTTAGGACCCAGGTACCTGCCGGCCTCAGGACCTGCCTTGGTAGTGAAGGCGAAAAGAGGCTCAGGCTCCCAGCCAGAGTCCTTCGGATTGAGTAGACCCTTCACGTGGCCGCCAGGCTTGCGGCGTGGGGTGCGGCAGCCCTGAGCCCCCTGTGCTGGGCCGCAGGGCGGCCGCCCCACTGCGGTGTTCAGTTGCCGCCCGCTGCCAGCATGGACCCGCCGCGCTGCCGGCCGAGCACCCGCCAGGTGAGCGCCCCAGTGTGGGGTCTGTGTGTGTGACTGTCACCCCTTTCCAGCTGGGCACCTGGGCGCCGGGGCGAGTTGGGCTGGGTGCACAGGGGCCACAGGCACGAGCCCAGAGCTGTCCCCGGGCCCCCTCAGGCACCCCCGCTGTAGGGAAGGTTCCCCCCCCCCCCCACCCCTTTCTTTTTGCAACTAGTCTCTAGATGTCCTGGTGCCCAACTCCCTTCTTCCATTCCAGGAGAAGGGAAGCACCTCAGACTGTTTGGTGTAACCACCAGGCTTAAAAACAAAAAATAGCAATCGCCCACCACCAGCCGCCCTTCGCTTCTGCGCTTCTGCACGGCGCTTTCCCGGCGTTAGCGCAGCTAGTGCGAGGTCGGGCCAGCCCCCCGGCTCCTGTTGCGTCCTGAGTTCCCACGCTTTCGGACCAGCCACGGTGCCCCAGCTTTCCTCCTCGTGCTTCCAGGGGCTGCGTAGCTGCCTCTCCTCCCGGGATACGAAACACCGCCAGCTCCAGACCCTGGCGAAGAGTGGGGTGTGCTCGGTATATAAAGCCTTAGTGCCCTCACTTCAGTTCTTGCAGCTCCGTGATTCGGGTGACCCACTCCCACCCGTGCGTGCAGCTCCCGGGACCGAGCTCGCTGGGCAGGCAGACCGAGTGTGAGGTTCAAACCACCTGCCTCCTGGGCGAGATAATATGTGGGTGTAAAGAAGACGGGTCTCATGCCTTGAGTCGAAGGAAAGTGCACATGAGAACTGTCTGTCGTGCAGGGAGGGGCGCTTCGTCCGAGGGAGAAGCTGCACAAGCAGCAGTTGCCACTGTGAACTCGGGGGCGTTCTCTCTTGGGCGGGCAGAGTGTCACCTAAGTGCGCTTAGTTACCAGGATCAAATAGACGCTTCCCTTGGACTGTAGCGGGAGGTGAGGCTTGCAGCATTCTTTATATAGGCTTGGCTAGGGGTCCTTAGCCTTTAGGAGGTTTCTATGTCTGCTCTCTAGCTGTGTCCATCCATTCTGCTTCCAGTTCAGTCTGATACCAATTTACCGTCTCCAGGTTGCCAACCCCAGAAAAATGTTGCTGACGAGTTGCTATGGGCGAGCTGCCAGTCGCTAGGGCTGCAAGACCACTGCATTAGAGCAGTGGGCGACTTTCTGCCCCCAACCTCTGCAGGCTGCCACCAGGCCAGGGCACTGGGGGGCGTTCCTGCTCTGACAGTAACAGATGCTTATGTTAGAACCTGAAGTTAAACACGTAGTGCTAATCTAGAAGAGAGACTTCCTCTAAACTGTGTGTTGGAAGACAATCAACAAAAACATTTACACAGAGCCCTGGGGCGAGGGGTGGGGGTAGGTAAGGGGCAGAGGACTCTCCCTCTAAGAGTTTATAATCTGCCGGCTGGCATTGCCAGTTCAGTTCGACCGCCCCTCTGACCTTGAATGAGCTATTTTAACTTTGCTTGGTTTTCCAAGAAGCAAAAATGGAAAAATGATGATTTACCAAAAGTGAAAACAGCATGCATTGGGAAGCCAGTTCCAGCCCTAATTGTACCACTAACGAGCTGTGAAACTTTGGGCAAGCCACACAACCTGTCTGGGCCTCAGCTGCCGCAAAAGACTGGAAAAGAATCTTTAATTCTGTGGTCCACTATAGCAGCAACTTGCTAAGCTTAGATTGCTTATGATTGTTCATCAGTTCTGTGTAGTCTAGATTGGACTGGTTCCACAGAGCACCCGTGAACTGAAGAGATAGTGGAATAGACCTGTGGGTGAATTGAATTTTAATTCTAGTCTGTTTATAGAGCTATACAAATCTTTCAGGTTTAAGGTCTGTGGAAATAAGCCTGGCTGGTTTAGTAAATACTTAGAATGCATTGGGAAGAACCTCAAATAGAAAGTCCTGTTTAAGTTAGAGTGTGGTTACATTTAAGGTTCTTTCTGTGAATTTGAAAGACCCTTGCCATAACCATGCTGCTATAGAAATGACTAGAAGAGGAGCCCCAGATTCATTCCTCAGTAGAAAAGGGCCAAGTGTGCTGTAAATCTTGTGGAGACACCTTAGGTTATACCTGATAAACAATTTATTTACATGGGAATGACCCTGTTAATAGTAACTTATCTGAAAAGCAGTTTATTTGTTTGGTAATGAAATGATAAAATTATTTCAGAATGCCTAATATTGCTAGAGTTTAGCACTGCATAAAAATCTATTGCTTTTTTTTAAATTTCAGGAGGAAAATAAGCAGGATGATTTAGTCTGTTTTCTTACTAGATAATTTGTTAAAGGGGATTTTTAAAATACAACACAAACTACAAGAAACCTTTTTTCGGGTTCCAGAGATGAATATTATCATCATTACCATAATGGTGAATATCTATTAAGCACTTACTGTATGCCAAGCATTATTCTACTCACTTTATGTACATAGTTTCATATAATTCTATTAGCACCTTCTGAAGGAAGTACTATTATTTTTTTCAGTTTTACAGGTGAGAGAACTGAAGCTTCTTGCCTGAGATCACATAGCCGGTAGGTGGTAGAGCTATTTGGGTTTATTTATAGTGACCCAAGCAATATGCAAGAGGGAGGACGAAGAGAGGGCAAGAAGTGCCTACCAAGTGTCAGTGCATGTAGGTTAATCTTTTATGAGTGGCAGTTTTCTTTTTCTATTTTTTTTAATTTTTATTTTTCAATTAAAGTTGACGTTCAATATTATTTCATATTAACTTCAGCTGAACAGCATAGTGATTAGACATTTACATTTATGAAGTGACCCCCCTGATTAGTCTAGTAGCCATGTGATACCGTACATAGTTATTACAGTATTATTGACTATATTTCCTATGTTGTACCTTATATCTCTGTGACTATTTTGTAACTACCAACTTGTACTTTTTAAAAATAAATTTATTTTAAGATATTTATTTTTAATTATAGTTGATATTCAATATTATATTAGTTTCAGGTTACAGCATAGTGGTTAGACATTTATATAACTTATGAAGTAACCCCATCCCCTGATTAGTCTAGTACCTACATGGCACTATACATAGTTATCATATTATTGACTATATTCCCTATGCTATACTTTACAGCCCCATGAGTACAAACTACCAATTTGTGCTTTTAAAAATTTATTTATTTTAATTAGTTTCAAGTATACAGTACATTGATTAGACATCTATATAGTTCGTAAAACGATGCCGCCAACTGCTCCCTCTCTTGACCCTCTGCTTAGCCAACTTATTAACGGTAACTACATTCCCTATGCTGTGTTCCCCATCCCCATGACCATCCACAGTTACTAATTGGTACTTCTTTAACCCTTCACCCCATTCTCCCAGCTCCCCAACCCCCCTCCCCTCCGTCTATCACCAAATTGTCCACTATATTTATGAGTCTGTTTTTGATTAGTTTGTTCTTTTTATTCCTTAGATTCCACATATAAGTGAAATCATATGGTATTTATCTTTATCTGGCTTAAATACCTTCTAGGTCCATCAACACAATATCTTTTCCCTTCCCCTTCATTTTAGTCTCTGTGTGTCTTTTAATCTGAAGTGAGTCTTTTGTGTTTTTATTCTTAAGGAAGTCCCTCCAACATTTCCTGTAATACTGGCTTAGTGGTGATAAATTCCTTTAGCTCATTTTTGTCTGGGAAGCTCTTTATCTGTCCTTCAACTCTAAATGATAGCTTTGCTGGATAAATTATTCTTGGTTGTAGATCCTGGGTCTTCATACTGTCAAATATTTTTTGTCAAGTCCTTCTGCATAGTTTCTTTTGAGAGATCAGCTGCTAGTCTCATGGGTTTTCCTTTATAAGTAATTATCTGTTTTTCTCTTGCTGCTTTTTAATATTCTATTTTTGTATTTAATCTTTGGCATTTTAATTATGATGTGTTTTGGTGTGGGCCTCTTTGGATCCATGATTTGGGGGATTCTCTGAGCTTCCTGGGGTTTTATGTCCATTTCCTTCACCAGGTTAGGGAAGTTTTCCATCATCATTTCTTCAAACAGCTGTTCAGCATCTTGATTTTCTTCACATACACCAATCAGATGGATATTTGGACACTTAATAGTGTTCCATATGCTCCTTAAATTATTTTTATAGCCTTAGCATCATTTTTATTGCCATTGTGATTGAGTGCCCTTGACTTTCCTGTCCTCTAGTTAGGGTATTTGATCCTTTTTTTAAAATTCACTTTGTTTATTCCATTTAATATACTTCTCATCTCAGATAATGTGTTCTTCATTTCAGATTGGTTCCTTTTTATAATTTCCATTTCCATTTTTATGTTTTTTTATCTGAAGTTCTCTACACTTGTTGAAGTTCTCTACACTTCCCAAAAGATCATTGAGCATTTTTATAACCAGTATTTTGAACTCTGCATCTATTAGATTACTTGACTCCATTATATCTGGATCTCTGTTCTGTTCTCTCATATGGTTTCTGCTTCTTTGTCTTCCCATTTTGGCTGCCATTCTGGGTCTGTTTCTATGTACTAAGCAAAGGTCCTAAGTCTTCCAGTCTGATTAGTGTGGATTTGTGAAGTAGGTGTCCAGTGGCACAGTCCTGAGATGGGTTCAGCTGCAAGCCAAACTTAGCACCAGCCTGTGCCCCTCCAGTACCACCTGTTAAGATTCAGCAAGCAATTCACAGATGCTATGCTTATAGTTGCCTCAAAAGGCCAAACCAGAAACAGAGACCAGCTGCTTCCAGTGTGTGAGTATAGGCTCTCCTCAGCAAGGAGCACCTGTCTTGCTGAGGATATGCCTGGATGTGGCTTGGATTGGACTGCGAGTTGGGGGAGGCGGGATTTCAGAAAATCTTCTGGGCGGAGTAACCTCTGTTATCCAGTTTGATGACGTTTAGTCTATGGTGGTGCTATGTTCAGTGTACTGTTATGGGGGACAACTCAACAGAGAACAATGGATACTGCCGGCATTTCTGTGCAGGGCGAGTCTTGCTTTGGCCTTCACTTGGACAACATCTCCCTGTAAGTCCCTGGGGTCCCCTGCATGCAGACGAATTGGCACTGGTGCTCAGAGCGAGCAGGTCTGTTACCGTGAAGATCCACTTGTGGATGCGGCCCATTTATGAGGCATCTGACGTTGCCTCAGCCGCTAAGACTGGGCAGCCCTGTGTCCTCACCTCATCCTACCTTCTGCTATTGCAGGATACTTTCTTCAATTTCTCCTTTGTTGTATGACTTGTTCATCAAGATTCCTGGCATTTTTTCCTTGCTGCTGTTCCTCGTTTTCATCACAACTTTGTTTTGGTCACCAGAGGGATGAATAGAGCCTCTATCATCTATGCCATTTTTTCTCTCTCTCAACTTGTACTTCTTAATCCCTTCACCTTTTTCACCCAGTCCCCCAACCTTTCTACTATCTGGCAATCACCAATTTGTTCTCTATATTTATGAGTCTGTTTCTGCTTTGAATGTTAGTTTATTTTGTTCCTTAGATTCCACATGTAAGTGAAATCTGATATTTATCTTTCTCTGTCTGACTCACTTCACTTAGCATAATGCCCTCCAGGTTCATCCATGTCATTGCAAATGGTGAGATTTCATTTTTTTTTTTTTTTATGGCTGAGTAATGTTACGTTGTATATATGTACCACAGCTTCTTTACCCAGTCATCTGTGGATGGGCACTTAGGTTGCTTCCATATCTTGGCTATTGTAAATAGTGCTGCAGTGAAGATAGGGGTGCACATATTTTTTCAAATTAGTGTTTGGGTTTTCTTTAGATAAATACCCAGAAGTAGAATTGCTGGGTCATAAGGTAGTTCTATTTTTAATTTTTAAGGAACCTCAATACTGTTTTCCATAGCAACTATACTAATTTTCAATCCCACCAACAGTAAATGAAGGTTCCCTTTTCTCCACATCCTCACCAATACTTATTTTTTGATTTATTGATGAAAGCCATTCTGACAGGTGTGAGATGATATCTCATTGTGGTTTTAATTTGCATTTCTCTGATATTTGTGATGTTGAGCATCTTTTCATATGTCTATTGATCATCCCTATTTCCTCTTTGGAGAAATGCCTGTTCAGGTCATCTGCCCATTTTTTAACTGGATTGTTTTTTCAGTGCTGAGTTGTATGAGTTCTTTATAAATTTTGGATATTAACCCCTTCAAATGTATCATAGTCAAATATTTTCTCCCGTTCAGTAAGGTGTCTTTTTGTTTTATCAGTGGTTTCCTTTCTTGTGCAAAACTTTCCTAGTTTGATATAATTCTGTTCATTTTTTTTCTTTTGTTTCCCTTGCTCGAGAAGATATATCAGAAAAAATATTACTAAGAGCAATGTTTGAGAATTTACTGCCTATGTTTCCTTCTAGGAGTGTTACAGTTTTGAGCCTTAAATTTAAGTCTTTAATCCATTTTGAGTTTTTTGTATATGGTGTAAGAAGGTGGTGCAGTTTTATTTTTTATTTTTTGGATGTATCTTTCCAGTTTTCCCAGCACCATTTATTGAATAGACTGTCTTTACTCCCTTGTATATTCTTGCCATCTTTGTCATAGATTAAATGACCATAGAGTCATTGATTTATTTCTGGGCTCTCTATTCTGTTCCATTGATCTATGTGTCTATTTTTATGCCAGTACCATGCTGTTTTGATTACTACAGCCTTGTATAGTTCGATATCAAGTAACGTGATACCTCTAACTTTGTTCTTCTTTCTCAAGATTGTCATGGCTATTAGGAGTTTTTTATGGTTCCATATAAATTTGAGGACTGTTTGTTCTAGTTCTGTGAAAAATACCATTGGTATTTTGATAGGAATTGCATTAAATCTATAGATTATTTGGGGGTAGAATGGACATTTTAACGATGTTAATTCTTCCTATTCATGATCACGGTGTATGGTTCCATTTAGTCGTATCTTCTTCAGTTTCTTCAATGACTTATAATTTTCTGAGTACAGGTCTTTTACCTCTTTGGTTAAATTTATTACTAGGTATTTTATTTGTTTTATGCAATTGTAAATTGGATAGCTTTATTAATTTCTCTTCCTGAAAGTCCGTTATTGAGAAATATTGTACACAAAGATTATTCTGCCCTGCAGGTAAATCTCTCAGATAAATAATGTGATTTCTGGCAATAACTGTCATCCTGTTACAGACCCCCTTTCTAATGGAAATTTCCCTTACAAAAAAGTAACTTCTATTCTGTTTTCAGAACTTTTGTGTCTACAGTTTCTTAAAAACAAAGATCAGCTCAAAATAATATCCTCATGCCATAGAGGCATATTTTGGGGTGGCATATCCTGCTATACTGAGGTATAGTCATTCTGTTTTTATTTGAGGAGGCCAATATGTTTCTGAAGCCACATTATGGATTATTGAACAAATTAAATGTGCTAATTTAGGTAAAGTGCTTGGTATGCATTGGGGGTTCAAAAATGGTGGCTGTTATTATTTGCAACTTCAGAAGCTCATGCAGCTCTTCAGACCCAGTGAGCTTGCCCCAGACCATGCGTCGGGGTGGCGGCGGGGCGGGGGGTGGGGCGGTGCGGCATGGACAACTCAGAGGCTCTGATACTTGAGCTCCCAGGGTTTCCATGGCATGCCTGGGAGGCATGTATGCCTTGTACGATGGTAATTGCATGACCGTTTTAAAATTCCAACAGCTCACACACATTAAAGTTATAGATTCACAATTATATTTCACAGCCAAAAAGAAACACAAGAGACTGTCCCCTGAAATAACTCCTTAAAATGATCATTCCCACTTCAGCTGACGCAACTAGGGTTGGCACTTAAAGTTATTTGAAAAGGCAACATTTCCATTTTTCTCGAAGATGGCACCAAAAGCAAAGAACGAAACCCCTGCCCCTCCCGAAGCTGAAGCCAAACAAAAGCTTTGAAGGCAAAGAAGGTAGTGCTGAAAGACACCCACGGCTACACAGAAAAAGAAATACACGTCACCCACCTTCCAAGGGCCCAAGATACTGCAGCTCTGAAGGCAGCCCAAATCTCCTCAGAAGAGCACCCCTGGAGAAACAAGCCAGGCCACTATGCCATCATTAAGTTCCCCCTTGATGCCGGGTCAGCCATGAAGAACATAGAAGACAACAATACACTCGTGTTCACTGTGGATGTCAAGGCCAACAAGCACCAGGTCAGACAGGCTGTGAAGAAGCTCTTTGACATTGACATGGTCAAGGTCAACACCCTGATCAGGCCTGATGAAGAAAAGAAGGCATGTGTCTAACAGGCTCCCGACTGTGATGCTTTGGATGTTGCCAGCAAAATCAGGATCATATAAACTGAGTCCAGCTGGATAATTCTAAATATAAAAACTTTTTTGCTATTAAAAAAAAGCAGCATTTCTGTTTTTTCTAAGATGTACCCTTTCCCATTGTAGTGACCCCAGAATTAGGGTATGTTTTACAATCAATGGCACCTGAGAGTTAGGCCTGGAACTTTTCCCATTTATCTGCCCAGGAATATGAGCACAGACTTACCTTCTTTTCTTAGTATCTTTTCCTAAGAAATAAGGAGTTAAGATAAGTATGGATTGCTCTATCCCTGGGTAGATTATCTATCTAGATTATTGTGAAACTAGATTCTTAGGACAAAGAGAGTTTGGAGTGTTCCTGTGGCCTTGGGCCTGTGGGACAGGAGCAACATAGAGGCCAGTAGGAAACCAAGGCAGTGGCTTCTCTGGGTCAGGCGAATCATACGCCTCATCTACAGCAACTCTGCATCCCTTATGTGGTGGAGGGAGGTGGAGACTGCATCGTGGGTAGTTGCTGGGCCTTCGCATAACACAGTAGATACTGTGCATACTGAAGGCCCTGTCCTGTTTCCTACAATAAAGCTTAGTAAAAGCATTGCTAAATAAAGCCAAGTGTGTCTTATGACTTGATTGCCAGTCTGTATCTGTGACCACTACTGCTGGTCGGGCAGCATCTTATAAATTCCCCTTGGACTGGCAGTGGTTGTGATGTACTTTGTCATCATCTGTGAATGCACCTATTCACCTGTAGCTTTTCATAGTTTCAACAAACTTGATATTTCAGTTGAAGTAGGTACATTGCTGATAATACATATGTTGAGTTTTATTCTGATTAAGATGACTCCAAAAAGGTTACACTGTGATTTGGCATTGACACAAAACATTGTTTACGTGGTTACATAGAGAGTCAAGGAAACAGAGCATGGGGTATAAATTTGATATTGATAAAACAAATATTTGTCTTTGGAGGAATGACACAAAATCAGTTTTGTTTGTCTTTTTGCAAAGTAGCGGCCAAGTGCTCTTAATAAAGAAAAGGTGCCCACCAGTACGTAAAGCTAGACTGATGTTTTGTTATTGAGATAATGTGCAAAAGGGTTACCTCCTCCGTGCCAGATGACTAAACTGAAAGCAGGAGAAATAATCTAATCCCTCAGGATATAGGAAAAAATTCAAAGCTTAGAGAGGCTAGTGAGACCAAGTTTTGACTCTTATTAGGCTATTATATCATAATTTAGTGGGCGTTTTTTCTTGCTAGTACATAAAGTGATGGTATTTTGTATAACCAATGGTGCCTTAGATTTGTTGGAATATGGCAAAAATAGCGAAAAGGAGACTGAAACCTAGATCTCTTGTCTCTCAAGCAGTGTGCTTTCTCCTCTCTACACCAAAATGCACATCCCCTTGACGCAGGTTTTCTGTGACCCCAGTATCCAGATTAGTGATGTAGGTCACTTGTGTGACTCAGAGAGTACATGCCGCCTCGGGAGTGAGGAGCCCAGGGTGCAAAATCTTAAGGGGCCCTCGAGTGCAGGGTCAGCATCTGAGAGTTAGTGCCGCATTAAATTTTGTGGCCTAGCTGTCTTGCTTGCCTTACCTCAGTCCCAGCCCTGGCTTTGATCGTTGAGTGTTCAAAGTTTTCCCTAGATGACTTAGAAACTTAAACTGAGGTATAACTGAATGAAGAAGCAATCACCTAACACACATGGCCAGCCAGTATCCTCCACTCTAAGTACTACTCCTCCTGAGCGAGATCTAGGGAGAGCATTCCTAAAAAATGGTTGAGACATTGCTAAGAAAGTGACCTAATACTTATATTAACACTATATCAGTTCTTCAACATTGTGTGTAGGTTAAAGTTAACCATGGCTGATTAAATAATAGGAAAACAAATGATTTTTCTAAGTTTTTAGGAACTGTTTTCTAGTTCCATTTAGTATTTTTAAAAAGGAAGTTTAAGACAATCTTCCTGACAACGGGATGGAATATAAAGAGGAAAATTAAATTGCTCAGGTAGATTTCACCAAACTCCCTGTTTTGAAAACTGCACAGAAGATCCTCTTAGTAACCTAGGAGTGCTTTAGAGCAGCAGTCCTCAACCTTTTTGGCACCAGGGACTTGTGTTCCTGTGGGAATCTAATGCCTGATGATCTGAGGTGGAGCTAGCGGTGATGCTCGCGCTGGGAAGTGGCTGCAAATACAGATGAAGCTTCACTGGCTTCCCTGCCGCTCAGCTCCTGCTGCGCAGCCCGGTTCTTAACAGGTCACAGACTGGTACCGGTCTGCAGCATAGGATTGGGGACCCCTGTTTTAGAAGACTGAGGAGTTCTAGATCCTATCCTGGCTGGTGATGGAATGATATTAGCAAGATTGAAATTAATATTGATAAAGGGTTTACTATGAGTGTCTTTGTCAAACAGCACACTGAACAGCATTTCTACCTGAAGAACATCATTTTACACTACACATTTTCATGTCTCAAAGAGGAAGAACTCAGTTTTATCCCAGAATAGCATTTTCAGAGGGACAGTAGCCACTGAAGTATTCTCACCACCTGTTTTTTATTGAGCAGGCTTTCCCACTTAAAGGAGGGCATTTTGAATCTTCCAATATGGCATGCGCTGGAGTTCTCAACAGCTGTGACTCATGTTGTATGAATGAATTCAGTCAGGCCAGATCCTGTGGCTGCAGGGATTGTACAATGGGAAAATAAACAGGAAGGTAGGATAAGATAGTGGAAGAAGTAGAGGGTAAGGCTCCTTGGAGAAGGGTAAGGCTCCTTGGAGAAGGGTAATGCACTGTGTCCCAACCCTTTTTCATCACAGCACACAGAGGACAATGGAAGTGTTATCTGGGATGGTGGAATGAGAAGACTAGGCTCTTCGTCTGCTCCAGGCCCTGCATGGGTGGCCTGAGGGCTGAGGGAATCAGTATCTTGTCCTACTGTGGCAGTTTGGACAGTATATTGGGGAGGAAGCCCTGATGGAAAGTGTGACCCTCAGAAGAGGGAGGGATGGGGAGAGCCCAGAGACCATTGTGTTATCCATCCCCACCACCTCAAACACCCAGGTGGCCTTTGCCTTAGCCTTTCTGTCCCTGCCTTTAGAGGCATATGCTTGGTCTGCAGGACTTTTCTCTGTATTCATTCAAAATCTGGAGGTCAGTGAGAGCTGTGAGCAGTGGAGGAGGATGCAGATGGCCAAGGATGATCACATCTCCCCTCTGTAGAAGGAACAGGTTTTCATTGTTCATACAACAGGTAGTTACTGAGCATCCAGCATGTGCCAGACAAAGTTCCTCTCCTCTTGGAGCTTACCTTCTAGAGATGGTAAAGAATGAAAGTGAGAGAAAGCAAGCAAGCAATATGTATCAGGGAGAAGATAAAGCAGGAAAGTGATAAAGACTCCCAAGGATGGGATGGAGAATGTTGCTTTATTAAGTAAGGTGATCAGAGAAGACTTCCCTGAGGAAGGCCTGAAAGAAGTGGGGAGTGAGCCAGGTGGATAGTTGGGAAGTGCATTTCAAATAGGAGGAATATCGCGTGAAAAGGCCCTGAAGGAGCGTGTCTGAATGACCAAGGTGCAGCAAGGAGGCCAGGGTGGCGGGAGAGCATGAACAAGGGAGGGCAGCAGAAGCTGAGGTCAGAGAAGTCATGGAGGGCCAGCTGCCGAGGGCCTTGTTGTCTGCTGTGAAGACTCTGAACCAGCTGTGTGTGATGGAATCTGAACTAAGTTGTAAGGATCACTCCGGCAGCTATATTGACAATACCCTGAGGGTTAAGTCAGGGTTAAACCATGGTCAAAATAAAGGTCTACCTCCCCCTGGAAACCATTTCTCATAACCAACTTGGAGTGGCCCTAATATAATTTTAAAGGGGAGAGGTGGTTTATTAGCTGAAAACTATTGCTCTAGCTAAGAGAACCATAATTCATGGAAGAATGAGAATGAATGGGATCATTGGTTGCAGAAATTTATCTGATAAATGGGATGATAGAGAAAAAAAAGAGAGAGAAGGTCATGATCCATGGTTTTGGTGCCAGTACTAGGTGTGGCTCTACCAAAAGCCAAGAGAAGGGAATTTTTTCACTAATATCTTCACAACTGGGGCATGATGGAGGTGCGCCTGTGATCCTCCTTTCACTTGTCCCTGACAGTGTCTGGTTTCAGTGACTGCTTTTACAGGTCTAAAAACTTTGTCCCCATCGCCACTTTGGGTCTCACATACGAACTGGCTGTCTGATCTGTTGGCTAGGGCCTTCTGTAGAATTAAAACAATTGCTAGTTTCTCGGTACATATTCTAGAACTTCAGTTGTTTAAAGATTAAAATAGGCCTAAGAATAATGATTAGTAAGGAATGATGACTTTTTTATTTTCTTGTGTCTGATGCTAAGGTGTATTAGTCTGCTTGGGCTCCATAACAAGATACCACGGGCCAGGTGACTTAAACAGTGTAACTGCTGGAAATTAAAATTGCGAAACCCTGTACATTTCTCTGTGAGAAATGTAATGCATATAGCCTTAGCTTGTGTGTGTGTATATATATATATATGTATGTGTATGTGTATGCATGTGTGTGTGTGTTCGTGTGTGTGTATAAATTTTTTAAAGGGCTTTTTAAGGGTTTTTATAACCTATAAAAGTTTGATGACTCCATGCCAGGAGAAAGCAAATGATTACTTAGCTATGCCAAGTGGGACTTCAGATTAGTAGTAAAAAGAAAGGAAATGTTGAAAGATTTGATATCCAAGAGGTAAAAGAAAAGAAGCATACAAAACTACATAATACATACAGAGATAAAACATGTCAAGTACATGACTTACATAGTAGTCACCTCCTAAACGATAGCCATTATTATTATTCTTAGCTGGTGTTCTGGAAATAATTTTATTTGCTTTGTACCTACACTGTACTGAATTCACACAGTCTTCCTTCCCCCACTCCCCAGGACACTACTTTCTAGAACTTTATTTTTTGTTTCTAAAAGATAGTGGACTTTTGTCTTCTTAAACAAACACTAAAAATACAAGTACTCTAATGAAATTTTTATACTTCTATTGGTGTGCATTTAAACATTGTTTACTTCTTTCTACAAGCACTCCCTCACCCCCATTCTTGTGTCTTAGAAAGGGTGAAGACCCTCGAAAACCTGTCCTTAGAAGTCCCCGACTTAGAGGGACATCCCTGAAATCCACCAGTTTGCAATTCTTATAAATTGCCGAATTATATTGCTTCATGACATTCCTTTGTATAATGAAATATTCAGATTTACGTACAAGTTATATAATGTTTCAGAAAATAAAACATCATAGGTGAAGTTTTTTCGTTTGTTTTTGGTCAGTGCTTTTGTTTTGTGATACTTTACGTACAGCAGTAGTTTTCAAAGTGTGACCTGGGATCAGTAGCATCAGCATCTTTTGGCAACTATTTAGAAATTCAAATTCTCAAGCCCTACAATTTGTGTTTTAGGCAATTCTAATTCATGCTAAAGTTTGACAGCTGCTGGTGTGGAGTACTTTGGAAAGTCTCCTATGTCGAACTTTGTTAGAAACCACATCATATGAGGTATGAAGAAGCAGTCAGTCATGCCCCCAGTTACTGTCGCCTTGGAGATGTTTCATGGTGTAACATGGGAAGTGCCATGCTGCTGAGCAACTGTCAAATTTTGAGAAGGAAGAGATTTTTTTTTGCCAGAAGCCTTCTAGAACACCTCTGTTCACAGCTCTGGTAGCCAAAGGCAGAGGATTAAGACATCAGAACCACAGAAGGTGCTAATGCAGGGCCTTCAGGCTGAGCTGTAGCCTTGAGGCACCTTTAGCTAGTTAAGAAGAAAAATCCCAGGGCTCAAAAGCTGCTTTTGAAACAGGTACCAAAAGACTGAATTTAGCAATCTGAACATGAAACAAGAAACTTATATCCCTGTGTAGACCAAACTGTAGAGAAGCCCAAGGAAGTCTTGGCAAACGGATGATTTCTTAGCCATACCGGGAAGGGAGTCGGGGTATGCTCTTTTTAATGTGGAGGACCTGAAAGCTGACATAACACACCTTCTTGCTCTGTGGTCATGTGGCCTTTCCTGTGTGTGTGTGCATGGGGAGGGAGGGAGGGAGGGAGGAAGGGAGGAGGAGAGAGAACCAAATGAGCAGGCAAGTGAGCTCTCATGTCTCTTCCTCTTCTTATAAGGACACCAGCCCTACTGCATTAGGACCTCACCCTTATGGTTTCATTTAACCTTAATAACCTTTGTGAAGGTCCTGTCTCCAAATGCAGACTTGTTGAGGGGTAGCGCTTCAATGTACAAATTTATAGAGGGGGATACAATTCAGTCCATAACAGTCATTCTTCTATTTCTGGGTGTTTGTATTTCAATACTGACCCTCATTCCTGGCTTCCTTTCTTAAATATGCAACCATGTTCATCTCAGTAAAATACAGTGTTACTGAAAATTTTCAATAGTTCTCAATGACTAAAGTTTCACCAAACTCCTAAGTCTGGCATTTGATTTCCTGGTCATAGCTTAATTTCTCAGCCTCGATAATGCTATTCTCTTCCCTCAAACCACACACCTTTTGAATAATCTACTTCATTGTCCTTTAAGCATTCAGTCGTATATTCCCAGTTCTAAGCCTTCTCTCACATTATTCTATATGGAATGTCCTCTTTTGCATTCAAATACTGCCCTTTCTTCCAAGTGCCATACTCCATCTCTTCAAAGACATCTTCTATATCACTTCCACCCACAGTGATCTTTCTCTCTCGGCTTGGATTGCATTTTCAGAGCAAGTGCTAACACACTTCTCTGTGTGTATGTGTTCCTGATGGAGCTGAGAGCCAGGGTTGAGGATTTTTCGTCTTCATGTTCCTCACAGTGCCTGGCACAGTGCTGGGTGCTCAAACAATGTGCCCATCGCATGATGGGTAGATGGGTGGGCGGATTGATGAAAAAGAATGATATTTCTTTGATATGTTTTTTGAGAATCTTTAATGTCATCTCTTCTGAGAAAATGTGCATAACCCTACCCAAGTCTCTATCACATCAACCTATTTTAAATCCCTGTATAACCTTCACCACTACCAGAGAATTTTATTATCTTTTTAATCTCCCATGATATTCTAAACTTTGTAGACATAAGAGACTGTTCATCTCTTGTTCCCCAGTTCCTAGTTAGTGTCTGATATATGGTTACCACTCAGTAAATATTTGCTGAACAAATGAATGAAAGGATGACTTTTGCATCATATAGTGTAATGAAATCTTTTGGAGTGGATAGTGCACCTAGAAAAGTGTGTGTGCAGTCAGAGGAGGGTGTGCTCAGAAACCTGAAACTTTTTTTTACTTACCCATGAGACATTTAGGAAATGTCACACTAATGTAGGAACGATTGTGCTTTGCTTTATATATTGTATATCTTAAGTTGGTGTGAATTAATAATTTGTTCACTGACTTAGAATACCCAAAACCTCAAAGTGCTTATTCATAAGAGTATTTATGCAGCTATACAGCCTACTATTTTTTTTTAAAAAAAAGCTAATATTTAATCATTTGGCAAACATAAATTTCTTTTGCAAGACAATGGATTTGTTTTTTTAATATAGATTTTCACGTGGGGAGTTTCCTTAAGGGGGGTAGAACCTTCAATAACTTCCACTACATATAGGAGAAATTTCAGGGTTTTCCATCTTCTATCTTCTTCTCTTTTCAATGTTGCCTCCCCTGCCTCAGGAGACACTGTCTTGTTATCTCAATTGCTGATTGTCTTCTGGATCCACCATGGTTAGTTCTGCTTCTGTGCCTTTGCTCCTGCTCTTCTGCTTGCTTGAAAAGTCTTCCTGATCGAGGTCTAGCTGACATGCCCCCTTCTTTAGCAAGCCTCTCTTGTCATGGCTACTATAAAACATTGACCATACCTCTCATTTTTGCTCATATGCCTTAACATTCATATCTTGAGTGCACTTTTTGATGGAACAGCATAACAGGCAGAGGGAAATGCTCCTAGTTAATAATGTTAGGTCTCCTGGAGAAACAGCAAGGACGTCGTGGCTGGAGCAGAGAGAATGAGGATGAGGGGAAGAGGCCTCAGAAAGTTTGGGCAGGGGCCACATCAGGTAGCGTGTTGAAGGCTCTTGTCAGGACTTCAACTTTTACTCTAGTCCCCAGAAGAGGCTGTGGAAAGGCTACACTGGACTCACTTTCTGTGAAAGGGAAGATGCTGGACTTGTCCTTGACCCCTGCATCCAAGTCTCTGGGATGGGATCAGGGAACCATTGTATGTCTGACAAATTCTTATGGTGATTTTGATGTGCAGTTAGGTTCAGGACCACTCTTTCAGTTTAAAAATTCCACTCTTCTAAATTAAAAATAATTTAATAAAAGGAAAAATTTCTTAGCACCTCTGAATGTTGGTGATTTAAAGACTGGAGATTATCTAAGAAATTGAGGCCCAGAGGTTAAGTACTTGCCTGAGGTTACACAGCTAGCTAGCTGTAAGAGGCAGCAGTAGGTTTCAGATTCACCCTTCTCACTCTGAATTCAATGAACCTTCCACAACCTTCCATTGTACCCAGCTACTTAATAAACTGTATCATTTCACTTATCAGGTGGTTAGATTTCCAATAAGTTCCACCATTAGGAGTGTAGTTTGAATCCAGAAACTCTGTAAGGTTGATTGGTTGATTAAATATTTGGTTATCTAAAGATCAATCAGAAAGCTGCTATTGCTTTAACCTTTACAGTTAAGAATCATTGAAAATGTATTAATCACATTTTCTGCTTCTTTAGAGGAATTCTGGAAGAGTCATACAATTTTAGAACAGAAAGGGACCTTAATTGTTCAGGATCTTGCAGTGCCTCTGGGTCATAATTCTGAAATAAGCTCTTATTTGATATCAGTATAAAACATATAAGCCACTCACCTGACCCTGGACATATCTTAGATTTAGTTTCTAAAGAAATTTCTGATTTAATTTGCTTTCTTTTGATTTGTTTCTTGGATATTGACTGTAACTAAATTTTTTCACCTAATTCAATTTTCTAATAATGTTGGTTTTTCTGGCCTTTTTCTGTAACTTGAGCCTAAATTTTATCTGCAATGTCTGAGCTTGTGGACTTTGCTGTCATCTTGGAGTGCCTTGAAATCGTGACATGGGAATCAGTACAGAAATCACTTTCATGAGCAAGAACTTACATGAGCAAGAATCCTGGTCAAGGGATGAGGCCTCAGAGCTAAGCTAGGGAATGATTTCAGTGAAACCAATTCTCCTCCACTTGCACACTTCTGCATGTTTCAGATCTATGCCAGTAATGGGAGCAGGTTATCCGTTCTCACTGCGAACACTTCATAGAAATATAGGGCTATGTTATTTTTCCCCCCTCTCATTGCCAGAATTGGCAATGGAAGCTGTATCTGAAGAAGGTATTGAAACTATTGGCTGTTCTGGGAATAGGAGGAAAAATTTAACCTAATGCATTTGTCCATTCCATCACTTAGTCCTGCAGAAGAATAGCATTCATTGGAAGGCACTGGTCTCAATATGAAATGTTCAATTAACATAGTTATTCAATAGCTACCTTGAGGGTATCTACTCGGTCAAGGCTTATTATTATTTTTTTAATGTAGAAAGTTCAACCTAAATTTGTTGCCGAGTGACTTGTCCCTTCGTGATTCAGTCCCTAATGTTCTCCACCAGAAGATTGGTTGTAATTTGTTTTATCATCGTTTTCTTGCCTTCAGAAGCCTCAGTGAGTGGCCCTTTTCTCTTCTCTGGGTGGTTTTGTTACCGTTGGGGTGATCTGAACTCCAGCGCTGCTCTGATAACCCTGGAGATTCTTGGTTCTTTTCACTGTTGTAGAGACAATTCCAGCACAGCAAGAGTTATGAAAGGTAATACTTCTTAAAAGTATATTTTAGAAGGAGACGGGCCTCACTAAGGAAGGCTGTAGCCCAGTGTAATTTGAGAGGTGAAATGTTAAAAGATAGTGTATACTCCAAGGGAGGAGTGAGTTTTCAGCAAAGAGGGCTATAACAACATAGAAGTGGGAAGGTCTGTTTATATTTGGGCCATGCTAGGAGGTCTTAGGTGATCCATATGAGAGGTCACTTTGACTGACAACTGGCTGCTATATAACACTTTGACTACTGTGCATGCACTTACCCAGAATTCAGTAGGCTGAGGTAGTAGGCAGGTGGAGGTAGTACCTTCTGCGCAAGTGTCTGTGGCTGAATTAAACCAGCTATAGGTTTATGGCCCTGCAGTCCTTTGTCTTTCAGGATGCAGGAGTGATTCTTTAACTATAAATGGAGTGTTCTTTGGATGGTGTCTGGGCTGTCTCTGGGTTGGGCTTCCATTCCTTCGTTCCTTTGTCACTCATGTCTGACAGTTTTATCATAGTAACTTCATTCCTAGAGAAAACTGAAAAAGTAGACATGTGGCTTGAGAAGTAGCATGACTGTAAAAAAAAAGAAAGAAAGAAAGAAAGAAAGAAAGAAAGAAAGAAAGAAAGAAAGAAAAAGGAGGAAAAATTTAAGCTCCAAGAAGGAGAGTGACTGAAATGGGTGCATATAAAAGAATCCTAAATATGCTTGAGGAATGATGAACTCAACCTAACATTACATCAGGGATTTAGTATGGAGACTAGCAATTTTGTAATTGCACTCTGATGATGTTTGCCCAGATTGGGAATGGTCCCTCAGAAGTAGAGCAGTTGGCAGCCATCAGGTTTAGGCCTCTTTCAAATTAATGATTGTCCCTATCTCTCAGTCTTGACCATTTAATGTGGGGTTCTTATAGGCATAATAGGGACAAGGAAGGGGGACACCGACAGCCTGGAAGGGAACCGTGGTGGAAGCTGTGATGCCAGGAAAGGACTTAACTCCTCCAGCTGGGGGAGTGCTACCAGCAGAAAGCCCTCAGCTCAGCTGTCAGTCTCATAAAGGGATCGCCTCAGGTGCAGAAAGCCACTTTTCCCAAGGTTGGTGAGATGGCCTGCAAGTAACTGCTGATCCATGTGAGGGTAATAAAGGCTCATCCTCTCAGCCCCACCTCAGCATAACTCAAGCACCATCCAGGTTTAGAATCCTCCCTGCAGGGATGCCTGAGGCTTCCACTGAGATTGTATCCAAGATCACTTTCTCCTCCTGCTCAGTCTTTCCTCCCTCTCTGGCCTTCCTCCCTTCCTTCCCTTCTAGATACTGATTTCCAAGATGGAAAGTTAGAGTGGTAAAACTGAAGAGAAGAGACACAAAATTAGAAGAATTAGGTCAGACTACTGCGTTCTCCTCTTTATATTTAATTTGGAATTTGGGGTGACACTTTGCTTCCCTATGAAGGTTAGAAGCTGTCATTTGCAGTCTTCAATTATTCCAAAGGTTGATGTTACGGGTAAAAAAAGAAAGGGAATAATCAAAGAAATTATTTCAATTGGATATTTACTTCTTTGTGCTTTGCATTATGACTCTGTGTTCTTGCCCTTGCCCTTAAAAGCAACTCTACATGGAGTCAGTCCTTTCTTAGACCATCTCATTTCTCCCTTCTGCCACTGTGGCAGAAGGCAGGAATCACTAAAAGAACCGACGAATAAATGGGCAGGAGAGCCTTGCAGCTCTAACCCAGAATTCACATCAGGGGGAGACTGAAAAGCAGCCTTTCTTCCAAAGGTATTCTTATTCTCCTTGAGTGAAGCTTAGCCTGTGTATACTTCACTGAGGGGCATGTAGGAAGGCAGTTTTGACTGCCCAGCTCAGAGTATGAGGAAGAGCAGCTGACAAAGGAAGGCTGGATGGCGCAGAAGCCAGGGTGAAAATTTAGTGACACCCAAGAAAGAGGTGAAAACTCTGGAGAACAAAGCCAAGAACCACATAGAGAACTTCTGTCCCCCTCCCTGGATCTTAGGGGCACTGTGTGTTTAAGGGTTCCTTCCTTACCTGGGCCTCTCATCCCTAAGCACGAACCGCCAGATGATGAGTAGATATGGAATAGACTCCTTCAGAAGACTGGGTCTCCATCAAACTCAGCCTTCAGAGTGGAAGTGGAGATGAGATGGAGTGTGTGTGTCTGTGTGTGTGTGTTTGTGGGGGGGGGGGCGGTACTGCGGAAGCATGAGATTTCTCCTTAACTCTGAGTGTACTGGGAGATGAGCAGGTCAAATGGGTGGGCTTGGGCTGTAGGGTCTACTATTTGGGACAGTGTTGTGATGTTTTGCTCAGGGATGTGTTAAAATGTGTTGATGAAAGGCTTATTGCAGTGCTCCCCAGTCTACACTGCCCTTCATGGTCTGGCCTGGGGTGTGTGCCGCTAGGGGAAGAGGAGCTGGGACACTGGAGGGCAGTACCGGGGTGGATGCAGAAGGGACGAGGCCTCTGGACAGCGGAGGAGAAGGGGAGGGCGCTGAGGCGTGGTGCCAGCGGCCGCACACTGAAGCCCCGTGGACTGAGCCAAGCGGCGGGCACGCTCGCCCAGCTAGGGAGAGCTGGGCAGCGGCGGGCGGGGCTGAGGGGTGCAGTGGGGCTGGAGCGGCGGCGGCTGCGGAGCGGTGGCACCTGAGGAAGGACGGGGCAGCGAGGGAGGGAGGGGACCTGCGCGTACTGGAAGTGGGGATAGAAGAGGCAGGCAGGCGGGCGCGCGCCCGGTTCTAGGGGTCACGGGCGCGGGATCCCGGCGAGGTGGAGCTGGGCGGCGGCGGGGGCAGAAGCAAGGGAGGAGGGGAAGGCGGAGGCGCGGGGAGCGTGTTGGGGGCGCCCGGTGGGGAGGGTGGCGGCTGCCGGTGCGCGCTGTGAGCTGTGCGCTGTGTGCGCGCGTGCTCCCCGGCTCGGGGAGGAAGATGGCCCAAAAGGGAAAGTTGGGGTGACGCGCGCGGCCCTGGGAGGCTCGGCGGGGGGCGCCGCAGTGAGCCCGTCGGAACGGCAGCCAGGCAGGCCGGGGGGCGCGCAGTTCGGGCGCTGCCACAGCCGCCGCGGAGGCACCCGCCCCCTCACTGCAGGTGGCCGCGGGTGCGCTGAGTCCAGGAGGCCAGGGGCGCAGGCGGGGCGCGGGGGATCCCGGCCGAGGGATGGGCTGCGCCCCCAGCATCCACGTCTCGCAGAGCGGCGTGATCTACTGCCGGGACTCGGATGAGTCCAACTCGCCCCGGCAGACCACCAGCGTGTCGCAGGGCCCCACGGCCCGGCTGCACGGCCTCTTCGTCCAGACCGACGCCGCCGACGCCGTGCCCCAGAGCCGCGCGTCGGGACCCCCCGGCGCTGTCCGCATCCGCCGGGCCCGCGCTGAGCTGGGCAGTGGCAGCAGCGCGGACTCTGCAGCCCCCACCACGACCACCTGCAGGGGCCGGAGGCGCCACTGCTGCAGCAGTGCCGAGGCCGAGACCCAGACCAGCTACTCCAGCGTCAAGGTAAAAGCTGGGCGCGGGCGCAGGCACAGGCTGGTAGGGGGCCGCCCGTCCCGTCCGTGTGGGCTCGGACGGGTCAGGGGCTCCTGCAGAGTTGAGTGGTGGTGACGCGGTCGGGTTGGGAAGTTGTCAATGACGCGGTGGGATTGGGGAGGTTGCCAATAACGTGGAGTTTACTTTTCCACTTGTGGGGGTAATGAGGGCCCAGAAAATGTGAGCAGAAAAGACCCCTGAAGGAGTCTTGGGAGCTGGTTCCGAGGGGAACGAGTGGAGAAGGGAGGACAGTGGGAAGCTGGTGGACTAGCGGGTTTCTCTTTGAGGGAGAGAAAGGCTGTGGCTCCGTTAATGCAGGAGAAGGGGTGGGTATCATTGAGAGCATTTGGTGGCGAGTCTGATTAAATGCAATCTGAGCACCGGGCTGGAATTGCTTGTCTTGTAAGTGAATGGTGTCGACTCAGTACAAGCATACATTACTGCCTCGTGTTCAAATTTTTACCAGCCCGGCTGCACGGAGTCGTAGGACCACGCGTGGGGATTTGTGAATGAATGAGGGTATTTGTGTTTTATGGGGAGCTGTAGTAAGGGAATGGAGGAAGAGAATCAGAGTGAAACCTGTTGTTTGTCCCTCGTTTGAGCTGGCTGCATCCTGGGCATAACTGAGAATCTGGTGTGAGTTTGGAGGGTTAGGTGAGCTAAAGTGAGTGCAGTGCAACTGTCTAAAGATGAACATTCTGCATATCTCGTCTTTCAGGAGAGTGGAATTGTGAGGAAATGGAGAAAATTGTTTAAATGATTAAAGCAATCACTAGGTATTTTTAAAAATTAATTTAAAAAATTTTCAATTATAGTTGGCATACAATAATATATTAATCTTTTCTCTATGTTCTCAAAATACTATTAAATCCAAGAGGGTTTTCATTGTAAAATCTGTCCATTGAGCCTTTATCCTGATAGCAGACAGAATGACAGTGGCACATCCCACTGTGCAGAAGAAAAAAATACATTTCTATGGCTCTTAATGTTAGATAGAATCACAGCTTTTACATGGTTAGTGGATTAAAAGGAACTGTTCTATTGAATATACACAAATATCTATTCAATACTTGAAAAGTTGTTTAATAATTGGCTTAGTGTGCAGAGCCTCCTAGTCTTCCTTGGATATAGTCAGCTCTCAGTGGATGGATGAAGAGAAGGGTGGCATGTATTGGCTTCAGTCTAGAGGACCAAAAGCTTCTTTCAGTAAACGTATTAAGCAGCATCTGGTTTTGTAACATGAAGCTTAACTAATACTTATTTATAGTTCTAGGGTTTCTCTGGTAATAATCATATAATATGATAATCATCATTTTAATAAATATAAACAAAAATTTTATATAAAAATGGTAATATAATTATCATTTTAATAAAAATGCCATTTACTGAGCACCTACTATATGCCAGGTATAAGCTTTCTCTTCTAGCTTTTGAATGTTAACCATGTGATGATAAAATTTCCAAAGTCTAGAGACCTGGATTCATGACAGTATAACCTACCGATTAAACATTTGTTATAGAGGCATAGGCTAAATGATACATTTTCCTTTCGTCAAGGTTTTTTTTTTTTTTTTTTTTTATAACACACTGGTTCACATAGAGTTAGCATTAGGAGAAATTTCAGGAGAATAAAATTTTATATTTGGTCAAATAATTAAATTGAGATCTTATCAATCAAGGCCATCTTTTTGTCTTTTTGTTGAAAAGAGAGTTTTAAGTCATAAAGCAGTAGTTCACAATGGTGACAACTTATGAACTCATACTTTTTTGGTTGCTTCAGAGAAATTGTGTATTTTTGCCTTTCAGAGTAGCAAGAATTCCAATTTCGTACCTGGCAACTCTAGCTACTCCATGTTTGTTCAGTGAAAGAAAGAATAACGAGTGAATTCATTCCCTATGTTTTAATAATTCCCTCAAGAGGCTACTTAGAGACCAAATGGAGTAAAAACTGGAGGGAAAGTGAGTCCCAATTATTAGCAGCTAGTATAAGCTTGTATAAACATCATTGCCACTTGTCTGAAGTGTTAAAAGGCTTGACCTGGATTGGAATTTAACTCACTTTGCTTTATCAACAAGATTTCCTAATAAAAGCTTAATTCATTCCAAGCCATTACTAGGAATGTCGGCAATGATACTGCTGGTTTAGTGATTCAACACTAATTTGCATGTGTAGGTCTCGGAAACTATAGATTTGAAATTAAGTTTGAGACCAGAATGATTATTTTTACAAATCTTACAGAATTACTACTGAATTGCTTTAATATATTTAATAGTATTCTCTTAGGACTCGTGATTCAGTGCTATATTATTTTTTTCAGTTTTCACATGTTCCATACTCTTTCGTATAGTAGTTTTATAAATACTTTCTTTTTAGAATGAAAATTCTCCCACCTTAAGAGTTTGAGATAGCTGCAAGTCATGACCCTCCTTTGCTCCCTCTTTAAAAAATGTTCGGGTGGAAAAGTGAGGTCTTTGCTATTTCATCCTGTTTACAGTGGTGGGTCGTAATAATTTTTTTGTATTTCCTCTTCGTACATCAATTATAAACCATATCCTCATTATCTGCTTGGTCTCTGGTATTCCCCGGAGTACAAAAGTGTGTGCCTGATCTCTTTCTTTTCTAGCAATAATTCATCTCATTAAGCTTTTAGGATGATGTAGCATAATGATGTCAAACATGATGTCAACAGGAACATTCCTGAATACCTAATTTAAAAAATTATAAACATTAATAATTCATATGCAGTATAGTGATATCATGGGTTTCCATTTCTGGTAAGAAGTTAGATTTGTCTCCCAATTGCTGTAAAAATGCAACTTCCTAGCAATTTATCTCCTTCTGTTTGCCTTTTTAAAAATAGTACTCCAACAGGAGAATCCTGCAGAATGCTCACTCCTGATATTACGCCAGTTTTGTAATTCTTGTTCAGAAATTCTTAGAGGAGATGGTTGAATCTCTGGGAAGATCTGGGAATTCTTACAAGCTTTTTTTCATACCAGCTGTTGTGGCTGGGGAGGTATCTGAGAGTAGGCAGCCAGTTGTAGAAAAGAGTCTTTATTGACACATACAGTCAGTCCACTGGCAGCCGCCTCTGTGTAGCTTATGTTTTGTGGATCAGGCACAGGAGGTGGTTAGTTTCCAAATGATTTTGTGCTGATAGGCAGCATCACCAGTTTTCCCATTCTCTTTCATCGTGCTTGTTTATTCACTCAGCCAGCATTTGCGCCCGAAAATATTGTAGACCCTAGGAATTCAGGAAATATCCATGAAGTTTGCTAAGCAAAGCCTAATGAGGATGGCGAATCTCTTGCAAAAGGGCGCGCCTAAGCCAGTGATTAATGTCTTCTGTATTATCCATTCCATGACTTCCTAGAGCTGACTATATATAAAGGGAAAATAAATAGATATTTTTTTCTGGCTTTATGGTAAATAATTAATGAGATTTTTATTTGGGGGAGGGGTAGAACTGTTTTGAAAAATGTCATTTTTTCTCAGTATTCTCACAATTTAGTGCATATCAGAATCACCTGGAAGGCTTGTTAAACTATAGATTCTAGGCCCACTCCCAGAGTTTCTGATTTAATAGATTTTGGATGGAGCCTGACAATTTCGATTTTTAACAAGCTTCCAAGAGATGCTAGTATTACTGATTTGGGGACCATACTTTGGGAACCACTGCTTTTAAAGGCATTAAATTGATTGTCAGTTGACCAGGTGAATTAGGTGGGACCACCTCTAGCAGAGTGTATGGTACCACATTGCATGGATTTGGAGTACTAGTTACAACTCTACCTTCATCTTAGTTTACTTTTATATGAGCCACCTGCCGTCTCCATTCATGAAGTCAAATTCTGAGCCTCCAAGGTTAGCTGAAAGTCTGTAAGTGGGGAGAGTGCTGGGTCCAGCACTCTGTAGTCCACTCTGGTTTCTTGAGTTTGACTTCCCCTTGGGACCCACTGAAGTTTGTAGGTCCTTATGTCCTGCATTGCCATCACAATACCTCATGATGCTTCTTCCCTACTGGAGCCATGTCTTAAATGATGGAAAATTATAAGGCAAGGGAGGAGCTTAAAGCAGGCTGGCATGACTCATTCAATGCTCAACTCTTAGAGTTCTTGCTAGCGCTTTCCACCATTATTTTTTCATTTTAAAGTGGAGCATTAGGTATAGTAAACCCAAGTAAGTTTTGCACGTTGATTTAGTAAACCCAAATTTACTTTCAGCTGTACCTCATTTAATCACAATTTAGTCCCTCCCCAGTTTCCCAACACATTAGTTATAACCAGTGAACAAGTTTTCCTAATTTTCACTGCTTTCTTCACTAGTTAACATTAATTTTTAAAGACTATCAGCTAATATGCCCTTTTGACTTCATTAAATAATTCTACAAAACAGAAGGTAACAGTGCAAGTTAACTTTTCAGAGGTGATACTTCTCTACTGAAATCTCACTCTGGTGACTACCAGGCAGGATAGGGCATACTGGCGAGGGCAGGGCAGGGCAGATCCTGTGGCACCAGGTGGTGATGAGTTAAGGCCAGGAATCAGAATAGGAAGGAGAGAGTAAGCCCCACAGAAGCACATGAGAAGACAGAGTCCAGTGTCTGGAAAACCAGCAGAGTCGGGGAGGAGCTGGTAAGTACTTTGGGGACAGGTAGGCAAGTAAAATCTGGAATTCTGGGGCTCAGCAAAGGCAACAGCTGTTGAACTAAGTTGAGACTTCCGACTTGGGTAGCAAAAGCTATTTACTCTCTGTTTTATTTGGGGTGCTCTGCTGAACGTGAAGAACTCAGGGTCCATAGGAGATGCTGGTGACTAATCAGAGGATGATAAGTAAAACCTGCACCTAGGTTAGGTAAGACTAATTAACCAGGCTTTCCTCACACCTGATCAAATACTGCCTGGACAGGAAACAGATTGAATGTTCACAAGGGTTTAATTTAATATAATGAAGGGACTACTTTGGATGTGTTGGCAGGGTGAAGAGAAATTAACAAATGATGCTAAAAGCACCCCAAGACTAGAAAAAGAGGGAGCTGTTTCCACCTAGAAGAGGCAATGGGAGGGAATGATTATGGGAACCCGATAAGCCACCCATGTAGGATAGAGAAGCTCCCAGAAGCTGTGGTCTTAAGGAGGAATGTAACCATTGGAAGCCTGTGGCCTGGCAGGGGGATCCAAGGGAGTAAATACTCCCTATTCAATTGTCCTCCCTTTCATCTACCTCTAGTCAGGTCAGTGACTCCCTTTGGCCAGATACACCTGGAAACTAGAGGACCAGGAAACCCACTGATGGAGATTTTCAAGAGCAGGATAGAGAGCATTCTGACATTGGAGATACCCTGGTAAACTCAAATTGAAATTGGGAGTTTTGATGATTGTCTAAAATAATGGCGATCTATTCTTTCTTTCTTTCTTTCTTTCTTTCTTTCTTTCTTTCTTTCTTTCTTTCTTTCTTTCTTATGGTGACATTGATTAACAAATCTAATGTTTCAAGTGAATAATGGTGTTTTTATTTATTTATTTCTATTTTAATAAAAAGTTACATTTAATTTGTTTCCTCCCAGTATTCTTTTTCTTTTCTTTTTATTTTTTAACATCTTTTAATTTTTTTTTTCTCCTCCCTCCTCCCCTCTGGTAACCACTAGTTTATTGTCCATGTCCATGAGTCTCTCTCTGTTTGTCCTGTTCATTTGTTGCTTTTAAGTTTATATCCCACATATAAGTAATACCATGTGATTTTCAACCTTTTCTGTCTGGCTTTTAATAATAGTGTTTTTTAAATGGTTGTTTAATTTATTGTTTATGTTTCCTGTTTGTTTAATGACTAATAATGTTAAAACATGTCTAGTCGTCTTGCTTGTAGACCTCTAAGTTATTGCTGAAAACGTATCCTCTTCTTCAGTTCATTCTCCTTGACTCTGCTCAGACATTTTCTTAGCTGCTGTAACAAAATACCATGAACAAGCTTAAACAACAGACCTTTATTTCTTACTGTTTTGGAGGCTGGGAAGTCCAATATCAAGTTGCTCGCAGATTCCGTTCCTTGTAAGAGTACTCTTCCTGGCTTGTAGATGGGCCATCCTGTTGTGCCTTCACATAGCAGAGAGCAAGCAAGTTCTGGTTTCTCTTTCTCCTCTTATAAGGACACTAATCCCACCCTCATGACCTCATCTAAACCTGATTACCTCCCAAAGGTGCCACCTCCAAATACCCTCAGGGTTAGGGCTGCAACATAGGAATTTGGGGAGACATAAACATTCACTCTGTAATAGACATGTTTCTATCATTTCCTCTGCCCCTTGCCCACTGCCCCCTCTCCCTACGATCTCAAAGCTCAGAGATCAGGGTGGTGAAAGAAAGCCCTCATGCTAAGTGGGACGTTCCCTAAGTGGGATTCCAGCTTAGCCAGCTTATTATATTTTGGCTCGGTTTGTACTTTCCTGCTCTCTATACTTTCTCTCAGTAGCCTCAAAAGGTCAATACTGGAGTTTTAAGTATGTTTATAAAGTTGATGCTTTCCATAAAGAATACATATATTTAAAACATTTAAAAATATTTAAATGTGTTCAGGAATTCATTTTTAAAAATAGGTATTGCCTTTATCTTGTAGCAGAAGTCTTCATAGTTTCATTATTTTAATATTAAACTGCTTTTTCATAGAGAATATAGTCAAAAATATAACTATGTATGGTGTCATGTAGATATCACTTATATAAATGTCTAATTACTATGTTGTATATCTGACAGTAAGGTAATAATGAATGTTAACTAATTGAAAAAAATTTTAAATAATTAACTTTTAAAAAGGAAAAAACACTGCTTTTTACACATTGCAATATAGGTTAGTTTAGATTCTGTTGTTAGCATCTTCCGCATTTTCTCTCTTCTTCCATTGGTGGTAAAAACTTTTATTCGGAATTCGATGCTTTGTTCTTACCATCAACTTCTTTCACTTCCTCCTTTCTGCCTCCTTAGGAACAGTTCACAGAAAAGTAGTTTAGAAATTTGTGATCGCTATAATAAAAAATCAGGAGGTGCTTTTACTTTTGGATAATCTGTCAATAAAAGAAAGAATACTTTATGGTTATCTCATTTACAAGGTAATTCAAATTATCATATATGGTTTGTACATTTTGCAACAAGTTATGTAGAATATAATGTAGCTATTAAAGTCCTCGCTATTTGCAGAGTACATTGTTTCACCTAATGTGCATAAAAACGCTATGAGCTACAAATTATTATTCCTGTTTTACTAAAGAGGAAATGAGGCTGCAAGAGGTGGAATAAATTGTTTCAGAGGAGGGCTAAAATTTGAATATAAGATTATCTGAATTTAGCTTGAAGGCTCTTATCCACTAGGCTTCACAGCCTCTCACTCAGACCTGAAGGCCCAAGGCTGGTACTGGAACTGCAGTTATATAGAGCAGAGAGGTGATAAACAGGTAGTAGTGGGGTGATCAGGGGGGCCCTGTGGGTGGGTTTTTTCTCTTACATATTCTCTGTAATTCTCCTGTTACTTTGAACTGCAATGCTGTTTTGAGATGAGTGGAGAATGTAAAATGCATACAAAATTGGAGAAGCTATGGCATAATATGTCATTTTTTTTTCACTGAACACAGTATTTGGCACTCTGTATCGTACAAACTTTAGTTGCTAATAATCCTGTTGTTGCCGTCATTTGTTTTTGTAATTAAAATGAGGTTTTGGTTATGTAGATTTAGATATTTTTGAAATGTAATTGTTTTTTATTGGGAAATGTATTCAGTTTTCAGGTTGATTAATTTACCCAGTGTAGGTGACTGACTAAATATGTGTTATCCTGAAGCTTTGGAAACCCCTGCCACAGAGATGGGCTTGGTCTGCATTAGTTGTATTTCCACAGGAGATGGCATGATAAAATCTTGCCAGAGTCCCAGGATGGAGTTCGAATTCCGTGACTGTTGGACCTACACAAGGCTTTTGCCTTTGGAAGTTAGGGTCTTGGAGTTAACATGAGGTGGTTCCATGTGGAATTCTTCTTTGGCGTAAACCTGTAACCCGAACCCTTGATCTATAATTGGGGTTAAAGCCATTTTGCATAGACTCTGTTGTTTTTATATTGCTACATTTCAGGTGCTGTCAGATGTAGTATATTGTTGGGAAAATTATACACCGTAAATCTAAAAACTGTTTTCTCTCAGAGAAGTAAGTGTAGTGATTAGCTACAAGGATCCAGTTGCCTGTGTGAGTCACAAAACTGAGAGGAGACCCTAAATTTTGGAAATGTTTACAGGAGGACACATGAGAGACTTTTTAGCAACCTATCACACAGACTAATATGTATAAAAAGAAAAGTGCTATTTTCTGACATTAGAACCACAAATAACATCAAAGCTCTGGACCTGGAATGTGATGACGAGTTCAGAGCAGGTGAGGCTTTTGTCCACTCCAGGGTTCCTGCCGAGAGAGCATCAAGCAAAGGCAATGACCAAGTGGAGAGGAACGTACCAATTTGTGAAGACCAGCAATGACCCAGTGATCCAAACCTCACCCATGAGTTAGTGGTCTTTGGGCCACATGAGACTTATCTTCATTTTCAGCTTAAGAAGCTGATCCACAGTCTTGGCTTAGCAAGTAGGTAGGTGACTGTGAGAAAAGCAAAAACCACTCCACCAATTGAAGCTTCAGAAACCTCAATAGTGTTTCGAGCTGAGCCTTGCCTGGGGCTAAATGTTTCTTTTCTCCCTATAATCTAATAGAAACTCTGGCTACCATATCTCTTTTCCAGAGTTCCTTTAAGAGAGAGTGATATCCAGGAGAGTGGCGGCCAAATAAAGACAACAGTGTAAAGGATCAGCTTTGTCAGTGGCTGAGCCAGCTCTGATTAATATTGCCTTCCCAGAGTCTACCATGTACGTGTGTGGAATCTTTCCCTCTCTCCCTCCCCCACCCCCTGTGGGAAGTGGTGCTGGGAAAGGATGCTTAGGCAGACACGTTTGCACGAGGCTTTCTGTCTTCTTCCTCCCAAATCTGTAAGGCTGGGTCTGCAAAGCCTATTCTGGGACCCCTAACCTATTACACCCCCAACAGGCCTTCCTGTCCCTTTGGCCAGCCTTTCTGTTCATCTACTCAGTGACACATGGAACCCACTGTGAGCTTTCTCTGCAGTGATCTGTCCCACTAGGACTCTGATCATGGAGCCTTCATCCCTTTGGGAGAAACTGGTGAGGGCATGGAGTGTTGTCTATTACTCTCCATTACTCTCACTTCCCTAAGGGCAGTGACAAGGAAGAGTGTTGCAGACACATTCTCCTCTCCCTTTGTTGAGTTTTTCAAGAAGGGGGAAGGAGATGGGGTAAAAGGCTAGAACCTTTTCTGTGTTTCAAAGGTGAAATTTTTTAACAAAAAAATTCAGAAAATACTTTAAATTAATGTAAAAGGCAACCCTTTTATATTTAGAGTACATGACAAAAATATACTTTGTAAGGCATCTAATTGGTATTGGGAAAGGATTTTCATATAGAAACAATGCTATACATAACATTTAGGTTTCTAGGTTAGCCACAAAAGGTAATATTTAGATCATTATGTAGCTGGAATATATCTACAGTGTTGGAATAGTATTGCTTTGAAAGAAACATAAAATTGAATTAGGACTAGTGTTTCTTTTGTACTTGTTTCCTTTGGGAGAAGTGGTTTTAATTGGAGGGTGATGAGGCAGAGGAGGGAGAACCTATGAAGTTCCCCCTAGGGAGTAATTATCCTAGGTGATCGTTGATGGTCCTAGGAGGTGAGGGGCTCAGGTGGTGTAGGGAGAGAGATGGGGTGAAGTGCTTGACCAGCTTCACACGGCTAGGGACTCAGAGTGCTTCCTGCTAAACTGCCCACTTTTCATTCTGCTATTTCATTTCCAGCACTAAAGGGATGTGTCTCATGTTTTTGAGTCACTTATTTTCTATTTCATCTACAAATATGTCAATGTATGTCTTTTAATTCTAATAATTCTTTTTTTAATTGCAAAACCATTATACACCCAAAAATTTAATCACTGCTGTCTTAGTCATTTTGGGCTACTGTAACAAAAAGACCATAGACTGGGTAGCTTATAAACAGCAGAAATTTACTTCTGACGGTTCTTAGGAATGGAAAGTTCAAGATCAAGGAACTAGTAGATTTAGTGTCTGATGAGGACCTCCTTCCTGGTTCATAGTCTGTAGTCTTTTCTCTGTGTCCCCACTGTCACAGAAGGGACAAGGGAACTCTCTGGCCTTTTATGAGGCACTAATCCTATTCATGAGGGCTCCACCCTCATGACCTAATCACCTCCCAAAGGGCCCACCTCCTAATACTGTCACATTGTGGGTTAAAATTTCAACATATGAATGGTGGGGATAGACATTCAGTCTCTAGCAACTACCATACATAATGTAACCATATTTTCTAATTGTCTTATTCATTTTTTAGCTTGTTAGTATCCAAGGTTCACTCATTGTGATTGGTTGATGTGTCTTCTAAGTTTCTTTTTATCTATAGGTTCCCCATCCCTCTTTGTCTTTTTACTTGCAGTTAGTTTGTTGAGGATTCTGGGTTGTTTGTCCTGTAGGTTTTCCCCAAATCTGCATTTTACTTTTTGCATTCTTGGGGTGTGTCTAACATGTTTCCCTGCCTTCTGTGTTGGCTAGAAGCTTGTAGTTAGATTTAGAGATTTGCTCAAATTATGTTCGGTTTTAGGGGGTGGGAGTGGTCAAGACTACATTTTAGATGATACTATGTTCTCATATCAAGAAACGAAATGTTTGGTTATGTCTTTGCTGTGATGCTTATCAGTGCTAACAAACCATGCTTGCGTCCATCCATCATTAGGGGGTATAAAATGATGATATTCTTGTTCTATCATTTTTTTTTCATATGTTAGTTGAAATGTCTCTAAAAAGAGAAACTTCCTCTCACCAACTAGTTGGTTTCCTTGGGACACAGTTTGTATAGAAAAGGCAAATTAGATGCATGAATCTTCCTCTTATTTCCAGTTTTCAAAATAATGAGTTGATTTACTTGCATTCCCTTAAGGTGACAATAATTTATTTACTCGTTTCTGTTTGCTTATTTAGTATCATTATGGACCACACATATATTTGATGTATGTTAACTCATTGCAGTTATACTTTAGGTGTTCTAATTGCCCATAATTGACTGGAAGGAGCTTAGTGAAGTTGGCGATGCACTTTCCTTGAAGAAATAATTCTAGCTAAGTTGATTAAATTATGTCCTCAGCCTAAAAAAATTTTTCTTTTTTGGTGGATGAGGACTTACCACTTGGCAGTGGAGGCCTAGCCTTTCCTAGTCATTATTGTTGTTATTACATGCTGTTGAATTGGCTCTGACTCCTGGCGACCCTGTGAGTGAGTGATGCCCATGATGTCCTGTCCTCATTACTAGTTGTACCAAGCCTTGCCGTAGCTTTCCTCCTATAATATTTGTAGCTACAAAAAGGCAACCCGATATGATGGAAAGATATTCATTGCCCAGGGCTTGAGTTTCAGCTTTGTCTTATACAAGCTTTGTGATCTTGAAGAAGCTGTATAACTTCTGCTTGTAAAGTGGGCATAATACATCATCAAAAAGATTGATGCAAATATAAAAGACGTACAGTCCCTATAAACCTTCTAGGTCCTCATGAACGTGTGTGTGTGCATGTGTGTGTGTGTGTATGTGTAACTAAGTCTTTGAAATCTGGAATGTATTTTACACTTACAGGGCATCACTATATGGACTAACACATTTCAGTGCTCAATGGTCACAATAGTTATTTAAATGGAAAAAGGGAAGAATAAAGTGAAACTTCACATAAGAGTTATAAATGAGGCAATAATTGACATTGTACCTTGACAAGTACAGCACAGTAGTTGTGTTGGTTCTTTGTGTCTCTTGGTTCTCAGCTTCATTCCTGCTTTTCCATATTCTCCTATGTATTATATGGGGCTAGAAGTCTAGAGACTGCATATTCCAGATTCCTTTGCCAGCTGATCTCTTCTCAGATTCTGCAAGTAGGAGGTACTGGTAGGAAATTGGGATGTGGGCAAAAGGAAGAGATTATAGCAGTGGCTTCTGTTAAGTGGCAGTGGGACAAGTTTAATAGTGATGGTATAGCACCTCTGCTGATGAGCAGTGTGCCAGCTCAGGGTGTTCACAGTTGCTGATCTCTGGGTGTTACCCTTCTATATTCTTAGTTTCTCCAGCTCACCCCCATCTTCTTTTTGCTCTTCCATACTTTCCAACACCATGTAAACAGTTCTCTACATTCATCTCTGTTTAATATATGCAGAGTGGTTTCTGTTTTTCCTACTGGACACTTGGGGTCTGATATCGGAGAGAACTAGGTTCTCTTACTTAGTTCTGTGTCTTAACATCCTTAATATTCATTTTTTTTTTTCCTCTAAGGAGGATAATAAAAGTACCTATCTCAGAGTTGTTGTGAGGATGATATAATAGATGTGACATTGTTAGCTTTGAATATAATTCTCAGTAAGTGTTGCCTGCTACTGATAACAGTATACATGCTGATCTTTGAAAGTTCATTTAAAAATATTTTTGTTATAGAAAAGTTCAGACGTAGAGAGGATTGTATAATAGAACTTCAGGTACATGCCACCCAGCATCAACATTTATAAAGTTAAGGCTATTCCTTTATCTATACCTACCACCCACACTCCTCCCTATTATGGGATTATCTTTAAGCAAATTTAAACACCAAATTACTTCAGCTGTAGTTATTTCAACATGTAACGCAAAGAGATAAGGACTGTTTAAAAAACAACCATCATACTATTAGCATACCTAAAAATTAAAATAGCCTCTTAATATCATCAAATCCCAAGACAATGGTCAGTTTTCCCTAATTTTCTCATAAATGTCTTTGTTTTTTTAAAAATGTTATTTTAATTATCTCCGAAATAAGATCCATCCATTGGTTGTAATTGGTTGATATCTTGAGTTATCTTTTATTCTGTAGGTCCCCTTTTCTTTTTCTCCCTTGCAATTTGTTGAAACTGTGTCATTTGTCCTGCAGAGTTTCTTCTCATAGTCTGGATTTTTCTGATTACGTTCCTGTGATATCATTACCACATTTTTCAGGCACTGTATTCCCTGTATACTGGGAGTTAGGTTTCGAGTTATATTGGTTGGATTTGGGTTTATTTACTTTGGCAAGACTGCCTTATGAGTAGTGTTTTGTACCTTCATCAGGAGGCACACAATGTCTGGTTCTCTCTCTTTCAGTGAGGCAATACAGAGGAAGGAATATATTTATATTTTTTAAATAGAGAAGTTATTTGATGTTTGGATGAGGCAGATGTGGGAAATGGATCTCTCTGGAATGATGCCAAGGTTTTGGCTTAGCTTTAGCAGAACATCCTTGTTGGGGACCAGGGGAAACAGAAGCGAGGAGAAGGAAAGGAAGTATAAGAAGAAGAGGTCTATATGTGTGTGTGTAGGATTGTAAATTTGGTGATTGGCTACAGGAGAGCTTAGCTCAAATTCTTTATAATGTTTATGTTCTCAATTGAATCAGTGTAACTATGCAAATTTACTTTCTAGTCAAACCATATGCCTCAATGATAGGAGATAGAATCAAATACAGAATTTATCTTCTTTGCAAACGTTTGATAGAAGGAGAGTTAGTATGAAAATTTTGGTAAGCTTAGACCACGGGAGGGGAGCCCCTGTCCAGTAATGTCTAGTGCTATTGTAATTTGAGTGGAAGTAATGCTGTGGAATACGAAGTATCACATCACTAGCTTTTTCTTTAATTGAGATGTATTTCACATAACATAAAATTTATCATTTAAAGTGTACAATTCAGTGGTTTTTAGTATATTCATTATATTGTATTACCACCACCACTGTCTAATCCTAGAATATTTCTATCACCCCCCGAAAGAAACTCCATACCTTTTAGCAGTCAGTTCCAGTTCCCCCCTTTCTGCATCCCTTGGCAATCACTAATCTGCTTTCTGTTTCTATAGATTTGCTTATTCTGAACATTTTATATAAATGGACTCAAATAATATGTGGTCTTTTGTGTCCGGCTACTTTTCACTGAGCATCATGTTTTCATGGTTCATCCATTGTAGCATTTATCAGTATTTTATCCCTCTTATTGCCAAATAATACTCCATTATATGGATATCTCACTTTTTCTTCATTTATCTATTGATGGCCATTTGTGTTGTTTCCACTTTTTGGTTAATATAAGTAATGCTGCTATAAACATTCTTATACAAGTTTTTGTGTGAATATATACCTTGATTTCTTTGGGGTATATACTAAGAGTAGAATTGTTAGGCTATATGGCAACTTTATGTTTAACTTTTTGAGGAACCACCGAACTATTTTCCAATGGAGCTTACCCATTTTACATTTCCATTAGCATGAATAAGAGTCCCTATTTCTCCACATCCTCACCAACACTTGTGATTATCTGTCTTTTTTTAAATAGTCATTCAGGTGGGTGTGAGGTGGGCTTTTATTGTGGTTTTGATTTGCATTTTCATTATGGGTAATTCTGATTGTTTTTAAGAATTAAATGAGATATCATAAGTGAAATCTGACATGAATTTGGGTCTCGGTTCTCTTCCAGATTTGGGGGATCCCCTAGAATAACCATGTTATTTTCATTTTCATTTACGCAGAAGCCTTTTAGCTCAGGAAGGCAGAGGACAGGCATAACTCCTACACTGGGCTTTATGTTCATGTATACACCCATACCATACAGCCATGTATGCCATTCACCAATGTAGGCCAGAATCCCCTGTGGAGCCCTCTCCCAGAGCTCTAGAATCACAATGTAATTGGCCCCAGCATGTGCATTTTTTAAAAAAAATTAAAAAGCTACACAGTCTAAGAGAAGTATTTGCTAAGATCCTGAGGAAAGGCAAGAGACGGAGTTTCAAGAAATCTTAAACAGCACTTTCTTTTACTGCCACAGGTGGCGCTCCTGAGTACACGTAATTTAGCTCTCTTAACTGAGAAGTCACCATTTTTACAAGTTGTAAACTAAGATTTAGATTTAGTTCAGGAGCTTAATATGAATAAAAAATCATTGGAAGCACTAAATTAAATGTGGGGCCAGGTTTCTGGTTTGTGCACAACGAGTCAGACAGTGTATGTTGGTTCTTGATATTTGTTTTGCTGATTTGGAGGTTATAGTGGTAAAGATAAATCCCAGATGGTGGTTCATGCAAAATCCATGTGTAGTTATTTTGGAATGCATTTAATCCATGCTCATATAAATTCAGATGCAGCTGATTGTATGGATATTGGTAATACAGCAAACAAAACAAGCCAAGTTTCGAAGGCCTAGCCCAAAAGGACTTGAGGAAAGTTCATGAAAACCTGCCTTTCCTGCTTTTCCATTTCTTCCTGCTGCTTATTTTTTATTAAACAGCGTTGCTTTGTAGATGGACATAAAGTTACTAAAGAAACATTCTGTTTCTCTTTAGGCTGCTCTTCCCTTATTATAGTGGAATGAGTTGAGTTTTAGGCTTTAAAGGAGGGAATTTCAAATCACCTTTTCTAACTTCTTTCATATATTAAAGAAGGTAGAAAAGATAATAGTGGTAATAATGTCAAAAAGCAATTCTGTGACAAAAGGTTTTGTTATGTTAATTCAGAATTTATTACAGTTATCAGGTTGTATCAGTCAGGATCTAAACAGGTTCACTCCATACCGTTCTAATGAAGAGACTTAAATGGAGATTCTGCTTACAGAGGGGTGAGCAGAGGTTAGGGATGGACCAGTGAGGTGAGTGCCCTGACTGGCAATTGTGCGAAGCTCTAACCTGTCCTAGGGCTGAAGGGACCAAAAGAGAAAAGAGCATTGTTGGTTGTGGGACCCTAGCAGGAACTGTACTTATGAAGGCACAAGCAATTGCCCAGTATGAGACCAGCTGGGAAGGGAGGTTGGCTGGCAATGCATGAATGATGCAGACAGAGGTGAGCCTCTGGGAGGCGGTTTGCAAATGGAGACCAGTTTGTACAATAACCATCTATTTTACAGTGAGTATATTCTATTTTTTTTGTTGTTAATTTTAGAAGGTATTATTTTGGAGGACTCTGAGAAGTATTGCAAGTCTAGAAAATAAGTCTATTTCTCATTTAAAATAAAATTCCACCGTATTTCACATTTACTTATGCAAAAGCTTCTTATCTTTCGGGTGGCAAACTTCATTATGAAGTGTCTTAGACTTTGTACTTTTTCTTATTTTCGCAGTGCATTAGTACGTGTCATGGTACTGTGAGGGAACCTGAAACAGAGAGAGCCACGCTAGCTTTCAGACTAGTGATTTATAAAGTGCTCCTTTTCAGAGTAGTGTGTAGATATCAGCGAATCATTCTGAGGCTGTCACTTGTCTTCAAGTCCAATTAGTCAAAGCAGAATTCAGTTTAGGGTTTCGGTAGCCATAGCTGAGGGGAAGACGTCGTGTGTCAGAGGCATCTGGGTAGCAGCACGTGTCTCCCTGCAGACAGAGAAGGGAATCATTTTGCTGCATACACCGGTGAACTGTTCCCACTTGAAATGTTTGTGATGACCAAGTGCCCCATTCTCTGTTGCCATGTGTGTAAAGTTCCCAGGTTTGAGCAAAGGGCAGATGAAGGTCTGTGTCTCTGGGTGCCTATGGGGTTGCTAGGAAATGGTTTTCAACGTGCTTTGTGGTGATGCAGCAGGTTGAACTTTTTGTGCAGTGTTGTCATGGAAACCTAGTGAGTGCATCATTGCTTTGTCTGACTAATTTATCATTTAATGATAAAAAAAATTGTGATCCAGTGTTAATGGATAAAACGTAATAAATAAGTTATGAAAAAACCAATAATTTTAAGGGAAATAGTGCTATAAGTAGCTCATCCTTTGAACTGGAAGATGTAACCAGCAGTGTCATTCACGGCAGTCAGAGCTTGACGGTGTGAAGTGATGGGAGCTAATCAGTTTTCTTTCTTGTGTTTGGAGTAAGAAAACCATGACTTCACCCTGTGGCTTATTGCTGTGGGGTTTTATTACCAACCCAGCTCTTGATCTTATGTGAAGTGGAAGGCAGCACACAGTCACTGTGAATCTCACAAGATTACCAGGGATTTGTTCTTCAATTGATTGGTTGGTTTTATGTCTCCCTTATGACAATGATAGCTCTACCTTTTACAAGGGCCTGTCATATGGAAAGAATGCCCTAATTGCTCTCTGCTAAGCACCTGGATACCCCTGCCTTCCTGGGAACAGTTCCTGGAGCGGAGCCTGCCCTGATTTCTGTGGTAGTTATAAGGACCCCTAAGGAAGATAGGTCTCCCTCTTCTGCGGATCGAGGACACAACCTTCCACCACTGCCGATATGATGGGTGTTGCTTATATCTTGATCACTAGCTCATCAGGGTAAACTTTCAAATGAAAGCTCTTAGTCAGAATAGGAGCACTGAACTGAAAAGACATTTCGTACTATATTTAGTAGTTCATCTGCCTCCATGGAGATTTAGTTTCTGAGGTTTCATTCTCTACTCCCCAGGTGTGTGTGTGTGTGTGTGTGTGTGTACGCGTGCGCGCGCGTGTGTGTGTACACATGTGCATGCATGTAGTAATAGTATTATTAGTAGTAGGCTTTTGTTGCATTGAATTAAATTTACTTGTTTGTTTTAGACTTTTCCAAAATATCTTTTATTAATATTTCCAAGCTTAATATATGTCTGAGGGGTTGTTTTTTTTTTTTTTTTTCTTGCATTTAAGGAGGGGAAAAGTTTGACTTTTGGCATGAATCCTAAGATTGATAATGAAAACAAGTCAATCGAAATCAGTATTTCACTTAAGGCCCAAAAGTATTTTCATTCATTCATTTAGCATATATTTACTGAGTACCTACTTTGTGCTGGGTACTTCTGGTGCACCTATTGTATACAAAAGAATTGTCAGGAGATAGGAGATGCTTTTAAGGAGTTGAAGGTAGAGGCTAGCCAGAGCCTGAGGCGTGTCCAGAGTGGCTGCACCCAGGAGGATGCCCTCTGGCAGCTGTATTGGGATCCCCTTGCTGAGGTCCTTGCGCTCCCATGGCTTTCTTCTTATAACTTTGGCTGTTTCCCCATTTTCAGAATCTTGGCTGCAGCTCTTGATGACAACATGGTACATATGCCCAGTGTTTTCATATGACCTTCCAGTATTGACCGTCAGTAGGGAATGTCCCCTTTGTTGATAAAATGGCCCCAGAACCTAACACTGTAAGGACTAGGTAGCTCTTGACTCCATCCCCACAGTGTTTCATTTTCCACTTTGATTCCCACTACTTCCATCTCCACATAGGTCTCGGGGGGGGGGGGGAGTGGGGCCCTCCTTCACACTTTAATAACCCGTACACCTGAGATTCTGTCTGTACTTCCCAGAATGGAGATAAGAAAGAATTGTCATATTCAAGGAGACTTCATTGAAGACTCAGGGATGACAAAAGAGAACAAGCAGAATGACCATTCAGAATGACATATTCAGAGTAGCCTTTGCTGTGAATGTCCAGCATTTTACCCCCACTTCCTGTGTACCAGGTTCTCTGGACTGTGCTTGTACTCCCTATAAAGGACTCACTCTCTTGCTGATCAAGGACAAGGAGACTGCAGGCAGGGCATTCACTCGTTCACTGGGTTATGCAGCAGGTATTTGTTGAGTGCCTCCTGTGTCTTTGGTTCAGGGGATACAAACATGATCCTTGTTCTCATGGATCTTATGTTGTAATTCATTTACTATTTTCATTCATTCATTTAACACATCTTGGAATTCTGTGTTCTTCCAATCAATAAGACGTATTTCTTTCATATCCTTCCCTTTTTCATTTACACTTTCATTATTTGTTCAGCAAATATTGATTGGATATGTGTTAGGCAGTGTTCAAGATACTCAATTATAGCAGCAAAAAAGGACAAAAGTTCCTGACTTTTAAGAGTTTACATTCTAGCCAGTGGAGACTACCAAAAAGAAAAAGTAAATAAAATGTAAATATTGTTACGGACTGAATGTTTGTATCCTCACCTTATCACCCAAATTCAGATGTTGAAATCTATCCCATAATGTGATGGTATAGGAGGTGGGCCTTTGGGAGGTGATTAGGTCATGAGGATGGAGTCCTCATTAATGGATTTAGTGCCCTTATAAAAAAGACTCCCAGAGAATTTACTCACCCTCTTTTCTGCTATGTGAGGACTCAACTAGACGTCAATAGTCTGCAGCCCCTAAGAAGGCCCTTTCCAGAACTCGACCACACTGGCACTCTGATCTTGGATTTCCAGCCTCCAAAACTGGGAGAAATAAAATTTGTGTTAATAATCTACCAAGTAAATGATACTATGTTTTAGCAGCCCAAACTGAGTAAGATAAATATCATTAACACATGTTAAATTCAGTTAGTAATAAGTGTTAGGGAGGAAAACAATTCATGGAAGGGGAAAGGAAATGACCTAAAATAGCTAACACATCACATTTCATTGATGTTAAGATGCACTTTTTCAAAAAACATTTTCACAGCTCTAAAATTGGGATGTACCTTATAATTGATAGCTTTTACTACTTTAATGGACACTATTTATATTAGGGGCAGGTAAAATCATGGTGTGTCTTATAATGTATACCCTCTTAGATTTATTAACTATGACAGCCCTTCCCACGCACCAGGCACCATTCTAAGCAATTTATATTAATTCATTGAATCCTCACAACAACCTTATTAGGTTAGTGCTACTATTATCCTTCTCCTAAAGAAGAGGAAACAAGCCCAGAGAGATTAAGTAACTCAGGGTCACTCCATCAGGAAGTGGAGTGTTAGAACCCAGGGTGGCTGCCTATGGGATCTCGGCTCTTAACTACTGTGGTGTATACCAGAGAGAATCTTTCTAAAATGTGACTTTTGAGATAATACTTGAAAGAGGTGAGGGAGCAAGCCATCTAGATATCTGGAGGAAGAGTGTCTCAGGCAGAGGTAGAGCCTGAGTCTGGAATGTGTTTGGCATTTTGAGAACCACCGGCAGGCCTGCGATTTTGGAGCAGAATAAGTGAGAGGGATGATGGGTGGGAGAGATGAAGTCAGAGGTGAGGGTTGGGCACATCATGTGTCTGTTGTAAGGACTCTTGTAAGTCTTATTGTAAGGACTCTTTGAAGGTGTTTTGAACCAGACAAGAGCCACTAGAGGGTTTTACTAGGATTGTACTATTCTGCCTGCTACATTGAGAATCGTCTAAAAGAGGCAAGTTAGGAGCTCATCAGAATCATTCAGGAGGGAGATGCTGGTGGTTTGGATGAGAGTGATAGTGGCAAAGGTGGTCCTAGCTGTAGACATAAATTTGAGTCATCGGTATATAGATGACACTTAAAACTATGAACCTGGATGGGGTCACCAAGAGAGAGAGTATGGACACAAAGAAGAGATTCAAGAACTAGACTGAATGCTGGGGCACTTAGCATTTAAGCAGCTAAGCAGCTGTTTTTTTGTTTTTTTTCCATTTTTTTTTTTCTGATAACTTTGGAGCCTTTAAATATAAAATCCAAAATGCAGTTTGGCCAGATGCTTGTGATTTCTTTAGCAAATCAATATAGCTTTGCCATTTTCCCCGAGAAATCATCCAATGGCTAATGTGAACTTTGTTTTAAGAACATATTATCCCATGAGAGAGTGAGGGGTGTTTGGGAGCTGGGCTTGACCATCAAACACAGTTGGACTGCAGTCTTGCCCTTGTCACTTAGTAACTGTGACCTTGGTCAAGCTACTGAACCTCTCCAACCTCCATTCTTTCATGGATGAAACAGAGGTCATCATTTGCTTATATGACACAGTTGCTGTGTGCTTCAGTGACGTAATGCAGGGACTGCTCGTCACATGCTACTCAATAAATATTAGCGATTATTCTTATTATGGTTGTTTGTGTTGTAGGCAAAATGATTATGGCTGTTTACCGCCACAAATTACTTTAAATCTGTTGAAATATATGGCATTTAACCACTCTTCTCTCAGTATTTCAATTCATATTGAACGTTAATTAAAGTTTATTCTTGAGATCCAAGAATAATACACTTTAAGCTGTGATATTTCTGGTAATGACAGTATTTGAATAACTATTTGAATGTAATTGTGAGTTACCGTCGGTACTTACCAAAGAAGAGCGACAGTGTGTGCGTGCTGAAGTCACAGTGAGTGTGCTACCTCATCCTCTGATGTTCCATCCGGGAGCCGCTCCTCCAGGGGCACTGTGCTAGTGAGTTCCCTAGAAAAAGCCCTGTTCTCAAGAGGCTGCCATCTCTATTGATTGTGACTTCTGTTGGCTCTTACTCTTCCCTTCTTTATGCTTCATTTTTACATTAAAAGAAAATCAGTATGTGTTTACGGAAATGAATGCATCTGGTCACTTCCTAGGAAGTTTTGTAAACATGCTGATCAAAATGCTGCTTGGTTATACATACATGTGATTTAAAAGGCTTCTTAAATATTTTATCCCTCCATATTTGGAAATATACATTTGAAAGGGAAAATATTTTTATTTTGCAAATGCAAATCGAGAAGTTCTTGGTGGTCAGAATTATATATATGTTTTAATCTCCTTTCACACACTTACTGGTCTTTTGTATAACATGGATACTAAATAATTATTTGCTTAGTTGCTTGAAATTCAAATGCTTTTAAATAATTTATTAATGTGGGCGTAGCATTTTACATTGAATATTTTACAGGAAATTTGTTTATAACTAGCCCCCAAATGATGGAAAAAATGTTGGCATAGGATTGTTTGACCAGGGACAAGGCAGAAGTATACTAGATTATACTGCGGGTTATGCTGATTTTCTTTCTACAAGAGAAGAAATGGTCTGCAAGCCCTCCTGTGAGCCCTGACTTTTAATTAAAATTTAAATTGCTTTTCTGAAAAATTCTCAGTTGAATAACTCAAACAAAATACAAAAAAAAAAAAAGCAGCCTTCATTTGGACTATTGTACTGTCACTGGGGATCTTGTTGAAACTGAAGAATCACAGAAAAAGTACTGATGAAGGGAGCAAAACACTTCAACATGGATGCACTTGGATAGACTGATATCCAAGCCTTGCCATTGTGTTCCTCTGCTAGAGGACCACCTACAAAACATTGTGTCCCCAGGGGATAATAGACCAGTGGCAACACTAAACAAACATGCTTTAAAAGCCACTGGAGTACTAGAGCACCTGAAGAGACACTCCTGGATTATTATTACAAGAACTAGAGTTCTGAGCAGGACTATGTTTAACTTCATCTAAGATCACAATAGATCTGAAACTGGAAGAACTTGTGTCTGTTACAAAGACATGTAGAAAGTTCTAAAGGAATAAAGGGATAAGAGATTGGACTATTTTCACTGTAAGTGTGAATTATATTTTAGAAAGATTGGGTGTTATTTTCCACCCTAAAATTTTCTAGTAAAGGAAAGAAAAAATTGGTGCAGACCCTTTAATTACACAGAGAATTAGAGGAAAGAAAAGTGGCCAGATATCATTAGCGAAGGTGCTTAAGAAGCAGATAACAGATATTAGCTAAACACATTTCATCTACAGCTGCATGTTTTAAAGTGTGTTTCAGAAAACACTAATTATGCAAGATGTTAGACCAAAACAAACAAAATAGTGGGGGCTCCAGAGCTGTATGGAATTAAGCCATTTTAAAGCCATTAATCTCATAAAGTTAATTAGGTAAAATAGTAAGTGATTTGGAAATGCAGTTTATAATTGTTAGATATTATTAGTGAGACTTTAGGCAAGACATCAACCCCTTCTGTTGTAAGTTTTCTATTAAATATCAGTCTAATTTCTTTTTTCTCATTAGGTATAACATTCTAAGAAATGTCAAATAAGGAATTAATTGTACTTTTTTATACTATAACATGTTTATTCTATTTTTTAAAAGTGGTCCCTTTTAATCAAGATTTACAGTGAAACTGCTGAGAAAACTTGATAGTGAACTTTGTAATAATAATTTAATATCTTGAGCTTAACCTTTTTTTTTCTTTTTGGTTATGGAAGGAGGTGGGTGCAGAGAGCTTCTCAGAAGATGCCTTCTATGATATAGAATAAAAATATAATATATTTGGGTAGAGCCATCTGTACTCCCAAAAAAAGATAATCTGTATTACAGATAAATTTTTAGTCTTTCAGGAGTTAACATTGCAATTTTTTTTTTTAAAAAAACACATTTTTATTTAGGTATAATTTATATACTGAAAAGTTTGTCCATTTTAAGTGTATAGTTTCTTGAATTTTAGTAAATTTATACAGTTATGCAAATGTTACTATAATTCTATAGCAGAACATTTCTTTCACTCTTAAAAGATTCCTGGTACCTGTCCCACCCCCAAGCCCAGAAAATTACCTTTTCTAGAAATTCTATATTAACGGAATCATCTAGTATGTAATCTTTTTTGTCCGGCTTCTTTCACTACACTTAGTGTTTTCCAGGTTCATCCATGCTGTAGCATGTATTAGTAGTTTGTTCCTTTTTATTGCTGACCAATACTCTATTGTTAGGATATGCCATATTTTATTTACCCGTTCATCAACTGATAGATATTTGGGTTGTTTCCTATCTTTTGCTTTCATAAGTCATGGTGCTGTGAACATTTGCATACAACTTCTTGTGTGGATATCTGTTTTCATTATCTCTGTTGAGTAGATACATAAGAGTGGAGTCTGGATTGTATGGTATATTTAACTTTTTAAGACACTTCCAAATTGTTTTTCAAAGTGCCTGTAAGTAATATATACATTCCACCACTACCATTGTATCATATTTTATTTTATTAATTGGTTAATGTTTAGTCCGTGCTTAAGAGCAGGAAGCAGAGTGTGGAGAAGGGCTAAAGAAGACTCTCCCCACCAGTCCCACTACAGCAGGAGAGATGCTGGGGAATCAGATTGGAACATGCAAGTGAGGGTGACGATCCAGGCTTGAATGTTGTAGAGGATCCAGAAACAATTCAAATGGGTGGAGTTTGAGGCAGTGTTAGAGTGATCTAGACTGGGGTTGGTCTCGTGGCAGCTGACATCTGACACGGGCTCCTGGGCACAGTATGACACCAGCTATAAGAGAGGGCTACAAAATGAGGCTCTAGCTCCAGGGAGGAAGACTGAAAACAGAGCGACAGGGCTCTTAGCCCCTGCCTTGGGCTGGTGGCAAGGCCCCAGCCCTGGGTCATTCCAAACTGGGCAGAGACATAGGGTCAGATATAGGGGATGGGAGCAGGCTGGGAGAAAGCATCAAAGAGCTGGGCCTAGGAAATCATACAGGCCCTGGGGGATGCACTAGGTCAGCTTTCAGTGAAGATGCTGAAATAGAGATGAGCTTCTTATAAGAAGTCATGTTGGCGTTACTGGCCCAGCAGATTTATATTGAATAGAGAACTGAGGCTTTGATATAATAACAACAACAACAATAATAATAATGCAATCAACATTTATTTAGCACTGACTTTATACTAAGTACTGGTCTCAGCACTGTATTTACATGTATGTTAATTTACTCTCACACAAACCCCATGCGTATAGATACTATTATCTCATTTTACTAACCAAGACCCTAAAACACAAAGAGGTTACATGACTTACCCCAAATTGCACAACTAGTAAGTGGCTAAGCCAGGATTCAAACCCAAGCTTTCTAGCTCCAGAGGCCATCCTCTTGACTACTAAGCTAATGTCCTCTCATTGTCATCCTTGTCACCTATACCTGGGTCAGCTCAGGACCTTGTCGACCAGAGTGAGGGAATGGGAAGCTAGAGGTAGGAGAGGTAAGACCCTAGGTGAAAGTTTAATACAAAATAATCACAGAGACATAGGCTACAGATTCCAGGGAGAGTATGGGTAAGCCTAGGCAAGGGGAAGATATTAAATGTGAAGGGGAAGCCCATGTGGAATGTTCTCATTCCTCAAGATCTGCAGCTACCACTTGAGTTATGCCTAACATGAGTCCAATGGCAATGAACTAGAACATTCTCACATAGGCTTTGCATTCTTATAGCTACTCTCTTTTGGTTTCAATAAGATGTTCTCCTGCTCACCAAATAAGCAAGATATTGTACAAACTAACGAAAGTTTAAAGAATGAACAGTATCTTAAATAAAGTAAAATGCCTTTTTGCTCTTTTATAAACATTGAAATACACAAAAAATACCTTGAACCCGAAGTATCTTCATCAGTGCTTTGTAACTTTTCAATGACTTTATATGCAAAATTTCAGATTTTTTTAGGAGGTATGCGGGTAACTACCACCTCATCATTGTCAAGTATTTATATCCAGTCTCTGATCATAAAGAACGCAAAGCCCAGTCCTTCTGGAACTTAGAGTTCAGAGGTGAACTCTTGGATGATACTTCTTGGGCCTCCTATGCCTGCTTCACCTCCCCTTTCTCTCTGGCCTTTATTTCATGAGGAGGCTGTGTGTGTGCTTGCATTCTGTATGTGTTATTTTGTTTGATCTTCACAGCAGCCCTGTGAGATAGGTGTATCATTACCTTCATTTTAGAAAAGGAAACTAAGGTTTAGCATTTGACTTACCTGAGATTATTCTGACCAGAATCTGTGTTTTTACCACTATGCATTTTGTATCCCTCCGTCTCTCTCCCAATACCTTTTTTCTTTCTTCCTCAACTGGTCATAACATCAACACAGAAATGCATTTTAGGTCACTTGATGGGTTTATTGAACTGTGTGCTGTGTCCACCTTGTTGATCTGCAGATGACCGAGTGTGTCACTGGGCCTTTGGGTATTGGTGCTTCTGTAAGCAACAGGGCCCAGGACAGTTTTGTTGTTCATGGGAACTTTCCAGCCATCCATAGTCAGGGAGAAAAAGGAAGATAGCCATACTTGGTGATATCTGTTGCAGTGATCTGTGAGCTTCCACTGAGGGCCAAATCCCACTTGTTTTTGCACAGCTCATGACTTAGGAAAAGCTTTTAAATTTTTAAAAATAGTTGAGAATAAAGTAGGACATTTCTCCTGACATGTGAAAATTATATGATATTCAAAGTTCAGTGAACGTAAATAATGTTTTACTGAAACAGTCACACACATTCATTTCCGTATTGTCTGTGGTTGATTTCACACTACATTTGCAGAGAGGAGTAGTGGTGACAGAGACCAAAAGGCCCACAAACCAAAAATATTTACTATCTGGCCCTTGACACAAAAAGTTTGCCATTCCTGGTCTATTAGCAAAGGTTGGAGAACTCTGAGATTCCTGAGGAAAATGATTAAGTTTTATAAGGGGTAAGAGGGCAGCAAGCAGCATGGTGTACTTCCTGGTAAGAGCTTCTCAGACTGTGGGTTTGATGTTGACCTCACCAATTACCACCTGTGTGACCTTGGGCAAGTTACTTAACCTGTCTGTGCCTCCATTTTTGTATGTGTAAAATGAGGATGATAATAGTTCCTACCTTATAGGTTATAATAAGAGTTATATTTATAGGTGAAATTCTTAAATAGTATTTTATGTATAAACATAATGGACAAAAAGGATGATTTATGTTCATCCTTGTGTCATGGACATTTTCTCTAGGCCAGTATAGTAGGGCCCTAATAACTGCCCCCCAGACTTGGCCTCTCTGAGTAGCACCCACCCTCATAATTATGAGACCATTTGGCTTCCTGAGACCCTGCGTCCTTTCTCCTTCTGGACCAGCAGGTTTATGCCCCTGCCCCTCCATGAGGCTTCCTCCATAGCCTCACTGGGAGCCATGATGCTGGCATTGCAGTCATGTGCTAGGGCCCCAGGAGTCCCAAACTTGGACTATGTTGTTCTGACGTGGACCTCCCTCCATGTTATATCACAATGACTGCATCCAGATTGTCTTGTAGGGTCACAGCTGTGGCCCTTAGTTTGGGAGGGAGATAGAGTCATGCTCTGTGGTAAACCCATGTGTTCTGTGGGAGGGCTCCCCACATATTCATCAATATCACTTTTTATGGAGCTTATACCACATGCCAGGCGTGGGCTAGGTGTTCACACATCATCATTCATCTGCATGAAATCCCTACAGTGTTACACTGTACTCATCTTGGGGAGGGGTGTTGCCACACTTGGTATGAGTCCTGCATCTAGAGTAAAATCTGTCCCTTCCTTTCTCTGGGGACCAGTGTTCTATACAGACCTGGTTTCCCTAAGAAAGGTGAAAGTCATGTCCTCAGTCTGATAACTGTGGGTCTTTTATGCCCCCTATCTTGGCTGACATATTTCTCCATAAGATGAAGTGGATGTTCAGTAAATATTTGCTGTTTAGCCACCCATGCAAGGAAATCTGAGGTTACAAATAGGCAAACAGAAAAATCCAGTTGTGTTACTCATATGGTATTTTTTGGGTTAACAGCATATCTAGGCCAAGCCTGCTCCTCCCCACTGGACAGCTGAGAAAACAGAGGTACAGAGAGATAAAATGACATTCCCAAATTACAGTCTCTAGCTGGGCTTCCAAACCTGGCTCTAACTCTAAAACCAAGAGTGTTCTTGGTGGAAGCGACAGTAAAGGGGTCATAAGCATTGATTAGACAACCAGCTCCATGAGGGCAGGAGCTGGTGCTTGTTTTGTTCATTCTTCTGTTCTAAGAGCTCAGAACGTGCCTGGCTCATGATAAGCTCCCGACAGATATTGGTTGACAACACAATGAATATCATGGCCAAGATGCAGATGAACTGGGCACTTCCTGTTTGGACAGGGAGCCAGGGAGAGAGTATAGTTGTGTACTGAGTGGGATGCTAAATCAAAACCCCAAATTAAATGAGTTTGTTTAGTGAGCTTCAGTTTCTTCCCCATCTACAACATGATCATTGGCCTTGGGTGACAGAAACATTCTTACCCCAGTATATATCATCGTGATAGGAAAAAGCCTCATTTTTTCATTTGTGATGAACCAAGGGCGTTAAGTTCACACATACAGCACATTAGATGCACTTTTGGAACCCATTTATGGGAAAAGGAATATCTACTTATGCCAGAAAATCTCCGAAAATTTACACATCAAACCTGGTGCTATGGACTGAATTATGCCCTCCCCCCACCAAATTCATATGTTGAAGCCCTGCTTCTGTGATTGTATTAGAGATGGAGCCTTTAAGAAGGTGAGTAAGGTTAAATGAGGTCATAAAGTTAGAGCCCTGGTACAATAGGCATAGTGTCCTTATAAGGTGATACACCAGAGAGCTCACTCTTTCTCTCTGCCATGTGAGGACACAGTGAGAAGGCAGCAAGCCAGGAAGAGGACTCTCATGAGAAACCGAATTTGCTGGCACCTCGATCTTGGACTTTCCAGCCTCCAGAACTGCAAGAAAGTAAATTTCTGTTTTTTAAGCCACCCAGGTCTGTGGTTTTGTTATAGCAGCCTGAACTGACAAATCCCTGTGGTTTCTTAGTTTCACCCATTGTCATAACTAAGATCTGGCTGGAAAGGTCTTTACATCTTCAACAGCAGAAGCAGAATTCTCCAAGTGATGCCTCTAGTAGTTAATAAATTGTATTCAAATAAGTAGCAGGTATAACGGTCCATATTTTTACAACAGGAAAAACTGCATTTAATTCTTCTGTTTATAAAAGGTATACTATAAACATAATCCATTTTAATTTTCACTGTTGTACTGTGTTATTGTGAGAAGAAATTTGGTCTTAGGTTCAATGAGTTCTCTAAGATCACACACCTTATAAGTAGCAAAGTTGAACCTTAGCCCAGGCCTTTGATACTAGGTCAAGTCTGTGTAGACTCAGGACCATTGTTTAGATTCTCTGACCTTTAATGGCCTTATCGACGAAGTGGCAAAAAAAAAAAAAAAAAACAAAAAAAAAAACTCAAAATAAAGTGCTGAAACTTAAGAAGAAATTAGGAAAATTTAAAATTAAGATTTTGTCTTTGTCCTTAATTTACCTGACAATATTTTCTGAAGTAATAGATGTCTCAGATATGTGTGGGATGCAATATGCCACATTTGCAGCGATTACTAGGCAGAATAAGGAGAATTGGGGAAGGCATTAGCACATTCAGACTTTTCAGCCGTCAAGGCCACTTACTCTTGGTCACCTGAAGCATGCCACTTTAGAAGCACTTCATCTTCTGCTGATGAAAATGAGAGAAATTACATTTTTGGCAGGCATTCCAGCACAAAAGAAATCATTTGACTGAAGTGTCTGCAGGCTTGGAATGGATTCTTTGGAAAACAAAGGTTTGTGAAAACAAAATCAGCAACGACAAATGGCTGCAGGCCTTACGTAAGAAGACGTGTGTAGAGGTCCCTTCTTTGGTCAGGCCGTGCGCGCCCCTCTCCGTTACACAGCTGTTATGTGACTACTTTCCTCAGTTGCCTCCATTTTCAAAGGAAAAACAACATAAGCATCAACAACACAATAAGACTAATATCTAAGGGGGAAAATATTCACCTCTGTAATGCTTTTTTCCCATCATACTGGAAGGTGGGATAAGAAATTCATATTTATTAAATGTTTATTCTGTATTAGGCTCTGTGCTAGGCACTTTAGGTGGGTTTGTCATATTTTTATCTTCACAGCAACCTTGTGAGATAGTCTTGTCCACCTACTCCATTACAAACTAATGGAGTAATTAAATGACTTGTTCAGGTTTTTCTCTTTCAATGTTAGGATTTGAAACAAGGCATATGATTCAGAAATTGTTGCTCACTGTTGATGGGACCCAATTACTCCCCTTCCCTTTCTCCTTTTTCGGGAGGGGTGAGGCCCTTCTGCCCCTGAGCCGAATGAAGATTTTACTTATCATTTAGCAGCTCCTCGGAATCTGTAGCTTCTCTCTCTTATATGGTGGTCACATGTGGTTGTGGGAGCAACATGTAGGTTGAAAATTGAGGTGGGAGAGGTGGGAGACCCTTCGCAAAAGGCCATGCTAAGGAATGTAAATGTTATTCTAAGACCGGCAGGGTTAAACAAGAGAGCAAGGTGAAATGTGGAATTTAGAATAATGTTAAAGCCCCTATTAATTCTAAAGCTCTGTGACTCTATACCAACTTTCTTTTATTCTATTTATATTTTAATGTAATCACAGATATATTTGGGTTTAAATCTACCACTTTTTTTTGTTGTTTTCTGTTTGTTCCATCTGTTTTATGTTTCAGTCCTCTCTTGCCTTCTTTTAGATGGATTGCATTTATTTAAATCGCTTGATCCCCCTCCCACGAGCATGTTTCTCTTCTTTACTTGGTTACCAGCAAAAATAGAACATGCACCTCTAACTTATCAAAGTCTAAAGTGACTCAACAGCACTCCTGCCTCCAAGAACGTAGAAGGTTCAGCTCCCTTTTGCTTACATGCTGCCATTGTTTCATGTTATTTTTCTATATATGTTTAACCATATGAGATACTATTACTGCATTCCTGCAGTCAGTGTTATTTAGCTTGGCTCACATATGTCTCCTTTTGTTTGTTATTCCTTTTTGTATTAATTCCACCTGGGATCATTTTTCTTCTGTCCGATGAACACCCCTTATTTCTTTTGGTATGGGTCTTCACTGGCTAACTATTTTTGTTTATATCGTATCTTCATCACTGAAGCATATTTTTACTACATGTGGAATTCTAGTTTGGTGGTTATTTTCTTTCAGCACACTGAAGATGTCATTTCCACTGTCTCCTGTCTTCCTTGTTGCTGAGAAGTGGCTACTCTGAGGATGATTCACTTGAAGGTCATCTGAATTTTTTCCTCTGACTGCTCTTAAGATTTTGTCTTTGGTTTTCCACAGTCTCACTGTGGTTTGTGTCTGTGTGGATTTCTTCTTATTTATGTGGCTGGGGAATTGTCAGTCCTTGTTAGTGTGTGGATTGATGTCTTTTATTGGTGCTAAAATATTCTCAGCTATGACCTCCTCTCATGATGCTTCTCCCTCATTTTCTCACTCCTTTCCTTGAACTCCAAGTTCTCACTGTATCCGTCACGTCTCTTGTTCTCTCTCCCATCTTTTTGTCTCGCAGTGTTACATTCTGGATATGTTTTTTTCTGACATATGGTTTACTAGTTCTCTGTTCAGTTGTATCTTATAGCTGTTAAATCTTCCCACCGATTTATTGATTTTGAATTATTACTTTTTTCTTTAGTTCTAGAAGTTTAATATTGTCTTTTTCAAGTCTGCCAAACCATTTTTATAAAATAACTTCCAATTCTCTTCTGAAAATTTCAGGCTTTGCTTTTAATTTCTTTGAAAGGTATGAGTGTAGCTGTATTATAGTCCAGAGGTGATAATTTCAATATTTGAAGGCTATCTATATTTCTGTTGTTTCTATCGGTTCTTGCTTATGTTTCACATGTACCCAGTTATCCTTCACTAGATTTTCCTTTGGTTTTGCCAAGGGTGGAGGTGTGTGGTCCCGACTGGCTTAATGTGAACTCAAGGCTTGAGGTTCTATGGATGGCCTAGTTGATGCAAAGGCTGTGAGACTGCCGAAGGGCTGGTTCACACTGAGTTCACTCTTTTCCCGAGTTATAACCCTTTGGTGCCACAGATGAACCTGGGGTAGTTCACTACATTCTCTACCTTTAGTGGCTTCTGGCTTTTACTTTAATCTCTTCTTGTCCTTGAAGCTTTTAAAATGAGAAGCTCAGTTTCACAACTCTTTCTTTCATTAATATTCTTAAATCTTCTTTATAGATTATTTTTTAAATTATTTTTTCAGTTATAGTTGACACACAATGTTTTATTAGTTTCAGGTGTACAACATAGTGATTAGACATTTATCTACCTTATTAAGTGATCATCCTAAAAGGTCTAGTACCCATCTGGCACTATACATAGTTATTATATTATTGACTTTATTCCCTGAGCTGTATTTTACATCCCTTTTTACATCCCTGTGACTATTTTGATAACAGGCAATTTATACAACTCTTTCTTTTGAATTAGCAAATACTCCTGGGTTGTACTATTTACCCACCTGGGATCTGATTTTCTAGAATTTGGCCTGGTAATTCCTCACTGTGTTGATACTTCTTTGAAAATTTGAGAGGATATTTTAAAATACCTTATTCAGTATTTTTAGTTATCTTTACTGGGAAAGTTGGTCCTAATTTCCTAGTGTACCATTATTAGAAGTGAAAGTCCTTATTTTGACTTTGATACAACGTTTGGTGGCCCTGTTAATTGTGTTTGTTGTTTGAGGAAGATACTTTTGTGAGCTCTTTTTCTGCCCATTTCTCTTTTTGGAAACTGGTAGGAAGGAGCTGGTACTATATTTTTGTATTTGTAAGGGAAGTAGATATAACGATCTCATCCTTCATTTTGGTAGAGGTAGGTTTTGAAGAGTGAGAACATTTTTGAATGGTTGAAAACTGGTGCTTTTGTAGAAGAGTATTTCTCATCAATATTTCCATTAATTTTTCTGTTATCATCTTTGAGGCATTAGAGTTTGAGCAGATAATTTTCTATTTCAGCCTTTTCATTGAAGTCACTTTATATACTAAGTCTAGTCTCTCCACTTATGACATCATGTCCTATTACAGAGTAAAGCATTGTATTTTTAGAGGGCAAATCTCATTTATGTGATAGAACTGATTTTTTTCTATAAACACAGCTCAATAAAAAAGCAGCAAGAACATTAATCAGTGTACAAGGAGCTGGAGCCAAACCTACTGATTGAAAAAAACAATATGAGTACAAATTTTAAAGGTTAAATCATTTTAGTAATACTGTAGAACTTGAAAAGTACATTCTTTACCTGGAGACATCTAATTGTTAATGCAAGTGAGGTTGTAGAGAAAAGTAATTGACTGTGAGAGACACCATTTGTTGTTACTGAGACATTTTTCTTAGCAATTTTCCCCCTTCGTATCTTCATATTCCAAATTCCTGTCTCTGAACCATCAGTCTTCAAAATGATTGGCAAAAGCCACTCAAAATATTAATAGTTTCATTCTGCTGCTTAGAGAAATTTTCCAAGTATAAAAGGAAAATAAATGGAAGACAGCCCCATGTATATATTTATTTTATTTTTGTGAAATTTCACGGGCATGAAGACAACTTACGGTGAACATAGTTATATTTCAGCATTCTTCATTTGACATCACCTTCCAAAAATGCCTTTGCAGATTGGAGTACAAGTTTTAAAGTAAAAGCTTAAGATATCTGAAGTTTTAATTGTATAACCCTGAAATGAAACTTGAAATTGAACCTTATAAAAGGGGTAACTTTAGGTGATATCATTGGTCACAAATGCATAATAAAAAAAGAAAATACTTTATTTAAAGTTGAGTCTTTTTATTGAGTTTTCAAACTAGGTTATTTTTCTCCTATTTAAATTTACATATACCTAACTCCTAAGTGGATAGATTTAATATGATTATAGAATGGATTATAAGCAAAGGTGATTATTATATATTTTATGTTTGAGTTACCATTGATATGAAGTATGCTTTCATATTATCTTCATTAATGTGGCCTAAAAGTTTATTAAAAGGAAATAAGATATTAGAAATTTGAGTGGAATCAATAAATGGAGTGATCTATACAATTATATCTTTACTTGAAACATTTTGCAGTGTTCCTTTCAAGTTCATTCCTTATTCATTGTAGATCACAATTCTAAAAGCATCCTGTTGCTTAGTAACTGGATTGCATACGATGGAATTCCTTGTAAGAACTTGAAATGTTAACTCTTTGGAAATCGGAAGATACCTCAGACATTGCAAACCTTTTAATTTTAAAAGTTGCTGTGAATTGTGCTCAGAAAAGAACCACAGTGAAAAACTGTCTTAAAAGTAGACAGAAACAATCTCAGAATTATTTGAATAAATGCTTTCCAGTTTAGAAAATTCAGTCATTAAAAAAATTGAGATAATTGCTCTGCAGAATGATAGGTTGGTGCTTTCTTTTAAGATTCCTGTCTCTAATGCATTTTTTTAACTGCCTCTTTTCTCTAGTCATTGTGTTGTCACACCAAACCCCCAGAGCCAGGTGTGTCATGATGCATGCACTTAGTTTTCTTTTGCCTTTCTCAGAAAGGAGCTGATCTTCCAGTCTTCACTTTTTTGCTTTTTTTTGTTTGCTTTGTTTTGTTTTTCCTTTCTATGAAGGTTCTACTTCTGAAATACAGTTGAATAATGGTTGGAACATGAACCGTAACTTTAAGTGAAAAAAAAATCATAATTGAGATTAATTTCTTTTTATCACTATCAATTCTTCGACGTTGACTTCTTTTGTGCCTGCTATTTTCTGTTCCTCTGGAAATGTCTTATGTTTTCCTGGCTGTACCAGCAATACCTAGCGGTTCACTGTGGCCAGAGATGAGAGCCCACTAGGTTTCTTTGTTTGTGTTTCCTTTCTTCTCTCAATACAGGGACTGTAGAGGGATGGGTTGATGTGTCTTCTGATTTTGTGAATCTCTTGTTTTCAAAGGACCCTTAATTTCTATTGTTTACTTCTTCTCTTCACCATTAAGCCATCTGGGGGATGTGACCCTCCAGGTCTCCTCCCTCCCTCCAGAAGTGATGCCTTCCCAAGACTGCCACGTTTAGTCCCACAAACCTTCCAGCCCTTACATTTCCCTGTACCCAAGATCAGACCTGTTCTCAGTATTTCTACACTCAGGTAGGAAGCTCTTTCTGGAGGTGATTGTCATCTGTTCTGTTACTAGGCTCTGCCACCTGACTCTCTTCTCTGGCAAGGTTTCTGCTGGTTTCATATGTTTATTTCCTTCCTTGTACATTAATTGAATTTTCTAGTATGCTCCGTCTCCTGGTGATGCTGTAGGAAGAGCTGGCTTCATGGTCATGCCATCAGTGCAGTTGAACAGGGCCTGTTTCTCAGAAGGGCCTCACACTTGGGGTTTAATGCTCTATAGTCAGTCTTGAAATTCTTAATAACTTAATCTTTGGATTTCTGTTTTGTAAGTCAAGTTTGATGGCACGTTGAACTTGAATCTTTGACTCATACTTGGTCTTCCCCCATCCTCCGCTTCACTTCACTCCTTCCTTACTTCCCCTGGGTTCCAGCCACCTGCCCTTAGCCTGTGACCACTGCTCCTCTCTGGCTAGGGCAGCCCAGTTACATAGGTAGGTGAAGGCCTCTGCTCTCTCTAGTCCTCCGGACTCACCAGGGGCCTGGAAGCAGGTACAGGAAGAGCTAGGGTCAGGGCCAAGTGGAGGCTGTTCTTTCCTAGGTTATCAGTGTCATGGTACATTCAGCGGGTGACTTTTAGCTACTACTACTCCAGGTGCAGAGTGTGGCCCAGCACAGAAATCGCATTTCCTTGGAGCTTGCCAGTACATTGTGGCTGGTGGTGGGCAGCTACTGGGAAGGGGAGATTAATGTCTCTGTCCCTGGCTGGGGCCCTTCATTTTCATTTTGAACTGGGCCCTGCCAATTATGTCTTGAGCCTTGGCTATAAATGTAAGTTATGTGTAATTGGTTTAATTTGCTCTCCTGGTTGATTCTGTGGTTTTTGGAGAGATTCAGATTTAGTAAACTGTCATTATCTCATGGGAAACTAGAAGCTCCTGATTTCTTTTAATTTACTTTATTGAATTTGTTTCAAGCTATAAAAGTAATTCATAGTTTTTGCAATAAAACAAAAATAAATATGTACAAGGCAAAAGTTAACACTGTTTTTCCTTTCTCCCAAAGAAATCAGTGTTCATATTGGATGTATATGTGTGATTGTCCCAAACTTTTATTCATCATCATGTAACACACATACACACATAAGCACACATGTGTGCGCACACACACACACACACCTCATGTGGGTTTTTTTGAGGAATGACAAAAATGCTTATATCTTGATATCCTGAAAGTCCCTCCATTTTAGTACATATGGATGCAACTTATTTTTTAAAATAATTTAATATTCTATATCTGTAGTATAGATTTGCTATAATTCATTCATTTGCCAGCATCATCATGATGAATGTTTGTTTCCAGTATTTTAGTGCTCTAAACCAGGTAACAAGCCTCTCTTACTTACATCTTTATATTTAGTGCTCTTAGTTCATGAGGATGAATTCCCCAAAGTGGCAGTTCTAGACTAAAGGCATATTACTTTCTACGAAGATTGGAGGAATTCACCCTCTCACCAGCATTTTATAAATGACTATTTCCCCACATTGTTGCCAGTACCAGAAGTTATCAGTATTGTAAATTCTTGCTAATAATAGCAGTGAAAAATGATATCTGGTCTTGATTTGTATTTTCCTACTTATCGTAAGGTCAAGTATCTTATCATGTATTTATTAGCCATTTGCTTCTCCTCTTCTGTAAATTTCCCATTTATCCCTTGTCTACATATTTTTTATATTGGAATACTTTTTTCCTTATCAGTTTGAAAGAATTTTATTAGGGATAATATGATATCATATTTCATCTACATGGCGAGATTTTTCTCAGTTACCATTTGTCATTGGACTTGATGTTTTCACCATAAAATTATTAAAATTAAATATGTCTACTGTTTTCTTTCTGGTTTTATGTGTCTTGACTTGCTTAAGAAATTCTCTCTGATGCTAAGATTTTGAAATAGTCTCTTAAATTTCTTATAATTAAAAAATATTTCTAATTCACTCGAACTCTATTTTTCTATCTTATAATTTTCATTTCCTTTGAGATAGTTAATTATTTTAGCCACTATCATTTATGAAACAAGTCCTCCATTTCAGTTTTTCACATATGTTATGATGAAACGTGTATTATGTTTTAATATATATTTGGAACTGTTTCTGGATTTTCTGTCATATTCTGCTAATACTTTTGTGTATTCCTGTGCCAGTACATGTAGTTTTAAATACAGTGGCTTTATAATAAGATCATATCTGATGGGAAAAATCTTATTATTTTTAATTTTGCAAAATTTTCTTGCCAATTCTAATGTATTCTTTCATATGCATCTTAAAATAATAACTTTCATTTCTTCTCACAGCTTTTGGGATTGGATTGGAATTTTATATATTAACTAAAGTTTATATATAAATTTTATAATATATATCATTGTCTTAGCAATTATCAGTCCCTTTCTGGGTGTTGCTGCTATCCTGTATGGAACTGGTTTTCTGTTTCTTACAGATTAGTGTTAGTGTAGATAAAGAATATTAATTTTTATAGGTTTATCTTGTATTATCACCTTATTAAAAATTGTTTTTCCATTTTGTAGCTTTTGGTGTTGACGATGGTGAAAAATCTAACACTAATTTCCTCTTTTTTTAGGTAACTTTTTCTTAATCCAAATTTATACATTTTTTCTTTTTATTTTGTTAGTTCAGATATTTCAGCAGGGTATGCCTGGTTAAACATGAAGGTTTAAGTCTTTCAAAGGAAAGTTCTCTTGTGTTATTTCTTCAGTTATGTGTCTTCCATCTGATTCTTTTTCCTTTTAGAGTTACTAATTCTGCATTTAAAATTTTATGCATCTATTTCTTTTCCATTTTGTCTCCTGTGCTATGATAGGTTTTTGAAATTTGACTTTCCAGACCAAGGATCTACAGACTTCAGATTGCTTGCAAAATCCATTCTGCTGCTTGTTTCTATAAATAAAGTTTTATTGGAATACAGCCAAGCCCATTTATGTATGTGTTGTCTATGGCTGCTTTCATGCTACAGTGGCAAAGTTGGGCAATTTCAAAAGAGATTATATGGTCTACAAAATCAAAAATATTTACTAACTTGACTTTTATAGAAAGTTTACCAACTCCTGTTCCAGACTAATTTTGTTCTTAAGATTGAATATTTTTTAGTTAGGTTATTGACTTTTTAAAATTTCCTCAAATCTTTTTAGTTTCAGAAAATATATTTTGTGTTCTAATTAAGTCACCGAGGAATTGCATCCCTTTAACTTTTAATTTTTCCTTTTGTGTCTTCTATTAGTGAAACTGATTTGATTTTAGTTAGGTCTTTTTCCCTTAGGGACCAAGTCTCCTTTCAGGGACTGCAGGTTTTCTTTGCCTGTTCCCAGGTTGCCCTTAGCACTGATGCATCAAGGCTGTGGAGACCCTCAGGCAATGTCAGACTTGGAGGAGATGGAAGACCTGGCAGTTCTTGCTAGGGGCAGCCATGGTCAAGAAGGAGAAGGAGCTGTACCTATTTCAATGATGTTCGAGAAAGGCCGTTATTGTCCAGCCTTAACAGTGCAGTGAGTGGGTAGAGCACCCTGTTCCAATTTGGAAGGACTTAGAAATGACAAAACTGAAAATGACAGAACTGAAAAATGAAATGACAGAGCCGAAGCTGTCCTACTTTGGGCATGTCATGAGAAAGATGTCTTTGGAAAAGGCAATAATACTGGGAAAAATAGAAGGCAGCAGGAAAAGAGGAAGACCAAATATAAGTAGGATTGACTCCATAAAAGAAGCCATAGGCATAAGTCTACAGGAGCTGAGCAGGGATGTTGAGGACAAGATGCTATGGGTATCCCTCATTCATAGGGTTGCCAGGAGCTGAAGCCTATTCTATGTCATATAACACATTCAAGGGCTAAGAGTGTTTTAGTCTCCAGGTCCAGCAGGATTGGGAGACCTCTGTCTATAGGATCTTAGATAGTAAACTGGGAAACGCAGCACCACTCTGTGTACATTCATGCTTGTGCAGATGCACATCTTCTGCCTTGTTGGCCTTCTTGGGAAGCCAACAAGGCATTGGCCCCAGCTACCATATATCACAGATTACAAAGCCAGGACATAATCTAGCCTCTTAAAAACTCCAGGCCCTAGTCACCTCATGCTTTCTGGGCCTCAAGAGAAGGCTTATTCTTGTTTTCTAGATTTTAGAGTCATATGGGGAGTTCAGAGACAGGAAGTTAGGAGAACTCCTTATTAGTTTCTAATTTGAGTATTACTTTTTCCTTTTGCCTATTTGAATATGCTGGGAAGGAGCAGGTGATGTGGGCAGTTATAGTATGGGTCAACTTGGGACCTGGCATGTATTTGATTAGGAGTTTAGTGGTACCTCGAAGGGTTCTATATTGTGGTCAATAAATGAAAGACTACACTCATGTTTATTTTTCTATGTACATATGTGTACGTGTGTACACATACATGCTCAGTGTTGATTGTAAAGTAAATATTATGGTATAAGTCCTGCATGCTGTCACACCAACATAGCCCAATCATGAAGGAGAAACAAACCCTGAAGAGACCAATGCTCAAGGATCCTGTTTGATAACACTGTATCCTATCTTCTATAAGTTTCACGAGAATACCTACTGTCTAATGGATATTCATCATTGCTGCGGTTTACAGAGAAAATGCTAGCGTAGCTGATTACATGAACTTAGAGAGTGTTCTCTTTGGACCAGGGATTTGCAGATTTAGAACGTGATCTGTATTTGTTATTAATCACTGTTTAAAAGCTTTGGTTCTGACAAAGTATAATTTAAATTTGTAAGGGTCCTTTATTGCTGCAGGGATGATTATTTATAATTATTTGCCATTATCATCATTTAATTAGTTACAGTAATCAATTTATTTTCACATCTTCAGAATAGTTTTTGCCCTAAAGAATTGTAAACTGGAAATAATAGATGAAAGCAATAATGGGGTCATATTTTTATGTACTACAAAAGAGGTGTAACCCTGTGGGAGATGTTCTAATGTGCTGTTTGGTCTGCTTACCATGCCCTGCCTACATTTAAGTGTGTGGGCAATTTCATTATGCATTCAACATTCACTAGTGCATTATTATTCTTATAATCTCATTTGATTCCATTTCATTTTTCAAATTCTATAGTAGTTTCTGTGAGTCTGACACAGAAATGGTTTTCCCTTCTTATTCTGTTTAACCATACAAGTAAATATGCTTCTTTAGTCTTCAATAACTGGAAGAATTGTTCCCCTCTTTGTGTTAAGTACAAAGGCAGGGAACAGAGAAACCATGGCACTTTTTTTTTTTCAAAAAAATAGTAAACAAATAACTTTTAGTTTATGTCCTGAACTCTGTCTAGATTTATTTCCTTCTGGACCGTCTCTTCCATTTTTGTGTTCAGACAGCAACAGAATAGTGAGAATAAGGTACTGCAGGAGTTACTTCCAGTATACTAAACTTGTAAGTCATAAAGAACCAACTGTTACATTTTAGAAAATAGTCTTAAAGCAAAAAAAAAAAAAAAAAGGTTATAAAAGATAATTTTATGGTTAATCCTCATTTGATTAGAAATTCAGTTAACCGGAATGTTCCATATTTTGAGCATTTTGTTTAGTTGATATTTTTCTTAGCTCTGTTATCCATTTATTCAGCAACAATTTATTGAATCTCAACTAGGTTTGAGGCATTTTTCCAGGTGCCAGGCTAATATAAATGAATTGCACAACAGAAATATAGAATGTAATAAGTTAAATCAACCATCAAAAAAAAAAGAAGGTAACATAAAAGATAAAATGTATTAGATATTTTAAAAATTCTTAGTAAATCAAAAAGAAGACACAAGAAGGAGGAAATAGGCAACCAAGAACAGAAGAGAGAAGTGGAAAACAAAGAGCAAGATGATAGTTAAACCTAACCACATCAATAATTACATTAAATGGTCAACTCCTCAATTAAAAGGCAGAGATGATCAGATTGTATAAAAGAAAAGACTCAACTATATCCTATCAACAGGACATATCCCTTAAATATAAAGATACAAATTGGTTAAAAGTAAAAGGATGGAAAAGTACACTGCTAACACTAATCAAAAGAAACCTGGAGTATATTGACATCAAACAAAATGGTATTTCAGAACTAAGAATACCAGTGATAAATATCATTTTGTAATCAAAGAGAGGTCAGCGAATCAAGATATAATAATATTAAAAGATTATGCATGTAACCGTAAGGCTTCAAAATATATTAAAATAAAAACAGAACTAAAAGGGGAAATAGATGAATCTACATTTATAATCAGATATTTCAATACCTTTTTCTCAATAATTTTGAGAAATATGTTCCAGGACAAAGAAAAGGTATGTGCAAAGGACCTGAGGTCAGTGTTAGAAGGCCCAAAGCAGTCCATTGTGTTTGGAGCAGAGGGAGTTGAGGGAGCATGGTTCATGGCGGGCCAGAGAGGCAGGCAGGGACAAGAGTACATAAGATCTTGTGGACCATGGTAAGGGGTTTATAGAAGCACAAAACAGGATTGGGGAGCCAAAATGTTTGCTTTATACTGTAACTCTGATTTAGTATTTGATCATTAGGTATTCTTAGAATTCCTCTGTGGCCTAAACTGAAAACATTGGATGACAAAGAGCCCCACACTTTAAAGAACAGCCCGGATCTGATAAGATGTCATAAGGAAACATTTGTTTCACTCTAGCACTTCTTTCAAACCTGTTCTGTTGGATCTTCCTTCTGCATTTCTGGATTGTATCTCAAGGATCTAACACAGCTTTTGAGTTTCATTTTTAGTTATAAAAGAAGTCCAATCTGATCTAAATCAAAATTCCCATCCCCCCCCTTATTCAGTTCAATGCTTCTACACTTCCTTCGGTTCAAGGCTGACCTTGTCTTGAAAACCTGCAGCAGGGAAGTGGGGTGTGGCCCTTTATTTCAGCTCTCCTTGCTCCTCTCCCTCCTGCACAGGCTTTTGGTTCTTCAGGTCCGGGCAGAGAGAGAGGTAGAAGAGAATGTGGGGGTGGGGAATTTGGCCTTTTTGGGGTGATTTAGCTTTCTTTTTGTTGAATACCTTCTCTCATGGAATACTTTGGTGGTTCTTTGTTTTACCCTCTGCCGCACACTTCCCCCAACACACACACACTCTCTCTCCCTCCCTCCCTCCCTCCCCCCCTCCACCCCTCCCTCCCCCCTCCCCCTCCCCCCCACCCCTCTCTCTCTCTCTCTCTCTCTCTCTCTCTCTCTCTCTCTCTCTCTCATTCCTTTTCCGGTGGAATGTGCTTTCCAGCTGAGCTTTTTTATCATGCTCTCCTCTCCTGGCTTCTTCTCTTAGAGATGCAGCTGCAGCCTCTTCTGCTGTCACCTCGTCCCAGTGGCAGGCAGCCTTCTTAGATAGGGTCCCCTCAAAGTAGTTCAAGCCTGCTGCTGCCTTCTACATCGTCTACTCGGCCCACAGGACAGGTTATGAATCCTTGCCTCACCAGACTTTGGATGTGTAGGCTTCTTCCATTGTCCTCTTGTCCTCATCAGGGGTGGCTCCAGGCAGTCCTTGTCTCTGTCATACACACCCGCAACTCTCCTGAGAACTCCTCTACACCTTCTCTGGTGGCAGCATTAGAGGCCTACGAGTTTCTTTCCGCAGACTGTCTTCTGCACCTCATCTCTCATGGGGTCATTCTATTGCTGCTGCCCTCACTGGGAGAGAGAATGTTCTCTCCCCTCTCCTGCCTGAAGGAGGAGGAGGAATGCAATAGCACTTCATACTAAGCCAACAGCTGTTTTAAACACTCTTCCTCATCCAGCCAGCAATTCCCCAGCCTTCTCTCAAATAGGCTGGAAGTGAGAGATGAGTTTAGAGTGGTGGCAATATATACCCTCATCCTGGTAAGTCCTATGTAAATGAGTGTCTATAGGATGACCCTTATTTCAGCTTTTGGCCATTTAATATCCTGTTTGAGTATGCAAATAAAATTATCATTTACACTTAATTGTACTAATGAGATATAAAGGAACAGCTAATTTAGATTTCCAAGATTCTTTTGCTCAGCAAAGGAAAACATCAACAATGTGAAAAGGCAGTCTATGGGAGAAAATATTTGCAAATCACATATCCAATAGAAGTTTAGTATCTAAAATATATAGGAACTCTTACAACTCAATAGCAAACAAACACACACCCCACCACCACCACCACCATCAACTAACCCAATTTAAAAATGGGCAAAGGACCAAATAGATATTTTTTCAAGGGAGACATACAAGTGGCCAATACGTATATGAAAAGGTTCTCAGCATCACTAATCATGAGGGAAATGCCCATCAAAACCACAATGAGTATTACCTCCCACCTGTTAGGATGGCTGTTATCAAAAATAAGAGATAACAAGTGTTGGTGAGGATATGGAGAAAAGGTAACCCTCGTTCATTGTTTCGTAGGAATATAACTTGGTACAGCCACTATGAAAAACAGTATAGAGGTTTCTCAAGAAGTTAAAAATAGAACTACCATACAATTTAGCAATTCCACATTTGGCTATATATCCAAAGGAAATGGAACCATTATTCATAGCAGCATCATTCACAATAACTAAGATATGGAAATAACCTAAGTGTCCAACAGATGAATGGATCAAGAAAATGTATACATATACAATGCAATATTATTCACCCATAAAAGTAGAAGGCCATCCTGCAATTTGAAACAACGTGGATGAACATAGAGGGCATAATGCTAAGCGAAATAAGCCTGATAGACAAAGACATGCATGGTATCACTTACATATAGAATCTTTTAAGAAAAAGTAGAATTCATAGGAATTGAAAATAGAAAAGTAGTTGCCAGGGACTTGGGATTACGGGAAATAAGGAGAGGTTGGTGAAAGGGTATAGACTTTCAGTTATAAGAAGAATAGGTCTGAGGATCTAATGAAAAACATGGTGACTAATTGATAATGCTTTATTGTATAATCGAAGCTTGCTAAGAGTAGAACTTAAATGTTCTCACACAAAGAAAAGGGGGTTGATGTGTGAGGTGATGGGTGTGTTAATTAAGTTGAAAGGGGAGTCTTCACAGTTGTGCTTGTATCAAATCATCATGTTGTATATTTCAAATATCTTACAATTTTCTTTATCAATCATGCCTTAATACAACGGAAAAACATTCTTTCAGGAAGCTTGAATATGGCAGTAGAAATTTAAGACCTTGCTGAATTAAAAGTGTTTCTTGGAAATCCTCTCATCAGTTTACCATCTAGTTTGGAAATGTTCCCGTAAGGAACATTTTAAAAGTGACGTTTAAAAATTAGCCAACACTTGTGTAAATGCTTCTGGAAAAATTTTATATGAAATTTAATAATTTGATAAATTAGGAAATATTAGGTATATTCATAGACATCAGTTTTATAAAATTTGAATATGAATTTCATAATAAAAAAGCAAATGTTATACGTAGGCATTTTACTGATGATTCCACTGAGGTTCATTTCTTAATTGTGTCATTTTCCCAAAGTACTCTGTTTCCTTATCAGAAAAGCGATGAAAAAACAAAATCATGACTGTTTTAATACTGGCTGAAGATGAAAAAACAAATTAGAAACAGTTGATCAAGACCACTCTTCATTTCTGTGGGATTGTGGATTTAGTCTATTTGAAAGACAGTTGTATTCTGTTGATTTTAAATGTCCAGAAGTAAAAATGGCCTGACCTCTTGAAAAAGTTTAGAAAAAGCTTAATGGCAAAAAAAAAAAAAAAGCCAGAAGCCATCCTGTTAGAATTCTCCTGTGGAGGTAATAAAACCAGCTTGCAGTCCTTTTGCAAGGAACTCACCTGACGATCCACACGGATGCAGTGGTGGAAAATGTTGTCTCTACAGGGATGGGAAAAGATACTAGAAAGGAGCCTTTTGACAGGTGAAAGTGAAAGGGAGGTTCTTTTTAGTGTAGACCAAAATGTATTGGAAACCAGTTGTGAATGAAATTAAGCATAGATTACAGTTTGGCAAGACTCCAGGAACCACACTTATTTCTCTCTGTTTGGCTCTCAGTTATGCCGTTTTGTTTCTGATTAATCACTAGCATTTTAACAAAATAGTGTAACCGATAGCTATCAACTGGACTGTCAGTCCTCTCCCCACTTCACAGTGTCCGTTCATTGCCAGACGCCTCTTCAGTGTCATGGGACTGCCCAGATTGCTGGCCAGCGGATTTGCTCTATGCTCTCACACCTGGACCTGTCAAGTGCTAGCCATTCCCAAAGAGGATTCCAGTGACGTCCCTCCTAAGGACTTGAAAGAGGGAGAGGGACTGTCCTGGTGTCCATCTGAACCCAGACGTTTGGCCAGGCCCTCCATCAAAACTTTTAGATGTTTCCCCCAATTTGGCCTCAGCAGCAGAGTGGGTTTTCTGTGCATGGATTCAGAGAAGTGTCTTATGTCCACAATGAAGTAATTTTTATTCCCATGTGGCATTCGAGGCCATCCCTCTGCAGGTTGCTGACAGCCTCCTGTTTTCCGTCTTTTCCTCTCGGCGTCTTTGCTCAGGATAAAATAAGTTGGGCTGCATTTTTTTGTGCATGAAAAACATTTTAAAAAATGAGAATGCTGTGCCTTAAAAATAGCAGCAGGAAGCACATGTCTTTATTCATTTTATAAAATATAAATAGTAACAATATACTTCATGTCTATAATGTCCAGTTAAGATGGAAAAATCCTGCATGTGGGAATGTGGGTGGGCTAGTGAAAGTATCTGGTGAGAAAAAAGGGCAAAAAAGGCAGAAAATGGAGAGAAACGGGAGGACAGAAAGAGTTCAGAGACCAAGGGAGACGGAAGAGCTGCCACATGTTTTTTTTTTTTTTGACATGTTCCTTAGTATTAAGAGTGGTCATTGATTAGCTTGTTCACAGTCTCCCCATGTGACGATTAGGCATAATCAGTATTGTCTTTCAAAAAAAGAACCTGGAGAGGAAAACAGGTGTCCCTCTCACTTTGTACCCCCACTGAAATGTTGAAGAACTAATCTATGCCGGAGGCGTCATGCTGGTGTTCTTTTTAAAACACATGATTACCTAAGTAGAAAGTAATAGGGTTGATTACATACCTCTTACACAAAAATTGATTTCCATACTTGATAGTTATACTTCATTTTCGGGTGTGTAAATTGTGTGTCTGTATTTAGTATTTGTGCACCAGATACATGTCTTTGATTACATTCAATCTGGCACCTTTTATTACCTTTCATTTTCATGTATGGAACTATTCGAGTCCTCTGGGTTTCTACTTCTGCTTTTATTGCACTTGTTGTAACACACTGGTGTCAGGAGCCCATCGAGATGGTTCCTCCAGAGGAGGCCAGATGGACTTGAAGGAGCCACTTGATTTCTCTCCCAAAATCTGTTTTGGGAACCACAAAACTTGCGAGCCCTCTGTTTAGGACTGGGTACCTGCTCCACCCACTCAGGCACTCTCTATTGATATCACAAGGATTAATATGCCTTGGTTTTTCCTTTCACTCGACGTGTGATATAATATCCTTAACAGAAGGCTTTACTCTTTTCTCAGGTATAATAGTCATATTTAAAGGCTCTCCTGGAGGCTAATTGAAATGGGCATGGTCGTCACTTCATTGAAATCAATGAATTGACTAAGAAATGTGCTTTGTAGACAGTGTTGTAAACTTTCACCAAAATAGAAGAAAGCAAGGTGGAGGAAATAAAGCAAAAATGATTAGTGGATCATCCCGAGCCATCAAAAAGAATTTTGGGATAATTGGCAGCAAATAGAATAGGAAAGCAAAGACTCAGTGAGGGTTGGGGCCAGAGAATAGGAAATGTTTTATTTTTAGTGAATTAAGACCAATATGAAATTTTATTCGAATGCTGATCTTACAGTAGGTTCAATAATGTATTCTAATGTCTTAGTGTGCTTTCTTGGAACATTGTAAAGTAAATAAAAACCTTTGTTTTTATCATATTTAAGTGAATAAAAGTTTTTACTCTTTAGTACTAAGAGCTTTATATTCAGTACTTTATTTCTGCAATGCTGTTGTAGAGAGCAAATTTGATTCTTTTCTACTGAAAGACTAAATTACAAGAACCTGTCATCCTGCTTCTCTGCCCACCCCAAATAGGATGATTTGAAAATATGGTGATTAGCTTATGCACACGCTTTATTAAAATTGGGAGGTTTCACTGGGTCATTGCTAAAGTTTTCCAAGCCCCCTCTTTCTCACTGGTATCTGAGTACCTATTTGATGCTGCATCGAGTAACCATATAACTAATTTCTCGATGGGGGTTATTATGATTATTTGATTTTTTTGTTATTACTTTTATAGCAGCTTTATTGAGATATAATTCTTCTACCCACAGTTCATTCATTTAAAGCATACAGTTGGATGGTTTTTAGTGTATTCCCAGAGTTGCACAATCACCACTATTATCCATTTTAGAGCATTTTCATCACCCTCCAAAGAAACCCTCTATGCATTAGCCTTTGCCACTCCATCCTCCCAGCACCACTGTCCAGCCCCAGTAAAACACAAATCTTTTTCCTATTTCTATAAATTTGCCTATTCTGGACATTTTATATACACAGATGTATATAGTATGGGGCCTTTTATGTCTGGCTTGTGTTGTGGTATGTATCAGTACTTCATTCCTTTTTATTGTTGAACAATATTCCATTGTATGGGTATACCACATTTTATTTATCCTTTCATTAGTTGATGGCCATCTGGGATGTTTCCACTTTTTGGCTATTATGAATAATGATGATATGAACATTCATGTACAAGCTTACAGGAACATATGTTTTCATTTTTGTTGGGCTATACCTAGGAATGGAATTGTTGGCTCATATAGTAACTCTACATTTAACCTTTTGAGGAACTGTCAGACTATTCTGCAAGGCAGCTGTATAAATTTTCATTCCCATCAGTAGTGTTTGAGGCTGCCAATATTTCGGCATATTCGTCAACAATTGTTATTACATGTCTTTGTTTTTATAGTAGGGACAATTTTGAGAGTGAAAGTGAGCACTTATTAATTATATCAGGTATGAACAAGGTGGGACTATCCTAAGCTAACCAGATAGGTTGATTATCCTAGAACTCTGGGAAACTGGGGCCTGCTTAGAGCAGCAGAAGAGGGGCAGGTAGGGTGACATTTCCGGCGGAGTGGGGCTAAGTGTCAGGAAACAGTAGCAGTTGGTTACATTCAACAAAGAGAAGGGGTCATGGTTTATCATCGTGTTCTGTGAGTAGTTATTACTATTTCTAATGATCAAAGCTACATTTATTTTGAAAGGTATCAAGGTCCTAAAGATCACTTTTATGATTACAATTACGTTATCACTTTAATCATAAACTACAGCTGTAGATCAGCTCTGTTCAATAGGTAAAATAACTGTAACCAGGTGAACCATTTTGAACTGTAAGACATTTTGTTCAAAATTGACTCCCAGGGGCAAATAAGTAGCAGAAAATCTAATCAGACTTTTACTGTTACTGTACATCATTACCAGGAACACTGTTTTGACACAGAATTGCATCTCTTTCCTGGGCCCCTCCTAATTGCTTATGCAGGTCACTAGATCTTCAAGTTTTACAGATTTTGTCAACTTATTCTTTTCTTAATATTGTTACCAGCTGATGGTGTTCTCGTAAGATGTTTTATGAGGGAGTCTCTAGCCCTCTGCCCTGTCACAATGACTCATGAGGCCAGCAATAGCTCAAGGTACTCTTATGGACTGGCTAGGGTGATGCCATACAGAACATCAGCTGACCCAGAAACCAAGACATCATAAATAGTGTTGGTGTTGACATAATAAATACCTGTTGGACTTTAGTATCCATAAAATGTGTTCTTTCTGTTGGCATTTATCGGTTGATAAAAACTATGTATTGGCTCTTATATATTGATGAAAACCGTGTATCACAATAGCTGCCAGAAAGCTGAGCTAAGTTTTTTGTTGCTGCTGTTGTTCAGTCATAGTAATGAATTCATCAGTGTCTTTAATACAATAATTTCTGTGCTCCTTCTAATTTTTTTAATCATATTTTTAATTATCCTAATATTATGGCTAAAAAAAAGGTGTAAGCCAACTGAATTTTTACAAACTCTCGCCCATAAAATATCACTGTCCTTTCTCTCCAGAATTGTAGGCCTCTTGGAAATCTCATGATCTGATTTAGTTAAGTGGCCTTTCTAAGAGGTACCTTTCCTCTCTGGGTTCTTTACCATCTGGGGTCATCCTTGTTTGTTCATGCTAAGGAAGTATAAGAAGAGTAACTCTTTGAGTGTTCTTCCAGAATTTAATTAGAAAAGGCAAAAGGCTTGATAGACACTTTTCTCAAGATTAAATATCCTGCAGAGAAAATAGGCTGAGGTTTAAACTATAACTCTTCTGAGATAATTCAAATTGCTCTTGATTAAGATGTGTAGGTCTGGAGTAGTTTCTTTACTTCCCCTTCTTTTCTAGGGAACAGGTAAGAACCTCTTCTGAAACTGGAGTGAGAACTGCCCTGTTCTTTTCAGAGGGCTCAGCTCAAACTCTGTCTTGACCAAGCTGTCCAGGGAATAAGGGGGCAACACGCCAGCATGTTGGGGTGGGCCTCACAAGGACTTTGTGCTTTTTAAAAAATTTAATTTCATTAGTTTCAAGTATAGAGTTCACTACTTAGACATCTTTATAGTTCATAAAATGATCCCTCCAATTGCTCCCTCCCTCTCCAATCCTCCACTTAGCCAAAGTATTAATGCTAACTGCATTCCCTATGCCAGGCTCCCCATCCCCATGACCATCCATCAGCTACTAATTTGTACTTCTTTAACCCTTCATCCCATTCTCCCAGCCCCCAACTCCCCATCCCCTTTGTCCAACACCAAATTGTCCACTTTATTTGTGACTCCGTTTTTGATTAGTTTATTCTTTTTATTAGATTCTGCACATATAAGTGAAACCATATAGTGTTTATCTTTCTCTGTCTGATTTAAATACCTTCTAGGCCCATCAAAGCAATATCTTTTTCCATCCCCTTCCTTTCATATGTAGGGGTCTTCTTATCCTTTCAGCCACTCTGTCTTTTGGTTGGAGCACTTAATCCTTTTCCATTTAAAGTAGTTATTGAAAGAAATGTAGTTGTTACCATTCTTTATATCTGTTTTCAATACATATTTTTTTCTTCTTAAAGAAGTCCCTCCAACATTTCCTGTAATACTGGCTTAGTGGTGATAAATTCCTTTAGCTTATTTTTGTCTGGGAAGCTCTTTATCTATCCTTCAATTCTAAATGATAGCTTTGCTGGATAAATTATTCTTGGTTGTAGATCCTGGGTCTTCATCCTGTTAAATATTTTGTGTGTAGCCCTTCTGTCCTGCATAATTTCTTTTGAGAAATCAGCTGCTAGCTTCATGGGTTTTTCCTTATAAGTAATTATCTGTTTTTCTCTAGCTTTTAGGTTTTAATATTCTTTCTTTGTATTTAACCTTTGGCATTTTAATTATGATATGTCTTGATGTGGGGCCCTTTGGATCCCTGATTTTGGGGATTCTCTGAGCTTCCTGGGATTTTATGTTCATTTCCTTCACCAGGTTAGGGAAGTTTTCCATCATCATTTTTTCAAACAGCTGTTCAACATCTTGATTTTCTTCAGTTACACTGATCAGATGAATATTTGAACCCTTAATAGTGTCCCATATGCTCTTTAAATTATTTTTATAGCCTTGGCATTTTTTTTCTTGCCATTCTGATCGAGTGTTCTGATTGGATTTCCCATCCTCTAGATAGGACATTTGATCCTCTTCTTTATTCACTGTGTTTATCCCTTTGTTTATTCCATTTAATATACTTCTCATCTCAGATAATGTATTCTTCATTTCAGACTGGTTCCCTTTTATAATTTTCATTTCCATTTTTATGTTTTTTATCTCTTTGTTGAAGTTCTCTGCACTTCCAAAAAGTTCATTGAGCATCTTTATAAACTAGTGTTTCGAACTCTGCATCTGTTAGACTACTTGACTCCATTATATCTGGATCTCTGTTCTGTTCTCTCATATGGTTTCTGCTTCTTTGTCTTCCCATTTTGGCTGCCTCTCTGGGTCTGTTTCTATGTACTAAGCAAAGGTCCTAAGTCTCCTAGTCTTATTAGTGTGTATTTGTGAAGTAGGTATCCAGTGGCACAGTCCTAAGAGGGATTCAGCTACAGGCCAAATTTAGCTCAAGCCTCTGCCCCTCCCGTACCACCTGTTAAGATTCAGCACGCAATCCACAGATGCTGTGCTTATAGTTGCCTCAAAAGGCCACACCAAAAACCGAAGTCAGCAGCCTCCAGTGTGAGTCTAGGCACTGCTCAGCAAGGACCACCTGACTCGCTGAGGCTATACCAGGATGTGGCTTGGGTGGGGCGGGATTTCAGAAAATCCTCTGGGCGGAGTGATCTCTGTTATCCAGTTTGATGACCACATGGCTATGGCCGTGCTGTGTCTGCACACTGGTATGGGGAAGGGCGCAACAGGGAACAATGGATACTACCGGCACTTCTGTATACAGCAAGTCTCACCTTGGCTCTTATTCTTACAATGTCTTTCTGTAAGTCCCTAGTGCCCCCTGCGCACAGCCGAATCTGCACTGGTGCTCAGAGCGAGCAGGTCTGTCACCGCAAAAATCTACTCGCGGCTGCGGCCCCTTTAAGAGGCTTCTGCTGCGGCTACCCCTTCCGCAGCCTCTGCCTCACTCAGCTGCTCAAGACTGGGCAGCCCCGTGTCCTGGCCCCATCCTACCTTCTGTCGTTGCAGGGTGATTTCCTGGCTTTCTCCCTAGTTGTATGGCTTGTTCATCTAGATCCCAGGCGACTTTTCCTTGCTACTGCTCCTCGTATCAATCACAACTTTGATTTGGTCGCCAGATGGATGAACGGAGCCTCTATCATCTATGCTGTTTTTTTCTCCCACAGGGCTTTGTGCTTTTGAGTGGCCTGCTGCATAGCAGCATTGTCCCTCAGGTGGAAGAGAGGTACAGTTGATCACCTATACATTCTGTATTTGAGATTTGCTGCTCCCTAAAATTCATTCATAACCCCGAAATCAATATTCGTGGTGCTTTTTGGTCACTTGTGGACATGGGAACAACAGTGAAAAACTTGAGTCATCCAATGTGATTGTCCCCAGTTGAAGCTGAACAGGAAGATGCTCTGCCTTCTTGTTTCAGCTCTTACATTGTAAGTGTCTCTTTCTCTATTGAGTGTAATGTTTTTCACATTTTTGTGTTTTTTTCATTGGTGATTTCACAATTAAATGACCGCCAAGCATAGTGCTGAAGTGTTGTCTAGTCACCTAAGTGCAGGAAGGCTGTGATGTGCCTTACAAAGAAAATATGTAAGTTAGATAAGCTTTGTTCAGGCATTAGTTACAGTGCTCTTGGCCACGAATTCATTGTTAATGAATCAACAATATATTAAAAAAAATGTCTTTAAACAGAAACACACATAAAAGAAAGGAATATATTGATCAGTTGAAAAAAGATGTTGCGACCAAAGGCTTGCAGAAACCTTATTGTGTATTTCCCCTAGGAGGAACTGTTCAGTATTTATTAATTCAGTGTTTGCAGTAACTTTATACAACGTAACCACTGTGAGTAATACAAATCAACTGTACATCTCTTCCTACCCTTATAATTCTATACCCTGCCTTTGGCCCTCAGAGATAAAGCATGTGGCTTATTATTTCTTGGATCTGTTTATTTTTTCTGGAGACTTCCCCTTGACAAATTATGAATATCATGTAGTGTTGAATTCAGCTTTTGAAAACTCAGTCAAAGTCATCTTCAGGGTTTTTGTTCCAAACATTGAACTAGTCTTTAATCAGATGGAGAACTCAGCTTTTCTTCAAACTTCTCTCTGTAATATTTTCACAGGACATGGCAAATGTATAAGACATGTTTCTTTTTATTTATGAGGCATTCACGCAATGTGGAAAAATACATGTCACTGTAGAACTTAGAAAAGAATGATTTATTGGGCATTGAATTACACAACATTGTAAATCTAGAGAAAAATTATTAACAATAAGACTTTGAAAGCTGAAAGATTGTATTTAGCAAACTACTTTCATGCAAGCAAATCATTTTATAGTCTCCAGTGTAGAAAACTTTGAATGTGGTGATAGAGAGTATAACATTCACTTACAAATTTCTGTAGGGACATTTATAATCTTAGTCCTCATTTTCTTAGTTTTGTCTCTAAAGAGTCTTCCTGAATAAGAAAGTTTGGTAGGCATTAAGTAATAATTATTTCAAAACACTGATAAAAAACTAAAACATCAAAATGCACAACTCATCATGAGTTTTTGAAAGTCAACTATGGAGTTTGATTCATTCTCTATTCTTTAACCCCACCTGCTATGTTTTCCTGCATTCAGAATTACTTGTTGATCAGTTAAGTGGTTCATTCACCTCTTCCCACTTCCTGGAGGTTTAACACCATTATTAAAAATCTCAGGAAAATGTCACACAGTAGATTCAGATGAAAGTGTTGCCTCATTTTTAAGTGTCCTGGCTTCCTCTGCACTGACCCTCTCTGAGTTGGAAGTGAGGCAGATCTCAGCGAGGGTGGTGGGACAGGTCTCTCTTCTGGAGGCTGAAGCAGGCCTAGGAGCCCTCACTATGCCCCACCAATTTTGAAGCCACTGTCCTTTGTCTCATCCCTCACTGTCACTCTTCCTTGTTCTTGATCCTAATCAAAATCTTAGTCAAAGATCTCACAAGCCTCAATAGTTATCATGGGAACCCAGTCCCCAGGCAGTGGGTAGTGATTAAGTGAAATGATCATGGAGAGATGGTTTACAAGAGCAGGCTAAAGAAAGAGTTCAGGTGAGGACAGTGTCTTTAGTGAGTAATGAATTGTCTACAGGTAGACGGGGGAAATTGTTTCATTTGAGATTAGAATAAGATGTTTCCTGAAACATAAACAATGAGCAGATTTCTTGAAGAGGTCTCTTTACTGAACAGTGTGTATTTACCTGCCAAATTAGCTTAGCGATTGTCCTTATTTACCAGGTTAAGGGAAAAAAACCTGGTGCCAGGGTGACTAGGCATTAGAATGGGAGAGACGATTTGGCTAAAGGATTATAATAACTACTGACCATTAAACAACTTCATTTGCCTTTGTATTTTCAGCATCTCATTTCCTCCCACGTTCCCTCTTAACCCTTCACTCCCACCTCAACCTTGCACTCTAAGCCCTGGAGCTCGCTAAGAAATGGGTTGACATGGTCATGGTATTTGGATGAGGGATCCTGGAGCTTCTGATCTTGATCTTAATTAGCCACCCTTCTTGATGAGGTCCGTGGGGGACATATGTGCACAGAGAATAGTGACTGTTGATGACTCTTGCTGTTAAATCTTGACCCTACATCCAACTTTGGGGCCAGGAGAGCCCCTCCACTGGACCATGTGGAGAACTCCTTTGGTAGAAGGAAGAACCAGCCAGAAACGCCATTTCTGTCTGAGGTGTACAGCAAGGCTGGTGGGTTCCAGGCTTTCTCTGGGAGTGTCTCTAGTCCTTGTTCTAGCTTACCTCACCACCAGGTGGGAGCTAGGGCTTGGGAGTCGCAGAGGAACTAAAAATCTCCTGAAAACAGCGTCCTTCCCAATGTGGAGCAGAGGCTCACCCCTCACCATTTGCTCAGCTCTGGGAGATGGCACTATTCATGGAATCCCTGAGGTGATGTCATTGTGAAGACATTGGCCAAACTCCCAATAGAAAGGGTTTCATAGTCTAAGGGAGTAGGTGATAACTACATTTAAATGGGCAAGCCCTGCCTTTGTCATGCTTCTTCTTAGGTTACTGAAGGGATGGGCCACCGATATTGAGAATGATAATTCATAAGAGAGCATAGGATTTCCTTGTTTCTAAATCAATAGTGGACAGTTGACAGTATGTGTGTGTGGCGGGGATGGGGGCATGTGGAATAGCCAAATGCATGTAGAGGGATCTTTCCGATTTCAAGTTGAACTGGGAAACAAAGAAGGTAGTGACTGAAAGTCACAGGTACACTTTTTTTTTTTTAGGATATGAAAGATAAATATTTTTGAAGGTAGAGAAGAGGGATATTGCAAATACTAGTAAAAGACAGAATAATGAACAGGATGTAGCCCAGGAAGAGGCCAGAAAGAATAGAATCGGGAACAGGTGGAAGGAAGCAAAAGGACACTTTGGCATCTCTGGACATCCCCAAAGGTATTCACTATTTCCAATAAAAGCCACCATGTTTTGAAAGCTGACCGGGTGCCAGATGTTTTCCTTATACATTCTCATCAAATTTTCACAGCAGCGACTTACATTTTAAGATGAAAAAGCTGAAGCTTAGGGCAGGTTATTCAGGTGGTGTGTGGGGGAAGAGTGACGTCAATCCCGGACAGTGTGACTTGCAGAATCTGTTCTACTGGAGTCTTGCTACCCAAAGTGTGGTCCTTGGGACAGCAGTACCTGGAAGCCTATTAGAAATGCTGACTCTTAGGCCCGAACCTCAGATCAGGTAGACCAGATCTTCATTTTAACAAAATCCCCAGGTGGTATGTATACATGTCAAAATCTGAGAACCCTGGTCTGAACCTCTGCCCCCTGCTTTCCCTGGAGTATAGGATGTTGGCTTGGCTGTCTGCTGAGGGTCAAGTCAAAAAAGCAGTGTGAAGGCAGAGGCTGGATAATGAACTGGAACAGCAGTCATCGGAATAGGATGGGCTGTATTAAGGGGAAACTTCTTGAAGGTTATACCTGTTAATTCACAGGTTAAAGCTAGACTGGTTAACAGCTTCAAATAAGTTGACATAATTGTGCCTTCTGGAGAGAATGCCCGGGTAACTTGGGTTGACTCTGGTTGTTCTAATATTCTCAGCTACCCATTTTCTTGGGAGTGTCATAGCAGGGCGGGCTGATCAAGGGACTTACTGTGTCTTCAGCACGTCCTGCTTTTTCGCAGCTCAGTGCCGTTTGTATATGCAGTTCCTTCTCTTTATTCTTTGTCTGACTTGTCCTTTAAAACCTCCATTTGAGAGCTATCTCTTCTGGAAAGCCGCCTCTGACAACCGCAGCCCTAGTGAGATTTGAGGCCACCACTCTCTCTCTATGGTCCCACTTGCCACTCTACAAGGCTGTGGCTGATATGTCATCTTGGAAGGACTTAGCATGGTCCTCAAACATAGTATTGCTCAATAAGCACTCACATCTGGTATTAGCCCCAGAGCTGGAATGAAGATAGTTGAGTGTAGTCGAACACATGATTGAAAGGAAGTAGTATCATTTAAAGGGGCAAAAATAAGCAAAGGTCCTAGCAAGAGCCTTACTGGAGTGGTGACTAAGAGTTTTCTCTGCTGCGAAGGGAAAGGTGAGAAAGCAAGAGTGAGGTGTGGAGTGGTTTTGAATGGCTCTGCTTGCAACCAAGTCAGTTAGAAGGTGAGGAAGAAAAAATGTAATCAATTTAAAGAAACTAGCTCATCCAAAGTATTCTAATTTTTTAAAATATTATAGCCAATATAGGAGTTAGAACAAATTTATGATATGATAGAATTTTCTTTTTAGGTTTCAGATACATCTTTGTGTTATGTTGAAGACTTTGTGATCAATGTATTATAGCTGCCATTTAATAACATTTTATAGAATCGGAAGCCTAATTTTACCATTCGTATAGTTATTTTTATACTTGTTATATCTTTGCTTCTCTTCTGTTAATTCTATCTGTAATTTATTTCAAATCAATTTTTTAAACAGACATGTAATAGCCTATTATATCATTCTTCCTGTGGGAGAATATGATCAAATTTCTTAATTTAGTTTTTAAAAATTCTCTAAGCATATATTACCTAGAAAGCACTATGAACAATGCTTTTGAGGGATCCAGTCATGAACCAGAAATTACCTTGTCCTTCAGGGAGCAGAAAGCCTAGGAGGGGAAATACCACATGGAGAAATGACCATAAACTCAACAATATAAGTCATGCCATAAGACAGGCGGGATGCTATGTTTATCGAGGGAGAATAACTAGCTTTTGGCTGGTGGTGGGAATAGGGGATAACAGCACCAAGGCAAAGGTTCAACTTGACCTTGAGGTTGAGTCTGGGTCTGGCAGGAAGAAATAAGGCAAAAGGCATTCTAGGTGGACAAAATAGTATATGAAAAATAAATTTTGACTTTCACAACACAACGTGGTAAAAAGAAAAGACTCCAAGATGGTTCCATCTTTAGACAAGTTTATCCATAAAAAGGAGACACTACCATTTAATGACTGATAATGTTTAGTGCATGTATATTATTTCAGCTAGTCCTTACAAAAACTCAATGCGGTAGGGAGATATTGTTATCCTCATTAATAAAGAAACCGAGGTTCAGAAAGGTAAGTCATTTTGCTCAAGATCACACAGCTACTATGTGGCGGTACTGGGATTCAAATATGGATGTCTGATTCCAAAGCTCATGACTTTCCACGACTTCCTACTGCCTTGCTGTGGACCTGTTCACAGATTGACATTCGTTCATTCATTCCACAAATAATTTATTAAGTATCTAACATGTCCCAGGCACCGTGATAGGCACTGGAGATACAGCTGTGAGCTACAGTTGTCATCTTCCTGGCAACAGAGCCCTGTTGCGCCTTGTTCCCTGCTAAATGTATGGAACAGATGGAGAAAAAACACCTTGACATTTGAGGCACATTAAGGTTTCCAATTAAGTGTAAATTTAGAGGACTAATTTGCTTTATTAATCTTATCAAATATCTTAATTGATTCCTCTCATCAAATAATTAGAAAAGGCACAATGCTCACTGAGAAATAATAGATGGAAAAGTAGAGAATATTTAGATGTCATATTTGGAGGACCTACAACTTAAAATATTTTATGAAAATATCAGTATTACAGTTGATAGACCTGAGTTGGTAGCCCAGGAGCATTCTATACCTAATCTGTGCAGACCATGATACAGATTAAAAAAAAAAAAAAAAACCATGTAAACGTTTGAAGGTGCGGTGGGGGGATGGGGAGATTAGCTTTGTTGACAACCAGATGAAATTATGTGGTCAGAAATTTAATCTACAGGCCTACTTATTAAAAAAATATTTTGAAAATAGCGAGAAACATGAAAAGTGAAGTAAGAACCATCCATAATATCACCAGTTTAAATACACACACACACACATTTCTCCATTCGTTATATATGAGATTCCCTCTCCATGATAACTGACTCCTCCAGCTCCACCCAGAAGTAGCCACTATTAGCAACATGAAGTTTATCCTTCCTGAGTGGTGACTCAGTCCTTACTCATAGTGGCAGATCCATTTAAATTTCTACATACAATTTTTATTTTATTTTTTACAAAAATAGAGTCAATTACTCTATTTCAATTTTTCTGCCATTTATCTTTTAAAAAAATATATACCTTTGGGCCTATTAATTAATTTATCTCAGACTTTTAAGAAAACATCTATAATTTGCTCCTACAAGGGCATAAATACCAATAGGGTTATCAGCAAATTATAGGGAAGGGTGTGAATGTAATCATTTTGGGACAATATTGTTCAGTATGTGAAGCCTGGGAGTGAAAGAAATTCTTGACTAAAATACTACCAGAGACTCTATAGAAGTTATGGATTTGCTTTTTTTTTTTTTAATTGACGTATAATTGACATACAACATAATATTAGTTTCAGTTGTACTATAACATAATGATTTGATATTTGTGTACATTATAAAATGATCAACACAATAAGTCTGGTTACCATTCGTCACCATGCAAAGTTACATAAATTTTTTATCTTGTGATGAGAAATTTTAAAATTTACTCTTTTAGCAACTTTCAAATACGTGCTTCAATATTATTGACTCTAGTCACCATGTTGTACATTACCTCCCCATGACTTATTTATTTTACACCTGGAAGTTAGTGCCTCTTGATCCCCTTCTCCCACTTCACTGCCCTCCACCCCGCCTCCACTCTGGCAACGATCGGTCTGTTCTCTGTATCTGGACTTTGATTTGTTTTTGTTTGTTCATTTGTTTGTTTTTTAGATTTCACATATATGTAAAAACATATGGTATTTATCTTTCTCTGTCTGATGTAGCTAAATTAGCATAATACCCTTAAGGTTCAACCATGCTGTTGTAATTGGCAATAATTTATTTTTATGGTTAGATAGTATTCTTGTGTGTGTGCGTGCATGCGTGTGTGTGTGTGTGTGTGTGTGTGTGCGCGCGCGTACATACGTATCACATCTTTATCTATTCATCCATGATGGAGACTTAGGTTGCTTCCACATCTTGAATGTTATAAATAATGCCGCAGTGAATGTAGGGGTGCATATGTTTTTTCAAATTAGTATTTTCATTTTCTTCAGATAAATACCCAGAAGTGGAATTGCTGGATCGTATTCTATTTTTCACTTATTGAGGAACCTTGATACTGTTCCCCACAGTGGCTAAAGAAATTTACATTTTCACTAACAGGGCACAGGAGTTCCCTTTTCTCCACATCCATGTCAACACTTGTTATTTTTTGTCTTTTTGATAATAGCCGTTCTAACAGGTATTAGGTGATACCTCATGTGGTTTTGATTTGCATTTTCCTGATGATTAGTGATGATCAGCATGTTTTCATGTGCCGGTGGGCCATCCATATGTCTTCTTCGGAAAGTCTATTCAGATCTGCCCGTTTTTAATTGGATTCTTTTTTATAACTGAGTTGTATGAGTTCTTCATATATTTTTGGATATTAACCTCTTATCGGATATGCGATTTGCACATATCACCTCTGGTTCAGCAGGTTGCCTTTCATTTTCTTGGTGGTTTACTTTGCTGTGCGGAAGCTTTTTAATTTGATGTAGTCCCACTGGTTTATTTTTGCTTTTGTTGCCCTTGCCTTTGGAGTCAGACCCCAAAAACCATTGCCAAGACTAATGTAAAAAGTTTACTGCCTGTCTTTTCTTCTAGAATTTTCTTCTAGGATTTTTATGATTTTTGGATCTTACATTAAAGTTTAATCCATTTTGAGTTCATTTTTGTGGATGCTATAAGATAGTGGTCCAGTTTCATTCTTTTGCATTTGGCCAGTTTTCCCACCACCATTTATTGATAAGCGATTGTCCTTTCCCTATTGTATATTATTGTCTCCTTTGTCATAAATTAATTTACCACATATGCATTAGATTTGCTCTTAATTGCTTTAATTCTCCTTACTCTGTGAACTTGTAAGAATCCACCCACAGTTAAAGTCAGATTTGACAAATTGTGAGAAATTGTTATGAGGATTACAGTTCTTTGTTTCCCAAGTGCAAAATGCTTCCAAGGTATTTCTTATAATGTTCAATTTTATTTAAATACCTCAACAAGGAGAAAAAATCTAACCACATGAGACTAGAAAGCTTTAAAGTCATTATCCTATGAACACACTAAAGAATATTTAAGAATGATATAAAATGGGTTATAAATATCTATACTATTTTTCTCTGAACTGAAGTAAGTGGCATGTCTATGTTACGTTATGTTTAGGCTGAATTAATTATATAGAACAATAACGTCTAAAACATAAGTGTAGTAATAGTGTGTATGAATTGCCTGAATTATTCAAGTGATTGTCTTAAGCCTCTACTTCATTTGCTTGTAGAGTTCTTCTGAGGAGCTTCGTAAAATGATCTGAAAGTTGTTTCTAGATTTGACATTTTTGTGTGCATTACTCCACTGAGCATTTAAAACGTAGTATTATATAGTTCTGCTTGTGTTTCTTGAAGGACTTGTCTTTCATGGCCTCAGGGCCTTTGTAAATACTCTTCCTTCTGCTGGCCTGCTAACATTCTCCCCACCCTCTCAGAGTAGAATAATGGCTTGTCAACTTCAGGTCTCGGCTCAAAGGCCTCCTCTTTGGAGAGCCTCCCAGGATAACCTCACCTAGAGCATCTTCTTCTCCTAATCACTCTGTGGTATCATCTAATTTATTTCCTTTATGACACTTGTCACATTGTGTAATTATGTTTATTTACTTACTCCTGTGCCTTGGCACATAGTTAACTCAGTAAATACCTGTTGAGTGAATAAAGGGCTTCACTGGTCATTCTTTCTGTCATTCACTCACTCCTTCATTTGTCCATTTAGCATCAGACACATAGTGTGTGTCTACTGTATGCAGGTCACTGTCCTGGGCTCTACCTGCATATGGTAGACACACACTATTGCTCAACAATAATAATTTCAGTAAAATTTTCCGAAAATTTATGCTTAGCCCTTTGGGTATCAAAATTTGCTTAGAAGTAAATATTGGAAATAGGTAGGTAGGTGACAAATCAGTAGGATATTGAATAAAAAAATCTTCTTTTAATATATCATGTGTACATCCCTTTCTGTAGCAAAAGACCTAGTCATGATATGTCATAGCTCTCATTGTAAAGATGTTCATATGGTGTAGTTTTTTTACATACATTTTAGCTTTTGCTCTGAGCCCACAGAGATCCTACTTGCTCTGCTATAACTGAATCATTTGCTCCAATGACGGGCCCATGTCAGTCTTTAGATATAGGTGTGCTAGTCACTGATCCCCTAAGAAGATATTTAGTGTGGTTGTTCTCATCATGACTGTGCTGTCCCAGTCCTCCTGCAGTTAGTGATAACTGATGTTATCAAACATGACCTCGATTCTCCAAGGGATGGTGTGATAACCAGGAGATTTTTGGAAAATCCCATTTATAAAGTTAAATATTACAAGCCTTTTAATCTTGTTATAATATCACCTATGCCATTCCCTTTGATAAAGTCATCTTTATGAGAGGTGTTTTATATTAACATGGTATTGCTCAGATGGCCTTGAGCAATATAGTTGTAGAAAGCTGCTATTATCTATGCCTGGGGTTGTCAGAATGCTAAAATTCAAACTATCTTCTGTGTAGGCAGCTTTTTCCTGGGTCCTGTATTTGTGCTTATTGTTTCTATATTTCCACCATAATTCCCTTCAGAAGGCATCTTCTAATAATGGCAACATCAAACATTACAAAATTTCATATACTTATTTGATGGGGATTTTGCTTCTGTGTTTGTTCCTCTGGTAAGAAAATAAATTCTCTGCTTCATATCCAAAATTTAGGTTTACTTTCGAGCAGCTGTGTTTTTGAAATCCGTGTCTAGAGTTTATTATATCTGGTATTTTACCTGCTATTTCCCTTTATTCTCTTTCATCCATTTTACAGGAAATAGATCGAGATGCCAAGTCTTATCAGTTCAGTGCTTTCCCCACATCACAGCTCTCTCTTGCCTCTTTTACTCATCATGGTCAGACACTAATGACTCCAACCAAACCAATTTTCCATGTAGGTGAGGCTTATTCCATTAGCTACCAAAACTTTAAAAGAATTATTATTTTAATTACTTCAGAAATACAGTTCACAGTTCCCTCATTTCTTACATACACCATGCAGAGCACACCTATTCTTATTGAATCAAGGCCAGCCCAGGGAACCCCTCCAATGTTCGAGGCTAGAAAGCCGTGTTTTGGAGGCTGTTGAGGTCACCAGAACTGTCTCCTTGGCGCCGTACTATTATGTTTCTCTTGTCTTAGCCTACCACCATCAGCTGCCATTTACTGGGACCATCACTGGATCTTTGTGGCTTCTGAAATTTGTCCTCATTATAAACACAGTTGGTTGAGTTAGGGCCCAAGTGTACTTCCACCTCTTCTATAGAAAAAAGTCCCCCGGCTGATCCTCTGTTCAGTACTTGGGCCATTGTCTTGTATGTTCTTGCTCTAGTTAGGTTCTGGGAGGTAGGAATCTAAGCCTAAGAGGTCTAATAGGTAAGACTTCTGGCTAAGAAGAGAGGGTGATCTCATCCTAAGTTATCATTACATATTCGTAGCCTTTAATGATGGCCTAGCTCAGGACTATCCATTCCATTTTAGTTTTCCAACTATTGTGTTCCCATAGAAATCACAGGACCAAGTCTCTGAAAATTTCTACTTGAGAGCAAGACTCCATGTTATTTTAAGGAGGAATAATTTTTCAAATATTTCAGTGGGTAGTTTTGTGTATTAATGCTAACACTGAAAACATATTGTAAAATCAGTCTTCATCATTTTAATTTTCCTCCTTCCAATAAATACTAGTTTGAGTCAGTATTTCAAAAAATGCCACAAGTTCATTCCCTCTTTGGGGAAGCTTTGTGGCTCCTGTTACTCCTGATTGCAGCTGTGCTTAGTTTAGTGCTTTGATTACTATAAAATTCTGAAATGAAACAAATATGCACCAGCTTGTGAAATCATTTTAATTGCTTTCTTTAGTTGTTTTTGTTCCATCCGTAAGGATATTTTTATGTCACATTTCACTAAATACTGGTGATTATGTGGAGTTTTGATGAATGTGTATATGTCATAAAATAAGAAGAGAGAATTGAGGTTCAATGGGGCACCACCAAAAAAAAATAAACTTGCTTAATTCCAAATTTTCAATTCTTTGATGATTTGATTGTAAACAGGACATTTTTAAAATTATATTTATAAAATGTGGAGTGTAACTTAAGAGTTGCTATTCTCATGTCAGTTAATTTTATTTTATACTGTATTTTTCCTTCTTGATGTTCTTGATGTTATGTTTTTTTAATCCCACTGGAGTCTATGATGCTACTGTAGTTCCCAACTTCCTTCTTCCTGGTGGCTCTGGTACCCTCTGGGGCCTTCTGTTTCCACTTAAGAGGCAGTGCTGGCAGCACATGCAGGACAGCTGCTGGTATAGCAGCCACTGGAGTTTTGGAAAAGGGTATTAGCCTGTGAGTCATCTTCTCTGACAGCAAATTCTGAGTCCTGGTGGAGCAATGTCCAGCAGACTCAGGGAAGCTGGAAATCAAGAACTCCCTGCCTAGTGGCCTGCGGCAGGAGCCAGATGTGGCAGGATGTGCCAGGTGGGGCAGAAGAGCAGCGCTTCCTCACAAGGCTTCCCAGATCAGGCTGTTCTGAATTCTCATCAATGGAACCTTAAAATGCCGAGCAAAGGGATGTGTCGTGATAATTAGACTGACCCCAGGGAGTACTTCCTGGGGCTTCCCTTGCAGAGAGGTGCCTGTTCCAGAGCTGCTCAAGCTGGGCCTGCTGCACCAGGAAGCCACAGATGTGCTGTGCATTCTCTCACAGTGGGAGTTTCATTAAATTCTGTGTGATTTAAATGTTTTAATAATGAAAGTGTGGAGCTGTTAATGATGAGAATACAAGTTTTTTGCATATCTTTTATATTATGTAAGAAAGCACTGAAGTAGTTTCTCTTTCTTTCTGTCTTTCTCTTTTTTGTAATACAATTTATTTTTTAGAGTAATTCTGGATTTACAGAAAAGTGAGTGGAAAGTACAAAAATTTCCCATATACTCCCTGCCCCCACATATGTACAACCTCTCCATTATCAACATCCTGCACCAGAGTGGTGCATTTGTGAAAACTGATGAACCTGCATTGACACATCAGTATCATTCCTAGTCTGTAGTTTACAGTAGGGTTCACTCTCAGTGTTGTACACTGTATGGTTTGACAAATGTGTAACGATATGTGTCCACCATTATAATATACAGAATAGTTTCACTGCCCTAATAATCATCTGTGCTCTACCTATTCATCTAATTTCCTCCCTAACCACTGGCACCATTGATCTTTTTACTGTTTTCATAGTTTTGCCTTTTCCATAATGTCATATAGTTGAAATGATACAGTATGTAGTTTTTTCAGATTGGCTTCTCTCAGTAGTATGCATTTAAGGTTCCTCCATGTCTTTTCATGGCTTGAAAGCTTATTTTTAGCACTCATTAATATTACATTGCTAGATATAGCACAGTTTATCCATTCACCTACCTAAGGACATCTTGGTTGCTTCCAAATTTTTGCAATTATGAATAAAGCTGCTATAAACATCCACATTCAGGTTTTTGTATGGACATAAATGTTCAGCTCCATCAGGTAAATATCAAGGTACGTGATTGTAAAAAAATGCCAAACTGTCTTCCAAAGTGGCTGTACCATTTTGCATTCCCACCAGCAATAAATGAGAGTCCCAGTTGCTCCAGATTTTTGCCAGCATTCAGTGTTTGTGTTTTGGATTTTTGGCGTTCTAATATATGTGTGTATATCATTGTTATTTTAATTAGCAATTCCCTAATGACATATGATGTGGAGCATCTTTTTATATGTGTATTTTCCACCTGCATATCTTCTTTGCTGAGATAGCTATTAAGGTCTTTGGTCTTTTTTTAACTAGGTTGTTTATTTGTTGAATTTTAAGAGTTCTTTGTATATTTTTGGATAATGGCTTTTTATCAGTCGTGTCTTTACAAATATGTTTGTACAGTCTGTGGCCTGTCTTTTCGTTCTCTTACAGTGCCTTGTGCAGAGCAGATGTTTTTAATTTTAATTAAGTCTATTCAATCAATTATTTCTTTTATGGATTGTGCCTTTGGTGTTCTAGCTAGAAAAGATGTTGCCAGACGTAAGGTTATCTAGATTTTCCCCTGTGTTATCTTCTAGGTGTTTCACAGTTTTTATTTTACATATAGGTCCAGCTTTCTTTTTTATGACCTTCTAGATTGAAGAACAATATATAAACAGAAAAGTTTTAAAATCATATTATTTGATAAATTATCACAAAGTAAACATATTTGTATCTATCACCCAGATTAAGAAATAGAAACAATACCCCAGAAAACTCCCCTCAATCATTATTCCCTCTTTTACTGTTTTGACTTATAAAACCACACATAGTGTTGCCTGTTTTTGAACCTTATGTAGATGGAATCACACAGTATATATTATTTTATAGCTGCCCTCTTTTGCTTATTATTACATTTCAGAGTTGAAATTTGTTGTATATTGCAGTATTTAATACATTTCATTACTGCATAGTCTTCCATTGCATGATTATACACCAATTATTTATTTTAATGTTAATGGACATTTGAGATAGTTCCATTTGGGGCTGTTATAAATAATGCTCTATGAACATTCTTGTACATATCTTTTATGCACATACGGGCACTTTCTTGTTGGGTATTTACCTATGAGTAAATAGGTAGTATCACCATATTTCCAGTTTGTGCCTAAGTATCCCAGTTTGTGCCTAGTCCCCTAGAGTAATGATTAATTGTTCACCCTTAAATTCTCAGAATTATTCCAATTTGGACAGTAGACAAATATATCTTTTAATGAATAGAAGTTTAATGTAGTCCAATAAGTGTTTCCCTGCCACATGGTCATGAACATGGTCTCCTATATTATCTTTTAGAGGACTTATCGTTCCCTTTTACATTTATTCTTTTATGTTAACCTAGATAAAATAACCTTTTATATTTACTATTTCTGATACTCCTTATTATCCCCTCAACAATCATGTTCCTTTCTGGTATCATATCCTTAAACCTGAACTAATTATTTTAGCATTTCTTGTACTGCACGTCTATGGGCAATCAATTGTCTTAGTTTTCCTTTGTCTAGAACTGTCTTAACTTTAAAGTTGTTATTCTGCTTTCTGTCTCCACTGTTTCTCATGAAAATTTAGCCATTATTTGGATCATTGTCCCACTGTGTATACTATGTTGTTTTTCTCTGACTGCTTTTATCTTGGTCTTTTAGTAAATTATACTGTACCTCAGTATAACTTTTTTTTTTTTTTTTTATCTCTGTCTTGTGATTTATTGATTTCTTAAACCTATAAATATGTCTTTCAGCAAATTTGGAAAAGTTTCAGCCTGTTTTCTCCCAAATACTTTTATCTCCCATTCTTTTTGTTTTTTCCCCCACCTGGAACTCCAATTATATGTTATACTCCCCCCTCCCCCCCACCCCCGATTCCTAGGTTGGTTTATTTTTTTTTCAATCATTTTCTCTCTTCTTGAGACTGGATAATTTCTATTGCTCTACTCTCATTCTGGGGCTCTTTCCTCTGCAATCTCTATTCTGATAGTAATTTCATTTATGATATTTTATTTTTCAATTCTAAAATTTCTATTTGTTCTTTATTTCCTATATTTTCTATTTTGGGCTGGGATTACTTCTTTTTTCATTTGTTATGAGCGTAATTTTTCTTTACCTCATTGGGCATAATTATAATAGCAGTTTCAAAATCCTTGTCTGATAATTCCAACTTCTGGGTCATCTTAGGTTTGCCATTATTTTTCTTATTTGGAGTGATTTGGGATTGTATTATGGTATATCAAGAGAGTCTGGATTCTGTTATAGTTTTCTTAAGTGTTGATTTTTTTGTTTTAGCAAGTAATTAACTTGATTAGACCCAAACTGTGGTTACAAAGTCACCTGAGGTGGGTAGCAGCTCAAATCTCAGTTAAACATCAGCTGGTCTCAATGGAGTCTGCTCTGTGCATGCGTGATTCAAGGTTTAGGCAGATATTTGGGCAGAGTTTAGAATTCTCCCTTTCTGGTTCCCTCTTTGCTAGAATTCACCTTTCACTGTCTAGTAATCCTTGTTGCCCCAAGCTCTGTCTTCTTAGGCAAGACTGATAGTGAGCTATCAGAGTTCGAGCCTCCCTTGCCTCTATGACTTTGGCCCACCCTCATAGGAAGCTGAAAAGTTGGGAAACCCAACAGGTGTGGATTCTTTTTCTCCAAGTTTATATTCCCCTTCAAAATCTGCCTGCTTTTGTTCACTCTCCAGAGCCCTCAGGTTGTCATTTTTTGTCTAGAGTTTTTGTTATCAATGAGAGGACTGGTGGTTTAAGAGTTTACTCTTTCTTACTGGAAGAGGAACCTAGTTCATTTCTATTGAATACAATTAGTAATATATTTATATTTCATGCTGTTATCTTACTATTTGCTTCTCTTTTTCCTTGCCTGTTCTGTGTTTTGTATTTTTCTTCTCTTGGTTTCTATTAGTTTAAATATTTTATTTCATCTCCACCTTCACTCTAGTAGTGTATTAGCTATACAAGGTTTAATTTTCTTTCAGAACTAATAGAAATTTCAAAATTACTCTTATTAGTCTAATGTTAATACATCTACCCTTCTCCCAGACAATAGGACCTTAGAATACTTGAATTTTAGTTATTTCTCTGCTAATTTTACGCTCTTGTTGTCATATATTTTAATTTCCTATTTTTTAATGTCAAGACTTTACTATTATTTTCTATATACAGTATTCATTTAGATTTACTCATTTGTTTACCATTTCCAGTGATAGTCTTTATTTTCTCCGTCGGTGAGCCTCCATCATATAATTTGCCTTCTGAAGTAAAGATCTTCCTTTAGTCTTTTCTTTAGTGCCAGTCTCCTGGTGACAAATTCACACTGTATTTTTTCGTCTGAAAAGCTTTATTTTATCATTATTTTTGAAATATATTTTTACTACGCATAGAGTTCTAGGTTGGCATGTAATTTATTTCAGCATTTTGAAGATATAATTTCATTGTGTTCTACCTCCCATTATTTTCGTTAAGAAGTTAAATGTCAGTCTTAGTATTATTGCTCCTTTAAAGCAATGTGTCTTTTTCCTTGACTATTTTTAAACATTTTTGACTTTGTATTCTGATTTCAACTATTATTCTATGATATGAGTAGGTGTTGTTTTCTTTGTATTATTCCTCTTAGAGTTTATAGTGCTTCTTGAATTTGTGGCTTGATTTATTTCTTCACTATTGGACAATTCTCAGCCATTTTTTCTTCAAATGTTTCTGCCCTATTCCCTTTCTTATCCTACCGGATAAGAGAGATATTACCTGTCCGTGATACGTTTTCTCTGTGTTCCAGATGTCTCTTATACTCCTTATATTTTCCATCCTTCTATCTCACACTTTAGTCTGGATCTTTTCTTTTGACGTATAGTCCAGTTTCCCAATTCTCTCTTCGCCATACCTCATATCCTTAGAAATCCATTTATTTAGTGACTATTTTTAATTATCGTGTTTTTCAGTATAGGCACATCTCATTTATTGTGCTTCACTTTATTGTGCTTTGAAAATGTCGCTTTTTTTTTTTTTTAACAAATTGAAGGGTTTTTTCCAACCCTGCATCAGGCAAATCTACCAGAACCATTTTTCCAACAGCATTTGCTCACTTAATATCTCTGTGTCTACTTTGGGTGAAGATGCTGTGAAGATTGTTGAAATGACAACAAAGGATTTAAAATATTACATAAATTTATTTGTGTAGTGGCAGGTTCAAAAGAATTAATTCTAATTAAAAAAATTATTTAAATTAATTTCAAGTATACAGTACATTGGTTAGACATCTATAATGTTCATAGAACGAACCCCCAATTGCTCCCTCCCTCCCCTGGCCCTCCACTTAGCCATCATATTAATACTAACTACATTCCCTCTTCCATATTCCCCATGCCCAACTATCAACTACTAATTTGTACTTCTTTAACCCTTCACCCCATTCTCTCAGCCTCCCAATCACCCTCCCCTCTGTTTATCACCAAATTGAAATTAACTCTAATTTTGAAAGAAGTTCTGTGAGTACAATGCTATCAAACAGTATCACATGCTGTGAATAAATTGTTCGTGAAAGGAAGAGCTAATCGATGCAGCAAACTTAATTACTGTCTTATTTTAGGAAATTGTTACAGTCACCCCGACCTTCAGCAACTACCATCCAGATCAGTCATTATCTTTGAGGCAAGACCCTCCACCAGCAAAAAGATTATGACTTGTTAACAGCTCAGATGATAGTTAGCATTTTTTAACAATAAAGTATTTTTTAAGTAAGGAATGTACATTTTTTTTTCTGACATACTGCTATTGCACATGCCTTAAAAATACTTTATTGTTAAAAAATACTGCACTTACAGTATAGTGTAGACATAACTTTTATATGCACTGGGAATCTAAAAAAATCATGTGATTCGCTTTATTGAGATATTTGTTTTATTGCAGTGATCTAGAACCAAATTTGCAGTATCTCCGAGGTATGCCTGTACTAAAATTTTCACTTGATTCATTTCTATAGTTTCTTGCTCTTTGTCAAATTTTTGTATCTTGTCTTTTAATTCTTTGAACATATTAACTGTGGTTATTTTAAAGTCTATGCATGATAACTCCAGTGGATCTTCATGTGCTTATTCAATCATTTTCCCTTTTTGGTATTTGGTCAGTTTTTATTTTCATTACAACCTAGTTATTTTTTATTGAGTGTTGGACATTGTATTTGAGCAGATATAGAGAATTCAAAGAAGAGTTTCATCCCATGCACAGGTTAGTATATTTCCAGGTCAATCTTATTCCTAGGTTGCAACCCATTGGTGTCTCAACTGAAAACCTAAGGTGTTTATCAAGATTATTCCTTGTTAATGGGCCCAAAAGTCCAATTTTATCTTTACATCTCTATGAATGAGATGGATGAAAATGCTGCTCAGCTTGTCTGCTGCTGCTTTTTATATTGTCAATGGCCTTGAGGGGATATGGGCACCAAAAGCCACATTCTTGCTTCTTACCTTCCTTTCTCTCCCAGATCTTGGTCTGGCAAAGTCTCATTACATCATGATCTAATACCTTCAGAATAGATATTTTTAAAGCATATTCTGTCCAAATTTGTAGTTATTTTTTTGTAAGAGAGTTGTCCCAAGAAAACTGAGGTTCCGAGAGGACTAATAAGTTGCTCAGAATCATATAGGACCTGGAGGTAGAATTTCCATGAAACTTTAAATGGAATATTTAAACATTTATGTATTTAAATATTTTTTAAAACCTTTTAGACCAGAGAAATCTGGGGCTTCAACCAGCTTACATCTCCAACCATCATGATTCTTTGTTTTTTCCAGTTCATCTGTGGAAAAGATTGAGAACCACTGAGTTTAACTCTCTCATTTTACAAAACCGATACCCAGAGGGGTTGTGTGATCTGTCCGTGATCACACAGCTAGTTAATGTATGAATTGGAACAGAACATAGACCTTTGCTCCTTGGTAAGTTTTCTCCTATACACCTTGCTGGACTCTATTATTTTTTATTATTATTTAGAGCCTCAGACCTGCATCTCAGCTTTAGTATGACATCTCAGTGGTCCAAGAGGATCCCTCTAATTTATAGGAAATTGTCCTTCATTATTTAATCATATATGAGTGTCACCTCCTACCTGCTTTTTCCCTTCCCTCCTTCATACCTTTCTTTTTCTTCTGTAGATTTTTACATTGCCACTTATGCTTTTCTTTGGGTAGTAGTTAAGTTCACATTGAAAGACATATGTACTAGTAGAATGACTTCAGAGACCACTTAATTAGCCTGTCTTCTTTCATGGTTGGGTATATTATATCAGATTCTGCAAAAGGCTTTGGAAAATAAGATGTAGAGGAAAATGATAAAATCAGACATTTGAAGAAAATTTTAAACTCGTGATTAGCCTCTTCATTTAAAAATAATTCATAATCTCTTCCAGAATTACTGGAAAAATCTTTTAACTTTTGTGGTTTATCTCCCATCTCTCAAGCACAATAGTATATGTACATTTATATGTTCTGATGTTAAATAATAAGCCCAATCATAAATTAGACATTGGAAATAAAGCTGACCACAAGTAAATTTATTCCAACATCTTCTCTTTGCAAGGTTTGAAAATATGGTATTCTGTGCTGCTGTTTTTCCTTTTTCTTTTTTTTCAATGCTTTTGTTTTTAAAAAGGAAAACTATTTTGGTAGTTACCAGAAAGAAACAGAGAAGCTGGGTGGAAGTATCACTTGTCTGGCAGCCCGAAAACCTTGATTTTTATCTCAGTGTGACATCTCATTGGAGAGTGACCTTGAATGTACCATAGACCCTACTAGTCCTTATTTGGCAATCTATAAAATGAAAAGGTTGAAGAAGATGACCCCTTGGGAGCCTTCTAGTTCCTAAATTCTTGGAAACCATTCTTCACTATGAGTTTAATGTCTAGAAGATTATTTTGTAATAATATAAGTGAGAACCTAAAGTAGTTCTTGATTTTGTGTGATATGAGGGGAAAAGAGAGGGTAAAGTTAGCTAATCCAGAAATTGACACTTCTGTGTTCATGTAAGCAAGTCAAATGATCCGGGACTATGTTTTGATGTAAGTTAAAGAAAGAGCTTATTCTGTCACGGTCCAGCTAGATTACGTGTGTAAGGCACACATTTAGTTTCAGGATCATTGTGGGACTCAGGAAGGATTTTCCAAAAGAATGAATAAGTGATCATGATAATAATACCTATCATTTATCAACAGTCTGCTATGCCAAGCCCTGGAGAAACATCCATGAATAATATAGACCTGGCACCTGTCCTCTCCAGGGTGCATGTATTACTACCCCTTAGTTACACATGGGGAAAAGGAATTACAGTTTTGGTGTTATATTAAAAACCTTTTACCGAATAGCAGCATTGGCAGCTTTAGTTCTCCAGCAGCCTGCATTTTGTGCCAAGGAACAGAGTAATCTTCCATTTACCACAAAGGCTTTTTCAGCTTTTTAATGATGTATTAAATTAAACACCCACTCACCAATGTCTGTGAGTCTTGATTGTAGCAGATGGATTTGGGTGTTGGGTGCTGGGACGCATCCTGTCATAACTGATCATTTACTGGTTCTCTGATTGTGGTTAGATGGAGTTGGCATCTGTCTTCGAGGGTCCTCCTACCCCTGACAGTTTGTGCGTATGGCAACAAAATTATTACATGATAAATATCATGATAGATGTATAAACAGAGGATAGGGGACAGCAACTGAAAAAGTCTATAAATACATTTTAAGTATTAATTATCTAAGTTGCCAAGACCTAGGAAGGCAGTTAGTGTGTGTTAAAGGATCCAGCATCACTGGGACAGTTTTCCTGTCCCTCCAGCAAGAAAAATACTGATTTCTCCAGATATTCAAAAGCACTAGAGATTATCATTGTAAAATCTTTGGAATTTGACGAGCAAAAGTGGAATCTAGCCTTGATTTGCATTTTTGGATTGCCAGGGCAGCTAAGCATTGTCGTATAATTTTTACAGCCTATTTGCATGTGTTTTGTGAATTGCCTATCCTTTACTGTCCCATTTTTAATTGGGATGCTTGCTTTTTTAATAAGTGCCTTATTAGAGCATTTTAAAACTCTGATAAGATGCCAAATCCTTTTCTACAACATATTGCTAATATTTTTCACAGCTTTTATTTATTATGCTTTTTATATTTTATTAATAAAAATCTAACAATCATTTACTTCAGGGTTTATGTCTTTGATATTATCCTTATCAAGGCATTCTAGGCCCTTAAATTATATAATTATTCACCTATTTTTTTTCAATATTTTTCTCATGTTTTTTTTTTTTCCACTTAAAAATTTAGTCTGGAAGTAATTTGGATATATGTTATGATGCATAGAGTTAATTTTTCTCCACATATTAACCAATTTTCCTATCATTATTGAAGTTATTGAAGTATCTACTTCTTGCCCACTGATATAATGATACTTTTACTATTTACTGAAGTCGTACTTCCATGACAGCATGGTACTAGCAGAGAGATCAATGAAAGATAATAGAAAGCATAGGAAATGGGAAAATGTACATATATAATTTATTTAAATAAAATTTATGAATATGGCGCATGTATGTTCCTAAACTTTCTGTTGATCTTTCACTGATGTCTGCTAAAACCACACCGTTAGGGTAGTTGTATCTTTGAAGGCAATTGCTACATCTGGCAGAGCAAAATACTCTTAAATCTTCCTTGATAGTTTTGTTAGCCTTTGCTAGCAGTTATTCTATGTGAATTTGAGAATCATTTTCCAGGTTTAAAAAGTCATGCCAGGACATTTATGGTAATTAATATATTGGTTAATTAAGGGGAGATACCATTTTTTTAATACTGACTTCCCATTCAGGAAGGCAGCATCTCATTCTATTTATTTCGATCTTTATAATATTATATGCCAGTTTACACAGGTAGTCTGGCATGTAATTTCTTATGTGAAAGCACAATTTCTGAAATCAGAGAGTCTTGAGTTCAAATTCAAATCAATCCGTTTATTAGCTTGTATAGCAATTTTCCCCCTGGCGACTGGAATACAGTAGGTGCTTAGAAAACGTGTTGAAGAAATGTTTGAATGAATTTATTCTTAAGTGTTTTTTGTTTTCGCTCTTGCGAATAAGCATTACTCTGCATCCTTGTCAGCAAATAGCATTGTCAGGTTTTTTTTTTTGGTGGTGGTGGTGGGGGTTTAGTCACTCTAATAGGTGTGAGGTGATACCCCATTGTTTTAATTTGCAATTTCCTAGTGACAAATGATGCTGAACATCTTTGCATATGCTATTCGACATCTGTATATCTTCTTTGGTAAGGTTTTTGTTTAGATATTTGCCATTTTTCAACTGGGTTGTTTTCTTATTGTTGAGTTTTAGGGTATTTGTATACTTTGGATACAAATTTTTTATCAGATATGTGTTTGAAAATTTTTTCTCCCTAGATAGTCTCTTTTAAAAGCAGAAGTTTTTAGTTTTGATAAAGTTCAACTCGTCAATTTTTTTATGGATCCTACTTTTAGGGCATCATTTTTAATTCCCTAAAATCTCATAAAAATAGAGCAGTAATGTTAGTGAAGCACACATCCCACAAACAGCATTAAAAAAGAACTGTCACAGTATGTTTATACACTTCAAAATATGAGTAGTCGGGACCAAACCACTAACAGAAACAAGGACCTCTGCAGGAAGAAGTAGTTGGAAGACAGAAAGGCTTCTGGAGGTCCTTAGGGTTCGGGAGCCCAGATACTGTCCCTAAGCACCCATCCCAAGGGGGTGGTTCCAACAGGAGTGGCGAGTTAATTTGGAAATAGCCAAAAATAGGGACAGGTTCTAACTGGCAGACAATGAAGGCACATGAGAAAAGTATATCCATAAAACAGAGAAGAAATTACAACCTAATATTTCAAAATGAGTTGAAAGAAATTAAGGAAATGATTAGCTATGAAAAAACAGGGTGAATCTGAATTAGAAAAACAGATTAAATGATTAGGCAACAGAAAGATATAAAAAAAATTTATAACTCAGAAAAGAATAAAAGTAAAAGCAAAAAAAAAAATCTAAGAAAGGTCAAACTGAAATAAATATCGGAATGAATAAACACTGCAGAAAATACTGCAAAAGAAGTAGAAGTTGGAGAGGAAGAGGGAAAAAAAGGGAAATGGGAAAGATTTGAAAGTGATGGATATGAAAGATAGGCAAAGGAGATCCATATATGTATGGGAGTCTCTGGAAAGTGAAAACGAAAAGTAAATCAATGGAATAGAACATATCTAAAGAAAATCATCCTGGAAAAACATTGGAACCCATCTAAAGGGTAAATTATGTATTGGGAAAATTGCTTCAGGACAAACAACATCAATGCATTTTCTAGTAATATAATTGCCCTTAAGGAGAAAAACAATCTTTTTGGTCAACTTGGCAAAAAGACTGAATTATATTCAAGGAAAAGAAAATCAGATTGGTATCAGACTGCTTGGTAAGCACTGCTTAAAGCCAGGAGACTCTAGAGAAACATGTTAAAGATGTCTAGATTTAGAAAAGAAAAAGATTTAGAAAAGAAAAATAAAAAGATTTAGAAAAGAAAAAAGCCAGTTATTCTATATCCAGACAAACTGACCTTCAAATACAAAACCAGAGACATTGTTTGAACATGCCAAAAATCAGGAAATGAGTTTCCCTCTAATCCACCTTGAGAAGTCTTCTTACAGCCTATGTTACTGGAGAAGCTTTGACTTAAGAATTAGTGGTTGGTATATGAAACCTTGGGTTGCATTAGCTTCTGTTCAAATCTCTGGTTTTCCTGGAATTCCTTCCATAAGTAATGTTGGCCCAAAGACAGCTGTGAAAAGTAGTTCTATTATCATCACTCAGTTAGAATGCCATTTCTTGTTGGCTCAGGTGTTAGTCTTAACTATGGTTTTTGGATTGTGATTGTTTCGTATCCCTCCCTTTGGGAAGCAACACACCATTACATATGTAACTTATGTAGCCTATTCTCCACCCAAAGGATTTATATGATCAAATCTCTTTCTGATATCGACAAGAGTAAGTCATTTGTTTCCAGTGAGAAAGAGCACAAAAAAAAAGCTTATTTAGCCTTGCAATTTTATTAAGCAAAACAAACAAACAACAAAAAAGGCAATTTAGTAGCTTACATAACTGAAAAGTCTAGAGGTAGAAATGGCTTTGGCCAAGCCTTAATCTGGCAGATTTGTGAAGTTACAAAGGATGTGATTTCTTTCCATTTCTTCACTCCACCTTCCATGGTGGTGTGTCCATTCTTGCATGGTATCAGGATATTAGGAGCATCAACCTGGTTATATGTTTCTTCCTTTGACAACCAGTGAGAAGGAAGAGGGTGAGGGAGAGAGAGTAAACAGCCTTTTGTTAGCATTGCTAGTAAAATCTTTAGATAAAACTTTGATTGGTCCAGCCTAAGTTTCCTGACTACCAATCACTATAGCCTGGGAAATGAAATGTTTAGCAATATTCACGTAAATTCACATCTGTAGAACCACACAGATCCCCAAACAGGAGTCAATGACCCCTGGAAATAGAGAAGGGAATGGTGTTGGGAAGGCTATCAATAAAGGAATTTTTTTAAATGAATGTTGAATTTTATCAAAATGCCATCTTGGCATCTCTCGAGGTGATCATGTGTTGATTTTCTCTTATTGACGATAGTGAATTATGTAACTAGATAACTTAATATTAAATTAGAGAGACGAAACCTACTTAGCTATGTCCTTTGGAAATAACTGAGGTTCTGGAAGAATCAGTTGTTTCCCTTTTTATTTTCTGTCCTTCTTCCAGCTCGTGCGTAGACTTTTCTGCCTTCTTCCAGCTCGTGCGTAGACTTTTCTGCCTCTCCTCAGTCTTATGAAACTGGTAGAGCAGCAGACCAAAGACAGAACTCTGTCTTTGGTCTGCTGCTCTGAATGATGGCATGATTTTCATTGCCTCTCTTCTGTGCTGGCGCCGTTGTCCCTGAGCTTCCTACTTACATATCCCACAACCTGACAAGCTGGATGGCCCTGAGGTATCTCGAACTCTGAATGCCCAGCACTTAACTCATCACCCCCCCCCCATAAACTTACATGACATCCCCACCCCAAATCCTTGGACTTCCTTTTCTTTCCCCTCCCTTGCCCACACACGTCTCAGTTGATTTTATGACTTATACCTGCCTCTAATTCATCGTCTTCGCTCCCCCACTACTGCTTCTAGTGCAGACCTCATCATCTCTTATCTATACCAGTGGTTCTCAAACTTTAGCAAGTATTATAGTCACCTGGAGGGCCAGTCAATATATTGCTGGGCCAACCTCGAGAATTTCTGATTCAGCAGGTCTGGAGTGGGCTTGAGATTTTTCTGTTTCTAGTAAGTTCCATGATGCTCATGTTGCTGGTTCAGGGACCACACTCTGAGAACCACTGGACTAAACAGCTATAGCACCTGCTTTCTGATCTGTGGTTTTCCAGTCTTAACCCCCTTAGGCTATCCATATTTCAACTAGAATGATCTAGCTAAATGCCTACCTCCGAGATACTGCAGGTTGGGTTCTAGACAACCATGATAAAGCAAGTCATAATCTTTTTGCTGGTAGGGGCTTTTGCCTTCAATTTGTAAAAAGCAAGCACACAAACAAACAAAACAACAACAACAACAACAACAACAACAAAAAACAATGAAAAAAACACACATCTGTGAAGCACAATAAAACAAGGTGTGCCTGCACCAATCCAACAGTGCTACACCTTTGTCCTCCTAGTAAGCCCCAGCTTCCCACCATGGCGAGATGGTGACCTGTGACCTGGCTCCTTCCTCCCTCTCTAGCCACGTAATCCCCATCCACAGACTCACATTGCTCGTACTTATCCCTAGGAACTCTGTTCTTTGCTATTCCTTGTGATAGTCCATAGGCCTAAAATGCCCTTTCTACTCTCTTCACCTGGCTCATTATCACTCCCCCTCCATCACTGGTTTCTGGTAGGGCTTCCCAGAAGCTTGCCTGAATTCACAGATGGAGCTAAATGCATCTTGCCTGAGTGCTCATAGCACCCTGCAGGTGTCTCTGGCTTATTACTTAACCACAGTTATTGAATTGATTGCAGAGCATTGTGCTCTCTGATGAAGGTACTTTAATGCCTTGAGTAGGGAAAGAGGAGAGCCTGAGGCTCATCAAAATGAGTAGGTGGGCGAGCTTTACAGTGAGAATAAAAAGCCTCGCACTTTTGACAGGAGAATGTAATTCAGCTTATTCTCTGGCCAAGAGAAGAAGGAGATCTGAAAGGATCCCAGACAGTTTGTAAGTTTGTACCACTTTTTAAAAGAAATATACTTTGGTTGAAGAGAAGGTGGGCTTTTGGGACTTAATCTTTTGCTATGCTTAGGAGTTTTCTACTTTTTTTTTTTTCTCCAGCAGGGGTTGCATTTATTCTCGGCCCCTTTCTAATTCTCTGGGTTTCTGGGCTGGAGGACGGTGCTGCCGTCAAAGAGAGCTCTTCCTCAGCTCAGCCACATTCCCATGAAGAGGCCACTTTCACTCACGGTACTTCCCCAGCCTCTTCCCAAAATCTTAAGTAATATTTTTTTAAAAAAAGGAATTACACTGCGAGTGTTGTCACATTGGCTTTTGATGTAAGCCATGGCGGAACCAGAGGCCGAATGCACAGTGGGGACTTTGTTAGGTAAAGAGAAGGGGTCACAGGGCCCTGGGGACACCCTCCCCCAGTAAGCCCTGCTGGTCTCAGGTGGCTGTCACATATGCTGTGTTTCTACAAATGTTGATGTTTTCATTGTATAGTGTTTCACTTAGGTTTCACATCTTTAGGATATGAATTGTGCTTTTTATGAATAACTGGAAATAATTGCTTTCGCTCACTAAAATTCTTTTCAAAATGGTGGGCATTTGCATTTTTTAGGTTCCTTCTTGTGAGTTACTTTTAAATGAGATTAGTTTTTAAATGGGAATCAGCTCTCAAGGCTGACTGATGCCCCTGATGTCCATGAGATTCATGGATTTGGGAATTGACAGTTACCTTTCACCTGTGCGTGTGGCCTTGACACACCGGAATCAGGAAAGCGAGTGGGGTTGAATCTTTAGTATAGCTCTAGATGTAACTAAAAAACTAGAGTTGCCTCGGGGTCACCAGAGACCTAGTATGAGATTTTCCTGGAGCCAAAGCAGATAAGCTATTTAGTTATTGGTTCTCTAAGGCAGCTCTAGCTTATCAATGATAGAATTGAGGGCAGACGCAGCCTGGGTAATTGAAATCCACAGGATATCTTAAATTCATTTTTAGCAGATGGTTTCTGTCTCCTTGCCCAACAAATCTATTTACCAGAACTGCTGACCATGTAGCAGAATTGATTTGAATATCACCCCTTCCCACTTTCTCTCGTCTTCATTTAACGTTAAGGAGCAGGCATATAGCAGGATAGAAGAGCATCAGAAATGCTTGGGTTTTTCCATAATCTGGATAATTGCCTCCCGAATAATCATAAATCAACAGTTCTTTGTCCTTAATTATACAATGTAATTTTAAATATTCGAAGTCATTCAGCAGTTTATTATCATTAATACCCCTAATAAAAGAAAGGAAGTTAGCAGTTGGCTTTAAATTCTCTGCTCTTTAAGTCAGGCTCTGGGTTCGACCTTTGGCGTCTGGGAATGGTGTTATGTTTACACACACTGGCCCAGTGACACTGTGGCTGAATTGTTACGTTTGTGAAAGCTTCATGCCTCAATTCCTGCACTGTATATATGATGTAAAGCCTTTTGACATAATCATAATATTGAGATCCAGTTAGGGTTTGTTGTCGTCGTTTGTTTTTTTTCTCTAAAGCAAATTCTGAGGCTTCCCTGCTAGCCTGCTTCTAGTACTCGCCATTTCATGGATTTTATTCTAGGCCATTTTTTTTCTTTCCATTTTAACACATAACTGATATCAGGCTGGGTTCTTTTCTCGTGTGTAGTAAACCTATTTAAAAGGTTCTCTTTCATCTGATATTTGTGAGGAGAGGGATGACTTCTCCATTAGACTCTGCTGGCCACATTTACCACGTTTGAATCTAATGGCCCACCACGGTCTAGCCTAGTGCGCGGGAACAGCTGAGGGCACCTCTCCCTCTCTCACTGGCCACTGACTGCACTGGCTGTGACGGACGTATGTGCTGAGCTCCCCACTTGCTTCCTCTTTCCCAGGCTTGTTATTTCTCAGCCTTATCTTTTACTTATTTACAAGTCATTTTTAAAGCTTTCACTTAAAATCTGTACATCATCTTAAGACCTTTCTGGAACAAATCGAGATGTAAGTGAATGTATAAGAGCATGGCCTTTCAATTAAGGCAGGTCTGGGCATAAGTCTGAACTCCAGCCTCTTGGGTGAGTTAACCCTTTCTGAAGCTTTATCTTCTTTAGCTGTAAAAAGTGGGAGTGCTATGACCATTACACAAGGTGACCATTACATGAGATAATGTGCGTGTGTGTGTAGGGGGCGGGGGGTTCATCAGCCCCCTCCTGCCTCAATGAGGTACAGAACAGTTATCTTGAGCAAAGTCTCCTGAGTTCCAGCCTAATTTTCCAGGATTTCATTTTACACAATTTCAGGGAAACTCTACCCATAGTCTGAGGAATTTTAAATACAGCACCTTATTTTATCAAAGACTTTACTAGGAAAAAAAAAAGTATATGTAGACTATATAGTGGCTAATGGTCAATTAATGTTAACCAGAAATTGAAAATAGACTTTTCCAGTAAAATGAAATACATTTAAAATTTATTTTGTATACAACAAACTAGAAAGTGTAATTCAGCAAGCACCTATGCTGAAAAAAATAGGTTATGGATTGTGAAAAACAGTTTAAATGCCCAGTATCCTCCCCACCTTTTCTCCCGAATACATCCCCCTGTCCACCAGCAAGGCCACTTGCCTCAGCTGGGAACATTAGCATTTCATTGTACTGTTACATTCTAAACTATATTCAGTATTGTTTCTAAATATTTTAAAACTTTAAATGGTATTCTAAGGCATGTATGTATCTTAAGCTTCTTGATGTTAGTGAGTTTCATCTATTTTAAATGGGTAGCTTTAGTTGATTTGTTTTTTGTCATTGTATAATGTTCCATTATGTGGCTTTTCCTCGATATATTAGTTTTTCCAGTGATGTTAATGGCTTGTGGATTAGACTGTTTGCACATTTTAGTTATAAATCTCCAAATATTTGCCATAGAGAAACACAAAGGAGGTGAATTGTAGGATATGTACTTTTCTTTACTAAAAATCCTGAAATGATTTTAAGTGGCTGAACCAATTTACACACCCACCAGTGATGTGCGAGTTCCTCTGGCTCTACCTTCTTGCTCACGCTGATGTTTGACTTCTTAATTTTACCATTCTGTGGATTTAAAAAATGACTGGGTGTGACACAGTATCTCACTGTAACTTAAATTTTTTATTTTCTTGATTATTAAAGATTGACCATTTCTTCATACTTGTATTTCATCATCTGTGAATTTATTTTTCAACTCTTTTGCCCAACTTTCTCTTTGGATGTCTTATTGATGTTTTTAAAGGTTCGTTATATGGTCTGGTTACTATTATTTGGTTTCTTATATTTCAGATACCATTTCTTGGGCTGTCACCAATCTTCTCTTAAGAGTGTTTTATGCTTTTTATTTAGGTTTTGGCGAATAGAAGTTTTAAACTTCTAAAGTCAAATTGATCTTTTATAGTTGTATATTTTGATGAGTAGATGTTTGTATTGATGTGATAAAACATCATGCTCCCAAATTAATAGTTTATACAGTAGAACATAAAATACAAATTTGATAGATACGTCACTACTGTATCTCATAATTATGAGTAATATTTCATGTGTACATAACAAAAAAATTAAATATTAAATATTTTATTTATTTTGATTCTAATCAAGGGATACTGTTTTAGGGGATGTGGAAGACCATATCTTCCTCTTGCCTAAGTGATAATCTGATATATTTGGAAGAGTAGAAAAAACCCCACGAGTATTTGGATTCAGGTGTAATGGCTGAGTCTGGGTGAGTTTTGGTGCCTTCCGCTAGGGTAGTTGCTCTGTTGATATTTGTTGAATAAATGAATGTATAGTAGCATCTGATAATAACAGAAATGTCTACTCAGAAGAATAGACTAGTGGTTCTAAACCCTGGCTAGTCCCGAGGAGATTTTAAAAATGCTGATGTCTGGGTTCCATCCTTAGATACTCTGATTCTCTTGGTTTGAAATAGGAACCAGGCCCCAATACATTTTTAAAGTTCTCCAAGTACTTCTAATATGAGAACTGGATCAGAGAATTGGACACAGGTAAATGAAGGGAGGTTCAAGACCACCAGTTGGGCACTGAAATGTCCAGGGCAGTGGAGTTGCCAGGAGGTGCTAGAAAGAGGCCAGAATTAAAGCAAGTGACGGCTTGAGGCTGGTGTGAGGGCAGAGCTAATCATTGGAGCCCCTTGGCCGAGAAGAGACAGAAGAAACATTCTTATTCATGTACCGAGGGCAGTGGTCCTGGGATGTGGAGAGCGGGATGAGCCAGTGATGTCCAGCCTCATGGTCAGTGCCAGGACATCTCAGCTGGGAAGCCAAAGGGCAGGATAGGCCCATTAAAAAGGTACAAGTCAAATACAGCCTTTGCAGATGGATGCTAGACTAATTGGAGAGATCACTTTGTAAGTAATGTAAATGTCCAGCTACTATGCTCTACACCTGAAACTATAAAATATTGAATATCAACTCTAGTTGAAAAATTTAAAAAAATACAACCTTGCTTATTTTGAGCTCAGAAATAAAGTATTGTCTCCTTCCTCTCAATTTCAAAATCTGAGGGAAATTAAAAAGTTTGGCCTGGGAATGGAAGATAGACAGGGGATACCTTGAGAGAATTAAATATCTTAAAATCAGCCAACAGGGCAGCAGGCAGTGTTGATTAAGGGCATTTATAAAGGCCTATTCCTGAGCCCACAACTGGTCCCTTTTGTGAGTGAAAATTACGTTTACCTTGGAGTTCCCCTCACATGAAGTGAGGTCAGGTTTCCCTTGAGCTATGTGTGTAGACCTGTGTGTGAACATGTCCCACTGCAGGTGGTGGCTGGGGAAGGGATTCCAAAGTTGTTGAAGTGGGGAAGATTCAGACTCCGAGCTTCTTGTTGTAAGGTGGGAATTATGAAAGCCCTTCCTCCACCAGATTCACACGTGTGCACGCCCTGCCCCCACCCTCCTTTTTTTTTTTTTTTTTTTTTTTTTTGATCCTGGTGGTGGCCCTGTTAGCAGTAGGGCAGACTGCCTACCAGGACATGAGCAGGGATTGCCAGGTACTGGATTATCTGTTTTGCAAAATCAGAATGGAACCCTGAAACCTATAACAGAAAGGTGGGTAGTACAGTTAGAATTCTCTCCATTTTGGAGCATAATGGAAGAGTAGTGCCATGGGAGTTGGGGGAAAAAATGAAATCTCAGTCTTGACTCTGTTACTAAAACCTGTGCGATCTTAGGCAGCTCACTTTAGTTCCATTTATTGAGCACCAGCCTTTTTTGAGCATCTTTCAGATGCTGGAGAAAGAGTGGAAAAGAGTCTATGTTCTCAAGAAACTCACAATCTTGCCCAGGAGAAAGATATTTAAAAGTAATAAAGTCAAAGCTGTAAAGTAAGGGAGGAATGCACTGGAAAGAAAATTGTTAGTTCTGCTTTGGGCTCAAACACCCTTCAGAGAATAGGGGCATATGAGCAGGACCCCGGTGACGAGTAAGTTGTGCTGAGCAAATGGGGTACAAAGGACTTTCCAGGTCAACCACTTTTCTTCCTGAATTCTCACTTCACGTTTGAGGGAAGCTCTAAAAACTCGAATCCAAGCAATTTAACAAAATTCCTGAAGCCCAAAGTACTAAGAGCTGTGGCAATCACCCTAGGGAATGTGGTACAGTGGCAGGTGAATGAGCCACCTGTATGTATTACCTTGATTCCTCCCAAGATTTTCTTTCATCTGCTACCCCTGCACCAGGTGGTTTTCATATTGGAGCTCCTTTTCTATTGAAGGAGCTGTGGGGGTTGGGGTAATTGTTTTCTTGATCATTGAGATATATTTTTTCCACTTGCCTTCACTGCTATAGTTCCCTCTCACAGCAGTGTCTTTGTTTTGATTTTGCTAAATTTGTATGCAGAAAGTAGGCAAACCAAATGTCTTTTTCTCCTAAGTTATAAACCTGATCCTGTTACTATTTTACTCAAAACTTGTAGTTGGTGCTACAGAACAAAAAAAAGGAGTTTCTCTCCAGTTTCTTCTAAGGAACGGACCCCAACCCTCCCAGTCTTCACCTTCATACTCTAATCCAGGTTCTCTAGATCTTGTTTTCTCCCCATTCTCGCCTCCAGGACCTTGCTTATGTCGTTCCATATGCCTGAAATTTCCTTCCTTAGCCCAGTCTCTTTGTCTTCCTATTCTTCATGATCTACTTGTCTTCGTGAAGCCTTCCTCGATCTCCCCACTTTCAAAACCAGAAATATTATCTCCTTTCAACTTCAAAGTCTGAGGAAAATGTCTATCAGGATTCTGTATCTTGCTCAAATATCAAACAAAAGCGAGTGATAGACATTTGCAGATCAACAAAGACTGAGTTTGCCACTTATAGACCCTTTTTGAATAAAAAGATATATTGTCAATTGCGCATTCAAGGACATGTTGCTAGCTTGAGCTCAGCTAAGGTGAAAGTATTTACATCATAGAAACAGCACAAGCTACAAAATAGGACTGTTTTTTCCTCCTTAAGAGCCAGTTCCTATGAATGTGAATTGGTTACCCTGCTACATGTATATATCTATGTGCCTATGTTGCCATGTACACACAAATATTTGACACTATAAATGTTGAATGATTAATACTACTGTTGGTCATTAGTCCTTCCTCATTAGGCTGCTGGCGAAAGCCACGTGGTCAGAGAGGCTAGGAGCTTGTCTCTTTTTACACTGTTGTTCCATCCTCCTTTCCTCTCGGGATCTGGAATTGTGCTACCTATCACCCACCCTTTCTTGCTTTCGTGTCCCTGGCACACTTGGTCACTTCCTGGAATCAAGGCTAATACACTAATTGAGGGTCTGTGCATCTGCAGTTGCTCAAAGTTCACTCTTTGAAGTAGAGAATCCTGGCTTGGCTACACAGACATCAGTAAATGGACTCCTGTTTCTGTTCATAATTGCTCTTACAAATTGGTGAAATGCAGGCAGTAAGACGCCTTTGTCAAACAGAACTCTGCCAACTGCTGTCTGAATTTACCTGCTGCAGATTTTCTTCTGCTGATCACTGCCTCGTGCCTGCTCTCAGATCCAGTGAGCAGAGGCTCTGGGGTTCTGTTGGGATAGTTGTCCTCTCTTGGGCACAGAAGCCACGGTCAGATGACTGGGAGCACAGAGTAAGAGGGAAAAGGCAAGCCAGGAGACAAGAAGCAAAGTGTGGCCCCCAGGCTGGCAGGGGGAGGTTTGAAGTGGGGCTGGGAGGAGAAATGTAGAGATGGGAGAGGCAGGGGTCTTGGAGAGGGTCCACCAGACTTGAGGCTCCTCTCCTGAGCTTTGCCTCAAGTGGCAGCTTCCTGCTGAGCTGAGTCAGGCAGAGGTAAAAATGTTGAATGAAGGCAGTGAACTCCTGTGGCTATGGGAGAAAGTTACAGGGTCTTTCCTGTCTTTTGGCAAGAAAAAATGTCTTCTAGACTGAGTGTTGCTTTGCAAACTCCATGGTGTCATTCGGTGTCCATTGCCTGTCTCCTGCTAAAATTACACGTGTGAAAGTGCCTAGCACAGCTCTTGAGACAGAAGGGGGCTTGGGAAGCATTCATACAGTCATCAGATGTCCTCCTGGCAGTGTAACATGGCCTGTGCAACTACTTCATGCACATATTGGCTTCTTACAAAGTATATAGGAATGTATTGGTGTGGAGTGAATTATTTTTTTGGACAATCTGTGCCCTTCTAGCAGAAGTCCTTCCCCAAGTCTCAGCCTTCCAAAGAGAGTCACTTTTTATTTTATTCCTTATAAGCTTTATTGATTTCTTATTTCATTTGTTTGTTTTCTGCCCCGGATGACCCCTTTGGGAGCCAGTTTTGGCAGAGAAACCATAAAAAGGTAGCCTTGTGAAGGTGTGGGGGGACTTCTGTATGTGGCGGATACAGTGAACCCAAGAGAGATCACAGGGAGAGTGAAAAGATATCCTAGATTTTCAATCAAATCTACCTTTCTGTACTAAATTAGTTTCACTTCTTAACCATTAACTTTTTAAAAAAATTCTGGCCATTGCACTGTTTTTAAAAGAGAGTTTCAGTTTCATACAATGAGAACTGTTTTGAGATTGGAGCTGGGTGGAGGGCCAGAGCCCAGTGATACAGGAGGCCCTCTTCCAGTGGAATTATTCTTGGGGCCATGCTCACAGGCTGGGTACTGGTATTGGCACTAACACTTCGTAGGACCTTGCTTAGAGAAAAGAAACGAGAGAGATGCATACAACTTGATGTGTCAGTTTTACCTGAAGATAACAGTGAAACACTGAAGGAATTTGTTGCTGGTCCATAGGCCCCAAGTTGGTTTTAAGCCTGGCCTGCTGGAAGAACCCACTGTTGGGAGGCCGCCTTGCCAAGGAGATCAGGCAAGAGAAACTTTGCCCTCCTGAGCATCCATTACAGAGGCCAAGAGCCTTCAGTGAGTGTCATAAGAAGGCTCTTTGAGTTTTCTGCTGGCTGGCTTGGTGAGAGGCCAAAGGCCTCAGTATCATTTTTTTCACAGACGATGCAGGGGTGTGGTGAGGGGGAATCAACCTTATAGAGAAAAAGAATGTCAGCAATTTGTGGTGATGTTTTGGAGAAGAATCACATCAGGACTTAAGCATGGGGAAAAGGGAAGAAAAGAAGTCGAATTTTAGTCTCCAAAAGCATACATTTGTTGCTTTTCCTTTTTAAAAAAAAAAAACTGAGAAAGCCTCTTCTGGCTCTTGGGTCGTTGTGATGCTTGCTGTAGTCACCCATCTAACTGACAGGGGCCAACATACTACATAGAATGTGGGATAAGCTTCCAAGTAGTGGCAAAATGACTGCGACCTCTTGGAGGAAAACAATTAGATCCATGGAGGTGAAGCCAAGACCTTCAATGCAATTGTCTAGAGGAAAATCACTTTTAGAAATCCAAGTAATTAGAAACACGCACATTGGCTCTTGCAGCCAAAGGCAGTTAGGCTGGCCAGTGGACACCTCAGCTCGTTCCTGGAGTTGTGGGTCACAATTTAGCCTCTTGCTGTCATGGTGTGGTGTTTATTGGAGGAGATACCACTGCGATGAATAATTTATTCTGTAAGCATGGGTAAGAGTAGGCTGTTTATTCCTCATACTAAAACATGAACAGAAATAAAATCTAAATATAGGAACAGCTCTAAAAACTATAAAAATGCTTCAGCTTCCACATTTGAGAAAAATTTTTACTCTTGAAATTTGGTGTGCCCAGCACATAGTAGGTGCTCAGGAAGTAATTATTGACTAGAGTTGTTTTCTCCCATGCACTTAAAAGTAAAAATAACCTGAAATCTTACCACTTAGCATTTGGGGATATAGCCTCCCAGACGTTTTCAGGGCATGTAAATGTGTGTGTATTTTACAAAAGCAAGATTGTACTGTACATGGTGTTTCGTAAACTGTCTCCAGGTCAATAAGTTGAATCCTTATATTTAGCATCTGCAAAGTGACATATGTAATATCCGGTGTAACGAAGAATTTGCCAAATCTTGTAGTTGCAGACTTGACACATCTCACGTGCTGTCCTTCATTTGGCAGGTTTCTTCTGCGGAGGTACGCATTGGGCCCATGAGACTGACACAGGATCCTATTCAGGTACGCCTCCCTCACTCGCCTCCCGCACTCGGTAGGGGCCTCATTCCCAGAGCACATGGGCACATGAGTGCTGTCTGGGGCCCTTCTGGTACACAGCAGATCGCCCCCCTCGCCCCTCCATACACACCTGTACATGATACTTGGTGTATACACATGTGTGTGTGTTTCTGTGTGTAAACACTTGCTTTTATTAATGTCATCCTTGAGGAATCAGATTGTTTTCTTGAAGATTTAAACATTGTCCCATCTTGAGTATATACATAATAGGTAGATTGCATGGTGGATTGTGAAGGAGAACAACTCTCTGACCAAAAAACTAGTCTGTCTATTCTACCTCCTGCTGCAGCCCGAAAGGTAAAGGAAAGGGCGTGTGTGGTAAAGGGCAGGGCTTTGCCGTGAGCCACAGCTGGGCGTGAGTCCCAACTGTGTGACCTTGCATGTATTGCTTCATTTCCCTACCCAGTGCTCTGTAAAGCGGAGAAGATAACGCCTCTCCCATGGGAATTATGAGTGAAATGGAATTGGAGCGAGTGCCTAGAAATCTGGCTGGCAGTGGAAAGTGCTCAGTAAATGATAACTATTGTTGGCTGGGAAGAGAAGAGGACAAAAGGTACCCCTTTCTTGTCCTGTGTGACCTGAGCGAAGCAGCCTTCTGTGCTCTGTAACATGGAACAGTGTGTTTCCCTATAGCTCCTCCAGTTCCTTGAGGCCCCTTCAGAGAAATGTGTGTGAAAGGGGTCTGTACCCTTTTAAATAATTGTTAAATCCCCCTCTGCATGTACGTCATCCTCGTAGGTCTATATGAGCGAACCTCCTCTCTATGAAAACTGTGTCTGGTTAGCACCTGGCAGCTCGTCCTGCACTTGGGATGAGTGAAGATGCAGAAAGATGTAAGCCAACCAACCAACATGGAGATGAACGTGAAAAAAGCAAGGAAATGTGCTGTTTGATTTATGAGCAAATGGAAAAGAAAATAATGTTTTACTGTTGCTTGGAAAAGGAAATGCAAATCTAGGGGAAGGAAAAAAATGAAGATTTAAGCTTGGGAAAATTTGATGAAAACAAATTTAGGAGAAGAGAGAGAAAAAAAGTTACTAAAATAAACATAAGCCACAACTGTCTGTATAGAATACAAACAAGTGGAAAATTCCAGTAATCATTCTGAGTACACATACTTTGTAGTCCATTTTGAATAAAGGCAATGACAACAGATCGAATAACACTATTCCCAAAGCAATTTCAAGAATATTTCTTGGGATGTGTGTAGTTTTAGAACAGTTAGTTTACTTTCATTTTTGCCCTGTGCTTACTGGCAATGAATGCTCAGAAGGATGCTTCATTCTTTTAAAAATGTAATTTGTCAAATTGTAAAGTATTTCAAATATTCATCTAAAGGCACATGTGTATACCCATACCCACTTTTATCAGATATTAACAGTATACCCTATTTGAGTTTTTAAAGAAACAGCACTGTTTAAACTCCTATTTATCCCTTTGCCTTCCTTCTCCTCCTCCCTCAAAGTAACCACTATTCAGAGATTGACATTTGTATATTCTACATGTATGTACATCTATTCATAATTTTGAATATTTTTAAGCTTTATTTTTTAAGGTATCAGGGTGTAGGCATCATTCTCTAATTTTTAAAATTATTTGGTGTCATATCTAAGAATCTATTGTCAGATATAAAGTCACAAAGATTTACTTTGTTTTCTTAGAGTTTTATCATTTTATTTCTCTGATCCATTTTGAGTTCTTGTATATATTATGAGGTAGAGCTTCATTATTTTGCATGTAGATATCCAGTTGTCCCAGCGACTTCTGTTTAAACATTTTTTTTTTCTGTTGAATTGTCTTGGCACCTTTGTCAAAATTCAGCTGACCATAATTGTGAGGGGTTATTTCTAGATTCCTGGTTGTATTCCATTGATATCTTTGACATGTGCCAGTACTACACTGTCTTGATTGCTATAGCTTTGAAGTGTGAGTCGCCCGGCTTCTCATTTTTCAAGATAATTTTGGCTGTCTTTGTCCCTTGCATCTTCATATGAACTTTAACAGGAGCTTGTTTATTCTGAGAGGTGGGAGAACATCTGTGATTTTGATAGTGATTGCAGTAAATATGTATATCAATTTGGGAATTATTACTATGTTAACAATTTTGTCTTCCAATCCATTAACATAAGATGTCTTTCTATTTATTTAGTTTTTTCTTTAGCTTCTTTCAACAGTGTTTTGTAGTTTTCAATATGTATCTTTGATATTTTTGTTACATTTATTCCTGAAATAATCTTCTTGATGCTATGGAAAATGGAATTGTTTCCTTAATTTCATTTTTGGGCTATTCATTTCTGGTGTATAGAAATACAATTTATTTTTGTATATCGATCTTATATTCTGCAACCTTGCTGAACTCTTATTAGCTCTTACAGTTTTTTATAGATTCCTTAGAATTTTCTATGTACAAGATCATGTCAAAACTTTTCTTCCTCATCTAAATACCTTTTATCTTATTTGCCTAATTGTATTGTTACAACCTCCTAAATAATGGTGTGCTTAGTTTTATAAGGTAATGTACTTCCAGATCTTTTCTCAGGTGGTTGCACCATTTTACACTCCTGCAAGGAACGCAGGCATTTTGAATATCCAAATCTTTGGTAATATTTGATGTTTCAGTTTTTTCTCATGGTTATTTAAATTTGCTTTCTCCATGACTAATAATATTGAACACTTCCTAAAATTTGTTGGCCTTTCCTTTACCTTTTGTGAATGCTTGGTTTAGTCTTCTGCCTATTTTTAACTTGGTTGACTTTTTAAAAGTTATTGAGTTGTAGGGGTTCTTTATATATTCTTATTATAAGTCCTACTATCAGATTTTGAGAATATTTTCTCCCAATTCATAGCTCTTCTATTTATTTTCATACATCTGGCTTTTGTGCAAAATTTTAAATTTTGATATAGTCTAATTTATCTCTTTTATGGTCATTGCTTTCTGTGTTCTAAGAATCATTATCTACTTTACAAATTGAGAAGATAATTTGTTTTCTTAAAACATTGTTTTAGCTTTTAATTTTAGATTTATAATTCATCTCAAGTTCATTTTTGTTTCGTATGACATAGAAGTTAAGGCTCATTTTCCCCCTATGTTGATATCCAGTTGGTCCAGCTCCACTTGTTGAAAAGGACTGTATATTCCCTCCTCCATTGAATTGCTTTGATGCCTTTGTTACTGATTCTTTAATACTTGTCACAACTTGTTTGGTGGATAATAATGTATTAATTTTGAAATTAGTATTTTATAAAAAGCTTTTTTTAAAAAAATGTATCTCTGTCAAATACAGGGTTCTCTGTTCATGATGAATTAATTTTTTGACTGATCTGTTAGTTTCTATGACAGTGGGTATGTCATTATCAGTATCATAATATTTGCTAATATTTTGAGTCTGTTGTATAATGCGTGTTCTTAATTATATATATTCTTCGTGACTATCCTTTTTATTATATAGCTTCCCTTTCTAAACTTTTCCCTTAAATTCTGTTTATCTGTTGGTGATGCCAGACAAGCTTTCTTTGGTTAACGTTTTTCTGGTTTATCTTTTTCTGTCTTTTTATTTTCAGCTTTCTTTATAACTGTACATTAAATATGCCTCTTGTGAGCAGCATATAGCTGTATTTTTCTAAAACCTATTCTGATAGTCTGTCTTCTCATAAGGGAGTTCATTCTGGTTACATTGCATGTGATTACTGATACAATTGTTCTTATTTTGTTCTGTTTTATTATCCTTTTTTTATTTCTGTTTTTTTTTTTTTTTGTCAAATTGAATTTTCAGAGTTACCTTTTATTCTGTTTTAAAAGCTATAGGTTGTGCTTCTATTTTTTTTTTTTAGTAGTTACCCTTAAGTTATTTTTTAATATGCATGTTTAGCAGTAAAATTTTATAACAGTCTCAAATGTGTTTCTGTCATCTCAAATATGATCTGTTCCTCAGCAAGATCTGAATCTCTTAACAGCCCCCTCTCTGAATCACTGGAAAACACTTGTAATTTTGTATTTATCAGTTATATTAAAACATACCAAAATATTTAACTTGTACTCATAAGCTATGAAATATAAAATGAATACAATGAACCCATCACCCAGTACAAGAGCTGGAATGTTCCCAGTACTACCATGTACCCTGCCTGGTACCTGTCAAATGAATTTGGCCCCCAATGACAGCAGATGCAGGTGATTAAGAGTCCTCTGAGTGAGGGACAGAATAACTGAGGTTCTTTTTAAAAAGAACCAATTCCAATGTAGAGTTTCACTCATTGATCTATCAGATAAGAGTCTACAGAATACCTTCATGTTCAAGGCTCCACACTAGGTGCTGCTGGGGGACAGGAGAGAGATTGCATAGTGCTCCCTGACCACCCAGAGGGGCTAGGCAGTCGGTTTGTTATTTGTAGCACCAACTTTAGGGGCAGTGGTATCCAGTTAAGTGTTTTTGTGCTCCTGCTATTGACATCGCAAGAAAAATGAAAAAGCACACTATGTCCTAATGCCTTTGTTTTTGTTTGTTTTTGTTTTGTTTACTTCAAGAAAAATATTTGTTATTTAACTGGCATTCACAAAATGTTAATTAGCTACATCAACTGGAGCCCTTCGGGCTTCAGAGGAACCTGCTTGATAAGACTATTTCGGGATGTGATTGCACTTGAGGGTATGTTTCTGAGTTCAGGGGAATGAGCCCCCACGTGAGGAGGTGTGTGCCGTGGGGCTCTGCGTGCTCCACACAAGCTGGCAGGAGCACCTCTGGGAGTGGAAGGAGCAGAGGTGTTGGCAAGATGTGCAGCAAGGTAGTGCAGAGGACATCTCTTCCTGGGTGAGTGGCTGTGACTCGCAGTAAAAGTTACATTTCTAGTCATATTTTCTAGGCTTGGCAAAGAAATAAAAAGTAGGGGAAATATTATGAGGCAGTAGATTCATATCACCATAACATCTGAAAATCAAGTGGCCTTTTCTTCATCGATGCCTGAAGCACAGTTACTTCCCCAGTGTGTAGAACTGACGTGTTTTGGCTTAGAGCGCTGCCCCCCGCCCCTCACACAGGCCTTTCCAATGGAATGTGGAAACATCCTCACAGCTGCGGCCTAAGCATTTTCCTAGCAAGGCAGCACTTCCCCCTCAATTTTGTTTTCCCATATTGTATGGACATGGAATATTCTAGAACTGTTATACATTAGAGATTTTATATGTTGCAGAACATGTGGCCTCATGGGGAGCTGTCCTTCACATATTACGTGAAATGACCAAGTGGTGGAGACACTCAGACTTAGTAACCTGCTGTGGCTAGCATCTCCCCTCCTGTCCTCACTGCTGCTACCAAGCTGTGTCCCTTGCCTAATCCAGCCAGGTTTGTGGACCACAGAGTTGGTAGGGATTTTTGGTCCTGTGTCTTAGGACCTAAAAATAAAACTGACAGAGTAAGCTACTTAGCACTTGAGGGTCAGGTCAACCCCATTTCAAATTTTGCCAGCTGTGTGGCTGTGGATGAGTCTCTTAACAATTTAAAGCCTCAGTTTCCATGTCTGTAAAATGGAGATAATATGCACTTTCACATTGAATTGTTAAAGGGTTAGTGAATAAGATAGTGTATGTAAAGTACTTTCAGTATAATGGCTGGCCTTAGAAAATTCTCATCACAATTTAGCTGTTATGAGCATGACTTTCCTAGGAACATTTAAGGAAAGCTGCCAAGCCAATTTTTGCCTACTGAATTGACCGCCCCTCTGACCAAATTGGCCAGATCTTTAGTATCATGTGAATACAACTTATATGATCTGTACATGTGGTATATTGTAGAAGCTCCTTATTACCTGGTTTTTGCTTAAAACCCACCCGAGTAGTCTGAAAATTGGACATTTAATAGTAGATATTGGTAATCCACTTGGAAAAGTGTAGATATACCCTATTTAAAGAACACTGTTGATAATAAACACTTGTATTTTCAGGCTAAGGAAAAATAGTTTGTTTTCTCTTTATCTTTTTTGTAAGTAGCCTTCACCAGAGAAGAGTTTATTCTAACTTGTCAAAGACAGATTACTGCTATCCTCAAGAAGATATTTTTCAGCACTTTGATTAAACTTGTTAAAGGGATGGTACAAAGATTTCTACCTAGCAAAGCAAGAAAACATCAGCCAGAGCCATGGAAAGATCACTGAATGAGGAGTTGGGAAATACGGGTCCAGCTTTGGGAAGTTGCTGTTCTCATCTGTTGAATGAGGCTGGCGGATCACCTCCAGAGCCCCTTCCTGCTCTGAGAACTGCTGAGAGTCATGGCCCTGTTCCTGTCATTGCTCCCTGGGACCCCCCGAGTTACCTGTAGTCTGTGTGCTAACCCTTTGCAGCTTCTCACCAGAAGCTGTACTTCATTCTCTTAGCCTTACCCTTACTTCATTCTAGCTCAGCTGAAAACATGAATTTACTAATGGTTTCAAGAAGGTTCTCCCTGGAGCTGAGCGAGGGGCCCTGCATGGCAGTTTGAGGTCTTCGTAGTTACATTTGGAAAGCAGTACTGGTCGCCCACACTTTGCACAGTCCCGGCGTGCACAAATTTCAGTGTCTGGTTAACACCAGACCTCCAATAACATGTTTTAGATTGCAGTTACATCGGTGTTTTAACTGTGAATAATGGCATGAAATACAAACTTTGATGCTAGTTCTTAGTCTGCAAACCAGTATGTGACAAACCTGCCTTATGGTTGGTGCCCAGTAACATCACTTGTTTCGGTCTCTGTGACTGTCTGCCTAGCTGTGTGTAGTTGCGCTGCCACCTTGTCTCTTCACGGTAGTGAATGTGACATTACACAAAAATAGATCTTCGAAGGAGGGAATTAGCCAGCAAAGATGAAAGTGCGGCAAAGAAATGAAATGTGTTAACGTCGAAAATGAAAAATCAGAATTTAAATGAAGTCAGAGGAGAAGAGCCAACTGTGGGCATGTTGACAGTGCCGCTTTGGGAGATTCTGGACTGGTCACCAGAGGAAGTCAGTCAGTGCAAGTTTATAGAAATAAATTTAGAAAGTGATTGTCATGAAAAGGGTGAAATGTCACAGAGGAAGTGATGCCAGCAAAAAACTGTACATTCATTAAAGGAACTCTGGGGATATTTTATGACATTGAAAGTACAGAGGATGAAATGTTGGAAGCTGATCCAAACTTAAGAATTTATAATTCACCAAGGCATAGAAAAAATGCTCACTCTGTATCATAATTTATACAACTAAAAGAAGGTAAGCACTGTTCAAACTAGTCTTAAGTTTTTGAAAAGAGAACATTTTAATTCTCACCTTTTCTAACATTTTAAATTGCAATGTACTGAATAAATGCCAGTTTGTATTTTTCATTTCCCTATACATTTATAACCAACAATGAGAAAGCTTTTAATGTTTTGACAAACATTTCTAAAGGTCATGGAGCAATTGCTTTTCTCATAATTTATTAGAATTGCTTTGCGTGGTCACTTTTATGGCCTGGCACTACCACACAAGATGAGGACTGCCTATAGTTCGTGTACTGCTTCCAGAGAATACAAGGTGGCCAAGATCTGTCCCCACTAGAAGACGTTCCCTCCTTGTCCCAGGTTGCACCTCAGATCAGTTCATTTGCTGTGTTTACAACAGTGTAGTGAGGTTGACACAACAAAACTGCTTCCTTTTGCCCATTCTCTTATACTTAGATTCTTGTCCTGGATGCCGTGTCCACGCTCTGTCTGGATCACCACTCACTAGTGCATTTATTATACTTGTCTCCGACTCTCTCCCCTGTGAAGGTCCTAAGGGCAGAGACTCAACTATGTCAGTCTCAGTCAGCTTTTTACTCCTAGTTTTTAACATCTGGCATGATAGTCTTCCAAAAATATTCTTTGAATGAATGTTCTGCTTATTATTTAGAGCAACTAAAGAGTTTACTTTTTTACTCTTTACAAATCAAGTTGTTTTATGCCTTCAGTAATGACTTTCAGAATATATTTCACAAAATCATTTTATGAGATTTGCCTCAAGTGGTCCACAAATATTTACAAATGACCACATCTAACAGGAAATTAAATATTGAAACATAGAATGTTAAACCTGAAGAGGGACTATATTGCTTAAGATTGTTTTTGTTTATTTTTTATTTTGTTTTGGTTGTAACAGCTGCCTTACACAAAAAGTAAGTAAATGAATAAGAAATGTATAAGAAGGTGCAGTTTTTGTTTTTGTTTACTTAGCAGAATCCAAGGAAGAGTTGAAAATCCATGGCTTAGAAAGGCTGGCAGTGAGCCATTTCTGAGTACTTAGATAACAGCAGAGTAAGGTTCTTCCTTCAGTATTTCTGCTATTAATGAGCCCTGGGTCCCAGTTACCAGCCTCTGTGCCTCCCTGTTCAGATTCCAAATTCCTGGAAACAGAATGTCATTAGCCCAGCTGTGGCATAGGAGATGGGGACAGAGAGTCCAACTCTGGATACTCGGGTCTGCCACTTTCCTAGAAAAGGTACAATTCTCCAGAGGTAAGAGGATTTCAGAAAAGGTGATTATAGTGCTTCACTCTAAAATGTATATGTATTTCTGATTTCCCATAGATTTTCACTTTGCTTAGGAGTTGAATTATTAAAGTCTTACTGAATTTTTTTGTAAGTGGAAAGAATTTTAAATACTATCCCAAGAAATTCTCTAGTGAGCACTTTATAATACAAATACTCCTGTTTTAACTGTAGATTTTATTATTCAGGTAGGGTGAGGCCAATAAATTAGAAGGTGACTATCACTGAAAAGATAGTTTGTTACCCACAATTCCCCGGAGGCGACAGCCGGCCAGGCCGTGCAGGACTACCTGGGGAAGTGGCAGGGCTGGTGGTGAGACAGAGGACAGGGAAAACGTGGGCAAGAGCCTTTATCACGGTTTCGGCGGGGAGGAATGGGTGAGGCAGGGTAAGTAGGTGTGGCTAGTTCCAATCATTTCAGTAGCCTGGGGCATAGAGGTGGTCTGGCCCTGCAGTGATAGGGCAGGTAGATAGTGGTCCAGAGTGTTGGAGCAGATCGCTTTATAAATTATGTAAATGCCTGACCACTATGCTGTACACCTGAAACTAATATAAAATAATACCATCAGCTATGATTGAAAAAATTAAAGTTTCACTAAAAATATGAAACAAGCAAAATAAATATAAATGCAGCATAAAATAGAAAAAAAAAAGGTGGTAGGGGTATGGGCTCTGGATTGGTAGGCATGTGAAAAGTGCATTCCTTGCCAAGTCTACACTGTCCCTAGGAATTGGCTAGCCCTCAGAAGGGCCGGACTCCAGGGCCAGCAAGGGTCTAGACAGTGAAGCATCAGAAATACATAAATAACAAGGTATGATGAATACAATTCTCCACTTTCAACAGTTTGTGAGTTTTCATGTGAAATCCAGTTTAAGTTCCTAAAACGACCTCCAAGGATGCACCATGATCTAGCCCTCCGCTGTGAACTTGATTTCTCTCCTGCCCACTCCCCCTCTTCTCTCACATTTGCTTCCTTGCAGTTCCTTGAAAACAGCAAGCATATGTTTCACTGTGGGTGTCAGTGGAACTGTTCCCTCTGCTTGGAATGCTTTCCTTCGGGTGTAAACTCGACTTTTCTTCCAGGCATTTGCTCGTAAGTCATTTTCTCGGTGAAACCTACCTTAACCACCCTACTTAATACTGCCATCAGCAGCCACTCCGGATTCTCCTTACCTTGCCCTATGGTTTTTACATAGCACTTATCACTTTCAGGATTCATTATCACTTGCTTATTTATTATGCACACAGTTTGTCCTTCCACGACTACTATGCAAGGGTCCGTATTTTGTTCATCGGTATACTCTAAGCAATTAAAGTATCTGGCACATAGTAGATGCTCAGGAAATATTTGCTAAATAATGACATTATTTTTCAAAAAGTGGAACACTCCAGTCTCTTAAGGACATGTAAGACATATGAGATTAATACCTGTAGCAACCTGTGGCAATGCCCAACATAAGAATATAGTTGTCTTATCGTATTAGTCAAATACTGAGGCATAATTGTGTAAAGGAAGTATAAATCATTGAGGTTCTTGTTTAGCAGTTCATATTTCAGCCAGGCAGATGAGAGATGAGAAGTTCTGACACTTTTTCTGATATTTAGGCTCAGCGTGTTGAGTTTCTCATGTTACTATCACTTGGCATAACCCTTTACAGCTACACCAAGTTAAGGGCTATTGAATTTTTGCGCAAATTAATTCTACATGATCGTTTTCCTTGTTGCTCCTTTGTTAATAGTTATGTTCGAAGGCTTTCTTTTCACTATCGAAATCCACAAATCTATACTCTTCACTTCTTTGGGAAGAGTCACCTCCCATATCCTGCTAGAGGTAGCTCTGTGGCTGAAGATTTTTAGGAACATCCTGGACTGAGGTGTGACTGACCTTTGTCCAGAAAGAGCCCTTAATAAGTGTGGCTGCCACATGTATTACTGGCTTGTGATTTCAAGCCACACGCTAAAAAGGAAATGTGAAAATCATGCTGAAAAGTATTATTTTTCCGGAAACATGGCTTTGAGAAAACAGGAAATGATTCAAACAGTGTTAAACAAATGACATGATGCATTCAAATGTTTAATTATAAGGAATTATTGGAAAGGTTTAGGTATGAAATGGCATTTTCTTTTTTTTGAGAGTCTTTGTCTTTAGCAGATGCGTATGGATGAAACAATAGATATGTGGTATTTGCAAAGTAATAAAAGAATTGGGAAAGTGGGCGTGGATAGATAAAGATGAAACCAGATTGATTTGCCAGGAGTAGTTATTGCTGAAGCTAAGTGATGGGTACAAAGGTTCATTATACTATTTTCCATTTTTTTTATATACTGCCAATTTTCAATTAACAAAACATTTTTAAGATGTGGTTGACAGTTTGTCTTGTTTCTGATTTTAAATAACACATTCGGTATATCATCATGAAGAATGATATGGGCTATTGGCTTAAAGCTCTTGATGTTGAGAAACTACCCTTCTGATCCTAATTTTCAAGCCAGAAGTGGATGCTGAAAAATGCTAAATGCCATATCAATATCTTGAGATTATTATATGTTATTGGACTTATCGTTGTGATGTAGTCTTATTCCTGATAATAGTAAAGCCCTCTTGCATTTTGCAGAAACCCCTACAAGTAGCCATCCTTACACTGATCTAATATTTACTGAATAACTGATATGTGCCAGCCCAGCGCTGGGCACGAGATTTCAACAGGGAAGGAGACAGGCAGGTCCCTGCCATCCTGAAGCTCAGTTCTAGTGGGGAAGATAGACCATAAAAAAGAAGTGAGCAAGTTCAGGTGGTGATAAGGCCATCTCTGACTTTCTGGCTGCCAGGGAATCTGGGCCCTGGAGCCTGAGGGATGATGAGGCTGAATTACTGCTACCTTCTTTCCGGTGGTGGGGCTGTGCTCTTTCAGTGAGGCAAAAAGAGGCATGTTTTCCTCGATTTGGCTCCATCAACTTCACATTTCATGATTATTCATTTCAGATTCTGGCAGAGTTTGGGTGTTAGAATTAGTTTTTGAAGTAGTTTTGAGTTTCTTTCCTGTATCTTTATATGAATGTAAGTGCTAAGTTCAGAGAGATGGCCTGCAAGGCAAACACCACCTGCCCTGGAACCAAATAGATATATATGTGAGCCACGGTCTAACCTGCATTAATTATTCTGTTAATAATTCCACTGCTTAATCTTATTTAAAATGCCAATTCAGAAATTAAAAATAACCGTCACTAGAGTAATTGAGCATCTATTCTGTGCTCATTCAAGTCTCATACCTAGCTCAAAGTGGCACTGCTTCTGTCACATCTGACAGTGGAGAAACCATGGGCCAAAGAGGAAATACATTGTTCAAAACACACTGAAATGAGTTGGGTTGGAGGAGCTGGGATGTGAACCCAGGTAACGTCCCCCCAGAGGATGTGTTTTTAACCAGTGTACTGTAGGCCTGTTTTTAACAGTCTCTAAGGAGGATCTCTGTGAAGATGCTCTTTTCTGTGTGTTCCAGGTTTTGCTGATCTTTGCAAAAGAAGATAACCAGAGTGATGGCTTCTGGTGGGCATGTGACAGAGCTGGTTATAGATGCAATATCGCTCGGACTCCAGAGTCAGCCCTTGAATGCTTTCTAGATAAACATCATGAAATTATTGTAATTGATCACAGACAAACTCGAAATTTTGATGCAGAAGCGGTGTGCAGGTAACTTTCTTTAATATATTTAGTAAATGTCTACTTAACAGCTTAAAATTAAATTCATTTATAGATGTCTCAGGTTCTACCACAAATGAAATATGAAAAAATGAAAAAGCTATAGCTTTTCCTATGGATTTATCTCACCTTTTCTGTTTTTCCACATTTTTGAGTTCCAATGAATTTAGAGGTGTGAGCTGGGTGCCACTGAAAACTTCAGGGTTGATTTTTTTTTTCCCTCCGAGTATAGCTCATATTTCACAGAACATTAAAATTCACACAGTTCTTATTACGCAGATATGCTTTGGATGTAAACCAGATATTTTAATCTTAATTATTCTGTCCCAAAATGAGCATCAGAAATGTGTGAAATATACATTTTTCCCTGCCTAACACAGATGGGTGGCTCCTACAGCATTCATGGAGCAAAAGCAGCCACTTTGCAACAGCAGAAAATCTTTCAGGGACCCAGACTCATCACTTGTTTACAGAAATGCTGGTGTTCTCAGGAGGAAATGCATGTTTGTTCATAAATAAATGCAGTCCTAAGATTTAGCTCTGGATGAACTGATCCATTTAGCAGAAGTGGAATGCTTTGAAGCTAGACAGGAAGAGGTCACTAATTAAATGCTAGACCAGAACAGATTCTAATTACATAGGGAGCTGGAATTTTCTTGAAAATAGGAAGCGAAAGGTAGAGAAATGGCTTCTTAGAACCTTTGGTATCCTGACAAAAAATGAATAGATTAAGGGAAGTTTCTCAGCATGGGTTTCACCTTGCTATTCGTGGACAGTTTTTAGTTTGCCAAAGTAGAATTTTTCTTAAGGAACCAATTTTAAAATATCTTATTGATCTCAAATAACTTTATCTTCCTGCATAGAAATATTTGTATTAATAAAGTGTATCATAAAATATTTGGATGATATTTTTAGTTAGAAAGACTTTTTCTTTTTAAATTATTTTCAGGGTAGAATTGGGTCCTTTATAACTATGTATGTCTTCTATTACTTGGTCTTGACTGACTTTTCTTACATTATTTCATGGTAGAAATACCACAAGTTTGAGTGCATACATGAAACAACTTAAGACAAGCTTCAGATATGAAAAGAAAAAATAGGAAGAGTTTTTTTTTTAATTCAGGCAAGGCCCATTTTTGCAGATAAACATTATACTCTTCCTCGAATATAAAGAAATGAATTTTGTTTCCTAATAAGTGTACCTCTGTCTTAGCTGCACAGAAAAACAATGCAGTATCTGTGCAGTTCAGTAGCCAGGTTACATATCTGCTAGTGTGTTTACCAACCGTTACTGGTCGTGTTGAGGATGGCCCAGTTCCTGAATGCTTGACACATGGTCCCCGAGACGAGTGGGGGACACGTTCTAGCAAATGTGCATTCTTATTGTCATCTGTGGTCCAAGAACCCTAGCTTTTGAGTTAGACTGGACATTAGCTCAACATACTTTCCTTAGACCCCATGCTTCCTTATCCTCAGGTTCCCGCTTAGTCCTCTCAACCCAGAAGATGTCCAGGTTTTTTTTTAGAGGGATGACAGAGAATGGGTGAACAGCAGGTAGAAACCCTGAAAACCGAAACCAATCTCAGAAGCTAAGCGAGTGTGTGCTCTAGCTCAGTTATGTTCATGGCAGTGTTTGAGCTGCTTGCATAAGGCCCACCCCTTTGAATATAGCCCAGAAGTGTACTCTTGACACCTCACTGGGAAGGAAGAGGCTTAAAAAAGGTGAGAAGTACTTAATATTTGCTTAGATATTAGAGCAAGCCTCTGAAACGCCATGCATTCTTTCCATTAGGTGCTAGCTAATAATCGTGAGAATTTCTACTAAGTAGAAAATAAATGTAGCTTCACCTTACTAGCACCTGTTCTTTGGGCTAGGTGAACGGGAAGTAGTCTATACTCTAATTGGAGGGCTATTGACTTATTCCTCTTGGCCCACAGTGAGTTAAGGCATTGTCCCAAAAATATTTGTTCTTCAAATACCATTTATCCACCAGGGAAGACAGGAGCTGGTCATTTTCTCTAGGCTTCTACTCATACAGTGAGGTCTCAAAGAATAGGAAATAGGGAAGGTATATTTTTTGAGAAAGTTCAGGAAATTCTGGAGTTGAAGAGGATGAAGCAATATGAGCTGGCTGTCCCTTGAGGGATGGTAGTGCAAGCACAGTAAAATGGAGAGGATCTGAGCTCCCAATAGCTAGAAAGAAAAATGAGTACACGTTGTTTCACAAATTACTTGGGAGTAGCATTGAGCCTTCTATTCTTGGCGATGATGGTTCTGTTCTAAGGGATCTCAAAATAAGCAGAGGCCAGACCCAGGAGATGGGTCAAAACAAGTACACCTATTTGTAGTAAAATGCAAGTACGAGAAGTTCATCTGTTTCACAACCCTTGACCAGAATAATCCAGAATCTAAGCTGCAGCATTCTTAGCACATTTTCTAAGACTCATCAACCTCAAAATTCTACGTCCTTACATGTTTTAATTCTGTTAAGTGGCTAGGGAATAAACTATATACAGGTGGTCATACAACAAATATTGTGGCGACAGTTGCTATGTTGCAATATTTCTCAGTCTTAAAGGATCACACATTTGTTTAAAGTATTTGAGGACAAACAACAGTACAGCTGAAAAAATTGGGGTGGCTCTGTGTTTCATTTTTAATACACTTTAACCTGCATTTGTATATTCAACTGGCAGTGAGCACTTTGATTTTTATTATAAAGTCAAATTTCTGAACTGTTTTAAAAGAAAAAAAGATCTAACCCAATTACCTCCCCAAGTACAACCTGATAACTAGAGAATTGTAGGACTGCCAATTTTTTTGCAGAGTAGAATTACAGTCAGAAAGTGGGATTTGCTGGTTTTGAAGTGGAAAATTGGCACATCTGACCTATTGGATAATTGCCTGGGAATTTTTTTAAAATTCTTTTTTTTTTTAATAACATGAGATTGTCCTAATCTACAAGGGCATCTTTCTTTGTTGTCTTCCATGTGTTTTCAGACTTTTTCTTTAGAGAAAGATTTGGTTTTGTGTCATTTTCAATGTGAAGTTCCATATTTGTTTAATGTAACAAAACCCAGATCACCTGGTTTGACGTGGCGCCTTCTCGTTGCAGGTCTATCCGGGCCACAAATCCCTCTGAGCACACGGTGATCCTCGCAGTGGTTTCACAAGCGTAAGCTTACCTCCCATCCTCTGCTGGAGATAGGGCTGTTCCTTCTGAAACATTTGTCTGCTTCAATTCAGTCTTGGAGCTGGGAAAGCAATGGGCTTGGGCTTGGCCCTACAGCACCAATCTTAGATCTTGATTTGGGGTTTTGTTTTTGTTTTTGTTTTTGCTTTGCAAGTTTCTGGAAATACTTAGATTTTTTCTATAATATCTAATTGCTGTTGCCACATATTGCTACACCTCAGAAAAAATGATTACTCATTATATTTTAGAAATGAATAGAAAATCAGAGGGAGGAGAGCTGGAGAGAACATGGTTCCAGCTTATCTTTTTCCTTTGAAGGAAAGAGATGGGGAGAGTGTTTTTCAGTTAAGAAACAAATGGTACCATGAGAACAAAGAGGGCTAAATCCACTGCAAGGTGAGAGTTGTCAGGTGTTGTTTGGGGACAGTTATGTGGCTAGAAGCAAGACTTGAATGTATGCTAATGTCGGAAGGCAGAAAAGAGGGGTTGGGCTGTAGGTAAGAGCCTGTGGGATGAGAAACTGCTCTGCTAGGTTTGTTGTCTGAAATGGCCAGCACTTAGAATGAAAGATCTGGAGGGGAAAAAGTTGTATAAGTACCAAAATGTGTTGTCATTTTAAAGCCTGTCGTTAGCTTCGGAAAGAATAAGACCTTACTTAGGGCCTAGGATCTACTGGACTTGGCCCCACTGTGGCAAATGGCACAGACTCTTCAAGAAAGAAGCTGACAAACCAGCAGCTCAGGAGAGTTTAGCTCTTCCCTCAGGAAAGCCCAACCTGGGGAGATTTGAATACTCCATTCCAAAGCCATATTAGTACAATGGGAAAATCTGGCTTCAAAGTCTTGGCCTAACCAAAGACTTCTTGCCTGATCCTCCTTGAGTCCCTTGTTAGGAGCTGTGTCTCTTCACAACACCTGCCATGGGCTGTGGGACAAGGAAAGCGAAGAAACCGTCCCCGTTGGTTTCTCACCACCCCTCCATCCTGGTGGGAGATGGGATCTCAAGGGGAAGGAGTGAGGGGAACTGAGATGTGCAGTCAGCTTTCTTCAGCCCTTTGGCTTACATTTTATCTTCTGGAGACTCTGAGATCTTAGGGTCTTAGAGCTGTGGACATGGATACCAGAAGTATACCAAGCCACACAGCATTTCCTTAAACCTAGCTTATTCCATGGGCCCAGGAGCAAAACACTCTTTTATTTCCTACTCATATAGTAAAAATGTTTATTTGTTCTTGACAAGTTATGGTTTGCTACATCTTATTTATTTTCACCTTTTTTTCTATGTTTTTATAAAATATTTCCTCTATCGAGAGAGTAATAATAACAAATGAGAGTTTGTGCCACTCAGCTTATGAAATAGAATATGATTAATACCTTTTTGTGCCTCTTCTGATTTATCAGTCAGCAGAGATAGAACCTTGAGTTCCTGAAGAGAAAGGGAGTTAGGCAAAAGAGCTTTTCTCTGTAGGGCAGAAGTCAGCTACAGGTACCGCCACAAACAAACACTGGGATTTCTCTTCCTGTTTCCTCTCTGCTCCTCCACTCAGTCCCCTCGATTCCATTTGTCTTCCCTGTTTTCCAAGATGTATACTCCATGTTATTTGCTGATTGTCTCAGGGAAACTCTTTCAATGGTACCAGCCCAACATGTGTTTATGGTAAGCCAAGCCACACCCCACCTTCTACTCAAACTGAACTTCTGAGACCCAACTGTAGGCTCTTTATAGGAAGCCTTCCTGTGAAATGAGCGACAATAATCAACTTTTGTTTTCTCTTCTTCCCTTATAAATCGGCATTCCCACTGACACTTCTCTCCCATTTAGCTATGAGATGTCGCAGCCTGCTTGTTGTTTTCCTCACGTAGAGAGTGGGACCCAGCTGGGTCTTGGGGTGGGAGTTATGCTTTTAGAAGGTTTGAGGACAACAGTAAAGAGGACAACAGTCTCTGGGATGAGCACTGCACCTACCTCGTCCCTTTCTGGCACTGCTCCCATACACTTGCTCCAAATCCCAAGGGCAGCCCAGAGTTGGACATGGCCACTCCTGTGCCCCTGCGGTGATGCTTCCAGACACACTGCTAGAATGTTCTCCTTACTGTTTTGTCCTTTCTGCACCTGGAAGGCAGATGTGGGACCTTAAGGACAGGCGCACCCCATGGGCGCACGCTCATCAGCAAACCCCTCGCAGAGCCAACACCATGCTTGCCTCATTGCTCTTTCTCCATGTTTCAGTGTGAGCAATCCTGGTTTGTATCTACTGAGTGACCACATTTTCTGCTTTGCTGCAGATTGGGCGACCATGAAGAGGCCTCAGTTCTCCCCCTTCTGCATGCAGGCTTCAACAGGGTATGTAGAAGACGAACCGGCATCTCCCTCGGGCAGGCATCTTATCCTTAGCACCCATATAATGGGAAAGGCAAATAGCCATGGGTAACAGCCCTGGGACTGTGAGGGAAGGCAAGGGAAAGAAGTAACTGTTCTTGTGGAATGGTAACGAGAAACTGCTAGTCCAGCTTTTCCCCTTTTTCTCTCGTAACTTCATATATCTTAGCTATGGATATGTAATGACAAAAACACATCTTATATCTGGTCCAAATTCTGTAGTCCCAAAATTATCTGACTTAAATCAGTCAGTTAGTCAGATTTAATGTGTGTATGTGATTATATATAGGTAGGTCCACTGAGTCAGCACCCAGGCCTTCTTGTTCAGGGCCTAGCAGAGCTCAGGACAGGTCCATGATGGCTGCAGCATCCTGTCAATTCTGATTTCAACCATAAATGTCAGCAAAGAAAAATTCTTTGACTAACTACATGAATTAACACTGATATTCAACTCGAAGATGAAGGCTGATTACTCACGGGAGACTTATCAACATACTGAATAACTTGTCTTACCTGGTATCTCCAGGTCTCTTGACATGAGTCACATGAATCTCAAATAGATGCCTTTTTCTTCAAAGATAGGATAGTGTCTGTGCCTTGTAAATCATGAAAATTTCTTCAGGTGCTTTAAGTAATGGTGTGTTGCTACTCTAGGTTAAAAATAAATCCCTTCTTTGCTGTAGACCATAGAGAAGCAGAAATTACCCATGTGCAGCAGTTGTTTTGTGCTTTGGTGGTTTTCTGCTTCACTGTGGAAGCCACAGTGCTCTATAAAATATTCAGGTAGCGTAGTGGTTCACGTGTGTCTTAGAAATGAATGTTTCTAGTTAGCAGTTTCACTCACCTAACTTTCCTCTTGTCCGTCATCACATCTCTCAAAGGCTGGCATTTGGTTCTGAAAGCTGTTTTTATGTGCTGGATCTCGATGACAATATATGAGACATGCTTCTGAATTCTGGAATGGAGAGTTAAAAAGGAAAATTGGTGAAGAAGCCTCATGCCTGAGACTTCTTTTCTTACAATGATCATTTCCTGAGAAATAACCTGAAATTACTGACAGGTTTCATAAGTCTTCTGCTTAAAGTTGACCACCCCGTTGCACTCCAACCCAACATTGTCCTTCATATCTGAGGACCTCTTGGAGTGTGAGGACATAGATGCTCCTCATCACCTGGGCCTCATTACTGAGAACAGCAGTGACACTGTAGGCGACATCAACGAGGACCCACGTAGGTACCATCCAGTGTCCTTTTGGAATTCAGCTTTAGTTCAGTGCTCCTACCTCTGGCTGATATAGAGATTGTTGTCAGGCGTGATCACAGCTTGTCTGGAGGCTGAGATTGCACATCTACTCAACAGAAAAGCTCGCGGGAAGCAACTGGCCCTCTGTGGGTGCAAAGGCCATTAAGTAAATTTAGGAGGAAAAGTTCCGTTGTTTCCTTTTTACATGTTTTGTAACCTGTCCATGTAGTTCCAGGTTTCATTTCCCTCTGTGTGGATGTGCTCTGCTTTCTGCAGTCAGCCATGGTGAACAAAACCCTTGGTAGGAGCATGAAAAGCTGGACCTGTGAGGGATACCTGGTTTTTTGTTGTTGTTGTTGTTGTTGTTTTTTCATGTTCGGTCTGATTAAGGGTCTTTACCAGCTAGATTAAGGTGCCCCCCAAAATAGTGTGGGCTCTTTCTGAGGGAGGCACTCTGCACCTACAAACGCTTTCCCTCTTAAGTTACTGTGACACAGATCAGATGAGGTTGGTCTCCTTTTTTGGGCAAAATCTTGTCTTTGGCAACTCTCTACCCAAACACCCTTCCAAATATTCCAGCGAGTCTGCCTTCCGCGAGGTTGTTTCCCATCTCTGAGTTGTTTTGATTGTATTAAATCATCTGCTGAAACTCAGCCCTGTGTTGCTAGCTAATTGGCCAGCACTTCACGCTATGGGTCCCTGAGTGGGTATCCAGGAACAAATCGTGCCATCAGATATTCCACAGCAGCTCCGCTTGAAGCCTCCATAGCAATGTGTAAGTGGCCAACTGCATGATGCTCAGGCCACTCGGAGCCTTTTAGGAACCAGTATCTTAGCAAAGGGCTATTGCAGCTGTTTTTATACCAACCGTTGTGTCCTTCTGTCTCTATTTGAAATGAAGCTTATTCAGATGAACAGGTATTCATGGAGCACTTACCATGGGCAACAGAATGTGCTAGGCGTGCCAGTCAGACACAGCTTCTCCCTGGATAGGCTTTCTGGGGAGGAGGAAGTGGAGAGCTAAGATTTATTATTTGCCTGGTTTCATTCTAGGTGATTTACTTAATCCTTATCTGCAGATAAGAGGTTGGAAACAGGCTCAAAATGACTATCTTGCCAGAGCTCGTACTCATAACAAAGTCAAAATGGAAATGGTTGGTGTTTAACCCCAAACTCCATGTTGGGTCCAGTAAAGTAGTATTTCTCAAAACTGTTCCAGGGAACACTAGTGTTCCAAAAGCTCTTCAAAGGTGGTGCATGAATAATCCTCCTCCCACCCCTGAAAATCTAGTGCACATTACAACACTATATATGAGCATATTAAATGCCCTGAGAAGTCCTCTACTAAAGAAACCTGCCTAAATTTCGGGAAATCTACATGTTTAACCAAATGTCCAAGTGATTCTTAGCATATTGAGGTTTGAAGACCACCGCTTTTGATTCACTCACATTATTTCAGAGAAAGGGTTAATCCCTAAAAGATAAGGCAGTGGAATCTTCCATTAACTTTAGTCTGAAAAACACTTAAGTGCTGATTATGTGGAAACAAATTGCTCCAGTGTTTAGAAACCATCACCTACAGAAAGCCGGGTTTTTTGTTTTTTGGTTTTTGTTTTTGGTTTTTACTATAATGGAAGTTCTTAGGACACCTAAAGAAAAATAAAGTGTCATAAAAAATTATTAATGTGAAAATATAGCATGAATATGCACATGCATACCCACGTGTTCACACAGACTTAATAAAAACTAAGGTAAATCAAAATTAATGATACCTCTAACTTATGTCATCTCTGACTTATGACATTGTCAGAGCTGTTATGGGCCGATGTGTAATCTTCACCCATCCAGAGGCTCAATCTGAATCTGATCATGTTTAACTTTACTTTGTTAAAAAAGAAAAAGTATTTCCCTGTTGTATGTACATGGTGTCCCCTATTTCCTTAACCCTTCCCAGCTTCCACCTGGAGTTAGTGGGGACCAGCAGTACAGGGAAGGTTGGGGCTTCACAGGTGTTTGCCAAAGAGAAGCCATTTAAATGGGATGTGTGTGTGTGTGTGTGTGTGTGTGTGTGTGTGTGTGTGTGTGTGTGTGTGTGTGATAGATACAGACAGGCATACAGACACAGTAGGGAAGAGATGGTTTAGGCATTACAGGAGATGAGGAAAGACATGAAGGGCCTCTCCCCTCGGAAGAGATCATTCATAGTGTGGTGGACACTAAATACATCGTGTTGGGTTTTAGAAGACTTTTATTAGTGCAAAATATAAAGCCCAGGCATTTCAGTAATCGACAAGGTTGTGTGTTTATTTTCTGGTCGGTACTCTTCGTGGAGTTTTTCCCACCTTTGTTGTAAAGGGAGTTAAGCATACAACATTACCTGCTCTGTTGTTTCTCATACATTTAAACAAACTTTTCAAATGCCTTGACAACTGTTTTATTGCATTTCATCTTTCCTACTCGTTCTCATGTAACAGTTACCTGGGTAGGAAAAACTGTTAAGCTTCTTTATTTAACTTTTTAAAAAGTGATTGTATAGGTCTTAATTATTATCTTTGCTTTCTTTTCAGAGATTTATGGAGAATAGCAGCATAATTGCTTGCTATAATGAACTGATTCAAATAGAACATGGGGAAGTTCGCTCGCAGTTCAAATTACGGTATGTAGCCAAATAAGCTGGTTCACGAGGTTAACAGTTCTGTAGAAAAGCTTGTCTGTCATCAGGCTGCTGTTCACAGGTTCCTGGCTCAGTCTCAGGGATTTTGAAGCTGTTAAACAAATAATGGTAGCTGGTAAATGGCATAATCTAAACGGAGAGTCCTTTGATATAATGAAATAAATTAGAAGCATTTCTTCTTTTGACAGTATTTTCCACTATTTACAGCAGGTTTAAAATTATACCCAAGCAAAAGTACTGTTTAGTTTTTGTACAATGAGATCAAGATTAAGAATAGCCTTTGAGAATGACTTTCTACTTATTACTTTCAACATTTATAAATTCCTCCATGGATTGTTATGGATAGGGGCAAACCAGTGGGCATATTTATATGCTAACCATAATAAATTGCCTCGTAACCACAATAGCAATTGTCTGAACCCTGTTTGTGGCCTCAATGCATGAAGTATCTTCAATAAATTGATTTTAAATCTCTAAACAGGTAATAGTGCTTTAAGAGAAGGCTTCTCTCTGGTGCTTGCTTCTGGGATGGGACTGTCTGAGTGGCCAGAATTCTGGGTGGTAGTATGTCCTGCTTCTGGGACATCTTAGAACATCAGGGTCCTAGCTCATAGTTTTGCTCAGGCTCCACTCTAGCAGGATCCCGATTTTCTTCAACCTCCCCACCTCAAGTAGAGAGCAAGGGACAAAGGAAGCTCTTTACCCAACCTGTGGCCCCTGGGAGGCCAGTGCACAATGGCTCCAGGATGTAGGGTGCCAGAAAGTTCCTGTCCTGGCTTTTCTCTCTGGCCAACTGTAAGGTCGGGATGGTTTCAGGCTCAGCAAAAGATAAGATAGCATCTCATAATGATTCTACTTCTTGATTACTTAATTTGCATTCAAAGGGAACCAAACCCTTCTTAAACTTAGTTTTCCTCTGTCATCCTCCATCCCTTGGAAGCAAAATGGATTGGCATAAACCCAAAGAGCAAGTTCTTCTGGGGTTCACCCTGCTCAGGGAAGTTGCTTTTTGGTGGATAGAGAGCTTTAAGAAATAAAGTGTGGAGATAAACACTCTTTTAGGTGGGAAAGTATTTTAAAAGAATCTCAAACAGTGGAAATTCAGGTTATTTTACCAGTTTTTGGTGAGGAATATTGCCAAAGATTTTTGAATGTGTAAATAAGTTAAATACTTTGGTTTCTATGTATCCACTTATTAGTATCATCGAACTTACTAGAATTTTTCAAGAAAACCACATTGCCTTCAGAAAAGTATTATTTTCAATATTGTACATTATTTGTTTTTATTCCTGAGGGTCTCTGCTGTTTTTAGTAGAGGGTAAAAAGACTGTACTTTTTAAAGATGTTTTCACAATGAATAGAATTAGAAAAAAGGGATTTCGTTGTGGTTAAAATCTTTTACTGTGTATTATCTACAACAAAAATGAACAGATACTTTGTTGCTTTGATAGATAATTCCCTCTTTTTATTTTAAATAATCGTTTGAGTTTATTTGGTCAGGATGAAATGTGATGACACATGTAAGAAGTCAGAAGATACCTTGTCCACAATGAACTGGCAAAGGCATTTCTGGCAATTTGAAATAAATATGCCCAGAGAGCATGAGTGTTTAAAGAGAGTTTCAGATTATTCTGATGAAATGTCCGTAGAGTCAGGACACTGAAAACTTTTCAAGGTCTCATCAGATTCAGAACTTTGTGGATTTCTAAGTACCTAACACTATGTAAGTCACATAACTTCTCACCCCTCCCTAACTGGAGCTGGCTGTAGGAGTTGGACCCATTTGTAGAGTTAATGAAAAGGCTCAAGTTCTTTATACAAATCAGTGTTGGTGAATGGACTTGACTCAGGCAGTCAGGAAGGTGTGTTTGCCCAGGTGGGTTTGATCTTCTTACATTCCATGCCAGTGTAAGCTTGGCTCTTCCCAGGCAAGAGCAACCAGCAGGAGAGCAGCCTCTGCGGGGTCAGTTTGCAGGGCAAGGAAGGCAAGAGTTCTCTGCAGGAGAAGGCCAGAGGAAGACTAAGTGGTCGGTTTCTTCTGTTGCTTTTTGGCTAGTTCTTCCTCAACCATCTCCAACTTCCTTCCCTTTTTTTTTTTTGAAAGAGTGGCATGTGTGCATGGTTCGACTCCCCCTGGGTATACCAGATCTGGGCCCAGCTGATGGAGGATGGTGACTTCATGACCTTCCCCAGCTCCTTAGGGCATTCAAGGATCTCTAAAGCATCTACCTGCACCCCAGAGACAGGCAGGCAACTCTGTCACTTACTGCAGACTGAGAAAATGAGGCGCTTCATTATACAATACCAGAATAATTATAGTGTAATTATGTAATACTTTCTCCTGCAATACCGCCCCCAGCTGCAGCTAAATTTGTGACATTACTAGCATTCTGCAAGGACAGTCTGTACTGCAAGGATGATTGTTGAATGTTGAAGGTAGATACCTCTGTCCAGGTCTTCACGTATGGTAACCATATTTACTTATCCAAGTAAAAGAAAGGATCATGTGTTCATGATCTAATTTTCAAATTCCATTATATAGAATAACTTTTAAAGAACTAAATCTCTTTTTTGTGTGCATTTGATAAATCGATGAACAGAAGAATTCATGAAATGGGGAACGTCTAGGGAGATACAGGCTAAATGATGACCGTTTATCTCTTCTAATGTTCTTATATCTCTCTATTAGGAAAAGAACTATGCTCTCCAAAATACAGATAAGATTTAGCTACTTATTGGAAGTTTAAGTTGATCAGTTTATACTAATACAAGACCAACCATTGCATCACCATTAGTCAGTCTGATATCTGTTATCCAGGAGTTATACCAAAATCATGTTTGTTTTACTCCATCTTAAGGTAGTAATTCTCAATTTTAGAAAGAATCAGTTTCCAGTGGGCAAAACTTTGTATTCTGTGATGAAACACTGCATCTCTCAGTATTAACAGATGTTTATAGTGTTTATCATCACGTGGGCTCTGCGTGAGAACCATTGTGTCACAGAGCAAGTTGTGAAGGCTTAGAGTAAGGCGCTCCTGCTGCGTCAAGGCCCAGGAATGGTGCTGACAGCAGCAAGTCCATGATTCCCCTCTTGCCTCAACTCCTTCCTCTCCAGCCCTCTCAGACCCCTGCTGGCATGCAGATTTGTGTTCAGAATCTTTTCTCTAGGAGGCACGACCAACCATGCCCCATTCTGCTCTTGTTCTAGGCAGCCTCAGAGTGTGTGTGTGTGTGTTTGTGTTTCCTTTGAGCAGAATACCTTTGGAAAGGACCCAGGAGATTGTGTAACCCAACCACTCAGCCACAGTTGACAGAGGAAAACACTGAGAGCCCGGGAGACTCTCCCCACAACCACAGCTACCCAGTGTGTTGGTCACAGCACCGGAGTAGCATTCAGGCATCCTGCTTTTCAGCTGATGCACCCCATCATACCACTGTATTCCTCGTAGGCTGTAAATGCAGACCCCTGTAATACCTGCCTTTTCCTCGGGACCTTCAAGGGCCCTTAAGAAGGTGAAGGGGAAATGGTTACATCACCTGCACTTTAATGCTTTCCATACCAAAGTTACCTTCCCTCGTGCTACATTTTCCAGCTTTTGAACTTCTCAACCTAAAGAATACATTTGAGGTGCAGAGTTACAAGTTTCCCAAGAACAGAAAATTAATAAAGCTAGGGTTCTTCGGCATGAAGAGTATTAATAATTAATACAAGCAATTAAATTCCCAAACTCAGGGAACACGATTCAAGTTGATTACCTCATTTTGCTGCAGGTTTACTTAAAATAGAACCATGAACTGAATCAGTTCAAAGCCTAGATCTAAATATGCAGTCCACTAGTGTTTGTCACTGGGTAAAATAATCTGCCAGTCCCTCCAATATCCTTTCACTTCAACTGTTGATAAGAATTTGCTTTGTCCCATTGGGCATTATACATAGTGAAGATTCTATGCTTTGTGGATAATCATACAATGAATGTTTAATTGAGAGATTGGAGCAAAGCTCTTACATAAAGGCAACCTCTTGAACTGACAAAAACAATACCCTGAAGTACCTGTTTACATACTTAGTTGAGACACAGGTACTTTAAGAAGCTACTTGGGCAAGAGAGGAATTCATCATTTGCTAAAATGCGTTAGAGCTTAATTATCCAGCTCTCAAAGTTAAGGAGTTAGCCCATAGAGAGTGCTTTTGTACATCTAACTTCTGGAGGACAAGGACACTGTCCTGTGATGTCTGGTCAGGTACTGCACCCAGGTGCCTGGGACATACTTCTGATATACTAGCTCTTGCCTTCCTCTTCCTGAGAAGCAGCACAATTACAGCTTTGGTGACAATTTTAGAGTTTTATTTTTTTCTTATTTTAACTGATCATATTTACAAATGCAGAGATGCTAATAGGATAGTATATACTTCCAATTAGGTAGCCTGGAGTGATTTAAATAAGAAGCATACTATACCCATCAGGAATCTCAGTTGAGTAGTTGGGTTTATGTTCTCTGCTTACTCCTATCTAAATTGTTTCACTTATCCTGCCACGCTGGTCCCTTAATCTCTGCGATTATAGGCACACCACCCTTCAACAGGCTAAAATCCTTTACTTCCCCATGCAGGTTGCCTTGCTTTTATTGGTTTGATATATCAGTTCTTGATATACCAGGTTTTTCAGGTGTAATCCTGAGAAAAGATAGGCTTATGATCCACTTTTCACCAACAGTCTTTGAAAGAAAGAAAACAAAGAACTATTACTCTGGGATCTTACAAATAATAAATAAGCACCTTGTGTTGAATTCTCATATTGTCCCAAGCACTTTGTGAAATGCCTCATGTGAACTATCCATTTTGATTATTATAACAACCTGTAAAATGTTATTTTATAGATGAGAAAACTGAGGGCCAGCGAAGATAAAAAGTTGTCCAAGGTCCCATAACTGGCAAAATATGAAACCAGATTTCACCCAGTTTGTTCTGCCCTGTCCCTTGTGAACACTTCAAAACAAAATGAGAAAGTTAGATGGATAAAATGAATAACATTTTAAGAGTTTGTTTTAGAAAAAAAAAACATCAATCTAGTAAGTTAACATCTTTTTTGTAATTCATAAGAAAGGCTTCACTGGAATTCCTTAAACCAGTATAAATAGCAAAGCTCTAGAAACTAGCTACATTCCTCCTGTTAGTAAACAACTCACTGTATCTGGAGTTGCTCTAGATTTGCAAGATAGTAACAAATTTATCCAAGAAATTGACGAATTGAAATGATTTCAAATATTTCAGATATACAGTGAGGGTCACCAAGAAAAATGCCACCCGAGAGCTGTACAAAAACAGAGGGAAGGGGAATTTTGCTGTATTTGCCTTTCATCATGCCAGTGGGTGTGGTTGGAAGCAAAGTGCTATAAAGCCTTGTTTATCGGAGATGATGAGAGAAAGGAGAAAGGAAATGTATGTGCCTGCTGGAAAAGGCTAGAATTCCTCAGATCCAATTTGGGCATAAGTAGGTTTTCTTAACTGATGGGAACATGGCTTCTCCATGACCACACTGGGAAGGAAACAGAGGGTTGTTGGCATAGAACGTTGGGGACCTAGAAGACAGTCCCCTGCACCTTAGTTCTCGTGTCGGTGTTAAGGTTTCATTCAGCACATATGTAGTTCAATCCATGAAGATTTTGTCAGTTACAGTTATTCTCTTTGTGTCGTATATATGTAAATATATGCTGCTGTTTATTCATTTAGTTCGAAAGGCTAGGTTGGTGGGGTTTTTTGTTTTGTTTTGTTTTTGTTTTGTCTAAACAATATCAAAACGGTTTTAATGAATCTGAGCAACTGTTTACTCTGATAAATTAACAGATGAAACACTCATGGTTTTAGAGCAGGACTAACACCCATCTTTTTTGCAACTTTCAGGGCCTGTAATTCAGTGTTTACAGCATTAGACCACTGTCATGAAGCCATAGAAATAACCAGCGATGACCATGTGATTCAGGTACAGAAACATTTTTTATCTTTAGATGTCAAAATAGAACCTTTCATGTTCGAACCACCCTTTTGTAAGTACTTTTCCATTCTCACATTTCAGCACATTTTCTTTGGAGAAAGGAACATCAAAGTATGCAAAGAAAATTGATAGACTTAAGCTAAAAAGTAGATGTGCAATAAGAATAAAAAATTATTCTGGTCAGAGCCTATGATTTCCTTGACAGAGGAGGGGTAAATTCATTGGACCATCTGTGAAGACAGCATCTTATATAAAAGTATATCAGAATTGTACAGTAAATGTTTATAAGTACCTATGGGAGCAAATATTTTCAGGGGTACTCATTTATTTGCCTATAGTTGGTATTCTAATTATAAAGTACTCATATGCCAAAGGAAATGTGTATAGTAGACAAATCTTTGTTGAAATAAAGTCATTTTATTATATTTGTTGGAAAGTAAGACATTATACTTAAAAAAATACTCTGAAATTCAGACTTCCCACTGATGAGTGCTGGCCTGCCTGCAGTGGTTTGCATAGTGACACTGTGAGGCGCACTTGCTGTTATCAGTAGAGGTCAAAGTCGGTGCTCAACACAGTGGCCCGACAGCAAACGCAGCTCCACATTTCCTTTCCTGCAAAACCCCTGCTAAACGCAGACACCCTGCTCTGATACCAGACCAATGATAGCAGCAGCCCGCCATGCCTAGACCGTGTCATCAACACATTCACTAGGTTATCTCATTTCCATTCAGCATCCCTGTGAAAGAGAAATAAGGGCTCCAGGGTACACATGGGGAAACTGAGGCCCATCAAGGTCAAGGAACATACCCAAGGAAAGCCCTGGTAATAAGTATTGGAATCAAAATATGTAGCCATGACTCTCTGACTCCAAAGACTTCCTACCTGGTGTCCTGTTTGGATTTATAGAATTTGTTTTTCTGGCTGCTCCTCGAAATGGATCTGAAAGCTTTCTCATATCGCTGCCTGTCGTTGGCCCATCTGTGCACAGGTCTGCATATTGGACTGCAGGGAAGCCAGACATATTTCTGTCAAAGACCGAACACAAATCCCACCTATTTCCAGACTCAAACAATCAATTCTCTTCATGAAACACATTTGCTTTGTACCTCTCTTTTTCACCATTGGCAGCCGAGTAGTGACCTCTGTAATGAGAAGGGGCTCCCTGTTCTCTGCTTTCCTTCCCCACTTATAATCTAACATGATGCCTTTCACAGGGAACAGAGTCCTTTATTCTACAGTGAGCAACCGGTGGTTAGAAACCCTGTATCTCTCTGGGAGGGGTAATGTGGTGATGCTGTCACATGTTATTAATCACCTCCCTGCCTTTTGCATGAACAGGAACAAATGAGCTGAGAATGGTGGGCAATTGGAAATGGGAGAGTTGCTGCATTGAAAAGAAAACTATACTGACTGCAGTTTTTTTCTTGGGGATCCCTCGAGGCCCCCTTAAAAACCTAGCAGCAATCTGAATATAAAACGTAAAATAAGAGCAAGGAGGAAGAAGTTGAATAGAGGATGTTATGTGCAAGGGGAAAATTGAAATGACCTTAGTGCTATAGATTTTGAGATGAGTCATCGCCATGGGCTATTCCAGCAAGTTCCTCTGTGTCCCAGCAAGCATTCCTCCGGGGCACACAGTGTCCCTGCGCTGACCTGTAACCACTTCCTGTTCACAGTATGTCAACCCCGCCTTCGAAAGGATGATGGGCTACCACAAAGGTGAACTCCTGGGGAAAGAACTCGCAGAGCTGCCCAAAAGCGATAAGAACCGGGCAGACCTCCTCGACACCATTAACACGTGCATCAAGAAGGGCAAGGTAGGTAAAACAGAACGAACCTGCACGCCCCTCCACAGTCGCATTCTCTTTTTCCGTGTGTGTTTATATCACGCCTTTAAGATTGGCTTCTTTAATAATATTATAATACTTAAATGAAAAATTTTTCACTTTTGCAAAATGAGTTAATTTTTGAGTTAATTTTGGATATCGCGTGAACCTGGTGACTTTGTGTAAGGAACTTTCATCCTTCGCCTGACTATATCCCACCCGTTGTTGCTAGAATATCTATCGTTCCAGTCTGAGCAGAGTTGCGCCCATAAAGCCGTTATGTGTTTTTCAGCTTATCCAGTATTCGGAGGACTAGAAGTATTTAATACCAATATTTACATGTAGGCCCAATTTTCAGTCTTCCTTTTTCTGTGCTCTTTACTCCTCACAGTTCAGTAGAAATGGATAGCCTACATTTCCCTAAAATGTCCGTTTGTCAGTAGCTTCCACGTGGAACCAGGATGTACAGGCCGTGGTGTAGCAGCAGAGGAGCTCTCCTGCTCTCCAGAGGAGCATTGCTCTTGTAGCCGGAACTGCCTGCCTGTGCATTTTCTTCTAAGCATTCAGAGTGCTTTTTTTTTTTTTTTTTTTTTTACATATTCTTTCATCTTGCTTTCTCTGATGTAAAGTAGTTAGATAAGTGTTGTGTTTATTTCATGAGGGACCATTTTGCAAGAATATAAATCAGTTTAGCTTATATGTGAGGGACAAAATTAATTTTAAAAAATTGGGGCAGTGAGACTGAAAAGGAAACAGAACATTGTCAAGTACTCACAAAAAAATTGCCAAAAGAATACTGCCATACATCTAGTGACCCCAATATGCATACCAGTTAGCCATCTTGGTGGGTGGGGCAGGAAAAGGCTTCAGAGAAAAGGCTCAAGCTGTGATCTAACAACTCCTTCCCAGAAGTTGTGGAATTTCACCCTTGAAATGACCAGGCTCTTCATCCCAGCCAGTTCCCCAGGGTCCAGAGACCGCAGGAATCTTCAGACTCCCTATTGCCTCTTCCACGGAAACTGCCAGGAGCCAGACTAATCTAGGGGTCCTGGCTGGAAGCCCCATAGAATAGTAGAAAGATGACGGGCTTCAGGGAGAATTAAGAGATACAAATTTATAACCACGTCCTCTACTTCTTAATGTGGGCAAATTAGTTAGAATCTGAGCCTCAGTTTACCTGTCTGTAAATTAAGGATGACAATATCAAGCTCACAGGTTGCTGTGAAGATTCGGCGAAAGACCTCAGAGGAATCCTTTGACCTGGTGCCCCTAAGGCTGAGAACAGAACTCCACCCTCTCCCTGGTCAAGTGTCCTGGGGCCCAGGAGGAGAAGCTGGTGGTAGATGCATTGGCTTTGTGATCTTTGTGAATCATGACCTTGAGTCCTCTGTAGTCAGCATCACAGAGGGTGTAACAATAGAGCAGTGTTTTGTGAAATGTTACAGAAACATTTGTGACCTTCATTGGTCAACTCAATAAAACCCTCTGTAGGAAAAGACATCAGCCCCAATGGAAGGATTTTAAGAGCTTTCTTCGTCCATTTAGGAGTGGCAGGGGGTTTACTATGCCAGACGGAAATCCGGGGACAGCATCCAGCAGCATGTGAAGATCACTCCAGTGATTGGCCAAGGAGGGTAAGAGCAAACTCTTGAACTCTTTTAGTTGAAGGGCCCCTGTGGGCATTGGGTTTACATATTGAAATGCCAGTGTAAGCATTAGACCCACAGATACAGTAGGATTGGGCTGTACATCATATGTACCAAGGACACCTCCACCTGGCTGGCCCCAACCCTTAGACATAGCTTCCCTCCCCCGTCTTCTCCTGCCTATGGGCTTTATGAAGCATCATCCAAGCTCCCACCTTCATCTGATAGTCTGTGGTTTCACCGTTGCCACTACCCTCTGAAAGAGCTCAATTTCTAGGTCTCCCACCTTCACGACAACAACAAAACTAGAAGTTGACCTTCTCTCTTGAGGCATCAGCTCCATGCAGTTTCTCTCCAGGTGAGCTCAGAGCTTGCTCCACAAAGCGGAGAGAGAGCCTTGGAGGTCATGGGTATGGAGAGAAAGGTGTGTCTGATTCAAAGTTGAGGCAATCTGATTCCATTTAATCTCCGATTACCAGAGAAGCCTGTTCATTTGTGAAAAGAGAAGGCAAATGTGCAATTCCTTTTCTTTCTCCCAGTTAAGTTTTGGGAGAAGGTTTGCGAAGCCAAACTACATCACTGAGGAGCCTTGGTAAACCAGCCTGAAGGTCAACAGCAGCTTCATAGTACAGATTTATAAGGGATGCATGCTGTCATGTGAAGTTTTGGAACAAGAAAAGGTGGCAGTTATTATGCCAATAACCTAAAGGGAAGAGTCTTGCCTGTGATGTGACTCTTATGACTACCTGAATTCCTTGCAAATTGTTGTGTGATCAGAAAACAAGACATTCCATAAAGTCAGCAAAGTGTCTGTGGGCTGTTCCTCCTCCAATTTTACTTGTCTGGTTAATTTCAGAATTGTTCCCTCTCAGTTCAGAGACCACCACTCCCTATTTCCTGCCAATGCACTTCAGTCTGGGTGATGCGGGCACCAGGAGGCCCTGACCAAGGGTTACAAGCGCAGAGAGAGTCCAACCAGAACCTTCTCCTGTGCACAAAGGCCTCAGCGTGGCCACTGCCACCAGCAGTCAGTGCTCAGAGACCACAATGGCTGTCACATTGTTATCATCCTTAGACCATCTTCTCAGAAAATTTAAGCTAAGATTCACTTTGTGTATGAGTCCAGAATCATTAGGTAACCAAGGCAGGGGAGATACGCTATTGCTTGGTAATTTCTATCGTAATGAATATTTCTGCTCTTTCTGGTTTTATAGAAGAGAGATGTTCTTTTGTCCAGACATAGCGTTATTTTTCCCCCTATTATAGACAGTGAGCTATCACAGGAAATTCTTATTAAAAGTAGGCAAATTTTACCTCTTCCTGTTCAGTGAAGCTCATTACAGGGTAACTCTCTTCCGAGTCCTCCAGAGAAAACAGAACCAAAGAGAAAGAGACAGAGAGACAGAAACAGAGGAGACTCATTACCATAAAATCTAACACAGCCCTCTGGAATTTTTGGCTTCACTCTCAGTAGAAAACCTACCTTGAGCTGAATTTTGTGCAGGTCTGAGGCACCTGTGGTCTCTTCCTGGTCTCCATTGTTGTAATGAGCAAGACTGCAGTTTGTTTGGGGAGTCTATGACCTTGGAATAAGAGGGTTTTTCCCTGCCTGAAAAATGCTTTTGTTATGATGACCATGCTGCGAAATAATATGGATTACTAAATGTAAAAATAGCAGACATGAAATTTGGTTATTGTCCAAATGAGTCTTCTGCTTTTTATATAAGATAAAAAATTATTAGCATCAGCAGAATTAAAGCCAGTTTTGTCTGGAATAGCATTTCATCCTTTCACTGAAGATATCTAGGAGCCAAGCTTCAGGAGTCAGTTACAAAATGAAATACCCACTAGGAAAGTGTTTTTGAGCCGGCTATGATTAAAAGGGAAGCTTAGTTTCTGAAAGCAAGTGTGAGCTGTGGGTGAAAATGCATTTTCTGTAGGTTGGGTTTTGTCTGAATTTTAAATCAGCCCTAGAATAGACCCTGGAGTTTTGCTTTAAGAAGTTCCTCTTGGTGTTTTCATTTGCTGATTTGTTGAATCATCTCATTCCTGACTCACTAATAACTGATTATTTATGTTATTAGGAAAATTAGGCATTTTGTCTCCCTCAAGAAACTGTGTTGTACCACTGACAATAATAAGCAGGTACAGTATTCAGTTTGCTTCATTCGCTTTGTCAGCTTGACCACGTGTTGCCTTCTCACCACTGTTCTCTGCTTGTCTTCCTCCATATCTCGTTGTTGCCAGTTAAGAAGGTTTATGGCAAAATTAGGCTCCTTTGATAAATAGTGAAAAAAATTCCCCTGTGAGCCTGTGCTACTGTCTTTGTAATGCACATCAGGCTTGATTTAGCTTGTGGCTGTGCAACTGGAGACATATATTTTATGAGAGCATAAAATTTTTCCTCCAAATAAAAAATGTTCTGTTTTTCTATCTTAATTTCTTAAGCAAATAAAATGCATTTGAACATTTCACCCCTACAAATTTATATCAAAAACAAGAATCATTCCAAATTAGTACTGTGATTTTTTTTTTTTCCACTGCATCATGCAGAACAATACCTTGAGCTTTGTCTTCTGAAGTAACAGAATCTTAATAAGTTTCTGTATTTAAGAACCTTTTTAGAGAGTTTTATCATAGACAGCAACATTGGTATTGGTACTTTTTTCTTTTTGACTGATACTTTTAATACTGAATTATGTGTATTTTTACTTCATGCTTTAAAGTTTGTTGATTTAAAAAGTACTCAACAAACATAATTACTAATTACCTGTTTTTGAAAACATACAAAATATAGCCTTTGACTTAGGTGAGGATTTGAAAAGAAGGGACAATATCTCTAAAAGATATAAAGGACTTTGGGAGCATAAGCCATTTTAGTGGAACATGTCAGATACTTGTTAAGTGGAGGATCAGAAAGTGAAGCCTCACCACACAAAGAAATAAACCGGGGGACGACAGGACCCAAAGGTACTGGGCTCCTGCCAGTGAGAAGGCGGCTCCCGAAGGGGAAGTGGGGCCGAGAGCAGGGCTTTCCAGTGGCATCTCAGTCCATCGGCCGTATCTGTGGATATTTGCATGTGTTGCAAAATGATCACCTAGTTAACGTTCATCACCACACATAGTTACCGATTTTTTTCTTGTGATAACTTTTAAGATTTACTTTCTCAGCAACTTTTAAATATACAACATAGTATCATTAACTATAGTCACCATGATGTATATTACCTCCCCACAACTTATTTATTTTATAAGTGGGAGTTTGTACCTTTTGACATCCTTCACCCATATCACCTACCCCAACCTCTGGAAACCACCAATCTATTCTCCGAGTTTAGTTTTTGGGTTGGATTTGGTTTGGTTTTAGAATACGCGTAAGTTATGTCATATGGTATTTGTCTTTCTCTGACTCACGTCACTCAGGATAACGCCCTCAGTGTCCATCCATGTTGTTGAAAATGGCAAAATTTCCTTCTTATCACAGAATAATATTTGATCGTGTAACACACCCTCAAATTATATTTTGTTCAATGTTGTTTCATTATAATGTTGATGAGATGCCATAGGAACTTAACTCTTGTTCATGTCAATTAGCCTATGGTAAGTTGGTTTTGTTATACGTTGTTTCGCTTTAAGTTTCAGAACCTAACAGTGTTAAGTGAGGACTTAACTGTGTATGTACATATGTGTGTGTGTGTGCATGTGTGTGTATATATACATACACGCACATCCCACATTTTCTTTATCTGTTCCTTCGTTGATGGACACTTAGGTCATTTCCATATCTTTGCTACTGTGAATAATGCTGCAATGAACATAGGGGTGCATGTGTCTTCTCCAGTATATGTTTTCATTTCCTTTGGCTAAATACCCAGTATTGCTGGAATTGCTGGACTGTATCATAGTCCTATTTTTAACTTTTTGAAGAAACGCCATATTGTTTTCCATAGTAGCTGCACCAGTTTACATTCTCACCAACAGTGCACGGGAGTTCCCTTTTCTCCACATCCTTACCAACACTTGTTGTTTCTTTTCTTTTGATAATAGCCATTCTGATAGGTGTGAGTGGCTCTCATGTGGTTTTCATTTGCATGTCCCTGATGATTAGTGATGTTGACACCTTGCCGTATACCTGTGGCCATTTGTCTGTCTCCATTGGAAAAACGTCTGAGGTTTTCGATCCATGGTTGTATGAATCTATGTATGTGGGGAGCCGACTTAATTTATATGTAAATTTTTAAAATAAGTTTATTTATTTAAATTAGTTTCAGATATACAGTACATTTGTTAGACATCTATAATGTTCATAAAACAATCCTCCCAATAGCTCCCTCCCTCCCTGGCCCTCCTCTTAGCCATCATAGGTAGTGCCAACTACATTCCCTCTTCCATGCTCCTCGTGCCCAATATCAACTACTAATTTGTACTTTTTAACCCTTCACCCCATTCTCCCAGCCTCCCAACTCCCCCTCACAGAGATTTTAGACTGCGCAAGAGGTGGCACCCTAACCTCTGTGTTGTTCAGGAGCTAACTTCATTCAGATCCTCTGTCTATTGTTTAATTGGGTTTCTTGTTTGTTTCCTGTTGAGTTTTGCATATATTTTTGGATGTTAACCTCTTATCAGATACATGATTTGCAAATAGTGTGGTAGGTCGCCTTTGCCTTTCGTGGGTGGTTTCCTTTGCTGCACAGAGGCTTTTCAGCTCGATGTCCCACTTGTTTGCTTTGCTTCCGTTGCCTTTGGTTGTGGTGTCAACTCCAAAAAATCATGGCCAACACCAATGTCAAGAAGCTTCTTACCTATGTTTTCTTCTAGGAGTTTTGTGGTTTCATGTCTTACATTCAAGTCTTTAATACATTTTGAGTTGATTTTTGTGTATGGCATAAGATAGTGATCCAGTTTCGTTCTTTCGCATGTGACTGTTCAGTTTTCCCAACATAATTTATTGAAGAGACTGTCTTTTCCCCATTGTATATTCTCGACTCCTTTGTTGTGAATTAGTGGACCATATATACACAGGTTTATTTCTGGGATCTCTATTTGGTTCTATTGATCTCTGTTTTTATGACAATACTGTGTTATTAGTTTAAGCTTTGTAATATAGCTTGAAATAAGGAAATATGATGCCTGTAGCTTTGTTCTTGTTCAAGATTCACTTGGCTATTCTAGAAAATATTCAGAGTAGCCAAAGCAATCGTGTGCTTATTCATAAAAGTTCAACATAAAATGCCTCCATTAGCACTGCAAATTTTATCTGGAGTCAGGAATATTTTACTTCATACCATAAAATCACACAGAGAGGCAAGTCCTCAGAGATCTCTGGGAAAAGAAAGGAAAGGAATTGACTTTCAATGGAAAAAAAAATTCCCTCAATAGCAAAGTTTAAACATCCCAGGTGGAGGAATGAGATCACATGGGAGGTGACATGGGCAGAGGAAGGAGCACAAGAAATGCTGGTGGCTCTTTAGAGACGAACTACTGATCCCAAGCAGCACAAACTAACCCGAATGGGCTGTGGGTCTGTGGTGCAGAATCCAGGCCCACTTGGGCTCTTTGATGCTCATGCCGGAAATGAGCCAAGTGCTCTTCATGTCCAAAATCAAGTACAGCCTTTTTCCACCAACCTAGCCTTACTCCCTCTCCTTCCTCCTTTTCTCAATGAATACTCCCCTCTCCAACCCCCTGCTGCAATCTCCCTTTCACCAGTCTCCCTGCAACAATATGTGCCCAAATTCTACCAAGCCTTCATGGTCTAGCCCAAGAAACATCAAGTCCCATTACCCTCTTCAAGCCCCAAAGTACCTTCTTTGCTGTGTATCACCCCCCCACCCCGCCCATTATCATTATCATGGCTATTTGCATTCCTATCTGCCCTCTCCTCTTCAGTGGATGTGCTTGTCTTTGTGTGTCCATGCTGCCTAGTGCATAGTAGGCCCTCAGGCTGTTGGTTAGCTTGACTAGAATTGAATGGCTAGGTCCTGGCCTCCTGCCGCCTGTAAACTCTTCCTTCTTCACAGGAAAAGAGGTCAAGCCCTTAGCCAGGACTTAGGGATGCAGAATCAAGGGGCCACCTCTTCTTTTCTGAGGCTCTAAATAGAAACGTATTTACTGCCATGAATTAGCTGCTGTTCTGAGAATAGTGGAAACACAGTGCTCAGATACCCTGAGCCATTGACGTCACCTAATGGTGCTGCACAGGCCTAGAGAGACACAGATTTTCCAATAACAAAGAATTTTTATATCTCTGGCCAGCCACAGTGTTTTTCCTCCTCAGAGGAGGCTGAAGTGAATGGTGATGGGTCTGCGATGGGAAGGACTCCCCAGAGGGTTGGGAGCAGCCTGTCTGCAGGCAGTTCCGGTGGTGCTGCTTCCTTGGGTTTAGCCTGACGTCAAGATTTCTCCACGGGTTTGCATTTTAAACAAGGAATGAAATCGCAAGCCAGGCTGCTGTCTTCTGGTGATGCTTCTCATCAGCAAAGGTCTGTTTTTCTATATGAACCCTGTAGCTCTTTGTCAAGAGGCTGGAAATGCTCAGCGAGGCTTGTGTGCCGTAAACATCGTCTCCCCCTTCACAACACACACACACACACACACACACACACACACACACACACACACACACACTTTCTCCCAAAATACGTGTTAAGCACTTGTTCTGTGCTGCCATTAGGGACATGAAGTCTCTGCCTCAGAAGCCATGGGGGCCACAGGCAGATAAACAAGGTACATTTCTAGAGCGCAGTGTGGGGATGTGCGAACCAAGTGCCAGAGAAGCACAAACACAGGACCCACAGAGACTGGCTAGGATTTTTTTAAGTGTCTTCTAGGACAAGGGGCAACAAACCAATAGGCCAAATGTGGCCTGTTTTGTAAATAAAGTTTTATTGGAACACAGCCACACTCATTTGTTATATAGCACTGTGGCTACTTAACTACAGTTACAGTAGAGACTGTATGGCCTGCAAAGCCTAAAATATTTACTGCTTGGCCCTTTACAAAAAAATGTAGCTGACCCTGTTTCTAGAAGATGATTTTCTTCCTTGGATTTGCCACTTTCTTAGGCCAGGACCAGTCTGCCTAGGCCCCCCAGAAGTCCCCCTCTCCAAGCATACACACACTTCTTTGGGCACCCTTCCCCTTTATCTCAACCCCCACACTCTGGTTCAGAGCTGCGAGGACCTAGTTTTCCTGAGGCTGTTGCCTTTTCACTAGGTCCAATTCCAAATGCATGACTCAGGCCGTGGAATTTCAGCGATCCGGTCCCGGAGTCAGACTCGTGTAGGGAAAGGGATGGTTCCAGGATCCCGACATTACACCAGGTCCTCCTACGCGGGCCTGGTCAAAGCAGAGATGTCTCACCACTGCCGCACCTACAGTGCCCACCTCCAGCTCAGTCGCAGTGCATCTCCTCACTTTCTCCTCCAGGCCTTGGCCGTGAGCATATGGGGAGCACAGCACTCCTGGCAGCTAGTGTGCCAGTGGTGGGCTTGGAGCCCCTGGAGACAGTATAGGAAGCCAGAGGGTGAGAGACAGGGCTGCAATTGGCAATGTGGATTGGATCAAGTCGTCCGCCTTCTCATGGAGGAATTACAGGGCATGGGGAAGCCTCACGGGAGGTGTAGGCGTCTCATGTCCAGTAAGAGGAAGTGGTTGTCTTGTGAAGTTAGGGAGCATGGCCCACCTAATGAGCAGCTCCAGAAAAGAGCCTCCGTTCCATGCGCTTAGAGCAGGGGAAGGTCTGTGACCAGGCCCAGGGGAGGCATTCTACTTTCTAGCTTCTCGAGGTTCTAAGACAAAGGCTGATTAAGAGCAGAATGAGACCAGCCTGACCTGAATTTTGCACAGGGCTTTCCAGAGCTTGAATTCCTGCCTTTGGAATTTCATCGACCACCTTGCACCCTCATTTCATGACAGAAAGGTTGGTTCAACTATGGAAAAAAAGTAGGAAGGATATAATTTCCAAATGAAGAACAGCTATTTAACATGAATAAGTTTGGCTTGGTGGAAAAACTTGTCTCTGCCACTGCAGACTGATAAAAGCATTGTCACAGCTTGACATTAGTCTGGAGACAAACATTTGGAGGTGACTGCTTGAAAAGCACTTTGATGTATGTAACTCATTTGGGAATAGAGCAGGCAGAAATGGGGACTGAATTGGCCAAGTTTGCAATGATGAAATCTTTCTTTGAGATAAACTTTCGGGGTTTATTTATGTTTTGTTTTCCAGTAAGCTATTTAATCTTGAAATTGTTATAAAGATTAGGAAAAGATTGAACTTCACTGAAATAATAATAAGACTAAGCCTATCAGAAGTACCTAAAAACGAGATACAAAGGGTGTAGAGCAGGAGAAAAGGGAGAGAACAGGTCTTCAGTTTTATGAAAGCTTTGGGGAAGGAGGGACTGGGCCCTGAATGCAACAGCAGCAGTGTCTCAAGGGATCAGATTAGGCTCAATATAGGAAAGAATTATTAGAATTGACCAAAGTTGGTAGCTTTAGTGGGTAGTAAATTCACCACCATAGGAGATAAACAAATAGAAGCAGACTGAGCATTCAGTGGGAAAAGCTGTCTAGGGAAAGTTACTCTTGGCAAGGTGTGGTTCCCTGGAGCAGCAACAGCCCCCAGGAGTTCATTATAATTCCAGTCAGACCTACAAAATCAGAAACTTTGAGGGTGGGCCTGGGCAATCTGTTTTAATAGGCCCCCCATGCTATTCCAATCCACTCTGAAGTTTAAGAGCTACTGGACACGATGAATGGCTTTAAGATTCTGCCAGTGTAAACTCATTATTGGTTCGTGAGCAGGTTCTGTTCTGGGTTAAATATAGTCAGAAAAGATTGTTTTCACTTCTGGGCCTCTAGCCTTCCCCTCCCAAGTATGAGGACCCTGACTCAGCATTGTGCAGGACCCCAGCCAGGACTAGCCTGTGCCATAGACCTGCCCATCCAGCACTGGAAAGTAGTCATTCAAATCAAGATGTGGGCTAAATATAAACCACATGCTAGAATTCAGAGACTATGAAAGAGAATGCAAATTATCTCGTTAAAAATCTTAGTCTTCTCGTATTGATTACACATTGAGATAACATCCTATACATGTTGTACTTCAAATATTAAGGTAAATTGCTTCTGTTCGTGTTTTGTTTTTTACTTTTAAATATGGCTACTTGAAAAATTTAAACTTTTTATGTGGTTTGCAGTATTGCTACTGGACAGAACTGATCTAGCCCTTCCCTCCCTTGCCAAATCTTACCACAAATCCAGGTCCCCCACACTCTCATAGGTGTTAGAGGGGCCAGCAAGCTATGCACATAGTTGAGTCTTCCAGTGAGTCAGCTGAGGTCTTACTGAGCCTCCCAGCAGACGAGGAGGATGTTCTGATGGGCACTTAAGCAGACCTTTAGGGAACTTTTTTGTTTGGGGAGTTGTTGGGGTGTTTTCATTAGTTCCCAAACTGAAGCAGAAAATTAGTTCTCACTCTCTAGAGCTCTCAAGTGGACAGACAGCCCAGGCATCATGCCTCTAACAAGTTCCTACCCACTGCCCCCATGGTCCGTTCCAGTTTCCTCCCCCCAGACTGGCCTTCTGTTGGGTGTTACTGTCCTTGGGCCTCTGCTCTCCTCACATTTGCCAAGTTTTGTTCCCCCTAGTCCTTTCCTTCCTGGCAGGAGGCTTGGATGATGAGCTTTTTCACGACTTTTGGACTTCTACTCTAGCATGTGGCAGAACAGGGTCCTGGTTACTAAGACAATCTAAAATCTCATGGCATTCTCCATAAAAAAAAAGAGAAGAGAGTGGCAGCTTCAGAGAATGAGGAGAAAAGGGCTCAGAGAACCCGTTGCTGATTTCCGTTTATTGCGAATGCTAATCCCTAGTGACAAAAACAAGTTTTATATTTGTCCTGAATTCCCAATACTTGAGATCTGTCGCTTGTTTTGAATGGTATGAATCCTTCAGGAAGGACTCAACCCAGCTTCTTCTCACCCCAAGAAATCTTCCTGGACCTACCCACTATGTCCCTTCCCACTAATGAGGTGACCATGACACTTCTTGTCAGCATCACCTATTGGACCATTAATGTTCCACTGCTTTGGATCAGTTCTCAGTTGAGGCAGGGACCCTACCGTGTGTGCCCAGTAGACATCAGGAAATTATTCTGAAAACTTTATTTTTATTCCTTAACACAATAACCTTTGGAAGGCATAGGAAATTAAAGATACAGCTCTGTGTAGCCCCAAATTATTATTACATGTAGAGTTTTGATCTGTATGTAGTCAGATATGTCTCAGGTGCTATTTCGGAGAATATTTGCTATGTTCTCCCAAGGCCCATGTCTAAGTGTGACTTCTTAAAAGGAAGTTGGAGAAAAAAGGACACTACAAGTAAAAACATGAGTTCAGTTGTCCCTGAGAGTGGCTATTCACTTAGAAATGTATTTTATGCAATCAATATATTACCTAATACTGATTTTGTACATATGTGCTCTGTTCGCAGTAGGTGCCCCAAATGTTTGTTGATATATTTGGTAAAGCCACTAAGTAAGCACAATTTTTCCATTTAGCTTTAGTACATATTTACACAAAGTTATTTAAAGAAAGTCCTCCGATATTGCAAAACTGCTTTTTTTTTCCCCCGAGAAACTACATTTTAACAGCCAAACCCTGAGCAGATGTGAATGGGGTACCTGCTCTCTGAGGGTACAGACAAGGAGCTCACAGCAGGAACAAGGGACAGGCAGGGACACTGAGAATTCAGCAGTAGGATTATGTGTGTGGGAAAGTCTTGGCTCTGAGAAGAGAGAGACAACATCCTGCCTGGCGATGGTGGTGGCTGCCATAGTGGTAGCCGGTCACCACAGGCTTCATAAAGCCCCTGGGGTGTGAAGCTGGGAGGCAGTCACTGGGCATGTGCAGCTACACTGAGCACAGAGGGCTCTAAAGCTGCCTCATTTCAGGTAGACACAGGTGCCCTCCACCCTGTCAGAGAAGCTCAGCCCTCATGGCTAGCAGGGCAGTAAGCCCGGGGTTGTCCGTCCACCCATCCTTCATGGTGATGGGATTCCTTTGCCCTCTTCTGCTTCTCATCCTGTCCTCTCTATGTCAATATGTATTTGTAAGGCTCTTATCCAGTGGTGGGGTCAGGTTGAAGGTGGAGGATGAGGAAAACAGGGGAAGAGACTCAGTCTTAGCTAGAGATCTGCTCACCAGCCATAGCTCGCTCCAGCAGGCAGGCCCCACCCAGGAGCCTCAGCCTCAGTATGAAGAAAAACTAGTTTGACTTGAGAAAGATAGGTTTGGTAGTGAGCAGTAAACAGACAGACACATTTAAGGCAACTGGGACTTAAAGAGGAGATACTGTGTAGGCCTTTGAGAAGGAGAGATTTTTCTCCATAAATGTAACTAAAATTCGAAAGGCTACATTTTTGTATGTTTCACGTCATTCAAACTATTCCAAAATTATGCTTACTGTGGAGACTTATACTAATTAGGCCCAGGAGACTTTCATATTACCTTAGACCTTACATGTTGAAATGTTACTTATTTACCACTTCTTATGCAATTTGTGAGTATTAGCCCTATCTAAAAATTTTTCTCTTTCCGGAGCAACAGTTTGTGGCTGACCCCTCTTAAGGAACTAATGCATTTCACATTGAGGAGAACTTTTCAGTTTGGGGCATGCGCTCGGCCTATGCTGAGCATTCATTCATCCCTTTAATGAGCATCAGTAACCTTTAGGCACTTTGGCCCAGTGGAAGACACAAGGCAGAACGAGGCTGAAGTCACCATGTTTCTCTCCACATCTCCTTCTGAAATCCTTGGTTTGGCTAATGAGAGCCTCCATTCACTTAGTCACCCCCGCCCCCAACCTGGGAACCACCTTCATCTCCCTTGCTTTTGCGAGTCCCCTGCATCCTTGAAGCCACTTAGTTCTAAAGACTGTGTCTTCCTCACAACTTTCGCTCGCCCTTTTCTGCACCTGACTCCGACTTCATCCCATGATGACCTCTCGCTGTCCTGCACTGGCCTCCTGACTGCTCTCTCTCTGCCTCCATTTAGTGACATGCTACCATCTACTCATACAGACTCAGGACAACTGATGGCTTAATTTTCTGGAATTTTGTGAGCTTGTTGTTAAACCAGCCATTATTAATTGAATTATAGATGCATGCAATTAAATAGGCAAAAATTCCATCACTTACGTTTGTTACTGCTCTTTACCATTATCAGTGCTCTCGAGGTTATTTACATCTGCTTCATCGGTGTAGTAGAAGTGCCACACGAAGTTGTGCTGCTGTGCGTTTCCTCACTCCACATTCATTCAACATGGTGTTGGTAGCTTCGAACAGCCGGGAGCATTTTTAGACAAAGGAAATCAGCAAATGCTACAAATTGGGACGTTTTAAAAAACAAAACATATTTACTTTATTATTTTAAGTGTCTTCTTGAAACCATTGTAGTGAAAGCAAAAAATAAGTGGACAACACCCTCCCTTGCTAAACAATGTTATATTTATGGATATGTTACTATTCATATCTTGAAATTTATTCTATAATATCATAAACCCATGGCAAATTCTAAACAGAGATATCCATTGCAGGAAAATAGGAAAGAGTTTATATGGACAAAACCCAAAATTTCTTAATCCATATTTCTGTCTTAATCCAGATCACAGTATATCTGTGTTGGTTCGGATTTTTTTTAGAGATACAATTGATATATGACATTGTATTAGTTTTAGGTGTGCAACACGATATGTGTATACATTACAAAATGATCTCTACAATAAGTTAACATTCATCACAACACAGTAACCATTTTTAAAATCATTTAAGACCGATTAGTAGTTTTCAAATATGCAAAACAGTAGTCACCATGCTGTACATTACATCCCCAGGACTTATTTGTCTTATAACTGGAAGTTTGTGTCATCTGACCTCCTTTACTCATTTCACCAGCTTACCTTACCTCTGGCAATTGCCATTCTATTCTGTGTATCTATGAGCTCAGTGTCGTGTTTTGTTTTAGGTTCCACATATAACGGAGAGAATGGTATTTTTTTCTCTGTTTTATTTCATTTAGCATAATGCCCTCGAAGTCCACTTATGTTGTTACAAATGGCATGATTTTCTTATTGTGGTTTTGATTTGCATTTCCCTTATGATTAGTGATGTCGTCCTTGGAAAAATGTCTATTCAGATCCTCTACCATTTTAATTGGATTTTTTTTTTTTTGCCATGTTGTGTGAGTTCTTCATGTTTTAGATAGTAAGCCTTTATTGGATATATGATTTGCAAATATTTCTCCCATTCCATATACTACCTTTTCATTTTATTGATGGTTTCCTTTGCTGTGCAGAAACTTTTTTTGACATCGTCCCATTTACTTTCCTTTCATTGTGTATGCTTTGGGTGTCACGTAAATTTACATTCTTACCTATGTCAATATTCTTACCTAGTCGCATTCAGAGCAAGGACCTTCCTTCTTATGTTTTCTTTTAGAAGTTTTATGGTTTCATGTCTTACATTCAAGTCTTTAATCTATTTTGAGTTGATTTTTGTATATGATGTAAGATAGAGGTCTAATTTCATTCTTTTGTATGTGGCCGTCCCATTTTCCCAACACCATTTGTTGAAGAGACTATTCTTTTTCCATTGTATATTTTTGACTCCTTTGTCGTACATTAATTGACCATATATATGTGGGTTTATTTCTGGACTCTATTATGTACCATCAATCTATGTTCCTGTTTTTATGCCAAAACTATACTGTTTTGAATATTGTGTGTTTCTAATATAATTTGAAAGCAGGAAATGTGATGCCCCAGCTTTGTTTTCCTTATGATTGCTTTGGCTATTCAGAGTCTTTAATGGTTCCACAAAATGTTAGGATTTGTTCTATTCTGTGAAAACTATCATTGAAATTTTCCTAGAGATTGCATCGAGTCTGTAGATTTCTTTGGATAGTATGAACATTTTAACAATATTCTTTCAATCTGTGAGAAAGGAATATCTTTTCATTTATTTGTGTCTTTCTCAGTTTCTTTCATCAGTGTCTTATAGTTTTTAGTGTATAGGTCCTTCATTTCCTTGATTAAATTTATTCGTAGGTATTTTACTCCTTTTGATGCTATGGTAAATGGGATTTTCTTAATTCTTTTTGAGAGTTTGTCATTCATGTATAGAAATGCAGCTTTTTTTTTTAATTATTGATTTCTGTATCCTGCAACTTTACTGAATTTGTTTATTCTAATTTTTTTTTTTTGGTGGACTTTTGGATTTCTATATATAGATCATGTCATCTGCAAATAGGGACAGTTTCACTTCTTTACTTCTAATGAATGCCTATTTTGTTTCTTGCCTAATTGCTCTGGCTAAGACTTTCAGTGTGATGTTGAGTAAAAGTAGTGGGAGTAGACACACTTATCTTGTTCCAGATCATAGAGGAAAAGCTTTCAATTTTTCATCATTGAGTATGATGTTAGCTGTGGCCTTTTCACATATGGCCTTTATTATGGCGAAGTATGTTCCCTCTATACTCATTTCGTTGAGGTTTTTATTTATTTTTTTTAATGGTGAAAATATTATATTTAGAATTAGCCTGCTGGATTCGGTTTAGATAATCCTAATGTTGTTGGCAACATACAAAGCATCATAGTCTGGAGCCAATCAAACATATGGCTTATTCTCTCCATCAAGCCTGATCAAGGTGTTGACCTTGGTCATATCAGTATCACAGAGCTTCTTCACAGCCTGTTTGATCTGGTGCTTGTTAGCCTTTACATCCACAATGAATGAACACTAGTGTGTTGTCTTCTATCTTCTTCATGGCCAACTCCATGGTCAGGGAAACTTGACGATGACATATTGGTGCTCTTCGGAGGTCATTTGGACTGCCTTTGGAGCTGCAGTGCTTTGGGCTACCAGAACGAGGGTGAAATACGAATCTTCTGTTTTTTGTGTGATTGTGGACATCTTTCATCACTACCTTTATAACCTTCAGAGGCTTTGCTTTGGTTTCGGGTCTTTCTTTGCTTTTGGAATCATCTTCATGAAAACTTATTGAGAATTTTTATCATGAATGGCCACTGAATTCTGTCAGATGATTTTTTCTGCATCTATTGAGGTGATCAAATGATATTTATATATCGTTTTGTTAATGTGTATCACACTGATTGGTTTGTGATTGATTTGCATTCCAGGAATAAATCCCACTTGATCACGATATATGATCCTTTTTTTAAAAAAAACGCCTACAGCACCCGGTATTCCTAGGTGGCCTCTCATCCAGGCCCGATCCTGCTTAGCTTACCAGATCAGAAGAAATCAGGCACATTCATGGTGGCATGGCTGTAGACCAGTATATGATTCTTTTAATATGTTGTTGAATATTTGCATCTATGTTCATCAAGGGTGTTGGCCTGGAGTTTTCTTATAGTATCCTTGTCTGGCTTTGGTATCACCGCAAAACTGGTCTTGTACCTGAGTTTTGGAGTGTTGTCTTCAATTTTTTGGATGAGTTTGAAGATCGATGTTAATTCTTTTTTTAAATATTTGCTAGAATTCACTAATGAAGTCTAGTCCTGGTTTTTCTTGTGAGGTTTTTTTATTACTGGTTCAGTCTCCTTACTAATAATTGGTCTGTTCAGATGTCCTGTTTCTTTATGATTCAGTCTTGGTAGGTTGTATTTTAATAGGAATTTATTTCTTCTTGATTGTCCAAATTTTGGGACATGTAATTATTCATATTAGTCTCTTATGATCCTTTGTGTTTCTATAGTGTCAGCTGTAATGTCTCTTTTCTTCTCAGATATTGAGTCCTCTTTTGTTGATGAGTTTGGCTAAAAGTTTATCTTTAAAAAAAAAAAACAACTCAGTGTCATTGATCTTTTTTTGTTGTCTTTTTAGTCTCTGTTTCATTTATTTCTGCTCTGATCATTATTTCTTTCCTTCAGCTAACTTTGGACTTAGTTCTTCTTTTTCTAGTTCTTTGAGGTGTAAAGTTAGGTTGTTTATTTGAGGTTTTTCTTGTTTTTTAATGTAGGTGTTTATCAGTATGAACTTCCCTCTTAGAAGTACTTTTGCTACATCCCATAAGTTTTGGTATGTCGTATTTTTTTTTCATTTGTCTAAAAATATTTTTTAATCCCCCATTTTTTCTTTGACCCATTACTTGTTCAGGAACATGTTTAATCTCCACATACTTGTGGATTTTCTAATTTTCTTTTTGTAATTGATTTCTACTTTCATACCATTGTGGTGGGAAACTATGCTTTATATGATTTCAATCTTAAATTCATTAAGATTTGTTTTATTGCCTAATATATCTCTTCTGGGGAATGTTCCATGTGCACTTGAAAACAATGTGTATTCTGTTGTTTTTGGATGGAATGTCTCAAGTCCATCTTGTCTAACATGTCATTTAAGTCCAATATTTTATTATTGACTTTCTGTCTGAATGATCTATTCATTGATAAAAGTGGGATATTTAAGTCCCCTATTATCATTGCTATTTTTCTCATGAGGTCAATTCTGAAGGACAGGTTTGCCAGGTAGAGGATTCTAGTTTGAGAATTTTTTTTTCTCTCTTTCAGCCCTTTAAATATGTATTGCCAGTCCCTTTTGGCCTGCAAAGTTTCTACTGAAAAAATCTGTTCATTGTCTTATGGGGCTTCCTTTATATATTATAAGTTGGTTTTTATTGCTGCTTTAAGATTTTGTCCCTGTGTTTAACTTTTGACAATATAGTTATGTGTCTTTAGACTAATCTGATTTAGATTCATCTGATTTAGAACTCTCCGAGTTTCCTGGATCTGAACATGTTTCTTCCCCTAGGTTAGGGAACGTTTTAGCCATGATTTCCTCAAATAAGTTTTCCGCTTTTTTCTCTCTCTCCACCTCTGTTATCTCTATGATGTGAATATTGGTCTACCTGATATTATCTCATAAGTTTCTTAAGCTATCTTCACTCTTTTTCATTCCTTTTACTTTTTGCTGCACTGAGTGGATGAGTTTCACTGTTTTGTGATTGCTTTCTGATCCTTTCTTATGCTTCATTTAGTTTGCTGTTGAACCTCTCCATTGAATTATTCAGTTCAGTTATTGTATTCTTCAGCTCTATGATTTCTGTTTGGAACTTTTTAAATATTCTCTCCTCGTTGAAATTCTCACTTTGTTCATGCATTGTTTCCTGATCTCAGTGAGCATATTTATGACTATTATTTTGAACTGTTTGTCATGTAAATTATTTCTATTTAATTAAGTTCTTTTTTTTGATGTTTTATCTTTTTTTTTTTTTTTTTGAACATATTCCTTTGCTTCTTCTTGACTCTCTGTTGGTTTTTGTGCATTAGATCAAACAGCCACCCCTCCCAGTCTTGACAGCGTGGTCTCCTGTAAGAGATGAGTTGCATCTTTCCACTCTGCCTTAGCTCTTAGTTGTCTTTCATGCTCTTGTGATTGTCCAAGTAGCCTACTTTGTTTCAGTGGTTTCCAGGAGTTTAGAGTATGCCAAGACCTGTCAGTTACCAGGAGGGAGGTCTTAGACCCTACATGCAGGCCGATCAGAAGCAGACCCTCAGGCAGCAGCTTTTAAAGTATGCAAATATACCTCTTACAGGCTAAGATGGGAAAATGAGTGTTTCTGTCTGTTGTCTCTGCGCTGTGCCCTGTGGGTATAGTCTGTTGAAGAACTGTTACAATCCTGTTTGACCTGCAAACGTAAGCCCCACTAGCCACCAGAGCCAGGCAATCAAGAGGTGTCCCCTGTGTGGCAGCCACAAAAATCAGGGTGCCATATATGTGCACAATTATCTTTCAGGGAGATTCCAGTGACATGGGGTAGAGCAGACAGATCACAAATATAGCATCTGCCAGCCTCCCAGTCTCTGGAGAGTAATGCAGTGGGCCCCTAGATGTGTGTGTACAATTATAAGCCTACACCTCTGGCCAGAGCTTTTAAGATAAGCAGATAGGCCTCTTTCATAGAAAGACTGATTTTCAGATTACTGTCTCTGCAGTGGACCTTAGGGTTTAGCCATAGTGAGTCTGAGCCCTTTAAGAACTATTAGCTCCTTATATTCTTGTGGGTCTTGTGGATGCAAGCCCCATTGGTTTTCAAAGCTAGATATTTTGGGGGCTATCCCTCAGGTGAAAGTCTTACATAGTAGGGTGCCAGATATGAGGTTCAAATCCTTTGCCTCCTCAGGGAGAAGCTTGGAGTTGTGAGTTCCCTCCTAATTGTAAGTTGCCCAACTAGGAGTGGAGTTTATGGAAAGATTGTTTCTCAGCCTCTGTTACCCAATTCAGTGTGGGTTTTTCTTATTTGATGTATAGGAGTCGCTCAGCTAACTCCTAGATTTCTTTCAGAGGGAATTGTTTTGTATGTAGTTGTACATACGGTGTTTCTATGAGAGGAGATGAGGCCTTCTCTGTTGCCATCTGGAACTTAAAAATTTTCAGAACTTATTTTTGTTTGATTTTTCTAGACTTGAGAAAATGACGAAGAAAATGTTAATAATACAGATCAAATTTAAATATGCATCACGCCTGTGGCAATTTCATTGTAAACAGCACAAAAAGATGGAAGAAATATTCCTTCAGTATTCGAGAACTAGTATATGATTTAACAAAGAAATTATTCACATCATTGACGAATGAGTGGAGTTCCTATGCATCTGTTATTTTCATCTTACTGTAACTGAAAATATCAACTCGTATTCATGTCGAAACACCACTCATTCATCAGTTGGGACCATAGGTAAGCTAGTTATACACAAGTTCAGCAAAAAGTCAACAAAAGCATTTTGGGGGAATCAATTGACTATATCAAATTTACGATACAGAATATTTTATATTTTAATATTATTTTGAAATCATGTACTGCACGTTCTTTATATCAAGTTGGCGATTTTTTCTTAAAGGGAAAGACAGTAAATATTTTAGGCCCTACAGTCTGTCACAACTGTTCAACTCTGCCATTGCAGCAGGAGAGCAATCACAGATGACATGGAAAAGAAAGGGAGAGACCATATTGTAATAAAATTATATTTACAAAACCCCAGTGCCATAGTTTACTGACCTCTGCTTTTTATCAGTAAAATTTATAATAGACTTAAGTATGAATATCTATCTATACCTTTTTCAGCCAGCCAGTTAAATCTTTACCAGTCCACAGTCCTCTCTAAAAGACTCCCCAGGGGCTCATCATCTAAAATACAATTGCCAGGCATCTTTTAGGAGCCCACAAAGTGCTCTTTGATCCTGCCTCTGCCTACTCTCCACCTCATTCGCTGCCACTTTACTCAGGCCACACCAAGCTCTTTGTAGTCCCCTAAACTCACTAGGCCTCATCGTGCCACTGGGCATTTTAGCTGCAGCTCCCTCTCTTGAGCCTGCTCTCTTCCTCCTGTCCTGGAGAACTCTTACTCACCTGACCCAGCTCACGTTTCTCCTTTGTGATTTCCCCTGATCGCTCTGTCCTCCTCTCACCTAGAGAGTGCATTTAGCACTTACCACACTGGACCCAGCTCATCAAGGGCAGCCTCGTGACCCCCTGCCCTGCCTCCCATTCCCACTGATGCTACTAAACTCCCTCATTAAGTATTTGCTCAGCAGAGCTTGTCAAGGATCTTATGTTTTAATAACCATAATAAGATATATCGTATATCGAACACTTTGTATTTCTTACTTTGCAAGTACTTTTCATACATTTACTCCTGTAATCCTTACAGCAACTCCAGGTAGACTATGATCCCCATTTTACAAATGAGGAAAAGGGCCACGAGTGGTGAAGAAACTCTCTAGCTTTCACATAGATTATGTGTGGCAGAACCAGGATTCAAACCCTAAAGTAGTTAGTATTGTTATAAAGGAAACAGAGGTCCCTATTCTGAGAAGTTGCGTGAGAGAAAGGCTACCCTTGTGAAGCTGGGGACAGCTTCATGGAGGAAGTGTTGACTAAGGTGGGATAGAATTTACCTGTGTTGGGAGAAGACTCCCATGCAGAAGCGAAAAGGCAGCCGGAGACAGAAGAAGCAAGAATGGCCAGGGGGACTGAGCTGGGGATGAGCAGGGGCTCACTCTCAGCTGCCCCACCTTTCTTCGCCTCACTTCCTCTGACGTTCGGTACCCTCCTCTACTTCCAGGTCCAAAGCCAGCCTGGGGGTGTTTGGACTGACGAAAATTATGCAATGTGCTTGCTGCCACTATCCAGGTTCTGTCTATTGGTGAAATCAAGTTTATGTGCACTTGAGGTGCCATGACAGGAAGTTACAAGCAAAGGTGTTTTGGGGTCTGTAGAATGCTAAGAGGGCGAGGTAGTGAACTGTCCGCAGAGGAGCCGTGGGCCTCTCTTGGAGAAAGCGGGAGCCTCAGACGCCTGCCGCTGGTGAAGGTAACAGCGGCGCCTCATCCCAGGACTGAGTGCTCGTTAGGTGTGTGTGCTGAGTGTTGTCACTTCTAACTGCAGCGTTTCAAATTCATCTTTCCATCGCATTTTGGAGGTAGGTAACTAATCACAAACCCCAACTGCAGTGACACCAGCTTCTTTGTCTAAAGGATATTTTGTTTCAACTGTAGTCAGAGCAGTGTTTGTAGCTGAGGATTTTATTCAGGCTTCTGAATAAAATAATAATTTCTCAGGACAGAATTCCGGAAACTGTGGACCCTTTAATGCCATTGCTGGAAAAAGGAGGGAGGAAGAGGAAGAATTTGGAGTGTTCTCCATTAAATTTGCTTTGCCCCTTTTTGGAGAAGTTTGACTCTTGGCAGCCAGTATCTTGCCCTGGTCTGTGGAAGGCTGAGTTTCTTGTTGGTATTTCAGAACCTCGATCTAGGATACTGAAGAAAGCATGCAGACTTCTTGACTATCTGTCTTTCAACTCAGAATCATGATGTAAGGGGTGGGTTAAATTAAACTTTTCCTTATTACCTTAATCAAACACAATGGCTGTGGAATGGGAGGCTGACCAGGGGTGACTGTGTGCCTGCCAGTGAGAGGGAGGAAGCAAAGGGCTAGGTCTCAGCTGGGGCCACTCGCTCCACACATGCTGGTTCGTTCTTTCTGAGCATGAGAAGGAAGTGCAGTACTACACGGAGAAAGGAAAAGCGTGCTTTCAGGTGGCTTTGAGCCTAGTAGAGGTTTGTGAAAAGGTTTCGGAATGTTAGAACTGTCAGAATGAATTTAAGTGCCTAACGACAGCATTGGCCCTAGAGTTACAGAGGAAGTAAAAGTCAGTTTCATAACAAGCAGATTTAAACCATAAGGAACACAATCAGCTTGACCATGGACTTCCCTGTGGGAGGAGTGTTTTCTCCTGCACTGGGGAACAGCAGCACCCAAAGAGCTTTAGTTAAATGGTGAGGAAGGTGGAAAGAGCCGTCCTTTTTAGCCATAGAAACACAACGTTCTGTGTAAGGAAGGGGTAACGTCTAAATCGTATCTCTGGATGGTACAGTGGTGGTGAAGGGACAGTGTTCCCCTTGGAGGAGCCCAGTGACGGTGTGCCAGGTAGGCCTGAGCTCTCAGGAGCTGCCGCGCTGGGAACGGTGAGCTGTGGCGATTGGCCAGGCTCAGGCAGGGCAGATTTCTGCCTGGAAGAAGTTAAACAGCAGATCACTACTCTTCATTGTGGCCAGTGGCTCTTCCTCTGGGCCTGAGAAATTCAGCACCTGTTTTTCGGAAATTCATCACTTTCAGGGGAGCAGAGGGACTACATGGGCTGCGGCAGCTTCATGACGACCGATAGGCCCTCGAGGTGCAGGCTTGTGGGGCCGGACCCAGGGTGTTGCCTCATCTTTTGGTAAATCAGTTAATATTCAGAGAGAATTGTTTAAGCAGTGGCTCCAGAGCTGTTTCTTGGATTAGGAAATTAAAGTGGCATTAAAACTGTAGCATCTTTAAAATATCTAAGCAAAAGTCTTTTGGGCTTCGGGGTTCTAGGCTTCGCTGGTGATTGGCAGCTTCCTGGTGGCTGGCAGGGCCCTGCAGTGCAGGGTGTCCACTCGGGATGCCTGAGCCAGTGCATGATGCAAAGTCAGGCCTGCAGCAGGCCCTCCAGAGGCAGAAGCTGATGGTGACCACGGGGGTCCATGCTATTTGGGGCTTCCTGGTTCATCGGCTTCTGTTGGAGCAGGAACATAAACTAGGGGGAAAGAGATCTTTCGAAAGTTCTCTTTAGACAATGTCGACTGCTGTTTGTAAACTTAGAAGAGGGGATATTAAAATTTGATTCCCAAGAAAACACAAAGCAAGTGTCTTTCCATAAAAAAAGAAAGGGAGGAAAGGAAAAAAAATACATTTGCCTCACTTTGTTCAGAATGGGCTTCCTCCTTATGCAACTGCTGAAGGGGAGCCAGCGTTTCTGTTTACTTTCTGGGATGAAGCCTGCGTTCCTCTTGGTTCACTGGTGTAGAGCGTGGGTGCCAAACCCTGTGGAGTGGACTGTGAAGAAGAGCTGCCTCCTCCTGTGGTCGAACTGATCTCTGGCCCAAAGCACACTCTCCAGCTAGCCGTGCAGACAGTATCCTTGACCTTCGATTCTAGAAATACCAATGGCAGCCTGGGGGAGTTTCACATTTTGCCGAGACTGTAACAACACTGAGTCCTAGATGAGTCGTTTGTGCATGCGTCTTTGCACAAACATGAATACTCTGTCTTCGTTCATGACCTGACTCCCCTGGCTGTTCTTATGGAGAGTGACTGTTGCCTCCAACTCTTGGGCTGAGACCAATGAGGCTGGCCTGACCTTTGTGACTAGGATTTCCCCACAGGAGGACAGGGTCCTCAAGTGTGGAAATCGATTCCCTGAAGAAATCTTGACCTTTAGGATCCTATTTTTGGTAGCAGCATTTAGAAGGGACAATGTGATTTTTCGATGATCATTAAAAGCTGTCTTTTATTCCTACAGAAGAACATTCACTTTCCCCAAAGATCACTGAGTTAAAGACACTGCTCCTGTCCCAGTCCATCTTCCCAAGATGCCACTCTGGTCATTTGTTTCTATTTTAAAAACTCCCACTGGCTCCCTTTTGCCCCTAAGTTCTGTCCAGGTAACTTCAAGTTCTAGCACTTGGCCCCTCGTCTGTCCTGTGACTGGGCACATGCTTCCCTCTGTGCAGCCTCCACTCTAGAAGCCTTAGGTTCTTGGCACCCTTTTAGTCCTGGCTTCCAAGTCCTAGGTATATATTCAAAGGCAGATTTAGGAATCTGGTTCCTCCTGCTAAATGCCCCCTTCACAGTGGCCTTCTTTCCTTTCAGGGCCCCTGCTGCACTTACTGGCTGTGTCACACAGTCCAGCACTTGGTCAGGTTTTGTTCTACTACACTTGTCATCCCAAGCAGCTTTCAGTGTCTTCTCCATCCTGACTCCTTCATTTAAGGACCTTACACAGTGCTAGGCGGGTTACTAACACAGGCAGACTAAATGAGGTTATCTGAAATTATTCATACTTCAGTTACCAGCATCTCTTACAAGGTAATCACTGGAAGGGTACTTGGCGAGCTCCCCAGAAGGAATGAGACACCCTCTTTTCCATTCTCATTAAATCTAGTAGATGACACTCAGATATATAAAAACAAAATCAAAGAAGCATAGAGTAGACCCCTTAAAGGCTGGTGGAAAAGAAGAGATGGGCATAAGTGATGTTTTGACCAAAAAATCAACCAGATTTTCTGCGAAGTAAAGTATTGTGGGGGTAAGACAGAAAGGAGAGCAAAAAAAATGACTCCAAATGAGTGGCGGGGCATTGGCCAGGCATTCATGAGCTCCCGTGAACTCAGCAGCGGGCAGGGATGTCCTGGGGCGCTGAAAGGAGGCCTCTGCTGGACAAAAGGAGCAAGGAGGACAGGGCGTGTAGGCCTGGGGGGTCCGATGCCTGGTTAGCCATGCAGAGGATGATTCCAAAATGGCATGACTCCCAAACGTCTGAAAATGATGAAACAATACAGCAATATTTATGACTTATCCAATGAGTGTTTTGTAACAGGCTCTGGGCTGTTTTGAAGGTATCATCTCAATTAATCATCATATCTTTACCATAAAATGGTATTCTTATTTGACAGACAAAGAAACCGATACTCAGCTAGTAAATGTCTAAGCTTGCTGTCAAACTTCACCACCTTTGCACAGCTCCTCCCTGCACTGTCTCTGAACAAATAATGTTTTACTGGTACACGCCACTCACGGCATAATGCACATTCAGCCACTTTCATAAGTCATGGAGGAAGCGGACATCCTGAAAAAGGCACTTGGGGCTCATTCTTGGTTCGTATTCCAACCAATTTTTTCTCCAACATTTTACTGTGAAAATTGTCAAGCATACAGCAAAGTTGAAAGGATTTTACAATAAACACCCAAATACATACCATGTAGATTCTACTTTTAATATTTTACTATATTTGCATTATCACATCTTTCTGAATATACATTCTTCTATGCATCCATTAGTACATCTCTTATTTTGCAAAACAAATTGCATATATCAGTACTCTTTCCCCAGTAGTTTAACATGCATATCACTAACTGGAGTTCTACATTTGCTTACATTTTATACAAAATTAACAATTGTATAAATCATAGTGTAGCTTTATGTGATCTTTGACAGATGCATACATCTGTGTCACCCAAACCTCTAAGAAGGCAGAGAACATTACTACTACTCCAGAAAAGTTCCATCATTCCTCTTCCCAATTGATTTCTGCCCTTTAATCCCCAGAGATAACCAATGAGCTGATTTTTTCTACCATAGATTAGTTTCGCCTGTTCTAGAATTTCATCTAAATGGAGTCATTCAATATGTACTGATTTGTGAAAGCCTTCTCTCAGTATAATGTTTTTGTGACTTATCCACCTTTGGGGGTCTATCCACTTGTTACTTGTATTGCAGAATGGAATTCCATTGCATGAATATTTCATAGTTCGTTGATCCATGCTCCCGTTGATGCACACCTGGGTTGGTTAGAGTCTTGGGCTATTATGAATAAAGCTGCTGTGAACATTCTTGTAGATGGCTTTTTGTGAGTATATACTTTTATTTCTCGGGAAAATACCTAGGAGTATTACTAAGTCATAGGTTAAGTGTATGTTTATTTTTATAAGAAATAGCCAGTTCTTTTCCCCAAGTAGTTTTACCATTTGACATTCCCAAGCACAAATGCACGAGAGGCCTACCTCACGTCCTAGCCAACAAGATGGTGGTGCCAGTCTTGACAATTTTAGCCATTCTGTTAGGTTTGTAGGTTTTAATTTGCCCTTTCCTGATGACTAATGATGTGCTGTGCACTTTTTCATGTGTTTGTGGCTTTTCACATATCATTTTTTGCAAAGTGTCTATTTAAATCTTCTGCCATTTTCTGTTGGGTTATTTATATTGTTGAGTTGTAGAAGTTCCTTATATAGCCTGGACAGCAGTCCGTTGTAAGATATGCTTGTTAATATTTTCTTCCGCTCTGACTTTCCATTTTCTTAACAGTGTTTTTGATGAACAGAAGTTTTTAATTTGATAAAATTTATTAATGTTTTATGATTATTGTTTTCTGTGACTTGCCTAAGTAAACTCTGCCTATCCCCAAGTCATGAAGACATTTTATATTTTTCTCTAAAGGCTTCGTAGTTTTGATATTTTACATTTAAGTCTATAATCCACCTAGAATTTATTTTTATGTATAGTGTGAGATGCAGTCAAGCTTAATAGTTTTCCGTATGTACATCCAGTTATTCAGGCATCATTTGTTGAAAAGGCTTCTTTCCTCAGTGGATTGCTTTAGGACCTTTGCCAAAAATCAAATAACTGTATGGTTTTGGTTTTTTCTAGACTCTATTCTGTTGCATCGATCTGTTTATCAATTTATATGCCAGTTATATACTTTCTTTATAGTAAGTTTCAAAGTTAAGTAGTATAAGTTCTTTAACTTTGTTCCTCCTCAAAATTGGTTTGGTATTCCATGTTCTTTGCATTGCTATATAGATTTTAGAATGAGCTTGATGTTTACCCCAAAAAACCCTGCTGTGTTTATGATTAGTATTACATTGATGCTATGTATAAATTGGAGAGAATTGATATTTAATTGTATTGATTTTTCCAATCCATAAACATGGTACAGTTTTCCATTTGTTGAGATCTTTAATTTCTCTCATCATTGTGTTTTCAGGAGAGGTCTTTGCATAGTTTTGTTAAATTTATGTCTTAAGTATTTTGGTTTTTTGATGTTATGGTAAGTGGAATTGATTCTAAATTCATTTTGCAAATGTTTGCTGCTAGTTTACAAAAATATAATTGATTTATTTATTAACCTTATATCCTGTGAACTTGCTTGTTGATTTATTAATGCTAGCAGTTGCTTTTTAAGTTGCTTAGGATTTTATCATACATAAAAAGTCATGTCTTTCATGTATGTTTATAAAGGATATTGGCCTATAATTTTTTTAAAAAATACTTTCATCAGGTTTTGCATATTAGAACTATGCTGGTTTATTAAATGAGCTTAAAAGTATTCCCTCCTTTATTGTTTGAACAAGTTTAATATATATAATATTGGTGTTATTTCTTTTTTAATTATGCGAAGGTATTTCTGGAATTTTTCATGCAGAAAGATGTTTAATAAGAAAATCTTTCCCTAATTTTTTCATAGATATAGGAAGATTCCATTTTTTCTGTTTTATCTTATGTCAGTTTAGGCAAGTCATATTTTTTAGAAAACTTATCCATTTCATCTAAATTTCTTGGCAAAAAGTGGATCATAATATTCTCTTATTATCCTTATAATGTCTATAGGATTTGTAATAATAACCTCCTTTTCATTTCCGAAAGTGTTATTTGTTTTCTGTTTTTTAATCTATCTAGATAGGAATTTATCAATTTTGTTGATCATTTTGGAGACCCAACATTAGACTTTATTAATTTTCTCTATCTTTTTTATTTTATAGATTTTTGTCCTTTTATTATTTCCTGCATTCCTTCCACTCATTTTGGTTTAGTGTGCTTTTTTCCTAGCTTCTTAGGTGAAAATGCAGGTCATTATTCCCTTTTCACAGCTTTATTATGGAATAACTGATATACATTAAACTGTACGTGTTTAAAGTATACCATTTGGTGAGCTTAGTTATGTGTACGCACCCATGAAACCAGCACCACAGTCAATATAACGTCTCCATCAACATATCTGAAGAGTTTCCCTGCACCCCTTTGTATTTTTCCCTCCTGACCCTCCTTGTTCTCCTCTGTCTCCAAGCAACCACTGACCACTATAGGACTGTTTTCATTTTTTTGAATTTTATGGAAATAGAATATACTCTTTTCTGTGGCTTCTTTCACTCAGCATGATTTCGAGGTTTACCCATGCTCTTGCATTTATTAATAGCTGATTTTTTGAAACAGCTTTATTGAGATGTAAATGTACTATACAATTCATCCATTTAAAGTGTATGATTCAGTAGATTTTAATTCATTTCTTTTAATTGCTCAATAGTATTCTATTGTATCATCACACCGCAGTTTGTTTATTCATTTACAACATCCAAATGTTTAATGGACATTAATTTGGTTTGTCCCCATATTTGGCTATTATAAATAAAGTTGCTTTGAACATTCATGTAAAAGTCTTTGAATGGACATATACTTTCATCTCTCAGGTAAATACTTACCTCATTTGGTAGGTGAACATTAACTTTTTAAGAAACTCCCGACCTGTTTTCCAAAGTTTTTTTCTCTTCCTCTAATAATATAAGCATTCGAGCTGTGCACCTCCTTGCCATCACCTGGCCTGGTCAGGTTTTTTAAGTTTTAGACACACTCATAAATAAATGGTATTTCTTTGTGATCCTAATTTATTTCCTCAGTGATTAATGATGTTGAACATCTTTTCATGTACTTATTTCCTATCCATGTATCTTCTTTAGTTAACTGTATATTCCGATATTTCACTCGATTCTAAATTGGTTGTGTGTCTCTTCAGTGCTGAATTTTGACAGTTCTATATATATTCTGGAGTCAAGTCTTTTGTCGTATATGTGTAAATATTTTTTCCTAGTCTGTGGCTTGTCTTTTCATTCTCTCAACAGTGTCTTCCAAAATGCAGAAGTTATGTGAAGTCCAGTTTATCAATGTGTTATGGATTATGCCATGGTTGTTATATCTAAGAAATCTTTGGTAACCCAAGATCACAAAGACTCTCTTCTACGTTCTTTTTTCCAAGATATATAATTTTACCTCTTATATTTAGTCCATGATTTATTTTGAGTTAATTTTTGAATGTGGAGCAAGGTATGGATTAAAGGTTTGGTTTTTTATTTTTTCGTTGTTCTTTTTTCTTTTTTTCCTTTTTTCTTTTTGGCATTTGGATAGCTAGTTCCAGTTTCTAATGAGAAGAGTATTCTTTCTCCACTGAATTGGCTTCGTACCTTTGTCAAAAAGCAATTGACCGTGTGTGTGTGTAGTTCTGTTGCTGAAATCTGTATTCTGTTCCTTTGATCTATTTGTGTATAGCAATGCTGTCATAATTACTATTCTTTTGTAATACATCTTGAAATCAGATTCTGTAAATCCTTGAATTTTGTTCTTTTTCAAGTTTTTTTGTTATTCTAATCTTCTTATTTATGTGTGAATTTTAGATTACCTTGCACCTTTATACCAAAAACATCTGTTGGAATTTTGCTCCAGATTACAATTAAACATTTGGCAAAAATTAACATCTTAACAATTTTGAGTTTTGTGATCCATTAACATGGTTTAGCTCTCCATTTGTGTAGGTCTCTAATTTCTCCCATTTTGCAGATTCTCATGTACAGGCTTTGTTGATCCTTTTTCAGATTTATTTCACAGTATATCATATATTTGGATGCTATTTAAATAGTAGTATTTACTTTCATTTTCTGATTACTCATTTACTCATCACTCATTATATCCAATTATACAATTGATTTCTCTATATTGATTTTCCCATCCTCCAACATTGCTAACCTCATTTATTATTTTAATAACTTTATAAATATATTTCATTGATTTTCCAAATAAACAATGACAACATCTGCTAAAAGACATAGTTTTACTACTACTTTTCAAAACTGGATCTTTCATTTTTCTTTCCCTAATGCAGTGGACAGGACCTCTTTTACAGTGTTAAATGGAAGTGATAAAGCAGACATCTTTGTCTTGTTCCTGATTCTGGGGACGAAGCATTCATTCTTTGACCATTAAATATGATATTAACTATAGACTTTTAAAAATATGTAATACTGATTAGGTCAAGAGACATAATTTTAGTTTCTACTCTTTTTGCTCAGAGTTTTTTATTTATAATCAGCAGTGGATGTTGGGTTTTGTCCAGTGCTTTTTAAAAAAATCTATTGAGATATTTTTTCTTTTTTGTCATTTAGTCTAGTGATAGAGTGAGTTATATTGATTTTCAAATATTAAATCAACCCCAGCTGATGTCACCTGGAACTGGCTCCTTTCTGCAGCAGCAGAATGCAACATGTGTGCAGCATTTTTACCCAGGTACTCAAAGTTCAGGGTCTTTATTGGGAGCTAGTCCCATAGACATAAGAACCAGCCACGCATATCAAAATTCCCATCTCCCAGAAGGAAAGCAAGTTTTAGTACCACGGACAAGCTAAAAAGTCTTAACATTATAGGGAACATTCCAAAAGTCAAGTTTCCAGATACCAGTCAGTAGCCAATCCTGCAAGCAGGCCCTTCTAAACAGAACAGCCTCTGTCCTGCTCTTAACTCTTTCCTGCATAGCGTGTTCTGATTTTCATTCACTTCAAAATGCTTTCTAAGTTTCCCTTTGATTTCTTCTTTGGTTCATGGGCTATTTGGAAGTATGTTTTTTAGTTGCCAAATATTTGGGAGACTTTAAAGATATTTTTTCTGTTATTTGTTTCTAATTTAACTCTGTGTGGTTAGAGAACATACTTTGTGTAATTTGAATAGCTTAAATTTATTGAGACTTGTTTTATGGCCAGATTAAGCTCTGTCTTAGTACTTTAAGTTCATTCAAAAAGAATGTACATTCTTTTGTTTTCGAGTAGTGTTCTATAAATGCCAATTAGATCAAGGAGGTTGATTGCATTCTTCACATCCTCTCCACTTTTATTAATTTTTTTTTCTAGTTCTATCAAGTGCTGAAAGAGCAGTATTAAGATCCTCAACTATGATTGTGTGCTTATCTATTTCTCCCTTTAATTCTATCAATTTTTGTTTCATGTATTTTGAAGCTCTGTTGTTAAGCAATATACATTTATGATTGCTAGGTCTTTCCGTTGAATTGATCTTATATCATTATGAAAAGCTCCTCTTTATATCTGGTGATGCTCTGTATTATAATCTATTTTATTTGACATTTACATAGTCACTCCAGCCTTCTTATGTTTATTAGTTTGCATGAGGTATCTTTTCACCCAGGTACTCTTTTCTTATCCACTTACTTTCAATCTGTATGTCCCTTTAAGGTAAATTTTTTATAGACATATATAGTTGGGTTTTGATTTTTTTTTAAACTTAGTTTATTAGGTAACATTGGTTAATACAATATATAATTTTCAGGTGTACATTATAATTTGACATCTGTATATTCTATTGTGTGTTTACCACCCAAAGTCCATCTTCCTTCAGCTACCATATATTTGATCCCCTTTACCTACTTCACCCTACCCTTCATATTTGACCCCCTTTACTCTGTCACTCCTCCTTCCCTACCCTCTGGTAACCACTAATCCATTGTCCATGTCCCTGAGTCTTCGTTTGTCCTGTTCATTTGTTGATTTTAGGTTTATATCCTACATATGAGTGATGCCCTGTGATTTTCAGCTTTTTCTGTCTGGCTTATTTCACCTTTAGCCAATCATCTATCATAAGACACTTCAGTTGCTTCCATGTCCTGGCTACTGTGAATAATGCTGCTATGAACATCAGTGTTCAAATACCTTTTTGGATATGGGTTTTCAAATATTTAATGGATAAACACCCATTAGAGGGATTGCTGGATCATATAGTAGATCAATTCTTAGTTTTTTGAGGAACCTCCATACTGTTTTCCATAGTGGTTGTACCAATTTGCAGTCCCACCAGCAGTGTTTGAAGGTTCCTTTTCCCCCACATCCTCTCCAATATTTGTTATTATTTGTCCTGTTGATCATAGCCATTCTAACAGGTGTGAGATGGCATCTCATTGTGGTTTTGATTTGCATTTCCCTAATAGCTAGTGATGTTAAGCATCTTTTCAAATATTTGTTGGCCATTTGTATGTCATCTAGGCAGAAGTGTCTGTTCAGGTCCTCTGCCCATTTTTGACTGGATTATTTGTTTTTTTGTTGTTATTGAGTTGTATGAGTTCTTTGTATATTTTGGATATTAGGCTCTTATCAGAGGCGTTGCTTGCAAATATATTTTCCCATTCAGATGGTTGTCTCTTTACCTTGTTGACTGTTTCTTTTGCTGAGCAGAAGCTTTTTAGTTTGATGTAGTCCCATTTATATATTTTAGCTTTTACTTCCCTTGCCTTTGAGGTCAAATTCATAAAATCCTCTTTAAGTCCAAGGTCCTTGAGTTTAGTTCCTATGTTTTCTTCTATACATTTTATTGTTTCAGGTCTTATATTCAGGTCCTTAATCCATTTTGAGTTAATTTTGGTGTGTAGTGATAGACAACAGTCTAGTTTCATTTCTTTTGCAGGCAGCTTTCCAGTTTTCCTAGCCTCATTTATTAAAGAGTCTTTCTTTTCCCCACTGTATGTTTTTGGGATTTTTTTTCAAAAATTATTTGCCCATTTATATATATAGGTTTACTTCTGGACTCTCGATTCTATTCCACTGGTCCGTGTGTCTGTTTTGGTATCAATACCATGCCGTTTTGATTACTGTCACTTTGTAGTATATTTTAAAGTTGGGCAGAGTGATGCCTCCAGACCTGTTCTTTTTTCTCAGGATGGCTTTGGCGATTTGGAGTCTTTTGTGCTTCAATGCAAATCTGATGGCTTTTTTGTTCTATTTCTTTATAAAATGCCACTGGGATTTTGATGGGGATTGCATTAAATGTGTATAATGCTTTAAGTAATATGGTCATTTTAACTACGTTGATTCTAACAATTCAAGAACATGGAATATCTTTCCATTTCTTTATCTTCTTCGATTTCTTTTAATAGGGTCTTGTAGTTTTCATTATATAGGTCCTTCACATTTTTCGTTAAATTGATTGGGTTTTGATTTTTTAAATCAGTTCCAACATCACTGTATCTTAATTAGAATGTTAACGTCCACATCCAGAAGCCCTATTCATGTTTTTCATCTCTCTCACAAAGCCTAATTCTTCACACTAGCCTGATTCGTCTCCCCTGAAGCCAGGGCATTTGAGGGGGGCAGGGTGGGCATATTGTTCATAATTCTATTTCCCAGACTTCAATCACTCCTGAACCTTGATTGTTTCTATAGTCAGGCATGACCTGACATATTCATATTTAATATTTTTCTTTAGAAGCAGTCACTTGCAAAACTTTATATCACCACAGTAATCACTACTATAAAGTGGAATTCACAATCACTAGCCATAATAGAAGATAACAGTTAATATAGATATAATAGGAAAAAAAACCACATAATGTTATTAAATTCTAGACAGCCACTGCTATTGGCTGAATGCTCCGAGAATGAGCCCCTTCTTCTTGGAAGGAGGTAGGTGTTAAAGACATAATAGCATCAACCTGAGGCTTTTTTCTTAATAAAATACTCAGAAAGCTTGGAAAGACATTGAAGCACAAATGAGTTGAATGAATAATTCAAGGTTATTTAGTGTGAAGTTTTGGAATGCCCTAAGCTCACCTTTGAACCTTTCAGCATCCCTCCCTTTGAGAAATGCTTTCTTGGGCACTTCTGAACCAACTTCCTGAGAGTCTTTTGTTCTCCCTTACATCCTTGTGCCCAGAATATTGCCTGGCACATAGTATACTCTTAACTAACACTTACTGAATGATTAAATTCATTATGGCAATGATCTTGTTTTTGTCCCTTATTAGTAAATTCCTGGAGAGTAGGAACTAGCCGTCTTTGTCTCACAGGCCTAATAAGTATTTCTTGGATTAAATCAGAAGATGGGATATCATTTAGAGATGCCCCTTTTCTCTTGAGGGTGATAGTTCAAAAAAATGTAAACAAAGAATCTAATGAACAGCATTTTCAGAGCCCCAGGACGCATAGTGATAAAGCTGTTTCACTCTTCTGTTGTGTCATTATTACTGATTTTTCCTTTGTGCTGTCCTGTCTCTGCATGAGCTTTCAGGGGGTCTGATTTATTAAGGGAAGGTCCTGCTGATTGCTTCTGTCTTGTGCTAATTGCAGTGCAGATGAAGCCCTGGTGTCGTTAAGTAGTTTAATGACTCTCTGTTGAGTGCTAGTGTAACAGGAATGGGAAAATGTTAGATGTTTACAATCCCCTCATTCTCTTGACAAAATCAAGCAGGCATATGGGTTTACACATAAAAGTGTTTAGCAAAAGTGCCATCAGTCATTGACAAGACTTTAAGAACAAGAAACTTTAAGGAAAATGAAATTTCTTTTTGAAGCTATTTATATGTGTTTCTCCTTGTCACAGAGCGCAAGGGGACACAGGCTAGAGGAATGACAACATAAAAGTGAGAAACACAAATATGCTGCCTATGTGTAAAGCACTCAAGAGAGCACACCCCATGTGCGCAGTGTGTGTGCTCTGAAGGAAGATTTCTGTAAACTAAAATTAATCCTGAAATAGCAAGCAGTATAAACATCACTGAATCCAGATTCTCGGGAAAAAAAGGATATGTCTATGAAAGAAAAAGCAAAGAGAACCAGCATAATCTGGGCACCACTACAGGCTAGGCCAGTGGTTCTCAAAGAATAGCCACTGGATCTGCAGCCTCAGGCTTCACAAGGAACATGTTAGAAAACACAAACTCTTAGGCCATGACCCAGACCTACTAAAACAACCTGTGGGGGCAGAGCCCGGCAGTGTGGTTTTATAAGTCTTCCAGGTGGTTTCAATATAAAGGCCAGTTTGAGAGCTATGGGCTAGGCATTTTGCACTCGTTTGATCTTCTTGGATCTTAAAAAGTAGGCGGTGTTTGCCATTTCCTCGTAAGGAAACAGATTTGGTGAAGCTCATGAGTTCCCCAAGTTCATACGACCAGAAATGGAGATATCAAAAGATCTGTTGGCAAGCTTATGATTTTTCCACTTGAATAAGTGTTTCCAAACTGTCATGTGTAATCAAATCACCTGAAGATTAAATGTTAAAATGTAGATGCTGATTCAGTGAGTCTGGAGTGAGCCTGAGAGTTGGTAGTTTTAACTAGCAGGTGCTGCCAGTGCCACCGGTGCACAGAGCACCAGTGAGGCGTCACCTAGTGCAGTGTGGTCCCCAGGTGTGACGCCTGGGCCTCACCCGAGTGCTTGTGAGAGAGCCAAATTCTAGGCCCTGCCCAGACCTAGCAAATCAAAAACTCTGGGAATGGGGCCCAGCAACCTGTTTTAACAAACCCTTCAGGTGATTCTGATTCATGCTGACGTTTGAGAACCACTCTAATATTTCCATATTAGAAAACCCAACATTTTGAGTATGAAGCAAAGTGGTGCTTACACTGTAGGTATTTAAAAGCCATTAAGAGACACTGGACAAAGGAAAAAAGATAAATCATTTAAGCCTGAATGGCAGCTTGCATTAAGTGTTTTTCCATGAGATAAGGATACAAAAATGATTATCACTAGACTACAAAATGAGAGTACTTCTGTGTAAAAGGCTCTTGCAAATGCGTGTTGAACGTAGGGCCAGTGGGCACTAGCACTGAGGTGAGAGACATTTTGACCAAGGGATGCTAGTAATATCTGAATGTGCTAGATCTGGCATTGCACAGGAGAGGAATGTTAAAATATTTCCAAGAAAATAACAGTGGAGGGGATATAGCCACACTTTTCTGGCATACGGTAAAGAATGTGGGGGAAAAAGCTTGGAATTCTTTTGAATCTTGTGTGACCTTAAAAATTCATATGCATTTTCATTTATATCAAACCAATGCACGTTGCTTTGATATAAGTAACATTTTAAATTACCATCAAGATAAAAGGGGAGAGACGATGTTGTATTGAGTCTTTTAGGCTCATGAAATTTACTGAAGTGAAGAGCTCTGACGCCAAATATCAACATCGGCACCTGGGCAATTTTGCCTTTGGCTGGGTGCTAACCCAGACTCCATACATGAGAACAGCAAGAACAGCTTGTGCATGGCGTTCAGGGCTACGTAAAGGTAATCACTGAGGACAGGGACCCAGAATGTTGCATGAAGTGTTTTGTTCCCATGTTTGGGGGACACTGTTTCCTATTCGTTTGCTGTTTGTGGGAGAATTTTGAGATGTGTATCTCCAAGTGGTTTCTGAAAATAGAGAAAATAGAGTGCTAGAAAAGATCTTTGATTTATGCATCAGATCCTTTTGCCCTCTGAGGAAATACTCATCAAAGTGTATTTGGTAAAGAAAGATGATCAAAGAAACTCTGCACTGTACCACTCACGCTGTCATTTTCATTGCATGTAAATGAAGGGAGAGTCTCAAATGACTTAGTTCCCAGCATTCGGTCTCTACTGCCTCCATGAAGTTGTCACATACATGAGAGCATTCAGTTTTGTCATGAAGTTGATCAGGCATGTTCAATGTTAAAAAAAAGAAAAAAGAGGTTGCTTGATAAATCGACTGTAAACTACACTGAATAGTTAAGAGAATAGTGCTTTTCTTCATCTTAAACAGATTTTTACCCCTTTTCATAATATTGGTGGAGGGAAGGAGAGACACAAAAGCAACTAAAGTTTGAAAACTTTGATCGGAATCATCTTCCATTAAAGCCAACGCTCTTCTGTATAATCAAGAACTATTTCAAAGTCAATTTTCATTTCATTACAAATGTGTATGTATAGATACGAACAATCTCTCTCTCTCTCTTTTTTTTTTTTTTTAAATAATATGGTCTGTTGAATACAATGAGAAACATAGCAAAGAGTTTCCAAGAGGCGCAGGGAACTGGTTCAGGGATGAGGATGCCGCTGGTTTCTCACCATCACACCAACTTTTTGCCAGTCGTAGATTCAGTACTATCAAAGCACACGGATGTATTTTTAAGTCAATACTGCATTTTTTAAAACGTTTCATGGAAATTTTCTTTATAGGTATGTTACCATGAAACAATTTGCAAATTCATGTCTTTAGAGACATGAGTATTAAGTATATTGGTCAACAGAGACCAATACGATGGACAAATCATTAACGACAGTGTATTCACTACAAGCTACCAGGTAAAGAGGCTGATTAATCTCTGTCTCTTATGGACTAATATTTTTGAACTTCTTTGTGCCAGGTACTGTGTTAGCACTCAGTGTACAAAGGTAATCAAATGAGACACAGCTGCTTAAATATAACTTAGTTTGGAAGGACAACAATCAAACAGTACAAAGTTTTTAACTGTAAGAAATACAAAAAGTGAAAAGTCCATTGAGAACACGTGACAGAAGGACTTGCCCTCATGAGGGACTGGGATGGGCAGGGAATATCTTGGAAGATGTCCCTGTGGAAATCACCTTTGAGCTAAAATATGGAGGACAAATAGGCATAGTAAAGAGAATAGATTGGCAACCTTCCTGGGCAGAGGAGTCACATGTGCAAAGGCCCTGAGATAGTAAAAAGCATTGGAAAATTAGAGGGATAGAAAGGAGACCAGCATGGTCTGCTATCTAAGAGCCCAGGACAGCAGTACCACTGGAGAGCCGGCAGGGGCCAGGCCACACTGCAGAGCCTCATTGACACAAGGGACTCGACCTTAAGAACTACAGGATGTATGTGTTTTAAGCATGAGAATCACAGGATTAAATGTACAGTTTTGCAAGATTCCACCGGTTGAAGAATTTAGAATGGATGGGGATATCGCCAAGTTCAGAAGGGCTGGTGGTAGCCTGCAATCTGACAATGGAGAAAAGTGTAGTGAAACCAGAGGTATTTAGAAAGGAGCTCTTACAGGATTTGATAATGGACTTAGACATGGGGGTGAGAGAAAAGAAAGATTTAAGGATGACCCCCCAGGCTCACATACTGGGATATCTGGTGCTTTTAATTGTGACTAATGCCTTTTATGATGTTGTCATTCAATAATGACAAAAGCAGACTCAAACATTTCTACCTAATGCTGTTCGCATTCACAAGGTGATTCTGAAATGAATGTTAAAGTATCTAATATTTGCTTGCTTGCTTATTATTGTACTGATCTTGACCATGACTCATTTTAATTGCTGAAGTCTCATGATTTTTCATTTTTTTAAAAAAGTAATTTAAAACATATAAAGAGGGATGTTTTTATTATATTTACTTTTTGGAGTTTTTCTGCCATAGGAGAGATCAGAATTTAGGTTCATTTATAACTCTATAAATTATAAAATCAGTAAAATTATTAAAATCAATATATATTAAAGTTGCCTAGGTAAATCTTCTAAGATTGTCACTGCTATCTACAGTTCCCTAGTTATGATTTGAGGTGGAGCATCATCTCCATGCCTAGGCTCATGGTCCAGAGATCCAGAGACCGTGACATGTCATTCACCTCACTGAGTTCAGGCTGTTCTCAATTTCCTTCATCTTGTGTGTTTTCACAGATTTTCAAATTATATTTCAGACTTCTAAGTTTTAGCCATCAATCCACATTCCGTTGAATATATAATTTTCCCAACGTTTTTACATGAAATTTTTCAAACATATAGAAGAATTAGAAGAATTATAATATGCGTGTACCTACCACCTAGGTTCTATAATTAATATTTCGCCTTATCCTTGGATTCTTTGATAGATTTCAAACTAAGTTGTAAACATCAGGACATTTTACTCTTTGGTACTTTAGCATGCGTAGTATTAAGAGCTTAGTATTTGTTTCGGGATTCTTTTTTTTTTTAGGTAAAAGTTACATACAGTGAAATGCACAAATCCTAAGTATAGCATTCCTTGAGTTTTGACAAATGCACATACCTCTGTAACCCAGACCCCAAAAAAGACCCTAAACTTTACCATGCCGACAGTCCCCTTGTGTCCTTTCCCTGTTCTTCTTGCCTCCACTCCCACCCTCAGAGGTAATGCAGTTCTGAATTAGATAACCATAGATTAGTTTTGCCTGTTCAAGTTTTGCTTTATACAGTGTCTGCTGTTTCAGGTTGGGCTTCTTTCACTCATCATGTTTTGAGATTCATCCTTTTTGTATGTATCAGTCTTTTTTTTCCCCCTTCTTCCTTTTCATCACTGAGTAGTATTCCATTGCATCATTCTACCACAGTTAATTTCTCTTGTTGATGAACTTCTGGCCTATTTCCAGTTTTTGACTCCTTTGAACAGTCTTAGATAAGTCTTTTTGTGAATATTTATGTTTGTCTTGGGTAAAGACTCAGGAGGGGAACTGAATGCTGAGGAGCTGAGTCATAGGGTGGGTCTGTGTTTAATTTTATGAGAAACCGACAGGCCTTTCTCATAGCAGTTGCACAATTTGTACTCCCTCTAGCTACTCCACATCCTTGATGAATTTTTGTTTGTTTGTTTTATTCTGGTGAATGTATAGAGAAAATACAATGTTAAAATGTTTATTCTCGAAGAAGAAAACAGACGACACCAAAGCATCACACACACAATTCGTAGTGATTTTTAGAGCCAAACATGATCGGGTGTTTGTAAACAAAGCACGTAGCACAAGGACAGCAACATTTGTGGGGACCTATAGTATTTTAAGTAATTAAGGATTCAAGGTTATGAATTTCCTTTCCAAAAACAAACTGTAGGCTTCCAGGGACTTGCTCTGTGCTCTAGCAAGGGCAGCACGGGACAAGGCTGGCAGTAGTCACTTCACAGAAACTTCGTGCTACCGCCTGCGATTCCCTCTGGGACACACAGCATCAAATTTCCCAGTCCTTATGTGGACATATTCTATACGTTAAGCTTTCTTTCACAAAAGGAAAAACAACAAAAGCACTATACTGCAGAGAAGCCGGCTGACATAGAGACATTGAATTATGATTTTTCTTTGCTTTAGCATGCATGTAACAAAACTGTCAATAGCAGAGATGTATACCTTCCCCAAAATTTGAAAGAAAGACATATTTCAAACAAATGCCCTACACTGACCCAGGGGCTATTGTCCTCAGACCCCAGTTTAACAAGCTTGGACCCAACACTTTCCTTCTGAGGCCTCGCTGTAGAGAGCAATGTGATAAAGAGGAAATCGTTTTAGAGCTAGAGGAAGTTTGGTGTGAAATCAGGCTCTGCCATGTACTAGCTGTGAGGCTCAGGCAAGTCCCTCAACTTCTTGAAACCTCAGTTTCCCCATCTGTCAGAGGAATGATGATCCTTCCTCCCTGGCAAGGACTTTGTGATGACCAGGTTGCAAATGTGAAGCTGCTAGCATGTGGCGAATGTCTGAGGGATAACTGCTGTTGTCAGGAGGAGCTGGTCCCTCTCTCTTCCTGCCCTACAGTCCTCAGAGCCATGGACTTCCCTGAAGCTGCCCACCAGAAGACACCAAACTACAAAACCACTCATTCCCCGTTTATTTCCTCAGTGAGCTTAACTGAGAATTATGAGGAAGGAATTTTAGTGGAATCATTCATACCAAGTTATAAATGACTGATGGGTTTAGACCTCCAAAAAGAAAATTCTAAAATAAGTTTTTCATCTTAGTGGGCGATTAGCTGTAAAGGGGGTATTTAGAAGAGGCACCTAGGTAACCTGAGTCAGGAAGCTTTGATATAAACCTAGCCCTGCTGGGGGTGACAGGCGAAAGGTCCTCAGGTGCCGCTCTTGCCACAAAGGATCATGAAGTGAGTTATGATATAGGGTCCTGGAAAGTAGATGCTGAGACAGCCCCATAGATCTTCTGCTGGTGAAGCAAGTGAAGGGTGGTCGGTTGGTCAGTCAAGGAGTATTTCTAGTCTCTGTGCTGTCTATAGGAGAGAGCCACCCCGAGGCGGATGAGCCAACGGGGGTGGGCGGGGGCAGTGATGGGGTTGGAGTGGGTGTGGCATGTTCAGCTCAGAAAGTGCCAAATGCAGCACCACGTGGAGAAATACCAGAGCCACCTCAGCAGATGGGCCCAGTGCCTCTCCTCTCCCCTGTTCACTCTACTCCCCCTCTGGGAGCAGGGCACATTTTCAGCCCAAGGGGCAGGGCTGGGCTGTGCATCTGCTGGACTTTGAGCTTCATCTAGTTTCATCTGGACAGAACGCACAGCCCACGCCGACCTTCCAGGAGCTCCACAGTTCAGTCGCTGGCCTGTGGGGGCCAATGAACTACAAGAAAGAGTTTATTGTGTGTAGTCTGGGGAGGCCGTGAGACTTTGTTCCTAGTGGAGCGATGTATTGTATTATGATTCAGAGAGAAAAGCCAAGTGTTTAAAGATTACCTGCCTTTGAACTGAAGCTGATTGAGAAACAGTTTGCGCAGCAAGAGTTGGTGTAGTATCAGAAATTCACACTGCGCTCAGCTTTGTAGCAAATGGACTTTATAAAGGAAAAACAAAAACAGTTATTTACAGGAGAAATGAAAAGGTCCCATAGTTGTGGGGTAAATGAGTCACAACCCTTAGTCACATTAAGACCAAGATCTCACATAGGCTGGCCGTGTAATTGTTTCTGTAATTATGTGGAATAGACTGTGCGGAGTAATTCATAGAAAACCCCTATTTTAACACTTCTGTTTCACATGATTATTTTTCAATGGTTCAATATATATATATATATATATATATATAGATTGATATATATATATATATGACTTCTGGCTATTACAGTTGATGATGTTGCTAAACCATCCTAACCTTCCTCCATGGACAGCCCCTACACACTCACCTGGCATGTTTCTCAAGTTAACTTATCTCATTCACTGAGTGGCTACAAATGCTTGATGAGCTGAGCAACTAGAAGTAGGTGGATTTAGCCAGAAAGCGGCATGATAATAAGTGTGATAGAGCTAGATGAGCCCCAAAAAGTGTCTCAGTAAGTCATAAACACAGGAAATTTAGAACCCCAAAGAAAGCACATTTATTATTTCTAGTGTTAATCACTTCATCCATCATTTGACATATTTGAGCATTGCACAAAATCATCAGCACACATACACAAAAACTGATAATGAGGAGGAACTAGGTGCTAAGCTGCGTCTAAAATTCAGATTTCATTGTGAAGAAACATTTTGTAAATTGACTCTGTCTATAATAAAGCATCTGAAGAGCTTTTTAAGAAGGTTTTTAAAAAATCTTCGGCTTAAATTCAGATTACTTTTATTACAGAAAAAAAATTATATAAAATGTATGAAATACGAACAGGTTGTATATATTAGCCTTATATCATGTTAAATTTTGTTGTAGCTTTTTGTCTCCCTGCATTTCTGCAGACTGTCAAAATGAGAGCAGCTGACTGAAGATTCAGCTGTCCACTTAGAAAGCGTGTCCTCTGAGTATCGTAGGATCATCCTGCTCTCGGTTCAGCCGTTGCATAAGTGTCTGAACGTAACAGCGTTTATAGTGTCATCACTTGGTGTACGTCTCTCAGCTGTTTTTGTTATCTGTGCAGCTTCTCGCTTTCTCGAAGCCTTCAGAGATTTTTAATGAAATTGTTTGACTGGAAATGTCACTCATGCCCTATTTTGAATCTATTTCTCTTGTTTTTACCAAACTTTTGAACAACTTTAGATTCACAAGGTTCATCGTGATTCAGGAGACAATTCTCAGACAGGTGAGAATACTTCGATTTCACTCTTCTACATTCAGGTGGCATTTGTGGGTTCAAGTCTATAAATTACTCTAAAGAAGTCTAGATTGACAGTCACCACCCCAGAACTTGGATTGCTAAACTCTTAAGTGCTGATAGCAGAAGGATGGAAAGCCAGAATAATAGCAGAATCCCTTGAAAAGTTTTGAATATGCATTCATGGCAACCTTTTCTACCTAATGCCTCTCTATTCCTGGTTTTCTTTTACTGGCTAGAGACCATGTAGAACAAACAAACCTAAAGTAGAGAGTGGCCCAAAAGTTCAGGGGAGGCACATTGTCGTTCTACCATAGTCGAGCTTCCCTTTCTCAGCAGCAGTCAGTCAGACAACGAGGACGGGCCCTGGCCTGGGAGTCAGGAGCACTGGGTCACCATCTCAGCTTCCCACTCCCCGCCACATACTGTGGGCAAGACTCTGACTGTCTGACCCTTGGTTTCCCCAGCCATAAAATGAGAGAGCTAGACCTGATGATTTCTACATTTGTAAGGTATGGAATTCTCTGATCGTTAGGGGGAAAAATCAGTCTGCTACCAGAGATTTAAAATTCTCGTTCCTGCACACAGCACATTCTCTCCCCTGTGGTGGCTCCCCAGCCACTAATGCATAAAGTCAGACCCGGGGCTACTATTTAGTCCCTCTCCTTGATTCCAGGGTGGACCACATGTTAGCCCACTCAGACAGATTTCACTTGATCTTTCTGATCTTCGGTTTCTTTATTTGTAAAATGAATTAACATTGTCCACGTCATTGTTGTGCAAAGTCAAGGAGAAAATGCACATACTATCTAGCAGTACCTGGTATTTAACTGTTTAGTATCCTCCTCCCCACCCGCCTCCCTTCTCTCTCTCTCAGATGTTTTATTTCTTCTAACACTTTAAGCACGAGTATTAACTTTAACTTTAAGGGCTTCTGGGTGCCAAAAACTGTTACAAGCATTTTCATATTCTTTACATTGCCCGGCATTGTTTTGCACTTAGAAGACACTCAAATACTCAACACTGATAAATTAAAACCATCCCATCTTAGAAAACACGGTTCTACCATTTTTAGCTCTTTAACCTTGAGCTACCTACATAATCTCTCCAACTTTAAATTTCCTCATTGGTAAAATGAGGATTATAATATGTAGCTTTCAGAATTGTTTTAATGATGATATAACTGCTATAAAGTAAACATTAAAACTGAGTGGTGCATAGTAGGTGCTCAGTAATTGGTAGCTATTTTTTAAACTGAAGCTACTGTATCCCTTTTTGCCATTGAGTACAGCTATCTACAACTCCTTTATCCTTTTCTCTGGTTTTTAAATTTATTCTACAAGCATTTGTTTAGAGAATAAATAACAAATTCTTTGATTTAAATGGCCTTTATTGAAGAATAATTTCTCCAAACTTTTAATCATTGTTATTTCTATATTTCTCTTAATTTTAGCTGAGATAATATCCAGAAGAATAAGCATTATTCATCTTGAATAATTTCTAATGAATGATTTAGGTTTCGACCAGTCAACCTGGGTTCACAGCTGTGAAACTAACCTACCATTTTAGTTTTATTTAGAATCTACATTTTGAGGAATTCCTGTGTTTAATCTTGAATTTAATCTTAAATCTTTAATAAGTTAGATTTAATTTATTATCCGGTAAACAAATGCTAGGAACATATATGATTATTAAGTCCATGAATAGGCTAAAACCGAATGTTTTGCGAGTGAACACTATTCATTTCTGAGGATTTGAAAAATGCCAAATTATCCTAAAAATATAATTTAAAGTACCACTCACTATGTATGCTTGTCTTTATAATGAAATATTTAAACTCCTAAGACCAGGAAAATTATTAAGGCAATCTAGAAGACAAAATTAGACAAAAGGATAGTAAATATTTTAAGTTAGATCATAGCTTTGGTGTTCAGATTAACTTTTTAAAAATTCTGCCTTTCACTTTATGCTGTATAAATATAATTCAGGTTTAGTTACTGGTTTAACCCCTTTTTTAATTGAATCAGATTTTTTAGGACACTCAATGGTTAGGAAGGTGATCTAGATAAGTATCTAAGACATATTATGAAAACAGCAAACAGTAGAACAATATTATAATGTGATTCCATGTGTGCCTAAGAAGGTATATATACAAATGAGCAGATAGTAATAATAGCCAACATGAACTACATTACTTACTATGTAGCAGGCACTATTTTGAGTGCTATTCGTGGATTAACTCATTTATATGTCACAACAGCCTATGAATGAGATGCTGTAACTATCCTCACTTTACACGTGTGGATACCAAGACACAGGGAAGTAACATTCTCAAGATTACATAGCTACTAGATGGCTTAGTGGAGATGCAAATTTTGGCACTTTGGCTCTGGAATTGGTCCTCTTAACTGTTACACTCCCTATACCTTTCTTGGTGTCACTAGACAGTTCTTAAACAAGCATTGTTGCATCTTTTTTTCTTTCTTGAAACATGATCATTTCTTTGTGTCTAAGAAATGCATTCTCCCTGCTGGAACCTGCATATCCGCCTTCTGTCTTAGCATAGTGAAGAGCAATTCTGTGTTATGGTTACGTTTCTCTCCTTGCTCATGCGTTACTTACACAAGAAGCAATGCTTTGAAATGCATGTTCCTGAAGACGGCTCTGCCGCCCCGATGTTTTTTTTTTTTTTATTTCGTGGTCCTCCCTGGCGGCATGCACTGTTTGCTTAGATCTTGCACTGCCACAGCACATTTTGAGTGTTAAATTCAAAGTCTGCAAAGACTTATGTAGAATTTTTACGTGATTTGCCCCCTCAGAAAATGGGGACAAACATTGCGTTTAATTGTTGGAAATTGTTCGATTATAAAATTGCCTTCTCTTCCTTCCTGGGATCGGCAGTATGCATCATTTGATGAAATCACATCCTCAGGAGAACCTAGAAGACCATCTGAGGTCTGACTTTCCAGAGAGGCCTAAAATTGGTCCAAATTAGTTTCTCAAATAAATTCAACTCTGTGGATTTCACTAGTATTTTATTTCCTCAAATATCCCCTTAAGAGCCTTCCCCATCCAGTTAAATGTATTGTCCTTTGGGTCAAAATGAGCAACCCACACCCCAAATTTCCCAAGTTTTAATGTTTATTTTCAAAAAGATGTGTTATTAATGGAACTAAATAACTCTTGAATAATATTAAGCCTCATTTCTGTGATGTAATGTACCACAAGAAAGGGCATCATTTTATAACTAATATGACTGAAAATTCTATGTGTGGTGATGATTTGAAGAGAAAGTGCTTGACTATATCTTAAAAGTATATCTTCTTTGCTGGATGAGGGGGGAAATGTGCTCAAATTTCACCTGTGAATAAGCTGGTAACTATTCATTCTCCATTACTCATCTTAAACCCTTAGAGTCTCATTCATTCAGATACAGGAACAGGAGGAAAGAGTCCATTGATGTGAAATCAATATCATCTCGAGGCAGTGATGGTAAGAAGTTTTTCAGATTTCCTTGACCTTTTAAAGTATAGAAAATGACAAAGAAATATATTCAAGAATTTGTCAGCATATAAACAAAACCCCAAAGCATAGGATTTTAACGAAAGGCTTTTCCCCACAGGCCACAAACTTTTTAGGCTTTTTTATTCCTTTTTTATCTTTTTTTTTTTTTTCCTGTTTATAGTCTTTGTCTTCTCTTTTTGAAATTACTCGGTGCTTGTTCATTGATGGCCTAAAGTGTTTGGGCCATAAGCACCAGAACAGCTCAGAGCCCCCATAGCTGGGTCACTCTTGGGTGCTAGTGGCAGAGAGCGGACCAGAGTCTTCGCTTCCCAACTTCAATACAAACCCAGTTTTCAGTGTACCTGTTACACATCCTTATTTTCCCTTAATAAAATATTATGGATAAACTATGAGACAGAGTTTAGCAAAAACGTTTTTTAGTTCAGTTAGGCCTAAGCAATTGGATTTGCCAGGGAGATGGAAAGTCAAAGATTGTTCTGAAATTTCATTCCTATGTGCCTGGGGTAATAAAAGTAATATTTACAGAAATAAGAAAGTCTCCATGTATGGCTAGATGTGAAGTTGAGGAGAGGATGATGAATTTTATTTTAGTGGAGATGCCAAGGAAGCTAAAATGCAAGACGGTACTCAGGGCTAGAGGATGTGAACTTGGGAGTCCTGGAGGTGATGGACAAAGCCACGTGCAGAAGGACATCTGTGTGTGGGGGGGGGGGCGGGGGAGAGGGCGAGTAAGGGAGGGGAGGAGATGGGAAAGGAGAGGAGAAGAAAGAAAAGAGAGACAAGGGACAGAGACTAAGTCCAAGGTTTGAAAGTTCGCACTCAGCAGGAGAAATAGGGCCAATGGAGAGGACAGAAGGGCCGAGGGTGAACCCTGTGAATTTAGTGTCTTATGAACCAAGAACAAGAGGGTAGTAAAAGAAAGGAGATGGCTAGCAGTGATAAATGCTGCAGAGATCAGAGAGCTTAAGGGCTGAGAACAGATTAATGGATTTCACTCATTCCGTTTTTATTTGGCAAATGGGAGGACAGATTCTAGGGGTATGAGGAGGGGAGGGTTAGTGATTCTGATAGAAAGGAGAAAAGTGGGTTGGTTACTTAAGGGAACAAACAGGAAGGGCAAGAGAAGGATTTTTAAGTCCTTCAGTTCACAATGAGAAACCTAAGTATGAAGGACTAGCAGGAACCAAAGACTCTAGGGATAAGATGCATAATTCCTTGAGGAAGATGGATAAATCAAGGGCATGCAAGGGATTGTGACCAAGAATGTAAAAAAGATGGACTGAAATATTTTCAAATGAATTGAGGGTGTAGATATGTTCAAGGTGGAAAGGATACCAAATGGATGAGGGAATTTCAGGTAGATGAGTTTTCAGAGTAGAGTTTGAAATGGGATCATCATCTCTCCAGAACATGGGAGAAGTGAAGGTTGAATAGTAGAGGTCTGTAATGTGGCTGCTCTGGCAGCAGAGAGGTCCAGAAAGATGGCTGAGCAGCAGGCCGGATGGGTTGATAATGGCTAGATTAAGTGCCCCCGTCGGTAACATGCAGATTCCATCCCTCCAGCCTGCCTCACAGGTAGTGGTAGGAAGATCTGATGAAGACAGCTTTTAAAGTAAAGCTTCTACCTTTTGAGTTTTGAACCACATATGAGCACTACCTATTCAAAAAAAACCAACTTTATTTTAAAATGAAAGTTTCTATAGATCGGAGCTAAAACCACTGTGAGTTCTGGGTGTTGGAGGTAAGCTCCGGGAGGTGGAGTGCCTGGCCCTCACTCACTCTGAGTGTGGGCTCATTATTCTGCACCCCCCAATCCTGAGCCTTGCCACCCCTCCCACACTGCATAACTATCCAGTTACATGACCAGCAGCTGAGGACTAACTGTGATGGAACTGCCCAGGTTGGGCTTTAATGACTCATAGGAAAGTGAGTCCTGGGGAATCATTGGGCTGTCAGGATAGGGTCTCAGGATTCCATCCACCTTCTCTGAAATTCCCCTTGTGGACCTGGGGCTTGTGCAGCCTACCTGCTACCAAAGGTCCAGGCCAGAGGACCATTTCCAGACTCTGGCAAGTAGTAGCTGAGGATTAAGAGATGGGTAAATTGACTGCTTTGTGGGAGGACAGTAGTCCTTCGAGAACCAGGACCCCAGTCCAGGGAAGACTCTTTTGCTGCACCAGATACAGCTTTCTCGGCTTCTTTGCAGCACCAAGCCTACAGAATCGTCGCTATCCATCCATGGCAAGGATCCACTCCATGACCATCGAGGCTCCCATCACAAAGGTGAGTGGCAGCTGCTGTCTTCACTCTACAGTCAGGGTCACCTAGCCCTGAGCTATGTTTTGGAGTTAAAATGATGAATGATGTACCACTGATATCAGAGTTTAGTAGAAGAAACAGATATAAAACAAACACACAAATAAATATGTAGTTATAAATTACAATAACTGCTATAAAGGAAAACAACAGGGTTCTATGAGAGGAAATTAGGCCTCTATTTTGGTTGGGTGAAGGGGTGATTGGGGAAGTAATGTTTAAAGTAAGACCTGAAGCATGCAAAGATATCGGAAGTGAGGGGGAGAAGGGGACCTGGATCAAAGACACAGAACGGGATGAAGCTCTGAGGTGGGAAAAGGGGAATTGGAACATTTGAGGACGTGAAAGAAAGTCAGGGTGGCTGGAGCTTGGAGAGCAGACGGGACGGGGTGGTGATGTGACTGTGCAGGGCTCAGTCCATTCTGGCCGATCGTGCTGTAATAAGGCGTTATATTTTAGTTTATGTGTAAAGAAAACCAGTGAAGAGTTTAAAGCGGAAGAGTTATGCGATCAGGTATGTTTATGGTAAAGAATACCCAGCCATCAAGTCGAGAATGGATTGGAGATGGTATGAGTGAAAGAGAAGAGGCAAATTAGTGGGCTTTTCCAGAATTTCAGACAAGAATTGGTGTCAATTAACTGCAGCAGAATTACAACAATGAAGGTAGAGAAAGATGAAGACATCAGGCAATATTTAGGCATAGAATCAGTTTGATTTGGTGATTATATTGTCAGATTAAGGAGAGCAATGAGGGAAAGTGATTTGTAAACCAGGTTTCTCAAAGTTTTAGTTGGAGCACAAAGTAGATAGAAGTGATTTTGTTTTAGGTTTTTTTGTTTTTGTTTTTTGTTTTGTTTTTTCCCCACTGTAGTGTAGAAACCAGAGAAAGGAACACAGCTCTTGTCTTTCATTTTTTTTGTTGTATTTGTTTACTTGAGTGGGGAGAGGGGAGCAAGATCACGAGTTTAGTTTTGGACACGTAAGTAAGATAGTTCAATAGATATGTCAGGTCGGTAATTGGATATACAAGTCTGAAGGTCACAAAGAGTTCAAGGCTAGATGTAAATTTGAGAGTCCTTGGCGTACAGATCGTAGGTGTCCAAAGTTGTGGAAGTTAAAATGCTCATCTCTGGAAGGGCTGTAGAGTGAAAGGCCCAGCACCAATCTCTGGAAGACAGCTAGAGGAGAGGGAGCTGCAAAGGAGCCTGAGTAAATAGACAGCAGCAAGGGTGGGGTGAACAGCATATCTTGGTAAGAAAGCAGTAGGGTTGTGAAAGCACAGGTCACTTTGAACAATGTGTTATCATCTGATTTCTTTTGGATTCCAGGTACATGTATGACTTTTGGGAAGTAGAATCGTTATGGCATCAAATGCATTCTTTTTTCTTCACTTCTTAGGTTATAAATATAATCAATGCAGCCCAAGAAAACAGCCCCGTCACAGTAGCAGAAGCCTTGGACAGAGTTTTAGAAATTTTACGGACCACGGAACTATACTCCCCTCAGCTGGGTACCAAAGATGACGATCCTCACACCAGTGATCTCGTAGGAGGCCTGATGACTGTGAGTGATGAGGAAAACCAGAAATGCAGGGGAGATGACGTGAAGTGCACTCCAGAGTGCACGTGACACGTAACACACACCATTACCTATAGTTGCGGAAACACCTGTCGTGTGAGCTAACATCAGCATAACCAGAGCATCTGCATCAAAATTTACATGTGTGGTATTATTCAAGCAATTCCTACATTTATCTTTCTGTGGAAGATTTGTAAAGCTGACTGACCACAGCATGGGGACAGTCCTTCAGAATTTGTATTACAGTAAGGAGTTAATAGGCAGTCAGTTGAGGGTGAAGTATGAACGATGGGTCCCTTGTTTACTTCTTCCCCTTGACCTGGTACAATATCAGATTGGTTGGGGATTACGGCTAGGTTTCTTTGGACCTCAGGCTCTTTATATAATGAAAGGGTTTATACTTAGACTGCAGAACTGGTTTCCAAAATCTTAGCTGTAGATGCCTTTCTTTAAATCAAAGCTTATGTAGAAGTGTCCTTTATAATAGGACGAAAACAGGATAGAGCTGTTCTGGCTTTGGGGGAGGGGGTGGAAGGGGAGGAGGAGCCTCCTCTGCCAGCAGTCCAGCACCATCGTCTGTAGCCACCAACAGTACCTCATTTCAAAAGACTCATCCCGTTCTAGTGTTTTACTGTGATCTATTTGGCTGTAATCATCATTTATCAACAAGTGAAGAAAAAGAAGAAAATTCAGATTATTCCATTTGTGCTCCTTATCAGAGGCTGAAGGTAGAAGAATTCTTTGAGGGGAAAAAAAAAAAAACACAGTCCAAGAGTCATCTTTAGTTTTATTTTAAAGATTATTGTCTGGCCCTGCCATTGAAAGCTGGGTTGACTGGCTTTCTGGCCAGTTCTTCTTGTTCCTGCTAAAGGTCTCTAATGAGCCTGTAATTTGAGTGACCTCTTGTTCCTTTCCTGCCTCTGCGCTGTCCTTTGTTGCCCCACCCCAGTGCAGTGGAGACTTCAGGTATAGGGAACCCTGACAATGGCCTTTCAGGAGAAGAGCCACTGCAGAGCTGCAGCAGGAGGACGCTGGTTCCTCGAACAAGTTTTTTGCACTCCTGCCATCCCATCCTGGGGTTCCTCTCCAGGTACTGCAGGACTCCACTGATTTTTGTGTAGCTTTAGGGAAGAGGAGAAAAAAAAAAAGGCAAAAAACAGGAGTCCCTTGTGAGATCTGCCTTAGAGGCAGGACAGTTGTGGCCATTTTTACTTATCTTTTTAACTGGTTATAAAAATTAAGCTCTTGGCCTAAAGATTCAAGATGTGGCTTCCGGGGAGCCCCACATTAATGCTTTAAACCTTAGCACACACTTTCTAGGGCTAATAAGCAGTTATAAATGGCTTTTAAACAAAGATCTAGATAACTAGGTACTCAGGGAGAAGGGAAGGAAACTGAGATGCAAGAACATCTGGAGACTAGTTCAAGTTCAAGAGCCTAGTAAATGGCAGAACATTAGAATTCTGTCCACTCCATTATGCTGTCCCTACAAACACCTCAAATCCAAAAAGTTTTTTAAAAGTCTATTAGCAATGTTCATGTTGGAAAATAGAAAATACAGTAGGAAAAAATAACAATTCAGATACTAGTCAAAACTTTGCCCCCAAATTTTAAGGCTTTAAAGCATTCCCAAAACATAGCCCAGGGCTTTGGCTCCCTAACATGTAAATTAAATAATGCAGTCCCTACAAGGGTAAGTGGGGTCCGTTCAAAATCACATGTATCCAAAGCAAGATCACTTCTGGGATCCCACTAATGTGGCTCCAAAGTGCCAGAAGAGAAAACTGGCCTGAGAACAGAGCCAACTTGGTTCCCCTTCTCCTGGGGCTAATAGCCGTGGAAGGAAGAATATCCTGTCTTGCAGTGTTGTTCTGATTTAATTTGAGCTTCAACTTGGAGTTCCACATTGACCAGGTTATTCGGGATTCAAATCTCTATGCCAGAGAAAGAAATGAGAAAATGACAATGGCATATAAAGCATGCTTCTAATAGCATCTTTCTTAATTCCAGGATGGCTTGAGAAGGTTGTCAGGAAATGAGTATGTGTTCACTAAGAGTAAGTTATCTATCCACTTGTTACTGGTAACTTGTCTCCATCCAGCCTGTGCCTTCCCCAGTGTTGTGATTATTTTGCAGGGAGGACCTTGGTCTTACTTCTTGTTGGTCTCGTTGGAGTTTAAGCATCATTGTGGTCTATATTTGAAACAGTTTTCCTAATTAAAGTTACTTCTCTGAATACTATCAGAATAAGAATTGCCGATCTCTCTACATTTAAAAGGACAGTTAAACTGAATTATTTTTCTATTTGAGGGGTCTTGAAATTTAGTAACAGAAGAACCCTGAAGTGAAAATCTTCCTACCCTTGGAAGTTCAAGACTTCTTTATGTAGTAGCAGCCATGAAGATGATGTCAAAAGCTCAGGGCACTCAAGATTCCACAATTAACCAGCCTCCCCCACCCCATCTGTTTGCCCAGATGTGCACCAGAGTCACAGTCACCTTTCAATGCCAATAACCATCAATGATGTCCCCCCTTGCATCGCTCAATTACTTGATAATGAGGAAAGTTGGGAGTTCAACATCTTTGAACTGGAAGCTGTTACACATAAAAGGTATGTGGCTTCTCTGGCTGCAGACAGGGGAGGAGTAATGGCCAGGCTCAAGACTTTCACATCTGGAAATTCTGAGGGAGAAGGGAGACCTGAGTCCTTGCCACAAGAGACCTCACTGGTTCTGCCTTACTTGCCCTGCTGAACGAGTGTCAGATGAGCAGAGACTGGCCACTAAGTGAGCTCCTTTATGGAAAGAATGTAGTAGTAGTTGGTATGTGGGCTCAGCTTGATGACAACCCAGGATGAGGAAATACTGAGTGTCCTTTTCAGGTCTGCCCAGGTCATTCCTGTGTGCTAGCAAGCCAAGAGTTCTAAGTATTCTCAGCCCCAAATTTATTGAAGCCCCACATTACAAAATGAATTTGAGAGCACTATATGCTTTTCTTTTTTGCTTCATCTAATATCAAGGGAAACATTAGATAACCCAGAAAGTCCTCCTCTGTAGTCGGAGAAGGCACTTCCAGGAGTGTTAGTCTATAGGATGTGAACGGTTATCAGCTGTAAATAAGTAACATGTCTCTAAATGATATGACTTTGCTGAGACTCCGCCAGTTATTCCGATTGTCCTTCGGCTCAGAAACTTCTTCAGGGGACACAAAGGAAGTACAGAGATTAAGTGGAAGTGCAGATGGAGAGGGATTACCAGGGACCTTTCTTGGTTGTCAGAGCCACTGAAGGGGAGATGACTAAGACAATCTAGAAATCATTTGGACTGACCACCGTGAGGCACCTAGTTGTAAACAAGTGGCTACTGAGGAAGCATTGCTCTATCTCCTTCTAATTTGGGGAAGAGAGACTTTCGTGCCCCTGTGCATGTGAAATAAGTATCAGAAGAAAAATACCCCCATCTCCCAGTACCATCAAAGAAAGCAGTTTCTGGACCAGTGAATACAACAAAACAGGGTTTGTTTTCCTGTTTTCCAGGCCATTGGTCTATCTGGGCTTAAAGGTCTTTTCCCGGTTTGGAGTATGTGAATTTTTACGCTGTTCTGAAACTACTCTTCGGGCCTGGCTCCAAGTGATCGAAGCCAACTACCACTCCTCCAATGCCTACCACAACTCCACCCATGCTGCCGACGTCTTGCATGCCACCGCCTTCTTCCTGGGGAAGGAAAGAGTGAAGGTAGACTTTTGATATCACGATCTAATTACCTGCCTAGACTGGAGATCCAAGAACTCAATCTTAACAAGTATATTAGGCAAACAGCTATTCTGCAACCAATTTGACAGTTTTTTTTGGTCACCAAATTGGTCATTTTGGTGTTGTAAAGATGGCCTTTACCTAGCCCTGCCCTCCCTAAAACACCCGAAATAATGACTCATGCCACTGCAGAGCCTCTTTTACATGCCTGCTGATCCATGCACCCTCTCTAAATGTTCCCTAGAAGCCCTTTATGATACTGGGTGAGAGGACAGAGTTGTTATAGTAAATGGTTACTAGGTCTAGAGGTTATGTTTTAGGATCAGAATTTGGCAGTTGGCATGTTATAATCCAGATAGTAATGAGCTCCTTAGCATTGCACTGATTTACATACACGTGTTTTACATAGGTGTCAATGTATCTGTATATTTGTGGCTTGTGTAATTCTGAAAGAGTCGTATGTCCCCTTGCCTTAGAAGTCAATACCGTCATATACAGGTAGGTACTAATCTGTAGGGCAGCCCTATGTACACCCCTGTATAGCTGGCAGGAGATCCCCGTCTCCCTTCTTACCATCATTCGCACGATGAAGCTTGTAACTCCTTTGCTACAATTAGAACTGAAGCTAAGATGGTAGACACTCCTGGGAGAAGTACTATATAGAGACCGAAATTCACATCAATCTGCAAATGCCTCACATGAGATCATTTTCTTAGCTTTAAGGCGCTGGGTACTTGAGAGTGGCAGTGGGACAGGTGAAAGAACAGAAATGGCACCAAAATGGGGAGGAGGAACGTTTCATTCTAAGTTTTGCCAAAAACTGATCCTGGTATTCACTTTCATCAGCAAGAAAGCAAAGAATGTTTTCCAGAAATGATGCTTTCAAAGATTTTTGTCTCCTACTGTTTTTTAAAAAAATGATACTACAGGCATTATCAGTCGGCTTCTATAGCACTTTTCTTGGAGGAGCTAAAACACTTCCAGATTCCTACTCCAAGTCCATGTTCCTCTATTTTACATTGTGTGAGATATCATACAGCTGAGGTTGCACATTGCCAACTGAGGACAGGACCTAGGGCATTAACTCCAAGACCAAAGTGACCCTGGAGCTACTGCAGTCTTGAGTTAGAAATGAGCCTCACTTGAGTAGAACTACTCTAGAAAAATACAGATTAAACACTTGATAAATTAGAGAATGCTTAGTCACTTTATTATTTCCCTTACTCTCCTTCCATTAAAACAAGAATTTTTGTTTAAATTATGCATTCAGACCCTGGTTGAATTTCTCAAATAGCAGCAACAGAAACAAGTCTAAAACTAGATGTAATATGCTTACAATTCAAAAAACATTTTCTAACTCTGGCAGCCCCTGCTAGAGAATCAGAAAAATTTAGAACCTCAAGGAACCTTGGAGCATTGGGCTGGAAGGGGCTCCTGAGCTCTGGTGTAGTTGCAGCCCAAGATCACTGGCTGATGTGTGCGAGGTGCTTCCAGTGAGATTTAGTCCTCAGGCCTCTTCCATCAGACCTGCTGCCACTGATGGAATCAGGAAAATGTGTTTTTACCAAATGCCCACATCATCCGTCACCCTTAATTTTTTTACGCCATAAGGCTAAAATTCTTAAAGTCATCATGACATAGTTCCACATCTTCAACCCAGGCATATAGATGACATGCCCAGAGCTGACATTCTCCTTCGATTTGTCTCAGACTCTATCCTCTTCCCATTTTTACTGGTTCCCAGGAACCACACAGCAAGTGGAGAGGTCAGGATAGCCAGCATTCTTGTTATTCTCCTGGTATAAGTGTTCACCCTAGATAAGGAGCTGTCGGAAAGGCTGATCTAGAAGTCCATTCTGGCCCATCTCCCTCAGCGTGATCCAAATCTATTCCTGCTGGTTAAAGAAGGAAAAAAAAACTATACAGAAACGTCTGTACCTCCAAGGTTTGGAATTTCTCCTGTTGTAGGTTTAGTGGGAAGTTTCCTTTCATAAGACAGTCCCACCCTTCCTCACACAGGAAGGGCATTGCTTCTCCCAAATGGTAGTGAGCAGGCCCAGTCTTCCCTTCCTGCCTCCCCCCATTATCAGACATTGCATTAGACAGTGCCCACCAAAACTGCAGGACACGGCCCCTTATTGGTACCTTTGTAACAGTGCCAGGTTTAAATCACTGTAAGCTGGAAGGCAAGGAACGTCTCATCTAATGCTGCTTGTCTATTCCAGTTTTTAGACTCTATTTCATTGAAGAATTTAAAAATAAATTGGCCCCAGACTCCAAGCAAGATTAAATGTACTCCAGGAATACTAGCTGAGGGCCCACGAGTCCTTACTCCACAGGTAGAATCAGTGAGAGCGGATCCCTGACTACCGCAGGTTAGCACGGCCCCTCCTGGCCAGCAGCAAAATGAGGCCAGGCGGGTCAGCTTGCCTGAGCATTAACAGGATCAGCCTCTGAGGAGCTGAAGGTGTGGCACTGAGGGCTGCTGCGCCTGTTTAGGAAACCTGCTGTGTGGACTGGGGCCTCTCGCCAGGGTTGCCCGCCCACCAGCTCCAGGTCAGGACCGGAAGTGGAAGCGCTTGCTCCCCCTGGTAGGGACAGCTTTCAGCTGTTGGGGAGGCGCTTCAGATTCACTGTACCTTACCCGTTAGCATCTGAGAAGCAGTTTGCAGTTTTTCCTCCCTCCCACGGCCTATGAAAACAAATTGGAAGTACAAAAATTATGCCCACTCACCCCCTCCACCCTCATCTCGGGATCACTTTTTCCTTCATTCACTCCTCCAGTCGCATGATCCTCTTAAAGTTTCAAGAATAAACCACGTTTTTGTTTCACCTCGGGAGCACACAGGCTCTTCTTTCTGCCTGGAATTCTCTCCCTGGCCACTCTTCGCCTAGCGAATTCCTGTGTATCCTTCAGGCTTCAGTAAAAATCATTTCTTTAGAGAAGCTAGCCCCACCCACCTTCCGGACCTATGTTGTTCAATATGTCAGCCATTAGCCACATGCAGCTATTTATATTTAATTAAAATTAAATGAAAAATTCAGTTCCTCAGTTGCACTGGCCACATTTCAAGCATCCAGCAAGGTACATGTGACTAGGGGTCACTACATTCAGCAGCACAGATACAGACATTTCCATCACACAGAAAGCTAAATGGACAGTGCTACCCCAGACTAGATCAGGCCTCGTGGTTTTACCTCTCAAAGCATCTGTACCTTCCTTGTTAGCACATCTCAGTAAGTTACTTTTGTGGATTTTTGATAAATATTTGTGCCTTCTCCGGTAAATTATCAACTTCATTAGTACGGAGAGGAAGCCCATGTAATTCATCACAGTAGCTCCAGCACTCTGCATGACAACTGGGCACTCAAGAGGGCATCTAGTAAATGATTACTGAATGAATGAATTAGGAAAGGACAGTGGTCTCTTACATAACAGTAGGCCATTTGATAACTTCCTAAAGCTGTGAGCTGAGAAAACATTTGTATCTCAATGCTCTGGTTTCTTAATTATATAATCAGAGCTTTAGAGAGTTTCCCTTTTTGCCTTGGCCACCTGCTAACCCAGAGCTGAATTTTGTTCTTAATGGCAAGAGCACCCTTTTACCTCAGCTTTCCCAGGAAAATTCTTCTTCTCACCCTTGATCCTCTTATACTGCTTGGTTCTCATCCTTTTACCTTTATGTGGAGAGTTGTGTTTTATCTATGCCATTTACTGCCACGCTCTCAAAATCTTTTCAGAAGTAGGCAAACAAAATGAGTAATATTTGTGATCACAGGCCACTTTCCGCTGTCAGCTCACGGACCGAGTCATGGCAATAGCACATGGCAGGTATCTGAAAAGGCCCACTTGGCTTCTTCATGCGGAACTGGAGTGACTGTGCTCTGGGGAAGGAATTTAGGTACCCATTATAACGGCAGCTCAGATTTCCATCTCCTTCAGGACAATCCACAGCACATCAAGGCTATGTGTCACAGGCAGCCTCTAGGAAGTCTCAGCGGGCTAAGAAAACATTCTGATGATCCCAGCTCCCCAGGCCCGACCCCTCCTGAGATGCAGCAATGAGTGAAGGTCTCCTACGTCCAGTGGGTAATGCTCAACCTTGCCTCTCCGACTCCAGGGAAGCCTCGATCAGCTGGATGGGGTGGCGGCACTGATTGCTGCCACGGTCCATGACGTGGACCACCCAGGAAGGACCAACTCTTTCCTGTGCAATGCAGGCAGTGAACTTGCTGTGCTTTATAATGACACCGCCGTCTTGGAGAGTCACCACACAGCCCTGGCCTTCCAGCTGACGGTCAAGGACAGCAAGTGCAACATTTTCAAGAATATTGACAGGTCGGTTGTGCTTGGGCTCCTATGCTCAGGTTTGTGCAGTATAAGGATACTCAGTTTTCCCTAACTTCCAAAGTATTTTGCTTTCTCTTAGGAGAACGGAGGAGAAATAAGACTGTGCCATTGTATCAGACAGTAAAATAATAACTTTCCCCCTATCAACTTAATTGTACTTTTCAGACTGCTTTCATCTTTCTAAATCTCCTTTGGTCTTCAACGAGTTCATGAAAATGTTTTATACACAGTGACTATAAATATTGATTGTATTGCTAATAAGTATAGCAAATATGTATCCTTCCCCAGTTCAATTTTTGGCTACTTAAAATCCTAACTCATGAGGAAACGACAGTGTTCTACAGGTCCCAGCCGAGCTGCTGGAGCCCAAAGAGTTGGGCAGGTTTCCCCATCGATGTTGTACTTTCTTCAGGTGAGAGTTGGCCAAATGTGAATAGATAAGTTCCCCTGGACTGCCACAACTGCGGGGCAGCGGTGGTTATTTCTCATGCAGCCCCGCCCAGCCTGGAGGGCAGGCTCCGGGAGAGGGCAGTGTTTAAGAGCCCACTCAGGCCTCAAGGCCCACCTGTCATCATGAACCTATCAATCAGTTTGGTTTCCAGAAATCTGAGAAATATGGAGACCAGTTATTCCAGCTTTAAATTAAGCTTCATTAGTATCAGGGATTGTATTTAGAACTATCACAAAAAAGAATGATTTCCAGTAGCCGGTTTTATTCAGCTCCCCATTCTGGCTCCTGAAGTTAGAAAAACTAGACAGTAATTTGGGGCAGGGTTGTTGCTCCGTCCATTACAACATCTATCTAATTATAACTTAGAGAATTAACAAGAAAACATTCTTCCAATGCCATTACTGCCATCAAAAGAAATGATAATTCTCTGCCTTGTAGGACGTTTGGTCCTGTCCAAAATGTGCATAGCTAATATCGATCCTCTTCTGCAGTATTCTAACCCCGACCCATCTACCTAACCCCATGTGCCATGACCAGCTAGGCTACTGATGCAAGAAGGGTTGTTATTAGCAATACAGCCACAACACAATTGTTGGACCAATAAAACATGATCTTTTTTCCGTGTGTTAATCCTGTAAACCAAAAGTCTAAATAAAAATTATGAGCTATTAGAACGCAGGGATGTTTTCTAAGCATGGGTATTTTGGACAGGCCCAAATGTCCGCTAAGCATTCTCTATAATAAGAAACACTATGTCTGCACTGAATGCAAGGGGACAGCTCATCAAATTTCTGCATTAGCCTTGTAAGGAAGCAACTTGTCATTTCCTTCCACCTCACTGTTTTGCTGTTGCCAAGGGAAGATAGAAAGGAATCACCTTGTAAAGTAAGTGCCCACTGTGTGACAGGTACTTTTTTAATATACTCATAAATCACATGAAGGTCAGCTATCATTGGGGAAAACGGGATAGTGTCAACAAGTCCTGGCTTGGTGGGATGGATGGCAAGCAGGAAAATTTTGTGATCTATACTCATTTCTTAACTCTGTGCCCCCAGCTTCCTCCTAGATTGTGGGAAGTGTGGTGAAATGGTAGCAGAACAGTTCTAATTCGGGACATGACGTAAACTCAGCTCTTTGTCTTCTGATTATTTTAGGAACCATTATCGAACACTGCGCCAGGCTATTATTGACATGGTTTTAGCAACAGAGATGACAAAACACTTTGAACATGTGAACAAATTTGTGAACAGCATCAACAAGCCAATGGCAGCTGAGGTAAGCATTTCCCATGTAAGAGGATATATCAGTTTCTTTCCATTATAGCCTACTCTGACCTCAAAGCATTTTCTCTCCCTCTTGAATGCAAGGTGCTAATTTGCTTGAAGTTGGTAAAGAAGGGCTGACAGTACTGGCCACTGGGAATGAGAATAGACTGACAGTGTCCACAGCAACTCTATGGTCCTTAAAGGAACAGCCCTGAGACAAAGCCAGTGGTGACAAAAGGACATAGGCCCAAAGAATATGGCGGAAGAAGCCTGCAGACAGCAGACTGGCATTAATGGTATTTTAGGAATCCAAAACCCTTTCTAATTGTTTTTTGAGCTATTGGGAGACCTCAAAATTGGATGTTTTAAAGAACTACATTCTTGCTGGTTCGCATTAAAAGCATATCAGTACCCAAATACATATAGGCAAACTGGGAATGACTAGTTGCAAACAAAAGCAAAATCGTTTCTCTTTAAACTTTACTCATGCACCCTGGACCTGCATTAAAGTCCCTACACACTAGAGTTTTGGGAACATGGACAGAAGGTTCACATTGCTTGTTTTAAATGAGATCACCTGCCCTCTGAAACCATGACGCTGTCCACAGCCCTATAAAGTTAGAAAAGCTTTCTGCTCGTTCCTGTTGAGCAGGACTCCAAGGTTGCATACGTGGGTAGATGATGAATGGTTGCCTTAAAAGTAACCAATCAGTAAGGAGACTGTCAGTGTAAGACCCATCACATGACCAGCCTGGATGGAAGAACAGTGTCCACCTCACCTGTGTTCTCCATCACCCAGGGATTCTGCAGCACAATGCCAGGGCCCTCCTTCCAGAGAAGACTTATGGGAGCAGGATCTGAGCATTTAGGAGGGGGAAACTATATAGAATCATAGAATTTAGAATTGGGAAGGTCATCTATCCAAGTAAGCCCCCAACTCCGTGTTGACATTTATTATTTACCACAGTAACTAGAGTAAGCAATATATTCCCAGTGGTAAATAAAACCACCTTCAGAACAGAATTCTGCCCATTGAAGGTTTAATAAGTAGGTCCAATCTCAAAAAATACAAACAAAACCCCTTAAATATCATGCAGTCTTTCAGCTTGGCAGAGCTCTGGAGAGCTAATTAACTGTTTTCACACAATCAATTTGGTGATGTCTTTGAAAGCAGAGGATAGCAATCTTCTAGGGTTTGTATAACTGGCCTGTTGTTGCATTTATGTAAGCCTACTCACAGACCTGGCTGGCCACTTGGCTCAGAACCACTGACATCACTAGATGTGTACTGGTGTACGACTACTCTTTTTAAACATGGAAGAACATACCTATTCCTGCCCTGGCCCACTTTCTGTTCCTAATACCCAAAAGATTTATACTCCCTACCAGCCAGTCAGAAGAGCAGCCAGGAAGCATTGGTGGATGCATACCTTAAGAAGAAGTAACAAAATAGGCTGCAGGTGAGTAGGGGTAAGACAGGACAGAGGGAGCTGGTAGGCGTAAGTAGAAATTAAATAATTGAAGGGTTAGATGTATGTGTGATTCCCCTATTTTTAATATATTTTTTAAAACTGAATGTTCTGCTTTTATACATTTCCTGATAAAACGGGGTGGGGGGGGGGACTCTCTGTCTTTAAGATTACACACGAAACACAAAACAACAAAACATTGCTTGTAGCAGTTACCTCTGGGAAGCAGACGGAACTGAGAGGAGTGGATGGGTGGTGATGGGAACTTTGACCTTGTAAACTGTTTTTTATTGCTTAAGGTTGTTTGTTTTAACAAGAATATATCAGGAATTAATGATAGGAGAACCTCCTTCACTAAGTTCACCATAGTTCACCATGCCTCAGTGTTCCTGGGTAATCACCATCCAATGCCTGGTCATTTAGTCCTGTGGGTTTCACCATCATCTTGAACCAACCATCGTTCTGATAATGTTTTCTAGATTGAGGGCAGTGACTGTGAATGCAACCCCATTGGGAAGAACTTTCCTGAAAACCAAACTCTGATCAAGCGCATGATGATTAAGTGTGCCGATGTGGCCAACCCTTGCCGCCCCCTGGACCTGTGCATCGAATGGGCTGGGAGGATCTCTGAGGAGTACTTTGCACAGGTGCGTGGCCTCTCTGGGGAAGCTCCACTCTCTTCTAGGAATGGCCCCAGGTCATACAACTCCGGATTCTCCAGCCAAGTGACTTTATCATTGTAAAGTGAGTAAATGACTCCTCCCTGGAAGAAAATGGCTCACCTCAACCTGGAGTAGATTTATGGTTCCTTCAAGAGACTAACTGATGTGGCTGGTCACTAACTAAAGTCTCTCTAAGGAAGAGGGATAAACTAGGCCTGTGGAAGTATCTTTGCATCCTCACATTATTAGATCCTGAACTTCCACAACAATTTGGGAAATCATGCATTCACTAAGTTACTATCCCCATGGTGCATTATGGGGAACAGAGACATGAGTAAGAAACATCCCTGCCCATGGGTAGCTGATAATATAGTAGAGGAGAGATGTAAAAATAGGCCTACACTTTGGTAAAAAATGAAAATATCTCTAAAGGAGGTATACGTTAAGTGCTATGAGAGGTCAGAAAGATTTTTTTTTTTCCTAGATAAAAGAGGGGCTTTGTGGAAATGGTGTTAGAGCTGCTTTTTGTTGTTGTTTATTTAAGGATTTAAAAATGAGAAAAAAATTTGAGAAAAAATTAGAATTTTTATACAAGGAGAACAGCAACATCTAGTTACATTGGCAGTGTGAAGAGGAGTTAAAGGAGAAAATCCAGAAAGCAGTAGACCACAAGATGCCATTTGAAATATAGGCCGATTTCCAGAGAAAGGGCTCTAAGGATTGATATGTGTGTGTTCGACAAAGACAACCATGAGCAATAGCTACAAGTAACGTATTTGAGGGGGTGGTCTTTGTGGCTGGAATGTACCTCTGAGGTAAGATAGTTGATACCTTAAAGGGCCAACAAGAGGAGTGGGCAGCCTGGGACCCAGTAAGTTAACTGAATTGAAGAAAAGTAGGACAAGCACTTCTGGACTTGTCAGAAAGAAGAGGAAATAAAAACCCAAACTACTCCTTGAACAACAGTGGATATTTTAAGGCTGCCTGATCAACTGACCTGAAATGAGCAAGCTGAGCCAAAAGCCGGTAGGAGGCTATTAGTGGGCTTCCCAGGGCCTGGAGAGGCCTTGGAATCCCATTTGTAGTGATTCTCAAAGTATGTGAATGGGAAATGAAAAAGAACCACTTTTACATTCTTTAAGCTCCCTGCGTAGGTGTCCTTTTCTCAAAAAGGAAAATACTAGTGTTCATAAGCCAATGTGACCTAAGAATCAAGTTACAAAATGAGGCCTCTGGCTTAACACAGCACTAGGAAATGTGGATCTCAATATTCAGCTCAGTAAATCACAGCCCTAATTACACATATAAACATACACTCCAATGTGTAAGATACTCAGATTTATGTGTACCTTGAACTGCATGAGCAATACCCAAATCTGAACAATCAGTTTCTCAGTTGTCATTTTGAGTAAAAACAGTGTTCCATGGAAGCTGGTGGGCTAGTTCAGCTAGAATGTATACATGCTTTTCCATAAGACAGCACTGTTTGGTATGGACTTTATGTATACTTCCTATTTTGTCACACAGGATATTAAAAAGATATATACTCAGAGGTCCAAATTTAGTAAGATTAATAATTCCTACTGCTTCAATGAGGACATTCTTAAGTGAAACAGGCTTTCTTTTCCAACTGTAAGCATGTGACAGTGACTACTACAATGATGACTACTACAGTTTGGTGCAAGTTTTCTGATTCATGCTGAGGCATCAGCAGTTTTACTGACCATTGCTTCTTTACCCTCAGTGTGTCAGTATTATTCATGTTAGTAGGATTGCTTTGAAGATGGTCTTGACCTTGCAATAATGAAAATAGATCTCAGGAAAGAGGGCGTGAACCCTAGTAAGATCAGTGTTTCAGGAGGAGCTGCGGTATAGCAAAGAGACTTGAGAGAAGACCTGAATTTGGTTACTGCATCTCAACAGGTAGGTCACATAAGTTCATGATCCTGCTGAGTCTATTTCTTCATATATTCAATTGGATCATGACCCATTTTCCTAGGGTTGTTCTGAGAAACTAGATGCTACTGTAACAGCTACTTTTGTGCCCTATAGCCCTGCATGTGTTATTTCTTACAGACTGATGAAGAGAAGAGACAGGGGCTACCAGTGGTGATGCCAGTGTTTGACCGGAATACCTGTAGCATCCCCAAGTCCCAAATCTCCTTCATTGACTACTTCATAACAGACATGTTTGATGCCTGGGATGGTAAGATAGTTTGTGTTTTGGTGCCCACACAATATTTTGTTACCTTTATGATGATTACCTTTAATGACATGGGTTGAGCCTGAAGCTGTAAATGAGATGTTTAAGTCAGCTGTTTATGGCCAGGTATGGTGAGGTGCAAGTATACCTTCTGTATCCCCAGCACCTGGCCTAAATCTTGTGTATGGAAGACTCAGTGGTTCTTTGAGAAACGTAAGCAAGTCTTTACCTCTTCAAAGGACATGTTTCCAAAGCTTACAGCAGTCCACCACTCACACTGATAAATGGCTTTTCAATTTTTAATGAAAAGGACCTGTTTATATTTCAGAAACTAGTATTTACTGACTTATGCTTCCCATGCTTTGTATTCACTTGTAGCCTAAGGCCTAAGCTAGGGTCCCTCTCCTCCAATTCTGATCCCAACTTTGTCCAACAGAGCCCCAGCCTTTTATAAATGCTCCTTGCATCTAACTTAACAGGCTTCTTTTGATTCTTTTATGTCCTTGCAGCCTTTGCACATCTGCCAGCCCTGATGCAACATTTGGCTGATAACTACAAACACTGGAAGACATTAGATGACCTGAAGTGCAAAAGTCTGAGGCTTCCATCTGACAACTAAAGCCAAGACAGACAAGGGCACCTCCTGTCTACAAAGGGCATGGTGACTCACATTAGTGTAAAGAAGAGGCTTTCCTTTATAATGAAAATGACAGGTATAGGTTGAGGTAATGTTTACTATTTGACCTTGAATCATTTAAGTCCCCAAATTTTTTTAGTAAGTTATGTTCCATGAAGAAAAATATGTTCTTTTGTACAATCACTTAGTGACAAACGCAGGGCATTGCCCTGCTGTCATCCTGTATGATGTCATCAACCATGAAGCTGAATGACTGTAACAGGACACAAGCATCAAAGACTTGGTGCTTCTAAGCCCATCTCCCTGGATGATGACCAAGTAGTTTAGTATTCAACTCAACTCTTACCATAAAAGTTACCATCTCTGTTTAGCTTAACTATTCTCAAGAACATTGGTCTGAAGAATTCATAAGAAAAAAAAAACTATATAAAATAAGCAAAACAACTAGGACCAAATTATTGATAAACTGATTAGCTTCACAGCCTCCATGGCTAGGTGGTTCTTCTGATCAATGGTATGACACTCAAGTTAGAATATAGCCGTGGCCTGGTGAGTGCCTTCTCTAGACTGGTAGCAGCAGCCTGTGTAGCCCTCTTTCCTATAAAAGGCATTCATCTTAACAGAAAGCCATCCATGATGGGAAGGGAGTGACATTTTATTTTGGGGGACTCCATGAGCTTCCCTTATTTCTAGTTAACAGAGGCAGTCACAGGCACTATATAGTATTATATACAAAAGCCATTAAATCTGAATGCCCTTAGACAAGCTTTTTTTAAAAAAAAAATTTATATACATTTGCTGTTTAAAATTTTTATTAAATCTGAAATTTCTGGGTATAAGTCAGTGAAGTATGTTGTACCATGTACCATCTATACATATATATTTGGGGAGGGTATAGGGGAAGTTTCAAGGTTCAGATGTTTTTAACCTATCTATATTTGAGATCATGCCGTTTTCCTTTAATGATGTACAAAAAGAAGATTGCAAGGTGTGTAAATATATCAAATAATAGACATGGGAAGTAGTAAATACTATTAATTATATGCTAAATGCTTCTAAAGCACAAATGCATATTTTTATACAGGCTGTTTTCACAACTTTGTGATCTACATGAAGTCATATTTTCCTTTCTCTTTTACCAGCCAACCCTTCTCTATGTATTATAAATATTAGAAACTCAGTAAACAAAGTATCTTCATTTTTCTTTGAAATTCTCTGTACTCCATGCTGCATTTTTAAGAAGTATAAATAGGCTGAATTAATTAATCAGTAGTCACTTTTTTCAAATGAAAATTGGAATGCAGAACACTTGGAACCAGTACATGGGAAAATATATATAACACTACATAACGTGCCAATGTTCTTTTTCTATGTTTTGTACCAAAAAAAAAAAATTCCATGCAGAGAAATGCATCTAAATTATTTTTGTTAGATAAGAGAACTAGCTTGGTCAGGACAGCGGCTAGCTTTGTATTGTGATGCTGCACTATGTAAATGTGATGAAAATGTTTTTGTGAAGTACTTATAACTAAACTCCTACAACCATTTTTCATTCCCAACAGCTGTTTTTATTTTACCTGCTCTTTGGCCTAAATTTTTCATAATTTCAAATTTTCACTTTAGTATCCTTTATTTCATGAGTCATACACTTTGTTTTCAGAACACATTGTATTCAGGATGTCAGAATCCCATTTTAAGGAGCTAAATAATTTGCCTAGACTTCAGAAGCTTGCTTGAGGTGAGGACACTTTTCCTGACCATCTCTCTTTCAGTTCCATTTGGTAAGTAACATTTATCAGATGAACGGTATAGCTTAGTAGAATGTTAAATTTCATATTAACTTGAATGCTTTAAGACTGCCAGGTACTAAAGCTTTAGCATAGTGCTGCTCTTTATCAGTGGTGTAATCTTTTACTGAGTTGCTAACTAAATAGTGCATTCCTCCAAGCAGCCAATTAGAAATTAGTCTTTCAGGTGATAATTGAAATTGCCTCTAATACTAAAACACTGTGTTGAGGTGAGGAGCTATATTAATTTAGGAAAATGCAACACTAATACAGAGAGAAGTCACATTACTACTACTACTTAACCATAAGAAGTAGAAAACATTACCTGGACCAGTTCGATCCTATAATTTAAGTGGTTTACTTCCAGTTTAAGGACTGGTTAGTGTTGTGGGCAAAGACCAAGCCTCAACAGGTCAATGAGAACCACTCCACTTGGAAACATAAATGGAAGAGATGTGTTGTATGAATACAGAATATAGCCAGAGAATGAGGTAACTAGGCATACAACACAGTGTTGCAAATATAAAAAAAGTTGAAAATAAAGCTAGAAAAAATATATATGTTGACCTCCATTATAACTGTATTCTTCTAAATTAAGGCATTCATGAAAGCAAAAACCAACCAAGTCTAGTGAATGGGCTGGAGGGTTCTCTAGTTTCTCATGGTGGAAATGAGAGTATAACCACAGGGATTTATGGTGGTACTGACAGTACACTTTGCTCCCAAAACTCACCTGTGGTTTATATCACTCCTTGTGACTAGATTACTATCACAAAATACTAACCCAGAACAGATTAGAAAGTTTAAAATATCTATGAATTACTCATATAATTCATTGAGTAGGTCATGCACTAATGCAGATGTTAGCTAGTAATGAACAAACATCCATCTACAAAGGAAAATTAAAAGCCTGAGAGTGATTGAGATAAACTGATCAACACTATGATGCATGTCCGCCTGGTGTAGGGATACTATCTATGTTCCAATTTCAGAATGAAAGATCAGAAAGCTGTGACTCCACAATAACAATTTGTTGGCTTAAGGGAGTGCTAATTTTCCTATTCATATTCTTCTGTAATGGAGGTAACAAATTTTAATATATTTCTCCACAAAGCTATTTTCATTGTAAATTAAAACAATAACTGAACATCATTTGGTTTTCCTCAAGTAATAGTCATATAAACCTTTCTCTCTTATTCCATAGTCCCCTTCGATTTCTATTTTTAAAGCCACCCAATGATGAGAACAAAATAAATAGAGCTATCAAATTGCAAGGCCTTACCTGTCTGGGCCTCAGTTTCCTCATTTATAACATTATACCGGTCAGGTGTAGATGACCTCACGTCTTCCCGTCTTTGTAGGCAGTTAATGGAAACCACTGTCAAAGGTAAAACTATAAAGATTTCATCAGGGGTGTGTGTAATGAACAAATCTACAGGAAGTGTTCTTTGAGAAGGATCAGTCTTCTTACACATCTATCACTTTGAACTTTAAGAACAACTCCACAACTAAACTCACCCATTTTTTAATGTGTACAACACTTTTTTATTTTTTACCATAAGGGAGAAAGAGTGCTGTGATATAAGGCCAGTGGGGTGAGGATGATGACTAAATCTCACTGGCTACTGCAAGTGAAGCCTCAAGCATTTCACATTTGAGTCAAGGGTAAGATAAATCAGGCATTTTTGGCTATTGTCTGTCTTTGGAAACACTCTACTAATCTAGCAGTCATCCCTGCATATATGAGGGGCAGCTGCCAGTACAGTACCAATGTGGCCCATAGCTGTTCAGGCCAATTCACACCGGGGGAAAAAATACACCCTAAAATTCCTATTGATTTCAGCTAATAGGACTTTTAGTACATAGAACTAAAAGTAGTTGGCGTACACACAAAAAATATTGTAGTTAAACAGTTACTAAACACCAGGGAAATGTGTGAGAAAAAGGATATCACAAGGATTCTTAATCAAATGGGCTCTAAAAAAAAAATAAAATAAAAAAATAAGCTTCTAATTGATGCCACAACTTTTCTGTTTCTCCCTACAAGGTCTAAATTCAAATTAAGAAGCACAAAGTGCTACTATTACACAATATTAATTTCCTACTGGGAAGGAACTGTTTTCTGCAGATCGCAAGGTTTAAATTCAGATATGCTACATTCTACCTACCTATTCTTCACTGGTTTTCAATTTTTCTCCCAAATATCTTCTGTAGTTATCAGGCATATTTATTTCTTTAAAAGCAGGTTCCTTAAATTTTTAAAAGAATGAAGAGGTAGACTTAAAATATTCATTTTGGAAAACAACATTTCAAAATCCAAAAAGGCTAGAGGCAACAAAATTATACTAAATATAGAGACTGAGTACTAGTCTTCTTATTAAACATAACCTCACAATTTCTGGGATAGAATTTTAAGGAAAAAATTTAATTGTTTATAAGGCCACTATAGTATATCAACAAATACTGTGATTTGGAAATTTCACTTTCTGAAAATTTACTGCTGAAATCCTTGCAGTGTATTTTTTGGTGAATGTACTAAAACCTAAGAAGCAACTAATTGCTGGTTTGCATTCCACAAAAAGAATCCAGTTTTATGTAGTGACAAGAAAAAATGATATATTAATGGTTTTCAGAGTATTACCCTACATTCGATGTTCAAGGTCCATGCATTCCAAATTCTTTACACTAGACAGCAAGATATAAGTCACCATTCTCCTCTAATTTTTGAAATAACTTTAAACTGCGTAATCTGGATTCTCGTTCTCCGTTTTTCCACAAAATAATGAGATGATCGGCAGAGCATGTCACCAGTCCATGATCTTCAAAATATAGAAACATCTGTAAAGAAATTTAAGACTCCTGATATAGTAACTTCAGGGGTAAGAGAAGAGGTTGATACTAGGTTAACACATGGGCTTGTAAGATAAGTACCTTGTAGACTTCTTTGGCTCTGAATGTAAAACTGTATTTTACATGAGAAATTTTAAAGTGTTGCTAATAGTCACATACAAATATCTTCTGAATTTTACCATGTTATTCAAGTACTGGTTTTAAGATTTTGTCAGAAGTCCTGCCTTAATCATTTATACTTGCCTCATTATTTATACACAAATGGCTACCAAAAAGGTCTGAATTCAGAATTTTCCAAGGTCAGTAAACACTGACTTCAGCTCTTCTCATTAAAAGGAGGTATAATAAATCCATTTATAAGCATTTACTGAGTATCATCTGTTTATGGTCCCTATCCTCAAGAAGGTTCTAATTTAGTTGTAAAATCATAGTTGAAACAATTAGGGCACCAATTAAAGGCTATATTAATGTAGTTCAGACTATCATTTGCCACAGAAATTCATAAAAAGGGGACATAGATCTGTAATAACTGAAGTTGTCAGAAAAAGCTTCTTATGTAAACCTCTCCAAATACAGGGAAGTTCATGCTCAGTTAAGGTATAGGCTGGAAATTAAGAACAGGAAAATAGCATTGAGAAGGAGTGGAGAGCTGGCATGAGGAAATAAATGAAGCCAAGAAAAGGATGAGCTTCTCCAAGGAAAGAGTGAAAGGAGAAAAAATTAAAGAACAACAGGAGAGTTTTCTCTGAAATAACATACATTTCTCAAGATAGCAGGATGAGGCCTCAGCTGATGATGTAGGAGTTAAGGGGGTGAATAGGGGTGCAGAATTCCTCAGGAGACAGGATTCAGTACATAGAGAGATTGGTCTAGGGTGTACCAATGAAATAAAAGGAATGAGAAAATTCAGGAGATAGCCGAGATTTTCTCAGTGAAGTCAGATACTTTTTAAAAAGTACTTGTCAATACTTTCAGGAAAGTTCTAAAAATAAATAAATTTTAAACATTAGGACAAATGTGCCACTTTGAAGGTTTTAAAAACCTTTCATGGTTTCCTACTATTTTAAAAATAAAGTCTAAACTCCTCAGCCTTCCATTCAAGGACATTCGTAATCTGACCCAAAACTACTTTCCTAGGCTCTCTCTCCTATTAGAGTTTGTTTATAGAAACTCAGTGCTCCAGCCTAGCCACTCTGCTCCTTATCATCAAGTAGATGCTATTTTTGTGCTCTATCTACCACATTCCATCCTTACCACTCCCAAGCAAAGACAAAGTTAAACAACAAAAGAAAATGAAAACAACTGGACTACCTGTTAGAGGAAAGCAAAGATGAGTAAAATATGTACCCAATATCTGAGAGCTTTTAGTCATAAGTCTATGTTAATCCTACCTAACCTTCAAGTTTTAGCTTAAGTCCCATATCTTCCACTAACCATTTTCTTCGAATTTCTGAATATTCACTGTCTGCTATTCCTCTGGGTCCATCACAAGAACCCTAGATTAACATTTTATTAGGTCTGTATCCTCTTTCTCTACTACAGTATAAGATCCATGAGAGCAAGGATTGTATTTTCTCTTTATAAACTCCAGTGTCTTATATAGCGCCTGAAATAAAGGAAATGCTTGATAACAAGTGTGTTGCTGCTGCTCCTAAGCATAAATGCACTTTCAAATACAAAATAATTTGTTCCTCCCTGGCTATGAAATGGGAAACAATTTAAGAAATTCATTACTTAGGGCCTTTCTTATACCACTATTATACTATTACTAGCGCCAATCATCTCTATCTGAACTGATCTTAATCCTTCATTACGGGCAATGGTGCCTATAGTATACATTAATGTAGTTGGATTTCTACAAGTTAGAATTATATATATAATTATCCATTTAAATTCTCAACTAATATTTTCATATATGCATAATGATAAGACACTGGGTTTTACTAAAGCTAATGAATTATCCTTCATAGGGAGGTAAAAACAGCTCTGTTCATGAATATGATAAAGGCCCCTGGAATTAGAGTCTCTAAGGCTAATTCTACACATATAACCACAACCCTCCATGCACCCTCTATTTACTACTGTTATATATTCAGTCTGATTAACAGTGATCTTATTGTCTGCTATCTTCACCTCAACTAATGGTGATTGTGCCCATTTTTTAGAAGCAGAGCATTCCTTGCTTCCTCAAATCTTACCTCTGTAAACGGAGATCCTAATTGCACATACTATAACCTATCCTATTCCATGTTTCAATTCAGCAAAATCCTACAGATGAGAAAATATAGGTCTTTCTGAGACCAACTGAATAAAGAGCAGGGAGATGCAAAAGCAAGAATTTCCTGGACATTTATATGCCTATTAAAAGCAGTACCTCTACAGATGATGAGTGTCCAATCAAATCTCCAACAAGCTCCAGTAAACATGAAGTGACATTTTCTTGTTGCTTTTTAACAGGTTGGCTGGCTTGTTTGTTTGTTTTTCCAAATCCCCACATGTTAAAAAAGCCTAGAAAAATAACCATTTCAGTCATTTCCAAAATTGTTATCCTTTTTGTGATAAGATCAGAAAACAGAAAATTTGCATGCAAAGATGTTCTGCTCTTATTTTAGTCAAGGGATGGTACCAAGCACTATGCTAGGATTTTTTAAATGTTACTTCCGTTTTCTTAGCTACCCTGGTTTATTGCTGATCTCTTTTTATGGCCCCTATTCACTCACTGGTAAAGGTGCATTAACATGACAGAAAGACTGACACTAGGAATCAAAGAAAAGTAAAAGACCTGAATGGCAGTGTCGGAAAAAAAAAGTCACAATTCATATCAAAAAAAGTACCCTACAACTTCAGATAACCAAAAGAAACTCCAGAGGTGAAGCATCTGCAAAGGGTGCTAACAAACCAAATACCTGAAAGCCAAGAGCTCATGAGATTATGATATAAAAGTGTGGGTTTTTTTTTTTTTTTATATTAATTGAGTTCAGTGTTAGTTAGATAATGCTTCAAGGCTGAAAGAACACTTTAGTTTGACATCTGATGGTACAAATTCTGTCTATCAGGCAGAATTACAAACAACATAAATGAATAATTACTTCATTAGGCCATTCATTAGTTTACCAGAAAATAGCAGTTTCCTCTCAAAATAATAAAATCTAAGTTGGCTTGAATTAAACAGGCAATTCTATATTAAAACAATATTAAGATGTGAATTCTAGATCTCAATTACTATATGTTTCGTGTAAATATCTTAAGCCTATTTGGAGTATGCTGTATATTCCTCTTGTGATTATACATAACTTCCTTTTGCCTTTCATATGAGAAAAAAAAAAAAAAAGACTGCCTTTTTGAGAAAAAGACATACCTGTTGGTACAGGTTCAGCGGCAAGCTGCTGTTTTTCTCGTAACTCCCAAATGCGTACACTGCCATCTTCTGAGCATGAGATTAACTGCCTGTCAGAAAAGAAAACCAGTGATAAAAAGAGCACCATGGAGGGCCAATGCTAAATTTGCAGTGAAAGAAATCAGAGGAGCCCTCGGCTCGTGGCAGGAACTGACAAAAATCACAATTTTGACATGGCTTTACAATGCAGAGTAAAAGCACTCTTCAGGAAAGGCACACATTGTATTGTTACATCGACTCATTGTATTGTTATATATATTTCATCTCCATTTTTTAAAATGCATTCAGAAAAACAGGGTATGAATTACACTTACAATATCCTGAGCAGCCCCCCTCCCTCCTCTCACTATATCTCTTCTCAGGGTGCCTCTCACTCTGAAAGTATCCTGCATAGAAAATAATACTATTCCCTTTGTATAATTTCATCCCTAAAAATTCAGCAAATTTACCCTGCGAGGAAATCCCTCACTTATATCCTTAGACAACAGGAGACTACCGTTTGATGCTGGCTATAAACAGACAACAACAAAAAGGTGTGTTTATGGAAAATACAAAAAGAAAAACCAGCACATAGTGCCTGAAAGTCTTTTACCTTTTTAAATAAATACCATATTAAAAAATATCTCTTATAATGAAATCCGGTGTACGTCATTTGAATCCTGCTTCTTGTAAATTTTGTAATACATTGCTACACACACTTCCGTTAGAGCCACAGGGTATTCTCCATTTCTAAAAGAATATAGCAGGTCAAGCCACAAAGCCAGAAGACTTGCCATTTGAGAAAGTATGGTGATACCCCTGGGAACTGTGAATTTCTTTCCTCTATTGCAGAACAGATGGGAACTTGTACCTGTTTGGAAGTTTGGCAACATGCAGGACACTGGAGTCATGTGCAGTCTTCTGGCAGGCAATCACACGCTTCATTTGAAGGTTATACACATATAAACCCCTTCCAACAGCAGCGAATACATTCTGGGGGGGGGGGGAGAGCAGGGGAGGGAATTCAGAAATGGGCACAAAACTAGTACTTACCACTATCTGATGGAATAGATTTCCAGCCCTGGTGTGATACTAGATAGCCATTGTTACCTTCCTTATTCCTAGCTTTCAGCCCAAATTAATGTGCTGCATTCTTAAGTCCAAAAATATCAAATCATGATTTCTAACTGTCCGAGCTTTCCTCATACATTTGAAGATAGAAGGATGAAATGGCTAACTCAAAGAAAATTCTGTATGTTACATCCCTTAGCAACACTTCCTTCCTCACTGAAATAGGTCAGTGAGAGAGAGGGGCTATGGCTGGTGGACTGGCCTTGCAGCAGAAGCTGCTGAGGTACAACCTAGGTTTTCACCCACATAACACTATACCCTAGGGGAAATTACTTGTTTATTTTGTTTGGAAAATGTAAGCAAAATTAACTGCACTTCACATCTTAAACAATCAAGAGACCTGTAATGATAAAAAAAAAAAAAAAAAAAAAAAAAGCCTATGCTATAGTAGCACTGCCATTTTAAAATCCTCTGAAGACTTCACAAAAACATTTTTCCAAGTATATATTAGAAATACACTTTTACTAAAACAATCTTTTAATCTTTTGAAAGTACTTTCACCAACATTTATTGTACTTCAGCCTCACAACTCATTAAGATAGGAAAGCAACTTTTGCCACTTTCCGAGTTAAAATTGAAAGATTAATCATAAAAAAATTAAGATGGGGAGTCTATACTAAATCAAGGTCATGTTACTCCTGTGCCTTGCTCTTTCCTTGTACCATAACCCTTAGGTTCTGAAATTATTTTGCAAGTCATGAGACTTTTGGTAACACTTGTCTTAGAATCATTCATTCTTACTCAACTGTACCCCAATGAGGCAGACTTTTCAAATACTCTACAGATTGCCTCTCTGTTTGAACCCTTCTCATGTGGCCTCAAAGGCTACAAACCCAACTCAGATCTACAGTATCTAGACCAAAGCATGCCCCCAGGCTTACTAGAGTCTAAATCTGATATAATCCCCTTGACCCTCAGAACTGGTATTCTGCATTTAGCAATGCAAGCTGGGAACCCGGGCCAGGGGCATTAATGAAAACAGCTAGTCAACTTGCTAAAATCTAGAACACTATGGGTAGCATTCAGTACAAAGAAATCCCAGAAACTAGTTCTGTAGACCAGGAAATCTGTAAAGAGTTTAAGTGATTTATCCGAGGTCACAAAATTATAAATACACTTAGAGAATTAATAAGCTTTGGGGCAGCATTTACTCAACAGAGTCGCTCTATCAATCACCTGTTATCAATAATTAATGGCCCTAGCAGAAAGAACCACCTATAAAAGAAAAATTAAGGAAAACTGATTAATGCTTTATCAAGCATTTATAAGTTAATAAGCATCTAACAAAATTTTAAAGATATTTTTAATCAAAATTTTTAAGATCTTAATTTTAAAAGAAAACAAAATGAAAAAACCCTTTAAACGCTAATTTTTACGAGAACATTTTTAATTTCAAAAAATATTTAAAAAGCAAGAAAATTATGAATGTATGTCATGTTTGCGGCTATAAATATTAGAAATCTAGTTTCCATCTTTTCTGAAACCCTATTTTTATCATATATATTTAACTTTTTTCAAAATAGAGTTAGGATATAAAGAAACTTAATCTTTGAGTATATTAGTGTTCTTTACCCTATTTTTAATGTTTTATTTTTAAGAGAGATACAATGAAAACAAAAAATGGAACATACTCTCCTCATCCAGAACATTATTTTTGAAATGTTTAAATAAAAATAACATGCATATGATTAGAAGATTTAAACAATATAGAAAGACACAAAAAAAAGTGAAATAAAAGCTTCCCTTAATCCTTCTCCTCAAAGGTTACAACCTTAAACATTTCTTATTACATTTAGAAAAGAAACCCCCCTTTAAACACATTTTCTGAGTCTCTAAAACTAAAAAGAAGAGATGTTAAGATTAGAGCCAGGATTCATTAATCCATTGGTACTAATCTCTTACTGCAAAAAAGATGTAATTCTCACACAATCATCTTGCCCCAGTATGCTAACAGACTAAAAGAAAAACATCCCTGAAATTTTTAATTTCCTTTACCTCTCTAGGAAATGCACCATAATCTTCAAAAGGATAATTTCTCAAAGTGTTTCTTAAAACAATTTAAAGCATTATCCTCAAACTTTATGGGATTATTTAACCGAACCCAAAATTTCAATAAGAGCTTCTTAATTTATGGCCATTTAGTTACTTCCTTGCCTCAAGGATAGGAGCTAAAATTAAAATGCTTTTTTTAAATGCAAGTGGTATAATCTTTGAAAAATATCAGAACATTTTAAAGCACAACTTGAACATGGTGAATACCTTTCTATATCCACCATGAAATTAAATTTTAAAAATTAGAAACTTATTTAAAAAGGCAAGTTTATATATATGCAGTTTTTGTTTGTTTTACCTCTTCATCCCATGTGAAATGATGAATAGAAATGTCATTTGGTTTTTGGCAGAGTTTTATTTCTTGCTGGGTGTCCACCTGTGGAGATGGGTCCCAGAAGTTGCGTTCACAGGCCTGCACGGTCCAGTCTAGGATATCCCAGATGATCAGCTCTCCAACATGGGAGCCAGTTACAAAACTCAAATCTAGGCAGAGTTCACATATGTCTCGTTATTGATCATTTTACTTAGGCTAAAGGTAAAAATGAATGGACTGCCTAGTAGTAATGCCACAACAATTAGAACAGTGAGGTAGCTACATGAGCTACACTGGAAGATTAATATAACAAAACAGAAACACCAGATATAAACTCATTTACTTATTTAGTGTGTGATAATGACTGTGCTTCAATTAATAAACAAGGAAATACTTCATACTGGAATATTTGGGGAATAAGTATTTGGGGAATAAAAAGAACCTTACCTTGGATCATATACTATTTAGAAAAACCACTTCTCCTGTGTGTCTTCTTTACTCTCACATTACTACCACACTCACAACACTTCTGACACCAGATTTGGGGGGAGGGGGGTCCAATTCTGTGACAATAGCTAGGTGACCTAAAATTTAACTCAATTCTGACACAACATGGAAACAGCATCAGATGCCACAGGTTAAGGGCTCAGTCCCACAAGACTACCCTGTCCACTTTAGATGCCAATAGCAAGTCCAAGTTATTACCTTTACTTCTGACTGATCATCTATAAATGAAAGGTTCTCAGGACAAGTAATAGCAAGTGTTGGAGAGGATGCAGAGAAAAAGGAACCTTCATACACTGCTGGTGGGATTGCAAATTGGCATAGTCACTAAAGAAAACAATATGGAGGTTCCTCAAAAAACTAAGAATTGATTTACTGTATGATCCAGCAATCCCTCTACTGGGTATTTACCCCAAAGACTTTAACGCATATATCCAAAAAGATATGTTTCACACTGATATTCACAGCAGCATTATTCTTAGTGGCCAGGACATGGGAGGAACTGAAGTGCCCTACGATAGATGATTGGATAAAGAAGCTGTGGTACATGTATACAATGAAATATTACTTAGCCATAAGAAGAGATGAAATACTGCCATTTGAGACAATATGGATGGGCTTCAAGATAATCATGCTAAGTGAAATAAGCCAGACAGAGGTGAAAACCCCATGCACTTATATGTAGGATATAAACCTAAAAGCAACAAAAGAACAGGACAAACAGAGACTCATGGACATGGACTATAGACTACTGGCTACCAGAGGGTAGGGGGAAGGAGGAGGTAGATGGGGTGAAAGGGGTCAAATAAGTGGTGACAGAAAGAAATCAAACTATATGCAGTGAACACACAATGATATATATATATGTATATGTATGTGTGTGTGTGTGTGTGTATGTATGTATGTATGTATATATATATATATATGCCTGACTGTCGAATTGTACAACTGAAACCTACTGGATTTCATTAAACACTGTCACCATAATAAAAATAAATTTAAAAAGAAGAAAAAGAAAAAATTAATAAGAGGTTCTCATACCCCCTCCTTGGGTTCCATTAATTTACTGAAGCGGCCCACAGAACTAAGGAAAACAGCTTAATGTTTACCAGTCTATTATAAAACAGTGCGGTAAAGGATAAAGATGAACATCCAGGCCAAGGTATGTGGGAAGGATTGCAGAGCTTCCATGCCTTCTCCCAGCACCTCCACATGTTTAGCAACCTGGAGGCTCTCTGAATCCCTACTGTTGGTATTTTTACGGAGGCTTCATTGCATACGCATGATCAATTATTAACGCCATTTCCAGCCCCTCTCCCATCTCGAGAAAATTCCAAGGGCTGAAAATTCCAAGCTTCTCATCATGCATGGCTTTGTCTTTCTGGTGACCGGCCCCTACCCAGGAGCTCACCAAGAGTGGCCTTATTAGAACAAAAGACACTATTATCACCCAGAAAATTCCAAGGGATTGAATACCCTGTGTCAGGATATATTAGACCAAATAGTAGAACAAAAGATGTTCCTTACGCTCTTATCACTTAGGAAATTACAAGGGTTTACACACACACATGCACACACCACATATATACACACATAATATTCTATTATTTCACAACAAAATAAGTTTCAAAGAGATTAAAACTTTAAAGATACTTAAAGGATTGAAGAAAACAAAGGTGAATATCTTTTAATGAATATGGAGTACTAAAAGGCTCTAAAGGAGGCAGAGTGGGGACTGGAAAAAGAAATCTGAGAATCTGCTTAGCACACAAAAAAATCGTACATTTAAATGATGGAAAAAAATTGCAACTTAGATGTCAAAATAGGTTTATTACTTGATATATAAAAAGTTCTTGGAAATTACTAAGAATAAAACAAATATTTCAGCAGAAAAAATGGGCAAAAGACCCAAATAGGCAAAACAAAAAATAAAATAGTCAGTAAACATGTGAAAAAATGTTTCACAACCTTAATAATCAAAGAAATCTAAAAGCAGTGAGATATCACTTATTGACTTGCAAATTGGAAAAGATTATAAAACAGGAAAATACCCAAATGCTGGTAATAGGTAATCAGCATACTCAGGCACTACTAATGTCCTAGTATAGATTGGTATAATCCTTTCAAATTTATTAATACACATGAAAACCATTTTAAAATATAAACCCACTGATTCAACTATTCCACTTATAACAATTTATCCGGAGGAAAAGTATACATAAAAGGCAGAGATAACAAGATTGTTACACATAATATAAAAAATTTGAAGACAACCTAAACATACAATTGTGGATTAAATAAATATGATATCCACAAAAGAAATAGTAATGCTGTTATTGAAAATTAAGTTGTAAAGTTATGTTTATATTGATACAAAAATATATTCATGACATGCTATTACAAAACACCAAACCATATGTATATACATAAACACACATACATATGCCCAGATAAACACTTAGGAGGATACTGACCAGTATTTAATACTATAAAGTGGGACAATTTTAATTTTTACATTTTTTATGTTTCTATTTTCTCATTTTTCTACTGATTATATATTACTTGTACGACAAGTTTTTAAATCCTTTAAAGAAAGTGAAATTAACAGGCCAACTAAGACACCTTACAAATTATATATTTAATAGAAAATGTACTACTGCTGAAACTAAAAATTATCATAAATAAATGTAATTTACTTTAATTTTCACATATTTAGGATAAGATAGAATAGAAGAACAATGCGGCATGAGTCTAGAAAACCAAGTTCTAATTTCAGCTCTGCGTGTTACTAGCCATGTGGTCTTGAGAAAATCATTTAACCTTTCTCTAGCTTGGATTTCTCATGCATTAAATAAGGATTATTGTAAAAAAAAAAAAAATCAAATTAAATAATAAATAGCCATTTAAAAAAGGCATCAAATATTATTTTTGAGTCCTTGATATCATTTTGAACCCCTGGTATTATTCTATATTAATGGTATTAAAACATACAGTTACTTGTAATTTAGGAACACATATATAAATAATTATAATTATTCCATTTATCAAATAAGTCAGGACAAAAATCTCTAATAACTAGATGAATAATTTTAGAAATAAATGATTACCAGCAATAATACACGTGAATATTATTTTATCTTGGTTCCAAGCCCAATTTCTATAGTTTATTAAAAGACTATAGAATTTACTCTGTGAAGAAATAAGTTCATTTCTAATCTGTGGGAAAAAACAGGCTTCTAATTTTAATAGTGGCAAAGTTAATGGAGTGCTAATCTTCTCATGACCTTCTTTTCCATCCCTTTCCCTCCTCTTTCCAATTTCAAACTACAAAAGAACTAGAGGAGTGAAGATTCTTGACCCTGACTCTGCATGTGTCCTCATAACAATCAATGTAACCTACTGAGACCACACAGCTGCCTGCTCTGCCTTAATCATCCAATGTGATGCATCTATGCAATAGAAACAAAGTATTTGTGCTCAGTTGGAATTTTTCTCTAAAAAATAAAAATTACTGGCATTCACCTAAGTCAGTACAGTTTATCACTGTGTAAATTATTTATATTCCCAAACAGGTCATTCAAAATGTTTCATACCAAACAACCTCAATGATTCATTCTATATGGATGGACTTCCATCCTATGTATCAAAAGTCACTTAGTATGAAAATCTCTCCTGGCATTTGTCTACCCATCCCTCACAAGTACTAATACTTTGTGATTACCATACCATGCTGTCAGCACAAAACAAGGAAAGGAACAAAGAAGAAGCGCTCAGAGCCTTTTGCCAGAAGAAATAAACAAGGTTGTCTTATATGTCTGGCTTAGAAAACCTTCTGTCCAGGCATTCAGAGCTCTTTAGCAAACCATTATCCACATTTACAGGAGTTCTGTCTAGCATTCGAAGGTTGCCCTGAGGCCACCTCACTGAAAACGCACTTTCTCTGTGAGTTACAAACCCAGTAACTGGACATATTTTTTCATTGGAATTGGTGGGACAAAGAAGCAGGGCTGAGAGTGGAACTGAGAACTGTACAGCATAATCATCTCAGGACTGCCAGAATCTGCAGCAAGGCAGACAGGCCTATGTTCGAAATCAAACTGTCACAATATTATTTTCAAATTTTATCAGACTACATGTTTATATATGGCTCTTAAATATCCTTTTGGCTTACTATTTGTAGTGTAACTTTACAGTCATATAGTTTATAAAAAGTACTAGGGCTTTTCTGTGGTGTTCATTTTTGTTTTCTGGCTTTAGGTTTTCATTTTCTTCCCTTAAGAAGCTGGCAAAGAAATACCTGAAGAAAGCTTTCTTGGTTAAACTGCTATAAGCTTCTCTGCATATCACACAGCAGAAGAAATGCCATGAAGTTAAGGCTACCTCAGTAACATCCCAACACCTTTATTAGGAAACCATGCTGCGTCAGTGGTACCAATGCTTCATCGCTAAAACGGGACAATTAGGCATGACTAGTGTAATGAACCGGAACACAGCTGTGCTTTCCTCAGCAGCTCCAGGGCCTGGAGCTTATGGCTCCATGTCACAAGGTCTCCCAAATAAGAACTTGCCTTTTGTGCCATCATCCACAGCTAAAGGAAAAAGGGCCCCCAGAATAAAATAAAAGAGTGCTCCCAACATTGTGACTTATGTCACCACAAAAAAGTCTGATCCTTAGAAAGACTAGCAGCTGGGTTGTACAAGAAGATGGTTATTAGGGAGGAGGATTTGGGAACTGGGAGGGACATCCGCACTGATGTACCTAAAATGTGACTAAATGACATACAAATGGAGATTACACTTGGTGCTGTGCCCCTCTTTCCTTTGTCTCATGTTTATGCCAAGTCTTACTCAAAAAGAGCCAACCCAAGTCTCAAGTCAGGGGGTACAGTCCAGTCCTCCCATGACATCATATTCATGGCATCCTTACACGACCCTCTTACAGTCTCCTCCAGACTATCTAACTGAAGCCAAACAGGAGTCCTCTCATCTGACCTTGGAACACAGACCACCCAGAACAGCTCTGATGATATAAGATGTCACTGTGTTTGAAATGGATCTAGCTAAATCCCAGAATTTGTACTTTGGGACCCTACCCTGCCATCTGATGCCAGATTTAGCTCACAGGAGATACTCACTGAAATCATTATGAGCCAAATAGGATGTATGGCAAGTCAAAACACAACCACAAGGAAGAGCAGATATGACCCATTTTCTGCAGACCTTTACCTAAGTTTGGTACTTTCTGAGAGTCTTCAATCATGAATACAACTGGTTTGAATCTTATGCATTCTGCATAAACATGTACTTTGCTATATATCATACTGCATGGTCTATGAAAGAGGAACTAGCCAAAACCATTTGCCAAAAATGCCGAAATGCTACTAAGCATTACTATTCATAGCCTATGACGATCATCCCACAGAGCCTGAGATAATGATGCTCTCCTCCAAAATCTTTCTCTCTGTCCCACTCTATTCTTCTCCTTGTGCCTAAAATTTACCCTACCACTCTATGAAACTTGATGAGTTCCACTGGCTTCAATCTCACTGTATAAGACACTGACAATCCCTACTAATCAAAAGCATTATTTTAATGATGATAATTCTAGAAATCCTAAAATGAAACCAGACTGAGGTTCATAACAGGCCGTTAACACGTACAAAATTTTACATAACATAGACAGTACACAGTGATCTTACCATTGACATTAGCCAATGAGAGAATATTATCCTGGTGATCAAGGAGGCGCTTAACTTCAAGAATATCCCATTCCAGTGATCCTTCTGTGGGCACTACCAACCTGAAAATTACTAAATGAAAACACAGATATTTTATTTAAATGGTCAAAAAAGGTAAAATTCTATTTCTGCTCAAAAAGCCATCATTTCATTAAGTTAGAAATGTCTAAAATATTGAATATCTATCTCCAAAGGGATCCTATTCATACTATTTTTAAATACTTCAAATACTTGAAAAGTTTGAAATGATCTGCTAAGATCCCAAGGGACTGTGTCCTGAGAACGCTGTTCCTTTATTAAAACTCTTCTAAATCCACTACCAACCATGAGGACCCTCATCCTTTCTAGGGCTCCAGTGCATGTCCAGCTACTCTACCTCACCGTCTCCCTAGCCAGTGACTGGCCCACATCCCTGAATCATCTCCACCATCAGTTTTCTCTACTCATGGCCCCAGACCAGTAAGCATTGCTAAAAATAAGCTACAAATTTATATTTAACTTCAACTCAGTGAAGACTTCAGCAGCTGCTTTTATTTTTTAAAACTTTTCTTAAAACTTAGGCATATACCATGAAATTATAAATTCTCTAAGGATGATATGCCTTATAATTTTTGTGTGCCATACAATTCTTTTGACTACAGTAGATGTTCAATGTGTTGTTTACTCATTATCTGACTTTAACAAATAGCTTTATTTAAACTAACATAAATCCTAACTTTAATCAATAAAGCAAACCCAAAATCAAAACGAGTGGAGTGATTCTATCAACAAACATTTACTAAACATCAACTATCCTGCAGGAAATTAGATATCAATGTGAATAAGGCCCAGTCACTACCCTGAAACACAGTCTAGAGTGGTAGTGAGACTTATAAACAAGCTTGTTATAATCGATATGTTAAATGCTGTAATAAGCCACACTACCTCAAGTGCCATGGATGCTCACAGATTAAGATGACTAATATCGGAGAAGTAAGAAGGTCTCAGAAGTCTTATCCTTTCTAAATGGTAGCTAATAACTTAAATCTTCTTTCTCACATTCCTCTTAGGAAAATAGGTCATGCAACATTTCATTCTCTCCGGACAACTTTTAGCAACTGATGAATCTCTAGCAAGGTTATTTGATCCTGAGAGCCAAAATACAACTGTCAAAAAAGATCTTTCAGTCAGTTAAAAGATAATTCTTCCTGATACCTATCAAAGTTGTGTGACAATTCTACTTTAGATACTACCGAATGATCTTGAGATTGGGACTGTGGAATAAAAAGCAATGTATTGTTTAATCACTCTAACAGAGATAATACTGACAAGAAAAAGAAACCTACCAAATAGATTTCTAACAAATAACTACTACAAAGTACTAAAGATAATGTGAAACTGTTTAGTGAGTCCACAAATGTGGCCTCTAGACAAGTATTCACAAAGTCACCTACAGAATACCTTCAAGAAAATAAGCAAGTTATGAATTAAATCAGAGAACTAAAGAGAAGCAATAGTTCTAAAAAGAAAATTAAGAAAAAAAATCCTGGCCTTATGAATGAGCATGAAGTCTCAGTGCTGACAGCTAGTAAAGCCTCAAAGTGACTGCAGCTAGTCCACACAGAAATTATATTTCCTATTGAAAGGAACCCTACATAGAAAAAGAGAAATTGGAATGGAACATTCAAAACCAAGGATATGGGCATAATAGACTTGGTCTTGGAAAAAGATACTCCACTTACACGAATAACATTTATTTTTACATAAGGAAAAATTATACTATATATATTATGATAAAACTAATAAGTAAAATGCAGAATCTTGTTTTTGAGAATATTAATTTTTATAAATTGTTTTCTTAATAAAACCAACTTTCGTTTCTTCCTTTTTTTTTCAATGAATTCACTAATTTATCCATTCAATAAAAATCTCTTAGCTATTAGCGGAAAGGTGAATAAGAAAGTTCCAGTTGCCAAGAAGCTCACATTCTGAATGTAAGGGGCAAAGAGAGAACAAAATCAAACACAAGTCTTTTTGTAAAAGTAGTAAGTGAAATGACAGCTACAATTATGAGAACACAGTGAAAAACCTTCTGGAAAAGGAGGTATTAGGTAAGCAAGGCTTCATCCGCAAAGAAATACTGGAGATGAGATCTTAAAGATTTAAGTAGGAATCAGGCAGATCAATGAGGACAATGAGTAGGAGGACAAGTCTGGTACAGGGTGACAGCAGAAATCGAGGCACAGAGGTAAGAAACACTGCAGGTGTGAAAATCCCAGGCAATTCAGTACTGACGAGCAAGTGATATAGGATTCAAAGCAGGCAGGAGGAAGATAATAGAGGACCTGATTTGATATGTTAAAAAGTCTAGTTTTTATCTCGCAGGCTAGTGGTGAACTTACATTGATCCTCTAGGGCAAAGGTTTCATTTATATGAGGCAAAAATGAGAAAAAATAAGGGCCACATAAAAGTAAATATATTCAAATTAAAGTCCTATTCTTTTTTGTGTGAGATCATGTTCTTCATACTTTGTTAAAAAATAATTTTCACAAAATGAAGGTGATAAACAATAGCTGCTTTGTTTTTTGGTTTTGTTTTTAATTGGTATTACTAAGCCAGATAAAAATTTCGCAAGTCTCTGTTGATCTCCAAAAATCTGAACTTTTGTACTAGGCAGAAATTTGAATCTAGAAATGACTTATAGGCAACAGGAAGCCACTGAAGCTTTTAACTCATTTCCAGTCTGCCCCAGGAATACTCGCTGGGGTGCCTGCTGCTGTGTTTAACCCTTAGATAACTCATGGATTACAGTCCTAACCTTATCCCCAAAGTTTGCCAGGAAATATCTCTTATTATTTTCATATTGCTCTACTATAGTGAAAGTCTTTGGAAACAAATGATATCCTTCTATTCATAGCATTCTGTTTTTAGTAGTGGTATTTCCATTTATAAAATATAGTCATTCTTGATCACTGAAAATGTCAAATCCTAGAAAATGTAGCATTCCTTTATGTGCTGTTAACAATGGCAGTGAGCTGCACTTTGTTTTCCTAAACAAGAAAAGGGTTAAGCAGAGGAGTAGCCTGCATTTTAGATAGAACCCTCTAGCATCTACTGACAAATATATCTGAGAAGCACTAGAGGAAGAGGAGGCAATTGAGAGGCATTAAAGCAGAGGGAAGAAGATAAGTTAGGAGACTTACCACAACATTCCAGGCAAGAAAGGAGATGAAAGCCTGAATGGTGCAACTGTAGTGAGATGGAAAGGAGTGGATCAAAATATTTAGAGCAGCAATCCTCGAAGTCTGTTCTGTGAACCAGCAACCTCAGCACTACCTGAGAACCTGTAGAAATGCAGAGGCCCCACTCCAGACCTACTGAATTAGAAACTCCGGGGGTAAGGTCCAATAATTTGTGTATTTAACAAGCCCTTCAGGTCATTCTAATATGCACTAAAGTTTGAGAACCACTGAGTTGGAGTAAAACCACAAAGTGATTAATCAAGAGAAGAAAAGCAGGGAAAAGCAAAGCATCTTTCCAGCTTGATAAAGAACACAGGAAAACGAAGTCTCTACAAGTAGGAAAAAGGAAAAAAACTAAAGATAAAATTAAATATTCTTTAGAAACTTCTTTATGGAAAATGAATAAGCACGGGGTCTAGAAAATCACTAGAAAGGTCAGTTGAAGAAAGAGACACTTTGCTGCAAAGCAGCGGAGCCTGCAAATGGCAGTTAATAAATAATGAACAATGAGTTCATGTCTCACTGATATCTGCAAACATGCCCACTGAAGGGCACAGCAAATCTCAGTGTTGGCCTCTGGAAGAAGTAGCACAAGCAATATCAAATGTCCTCTGGGCCACGTTAGAAAAACTCTTCAAGAAAAAAGCAGCTTTTAAGAAGCATTAAATTCTAGGCATCCAAATTCCACACAAAAGGCAGTAAATACAAAAGGCTTTCTTAACTGTAGGCTCCCTGGCAGTAAAAGAGCCAACAGTCAACAGCAAAGAAAATGGCCTTCAAATAGCATGTTCACACTCAATTAATATATTTACAGAATTCCTCTTGCTACTCCTCCCTCTACTATCCCACTGCTCTGAGGGAAACAGCATAAACTCCCCCCAAGAAAATGGGCCCCATTCTGGCTTCCTAAGGTAAAAACTCCACAGTTCTTGCCTTACTGAATTCTCAGAATAATCCTCCTTCAACCCTCCCAACTCAAGTTTTTAGTTCTCAGGATACTGCCATTTTTCATGAAGTTAAACTTTTTGCTAAATAAGTATATGAGGATAGATCAGCAACAAAGAAGACTATAGAATGTAAATGGCCTTCTCTGGCATAAAAGAAGTGGGGTTACCTTGCCCCACTTGGCTATGTTAGACCTAGTATAGTACAAAAACTGACCTAACATCTTGAAAATGAAAATATCACTTTGGGAATCCTATAAGACTAAGTCTGGGGCAGTGGCAGATGTCCTTTAGATAAAATACTAATTAGTCTTTCCATAATGTGTAGACAAGTCTAGCTTAGAATTTAAAAAAAAAAAAAAAAAAAAAAAGAAGAGACATACTCACTCAGTTCTTTGCCAACTGCTGCCACAACACAGTTCTTAGGTATTTCAATCAAAGCACTGATCCCTTCAAAAATATATAAATCAAAGGTCACATTATTTTCTTCATGGATTACATCAAAAACAAAAACATTCTCAGTTTTATGTCAGTCATTTCCCATTAAGGGAATGGTAACAACAAAGCACACACAACTTACTATATCATACTTCCTTGCTTGCTTATACATGGGAAATTATTTTGTGAAAAGGAGGTGAGACCTTTGGAAGATATTGATTTATTAAGGGTAGGATATACTATTGGAACATTTTTACTATTGTGGTGAACTTATTTACCAGGGATCCCTTAAGATAAGCACCATCACCATTTACAAGATGGCTAGCTCAAATGAGATATAAAATTGGCATTTTCCTCAACATAAATTTAAGAATCTCGAGCAGGCTCCCTGGCAGTAAATGAGGTAAACAACAGTCAACAGCTAAGAACAGGGCCTCCAAATAGCATGTTTATAATCAATTAATACATTTACAAAATTCTTTGTATTATTGAAATAATCGGATTCAATATTCCACCAGATTTCACTCGTTTATTTAAAATAAAGTTTTGAGTATCTTTTTATAGCTGAATCATGAAATGATTTTAGGGTAACCATAACTTCTGTAACATGTTACGATTATTAATTTTGTCAGTAAGAATTAAATAATTGATCTGTTAGATTCAGAACCACTATATGGATAAGCAAAACCCTGTTAATTTTTCCATTATGAAATATATATAATTTATATGTATGTAATTTAGAACATATATACAAATTAGTAAAATATTCTACTCACTCACTTTACCTTCCCACCTATCAAAAAGACTAGCACCACTATAATTTAGAGAGTAATTCTCTCCAAAACCTCTTCTCCAAATAGGGTTATTTTAACATATTTTAACATGTTTAGTATTTTCCCAAGTTCAAGGAGGAAGAGTTGCTAGTAGAGAAAGAGAAAGAGGAAGAGTAGTAGACAAGATTAAAAAAAAGCTAGGAGAGCCAGGAGGAGGTAGGAAAGAGAAAATTCTAGATGCAGAAAACAGCTTGTTAAAAAATGTTTATCAAATTATTTGTGAAGTGAAAATAATGAAAACTCAATAATCCAGAACTAGCAACTTAATATACAGAATCATAGAACAGGGCATGGATGTCCTGTTTTCTAGTCCTAGGCTCTTTCCATTGCATCATACTATGATTATCTTGGCTTATTTCCAAATACAGAATAACTGCCTCTAAAAGCCCTGCTAGCCTAGAAATCAAGCAAGGCTTATGAAAGGAGCTTCAGGAGATAAGAGTCTAATACCAAGCCCTGCTAACTACCTGGCATCCTGTAATTTGGAAAACCCCAATCACGAAAAGCTCACTAATGGTACCATATAGGGCTTTTCAAAGCTCTCCAGTATTCTCTGAAAGGATTCTATCTCTTAAGACACTGTAAACAAGGCAATACTGTGACTATGTAATATAGAGTACTCAAAGATAAACTTGCAAAAGAAAGGGAGGTTACAATAAAAGGTACTTATTTTCATTAACATACAAAAGATTCTTTTCAGCCGTGATTTCAATATTTCTCAACAATTATAGGCATTATTCATTTTATTGTAATTTACTTTATTGCACTTCACAGATATTGTGTTGTTTACAAACTGAAGATGTGTAGTAACCCTGCATTGAGCAAGTCTATCAGCACCATTTTTCCAACAGCGTTTGCTCACTTCACGTCTCTGTATTACATTTTGGTAATTCTCACAATATTTCAATCTTTTTCATTATTATTATATTTGTTATGATGATCTGTGATCAGTGATGGTCGATGTTATTATTGTAATTATTTTGGGGTGCTATGAACTGTGCCCACATGTCAAATTTAATTCAGAAATATGTGTGTCCTGATTGCCTTACCAACTGGCCATTCCCCATTTTGCTCCCTCTCCCCGGGCCTCCCTATTCCATAAGACACAACGATATTGAAATTAGGGCAATTAATTACCTACAATTGACTCTAAGTGTTCAAGTGAACGGAAAAGTTGAATGTCTCTCACTTTAAATCAAAAATTAGAAATTAAGCTTAGTGAGGAAGGCATGTCAAAAGACAAGGTTGCTAAAACCTAGGTCTCTTGTGCCAAACATTAGCCAAATTTTGAATGCAAAGGAAAAGTTCTTGAAGAAAATTAAAAGTGCTATTCTAGTAAACACAAAAATGATAAGAAAGCAAGACAGCCTTACTGTTGATATGGAAGAAAGGTCTAGTGGTCTGGATAGAAGATCAAGCCAGCCACAACATTCCCTTAAGCCAAAGTCAATTCCAGAGCAAGGCCCAAACTCTCTTCAATTCTATGAAGACTGAAAGAGGTGAGGAAGCTGCAGAAGAAAAGCTTCAAACTGGCAGAGATTGGTTCGTGAAGCTTAAGGAAAGAAGCCATCTCCTTACCATAAAAGTACAATATGAAGGAGCCAAGTCCTCATGTGGAAGCTGCAGCAAGTTATCCAGAAGATCTAGCTACGATAATTAATGAATGTGGCTGCACTGAACAACAGATTAGCAATGTAGATGAAACAACCTTTTATTGAAAGATGCCATCTATGACTTTCATAGCTACAGAGGAAAAGTCAATGTCTGGCTTCCAAGCTTCAAAGGACAGGCTGACTCTCTTGTTAGAGGCTAATGCAGCTGGAGACTTCAAGAGTATTTACCCAAGAAATAGGACAGTATATATCTACACAAAGACTTGTACATTAATGCTTTATTCATTAAGCCAAAAAATGGGAACAATCACAATGTCCATTATTCAATGAATTGTTAGACAAGTTATGGAAGATCCACACAACTGGAATTATCCTCAGTTACTTCATCTATAAAATGGAGATAATTGAGTGGAGAGATTTATATTTTTAATGAAAAGTGGAATAAGGAATATATTGAAATATATCTGTAGTGAAGCAGTACCTAGAGCACACACATTATCTGGGTGAAGCCTTTTCTGACTCCCGGGTTACAGGGCTCTCCTCTGTACTGAGTGTGCATCCCCTGGTTCTTGCCTCTTATGGCTGTCATAACACTTGTTCTATCATTACGTTCTGGATGGTTCTCTGCTCATTAACTCCAGGCTGTCTGAGAACTCATATCTTGCATGCATCATTTCACAGCAGGTGCAATTTCTTCATTGAAAGTAATAAATTATAGGAAATCTCTTGGCAAATTTCTGTTGTCATAGAGGGGGATTTGTGCATTTTTTCTTGTCCAGAAGCATCTAACACCAGTGCATTACCTACTTTTATATTCATCATGAATCTTCGGCACTCTGCTACTCTCTCACATCAGCCCTCAGTTAGGGAGTGCACTGACTGATGAAGCTAATGCTCATTTACCATTTCAAAACTCCCAGGACCCTTAAGAATTATACTTAATCTACTCTGCCTGTGCTCTATAAATGGAACAACAAAGCCTGGATGACAGCACATTTGTTTACCACATGGTTTACTGAATATTTTAAGCCCACTGTTGAGACCTACTGCTCCGAAAAAAAAAAAAAAAAAAAAAAAGAAGATTCCTTTCAAAATATTACTGCTCATTGACAATGCACCAGGTCACCCAAGAGCTCATATGCAGATGTACAACAAGATTAATATTGTCATCATGCCTGCTAACACAATATCCCTTCTGTAGCCATGGATCAAGAAATAATTTGAACTTTCACATCTTATTAAGAAATATATTTCATAATGCTATAGCTTCCATAGATAGTGATTCTTCTGATGGATCTGAGCAAAGTAAATTGAAAACCTCTGGAAAGCATTCACCATTGTAGATGCCATTAAGAATATTTGTGATTCATGGGAAGAAGTCAAAACATAACATTAACAGGAGTTTGTAAGAAGTTGATGTCAACTCTCATGGATGACTGAGAGATTCAAGATGTCAGTGGAGGAAATAACTACAGATGTGGTAGAAATAACCAGAGAACTAGAATTAGAAGTGGGGCCTGAAGATGTACTTTAATTAGATTAAAGAATTGCTTTACTCTTATGATAAAACTTTAACGAATGAGGAGTTGATTATTATGGATGAACAAAGAAAGTAGTTTCTTGAGATAGAATTTCTTTCTGGAGAAGATGCTGTGAAGACTAAATGGCTACAAATGATTTAGAATATTACATAAACTTAGTTGATAAAGCAGTGGCAGGGTTTGAGAGGCCTGATCCAAGTTTCGAAACAAGTTCTACTGTGGGTAAAAATAACATCACATGCTACAGAGAAATCATTCATGAAAGAAGAGCCAATTGATTAGCAAACTTCATTGTTGTCTTAAAGAAATTGGCACCCCAACCTTCAGCAGCCACCACCCTCATCAGTCAGCAGCCATCGACACCAGGTAAGACCCTCTATCATCAAAAGAAGATTACACTTCACTGAAGGTTAAGATGATGGTTAGCATTTTTTTATCAATAAGATATTTTAAAATTAAAGTATGTACATTTTTTAAGACAGAATGCTACTGCACACTCAATAGACTATGGTATAGTGTAAAAATAATCTTTGTATGCACTGGGAAACCAAAAATTTTATATGACTTGCTTTATTGCAATATTTGCTTTATTGTAGTGGTTTGGAACTAAACCCCCAGTAATTCTGAGGTATGCCTGTACTAGTAATTCATGGAATAAAATTCACAGATAACCACAGGCTAATGTAAGAAATAGAGATGAAAATTTACATAAAGAGATATAACATAATAGTAAACATAAACATGAAAATATACTCTAGATTCAAACAAGATTACTAGTGCTCAAATGTTCAGTTGAAAGGTTAAATTGTAAATCCTAGTAAGGTATGAATTCAGTTTTGCTAGGACATCACATTATTTTCATCTATACAGAGATAAGCTAGTTCCAAGTATGAACCATATATTCAATTCACAGGACTCCAAGTACTTAATATTCTTTTTAGGATGTCCATGGGTTCATTTGGTTACTTTTAGAAACAAAACTAGTAGTATATCATATGACTTCAAGATTGTCATTTAAATTTACTCATTTATATTTGAATGTTTTTACTCTGAATAGATTTTATTTTTTAAGATTCTTGGTATCAACAGAAGTCAAAACTGATTTTCTTCTGTTAATACCAAAACTGTATGTCAAGGGAATTCTGAGAAAATAGAATTGTTAGTAAGGTTGCACATGAATGAACTTTTTAGTAAACCCAGATGTAAAATGAGGTTATCTTTAAGAATCTAGTCAAAGTCCAATAACCTCAAAAACAAAGAAGAAAATTGTAAAGTCATAAATGCCTGCTTCTAGGTATCAACATGCTCATCAAACTCAGTTTAGGAACGTGGCCTCAGAGCATATATGAAAAGGTTTTTCTTGACTACTTTTGAGAAATTGTATTAGAAGGGATGGAGAAGCTAAAAGAAGGTTTAAAAGGAGGTTGGTGGAGGCAGGGGGTGTCTTTCCTCCCAATTTGGAATGGAAATATATTTTACACAACTCTTAACCCAAACTGGAAAAATATGGCTATTTATTATATTCAGAAGTGAAAAGAAAAATCACTTTCCCTTTGTTTATGGAAAGTCTCTTTGATGATTCACTGTGCCTTTTAGAGTTTGTTAATCATTGCTCATAATTACCTTGATTTGTTTTTTACCTGTATCAGAAAGGTGACTAGTCTTACACAGGAGATCTAATTTTCGGTTCCACACACATAGGTCATTCCCACCAGAGAGCCAAATATCTAATCTCTGAAGAACAGTTAAACACTGCAAAATTCATGTGAAATGTACATCAGTTTAGAAATTCAGACAGTCATTGGTTTTAAAATATTCACAAATTCTGACACCCTTCCCTTCAAGAGGTGAAAGTGAATTCTCCTCCCCCGAATGTGGACTCGACTAAGTGACTAGCTTCTAATGAACAAAATATAGCAGAAAGGATGGTGCATGACTTATAAGACATTTAAAAAAATGGCGTCTTTCTCCTTCCTCTCTCTTGGTTCACTAACTCTAGGGCAAAAACACACAAGTAGTCATATGGAGAAAGATCCACATGGCAAAGAAGTGAGGCCTCTGGACAACCACCAGCACTGTAAAATTTTTGTTTTAAGCAAGTAGATTTCAAAGTAATTTGTTACTCTGTAATAGATAACATACAAGCTTAAAATAAATCTGTTTTTAAAATAAAACTGAAAATATATCAGTTTTTATGTATCTTTCAAATTAATATCTCCTAATTATTGACTCAAGACAGTGAGTGTTTTAAGGTCTGGAGAAATCCTTCACTTTATAGTCCACACCTTTAATAATATTCTCCCCACCCATCAACTGAAGTGAGTATAAGGGCATGAGCAAAAGAGAAAGAAAAAGAAAAGGAAAAGATCCTGGTAGGCTTGCCTGGGTGGGGAGTACAGCTGCTTTTAAAACTGCTAGAATAATAAGGGTTGAAAATAATCAATAGTTTATATTTCAAGAGGTCCTATCCTGTCTAATCTCTGAAATTTTAATATTAGAACTTTACTCCTTTTTATTACCAAATAACCTTCCACCGTATGGGTCTACCACATTTTGTCTTTTCAGCAGCTGGTGGACATTTCAGCTGTTTCCACGTAGGGGCTTATTAGGAACAATGCTGCCATGAGCATTCATGTACATGTTTTTGTATGGACATACATTTTCATTTCTGAGAAAACCTATGAGCTTGCTAGGTCAAATGATAACTCTGTTTCAACATTTTGATGAACTGTCAAACTATTTTCCAAGGCGGGTATACCATTTTACAATCCCACCATCAATGTACAAGGGTTCCAATTTTTCTACATCCTTATCAACACTTGTTATCTGTTATTTAGATATTATCCATCTAGTGAATGTTAAATAGTATCTCATTATGGTTTTGACTTGCATTTTTCTAATGATTAATGATGTTCAGCGTCTTTCCATGTGCTTATTGACCATATGCATATCTTATTTGGAGAAATATCTTTCAAATTCTTCATCTAATCCTAATTGGGTAGTCTTTTTATTGAGTTGTCTTTTTATTGTTGAATTGTTAAAGAGTTCTTTATGTGCTTCATCATGTATTCAAAATACAAGTTCCTTATCAGACATATGATTTGCGAATATTTTCTATTATGTGGGTTGTCTTTTCATTTTCTTGATGGTGTCTTCTGAAGCATAAAAGCTTTTCATTTTTGATTAAGTCCAATTTATTGCTATTTTTCTTCTGTTGCTATGTTTAGTGTCATATGTAAGATACCTACATTTACTCATATATTTCTAAGAATTTTATAGTTTCAACTCTTACATTTTGATCTTTGACCCATTTTGAATTAATTTTTGGACATAGCATAGGATAGGGATCCAATTTGATTATTCTGTAGTGGATATCCCATTGACCCAGCATTATTTGTTGAAGAGACTATTCTTTCTCTTTTTGAAGGGTCTTGACACCTTTGTCAAAATCAATTGACCATATACATAAGGTTTTCTTTCTGGACTCTAAATTCTATTTCATTGCACTGTATGGCTAACCTATGCCATTACCACACTGTCTTGATTATTACAGCTTTGTAGTAAATTTTAAAATTGGCAAGTTTGAATCTTGCAACTTTGTTCTTTCTTTTCAAGATTTTTTTAGTTATCCTAGTTCCTTGCACTTCTATATGAATTTTAGACTAGATTGTCAATTTCTACAAAACAACAACAAAAGCTTGCTAGAATTTTGTAGATTTGTGTCCAATCTGTAGATTGAGTAGTGTTGCAATCTTAACTATATTAAATCTGATCCAAGAATAAGGGATGTCTTTCCATTTATTTAGATTTCCTTTAGTGTCTTTCAACACTGTTTTGAAGTTTTTGGTGTACATGTCATATATTCCTTCTTTAAATTTCTTTCTTTCTAAGTATTTTAATTGTTTGAATGCTACTGTAAATGAATTATTTTCTTGATTTCATTTTTGGAATGTTCACTGCTAATGTATAGAAATACAATTAATTTTTGTATACTGATTTTGTATTCTGAAACCTTGTAAATGCATTAGTTCTAATAGTTTTGTCAAGGATTTACAATTCTCTTTAGAGAAGATCATGTTGCTTGTGAATAGAAAGAGTTTTATTTCTTCCTTTCTAATAAGAGTGCTTTTTTTTTTCTTTTATATTGCATAACTGTCCTTGGTCAGAACCTCCAGTACAATGCTGAATAGAAGTACCAAGAGTAGATAACTTGTTTTGTTCCTGATCTCAGCAGGAAAGTATTCAGTTAGTCTTTCAGTATTTAATACCATGTTAGCTGTGGGGTTTTCATAGATGCCCTTTATTAGGTTGAGGAAGTTCTCAACTGTCTCTAGTTTGTTGAGTATTTTTTATCATGAGAAGGTGTTAGGGTCTTTCAAATGCTTTCTCTGAATCTGTTGACATGATCATGTTTTTTGTCCTATGTTAAACTAAATTCATATTCCTGAGTTAAATCTCACTTGGTCAAGTGTATAATCCTTTTAATATGTTGTTAGATTTGATGCACTAGTACTTTGTTGAGGATAATATACTACTTTTGCTACTCAACATCTTATTAGCATTTTCAAAACTATTTATTCTTCTGAAATACCATTTTTAGTAAATATATCTACAATAATTTAACTATTTTCCTGTAAGACATTTAGGATACTGCCAATCATCCACTTATAAAATATATTTGTAATATACATTTTCATTCATAACTCTCTGCCCAAGATTTTTATTGGTTCCTTTAAAGAGTCTTCTAGAAGTTGAATCACTGGGCTACTTCCTATAATCATTTTTTTTTAAGTTCACTCATAATGCCAAACTGCCTTCCAGAAGATCATATCAATTTATACTCTCAATAGTAATAAAATGCCAATTTCACCACCTCCTTGCTAATACCAACCCTTATAAAAACTTTACTAGTTCAAAAAAATAGTATTTTTTACATTTAATTTGAGATCTGAATTTCTTTAATAAGTGATCTGTTCAAGAACGATTGAACCACTAAAGTGAGTGAAATGCTATTTTCAACATTTTTTTAATATGAAATGGAATCATACCAGGAGTAAATACAACTACCTAACTGATTAACATTACAATAAAACCTCTTTAAAAGGTACTTTCACCATACTGGAATAAGACACTTTTCATTGAACAGTTCATAAGACAGTTTACCAAAGGAATTTTGTCAGTACACTAAATTTTTACTCCTTCCCTGTTCCTTCAATTCATGTATTCTTATTTGAAAATCTATGACCTAAGACAGAAAGCAAGAGTATATTTTAAGGAATTTAAAAGCAGCATCTTTCGGATCCAATAAAGCATAAAGATCTGATCAAGTCAGTACTTTAGTGACTCCTTCAAAGACAGTCCATTATTAAAATGGATATAAGCATATAGTAAATGGTGCTTTCTACCCCAGAAATTTTACTAGCTTGATAATAGTACAGCAGCATGAGATCCTGTCTTTTAGAGAAAAAAAATGAAATATCTTGATTATTGGCACACAGCAATTCTTTTTACGTTTTTTCTTAAAAAGTGTTCACTCCAATTTAGAGACCAGTTATCTTTAAAGCAAATGGGGGAAAATTATCTTATTGTACTAGCATCTTTCCCCAAACTTGCTGACAGTTTCTGAGAATATTTAAGATAATTTCTTCCATAGGAATTAAAGTAACCAAGTCTTACCCAAATTTGTTTCTCTAACATGTAGCAGAGTTCCTATCACAAAATAAACCCTAATTCATATCTATAAAATGAATGAACCTGCTAGTAACAACCAATTAATCATATAAGATTTTGTTTTGGAACTGATATGCCTTATCTTTATGAACTTATAGAAGGCAAAGGTTGAGGAACAAATAACTCCATAATTTTAGTTCAAAGTATAAAGAAGCAGACTAGCTTCTGTGATAGAGTAATTCCGCAAGTCACCTCTTTATAAAACTACCTACTAAACACATACTAGTACTACCTTTTTCCTTATCTTGCTGTAGAGATTTGTCCCTTACTCTAATTTCAAATTCAAACATTCTAGCATTTAACATATATGCTCCCAAAAAACTAATCTTAGAAGAAACAAATAATTGTAGGTATGTCTGGAAGAAATAATTTTTAAAACCTACAAAAGTAATTCCATCTAACTTACTAAACAATTTTCTCTGAGACAAAAAGATTATCATAAAATACATGCTTAAGATCTTACCTTTACAGTAGACTGGAAGCATGATACTTTCTGAACTTGTCGGCCAGTATCACAATTCCAAACCTAAATTTATGTTAAGAAATAATTTCTAAGCTAAATTTTAAAATCTTAATTATAACTTTACTAATAATTAAATCACAAATGTTACATAGTTAGGAAGAAAATAAAGCATAAAATATTTAATGTTTATATTACTAAAGTTAATTCATATAGTGAGTCATCAACCCATTGTAGCAAGCCTACAATCTAAAATAAGTTTAAGAAAAATTTTACTACCAAACTATTCGAAAATGCCAATAAAATGGATGATCTTAAAACTAAACCTTTACAGGCATTAAGTATTTTGACTGTTTAAATTTTAAGGTTTATTCTCCAAAATAGTCCACCATAATCTAATAAGTATTTAACATAAAGTATTTAAATTAAATATGACCACATCCATTCATACTTACGGAAAGTTCCTTCAATGCGCATAGCTTAATTTACTGTTACCCTGATTCAAAAAAGTAATAGTGTATTCCTATTACCTGCATATATATTAAGATAATTAGAGGGCCTCTCATAAAATGTCCAAAGTTAGTTTGGCTTAAGGAATATAATGATTTTCAATTTTTTCACATTTCCCATGGTACGATATAAATTTTACATCATGTCTAAGACATTTACATAACAAATATGTATAAGTACATATGTTTATGTGAACTTTTAAGTCTATCACTTGACAAAAATTTAAAAATCTGCCCTTAGTTAATAGTGAAGGCCCAAGCAGAGTAAATATAGAATTCATCTGAGTAAAAGGATGAATTATTTTTAACAAGAAAAGTCATTCAGCAAAGGAAATGACTATACTATCATTTACAGGTAAAATTTATACTGATACTGTCCCAACTACTTATCTCCATACAATAACGGTAATTTTAATAATTGCCTCAAAATATTATTATAGTATCTTAGGAATAGTCCAATAAAAAGGATTTTAAATTCTACTTTTGCAGAGATTATACTGATGTGATGCTGAAACCAAAACAACAAAAACCATAGAGCCTTAGTCCATAAAATATTTGCCTCGATAGAGCAGTAGTAATAAAACTATTCTAACATGAGTGAATTTTATACTCTTTTTATGTAATACTGTAATCACCCAAAATATAGTTATCCCCATTTAATCTTTTCCTGAAATGTTTTCACCTATTCGCAATGTTTAGAAATCACTTCAGCTGATAAGTTCATTTAAAGTGTGTCATAAACTATAGAAGCCTAAGAAATACTGACTCCTTTGGGCTTACTCTGAAACTTACTTCACTAATGATTGAATCTGTTTAAGCAGAGTTCTCGAGCATAGACTTTTTAAGCTAATCTATGATACCTTTAGGAAAAAGATAATGAAAGATGACAGTTATCCACAACATTTCGCTATGGCCTTCACAAATCCAATTCCTCTTACAAATATTAAAGAGCTGAATTTGTTTAAGGAAAATATTTTATAAAGGCAATATTATATAGCAGTTCAGAACTCTGACTCTGCAGTCACACTGCTTTTCCTTCTGCCCTACACTTGCCACAACACCTTAGAAAAGTTACTTAACCTATCTTTGCCTTCGTTGGTAAATAAAAATAAAAATATTTATTGTAAGAATTAACATATGTAAAACCAATAACTGCACACATAAGCACTTTATAAAACTTTACTAATTAAATTCTTAACTAAAAGTACGAGGAAAAGAAAGATAATTTACTTTTTAAAAATTATTTTTAAATATTAAACATTAATATTGAACATCAAGTAATTGGTAATTCGCTTTTCTGTCAGACTGGGACACCCAAAAGGTTCTTATGGGTTGGGACCATTAAGTTTCTTTTGCTGTACAATAAGCTGAAAAAAAGGTAAATTACTCTCCAACCCAACTCACCTTTATTTCTCTAAATTCAAAAGCAAACTGAGATAATAAGTATTCTTAAGCCCTCTTTCTCCATTTCCTCCATTTTGCATACCATAATGGTAACTGGAAAGAATAGCTTTAGTCGTGGGGTTTCCATCAATAATAAATCTTAACCTGCTATTTCCGGTCTAATACTTTTCAGTTACCTAATGCTTTTTAGAAATGTCTTACGAAAGCTAGAACAAAACATTTCAGCTAAAACAGGTACAGACAGACCCCAAGAGGCTAAAGACTAATAATGGTCCCTTGGGTCACTATAGCTATTTCTCTCTCTTCCAGATTTAAGGATATAATAACTGTTTTATCAGCAGAAGCTGTCAAGATCAGTTGACTTTTTTCGTCACAACCTTCCAAGCAAGGAAATGTAATAAGAGCTGTTATCTTTTGTGTGTGTCCATTGAGTTCCAAAAGTTTTTCTCCTGTCTGAAATACCAATAAAAATGTTAATAGGTTCATATTTTGCAATTTAAATAATCTTAAATGACAACATTAAGAAGAATCACCATGTAGAAAATATATATACACTCTATTTGAAATTACTTAGATCTTATAATTTAAGTAATCAAAAAGAATCTAAACAGGTACAGAGTAGCATAAACAATTTTAATTATTTTCTAATAGAAAACACTATTTATAGCATTTTTATAGCAAAATTAAAGAAATATTCTTTCCATATGATTTTAAAAATATAATTGGATAAATCAAGCAGAAAAATATCAATAACTTAATCTAGAGGAAAAAATACAAAGTCCTCATTATCCAAGTATTTGTATCTAAGTCTCCACAGTTATAAAGTTGTGGCGGCATAAAAACAACAAACAAACAGCAATACAGCCACCACCTATAACGTCGGCCTCTATTCCATCTTTTTCTATTTAACAGTAACAGCTAATCTCACCCAAAGTCTTCATTCATCAGTCTCTCGCAGAGTTCACAAGTAGTAAACATACAAAAATACAACGTAAATATAACAAGTTGTAAATCTTTCCAAGGTTGCAGGATTTCATGAATGTGGGGAACATAATGTTAAAGAACTGCTATAATCACAGGCAGAGCCATTGAAAAATGAGGATCAGACAGAGAACAGATAACAAGAGAAAAGATAAATAGTTCAAAGAGAATAATCTGAGTATCAAAGGATCAGGAAAAGAGGCCCGGGATTAATTTGGTGAAGTTTTAAATAATTTTTGAAAAAAACAAGCCTTTTATTATATTATTATTAAATTCAAACATGAGAAGTATGTAATACCATGCAATCATACAATTTTGAAAATTGTGTCTCCCACAAAAATCAACACAATTTATTTTCAGAATCACTGTATAGTTATTGATAACTTCAATTTTGTTCAATAAGATTAAAACTTTTTTTTCATAATATGGTATTTGCTTCTCAGAAATAAAATCTTAATTAAAAAACTCTATTATAAAATATTGGTTCCCATCTTAAATGAATTCATTCTGATTGTCCCTTTTCAAGTATTAGCATTGGTCTACTAACATGCAGGTATATTCCTAGATAGTTTATGAATGCATACTCGACTATACAGTCATGTCTTTATTACACAATCCACACAAAATCAATACACACCTGGGCATTCCACACAACCACAACTCCATCATCACCAGCAGATGCAAACCTGGTTAGAGAAAAAAGGTCAAGAAAAAAAAAATCACTAATGATGTTTAAGTGTTAAGATTACTAAGAACTATCAAACCTTATCAATGGTATTCTGGTTTACTAATATTAATGCAGATTAAGTTCTTTAAACTAATTTAACAAAATATTGATGGAATAACCTCTAGGTTTTGTGCCAAGTACTGAAAATCTAAAGATGAATGAGACCATTTACAGTGTTACAATGAATAAACTGCAATGTTAGAATGCAGATCCGTAAATGATCTTTAAAGTCCTTCCTTACTTTAAAATTATATGATTAAACCCTGACTTAGGTGTCATGAAGTCAAGTTGAGGAACAGCTTCACTGATAGGAAGTGACAGTCCAGGAATGGAACAAAGAAATAATGTCCTTAGATAAGTTCATTATTTCTATTATTTTATCTGTAAAAATATTTTCAATCTACTATTTAAAGCCAAGATCATTCTTTTAACACCTCTCAGCGCTTCGGTCTTTTTATATGAATACCATTTTCTTGGTTTTGAAGGTTTGGGGGTTTTTTGAGGGTTTTGTTTTTTAGTGAAAATGCTTGAAATGCAAAGAGGAAAAGGGAAGTTTGTTTCATAGCATGAAAAAAGAGCTGCGATGAACTCAGTTACAGCTTACCACTCCTCTTTACCTCCCTATCTTCACTATATGTAAAGAAACAATCACTTATATTTTGTAGGGAAGATATCTGTGACACTATCAAGAATAATAATTTGTTACACAGGAATATTCATCATAGTGACTGCATTACAATAAAATAAGAAAAAACTGTTTTTAAGCACTGTCCCAGCACAATGGTGTACTGCAATCGCACTGTAAACATATTGAGTTGTTATTAATGTAGTAAACAAGTTTGTAAGTGACCCTTTAACGAATCAAAACAGATACCCGGTTGTTCCCATACTATCACTTTATTCACTTGAATTCAGGTTTGCTTTTTTGAATAGGAAAGAAAGAAGTGGTATTAGAGAGAGCCAGCTATGAAGTGCATGTAACTGACCCCTTGAGTTAACAACCATTAATAATACTCCACTAGCAGCTATAGCATTTAGAAAACTTGTGCTTCCTTGCAAGATTGTTATTAGGTTTCACAGAATCTGGGTATGCCCTGAAAGTTTTCATTAAAGTAAACATGGTTAGCCATACAAATATCATTCAGGCAAAAGTAGAGAACTGATATACTAGGACACAAAAATTACTTTGTTTCTAAGAATATCTGTTCTAATGAATTTTACCCCTATATAAGATCCATAAAATCTCACTACAGACAAGTGACACTTTCCTTAACACTCCAAACTGAGCTTCAAGTTCAAATTTCTCATACTCAGTTTCAAAATCCCATACTAACTGTTGTCTTCACTGGCTCTGACAATTTCTATACTCAGTACTCATTTCAAAACCCTTTGATTACACTGCCTACTGTAGGAGCTAAAAGATTACCCAGGAGATAGGATATTGGTCAAATACAGTCTGACAAAGTCTGTTAATAATATTTTAATATAGAACTACATATCTTTTTAATGAAAAGGACCTTTAAAACTTCTTAAGTAATGAATTAGAAACTATACAGTTATTTTAAAATGTATGCCTAACATTTATTCTTATTTCAAAATGAAATATATAAAAGATCCGAAGATCAAAATCATTTTTAAATTAAATATAATTTTTTATGCTTAATTACATGCATTTCCTAAATCATAATTCTAATCAATGACTTGAGTATCAAAAATAATTGCTAGACATAAACCTGCAGTGGCTTGTTTCTAGACCTATTAATTTCTTTTTATTTGTATAGTGATGGCGGGAGGGCAGGACTCAAGGTCTTAGATTTTCTTTACTATAGAACATCCATTTCTATTGATTCTTTAAACTCTTATAATTGTTTTTCTCCATTTTAGAAGACTGCAGGTTTAAAATACTTGCCTTTTTCTAAGCTTGATTTTTAACTCCTCATTATTGTTTCATTCCATCTGAATTTCATGAGTTCACAATGAGAGATGATTGAACAGTTGAGAGTTTAGAAATGAAGCATAAAGCATTTCACCTCAAACTTTAATTCAATCAGTAGTGAACAAAAGTTAAATCTAAACAATGTTCAATAGTAATGCATGAAATCACAGTCAATTTTTTATTGCTCAGAAGTCAATTACTCAGTTAGTAGATTATTCAGGCCTTTAATTCTCTTGTATATTTCTATTGCTGCCTACTACTGTATCAATATATTGTCATAACAAAAATAGAAATTTGAAAATTTTTAAACCCAGAAAACCACAGAATAAATTTTTTTATTTTTCTCATTCTCCTGTCCCATTCTTATGCATATTCTTCAAGTTTTCTTAACTTGAAGCCAAGTCTTTAAAAATACTCATTAAGACTACATAATTAAATGACTAAGCAAAAATGAAATGCATGAAAACAAGTTTAACAAGGTGAAGCATGGATTAATGAAGACCCCTAACAGAGCTTCTGGAATGTTCCATCCTCTCCCTATGATTATGAGATCTAATTTATTGTGAGTCAATGATTCACTCATTCAAAAAATATTTAAGCACTAACTGTATATTAAATACTAAATAATTATACACACACACACACACACACAAAGAATAAAGATCAATGAGACTATTCTTGCCCTTGAAGAGTTCATAGTCTATATTACTAAGTAATGCTACAGGGTCCAGGTCATGTATCCACTGAGAAATCTCATTTCTACTTATTCTAATTTATAGAAATCATTCCCTTTAGACACTTTCCCTTTGAATATCTCAAAGAAAATACTCTCATTCTTGCCAACTTTGGGCTCAAAGCACAAATAATTCCTATGTCCATTACCTAAGTGCAATTTAATAGTTCTTATGTGAATTTATTTCAATTAAGTCAAAGGTGCTACAGATGCAAATATAACCTTAGAGGACACAATAAAAAGTAAGGCCCATAAATCTAAACCTTCCTGTATTCAATATCTACATAGCCATAAAGCAATGGGAAAATATAGACCATTATGACAATATAGAAAATCCCTGTGGTTAACTAACTTCCCACCTAACCCACAAGTACTTTCTACTACATGATGCATCTAAAATAGTATATATATTTTTTTACAATTAAAATAAAGTTGAAAATCCTGCTATAATACCAGAAACCAAACAAAACTGAAAAATAGTAAAACTTTCATTTAGAATAGATTTTTACCTAAGTAGTTGTATGCTAGAACTACTTGAAGAAAATTAGAAAAATATATATAGAAACTTGTAAGAGAACTTGAAAGGAACTTCAAAGCATTTTCAAGAGCTATAGACATTAATGTCTCTGATTCCTTCATTAAGAAAAATGTAAATACTAACAACTTTAATATCTGAATATCTAAGACTTTTTTTTAGTTCACAAATAGAATGAAGCTGGGAAGATTCCCATGGTCATTTGCAAAAGTAAAACCTTTGGTAAATTCTCCCCTCCCCTAAATCACAAATACAAGGGTAAACTGCATATCAAGTTTGCAAGTATTAGAATAGCAAAAGATTCCTGTGACTTCTATTAGGGGGAACCGCCATTTCCCTGAGCTCGTTTCCACAAAGGAACTTCTACTACTAGAGAAGCATCCCTAGCCTCTTCCTCCTCCACTGACCTAATCAACGCGTTTGAGAATGAATTTAGCATGCTCCGTTCAGACCCTTCTAAGTTCTGCCTAAGGATCTGTCTGTTCATGGAGAGGGTACATTCTGCTTTTTGTTTGAGGTAAGCCTACATCTGAATGAGAGGCTTCCAGATGTCCAGTTGCACCAGTGATTCACTGAATAAGTCTACCTAACTCTGGGTGAAGTATTAGGAAACCTACTGTGGTTATATACCAATGCCATGTCCTTTAATCCAGGTTTTGCCAGTTATTACTTTATTAAGCTAATATGTTCATGTGTAATTTCTGCATCTAATAATATCTAAGTTTTATTTTACATAACAAAATACTTTTAAATTGGCATTTTTATTTCCTCTATAACAAATACATGTACATCATTTTTTTTCTTTTTATTTTTCATTATGGAGAATTTAAATATACATAAAAGTGAAAGCAGTATAACAAAAATCCTCAGGTACTTATCGCCCATCTTCAGTAATTATCAACTCATGGCCAGCACTGTTTTATCTGTACCACAAACAATCCCTCCTCCACACATTATTTTGAAGCAAAGCCCAGTCACTATATGTCATTTCATCAGTAAATATTTCAGTATATATCTTTTAGAACTCTTTTATATCACAACTAGTTAATGACATTTAATTCTTTAATGTCACCACATACCCAATCAATGATCAAATTCCTCTGATTGTCTCACAGTTTTTTTATCAGAACCAGGATCTAAATAAGGTTCATACATTGTAACTGGTCAATATATCTCCAAAGTTTCTTTTATTCTATTGATTCTCTCTTCATAATTTTTTCCTTACAATTAAGAGTTTGTTTTACAGAGTTCTCACAGTCTGGATTTTGCTAGCTACCTTCCTGGGTTGTCATTTAACAAACACCTCTGTTCCCTGTATTTTTGATTAATAGATCTAGAGATTGAATCAGATTTAAATTTGACCCTTTGGTAAGGCCACTTCATAGCCAATTTGTATAGTCCACTAGGAAATACAATTTCTGGTAGTTGTGTGTGTGTGTGTGTGTGTGTGTGTGTGTGTGTGTGTGTGTAATGTTAATTGCCATTGCCTAAATTTGTTATTCTATGAGGCTGCAAAATTACAATATTCCAATTATATGATTTTTCCTAGCTTGAATTCTTCTATAAAGAGAAATTTCCTCTCATCAATTATTACTGGTCCCAAGATAGAGTTTGTATAGAAAAGGCAGTATAGATCTTGATTTACGGATATCCCTTACGGAGAAGACTAGCTGCTCAGCTGTGAGGAATGTGGTTATCTGCCTCCAGCTGCTGACTTCAGGGTCCATTTCAGCCTTCAAGTCAAAACCATCCTATTGCAGTTGGCCTCCAGGCACTGTGATTAAGCAAGGTGGTGGAAGCCAGGAACACGTTCTTGGATGAGCCTAAGCCAATGACTAAGCAAAGCAGGGCAAAAAGTATGTTATTTCCACTCAACGCAGACTCCTCAGAAGGAGGAGTGGGGAGCTCTAAAGGGCATTCTTTCCTCCAGAGCTCCTCACTGGGCTTCCAGAGACTTTGTCACAACTGCAGCATAGTCTGAGACAGCTTCCCTTGTCCAATCCTGCCTCTATTCTTTTCCCTTCAATTGGTGTTTCCAATAAATCTTCTGCATGCTTAACTTCATTGTATTGTCTGCTTCTCAGAGAGCCCAGGTATTAAGAGGATCCAAATCATCTTGACTATTAATTTCTTTTCTCTGAATGTTAGTGAAAAAGTTACTCTTAGCTTAAGAATATTTTCTGAAAGATGTAACATATTATTTGTTGTTAGTGAACTGTCACACCGTACTGAGTTTGTTTAGTTTCTTGTGAATATACAGCATTACTAGCCATCCTAGGGGCACATTTTGTTCTCCAGTCTGGCATTTCATGGGTCACCTGATTCTTTTCCAGTCATGATCACCATCCTACATAACCTTGTCTGTTTCCTGAAGTAGCAAAGAATGGTCAAATGAGCAACAGAGAAAACTATTCTTAAAATGTGTTATGAACTCAGTTTAGTTTAATGTGTCAAATGCTAGAGTGTTACATGCAATTTTAGCACAGTCCATTTTCTGGAAGACTCTTGCTGAGGCTTAGCCTTCTTTAGTGATCTCCCAATCAATATGACCCTCACTTCATGTTCAAAAAATACTAAAGAAGAAAAGAAAAGGCAGCTGTCTGTTAGGTTATACAGGACTTATCTGGTATCTTCAAAAACCAATCTGAGAAAATTTTCCACTCACTGATTTTAGCTGAGCCACCAAGAAAACAAGAAAATCCTTCTGCAAAACTCTCAATAAACTGATATTATCTAAAGATCTGAAGCGTGAAACCTGGATTATAGCAGCTGACCAAAAAAAAAAAAAAAAAAAAAAAAAAAAAAAAAAAAAAAAAAAAAACCAGAATGTCTACAGAACGAAATAAAAACATAAAAACTATAATGATAAAATACTTAAGGTATTTGGTAATTTGACAATGCATAAATATACACAGGCAATGGTAAAGATAATTCTAAACAATTAAGGATATGTTGAGCTCTTATTTATAATAAATATTTATATAGTTTGTAGATTTTTTATGTCTTTGTTACCAATGACTCTTATTTTTTCAGTACAATATAGAATTGAATTTTTAAAAACAAAACACAAGTTCTATAGGTCTGTAACTGATTGAAAAACTTTATAACTGATTATATGGAAATATGGACATAGTGATGACTTAAGCACAAAGAATTAAATGATTCACGTAGCAATACCTTCACTTCACTGCAAAAGCCAAAAAGTAGGCTTTTGCATCTATTCTAGACATTTATATTCACTGTGATAGATAGCAAACATGGCCACAAATTATTCTCCCTCCCTATGTTACCATTTGCAACAAGACAGTTCCTTCTCTCATCAAGAGGTAAGTTTATCCACTTGCTGAATTTGTGCCAGCTCCTGACTTGCTTCAGCCAATGAAACAACAGCAAACGTGATACAAACGGAGACTTGAAAAGTTTTACATTGGGCTTGCCTTTCTGCTGGTATTAGAACTCCATAATCACTATGTGAACATGCACTTGAGCAACCACACAGAGACCTCCAGTCACCCCAGCTGTGACCACTGTGAACCAGCTAGCTCCAGCCATTCTACCTGTTGACCACAGATGCACAAGTGAACCTAACCGAGATCAGCTGATCCTGGTGCAGATTTAAAACAAATCAAAACAAAACAAAACAAAACAACCTACCCAACTAAGGTCTAGCCCCAATTGCCATCCTTCAAAATAGTGAGGTAAATATATAGTGACTACTTTAAACCACTAAGTTTGGGGTGATATTTGACAGAGTAATAGATAACTGATATAATCACCTATAGCTTTTTACTTTTTACAAAACATTTACTCTATCACTGAACAACTGAAATATACACAAGCACCACTGTGGGGAAAAATATAATCAATGAGCATTATAAGATGACCTCTTCTGAAGATTCTTCTTCTATGTAATAAGAATAGCCAAGAAGACATTTTGGAGGACAGACAGCAATGAACATGGAATCTTAACAGTTAATCTATATAAAAATTTAAAAACCACATTCTAAAAGTATATTGTATATTTTTTATTTCATTTTCTTAGACAAAATGATCTGAGGACTCCTTAAGGCCAAACATTAATGATTATGGTGCAAGAAGTTATTTGGGATATTTTTAACTTATCTAGCAATTTACTATGGTAAAATATAGTACAAGAAAATTTTAGCTGTCTAATATTCTATCTTCCCAGAGATGTTTAGTTTCAAAGATATGACTAAATAGAGTATCTCTTATGACATACTAACAACAAACATTACCAAAAAGGCTGAAGGTTATTGGACTGTGGTTGACATGTTATTGATTGGTTGGCTTATATCACAACAGGAAAATAATGTTAATAAGCTAGTAATATATATATGAGGCAAATCTTTTCAGGCAAAGGTGAAGAGAATGTTGTTGTATAATAATTTTGGATTTTGTCTTCGGTTTCTGGAAGGTGGGCCCCTCGAATGTCTCCTGAGTTTATGCTAATGAGATGACTCATGGTGGGCCCCTAGACAATTTAAGGATAGGGCTGGCCATGTGGGAAATACAACCATTTAATTAGAGGGTTGAGGCTTTTAAGCCACAGATATGAGCATGACCTCCAAATTGGGATGGGGGCGGGAGGTGCTGGAATTGAGTTCAATCATGTGGTGAATGATTTAATCATCCCTATGTATGAAACCCAAAGACGAACTCAGGATGCCCAAAGCTTGAGTGAGCTTTCCTGTTGGTGATACACGCTGATGTGCTGAAGGGTAATTAATCCACAGAGTTTGCATTTGGGACCCAACCAGACCTTGCCCTATGGGCCTCTTCATTTGGCTGGTCCTGATTATATCATTTATAATAAAACTGTAATCATAAGTACAGTGCTTCCCTGAGTTCTATCGGTATTCTAGTGAACTGTCAAACCTGAGGGGGTAAAGGTAATGTATAAGCCAGTTGGTCAGAAGTGTGGGTGGCCTAGAAACAGCAGAGATTGCAGTTGGTGATTGAGGTGAGGGAGTGTTGTGCAGGGCTGTGACATAACCTGTAAAATCTGACCTAATTCTAGGTAGTTGTAGAATTGCATTGCACATGGGAAAAGCAACTAAATACTAAAGACATAAGAAAGGCAGAGAGAAGACAGGTTAATAGATATCAGAAGAGACAGTCAGAATTAGTAATAATCACAGTAGCAGTCGCCTATAGTCAAAATTAAAAAAAAAAAAAAAAAAAAAAGACAGTATCAAAGGCAAAAGAGACAATTAGAGAATTAGAATTGATAGTGGAAGAATTGATCCAGACAACAGGAGTGGGGTTAGGGAGTTAAGATGGCAGCAAACAACATGTACAGTTACTAGTCTGGGGACTCATTAATTCATTTAACTATCTATTAATTACCTGCTACATATAAGGCACTGTGCCATGTACTGAGGATACTGTGGTGAATAAGAAAAATATGGCCTCCACTCTCATGAAGTTTATGTTCGATAAGTGATGATAAATACCAAATAGTTACACAATTATGTAGTTGTATAATTGTCATTGTGATATATGTTACAAAGAATAAGCATATAGTTAAGGCTTCAATAAACAGATATACAGATCAGTAATAAGCTAAATCTACCGTCCTATGACCTACACACCTTTATCTCTATTTGCAAGTATATTAAACAATATTATACATGTTAGCAAGGAAGTATAAAATAATGTACATTTTTTTATTTTTAATTTTTGACACACAATTTTATATTAGTTTCAGGTGTATGACATAGTGATTCAACGTTTATATATCTTACAGTGATCACAATAATCCCAGTAACCATCTGTCAACAAAAACAGTTATTACAATATGATTGACTCTACTCCCTATGCTGAATAATATTCATTTTAAAGGGTTTTTTTATCAATAATAAAAAATTCAGATTAAATACTTACCTTCCACTTAAAAAACACATTCCTTATAGTACTTGATATTTATACATTTCCCATGTGTTTATTAAATTTAGATTCATCTTAACATAGTTTTAACACCATCCAAATTTTAAAGTCATACACTTTTCTAAACTAACAAAAATATTTGAGTTGTCAAAAAAAAAAAAAAAACCTCAAACAAAAATAACCATCTAATCACCAGATGACACTCTGACTTTTGAGCAAAAAAGACTTCAAATACATATTCTGTCAAGATGCAGAGATCAATTTCTACTAAATGTTACCAATGATCAATTTTAAATTTTTAGAAAAGGTGGGTTAATTTTAAAGTTGTTTTATTACATTCCCTAAAAATTCTTTCCAAATAGGAGTCAACTGGACAACTAGAGTTTCTTACCTGTAGTCATCTAACTGTACCAGAAATCGTACAATATCATGATGAGCTTTCAGTACAAGCAGTTCAGTATAGGGGTTCTGGGTTTGTTCTTCGCCTATTGTCTGTAAAGGAGATTTCTTGTTTTGAGAAAACAAAAAGCCAAAACAAAAAAGAGAAAAAGAGATAAAATGTTTTATGATAAAGCCATACTGGAATAATATTGCCTGGTACACATCTAAGAATATAAGATTTTCAAAGCTGTAAGATATCATGTTCTAATACTACATATTATTTTCGCTAAAATAAAATGACTGCCAATTTAACAAAAAAAACATTTCTCTTACCACAAATCTACACCATAAATTTTATTATTTTCAAGTCTCAAAGAATTTGCAGAAAGGGTGAATTTTATTTTATGGAAATTATACCTCAATAAACCTGATCTAAAAAATTAATGGGCCAATCCAACTCAATATTAGAATGGGTGTTTCTCAATTGAAACTTCACAGAAACAAAACTGTAAGTCAAAGGAGTAAAATACAATATAGACTAAAAATTATCTAGCCCATTATAGACACTAATTATATATTTGAAGAATAAATGAAGGAATAAAAGAGTCGATGAATTAAATGAATCCAACTTTGGACAATAATGTGATCACTATTAACATTTACAGAGTATTGAGTAGCAGCCTGTATGCCGAACACTGTGCAAAGCACACACGGCATATAACTGAATAATTCTGTAAGGTAGGGCTTATTAACTCCATTTCTGTAGTCAAACCCAACACTATTTCATAAAACCCCTGTTCTTAACCTATAAACTGCAGTTTTTCAAACTTCATACTATTGACATTTGGATGAAATTCTTTGTTGTTAAGGGCTGTCCTGTGTACTGCAGGGTGTTCAGTAGCATCCCTGGTTTCTACACATTAGATGCCAAAAGATATTCACCCACACCCCAAATTGTGATTGCCAAATGTCCCCTAAGAGTTAAAATTATCCCAGCAGAGAAACACTGCTTAAACTAGAACCCTGGATTCAAAGTTCTTGCATAAATTAGGAAAAATCATTGACTGTAATAATGCACGAATTCACAGCAGTTATATAACTTAAGTACTCTTACATGAAATGTAAAACAACATGCATAAATGTCAAAACAAAATCTGCCCCAAAGCAGTAATTTTTATTTATCCCATATCCCTTCTAGCAGTGTTACTGATGAGAAAAGCAAAAGTGAGAAATCTGAAAACTATATATACCACTTCCCCCAAATGAAAGGTTGCCAGGCAAGGCAGAATTAATCAAAGTCTATGATTCATCAAATAATCGAGTTTATACAAAACTGTCATACTTCATAAACAGACTACTCAATTTCTCAGTTCTTCCGTAATCTTTAGAATTTAAGCCTATCTGAAATAAGCCTAATTTCAAATAAAAAATACTTTTTAAAAAAAAAAAGAGGTAATATGCCTCAACTGCAAAGATATGAGGAAGTTAAGACTGAGAAGGAAGGCTGCTCACTCACAATCAAGTTTGTTATTTTTAACAAAACAATTCTTATGAGAAATAAAAGGGACCTCAACACGAATTCTAGTCTTTGGTGGCATACGAAATAAATTCCAGACTCCAGCACTTTTAAGGTTCCAAAACTACTTTATTTGCAACATTTCAAATATAACTCTCATTACTGTCTATTCAATTATTCAGGCCCATGAAGAAAGCCTGTCTATAGAATCAAAAAGCATTTAATTAGAAGATCACTTTCTTGACTTTGAAGTAAATTATTAATTTTGAAAATAATTATATATTTTTTGTTATTGGGTAAAAAAAAAAATCGATTTATATCTCCTGAGCAAGCATCAGTTGATTTGGGGAAGTGACACCAACGCAAATAAACCAAAAATATGAAGTTGCAGTCGCCGTTTGTTAAGTCTGATACTTTTTAAAAATTGAAATGAGATTGTTTTAAGCAGGGCGAAGACTAGCTAGCTGCGTGTCCTTGAGCCTGTAGCTGAACCACACGAGCTTCAGTTTCCTCACCTCGTGGAAGAGAGACACTGTATTTAACTCTCAGGGTCTTAGGAAGACGGAGAGTAGAGTAGCCGCGGAGCCACCCCACCCCCGAACAGACCCGCCTCCCCAACACGCAAGCCCCGCCTCCACGCGGGTCTCCATAGTTCCGACCCCGCAACCAGGCTCAGAATGACGCCTCTGCAGGGGCGGACAGGCAGGCTCCACCTGGGGGTTTACCTCGGCCAGTCCCTGAGGCTCTCTGCCTCCCCCAATCAGCCACCGCAACATCCGGGTAACAACGGCGTCTCGCTGGGCTCAGGGCCCTGTCAGCCGGAACTCTGCGCCGGGCTCAGCCTCCTCCTACCGCTCAGGTAGCAGAGCAGTGGAGACGCTGATAGTTGCCACCCCAGATCTGCCCACCGAACGAAGCGGTGCAAAGCAGAGCCCACAGGCCTGGGAAGATTTTTGTCCTCACAGCGCTGCAGTACCCAGCCACAGAGGCTTGGCTTGGGATAGCCACCTTGGGAGCAGCAGCCGCCGAAAGCTTAAAGCGGCAGCGGGAATTCAGAGGCGCGCGCAGCCCTGAGTGATCACGCGCGGGGGCGTCGCTTACTTTGTGCGTGGAGCTTGGGTAGCTGGAGCGGCCCCTAGTGGACGCACTGAGCGAAGCACCCAAGCCTAGCAAGCAGGCGTGTACCAATACTCCCCTTTCTCTCAGATGGCTTTTGCATCCTGCACTTGTCTGGGAGACCAGGAAATCGCTTCCTGGTTTCCTAAAGAGCTAGCTGGAGAAGGTGTACTTCTGCATCCGGGCTAATCCAGAGACACACGTGTACACCAGAATAAATCTGGCCATTTTTTGTGTGCCATAATACAGGTACCACTAAAGGGCAACATAAATCCTCAGGGTAATCCTGGAGTCCCTATCTTATAAGGAAACCAAAGCTCTGAAAGATTAGGTAGTTTGTCAAAGGCTAACAGCTAGGAAGTGGCTACCATGAGATTGGAACCTAACCTCTAAACTCTAAAACTAGTGCTCTTGACTGTATGCTATATCGTCTAACCCAATTTCCCTAAAGAACAGAAGACATTTTATTCTTCTATTTTGACTACTAGATTTCCTTAGGTAGTCCGAGAGTTGTAGTTCTCTACTCTGGCTGCATATCAGAATTACCCAGGAGGCTTTTTGAAAAATATACATTCCTGGCTTCCACCCAGACTTATTAAAACAATCTGTATGGTTAGAACATAGGAATCAGAGTTTGGAGAAAGGTCCTCAGTTGTGATGAGTAACAACGTTTGAGAATCACTGACTTAGGAACTACCTATACATTGTGTCTGTAAATATTCATGCATATATTTGCATATGTGATTGTTAGGTTCAAATGAGGATCCTAGCAGTAAATTCTTATAGAGAGCCTACCACAAGTATTCCAACCAATCAATAAACATGTATTGGGCACAGATGCACTAGAGATTCAAAAAGCAATCACATAAAATAGCGAGATTCTAGGATCAAGGCAAATGTACTAAACACCAATAAAGAAGGGCCATACACTCTAAGGCATGTTGTTTATGGGCAGATGCCCAATCTGACAGAACCTAGAGAAAAGGAACTAGGATTCCCTATGATCTATCTTTGTATTCATTTTGAGTGCATTGGACAGAGGAAGGGTCAGGAGAAGGTTGCCTTCAGTGCAGTAGCCCCAAATTGCAGTCTGTATGCAGTTGAAGACAGACCAAAATAGAGACTAGCCCCTGGTAAAGGAGGACTCATCATAAGTGAAATGAAAACCAAGAACATCTTGGAAGGACAATCTTCAAGTGTAGCAACATGGTTGTCCAAGTAACCTAAATTTTTTTCCTTCTAATTTTCCACATTCTTTTGAGGATTTTCCCAGTGCCTCATTACTGATCTTAGGAACACTCTTCTGGTCTTTTAAGCACTGGTCGGGGATGAACACTTCCTTCCTTGGTTCCTTTTAGGACAGTTCAGAAAGAACTTTATAGACAATTATACTAGAGTAACCTCAGAGAAGCCGGAGTAGGAAGCATCAAGACTCCATCTCTCTACCTAGACAACAATTGTACTGTCAGAAAATGTCTGAACTAACTATTTTGGAACTCTGAAGTCTATTTAAAAGCTCGCAGCTTCCAGGGAAAATCTTAGTTAGCACAGAGTCTGGCCACCATTGTTTCAAACCTCACTGACTAAAGCTGCTTCCAGGAAATTTAAAGGGACAGTAGATTTGGGTTTTTTCTCTTGCCTTTTCTCCTCTTTTGGGAGACAAACATTTCAGGATTAGGACATTCAAAAGCAACCACACATATAGGGGAATTTAGAAAGGCACCACACATGCCCAGCAAGAGACACAGGCTCAAAAAAAGATCTGATGAGATCTTAAGCTTTCACCTCAGGCTAATCCTCACCACAAAGATACCTTTCAACAAGTAAAATAACCCAGCAAATTCTGAGGAACAAAGAAAATGACTTCCCGAGTTAAGACATTAAAAGATTCAAATGTCCAGTTTAAAAAAATATCACAAGCATACAAAGAAACAGTAAAGTATGGTTCTTTCAAAGCAACAAAATAAATTGATGGAAACTGACCCTGAAGAAGCCCAGACATCAGGTTTACAAAAGACCTTTTTAAAACTGTCCTAAAGAGACTCAGAGTTCAAGGAAGATGTGGATAAAGACAGGAAAACAATGTATGAACAAAATGGGAATATCGATAAAGACAAAGCCATTATAAAAAGGAACCAAATGAAATTATGAGGCTGAAAAATAGATTAACTAAAACAAAAAATTCCCTGAAAGGGTTTAAAAGTATATTTGATCAGAAAAAGAAAGAAGCAATGAAAGTAAGACAATGGAAATTATCAAGTTTGAAGAACAAAAAGAAAAAAAGAACAAAGTGAACAGAGCCTAAGAAACCTGTGGAACACTATCAGGTAGATCAATATATGACTTGTGGTAGTCTCTGAAGGCAAAGAGACAAAGGGACAGAAAGAATATTTGAAAATATAGTGGCTGAAAATGTCTCAATTTTTATGAAAGACATGAATCTATAAATCCAAGAAGCTTAATGATCTCCAAGTAATATGCATAGTGAAATAGTATTCAGCCATAAAAAGGAATAAAATTTTAATATTTCTACAATATGATGCACTTTGAAAACATTATGCTAAGTGAAATAAGCCAGACAAATATACAGAAGGACAAATATTGCATGATTTCACTTATATAAAGTACTTAGAATATACAAGTTCATATACAGGGAAAGTGAAATAACAGGTTATCATGAGCTGGGTAAGGGGAGAATTGAGAGTTATTGTTTAGAGATACAGAAGTGATGTTAAGGATGATAAAGTTTTTGGTATAGATAGTAGTGATGAAAACACAACAGAATATTTGTACACTTACGAATGGCTAAGTGATAAATACTATGTATATTTTACCACAAAAAAAGACAAATAGAACAATGTAACAGAATAGAGTCCAGAAATAGAACTATACACACACACACACACACACACACACACAATCACTTTTATTTTTTACAAAGGTTTAAAGGCCATCAATGGAGAAAAGATAGTCTTTTCAATAAATGATGCTAAAACAATTTGACATTCATATTCAAATTAATTATCTTCATTTTATAGTTCACTCTACATACAAAAAATCAAGAAATGTGAAGCCTAAAACTGTACACAACTGTAGAAAACATAGAAAAAAACCTTTGTGACCTTGCATTAGGCAAGATTTCTTAGACATAACCTCAAAAGCACAATACAAAAAAGAAAAAAGTGATACTACTTCATCAAAATTAATGTTTCTGCTCTTTAAAAATACACTGTTAAAAGAATGAAAAGATGAGCCATTAACTGGGGGAACTATTTGTAAATTATTATCTGATAAAAAGCTTATATCCAGAATAAATTCTCAAACTATGACAGAGGTCCAGTTCTAGGTAAGATGGAATCAACACACAATACCTTTCATTTCCAACAGAACACTACAAAACCTGGACAGAATGAATAGTGCAGCTCTTTGAGGATTAGAAAAGGTTGGATTAGGGAAGGACATCAGAGTTCAAAACACCACCACATCAGCATTTCTTCCTCCAGTGTCCCCCCAGCCTGAATCTCATGCAGCCTCAAATCTGGAAGTGAGCACTGTCATGCAGGCAGAGAAAAATACAAAAGAAATACTCTAGTTCTCGCTGGGAATCAGAAAAGAAACTCTTAAAGTTCAGAGAAAAATCCCTGGGAGGTGGGAGAGTTCTCCTTTTTCTCCATTCTCTTGTACCATGGACTCCAAGATAATCTATAAGCAATGGTGGCAGCAGTGACAGTGGCTACCAATAAGAGACTGCAGGAGATAAAATTCTAAAGTAAATGAAACTCTCTATTCAATTGAATTAAGGCAGCAAGATTGTGGGTCCAAGGTCTATAAGTGTTTTTACCTCTTCTTTCTATCCTCTTACCAGTTAACACCAGAGGTAGAACAATCATCACAATAGGTCATTTCTGAATAGAGATCCAAAAAGGGGAGCCCCAAAGAACCGGAAAGTATTAGAGAGATAATGTAAAGTAAAAACAAACCCATAAAGTTTTATATAAACTCCTGGGTTCAGTCTTCTCACCTAGATATGTGTGGATGATATTCTAATTAGCATACTAAATACATTGACAACTGAGTTAACAGAATTTCACTCAAGTCCAATATTAATTACTGACACACACGTAGGACAAATTGAAAGCATTGCAAAGGCTTTAAAATTGAACCAACTTTGGAACCACAGTCAGAGAAGGAAGGCTGTAACTTATGCCTAAACCTAGCAAACTACTCAGTAAAATAAAAATACCTATATTCTCTACAGGACTTAAATAAAACATTTGCTTGGTGTCATATTCCAAAGGTCAAGAGATACAATCCCAAATTGCATGGCATATGAAGAAATACAAAAATCTCAACTCACATTGGAAAACAAAATCAATAGACGTCAAAGATAAGATGATACAGATGCTGGAATTATCTCAGAAAGACTTGAACACTCTTGAAACAAAGGTTAAAATAGAAAGTTTTCACAAAAAAAAAATACAATATATAAAATAAAATAAATTTTAGAATTAAAATTACAATAGTCAAAATAAAAAAAAACTCACTGGATAGACTCAACAGAATAGAGGTCACAAATGAAAAGTCAGTGAACTTGAATGGAGAAAAATCAATGAAATCAAAATCTGGGTTTTTAAAAGACTGATAAAATTGATAAATCTTAGCAAGACTGAAAAAGAGGGAAAAAATCAGCAATAGAAGGAATGAAAGAGAGTATATCACTACAGACTTTATAGATGTTAAAATAATAATAAAAGAATATTATAAACATGAGTTTAACAACTTCAATGAAATGGACCAATTTCTCAAATATCACAAACTAATGAAACTCATTCAGGCTCAAAAAGATAACATAAATAGTCCTATAATCATTAGCAATACTGAATTCACAGCTTAAAATGTTCTGGAAAGAAACTCCAGGCCGAGATGGCAATACTAATGAAAATCTTAAGAGGATTTCTTGTAGATAGGTGCTTCTAAAATTTATAAGAAAAAACAAAGGAACTTGAATACACTGAGACACTGTGTTAGAAACTGAGAAAAATACACCAAATTTCAAAATTTAAAAAAAAAATTTAAAAATTTAAAAACCTTATAGCATCTGATCTCAAGGAACTTATAGTAGACTTCAGATTAGCATTGAAAAGATTCTTGCATTTTAAGAAGAAATAACTGAAGTGTAACAGATAATCACATACAAATTATTACTGAGTAAACTTAAGGAGTAAGTTCTAAGGAAATCTGGTTCAAAAATAATCATCAGAGTCTTAGAAATTGGTTACACAACAATGTGAATATACTTAACAGTGCTGAATTCAACATTTTAAAATGACTAATTTGGTAAATTTTATATTATGTCTATTTTATTACAATTAAAAATAAAAATAGGAAGTGACATCATCAATACAGCAGAGAAGAATTTTCTACCATCTTCCCCCAAAAGGACATTGATTTAGCCAATCACCCATAAGGAGTGCCTTTGTGGAACTCTGAAAGTGCGGCAGAGCAGCCCCAGCATACCACTGAAGCAGCAATATCCAAGATAACATGCATTCAACAGGGTAAGAGAAACTGCTTCACTTTTTCCACATCACCCCTCTCCAGAGGTGGCACAGCTCAATGCCAAGAGAGACCTTCTTGGCCCATGATTTCTCTCAGGGGGGAAACAGAGGATGTAAGTGAGTTTCTAGCTTCCCCAGGTGTGCAAGAAACCACCAACGGGAAACATTTCTCTCAGCCCATTCAGAATACTTGAGGGTGATGCACAACTAGGGGCAGCTGAGAGACCAGAGGCTACAGCTCTCAGAAGACATCAAAGGAATGTGGATCCTACCAACTGCTCTCAATCAGAAAGCCCTGCCAACAGGCTGCTGGAAATGACTAACCTATGGATCCAACTAACAGGCCATGGGAACTCCCAGTGTTCTGCACACTTTGTCCATACCCTATGGCTAGTTCTGTGCTGCCCCTGACGGTGGTGGAAGTGAGGCTTTGCAGAAAACTACTGAGCATATGCAGAAAGCCAGCCTGACTGCAGAATTGGGAGAAAGTGCACAAAATTGAACATTCAGCACTGCCCAAGGAAAAGTAAACAGGAGACTGACAGCACATAGGGTGGCTTTGCAGGATCAAGAGAAGGTATAAAAATCTTAAGAAATCCCCCCGATCTAAGAGGAAACAAGAAGTGTGAAGCATGAGTATACATAGAAAAGATCTAAGAGCCTCAGAATCTCTGACAAGGCTGCCAAAAGGTATTTCTCTCCTAAGCCAGTCAGTGAAGCCGGGAGGAGGTGACTTCTTCAAGTGCAAAGATAGCATCACAAAGCTTCAAGGAACATGAAAAACCGAGGAAACATTACATTACCAAAGGAACACAATAATTTTCCAGTATATAACCACAAAGAAATGGATATTTTCTATTTGTCCAGTAAATAATTCTAAATAGTTGTCTTATGGAAGTTCAGTGAGCTATAAGAAAACACAGAAAGACAATTCAACAATATCAGGAGAAAAATACATAAACAAAATGAGAAGTTTAAGAGAGAGATAAAATTATTTTTAAAGAAGCCAAATTCTAGAGCTGAAAAATAAAAAAAAAATTAAATGAAAAATAAAATCAATATAGACATCAATAGCGCAGATAGGATCAAGCAGAAGAAGGAATCTGTGAGGTAGAAGACAAGTCATTTAAAATTATTCGGTCAGAGGAGAACAAAGCAAAAAGAATAGAAAAGAGTACAGAGAGCTCTCATAAACTATGGGATACCATTAAGAGGAACATTCTATATATTATCAGATTCCCAGAGAAGAGAAAAAGGGGCAGAAATTTTTTAAAATAATGGCTGAGAACTCCAAAATCTGGGGAGAGATTTGGACATTGAAGTTCATGAAGCTCATAGATCCCCAACCAATTTTGACCCCCAAAGATCTTCTCCAAGACACAGTGTAATAACTCTGTCTACAGTCAAAGACAGAGAGAGACTTTAAAATCAACAAGAGAAAAAAATCTTCACCTACAAAGGCATCTCCATAAGGCTATCAGTAGATTTCTCATAAAGAATCTTGCTGGCTAGGAGAGAATGGGGTGATATGTTCTGATACAGCTATATGATATGTAATGTTATATCTATATGATGTTTTAGATAAACGTTGTGGTAACTACAAAGAAAAAAACTTACAGTAGATACACAAAAGATAAAGAAAAGAGAATCAAAGCATAATGCTATGGAAAATCATCAGTCCACAAAGACAGCAAAAGAGGAAGAAAGGAACTAGGGAACTACAAAACAGCCAGGAAACAATCAGATGATATTAGTAACTCCTTCCCCATCACCCAGTCTCGAGCTGCTGAGTGAAACAGGCCGTGTCTGCAAGTAAACCTTAACATATAAGGTCAACTAGCATTTGACAAGATAACTAAAATAATCAGTGTGGAAAGGACAATCTCTTCAATAAATGGTGCTGGGAAAATTGGATAACGACATGCAGGAGAATGTAATTGGAGCCTAATACCATTCACAAAAATTAACTAATAAATGGATTAAAGTCTTATAATAAGACCTGAAATCATAAAACTCATAGAAGGAAACATAGGAAGAAAGCTCCTTGATATTGGTCTTGGTGACAACTTTTTGGATATAACACCAAAAATACAAGCAACAAAAGCAAAAACAAACAAATAAGACTATACTAAACTAAAAAGCTTCTGCAGAGCAAAAGAAACAATCAATAAAATGAAAAGGCAATCTACAGAATGGGAGAAAATATTTGCAAACCACATATCTGAGAAGGGGTTAATATCCAAAATACACAAGGAACTCGTACAAAATGAATAGAAAAAAACTCCAACTAATTTAAAAATGAACAGAAAACCTGAATAGGCATTTTTCCAAAGAAGACATATAAATGGCCACAGGTAATTAAAAGATTCTCAACAGCACTAATCATCAGAAAATTGCACATCAAAACCACAATGAGATATCACCTCACACCTGTTCTAATGACTATCAAAAAGTCAAGATATAACAAGTGTTGGTGAAGATGTGGGACAAGGGAACATTTGTACGCTCTTGGTGGGAATGTAAATTGGTCTAGCCACTATGGAAAACAGTACAGTGGTTCCTCGAAAAAAAATGAAAAAGAGAGCTACCATATGACTCAGCAATCCCACTTCATAGTACATATCCAAAGGAAATGAAATCACTATCTTAAAGAGATATCTGTGCCCCCATATTTGTTGCAGCATTATTCACGATAGCCAAGACATGGAAACAACCTAAGTGTCTATCAACAGATAATTGAACAAATAAATGTGGTATATAAATACACACAGAATATTATTCAGAAAGGAAATCTTGCCTTTTGTGACATGAAAAGACCTTGAGGGCGTTATGCTAAATGAAATAAGACAGAGAAAGAAAAATAATGTGAAATCTTATTTAGAATTTTAAAAAGTGGAACTCATAGAAACAGAGTAGAATGGTGGTTACTAGGGATTAGTTTAGGGGGTGGGGAGGAAATGGGGAAATGTTGTTCAGTGGGTACAAACTTGCAGTTATAAGATGAATAAGCTCTAGGGACCTAATGTGCAACATGGTGACTATAGTTAACAATACTATGTTATATGCTTGGAAGTTGCTAAGAAAGTAGATATTAAACATTTTCACCACCAAAAAAGGGTAATTATGTGAAGTGATGGATATCTTAACTTACTGTGGTAATCATCTTGCAATATACGCATGTATCAAATTATTACATTGTACACCTTAGTGTTATATGTCAATTATATCTCAAAGCTGGGGAAAAACAAAAGAGAAATAAAAATCATCACCATGGAAATGTGGTAAGGTGAAAAAAACAACTAATTTGCACTTTATGGACGTAAAACCAGGTACATAGGTAAAGTCAATTTGTACTAAGGGCTCATACTGAAAAACACACACACTGCCCCACCTATTCTCAGCCCCAGTCACCATGGAACGATTGATTTTAGCAGAGCTCTCCGCAACTCTTTCCCTGATTTTCTTTTAAGTCTTTCTGCCCCTTTTGGTATTACACCCAGCCACTAGTCTCCACCAATTGTTGGCTGACTGTTTTTGACAATGCCCTGGGGTAGAAACTGTTCTATGTCTGAACCTGTAAAATTTCAGCAGGGATAGTTTTTGAGGCCGGTGTTTGTGCTTTGTTCTGTTCCCAGGAGGGCTTTTCCTACCTGTCTCTTTCCCTGGTTCTCTCTGGTTAACGACTTGGCCCATGATTTACCTTGTTGCTTCAATATAATTATCCAATTGATCAAATCTGTAAGATAAGATACAAGATCCATTTTATTCCCAGAAACTTTCCTCAAACTTCTGACTTCCTGCTCCAATCTGAACCAGTTGTTTTCTAGGTCTGATTTGTCATCTTTCTGGGAATTCCCTTTGTTTCAGGGGTCCCAGTAATTCTACTCCTACATATATGTCCAAGAAAAATGAAAACACATGTTTCACACAGAAACTTGTACATCCATGGTTATAGCAGCATTATTCCTAACAGTTAAAGGGGAGCGGGAGGGAGACCAAATGTCCGTCAATGAACAAATAGACAAAGAAAACATGGTGTATCCATACATATAATTCAGGCATAAAATGGAATTAAGTACTGATAAATGCTACAACATATATTAAAAAGCACTGAATTACTGTATACTTTAAATGGGTGAACTGTATGTGATTTATATTTCAATAAAGCTATTTTAAAATTTAATCCATTAAGCTATTTATGGGCAACCTAAAGTTGTCACTGAATCTTGCTACTCTGCCAACATGTGAAAATGACTCTTTAATAGAATCTCTTGAGAAACCTCCCCTTACATCTCATTTACCAGGATTGGGTTTCCTTCCCTCTTCTAAACCAATCACTAATATGGAACTAGAGTTACCAGATTAGATCATGATTTACCCCATGGGAGATGGGTGAATATCTAAATAAAATTAAGGTTCTGCCAACAAGAGTAAAGAAGGGAATGCCTGTTGCGTAGGCTATCAATAATGTTTGCTACACACTTATTTAGCATTTTCGGGTTTCAATCCTTTTTCACTATCCTGATTTTTCTTCATAACCACCCTCTGAGGTGAACAGGAGAAATAGCTACATTTTACAGGTGATGAAATTGAGTTCCAAAGATGAAAATTTACACTGCCTATTAAGTGATGGAGCTAGGGTTCAAACCCCAAGTTTTCCTAACTCAAAATTTTAAATTAGAATTTAAAAACCATATCCCCACTAGTTATATTTTTGTGCTAGCTAAAGCATTACTTATAATTTTTAGAACTTCCCATTGAAAGATCCTCTAGATAACAATTCTTACTTAAAGCCCTTTAACAAACAACCAGTTCATTCTCTCCAGCTGACCTCTTTTCAACACACTCCATTGCACCAATATATCTTGTGCTCTCATTCAAACAAGGAATTGTTCGGCTAAGGATACTGCCTTACTATTGGAGAAGTTTGTTGTATACTTCATGGAATTAAGCAGAATGCCGAAAAATTTTTAATTGAGTGCTCTATTTCAAATGGCTTTTCATTCATAATTATAGTGTTTGTAATGAGTGCATTGGTGATGACAGAAATTCACCATAACTTATGCCATTGTCTCAATTAGCTTCAGACTCTTATTTAATGACTTGGTAATGAACCCCAATCAACAGTGTATCACATTAAATCTCTGAACGACACAAGAATTTTTATTTTCTCTCTGTATAACCCAAAGAGCAATCATTAATAATATGAATCTGTTCAAACATCCATCCACAGCTCTATGACATCTGCAGTTTTATTAGTAAAGGCCAGTTCAGGTTGGTTCACTGTCACCAGCTAGAAAGTTGGAAGACTAGGTGAGCCTAATTGCTTTATTGTTACTATCATTGAGCCTGTTTAGAATTCTGGCACACAGAACTTCCAAGATATTAAATCTCCACTTAAGTTACCAGTAAGCATTACTTAAGTTTGGATTCTCACCCAGATTTTATTAATATCACTGATGAGCACATTTAAGATAATTCATAAATCAGTAATAGGCAATGTACATTATAATTATTTACCACCTATTCCACTTCTACCATCCTTAGGGGTTTAAATAGTTAATTGATCAATGAGTACACTATTCCATCCGGCAAGCACAGCCAGTAACTGTCAATACAGAACAGTATTATACCTTCAGCTAGATTAAGTGGGGAAAAGCACAAATGAATTTATAATTTTTCTAGTTTACTGGTTTATCTGGAACAGTGATTCTCAACTTTGTTACACACTAGAATCACCTGGACAAAAAAAAAAAATGCTGATACTTGGATCCCACCAGAATCTAATGTAATTGATATAGAGAGCAGCCTGGGGATCATATATTTTTTTAATTCTCCAGATGACTATAATATGCACCCAAAATTAAGAAAAGCCATGATCTATAATTGTGTGTGTCTGTGTGTGTGAGTATGCATGTTAGGAGCAGTTACAAAGAGACGAAGAACAATTAGAAGTGTTTGGCACATAAAATTGGGCTGTAGACCTCAATTTTCCTAGTAGAATGATTTTTAAAATTCTGTAAATGTTAGTAATTAAGAAATTTATTTTCATATTGAACATTCATGTATAATATTTTTACTGCATGCCAACCCCTGTTTCGAGCCTTCAGAATGTTAAGTAGCAGTAGAAATTTTCCTATTAAGACAGAATGAAAAGGGTTATGATTTTTCATACTTTATTGAAGGCTAAAGGCTGAATATAAATAATTATCATTTGATTCCATAGATGCTGGCTAAAACATACTTAAGTGATTGGCATTTTTGAGCATAGGTGCATTTGTTCTATCTTTATATTCTTGGGGTGAGCAACTTCATATGAACTACATGCCATGTGTACTTTTCTACATAGTTTCTTCTGTTAACCCTCATTTAATCACATTTTATAAAGATTCCTGAACCTAATTCATAGATTCCGGGGTCTAATTACTGCTTGACACTTTACAAATTTATGCACCTGCCAGTGATAACCTGAATTCTACAGTGACATTGCCTTTCTCATGGTGCCAGTCATCAGCATTCACCATATAACTAAATTAGCTCTTAAACTTAAAATAAATCTGTAATGTAACTTCTTCCTTCTTTCAAGATTAGAAAATAACAGCAGAAAAATTCACAGCTGTCCAGACATATCGCCATAGCCACAGATCCTAAAACTGTCTTTTTTTCCAATTAGTAAGGGTTTCCTTGGGAACTAAATTACTATTCTTTCATCTGCTTCCTTCTTTCTTGCATTCAGTCAAGGTATAAAAGTTATTTTGCAAAAAATATTAAAGATGACAAAGAAGTTGCCTAGTGTTCTCGAAACCAACCCTTTGAAAGGGCCACTAATGGCTTTCTTCTTTCATAAAAATTTAAATGTACTTTAACAGAATAATCTCCAAAAATTAGTAACTCATTTCCACATAGTATTTGCCAGATTTTAAGTATGCTTTTTAAATGTTTGTGAACCCAATTTATTTTTCTATCTCCTTTAATTACAAAAGACCCTCTGAATGGTATAAAACCTTCCTCTCTCCACTCTTAACCAGAGAATAGTCAAATTTTTACACTCCCTACACATAACCATGGAAAAATTTTTCTTATCAATGATTATTAATTAAACATTTTTATTATTTTGCTTTATGAAACTTTCATTTTTCTTATCTTTTACTGGAGTTAAAGCTTCCCTACATGTGTTATGCTAATAGTTTTATATATTAATATATGGGAAAATAGCATTTATTTTAGAATTTTTATAAAAGTAATTATAGCACATTATAAAAAATTGGGAAACTATATGGGGGGGGAAACACCTATAATCCTTCCATCATTTAAATCATTCTTAGCATTTTGATGTATTCTAGTCTTTTTCTGTACATCTATTTCTGCACATAATCATACTATAGATTCATCCTCTGTTTTTCAGTTACTACAACCTAAGCATTTTCCATGTTATTACATGTTTCTATTCATTCTCCTGGTTAACTCCTTTCCATTCTTCAGATCTCAATTCAAAGGTCACACCTTTGATTAATGATTCTTGTCTTAACATCTTAGTCTAACTTTACCTCATTATTTGCTTTTATAGAGCCAGGTTCCTTTCCTAAATAGCACTAACCATAAATGTAATTATTTCAACTGTCTTTCCTACAAAGCTACAAGCTCCTTGAGAACCTGTCGGTCTACTTTTGCTCATCATTATATAACCTGAACAAATCCTGCAACGTAGACACTCATTTTCAACAAATATTTATTGGTCTGCTACTGTGTGCCAACAAATATGTATTTTTTAAGTAATCCTCATTTTTAATGGTCATTTGACAATCGGTCAAATATATACTGTCATACTTTATTAGACCAATTCATAATATTGGACATTTAGATTATTTCCAATTTATCGCCATTATTAATACCTCAATAGATATCTTTGTGTGCATAACATTTTAAGTGTTTTACAATTATTTTCTTGGAACAGTTTTCCAGAAACAAAGTTGCTGGATCGAAAGACAAAAAAATATCCTTATGGCTCTTGATACATATTTCCAAACTGTTTTCCAATTTGTTGCCACAAGCAATAAAATGGCATGCCAGTTTCCTTTTTAAAAATGTTTTTGTTAAGTTACTAATAAAGGATCATTTAACTTACATCTTTAGTTTTAGGTTGAATATTTAACAAATGAATCTGCGTTTTCCATGGCAATTATATTAGTTGATATTAGATTCAGCTGCAAATTGTAGAAAACCCAAAATAAGTGTACTATAATAATTGATTTCTCTCCCAGGTAAGTGGTCCAGAGCTGTTATAGCACTCCAAAGACCCTGGCTCCTTCCATATAGCTTTACTCTGTGTGGCCTCTACATTATAGCCCAAGATAGTACCATCTTTGTTCCAGGCAGCAGGATAGATGAAGGTGCGAGAAGAGGAGGCAAACAGCATGTGCCACCTATCTCTTAAGAATGTTTACCACATGTTGCCACAATATATTTCTCTTTACAACACATTAGCTAGAACTTAGTCATATGGACACAGGCAGCTACATGGGAATCTAGGGAATGTAGCTTCTCTTTGGGGCAGTCAAATGACTAGAAAAAATTCTATAGCTGACAACAAAGATGGATATGGAAGAACCACAAATAGCCTCTGCCACAGTAACGTAACACAGTTCAAATAATCTACAAATAATTTAGACATTCATTTTTAAATATTACAAATCTCATCGACTCTAACCAGAGTTTTTAGCAGATACAATAGTAACCAGTTGACTAAAAAATGAATCAGATTCCATTGCAAATTTATTCTGCTTGTTTTAAATGCTCCTACAATAGCCCCACCTCTCTAAGTCCTCTGTGTATGGAATAGCCACAGAATCAGGCTACAACAACAGACCAAATCCTCCCTCCCATAAATCTATCCACTGTCTATTTCAACATCTTTACTCGTCCTTTATTATATATATTTTCTATTGGGACAATTAGAAAACTCCAGATTATTGACTTATTTATTCAAATTTATTGAACATCTACTGTATATCAGGCTAATAGGTAAATGGCAGAAAGAAAAAAGGATGTAAATAAGTTGACAAATAGAATAGTGAGCTTCTAATTAAATGGCATTACTTATAGCAACAGGGATTTGAAAATCACCCAATCACCCAAGGGAAAGATACAGTTAAAGCATCGGATAGCCAAAATCATTTTCAAAATTGTCAAAAAATAAATACTTTGTTATAAAATAAACAAAAATCCTATGAATAAGGACATTAGCAGGTCTTATGTTTTTTTCTCATGCATATTGTATACAATACTCCTGATAGCACAAAGGATCTTTCTTTTTCTTAACAATATTCAGCAAACAATAGGCTTTCAGCTAAGACTGCTATTTGATGAATGCAAATGAACGCCTTTGAAAATGGGCATTGCCCAGTAACCATTTCTCATACACTACCACCTAAGATGGCTCTGCTAGTAGGACTGGCCCTTCCATGGATTTTTAAGAATGGCCAAAAAAACAGGGAAAGAGTGAGACATATTTTCACTGTCATAGATGCATATTAGAATACGCCTTTTAGTTAAGCTTCTTGTTTGGTTTCACTCTGTAATTGTATCACAACTAATAATGTAATGTAAAGTTTGAGACATTTTATATTATACGCATCCTGCTTCTTGAGCAGAAGAAAACATTGCCTGCTACAGGAAATATCTTGGTAATGTAGACTGTCGAATATAAGATATTTTGAGTCATTACTCCTTCTGTGTAATTACTATAAAAATCAGTGAGAAGGGAAAAATAAATGGTAATTATTGTTCTGAAGGACAAATGGAGGTAATTGTAAATTACCTTATATAATCCTTAGTTCTAGTGAACTGTGATGTCCCTAAAAGCCCCCAGATGGCATTATAGGCTTGTTTTTCCTAAGTCATTTGTTTTCCTATGGCACAGATCAGAACTACTTTATTTATTTATTTATTTTTTTGGATAGAAATCAAAAAGAAAAAAGAAAAAAGAAAAGAAAAAAGAAAAAAAAATTGGAATTATACTTTTGACAGAGAGACACCAAAATCCACTATACCTTCAGCTTCCTTTTTCTCTCCTCCCCACTTCCTCTTTCTTTCACCCTCGACTCACTTTAGCCTGTCAGGGCTGGGTATTACTATAAAACATACCAACACCTTTTGATAAATTCTTGATTGAAAGCTTTTTTAGAACTACTTTAACAAGAAATTCCCTTTGTTCCAGTGATAAATATAAACCTAAAGGCACTATTTTCTTAATTTGTTTACATCATTTTGAGTAAACGTTCTTAATTCTGAAGTAGCTATAAATTTGAAATGTTTTGATTAAAATAAGAGAAAACATTTTTCAAATAGTTCATAAACCATCATTTTCAGAAAAAAAACAAAATGTGATTTTTTTCAGGAATACCACTTATCTTTAAGACTACAAAATACATGTTTAAATATATATACACACGGTATAAATTTAATACCAAGTGAATAATCTCTGTGAGGAGAGGTTTATTTGCAACTGTCACTAATTTTGTCTGTGACCTCTAAAACATTGTTAATTTTCTTAGACTTGGTTTCTCTGAATTCAAAGCAAGAAAACCACATTTATTAAACTGAAAAACATTTTTGAGATCTTTAGCTAAAGCTAGAAGTAGGTATGAATACCATGCTTTTCAGCTAATATTAAATAGAATTTGTATATTCAATAAATATAATTTCAGGCACATATAATTCAGTAGTAAATTAATGAACACTAAAATAAAAATAATTTTTATGCCACCTGGTTATATATATTTAGCAAAATAGCTTCATTTAAATTACTGTTTTATGTACTTGCATGTTTTTATGCCTCAAACTTCTATAATCCTGAAAATATGTAATACCAAACTTAAACCATAGTTGAATAGTACATGCCATAATCAATTCTGCTGTATGACTTTATAAGGGCATTAATTTTTATATTCACTTTATATACTAAATAATTAACATGATAATTAAATTGAAGGCTCAGGTTGCAACTTTATTCTAAGTACTGAGTCATTATTCTTTCCAAATTTAATCTACCCACTGCTATATCAAATTTCCTCTGACATAATGTACTAAGAGGTTCAAACAAAACTATATTTATTGAGAATTATTTGAGATTCAACTTGAAAATAGCTTCTGGTAAAGATTTACACCGGATTTAAATTTTTTAAAAAACTAATTGGTAGAAAGGGCCTGACTTGCATCTAGACTAGTTAATTTGAAAGATTTTTAAAATCTTTTATTTTTCATTTTTATTAAATGAGTTTGTATTTTTATGTTAAATAGGAAGTCCATGTCAAAATTATTCCAATTCTAAGCACTCACTTAAATTTTTTCATGAGTTTTTATTTATAACTTTCATGATAACAGAAAGTATGAAATCTTTCCTGCTATCACACAGAAGGAAGCTATTATCTTCTAAATTGCAGAAGGGTAATTAATCTAAGACCCTGGGTTACTCACTGAAAATATTAAAGGATATTATTCTTTCAATATATTATTTCAAAATGCTTTCCCAGTACATTAAAATTGTGTATTTTTCAGTAAGATAAAAACAACTTTAAAATTTTAGGCCTCTAAGTTACTTTCCTTTAAGTCACTTAAGAGTGTTGTTTTCAGAGAGGCCATGCATAGCCTCATTAGGGAAAACTGCACAGAACTTACAGACGGACAAGAAAGCCAACATAATTATCTACCTGGCCCTTTTGGTATCAGATCACTCTCCGACTGGGTTCCAGGATCATTTAGAATGAATTGATTAAATAAAATTAGATTTGTTAAATTAGGAACCGCAGCTACAACTTGAAAAAATATCTACTGTAATGAACATGCATTGACAATATCTTAGTAATCTTTTTAGAAGCATTATTCTAGAGTCCAAATAATTATATGCTACGATTGATAATAGTACTTTTGTCTAAAGATATTTGAGCTCTTTTCCAAAATTAACCCATTAATTTTCCACACTTTCTCTGTGAGGCAGTAGGCTGTATGTATGGTTAGTTTAATTTTCCACATGAGAAAACCAAATCACCAAGAAATGAATTTGCTAAAAGTCACACATGCAATCCCAACAGATGAAACAGAGCTCAAAGCCCAGAAACTCAACTGAATAAGTAGGAGGTACTTTATACACTGGTATACCAGAATAATCATCTCTATCACTAAATTTATCAGCCTCATTCTCATATAATTAAACCTTTTCTCACATCCTCCCCCTCTGCTCCTCCTCTGCTGCCGATCCACCCTGACAGTGAACTTCCTTTCACATCTGAATCCCATAGAGTTACAGGTCACTTGGCTCTCTGTTCCCTATCATTATGGAGTATGCTATAGTTGTTAAAAAATAAAAAAAAAAGAGCCACTTGTAGGTAAGTGGGTGCAGATTATGCTTGGCATTATTTAACAAAGCAAGACCTAACAATAGTCTTCATTTATTTTTTTTTAAAGGCAAAGAACTTGGTTTGATAATAAAAGAAGTTTAGAGTCTGACAAACTTAGATATTAATCCAGCTCTGCCACTCATTCTTAATTGTTTAACCTCTTTGAATCTCAGCTTCCTCATCTGTAATATGGAAATAATTCTATTTCTTTGCAGGTTTGTTAATATAATTATGTGAAATCATACAAAGTACTTGACACATTGCTGAAATTCAATTAAAAAGATAGCAGTTCTCAGGAGAATTGAACAAATGAAATTATTTGGACTAAAATCCTTTTTGGACTCATGATATCTATCTTATTTTGTCTCAATTAGATAATTACTTAATTTTCTACTTTATAGTCTTAATATAGACCTTACTATATAGTCTGTATACTTGTCAGTGTTAAAAACTCATTTCTGTTCATCTATATAAAGGAGAAAAATAATTAGTTGTTGTAATGTACTTCTCTGAGGAAAAACGCACAAAGCTGTCCTCGTCTACTCAGCTTAAACCCTCCTTGTTTCTATATGCCCTTATTTCATTGCTCCCACCTAACTAAATCTGCAGTCTGGTGCAATCAGATTCTACCAAAATTTAGGAATTTGAGGTAATGATTCTGATAAGGCAGATGTGCCAAGTATAAAGAAAAATTTATGGATGGAATATAGGGCATAATCATAGCATTTGAGAACTGAAAGGAACTGTTGCAGTAATTCACTAAATCTCCTTTACCATCAACAAGGAAACTAAATTATGACAGAAACTAGAACTGAGATTGTGATCCATTTCTCAATTTTATCATTTTGTTTTTCCTTACTTCACCACAAAAACTCAAAATAGACCTTAATATACAAATATGGTAAGGTGAGATGAAGAGGAGAGAGATTAGAAAGCAGTACATTGCCTGGGAAACTCTCCATTTGAGTCCTCATAACTATTTTAAAACATACATCCTTTATCACTGCAAGTAACAAGTGTCTCCATGATATCTTACTAGCTAGAACTCATTAATACCACCTGAGTTTCTGGTCCTCAGTTCCTAAGCTGTAAGAGTTTTACATACCAGGAGATTACCTAATAAATGGTGTCATCCCTAGGCTCCCCTTGTCTCCCAAAGTTCTCTTTAGGGTACAAAATACTTTGTTTCCCTGGTAATCATGCACGAAATTGCCAATATTCCCAATGAAAATGTTGTATCAAAAACTACAAACATGAATTCCAAGTGATTAATTTTCCAGGTCCACAGTACCTTATCCAAAACTCTAAATCCAAAAAGCTTTCAAAATTGAAAAATTTTTTATAATGCATTTGGTGGCATAACTTTACCTGACTTGACCACATTTTGTGGCAAAACCTAACCTGAACTGACGTGAGGCTTTTTATTGTCTTGATTTACTACATTCTGAGTGAATATTCGCACTACTACAGAAACAATTGTGCTTGACTATGTCTGTTGTGCTTCCCCAAAAGGTATTACCTTATAAACAGCATATGTATGTTGCTTTCCTTATAAACTCTAAAAAATTCTAAACTCTGAAATATATCTAGTACAAAGAATTTCAGGTAAGGCACAGCACCATGGGCCTTATAAACAATAGGCCTTTGGTCTTCAGGTTGTAAGACTTCAGCTTGATTTCTGGCCCCACCTAATTAGCTCAGTAACTTTGAATGAGTCATTTGGTTACTGCTAAGTTTGAGATAATTACAGGAGTTATTTTTCCAGAAGAATCAATAGAACTTCATGACCTACAGGTGACTAAAAACATTAGAGGTGACGTTAGGAGGAAAAACAGGCCTGAGATGCTTTCATTCTCACATTTGAGGTAAGGTGTGAAGATGCCTGCGAGGCAGATGTACCACAGATAATAATTCTGGTGGATGTAGAAGCAAGAGTTATAGAGTTGAAGAAAACAGAAATAAAAATTAAACATTTGAGACAGCAACTAATTCCAGAGAAAAAGCCTCAAGGAAATCCCAGAGAATGCCAGAGAGAATAGAATCTTTACAAGAAACAGAACCATCCAAGAAATAGAAGGCCTAGAAACACAACACCATTAAAGTCAAGATCAGAGTTTCACTAAAGGGATGACCAGAAAAATTAAATGCTGGAAAAACATTAGGGATTATGAACTGTCTGGGCAAAGGGCAATCATTTTGACTAGTAAGTCACTGGACATTTTGAAAGTGTAGTTTCAGTAAAGATTACAAACAAATGTGTGATGTGTGGCGAGGAAAGAGATGCAGAGTATTCATTCGAGAAAGAACACAAATGATTGTAGTCATCAATTAAGAAAAGGAAAATTAGAAACGTAACAGTAAACACTTCATACATTTTAAAAATAAAATATTTCTACTTTCTGAAATAATCTAAATAACATTTCTCTCCTAAACAGCTTGAATATTATGTTTATTAAGTGCTCAGAAAGCATCTAATTTATTATTCTCCTTTATAATCTTATGGGGAGAAACAACTGTATACATTTTGCAGATGAAGGAGCAAAGGCACAGAGTTAAAGTACTCTTTTCATTACTATTACCATTCCTAGTAAGCCTTTATTGATTATATATTATATTCGAAGCTATCCTAATGCCATGATCATTACAGTACCTGGAATTATTCAGCGTTCAATAATTTTTTTAACTGAGTTAAATTAAGAACATTTGGATTTAGTGTCATTATAAGCAATACAGACCTCTGGAGTACCAGGCTCTTTCTTAGTTCAACAGTCTTGCAAATAATGAGAAACAGAATTTGAATATGCCGCAGAGATTAAATATAAATAAAGATCAAATTATATAGTTCAATAAGAACTCTGAACCCTAAATACTGACTGCATTTACTAAAGTAAGTACCCATTCATTTGAAACCTAAGAATACAAAAGACTTGAATGAACTAAAATTTTGAATTATCTAATTATTTTATTAAAGAGCAATCAGCATCTAATTATTTGAGGAATTGAGAATTGTTTCAGATTATCTGCTATTTCAAAAAATTCGTACACACTGACTAGGATTTTACTTAATGTATTTTCTTACACTTTTTACGAATTATGTTTCACACTTCAAAAGAGCAGGGTACACGTATCCATACACAGAGGAAAAACAATCAGGTTACTCCTAAAGAAAATATGACAGGTTACTTTTAAAATAAAGAAGTAACTTGTTTTCTCTTATTCTTCCTCCAGGGTTTTAATACATGTTTTAAGTTAGTGTAACCCAGGCATTTTCTACCAAAGTACCATAGCAAAAATAAATCATTGATCTAGTAGTTGAGGTAGGAAGGACAGTCATAGCCCAAAAGGCTCTCTGTTATCTCAAGATTAGCTTAGAATTTTGTTAATTAAACATTCTACCCTATAACATATCATGTTTGCTTTAATTTTAAATGATGCTCTAAATTATTTACCAATTAAATTTCATTTCTCTAAATATCTGAGTAAAATCAACCCTCTAGGAAGATCCAGTGCCACAATTCACCAATGGCTTCCCAACCTCATGGTCCCTCAGCCCCAGTTTTAGAACTATAGCTATAGGAGTTAGGGCTATAAAAATAACTGCACACAGTGGGCACAGAGAGACCAACTTCCCTAGAGAAGTTGGTAAAAAAAAAAAAAGGAACCACATTTTTTAAGTAGAGGGTGAGGTGTTCTATAGACTTAGGGTGTAGGAAAGATCTAGACCTCTGATCTCTCAGCAGTCTTCCTTAACCTTGAAAGAGTTCTTTAAAACCACCAGAATTTTGAATTATCCAATCTGAAACCTAATATCTTGTAACACTCTCAATTCTAGTAAACAAAGTGTCCAATAAGCCCAGTATAAATGTAGTACATACTTAGGCAAGACCACATTCGCATAAGTTTTATTACAGTATATTGTTATAATTGTTCCGTTATTAGTTATTGTTGTTAATCTCTTACTGTGCCTAATTTATAAATTAAACTTTATCATAGGTATGTATGTATAGGAAAAATAATAATATATATAGTACAATCCGCGGTTTCAGGCATCCACTGGGGGTCTTGGAACGTACTCCCTGTGGATAAGGGGAAAGTACTATGCAGCCAATGCCAGCACCACCCTTAGCATTCTCTGATACATTTTCTAGCCTCCGGTCATTTTTTAAATCATAAGATTTTATCCATCATGAAAATGTTTAAATTTATTAACATTAAGATGATACACTACTTTTCCAGGAATATGTTTTTCCTTTAAAAAGTTTATTTCCGTTTTCAAACATACACAAAAGGAAATAGTGTAATACTCTCATATAACCTATTTATCAAATTCAATAGCTTTTAACATTTTGGTACACATGATTTACCTCTCCTTTTTTTTCTCTGTTACCACAAAATTCTAAATCCCTGACACTATGTCTATAACATTTCAATTCTAAATAATTCTATGTGTATATTTGAAAAATAAGGACCATTTTTTATATCAACACAATATGGCCACACCTACAATATTAACAATGATTTCTTAACATTTAATAATCAGTTAATATTTCAATTTCCTTATTTGTCTCAAAAAATCTTTCTACAGCTATCTCAGTCATTTAAAATATTTATTTCTGCTTTACTTCAAACAGTATTCAACATTAAAATCCTATTTTTCTTGCTTTTTACCAATTTATATTCTGAATTTGTACTCTACTTACAGAGGTCTTATACATAAGTCATTAATTTCAGCCACACCTCCCCAATCCTTATCCTAGCCTCAATATTTTTTTAACACTTCAATGGTCACTTTAGATATCCTTCTTGCTTTTTAACCCCAGTAACATATAAGCTATGACTCTCTCATTACTTTCTCTGGTCTCTTAAAATTAGAGTAAAATCCCATTTAAAGGTCTCTTTTTAAATCAAACGTAAAATCACATTTTATATGTATTCACATATAGAGGTATGTGATTCATATATTTTTAATTATAATTCAATGAGCCTAGATATTTTTTCTCTGTCAATGCCAAAGTGAAGATTGGGTTGGCTGTGTTTGTAAATTTGATTTGACTCCTTTCTTGGCCAGAGCTTCTAATAGCTATCCCTTGTAGAATCTAATTTCTTTATATCTCAGCTTGAAACCACATCCACTGTCTCCTTTTGTCATAAAGTATTTTAAAACGAATAAGGAAATTTTCTCAAGATATCTATGACCCAGTTGGAATATTTGAGCCCACAGTAAATATCTTGAGAAGACCATCCCATAAGCATTAGTTTAATAAAACCTTACTCTAGGTCATTCCAGCAAAGCAGAGATACTCATAATTGTGATAAATTAATATTAGTGGGCTACATGCTCTCATACAAAGACAGATTGTCAGACTGAGGGGTGAGGAACGCAGTACTGTACTGTTCAAAATAGATGTATGTTAAGGATATAAAAGTATTAAAAGTAAAATGAAAGAAGAACATATACTACACACAAAAAAAGAAGCTGGTGTATTTGTAGTACTATCAGGCAAAGTAGTATCTGTAATATCAAGAGTAACATCAGGCAAAAAGCAATATTAGAGAGAGGGATACTTCTTTTGAATAAAGAGCTCAATGCACATGGAAGATATAATAAGCCTAAATTTGCATGTACCTAATTTGACCTCAAATAAAGCAAACATTATAGAACTAGAAGTAGAAATAAACAATCATGAATAGAAACTTATGGACTACACAACCAAATGTGTTCAATTTAAACAAAAAAGATACTTGACCTCACTAATACAATCAATCAGATTACCCACCCAACAACTCAAATGCATTTTCAAATGCATATAAAACATTTTCAAAAATTGAAATGTGCTGCAAACTAAGTCTCAACAAATTTTGAAGAACTGATATCATACAGAGATGTTCTCTGACCAAATGCAACTTAGCCAAATGTCAATATAAAAAAAAAAGTACCTTGAAAATTTCCAAATATTTTGAACTTAGGGAAACAGAGGCAAGGTTGCCCCTGAACCCGGGACCTACAGTGACCTAATCGAGATGAACCACTGTCAGCCAACCCCTGTTTGGAAGCAGCTCCAACAGCCTTGGACCTGAGGGAGCCCCAGGGATATTGGGCGACTTGCCCAATGGTATTCTAAGGGATTCTGGACTTCTGCCTCCTATGGCTAATGGATATACAGGTACAGTCAAGCAATTAACTTAATAGAAAGCATATCATATTTGTAGTTCTGGCTGGAGATATGAGTCTTTCTGGTTACATCTAGTTTATCAAGAGATCAAAGATTTTGAAATACAGACAGTCCCCAAATTATGATGGATGACTTATGATTTTTTGACTTTACAATGGTACAAAAATGATATGCATTCAGTAGAAACTGTACTTCAAATTTTGAATTCTGATCCTTTCCTAAGCTGGCAACGTGTGATATGATACTGGGCAGTGGAAACACATATTTAAGGTAAGCTAAGCTATGATATTCAGTGGTTAGGTGTATTAAATACATTTTCAACTTACAATATTTTCAATTTAAAATGGGTTTATCAGGATATAACCCCATTATAAGTGAAGGAGCATCTATACATTGTTCAGGTAGATGATTCAAATTCTTATTTAGAGCTTATAGTAATATGCTTCTCTTTTTCAAAAAAAAAATTTTTTTAACTACCTATATTCAAAAAATGTAGACATTTATCTTTAGACTATTTGTTACATTTAATAAAAACAACCTAGTAATAAAGATATGATATTGCAATTGCATAACAATTAGTTTACTTATGCTATTTCTTTTCAACATCACTACACCCTTGTGAATTAGACCGACTTACAGTTTTGGTATTCCAAGACTCAGATAATAGATAATGTTTGAAAAGTTAAACACCCAGCTCTTTTGGATCAATCACTGCAAAAAATAACAGAGAATCTTAAATAAATAGCCAAATTCATTTTAAAGGACTTTAGGACTAAAGGTATATAGTGAGTTGATATTACTCTCTCTATCCTCCCTGGGCAATGTTTATTTCATCAGCTACCTCTTTGGATTTTTAGAGCAGAAAATCAAGAATAGAAGTGAATTTCCTCAATCTAATAAGGATTATCTATAAGAAACCAACACCCAAATCATACTTAAAAGAATTGAAAACAGGTACTCATACAAATATTTATACAGAAATGTTCATACCAGCATTATTCACAATAATCAAAACGTGGAAACAACCTAAAAGTCCATCAACAGATAAATGGATAAATAAATGATAGTGTACATATACAATGGAATATTGTTCAGTCATAAAAAGGAATGAAGTACTGATACATACTACAATGTGGATAAATCCCAAAAACATTATGATAAGTGAAAGCATCCTGACACAAAATGAGACATATTGTATGATTCCATTCACATGAAATATCCGGAATAGTTAAATCCATAGAAATATAAAGCAAACTGGTAGTTGCCAAAGGCTAGAGAGAGGGAGGTATGGGAACAGCATAATAGTTATGGGTTTTTGTTTTGTGGTGATGAAAATATTTTAAAATTAGATACAGATGGTGGTTGAACAACACTGTGAATGTACAAATTGTGAATATCACTTAAATGTTAATTTTATATAACGTGAATTTTACCTCAATAAAAAAAAAAACACAACAAGGGAGAGGGGGCTTAGAAGGTTCTGAATGCTAAAAGGGAAAGAAAAGGTTGGTAATAGAATTTAGGTAGTGGACATATAGGTGTTCACTGAAAATTCTTTCACATTTGCTGTATGTTGAAAATTTTTCATAAGAGATGACACAGAAAAAAGACTGACAATACCAAGTATAATGCATCTTTAAACAATAAGAAATCTCAATTCTGCTGGGGGAAATGTAAATTAATATGACCATGGTGGAAAACTATTGGACTTTATCTACAGAAGTTGAAAATACTGACATCTTAAAGGTCAGCAATTTTGCTCATACCTACCCAACAGAAGTGAGCACACATGAGCATGAAGAGTCATGCATGACTGTCCATGACAGCTTTATTTATAATATCCAAAAACTTTTGGAGAACCAAACATCTGTCAACAATAGAGTGGATAAAGTGTGGCATATCATCAATAGTAGAATACTATACAACAGTAAATATTAACTAAATTACAGCAATACACACGACATGGTTGAATCTCCTAAACACATCATCAAGTGAAAAAAGTCTCAAAAGAATGTACACATATTTCAAGAACTGGAAAAACTGATGTATAGTGAACAGGATGAATTACTTGAGTGGTAAAAGTAAAAAAGAAAAACAAGGAAGTGATTATCATAAAAATTAGGATAGTGGTTATCCTTGGGAGGAGAGAAGAAATTATGACTGGGAAGGGACATTCGAGGGATTGGAGGATACTAGCAATATTCTTTACCTAGGTGTCTAAATTTTTACTTTTTAATAACTAATTAAGCTGTATACTTATGTTATACATTTTCCTGTCTTACATGCAGCACAGTTTTTAAAAGTTTAAAAAATAAAATGCATACATGGCAAGAAAGTCAAGAAATGAGGTCTCTCATGCATTGCTGGTAAGAGTATAAAACAGGGTAATGATTCTGAGAAACTAAGTATTGTCAATTAAATTCAGAAAGTATACTCTCTATCACCCAGTAGTCTCACTTTTGGCTATCCACCCCAGAGAAATTCACTTACAGGCACAAGACTACTCTTTGCAACATTTTCTTTAATAGCGCGTGGTTGGAAGCAACCTAGGAATTCAGAAGAGGACCTGATAAATAAAATCTGATGGCTTCATATGAAGGAAAGATAGGCAGCAGTCAAAAGCAATGAACTAAAAGGAGCATGGAGTAACTCGGATTGATTTGTTTTTAAAATAATGTTGAAAAGAAAAGTAAACAAAATAGATATAAACATTATATCTACGCCTTTTATTAAATGTAAAACACATATACAACACTTTTTTAAAAGAGTCATACTTATATATACCTACTTCCCTACATAGGTACATGTATCAAATGCATTAGTGTAGGGAATATCTATGGGAGAGAGAGAAATGGGAATGGAGTGAGGGAGTGGCAAGATAAAAGGGACAAAATAAGAGTCTTGAATGGATAATGATGGTACTGCGCTATGAAGAAGAAAAAAATAATTAACTCAACCCTCTATTTCTAAGGTCCAAAGAAGAAACAAAAAAGTAAGGCAATTCATGAATATTATTATTGTTACTAATCTACAGAACTCTCAGGTCAGTGTGGGGCTCTTTCCACATCTTTAAATCCTACCAAACTTAATTATCAGTGTTTCTTTTGTAGTAGTTACTTCCTTATATGTTTGTATTTTCCAAAATATTAGAGTTCTCACTACCACGGCATCTTCCTTTGCAAAACCTAGACTCATTTTGTGAAGCTGTTAAACTGCATCCAAAAAATAAGTCCTACAAATATGTGTGTGTGATTTTGAAAATCATATTATAGCTATCATACGAATATTAATCTATAAAATATAATGTAACATTTCTGGAGAAAATTTCAACCATTCCAGTTGAATCTAAAGATTCTATTCCAAGAATATGTTTAAATAAAGATCTTTAAAAACTCATTATATCTTTTAAAATTAAATACGGTATTATTTGCTTTTTAAAAATCATTTCATAAACTAGCAGAATATCTTTGTGGATCATAAACTTTAAATTTCCATAAGTCTTACACAGAAATGTTTAAAACATAAAATTTGATACAACGGTCTAAAACAAGTTTAGATCTACACCATTGTATGTGGAGAAAAATTTTTATACAGAAAATATTTTCGAAACCAAAGATAACTGAGCTAGACTATGAGAAACAGTTTTCTTTTAAAGCACTTATAGAATTTCAACTTAAGCAAACGTTTATTAAGCATTTAATGTGGGAAAGGCATAGTCTAAGAGCTAAAGATATCAATATGAAGTAAGGCATAAGTCTTATCCTCAGGGACCAAAATCTAAAAACAATAAATGATGTGTGGTAGTGGTGGTGGTGGTTTTAATGTCTTTACTCTCCAGACAAAAAGAAATGTTTTGACTATGTTTATAAACTGTGTACAAATTAAGATAAAATCATTTTGAAGTTATATAAGTTTGTGAAGCTACTAACTATGATTAAAATTCATCTGGTACTTTAACTGTTATGGACAAACACCAGAGATATCCATGGATCCAGTGATTTCTAAGTTTTATTTTGTTTTGTTTTTCCAGAGTCATGGTTAATTTCAGCTGGACAAACTCTGAGTCAGGTCATTACTGTCTTGCTAATTTCCCTTTACAGTCTCAGCTGGGCCCAACATCCTTCATTTCCTATCCTAAATTGTCCCCCTTGTTTCATGCTTGCTGAGAAAAATTTTAGCTCCTAATTGTCTGGGGCCAGATTCTCCTACTCCATCTTCCCCTTCTGCACAGAACACTTCATGCTTGTGAAATGATCAGAGCCTGAGGAGAAAAGTGCTGTACCCATGCAAAGGGTGGTTATTATTATTGATGTTTCTCATAAACACTGAGATTTAGAATGTCAAAAGTAACGTCAGACCCTAAGGTAACAACAAAGCTTTCTCTCTTGGAAAGCTATTGTATTATGTCTGCTTCAATGTCAGTTATGTCTGTATTGTGCATAAACACCTCTATGGAGGCACAGATCAGAGGCAGGAATGACTAGCCCTGAGGGTTAATAACAAAGACTTTACTTTCTGCCACATCCCACCAGTTAATAGTTCCCATAGTGGTGTTACATGAGTCACAAAAATACTAGGGTTCTCAACTCCATAATGACAGGAAAAGGAACAATTGACCTAGCTTTACTCATTTATCCTAGATTCACAAAACTGTCTTTATTCATTTGTCTAGTCTTTACCAGTCACCAATAGTAATGAATAACTGCCAGATGACAAGGATTAGAGTCTCTGCTCATGGATTAGAGTATTATGCTATAGGCATAAGTTTAAATTACGAAAATGAGAACAAATGAAGCCCACTTGCTAGGATTGCCTGCCCAGCTCATGTAAGACCAGCTTAGTTTTACTAAGAAATAAGCCAGTGAATATTTTCTTTCGCCTGCCCTTCTAAGGATAATAATTCCACAGCCAAATTTTTGTGCAAGGATTTCACTACCACAGTAGTTCAGAATTATATTTTAAAAGAGAATGAAACCATAAAACTTGTAGAGGAAAACATAGACAGTAGGCAGTAAACTCTCTGATACTGCTAACAGTAATTTCTTTTCAGATATATCTCCTTGGTCAAGGAAACAAAAGAAAAAAATTAAAAAACAGGACTACATCAAACTAAAAAGGTTTTGTACAGCAAAGGAAACCATCAACAAAACAAAATGCCAACTGACAGAATGGAAAAAGATATTCACTTATGATGCATCTGATTAGAGGTTAATATCCAAAATATATATAAAGAACTCATACAACTCAACACCAAACAAACAATCCAGATTTAAAAAATGGGCAGAAGACCTGAACAGACATTTTTCCAAAGAGGAAATACAGATGTCCAAGAGACAAATAAAAAAAATGTTCAAGGTCTGGATTTTTCAGAAACATAGCAGAGTGAGAGATGTCCCCAGAACTCTCCCATTGAAACGATAAACTGAACATCTAAAACTCAATAAAAAACACCCAAACTGCACACTGGCATGGATGAACATGGGATCTGTGCATAAGAGCTGCTACAGGTCAGAACCCCAGGTGTCGAGCTGTGGACTGGGAGAAATAAAGAAGTTGCCTCTCACAGCTGCCAGAGCTCCCTGCAGGAAGAGGGAGATGAGTGAAGATGCAGGGACTTCTATGAACAGTCCTCCTTGGAAGAGTTTGTGAGCTCCACACAGCCAGAGGCAGGGCACAATCATCAGGGCAGAAAGCAGAGAAGCAGACAGCAGAGAAACAACAGTTGATTTTTACTGGCCCGGTTGCAAAACCAAAGATGAGCTGCAACTCCCAACCCCCAACACCCAACCCCCAACCCAGAGGGCCCCTCCCACCATGCTTTCTGAGACTGAACACCATGGAGCTCCAGGGGAATCTGAGCAAATGCTACTGAATCTGTTGCTAACACTGACAGGGACTGAAACTGAGGGTAGCAAGCATGATTAAATATCTATCAGAAAATAAAAATGCATTTCTAAGGTTTTATATAAAGCAGGGATCCAAGAGGCTTATACACCACCTACTGGAAACCAAAAGAAAAGTGCCTTCTATGTAGCAGGCTAAAGAGAGACCTTTATATAATAAATATTCCTTCTAGAAAAAAAGCAGGATACATTTCCATTAATGCCCAGGTGGAGAAATAGTCCATTAAACACCATGAACAACCAAGGTGACAAGGCATCTCGGAAAGAAAGAGAAAAATCTCCAGAAAATAAGCTTACAGACATAGAACTATGCAACTTACATGACAGAGAATTCAGGACAGTACTTCTGGAAAACTCAGTGACTTACGAAACGAGTCATATCAACAATTTCAGGAATTGAAAAAACACCTAGATTATCAGAGCAAGGAGACTGAAACCCTCAAAAAGAACCAAGTAGACCTTCGGAAGATAAAAAACACAATGTAAGAGCTGAAAAATGAAATAGCAAGCTTGGGAAATAGAGTCGACCAAATGGAGGAAAGGATCAGTGATATTGAAGACAGAAATGTAGAAATAAATCAGAACAAAGAAGAGAGAAACCAAAGAATGAAAAATAATAAAATAAGAAATTCAAGAAATAGCTGATACCATCAGGAGAGGAAACATAAGAGTAATGGGCATTATCGAAGGAGAGGAAAAGGAGAAGGAACTAGAAAGCATTTTCAGACAAATAGTGGATGAGAATTTCTCAAATCTAAGGAATGAGCTGGAACTTGGAATTCAAGAAGTCAACAGAACACCCAATTATCTCAACCCAAAAAGGCCTTCACCAAGACACATTGTATTAAAATTATCAAAAATCATTGTCAAAGAGAGAATTTTCAGGATAACCAGGGGAAAAAAATGGTGACTTATAAAGGAAAACACATTAGATTATCCTCAGACTTCTCAGCACAAACCTTATAAGCCAGAATGGAATGGAATCAAATATTTAAACTCATAAGTGAAAGAAACTACCAGCCTAGAATAATGTATCCAGCTAAGCTCTCCTTTAGATAGAAGGAGAAATTAAGACCTTTCTAGACACACAAAAATTGAGGGAATTCTCCACTACGAGGCCTGCACTACAAGAAATACTGAAAGTTATATGGTAGCTGAAGGAAACTGGACTTTGGGTGGTAAATACACAACAGAATATACAGATGTCAAATTATAAGGTACACCTGAAAATTATATAATTGTATTAATCGATGTTACCCCAATAAACTTTATTTAAAAAATAAAAATAAAAAACATAAAATGTTCAAGATCACTAATTATCAGAGAAATGCAAATTAAAATAGAAAGAATATCGGACTTTAATGAGATATCACCTCACACCTGTCAGAATGGTTATTATCAATAAATCAAAAAAAACAACAAGTGTTGGCGAGGATGTAGAGTAAATGGAACTATCATATACTCAGTGGGATTACAAATTGGTACAGTCACTATGGAAAACAGTCTGGAAGTTTCTCAAAAATTAAAAATGTATATACCTTTTGACCCAGCAGTTGCACTTCTGGCTATTTATCCAAAGAAAACCAGAACAATAATTTGTGATGATCTATGTACCCCTATATTCATGGCAGCACAATTTACAATAGTCAAGATATGGAAGCAACCTATATGCCCATCAACTGAAGAAGTTATGGTTCTTATAGACAATGAAATATTACTCAGCCACTAAAAAAATGAAATCCTACCATTTGCAATGACATGGATGGACCTAGTGGTTATTATGCTGAATGAAATAAGTCAGAGAAAGATAAATACCATATGATTTCACTTATATGCAGAATCTAAGGAACAAAAAGAACAAACTCATCAAAAATAGACTCATAAATATAGAGGACGGTCTGGTGACAGCCAGTGGGAAGAGGGGTGCTGGGAGAATGGGGCAAAGGGTTAAAGAAGTACAAATTATCATTGATAGATAGTCATGGGGATGGGGAACATGGCATAGGAAATGCGGGTAGCATTAATGTAATGGCTAGGTAGAAACCCAGAGGAGAGAAAGAGCAATTAGGGGGATTGTTTCATAAACTATATACATATCTAACCAATGTACTATATACTTGAAACTAATAATAAAATAAAATTTAGAAAATGAAACAAAAAATTAAAAAATTAAATAAAAAGAACATTGGACTTTAAGTCCCAAGACTAAGGTTTTAGTTTCTGCCTCATCTCTAACTCTCAATAGAAACTTAGTTAATAAGAAAAATGTGATCAGCATTTACCTAATAGAGGTGCTTTTCAAAATCTTTAACACCTGGTATGGTGTAAACATTGACCAATCAAAACACATGTTGGCTGTAATAATCAGGACAGACATTTTGGTGCACACCAAGCAAATACCAACTAGCCCAAACTACACCTTTTTTTCCTGTTATTCCTCCCCTAAAATGTAGGTTCCATGAGAGCAACCACTGTTAACCATTGTGTTCTAAATTGTACCAGGGATTTGTTTTAATCAGGTATGGTAATGCAAAGATACAGAAATGATTGTTATAAGGAAGAAGTTTATACTCACAGATCTCTAGGAACAGGGGGCACAGCATGGCCCACAGGGCCACACAGGGGGGCACCAAGAACATGGCCCAGAGCCTTTTTTGGAGTTTTCCTGTGAAGGAAAGGGCAAGGCAGGATAGATGCACTAAGTTTAGAATCTGAGAGTTTGAATAATTTCAGTGAACTCTGGGCTATAGGGATGGTCCTTATTTGTCCAGTACTGAGTCCTGGGGTGAGTTAGCCTAAGGAGGAATGTACACTCAGTGTATGAGAGTTTGATAAAGAAGATGTTGAGTGAGGGCTCTGGATGGACTGGTTTGTATATCAGAAACATGTTCAAAGGGAAATTGCTTGCTATCTCTAGGAATCTGCTCGCCCTGGAAAGGGCAGACTTTAAGATCAAGGCCCCAAAAGCCAGAGCATCAAGAATATAGAAAATAAGAATATGTAGTCAATACACACTGCTTCTGCAATGCCAGAGTATAGAGGCTCAACAAATGTGGGTGGATGACTAAGTGAATAAGTCACATTTAAATGTTTCTAGGGCATAGATGAAAATATGTAGTGGGATTAGGACTAAATATGTATATTGAAATCAGATGGGAAGGCATGAATGCCATACTAAGTAAATTTTAAAGTATTTATTGAATATCTACTATATGTCCTATAATGAGGTCAGGATAATTACATTGACCATTTAGGTTATAACTGGAAAACTAGAGAGGTTTCTGTTTGTTTACTTTCCTCAGAAGTATTTTTCCATATGACTACTACTTTTCAAATATACTGCTAAGAGCTAGCAACATTCTTACGCTTCAAACATAGTTTTGTGTCTAAATTCAAACTGCTATATTACAATCAAGTTGTATAAACCAGTTTCCAATTTAAGGCCCATGGGCTTCAACTAAGGAGATAGTTTGACAACTAAAAAGAAAAAAATCTTGTTACAGACTTGCAAATGCAAAAGGAGCCAAAGCCATTGGGGCGGCGCGGAATTCCAAGTCCTCTACTAGTAAAGATCCTGAGATCATCAATAAAACCACAATCTTTATAAAGTTTTTGGTAATTCTAAAAGTTATTACACTAAACCCGAGGAATGAAATACTTCAAGTCAACACACCTAAATGAGATTTTAAATAAAGTTTTCCACACCAGATATCCTATTTCTAAGAATGCTATTATAAGAAAAAAAAAAGAGGGTAGGGGACTCATATCAGCAAAGTTCATAACCATAGTATGTTAAAAACAAACAAAACAAAGCAACAACAACAACAACAACAAAAAAACATTGGAACAATCTTAATGCTAGCAAGTGAAAGGAGAAGAAAAATAATTTATCAGTTCAATGGAATATAATGCAGCCATTGCTAACATCAGTCATTACCATCTTCAACTCTTAAAGTACCCTAATAATACAATGAAAATGGTAACTTCATAAAATTGCTGCAAGGAATGCTTCATAATTTTAAAATTTTGCAAAAATGGAAGAGAAGCTATAACAGTATATATATATTCCTATTTGTTTTAACATTTACACTTGTGACTATATCTGTAGAAGAGATTCCCATACACACTAAATATCCATATGAGATAATTGACTTAATTATAGGCCCCCTTTGTTAATTTTGAACTGAAGTATCTACCTTAGGTACAGAAATGATTTTACGTCATTGTGAATGCTATTAAGGATGACTGCAACCTTCATTTTAATTATCTTCAAAAGAAAAAGAGAACTTCCATTTCTAAAAGTATGGTAGGCTAGATACCTTCCTGACCTCATAATGAAAATATTAAAATACTGGATAAAGTATTAAAACCTCCTTTTTAAAGGCACCAATGACCTGGCAAGATATTAAAGAATATTCAAAAGTCAAAAACTAAGTAAATGTGAGGAACCAGAGAAGTAAATGTAGCACTGAAATCTTCTCTTGAGAGCATATACCTAATTAAATTACCATGAGCTTAGATCTCCACAGCCTCTGATGAGTTGAGAGAGAAGAGAAAAAGAGAAGGGCCTGGTCAAGTTACAAAGCATAATGATTCCTCCAATAAAGAGGAGATCATAAAATGCTATATCATCTGTGTAAAGGTATACTAAAAATAATCCCAGTCCCCTATCCTCAAGTCACCAAAAAGAATTACAGGGAAAATTACCTGACCTTATTGCAGAATAAATGGAGTACAAAAAAAAAAAAAAACAAACACACACCCAAGTATTAAGAACCACAACTTTCCCATGGTCTGTATCCTGAATTTATACCATGTAGGTGGTTTGAAAAATCTCAAGCCAATATTTTAAAGTGGGCCCAGAAATATAACAGAAGAAAATATAAATTCTCTCTGTAGTAACCCACCTTCAAGGTAGGTCTCAAAGAATTCCCACTATTTTAATATCACTTCACAGTCATCAAAATTCACAAAACACACAAGAAAATAAGGCACTATGAGTGAGAACCAGCAAAAATAACAGAGAACTGAACCAAATATATGAACACTTTAGATAATAGAATATAAATCACAATATAAAATAAATATCTCAGTGAAATAAAAATATTAAAAATGTGAGTTAAAAAAATAAAATAACTAAACATTTGAAAAAGAACCAAATATATATTAGAATTTAAAACAATAAATTCTACAGCAAATTAAGAGCTAAAGAGAGAATCAGTGGACTGTAGTACAGATTTCAGTAATTTATCCAGAATGCAGCAGAATCACACGTCTACTTATGAAAACAAGGAGATAGAAAATATAAATGGAGCATAGAATGAGAAGGTCTAACATGCATGTAATCAGAATGACAGGAGGATGTTACATTCAAAATTATATACTTTAGACAAAAGGAAAGTAATGTCAAGTTGAAGGTGTTTCACCAAAGAAAATGGGAGATGTGTAATTAAATTTAAACAAATACTGATTCTCATTAAAACAGCAATAATAATGTTTTGTGGAGCTAAACAAAAAAGATATAATTATAATATGTGACAATAGTATATAAGTCAGAAATGTAAGCCAGGAGTGCTGTAAATGTTCTAAAGACTTTGCATTTAAGAAGGGGGTAAACATATTAATTACAGTTAGATTTTGATAAGTCAGAATTCAAAAGCTAATTCCACAGTGACCACTAAAATAAAAATAGAGCATCAAATTTCCTAAGAGGGGAGAAATTAAATGAGAAAAAGTATGCAATTTATTTAGAGGAGGACAAAAAAAAAACATAGAAAAGGTAGAATAGTAACCACTAAATAAAATTGTTTAAGTAAATCTAAATAGATCTGTAGCTTAAATATAAAAGGACACATAAGAACCAATTATATTAACAATGAACATACCAAAGCTGAAACTGAAAAAACATAATACAATCTATAATCACTTTAAATATAAAATACATATATATATATACACACAAATACTTAACACATACAGAAATTATATGCTAAAAATAAAATGCTAATTTAAAAAATTCACTGCATATATGAACCATAATTTCTTTACCCAATCATCTGTTAATGGGCATTTAGGTTGCTTCCATATCTTGGCTATTGTAAATTGTGCTGCCATGAATATCAGAATGCATAGATCTTTATGAATTATTATACCAGTTTTCTTTAGATACATACCCAGAAGTACAATTGCTGGGTCAAAAGGTAGTTCTACTTTTCCTTTTTTGAGAAACCTCCATACTGTTTTCCATAGCAGCTGTACCAATTTGCAATCCCACCAACAATGTATGAGGGTTCCCTTTTCTCTGTACCCTCGCCAACACTTGTTTTTTGATATATTGATGATAGCCATTCTGACAGGCGTGAGGTGGTTTTAATTTGCATTTCTCTGATGGTTAACGACTTTTAGCATCTTTTCATACGTCTGTTAACCATCTGTATTTCCTCTTTGGAGAAGTATCTGTTGAGGTCTTCTGCCCATTTTTTAATTGGATTGTTTGTTTGTTGTTGAGTTGTACAAGTTCTTTATATATTTTGGATATTAACCCCTTATCAGATGTACCATTAATGGATATCTTCTCCCTAAAGAAACTACGGTTCATATATACGATGGAATATTACTCGGCCATTAAAAAAAATTAAATCCTACCATTTTCAATGACATGAATGGACCTAGAGGTTATTGTGCTGAATGAAATAAATTAGACAGAGAAAGATAAATACCATATGATTTCACTTACATGGAAATCTAAGGAACAAAACGAACAAACTAATCAAAACACACTCACAAATATAGTGGACAATTTGGTGACGGACAGAGGGGAGGGAGGTTGGGGGGCTGGGAGAATGAGGTGAAGGGTTGAAGAAGTACAAATTAGTAGTTGATAGTTGGTAATGGAGTTGGGGAACATGGCAGAGGGAATACAGTTAGCATTAATATGATGGCTAGGTGGAGGGCCAGATGAGGGAGGAGCAATTGGAGGGGATTGTTTTATGAACTAAATGTCTAACTAATGTACTGTATACTTGAAACTAATTTAAATAAAAAATAAATAAAAATAAACATAATAAAAAATTCAAAGAAAATTTAAATAAATGAAAAGATATTATAGTAAAGACATCAATTCCCCCAAAATTGGTCTATACTTTAGTACAATTCCTCTTAAAATACTAGTAAAATATTTTTCATAGAGATTATTCTAAAATCTGTATGAAAAGGTACACAGTCCCTAGAACGGCTAAAACCATCTTGACAAAGAAGCAACAGAAGAAATTTTCTATATTAAGGTTTACTATACTGCTACAATAATCAAAATAGTGTGGTATGGGCAGAGGTACAGGCACATAAATCCATGAAATAATATAGAAGACGTAGAAATAGATCCACACAAATAAACTATACTGACTTTTGATGAAGGGGCAAAACCAATTCAATGGAAGAAATACAGCCCTTTTAATAAATTATATAAGAACAATTACACATCGATAGGCAAAAGAAAAGAAAGAACTTCAACCTAAACTTCACATCTTATACAAAAATCAGCTCAAAATGAATCATAGACTTAAACATAAATGTAAACCTATAACGCTTTGAGAAATGCATTGGAAAAACTTCTCAGGATCTGGGGCTAAGTCGATATATGATCTATAAAAGGAAAATCTGATAAACTGGACCTCAATGAAATTAAAAACTTTTGTACTGTGAAAGCAACATGAAAAGGATGAAAAGACAAACTACAGGAGAAAATATCTGCAAACCACATATCTAACAAAGGACTGATATCTAGAATATATAAACCACTCTCAAAACTCAACGGTAAAAAACAATTAGAAAATGAGCAAAAGACAAACATTTTACTGAAGAGGATATACAGATTAAAAATAAGCACATGAAAAGATGTTCAAAATGAGGTATTCCTATACACATATCAAAATTACTTTTTAAAAAAATAGTAACACCAAGTGTTGGCAAGGATTCAGAAAAACTGGCTTACTCATGACTCATGCATTACTGATGGAGATGTGAAATGATACAACCACTCTATAAAACAGTTTGAAAGTTGTTTTAAAAAACTAAACAAGCAACTATCATACAGCCCACTAACTGCTTTCCTGAACATTTATGCCAGATAAATGTGTGAATTATTTTCACACAAAAGCTGAACATGAATGCTTATAGCAGCTTTATTTGTAACTGCTAACAAACTGTAATCAACAGATGACTGGCTAAAGAAATTGTGGCATGCACAAATCATGGAATACTTTTAAGCCACCAATATGAACAAACTATTGATACACACAGCTTGGATGAGTCTCTGGGGAATTATGCTGCAAAAAGAAAATCCCCCTAAATTTTCATGCTATATGATTCCATTTATATAACATTTTTGAAATGACAAAATTTTAGAAAATGAAAACAAATTAGTGATTACTGGATGGCAGAAAATGGTAAGGGAAGGGAGGAAGGTGGTACAGTTATAAAAGGCAACAGGAATAATCCTTGTGGTATTAGAAGTATTCAGTATCTTAAACAGTGGTAGTGGATACACAAAATTACATAGGTGATAAAAGTGTATAGAAACCATACATATACAATTACAATTAAAGTTGGGAAAATGTGAATAAAATCAGTGGCTTAATTTTTTGGTTGCAATATTATACTATAGTTTTACAAAAAGTTAACATTCAGGGAAACTAGGCAAAGTGTTCGAGGGACTTCTCTGTATTATTTCTTACAACTGCATGTGAACCTACAATTATATTTTTTAAAGATTAATTACAATAGCATCAAAAATATAAAGTGCCTAGAAATAACTCTAACAAATGATGCATAAGATCTTTATGGAGAAGTTATAAAATTATGTTGAGACTAAAGAACTACTAAATCAAGATATATCTTATACTTACAAATTAAAAGACAAGTTCATAGAGATATAAAATTCAATGCTATTTCAATCAAAATCCTAATAAGATATCTTTGTGGGAAAGGCTGATTCTAAAATTTATATTAAAAGGACTAAGAATCACCTAGATACTTTTACGGAAAAAAAAAAACAAAATGAGATTTGACTTATTAGATATCAGATGATATATTACAAAGCTAGAACAATTAAGACAGTGGTATTGGTACATAAATAGACAAATGACCAGCATAATAAAATAGCCCAGAAACAGACCTGACTTTCGACAGAAGTGGTGTTGCACACAGTAAAAAAATAAATAAATAAATAAATACATAAATAAATACATAAATAAATAAGAACTGTTTATCAAAAGACACTATAAACATAGTAAGTAGATAAACCACACACTGAGAGAAGTTATTTGCAATACTCTTTAAGTAGCTTTAAAAAAGTTGTACTCAAAATATATAACTAGTGTAAATCAATAAGAAAAAGACATACAACCCAAAAAGAAAACTTGAACAAGCATTTCACATAGCAGCAGCACAAGTAGCCAAAGCAAAGAGATGAATGTTGCTTGCAATAACATTTCACATCTGCCAAGTTGGTAAAATTTTTAAATTCAGACAATGTTGTTACTGTGAGGCACTAGAATACATGTACTGCTCGTGGTGGTAGAAACTGGTATAATCACTTTGGAAAACAAACTGGTATTACTTAGTAGAGTTAAAGACATGTAATTCCACTCCTAGGCATTTACCTAAAGAACTCTTCTAAATATGCACCAAAACACACGTATGAGAATATTTACAGTATAGTGGCACTATTCATAATAGAGAAAATAGCAGACAGCCCAAATGTTTACCAACAGTAGAACGAATAAATCGTGGCATAGTCCTACAATGGAGTACTATATGACAGGGAAAAGTAATGACTTATGGTAAAAGCAATAAAGGCACAAAAGAATATATACAATATAATTCTCTTTGTGTAAAGACCAAAAGCATGCATAATCAATCAATATATTTAGAAGAAAATGTTAATACAGTGAGTAAAAAAAGCATGCAGATGAAAACGAGTCATCACAATGGTTACCTCTGAGTAGAGAAGGAAGGGATGGGTACACAGGGAACTTCGAGTGTTTTTTATTATGTTAAAAATAGGAATAGGCATATAGGTAATCAAAATTTTATAGTCTTCAGACCATAATGTATTTAAATTAATATTTCACTTAAAATTTTGTTATAGAGAATAAAATCATACATCTTGAAATCTCTTTGTTTAGGAGAGAAAAATTTACCATGCTTACATTTTTAGCAGATTATGAATTATTGCTCATCAGTGAGTATAAAACCAAGAAGAACAGAAAAGGAGGAAATTAAAAATAGAAAAAAATCTTATATAAGTGCTACATAACAGCAGACAGTCCATCCTTCCCATGAAGCAAACAGATTGGCGCATTCACCAGAAGAGCCTCGCTGACTTGTGCTATGTTTGCCAGAAAACTGGGCCCTACTTATTTTCACTGAATACTCTTAGGACAAGTTGAAGTTGCTTCTAATTTTAAAATGACCTTGGATCACAAGCTGAGGTTTTAATTTGTTTATACTGATTGTTAAGTATCCAGAGGTATGATTAATAAATCTTCTGCATAGAGAAATGTTTACTTTTAATAAAGATGGTTCTTGGCATGATTCTATTTATATTATTGCAGTGAGTTTATTCCACAGACTAGTTCTCTAACACATTCTAGTCTCAGGGCTGCTTGGCAGACCCTTAAATTAAGCAATAAATTGCCTGGTAAACTAATATGCAAGACACGAACTGCTCAGTAAATTACGACTACGTGCTAACTACAAAATAATGAAGTCACTTAAAAAAATGGTTTTCTGTATTTTCCAAATTATCTATTACACTAGAAGAAAAAAACTTAATTTTTAAAGTTTAACAGGAAATTAAGGCTAAGTTTCCCTAGAGTCAAATATATATTTTGCTTTTGGTAAAAACATCTGTGAGGACTACTGTTACTGTCTTAAAAGAACCCAGGAATAAATAACAGAGAACATGTATTGAGTTGCTGTGTGTATACTATATTTAAAGAAAGTTGTGTGCTGGTAAATGGTTAACCACCTATGCAGAGGGGGGAAAAACTTGGATTTATAGCATTTACCTATTTCTATGGTGTAAATACTCTCATCATGGCCAATTTCAGTCTACCAGTGTGATGTTACAAAATGTGGACTTGGGAAGAAATGCATAGTAGTATATCATTATCTAGTATTTTCACCATATAGATACCTTATGAGCATAGATAACAATAAAACATAGCACAATAATTAGAATGTGATATTTGGGCACTTATACCTTTGTTTTTAGTATAATTTATTTTAATATAAGTTTCTGTAATTTTATTTTTAATAATGACTATGTTTAACAGACTGGCAGAATTCCTGAAACTTTGCTCTAGCCTAGCAGTGATTACACTACACCCTAAGTAATATCCTCGAAGCAGTGCAACAATTAGTGAACGATAGTTCAGTATATGAACATGATTATATATATTCCCATACACTCATGACCTGTATTCAGGAAAGAATTCCAGAATTCTCTTTTAAAGTAATTGCTTGTTAAATCACATGCTCAATTTAGTGACAACCACATTAATGGACTGTTTTGCAGATAATGGACTTAATTTTCAGAATTTACCCCTTAGTACATCCAGATCAGACAGAGCAATGTAACACATAATTTCTGGAGTCCTAACAAAGTCATCTAGTAAGCCCAAAAGAACTCCAGCATCATTCCCATTCAGTCTAGTCAGTGAATGAGACACGAGGCAGGAAAGAAAAAGGGGGAAAGAGAGGGGCTCCCAAAGGATCCCTTCCACAATTAATTATGTAAATCACAAGTAAATTAGACACTAAAAATCTAAGATTGATTGAAAGGCTTGCTCAAATTGCTTTAACTGTGATTCATAAACCAATCACTCAAATTCGTATGTTAGGTTGTATTAAAAAAATTAGAAAGATGTAGAATGGAATAAGATTACCTTAATTTAAATGTAAAAGACATGGTTGCTGAAGTGTGAGTCTCTTACACTGTTAGCACCAGCCCATCAGATGTTAACAAAATCTGATATGCAACAGTTTTACATATCCCCTTGTGGGAGAAAGATCAACTTGTGATCTGCTTTATAAATCGGCTACAGTGTTAGAGTTAGGCTACTGTAGCTAAATGGCTTTTAGATATGCTTCCTGTTTTAAGCTACCATATTTACAAATGAAAGCTTTTTCAAACCACGGCTTTTAATATAATTTGCATATTTAGTAATACATTGATTAAAATTAAACACGGATTATTGCAATTTATTTCAGAAACAGATGGGATGCATTAAGTGAAAAGCCAGAGCTTTTAAGTAGAACAGACTCACTGGGTGACTACTGATGAATGATGAATACAAAAACTTTATAAATTGGCAAAAAGTGTGTGGGGGGCGGGGGGTGGGGGGATAAAGCCCTTTGCACTCATTTCCCTTCAAGGCTTTCCTGACTAGTGATTCTATGAAATTAGTAATCAAGTTCATTTAAAAATAAATAATGTACATCAAAGGTATGCATCAGCTTAATGAGAGATTTCGCAGAAAAATGCTTCCTCAAACTTTGAATCTTCCTGGTCTGCAGAGCATGTGTCCTCAGGTTTTTCCAATTAAATATGGATTTAATAAGGTTCACCAGCAGGTGGCATTCCTCTATTACATACACCCTTGTAAGACCGCTTTGATTTAGTTTTATGAAACTTCACCATCTAGGGGAAATTAACCATGAATTCACTCAATGGTAGAGATAGTTGGGTCCACACATGTTTCTGAAATGGCATATTCTCAAAATACTCTTGGTCACCATGAACCTGATTAGACTGTAAAGAGCATTTCATTTTTTCTCTGCTTTCTATAGCCATTGCTTTGTTGAGTATCATTCACAAAAGCTAATTTCGATAAGAATAATGTGTATATCTCTACGTTATCCCCTCATCAGTTATTTCATCAAAGGTAGACACCTTTTGGCCTCACCCCACCTCTACAGCAGTATGATATATATAATGCAATTGGTTCACATTAATATGCTAGTTCTATTAAGAAAATAAGTTTTGCATATAAAGCTTTTCATTTTGTAAAGCATAGGGCATTTTCCAAATTAATTTAGCAAAATCTAGCTAGTTTGCTTGGGTATCCAAGTCTTATTAACCTATGCAATTAATTCTCAGAATGCCATAAAAAAAAAAAAACCATGAAGTAGGCAGAGGACTTATAATTTAATTTTGATACATTTAACTCCTGCATTTTTTTTTCTTGTTAAAGGTAAAAAGAGAATTTGATCCATAACATTTAAATCATGTTTATATTATTTAAAACCTTCACTGGACAGTACAGAAATCATATCTAGACTCAAATTCGACAAATTCAGTTGATCTGACTTGTTGAAAATAAAGTTGTACTAAAGTCAACTATTTAATATAAATGTCAATTATAAGCTCTCAGAATAGGTAAAACTGAGCAATTTAGCACAAATTGTTAACTTCATAATGGATCAATAGCACATATTTCAAGAAAGCAAAGGACACCAATTTTTACATAAAGTTTCTGATGATTTTGTTTCTTAAAGGTACACATGAATACCAAAAATAGAAAAGATTTTTTTTTCATCAAAATCCTGATTATAGTAACACCATGCTTTGGAGGTTTCATTTTGTTTTTAAATGTAAAATATTATTAAAAATTATCTCCAGCTTTTCCAAAGTTTGATTAAATATTCAAAAGTACTTAAAAGGTCAGTTCCCAGTTTCACTGCTATGGATTACTCTAACACAAAGTGTTTGTCACCTACTGTGAGCTGTGAAAATCCCCCTGCATCCAATGTGTTTTGTTTGGATTGAGATGGCATGCAGTTGATGGCTGTGACCTTCATGGTGGCTTAGATCCCTGGCTGGCACTGATTTTTGATTTAGTGCCGATCTGCTGCGCTTGTCACAAGCTGCAAGGTGCTTTCCATGCACTAATGGAACAGCTCAAGGGCAGAGGGCCCCTGTAAATGTCTATCTCTCACCAACCACAGGCTAAATAAAGAGGCGAGTTTTCTACATGCGAATAACAGACTCTGAGATTACATGCAGGAGGCAATGCAAAGTTTTAAAACCTGTTCAGACTTCATGAAAATAACAAGCATTTGCAAAGTGCAAACTCTAAGGTTATTCTGCCTGCTAATGAATATGTATCTGCACTGTTAAAATGGAATATTTAACACAAATACTGATAATATATCTTCATTTGGTGGCAGGGAACTAACAATCAGTTGATGTGTCCTTTGGTTCAACTACTGTTGTTAATAAATTCTGCTACTTAATGATGTCTTCAACAGAAAATTGCATATGTCCAAATTTTTTCCTTTTGAGAAAACAAAATGGTATGAAAATAGTTATGGAAAGAGATAAATTTAGAGACAAAATATAAAATCTTGGCCTTTTTATCATTTTACCTTGGCATCTTGACCACTGAAGGATGATGTTCCAGATATGCAGTTTAAAAAAAGAAAAAAGTGAATTTTGCCTTCAGGCTCAGGTGAAAGTAATTCATGCCAAGACGCAAGTAAAAATGTTAACAGTACATCTAAAAGTAACCAAGTCCTACTCATCCTTCAAGATTCAGTTCAAATGCTGTTACCTCTGAGATTCTAGAAAAAAAGTAATTCCTGATTTTCCAAAGAAGTAATCTGTCCTTCCTTGAACTTCCTACTGATAAGTGGTTTGTGCTAGACCTTATTCTCATGTCACCTAACTGATGCCCTCTGACATACATTATTCAGATAGCTTTTATGTATTAATATTCTTAGATTCCTTCACTTGACCACACAGTAATTCACAGTATTAAACTTCATCCATTTCTGAGATGTCTTTGAAAGTATCCAATAAGAAACTGCCTTCTCATGACATTCAGCTACCTTTAATGACCCTTTGATACATTAATTCACCAAATCTTTATTGAGAGCCTATTGTGCATAGTTAATTAGGATATAGTGCTGTGTACTGTCAGGAAGTACCAGACAGTGTGTCAGGAAATACCACTAAAAAATATATAATTACATCTTATTGGATGGGGAATTTAGTAATACATGGTATATATATATATATATACACATATATATATATACACACACACACATACATACAGATAAATAAGAAATAGAATGCAAAATTTTCATGAACTTTTAAAAAATAAGAATTCAAAAATTTCCCACTTTCAGTAGAATGCTTCTGATGCCCCCGAATGTGACTTCATTCTCTTCTACCATTCAAGACAAGACAATAGCCAAGATATGGGAACAACCTAAATGTCCATCAATAAACAATTGGATAAAGAAGTTATGGTTCATATATATATATATATATATATATATATATATATATATATATATAATGGAATATTACTCAACCATAAAAAATGAAATCTTACCATTTACAATGACATGGATGGACCTAGAGGGTATTATGCTGAGTGAAATAAGCCAGATAGAGAAAGATAAATACCTTATGATTTCACTTATATGCAGAATCTAAGGAATAAAAGGAACAAACTAAAAAACAGACTCATAGATGCAGAGGACAATCTGGTGATAATCAGAGGGGAGAGGGGTTGGGGATTGGGTGAAAAAGGTGAAGAGATGAAATACAAATTAGTGGTTGCAAAACATTCACAGGAATGCAGAGTGCAGCATAGGAAATATAGTCAATAGTATTTTAATGGCCATGTCTAGAACCAGATGGGTGCTAGAATAATCAGGGGAATCACTTCATAAACTATTTAAATGTCTAACCAATGTACTATATACCTGAAATCACCATAAAATTTAAAAATTTTTCAAAAAGAAAATGCAATTGAAAAGTTTTTAATAAACTATATGAAAGAGCATATTTTGGAATATGAAAATCCTGATTAGAATCCAATTACTCCCCTTTCCAATTATTTTACTTAATCACTATGTGCCTAACTGGTCTCATCTATAAAATCTGCATAATAATACCTACTTTTTAGGGCAATTGTAAAGATTAAATAAGTTAAATAAGTTAATGCTTTTAAAGTGTAAAGACAGTACCCATGACATAGCAAATGATCTTTTCTCCTTTTGGGAACTTTATTCATTCCCTAAAAGAGACCTACCAGATCCTAAAGTTATTTCAAAGTCTGGTACTTCAAATCCTTGCACTTGAACCACTGGACGACTGATTTTAAATAGTTTAATTATAAAATTGCATTCTTTCACAATAAATTTATAGTCCGCATGTAGAACAGCCCATTAAGATTTCATGGATATCATTCAGATGATTTACATAGTTTTATCACCACTTTAAAAACTTTCAAAAGTCTCCAGTTCGATCATTTCACATTCTAAGTAGCCTAACTTCTTTGTCTCCTTTCACTGGTCCTTTTTCCAGTGGACAGGTATGACACCAAGGTTCTAAGCACCCATCTCCTTTCTTTCTTTAAGATGTCATTCAAATCTAAACAGTCCTTTCCACTCCTATTGCTATATCTCTAGTCCAGGACCTCAGGCCTAGAGTGATACAATAAGCTCCTAGTTCAGTGCTTCTCAAATCCTGGATGCAGATCACAATACTTTGAAGGAACTTTGCAAATACAGATTTTTCAGGCCACCTCAGTCTTACTGACTCAGAATCCTTGAGGGCTAAAGGTCTCCAGCAGATTCTCATAGCTAACTAGAATTGAAACCAATTTACAATTGCTTCCATGTCTCTAGTTTTCCCAATTTCGACAGATGAGGTGTATTTAAACATCGATTTTTATCATGGAACTTTCTAGTGATTTTCTATTGCCAGGCATATTAAGCTGAAATTCCTCTGCTAATTTCCAAGTCTCCATTATCTAGCCCCACCATATTTTTTGACTGAATTCTTAGTCTGACAACTACAGCCTCTTCAATCTTATTCTCATCTTAATTCCTTGGTTCATTGCTTAAAATCATTCTTTCTCCATCCTCCCATGAACCTAAACACTAACATCCTTCAAAGATGAGCTCCATGTGACCTTCTCATCAAGAGTTTCTGGTCATACTATTCCTCTATACTTTCTCTCTTCTCTGTCTCCTATTGTGACTTATGTCAGTAACATGCTGTTTACAATTTCTCTGGAATTATATCTTTACAAATCTTCTCCCCATAGATTGTAAATGGCACAAAGAAAAGAACTATGTCAAACTTCATGTTTCTCTTCAAAATATCTCAAGGCATATTATAGATTCTCAATAGATGACTATAATTAATAAAATCTATTGAATGCTTACTTCATAACAGACAGGTATTAATTTATTTAATCTTCACAACAACCCTATGAGAGTTTTGAAATAAAATGCAATTTTAGATGAGAAAATAAATACAAAAAGGTTAAATAACTTACCAGGTTTACACAGTTCACTAGAGTTGAAATGCAAACCTTGGCAGTCTTTCTAAAGTTTATGCTCTTAACCAACATATCAGAATCAAAGAACTTTAGTACCAGAACTGGTTTTAGTGGCCATCTAGTTCATCTGCCTAGTGTTAAGAAGATATTTTTCTATTTATTTATCGTTATATGTTTATTTAAAGAGAGCTGTTCTCTATTCACTTTCCTATATGTTCTTTAGATCTCTGTGGATCTCTATTTGTGTGGATTACTCTAATGTATGCATATTAATTGCAGTGATGAATACCTAACAAAATATCATAAAAAAAGATACAATTAAAAATTCTCCCTGAACCAAACTTTCCGTTTTGAAAAGTATTAGATCAAACCAAGACACATATTTCCTTAGAGGGTTTCCTTTTCAGTATTTCTAGGCATTTGCTGCCATTTTTTAAGGGTTTTGTTAATTCAGTGAGTTGGGGTTATGTGTGTGTTTAGTTGGCAGTGGGGCAAGGGGACAAAGGGGCTAAAATAATATGCCTTTGAAAGTAGACATCAAAGTTTATGTCAGGTTAATAAGTAACTTGTTTTTTGTCCTGTTTATAGGTTGTATACTTTTTCTGACACACAAACCTGCTAGACTTCAGGGTTAGTGAACTGACTGCAATCAAAATCTGTGTAAGTGTTTAGGCCTGGGGCCTGGTTTTCCTGACAGTCAGCATGATCTGAGGGGCACCAGAAGTCACTAGAGTTAAATGGCACTCCATGTGATGGAATAAGACACTTCTATCAGCTCATGTCAATGGGGAAAAAATAAATTCCAACATTCAGAGGAGAGTCCAGTATAGTAGTACATGAACCAGATTTCATATCCTGGGCCAGACACTTAGAAAATTCGAGCCCTATTAAAATGCTAAAAACAAATGAGGTAGAGAGACAGAGTCCACTGCTCTATTTACACCCATATTGGATTCCATATATTTATCGGTAGCTCTACTAGAACAGGTAATAAGCAGCTCTAGATTTTTCATGCTTTGGAGTTTTGGAATAGCGTGAATAATTGAAATCCACAGATAATACCAAAAATTAATTTTAGTCAAGGTATTAAACCATCTCTTCCTTGATGAAGCTTTTATATTAGCCAGCAAACAGCATAACTGACTAGCTTGCATTTCATTCAGCTTTTAGTTTTTTCTGTATACCTTCTAGGGTTCTTGGATAGTGTTATTGAGCGATGAGATAAAAAAAGATTTGCACTCCCACTTTGTCCACTATGCATTTGCAAGATGGCTGATTGATGCTGGGGTCAAATTAGGACCATCACTTTTCATGTTCACAGAGCTACTTACAGAGTTAGTACAAACTCATCATCCCAAGCATTAGCACAACTATTTAATGAATGGAACTATTTTTAATCACGTATAAGTGGCATCTTTACAGACTATGTACTAAAGTAAATTGATATAGGTACCCTAAATCAGCTATCCCCAAAAAAAGAAAAACAAAAACGACTCAAGACTAGAAACTACTGTTATTCAGGATTTCCACTGAATCACTTAAGAATCTTGTTCAGAATAAAGATATCCCAAATTTCCTTCTGGAGAGTCTGACTCAATAGGCTTGCACCCCAAAATCTGCATTTTAATAAGTACCCCTCTTTATTTACTCTCTACCCCACCTTCCTCACCCCTACCCTTCATCCTAGTAATTCAGGTATGAAGGACTCATGGACCACACTTTAAAAATCATTGCCTAGAGCATGAAAAAAGAGTTGAATATCCCTGTAGTCAATTTCATAAGATATCTTTTTTTGTTTTTCTGGTTCCACAACCCTCGGGTAAGTGATTCTATATCAGCTATGCTGACTTAGAGACCATGTTAAAGATCCAATAAACACTTCCTCTAAAGTAAGAGGTGATAAAAGTGTTCACTTACTGGGTGTATGGAGGTTTAAGGTGTAGCCTTGAGGAGTGCTCAAGGGCAGGATCAGGCTTATAGATAACAAAAAATACAAGATAGTGACACTGTCCCTCCAGAATACGATTCTGTGATGCTCTGATCCAGGAAGAAAAAGCAAGCAGCTGCTGAGACCAAACCATAACAAAGGCTATTTTTGCCTGTAACATTGGAGAATTATTCCAAAACAGTTCCCCCTGTGTGCCAGGATTTCTACCATACATCCGCAAAGGTTGCTTAGTTGTTGGTTCTCCTGCTGTTTAAACTTTCTCAAACGCCTAAAATAAAGCTAGTTGTTCTTCCTGGAATTATGGACTTATATGAGAACTCTGCTAGCTAGAGATGAAAACTCTTGTCCCTATTTCTTCTGGTCTATATACTTTGAAGAGTAGTCACTTTGTGGTAACTGTAAGTTATCCAAATAGCGACTCCTTGCATAGGTACTATGATTTGGGGAAGAAAAGGACTTCCCATAACATTCCATAGTTCTCAAGGGTTTGTGTTTAAACAATATAATGCCCATGAAAGCATTCTTCATACTCTCAGATGCCATGAAAACACTAGAAATTATTAAATAGTATGTAGCAGAAATGATTCGAACTGTAAACATGCAATGAAAAAGGTTGCTCTAATACAAAAGTCAATCAACAGCCCGCCCTCCTCTAGAAAAGCTCCTGTGTGTGTGTTTGGCTTCCCCAGGCCTAATCTGGGAATGTGAACAGTATGTATTATGTGTGCTTGATTTCTGTGGATTAAGGTAGAAAAACCCGCAGCAAGAAAATAAAATAGTTTTGTCTTCATTTCAGCAATAACAGACTGTAATGTCTGGAGTGTTTCCAGTGCAGGGGCATCTCATCAGACCTCCCCACATCACTGTACCCTGCCTTTCTCTGGTTCTTTCCCACTATTCAAGCACTTTGACATGTTGTGGATGATGCACTCAGGTTCCTTCATCAATTCAGCATTAAAATTCCTGTGAAATACTAATGAAATAATGTTAAAAAAAGAAAAATGTTCCTACAATACTTCAACATTTTAATGCCTCATTAAAATCATTAGCAATGCTAATACTAAAGAACTTACTTCATCTTTCAAGGACCCAAAAAATAAATCATAATAAAATGTTTGTTAATGTTACATCTGGAGAAATAAATTATACAATGCCTTTCTATATGGGTTTTATATATTCTTAAGATGACAAACTAAGGTCACACTATTAAGTACATGCAACTAGTTTTTCCTATGGAACCTCATATTGTATTATTTTATAATATTCATTAAACACTGGGAATATTGTTTGTGTTTTTCATTTGAGAAAAATATATGGTGTGCCTATCAACTAGCCAGGGCTCTCATGAAACTCAGGTTACAAACAATGACACGCTTCACTGACCTGAATGACTTACAAAAGCCATTTATATTCAGGATTCTCATTTCTGCTATCTTTAAAATGAATAAGAGACATATATTAATAGCAAGAAACTGGTAGGATGATTGCATCACTACCCATCTCCAGACTTATTGCAACACTTCATTCTCCATCAGTTGAACTGACATAGGAATGTAAATGTCATATATAATAGTCATATAAAATTTTATTACATAAGTAACTAAGGCAAGTGTGACAGTTTTCTTCTCCATGTTTACCAACTTTTATTTGGAAAGCAAAAGGGTCTAATGACATGGAAAAGTTCTAGCTAGTTTGTAACCAAAGGATATCTTTCACCACCCACCAGGGTAAGTGGCAGAGGAGTACTCTAAGTAAATCTACATATCCTGGGGGTATTGCACAAAAATATATAGCCTCAGCATATGGGCCAGATCCAAAGATCTTGGAAACTTTTCTTTCTCAGAATGATACAATGTGTAGGTATGTAGGTAGAGACAAAAATATAACAGACCAAATGAAACAAAACTCCACCCATAAAAGTGTTCCCATATTGCCCTAGATTAAAATAAACAAGAACCTAGCCAAATCCAATCTTTCAGTCACAGATATCTGACACTTTATTCTGTTGAAAATTAATACTTAAGAGTATGATTTTCACTTGGGCCTGATTTTTCTCAGGCTCTCCGTCATGGCTATACTATTCGAATGTTTCTTTAGGGGTGAATATTAGCCATGCATTTATATATTTTCTCATGAAAAGATATCATACAAATGACTATTACTATTTTCTATTAATTATTATCATTATCACTACAATCAATCCATGACTAAAAGATAATTGTTTTCATGCAATGAGGGGAACTGCAGGCATTGGGGATGGTTACTTACAAATGAAACCAGAATAAATTGGGGAAAAAGCAACACTCACCAAGAAGGAGGAAGGAAGGAGGTTATACTTTATTGTATTATGTCATATAATGTTATATATCATAGATGTTGCTAATTTTACATTTGCATGTCTAATCTATAATGATGAAATTTAATATAAACATAACAAAGTCATTTTTTAAAGAAAATGTAATCCTAAATTCTTAAAATCCCAGGATTTAAAGGTACGAGTTCTAAATCATAGAATTTAGTTTGATACTTTTAATTCAAATTATCGTTTGGTTTAGATAGTTAAGAATTTTTTTAAATCATATATTTAAGACATAAGCAAGCTCTAAAAATGATAAAAACCATTTGTTAAAAACTTCAGCTATATTTTCCTTAGCCATCATCTCTTCAAAGAGCAAATTGTTCCAATCTAGTAAGTAACAAAAGAAATAGTTGACAAAGGGTGAAATATGAACATCAATGGTAAGTTTCGAATTTACCCTATTTATCTTGAATGTAAGATCTCGTGACCCACTAAAACTCAGTTCACAGTGTTTTATGAAAAATAATGGCTGAAATTGAATGTCTTAATTTACATTTAATGCAATTAAGAATGGTTTAAATTATGACTGATGAACAGCACACACAGATGTCAGTCAGTTTCATCAGAATAAATTGAAGTCAGTGTCAATGAATGCTCCACTGATAAATCCCACTTTACATAAAATTAATAAAAATAAGGAAATATAATCCTTAACTAATTGCAAAATGGTTTGGAATTCCCCTGAATTTTAGGGAGGAAACTTAGGTAACTGAGAAAACCACAGGATTTTTTGGAAAAGGGTTTGGTTTGTTTTTTTTTTATATAGTCAGTGATTCTATCAGCAAACAGCCCTATAAGAGTTATAGGATGCAAACTTCTACACTGAATTATGCAAATATCTGTGGTGGAGGGGCCAAGAAAAAAAAAAGAGGAGGAGGAAGAAGAGGTAAAATTGGAACAACACATAAAATAAGTGCATCTGGCGGCACTTAACTCAGGTGGCTGCACCTCCACGTTTCTTCAGTCTAAAGCATAATACGAGTTCACATCTTCCTTTAAAAGACGTCTCCAAATTTTTGCTGGAAATGATGTTCTCCTCCTTCAAATTTTAATGCCAAGCTAGAAAGACTGTGGACTCAACTGCTGGCTGGATACTTAGTTTGCCAAGATCTCTTTTTCTCTCCACAGTAGACCCTGAAGCTTTGTGGATTAGAGCAGATGTTGCTGCTTTTGAAGTTAATAGAAACTTTATGGACCATTTTTCACTCTCTCTTCCAGGAGCAAATGTCAACCATAGTTTTTATCAAAACCTGAATTCTTGGCTCAAGTACTAATTGCTGTTAATGTGTTTAAATCCCAATTCTCAGTGAAAGGGAGAAAAGTGTTTTCCAATGGAAAAAAAAAAAAAAAAACCTGGGTTAATATTTGCATTCTTAGTGCCTGAATAAGCAAGAAAAATGCTAGGCTTCTGGGCCACCATATTCTGCAAGCAACCTTGGAAGAACTAAAAACCAAGTTTCTCTAGGCCAGGGCTCCCCAACCCCCGGGCCACAGACTGGTACCAGTCCATGGGCTGTTAGGAATTGGGCCATACAGCAAGAGGTGAGTGGTGGGCTGGCAAGCGAAGCTTCATCTGTATTTGCAGCCGCTCCCCAGCACTAGTGTCACCACCTCAGCTCCTCATCAGATCACCAGGCATTAGATTCTTATAGGAACACTGGTCTCTAGTACCAAAAAGGTTGGGGACCGCTGCTCTAGGCTTACCAAGTTAGTGCATTTGGAATGTAATGAACCTTGAAACTTCAAAGAATATAGAAAACTGTCAAGGGAGACAGGCTAAAAGGGGATGAGAACATTCACTTTATGAAGCTGTCTTAATAACAGCAACCACTATTCCTATTTCTGTGTACAATGCACTTCCATTGTGAGACATACCATTTTCAATGTTATTTTACCCCTTTCACAGATGAGTTAAAAAGTGCTCAGAAATTAAGAGGCATAGCAATGCTGAAATGTGAATCTAGGTCTTTTGACTCTGAATCTTGTGTTGAAAAACTACTATGTGTATCAGCTCTAGCTACATGAATTAACAGTAACTTCAAAAGCTCTCAAGAGTATTCACTAGTCAAATGGCCAGCAGGCAAATGAAAAGGTGCTCTACATCAGGAAGCATCAGGGAAATGCAAATCAAAATCACAGTGAGATGTCACCTCACACCTGTTAGAATAGCAGTTATCAAAAGACAAAACACAACAAGTGTTGAAGAGAATGTGGAAAAAAGGGAACCCTTGGACACTGTTCGTAGGAATGTGAACTGATGCAGCCATTATAGAAAACAGTACAGAGGTGCCTCAAAAAATTAAAAATAGAACTATCATGTGGTCCAACAATTCTACTCCTAGGTATATAACCAAAGGAAATGAAATCAGTATATTGAAGAAACATCTATACCCCATGTTGATTGCAGCATTATTAACAACAGCCAGGAATGGAAACGACCTAAGTGTCAATAGATGAATAGATAAAGAAAATGTGTTTCATACATACAATGGAACATTATTCAGCTATAAAAAAATAAATCCTGCTATTTGTGACAACATGGGTATAACTTGAGGGCATTATGCTCAGTGTAATAACTCAGACTAAGACAAATACTGTTTAATCTTATTTATACATGGAATTTTAAAAAATCCAACTCAGAATCGGAAAGTAGATTGGTAGTTGGAAGGGGATGAGGGAAATGGGTGAAGGTGACCAAAAAGTACCAACTTCTAGTTACAAGATGGATAAGTTAATAATCTAATGTGCAGCGTGGTGACTGCAGCTAATAATACTGTACTGTATACTTGAAAGTAGCTAAGAGAGTCAAAAGACCTAGATTCACACACACACAAAACGTAATTATGTGAGGTGATGGAGTTGTTAACTTATTGTAGTAATCATTTCTCAACATATGTCTTTAAAATCAACATGGTATATACCTTAAACTTATACAATATTATATGTCAATTATATTGCAATAAAGCCGGGAAAAATTTTATATAAACAGAGTATTCAGTAATTGTTACCGCTTTACGAGAGCTAAAACCATTAAAAATGTTACTTTAAGGGGGTTTATCTTCTTGTTTCACATTGTAGACTTTTAATCCAATTTGGAACTCCTGATATCTAATAAATAGCATTGAGTAATGATAGACATCTCCCAATGATAATTTTTACCTAATAATTCATGTCCTAATTTCCTGACATAGTTTGAGAGTAAATGAAGACAAGGCTAGTCTTAAGGAGAGTGAAGTAATTAGTAGTCAGTCATCTAAAATACTGAAAATTTTGCTTATTAAGAAACATCTTATTCATTGTTCTGAAGTTTACCATTTCAGAAACATTTATTTGAAGGAAGGAAAAGCCTCTCAAAATAAATAATTTCATTAAAAAATTGCTCAAGGTAGTTACTTGACATTTACTTGACTGAAAGATCTGCCTGCAATTGAGTTTTTCAGTAACCGTAAGTATTCGATTTTCATTTCTTATCTCTTTCATTAGATCAATCAACCCCTAAGAGTGATATACAATATAGGGACTGTGTGTACACAAAGGAATGAGCAGTTCCTATGTATTTCCTATGTTTTTTCTTCCTTTCTACTAATCTTCCTTTCCTATCATACCAATCAAACCAGAACAGCATTTACTCACAATTGCACATTCACATGTCACTGCTCTCAAAGAACTTACACTCAAAGATTCCTTCCTACGCAGGATAGAGCTGTGTCTACTACTTTTGCCCAGCTACCTGCAAGGCTTATGAGGTAGACAAATTTGTGGGATCTCAATAAATCAGATAGGAGTCAAATACTGGGCCAGTCCTTATCTACTGCAAGATTCCACGAATCTAATACGTTTTTCAGAACATTACCAGAACACTCATAGACCCCATTCAATACGGAAATTACAGATTGTTCAACTTTATCCCTATTCTCTAAACTGACAGAAGGGACTCAAAGAATCAAATATGCAACTTATCCCAAGTTGCTAACTATGGTAGATCTCCCCTTACCAACTCTTCATAGTGCCTCCTTCTTTCCACAGGCTGAGAAATTGTTCTGTATTCAGATATAGACTTTCCGACTATAGTTACTAATGCCTGCCCAGCACTGACTCCAAACCTCAGAAGTATACCTCAGCAGTTTTATAGGAAGCAAGAGGGAACAGAGGTGGGCAGAGGTTTAAAAGACACTAACTTGAGAACTTTCCATTAGAACTAGATGTTGTCCCAGCAGCATCAAACACAATACCCCTCGCCTTTCCAATGCCTCTTCCTTTACAGCTCTCCAAGCAACACTTGGACAAGTTTGTGGGAAGACACTATAATCTCTGTTCATTGACCCAGGTTTGATATCTACCACCACAGGTAATTTTTCTGGGAGTGAGAACCAAGGCGTCATTATTGCTTGCTTCAGCCACCTTATCTCCATCCTACCCCAGGTAAGGAGACATTTCACAAAAAGTTGCTTTTCAGTTAAAATTCCTATGTGGACAGTGATTGTGTTTAGCAAACTGATTCCTGACTTCACCTCTTCCTCCACCCTAAAGTCCTGGAGACACATCAGGTGTTAAGGAGGGAGGAGGTCAGACATTTTAAGTATTCAGTATGGGTGACATATAAGCCAATAAACACTGTGTAGGTTTTTTAATGTACATTTTTTCATTTGACTTTAAGGGATCATTACTCAATGTTATTTCTCATATTGAAGAATCTGAGGCTAATGCTTTGGCTTGATTTTAAAGACTGAATTTTTTCTGCTGGTATAAATAGTATGGACACAGTAAAAGTACTTGAGAGAGGCTAATGAACCATTTCTTACACCCCATTACCTTTAGTCTGATATGACTGAGAGTGCACGCACTAATTATCCTCTCTTTCACAGACACCGACATAGATCTACAGTGGATCTTAAACACAATTTCCCATACAACTCAACACTTCCTTGCATAATACATTCCTATTTTTTTTTCTTGTTACAATGTAAATGAGGAAGGCCAAGTTCTTATCTTCCTGCAACTTCTCTAAATACAAAGGGCATATACAGTTATTGATATTTCTTAACCCCTAGAGACCAAAAATACAATGCACAACTGGAAATGAGAATTTTTTTTAAAAAAATCACATTTCATAAAAGCCTCTGTCCAGGGGAAAACCTCCTAAAATGCATTTAGGAAATCAAAAAACAAAGATAATTTATTTCATACTAGAATATATAGAAGATTTTATACTGAACCTTATTTATCAGTGTATTAAGTATATGCTGCAATATAATGTCTGGTGTAATGAATATTATACCAGTTTGTGAAAGAAAAAGAGTCAAAGAATAAGCTATGACACCTATACCAGATTTGATATAATGAGAAACAGGAATGAACTTCATAATGAGATAGTTTAGAGACCTATAAAATATATTTGAATGTAGATGGTTCTTTAACGTACACACTTAGGAAGAAGATATATAAAGGAACAGCAAACTATCTGCTTTTAGTATTTAAGCATCCTTCCATATTGCACATTGAACAGTTTGGGTAAGGATTTTATCAATAGGAAGGAAAAGACCTTTATCACATAGTAGAAACTAAAGAAAAACTTAAAATGTTGGAGAATGCATCTTACAGCAGAGATCTCAATTGGTATGTCATGGCACACCAAATGAATTACAAGTGTGTTCAGGTCTCTTATTCATTTTGTTAACTGCCTCCTTCTTGAATCCCTTGTCTCCCTTAGATTCTGTGAGTTCTCTTCTATGAAGAACACAACTCAATGTGTCCATAACTGCACCAATTACTTTTCCTCAAATGTTACTCTCTTCTCCTCTCCTATAATCTCTACTTTGGTTAATAGTACCATCATCAGACCAATTTCCCAAGCTAGAAATTTGAGAGTTGTATTCAAGCTATTTTTTTTAATTTTGTTATTAGCAGCAATTAGACATCAACCCCAGATTGTGTAATAATAATTTTTTTAAGTAGATGGATACTGAAAGGATACTGGAATATTTCATAGACTTAAAAGAGAGCTGACATCAGAAGTGAAGGAACGAGGACATCACTGGGGACCTCAGGAGATGATCTTTTTTCCAGAGCCTCGTCACAACCGTAACTCCCAGGCTCTGCCTCTCTGTGTTCTCAGTTTCTTTCACATTCTCAAGGAAAGAACTTTATTGGCCCAACTTGGGTCATGTGTCACTTGTAGGTCAATCAACTATGTAGGCCCCCAAGAGGGAAGACTTTGTAACCCATATAACCAACAAGGAAATAGCACAATATAAAAATATTCCTTACAAGTCAATATCCCCATTCCGCCCCACAACCAACACCAAAAAAAAAAATGTACACACACACACACGCACAAAAGGTATAAACGGACAATTTTCAAAGCAGGAAATAAGTATTGTCAATAAAAGTTGCCCAATCTCCGTAGTACTTAAGAAATGCAAATTAATGAGAATCATTTCACATTAATCAGAATTGCAACAATTATTAGTTCTGATATCACTAAATGTTGTGAAGAATAGAAGAAGTATAAATTCACCTAAATATTTTAGAGCAGGGGTCCCCAAACCCCAGGCCATGGACTGCTACCCTTTAGCCTGTTAAGGAACCGGACCACACAGCAGGAGGTGAGCAGTGGGCAAGTGAGCAAAGCTCCATCTGTATTTGTAGTCACTCTCCAGCACTAGCATCACCACTTCAGCTCCACCTCAGATTATCAGGCACTAGATTCTCATAGGAATGTGAAGCCTATTGTGAATTGTGCAAGCAAGGGATCTAGTGAGAATCTAATGCCTGATGATCTGAGGTGGAGCTGAGGCAGTGATACTAGTAGTGGGAGTGGCTGCAAATACATATAAACACTAGCAGAGAGGTTCGACTACACAGAGACCATAATAAATCAACTGATTGCAGATTCATATCGAAACCCTATCAGTGAGTGCCAAGTGACAATTAAGCTGCATCTGGTGTCAGGCTCTACAGTGGCAAGTGAGTTGATGTACTTCAATTGTACAGCGCATCTGGTGGCAGGCGTTAAGTCAGAATCCGACACTTATTTTAGTCCTCGTGTGGTCCGCCCATTTTTTTATTTGCCACGTCTGTCTGTGTCTGCCTCCCACAACGCACATTTGTCTCAGTCAGTTTTGGGTAAGTCCACGAGCTTACCCTAGCCAAAGTGAGTAAAAAACAATCACTAGAAAGCTTTTTGAAAAGGGAGAAAAACTGAATGATGAGACAGCAGAAGACTTTAAGACTGCCAACAAAAATAAAGTTACATTTAAAAGAAAATACCGAGTCTTACTTAAATTATGGGTTCATTACAATAAGGGATTCACATTCTCTAAGCCCACTTTGTATAATATGGGCCAACTACCTACCCAGTAAAGCCATGAAACCTTCAGAATGGCTTTGCCACACTGAGACCATGCACCCTGCATTAAAAGACAAGCTTTTTGGAGTTTTTCAAAAGAAAAAAAGCATGAACACAAAGAACAGAAGTAATTATTGAAGGCCATCACTTCATCAAACATGTCTGCACTGAGCATCCTTCTTAGTGGCTAACCACATTGCTAAAGCTACGAAGCCCTTTACTATTAGTGAAGAGTTGATCCTGCCTGCTGCTAAGGAAATTTGTTGTAAACTTTTAGGGAGAGGCTGTAGTTCAAAAGACGACATGTTCCTCTTTCAGCTAGCATCATAACTAGATGAACTGATAAAATAGCAGAGGATATTGAGGCACAATTGTTAGAGAAGATTAATGAGTCATCGCGGTATACAATCCAGGTTGATGAGTCTACTGATGTTGACAACAAGACAACAATGCTTATTTTTGTGCGACATAATTTTCAGGAGGATGTACATGAGGATAATGTTATGTGTACTTTTGTTGCCAACCAACACTACAACTGCAGAACTATTCATGTCTTTGATTGATTACATATCTGAAAACTGAATTGGTCATTTTGTGTCGATATATGCATGGACGGAGTGACTGCCATGACTGGACAGCTTTCTGGTTTCACTACTTGGTTCAAAGAGGTCACTTCTGAATGTGAGTCTACGCACTGTGTCATCCATAGGGAAATGCTGGCTAGTCAAAAAATGTCTTCTGAACTTAACATTTTACAGGATGTTATTGAAATGATCAACCACATTAAAGTACATGCCATCAACTCACATTTGTTCACACAGCTCTGAAGGGAGATGGACGCAGAGCAAACATGTCTTCCCAACCACAAAAGACCCTCGAACTGGGAAGGAATGGACTCGTGACCCATTTGTGAATAAGCCAGGCAAATCGACTCTGTCCATGCTAGAAGAGGATCGACTGCTTGAGATCACAAATGATGGTGACCTTAAAAGTAGGTTTGAGACAACTTCAAATCTCCATATGTTCTGGATTAAAGTCAAGGCAGAATATCCTGAGATTGCTACAAAAGCACTGAAAAGTCTGCTTTCATTTCCAACATCCTATCTTTGTGAAGCAGGGCTTCCTACAGTGACAGCAACCAAAAAAAAGTTATGGAGTAGACAGGACATAGCAACATATTTCGGGTGTCACTGTCTCCCATCACCCCCAGAGGGGACTGTCTAGTTGTAGGAAAACAAGCCCAGGGTTCCCACTGATTCTGCATTATGGTGAGTTGTATAATTACTTCCTTATATATTACAATGTAATCCTAATAGAAATAGAGTGCACTATAAATGTAATGCACTTGAATCATCCCCAAATCATCCCTCCCCCACCCCGGTCTATGGAAAAACTGTCTTCCACAAAACTTGTCCCTAGTGCCAAAAAGGTTGGGGACTGCTGTTTTAGAGGGTACTTTGGCAATACTAAGTAAAGTTAGTCATAACAGTACTCGATAACCTAGAAATTTTTTTCTATGTGTTTATCCTACAAAATTTTGCACCTGTGCACAACAAGATGTATACAAGAATGCATATTGCAGTGCTGTTTCTAATGAAAGAGTGAAAGCGACCTAATTATCGCACAGTAGGGAAATAGCTGTATTTTATTCATGAAACAAAGTAGTATACAATAGTGGTAGAACAGTATGCAGTAGTAAAAATGAATTAACTAGAAACTTATGTATTACATAAGGATAAATCTTTAAAAAATAATGTTGAGAGAAAAAAGACTCCTGAAACACCAGCTTCTGGCATGAAAAGCTCCACCGACCAACTCCCCAGTGAAACAGAAAATTATTAAAAAGCAAACATTTAGGGCCTCTAGAAATGGTTTTAAGGCAAATGAAAAAAGCTTGAATGATCAAGAAAATCTAGATATTCAAGAAAAATCTAAGAAAATTCATTAAGAAAGATCAGTGTCTATGGTATTTGAACTAAGACTGCTCCCTTCCTCCCACTCCCAGCTCAAAGATGCAGAGATTCCACTTGATTGTTGCAACTAAGAACACGGGGCTCCCTCAGCCCCAACTCCCAGTTGGAAGGCTTACTTCCCTAGAGGAGAATAACTTTGGCATTTATCATTCTGCCCATAGAAACCTATTGCTGAGGTTAAGTACTGGGTGAGTGTGATCAAGAGATGGGGGCTCCTTTCTTCTATCAGCTCCCATTCATGGAATAGAGTCTTATCAAATAGAGAATATCAAGAAAGGGATAGAAACTATAAAATAAGAGTCAAATGAAAATTCTGAAGTTGGAAAGTACAATATCTGAAAAATTTTAAATTTACTACAGGGGTTCAACACTAGATTTTAACTGGCAGGAAAAAAAAATAGCGAACTTCAAAATAAGTCAATAGAGATCATGTAGACAAAATAACAGAGATAAAAAAAGAATGAAGAAAATAAACAACCTCAGAGAAAGGTGGACATGATTAAGTTCACCAACATGTACATAATGGGAATAGCAAAAGGAGAGGAGAGAACGCTAATCATTTGCAAGAGAACTCCAATAAGATTGACAGCCAACTACATAGTGGAAACAATGGAGCCCATAAGGCAGTGAAATAACACATTCAAAGTGCTCCCCAAAAATCTGTCAAACAAGAATCCGAAACGCAGCAAAGCTATCTTGCAAAAATGAAGATATAATACTTTTCCAGATTTGAAAAAAAAAAAAAAAACGACATAATTTGTTGCCAACAGATCCACCTTACAAGAAATACTAAAGAAATTTCTTGAAAATTAGTGACCCTGGATGTTAATTCAAATACACACTCAGTAAAGATAATTATGTAATTATAAAAACATATATAAATGCATTTTTCTCCTTTCTTGATTTAAAAATCAATTGTGTAAAAAAATATACATATAATGTATTATTGGGCCTATAACATATAGAAATGTAATGCATATGTAATATATTTTCCAATAAGAGCCAAAACAAGGTAAGTGGGAGCAAAGCTGTATTGGGCTAAGAAAATTACTACAGATGGTAAAATAATACTACCACGAAAATAGGGGTAAAGTGATTGAGGGTTATGAAAGTGGAGTAGGTAAATGTACTCACCTCCTCCCATGCCCACATCAAAGTTATAACTAATTCACAGAACAACTATTACTAAGAACCACCTGAAGACTAGCTTAACAGCAGTCCTGTAACTAAGTATACAAAGGAAAAGTCATGCTGAGACTAGTAGAAAGGGCAGAGATGCAAAATAGGTAGGTCCCACACTCATGGTGTGGCAATTAAGGATTGGGAGGGATACATCACGGCATACCTCTCCCAAGTGCCTCCAAGCCCAACATAAGCTGCAACCAATCACAGATCACTTTTTAGCTCCTAACAGGTTGCCCCCAGTCTGGCACAAGCAGCTGCTGACCTTAGCCTACGCTAGAGGCCCTCCTGAGTGGCTCCAGAATCAACACAATGGTTGGCTTCAGACCACAACAGAGCACCACCCAAACTGCTCAACAAATGACACAGCTGAAGAGCAGACTCAGCAGGCACCAGAGCCCCACTAAAGCAACCCCTGCTCTGTGGGGTCAGGCCCTGCACAAGAGCTTGCCTACTTAGTCACAACGGTCAGCCTGACAGTCGGTCAGACTCATAGGCAGTCAGCCTGAGGGTCAATCCCACACACTGATGTGCCACCAGCAATCAAGGCTCAACAACAACAACAGGAGAACACACACAACTCACACAAAGAACACCTCTGAAGCACCTAGTTCAGGTGACCGGAGAGACAGCACCACTGGGCCCCATAGGACACCTACTACATAAGGCCACTCTGCCAAGACCGGGAGACATAGCAGACCAACTCAATACATAGAAACAAACACAGGGAGTCAGTCAAAATGAGTAGACAAAGGAACATGACCCAAATGAAGTAACAGGACAAAACGCCAGAAAAAGTACTAAACAAAATGGAAATAACTCATCTACCAGATACAGAGTTCAAAACACTGATTTTAAGAATGCTCAATGAAATTAGAGGGAGAATAGATAAACCCATACCTACATGTTCAATTAATCTGTGACAAAGGAGGCAAGTATATACAATGGGGTAAAACGATTGCTTCAATAAATGGTGTTGGGGAAAATGGCCAAATACATGTAAAAGAATGAAACTGGATCACTTTCTTTCACCATACACAAGAATTAATTAAAATGGATTAAGACTTAAATGTAAGACCCTAACTATAAGATCCATTGAAGAAAACTTAGGCAATAAACTCTTTGACATTGCTCTTAGTCATATATATTTTTTTGGATATGTCTTCTTGGGCAAGGGAAACAAAAAAATAAACAAATGTGACTACATCAAACTAAAAAGTTTTTGCACAGTGAAAGAAACCATCAACAAAATGAAAGGACAATCTACTGAATGGGAGAAGGTATTCACCACAACTCATCCAATAAGAAGTTAATATCCAAAATATATAAGGAACTCATACAACTTAACATCAAAAAGAAAAACAAAACTTAACACCAAAAAGAAAAACAACAACAACAATGATCTGATTTAAAATTGGGCAAAAGACCTGAAGAGACATTTCTCCAGAGAGGTCATACAGACATAAGATGCTCAATGTCACTAATCACCAAGGAAATACAAATTAAAACCACAATGAGATATCACCTCACTCTCATCAGACTGCCTTTCATCAATAAATCAACAAACAACAAGTGTTGGTGAGAATGTGGAAAAAAGGGAACCCTTGTACACTGTTGCTGGGATTGTACATTGGTGAGTCACTATGGAAAACAGTACGGAGGTTCCTCAAAAAATTACAAATAGAACTACCACATGACTCAGCAATTCCACTTCTGGATATTTATGTAAAGAAATCCAAACACTAGTTAGAAAAGATGTATGCACGCCTATGTTCACCGCATTATTATTCACAATAATCAAGATATGGAAGCAATCTAAGTGTCCATCGATAGATTAATAGAGAAAGTGGTACATATATGCAGTGGAATATTACTCGGCCATAAAAAATGAAAGCTTGTCTTTTGTGACAACATAAATGAAATTATGGTAAGTGAAATAAGTCAAAGAAAGATAAATACCATATAATTTCAGATATATATGGAATCTAAAAAACAAAATAACCAAACAAAACAGAAACAAACTTATAAACACAGAGACCAAATTGATGGTTGCCGGTTGGTAGAGGGCTGGAGGGATGGGTGGAGGAGGTGAAGAGAATGAGAAGTTATTGCCAGTTACAAAAAGGCATGGGGATGTAAAGTACAACATGGGAGCTATAAATAATATTATAATATGTATAGTGTCAGATGGGTACTAGAGTTATTGAGGTGATCACTTCATAAGTTATACAAACGTCTAATCACCGTGTTGCACACTTATAACTAATATTGTATGTCAACTGTAATTTTAAAACAATCTTTTTAATTTTTAAAAAATGAAAGTACTATTTATTGGGAAAAAAAAAATCCACATGTAAGTGGACCCATACAGTTCAAACTTGCATTAATGGTGAACTGCAGTGGGGTTTAAAAATGAAGTCCTACAGTTTGTCTCTTATTTAGCCTTTTTGAATTTAGTGTAATTTTGAGAATATCAGTGTCTAAATCTCCCAGCTTAATTTATATTTTCTACTTGTCTCATCTGTTATTTGCTCCTTACTTTTCTTTCTTGCCTCATTTTGGATTAATGGAGAATTTATTATTCTATTTTCCTCCTCTTATTGGCTGATTAGTTGTGTCGGCAAACCCCAAGCCCACACTCAGGTTCAATAATTCCCTATAAGAACCTGTAACTCAGAAAAGCTCTATCCTCACCGTATGGTTTAATATAATGAAAATATATAGTTTAAAATCACCAAAGGAAAAGGTGCATAGAGGAGTGCAGGAGAAACCAGGCTCAACCTTCCAGATGACCTCTCCCTCTGCAGTTGCAATAACAGCACTTAATTCTCCCAGCAATGATATGTAACAACACATGTAAAGTATTGCCAACAGGAGAAAGACCAGGAAACTCACCCAAGCCTTAGTTTCCTGGGATTTTTCCCTTTCCCAGCTCTACTGAGATGTTGACATACATGGAGTTTTTATTGGATGTGGGGGTCAGTCACCAGACATAGGCGTTGAGCACATACCTGTATGACGGACCTTAGCTAATCAATCTCCAGTGCAGCCCCTCTACTTCCCGCTTCCAGGTCTATCTGATACAGCGCGGCCCAGGACCACAAACAAACAAAAACAGGCGTTTACCATAATAAACTAGCTGGCATGGCCCATGGCTCCAGGTACACAAAGACTCTTCACAGCAGGATACCCAAGGGCTTAGAGGTTATTTCCTAGGAGCTGGTCCAGGGCCATTTCCGAAGATTCTGGAATGTTCGGGGTTTGATGAACCTAGGCTTGATGAGTAAACTCTTTATAGCACATTAGTCACACATTCATTTATTATTCTTTTATCAGTTTCTCTACAGGTTACAATAAACATCCTTAATAATCTACCACAAATTAAACTTTTACCACTTCCCAGACCATACGAGAACTTTACAGTACTTCAGTGCTATGTACCCTGTCCCACATTTTGTGCTATTTTAAAAACGTATTTTAATTCTACACACATTTAAAACTCTATATTATTGTTTTGAGTAATCCAAAGCCACTTCATTTTACTCACATAGTTACCCTTTCCAGGGCTCTTCATTTCTTTCTGGAATACTGTGCTTTCATCTAGTGATCATCTACCTAAAGAACTCTCATTTAGTACATGTCTGCTGATAATGCAATTTTTTTTGTCACAAAAATATTCTATTTCATCTTTCTTTCCTTGTATATAGAATCTTAGGTTGTTAGTTATTTTCTTTCAGTACTTAAAAGTACTGAAACTTCCATCATCTAGCTTCATGACTCAGAATTGATACCATCTATAGTGAGTGGCCTATACATTGTACTTTTTAGAATCAAAGCATCATGTAATAAAGCAAATAGTTTAGCTTTCTCAAATAATGTTCTAGTAATTATGTCTTAGTGCTCTATTTTACCTTTGAGATATAATTCACAGACTATACAGTTCACTGATTTAAAGTGTATGTCAATGTTTTTTCATATATTCAAAGTTGTACAACCATCACCACAAATTTTCGAACACTTTCCTCCCCTCTAAAGAAACTCTAAACTATTAGCTGTCACTCTTCACCCTCCCCATCCCCAGCCCTAATCTGTCTTTATAGATATGTCCATTCCAGACATAGTAGGTTTTTATGTCTGGCTTTTTTCACTTGGGTAATGTTTTCAAAGTTCATCCATATTTTAACATGTATTGGTATTTCATTTATTTTTCATTGCCAAATAATATTCCATTGTATAGTATACCATATTTTTATTTATCCACTCATCGGTCATTGGATATATTTGGGTTATTTCTACTTTTTGGATACTATAAATAACATTGCTATGAACTTTTGTATACAAATTTTATGTGGATTTATGTTTTTATTTATCTTAGGTATATACTTCAGAGTGGGATTGCTAAGGTCAGACTATAAGTTTAGCTTTTTGAGGAACTGCCAAGCCACTTCACATACTCACCCAAAATATATGAGGGTTCCAATTACTCCACATCCTCGCCAACACTTTTTTTCCATCTTATTATACCCAGTCTAGTAGTCATATAATGGTGTTTTTAAACTAACTCTCGCTTTTATAAAATGTTTCAGATTTTAAGTTGGTACCATTTTTCTGGAAGGCAATATGATCACATACCAAAGGCCTTAAAAATGTCAAAACCCTTTGATCCAGCAATTCCAGTTTTAGAAATTCACCCTAAGTAAATCATGGATATGATAAAAGAATTAGCTACAAAGATGTTTACCACTGTGCTATTTCTGTAATTCGGGCTTGAAAGCTAGATAAAGTCTACTTAATTCCTCTTCCTACTTCCAGTGAGCAATCAAGTAGTTTCCTTGTAACTTCTGGCTTTATTTCTAATTTCTGTTGAACTCTCATTCTCCACGTACAAATTGCTCCTTTATTGCCACCTCGGTTTTGACTCCAACATAATACGCCCCAACCCTCCCCCACCCCCCACCAAAACAGTGCCACTGCTATGAGGCAGTTGTGAGCTGGGGAGATTCAGGGATTAATGGAAAAAAGCTTATACTGCAGCAAAACTTAAACGCTAATATGAAATACCCCGGTTCTTTTAAAAATGCCCTCAGTCATTTCTTCTTACTCATACTTTAACCTTCTGCCTATAGTTTGACCCCCTCTCTCCACGGTCATCCCCCTAGCTTCTTCATTCTCCTCTCTTCTACCCCTAGGTTACTCTTCACCTTTTTCACTTTAGTTATGTCTTGGTTATTTTCTTTCAACCCATTTCCTCAGGGCCACACATTCCATCTGAAGAGGTTAATCAAGATGTTTTTCTGAACAAAACAATTGACAAAACAATAACTTTTTTTCATCCTACTACATTTATAACAGAAAAATACTGAACCAAACCTCGAGTCATTCAACTAATATTTTTCAAGTGCTCTCTATAGGCTAGGCATAGTTTTGGTACTGGGGATTTAACAATGAACAAAACAGGTTCAGTCCTACCCTCAAGGAGTTTACACACTGATTGACAGAATTTAAAAAGAAGAAATACATAACATAATGTCAGGTAGTAATAAGTGCTATGAAGAAAAAAACAGTGAAAGGATAGATAATGGTGGAGGAATGCTATTTTAGACAGGATTATCGGAAAAGAACTATCTGAAGAGTCATCTAAGCAGAGATCTGAAGGAAGTGAAAAGAAAAAGAAAGACAAAACTAATCATGCAAGTATCAGAATTGAGAGTGTCCCAGGGAGAGGAAACATCAGAAGCAAAGGCCCTAAGATTGGTAGATGCTTAGAGAATTGGAGAACAGCCCAGAGAAGTGTGGATGAAGTGTAAGAGTAAGGTAGAGTGTAGAAATAAGGTTCCAGAGTTAGGCAGGTGCCAAATTACACAGTTCCCTATAGACCATGTAATAATATTGCATTTTATTCTAAGAATAGTTGGAGAGTTTTGAGCAGGGAGTTGTTTTATCTGATTGCCATTAAAAAATATATATCTGCTTAGAGACTGTAGACTAAAAGAGGCAAGAGAAAGAAAAGTGAGACAAATTAATAAACTATAGCAACATTATAAAAAAGATATGATAGCTTCCATCGTGTCCTGTAATAGGGAGATGGTTAAATGAATTACATACAGTTGGACCATATTATGAAATATGATACAGCCACTATAACTGCTGTCCATTATAAATGATGTAAAAGAATACATAAGGACATATAAAAGTATTTATATTAAAAGTAAACAATAGTTATAAAAGTAGACTATTATCTGAGTCATAAAGTTTATTTATTCATCCATGTATAGCGTGACGCTATTTTATAAAAATATCATATGCATGGAATATTAAAGCTGAAAAGACTTGGAGCTCACCTAGTCTACCAAAACCAGAAAAGTTACAACAAGGACTAGAACACAGATCTGATTCTCAACCTAATGCTCATTCTATTCCACCCATGGTCTCACTGGTGTTATCTTGGCTCTCACAGGTACTTATAGTTCTGATAGTTGGACATTCGAATGGGAAATTAGAACTAACAGGATCTTTTCTTCGTAACACATTAGAATTCTGCTTAAAGCTAGATTTTTAAAATTAATCTACAGTAGACTGAAGCCCTGTCCAAATAAAAAAGGCAGGTGGGAAGGTAATCTCAAAATAAAATTGAGATATATACTTTTTTCAGGACTCCTCACATGAATCAAGTCACTGACTATGAATAAATACACTACATGTTAGCACACATTATTAAAATACCTGTGGTCACTGATTTTTTGAAATTCTAACAATTGTATACAGAGTTGGTCAAGGAAATAACATTCTTGAGCAGCAAACCACTGTTTCTGTGGCACCAGTAACCATTTCTCCCTCGAATCTGCAGGTTTCCCTGGCTATGATTTTGTTTTAGACCAAGAGGGCCAGAAGGCTGCTTCTAGAAACCAAACAGCCTAACCTCCTCTTTTCTATGGTAACATAGCATAGCCTCTCACTGTCTGACCTATAGGGAAAAAACCTGCTTTTAATTAACCATTAATTACTTGAATACAGTCTGCATTATGTGGAAAAAATGTATTACTTTCATCTTAATTTAAAAGACAACATCTGAGGTCCAAACTGGCAAGAAGATACACTTTATAAATGCATTTATATCATTATTCTCCTTCAAAGAATTAGAAAAGAGACCAATTTTCCTGTGGTTCTGCAGGGCTTGGAATGAAAGAAAGGTGCAAAATGAGGAAATGGAGGTTTCTCCTAGAAGCTTTCTGCAGGGTAGAAAAAAAATTTTTTTAATTGAGTGATTTTGGGTTCTGTAAGTAGTTACCTGACTATTAAAACATCCAGATGAGGTCTTACTGAATGCTAATAACATTTGAAATTTAAGGTCTTTGTGTTGTATTTGCTATAAATACATTAAAGTTACATGAATTTGTATACTAAATAAGATCAAATAGAGAATAGATCTGTCACAGATAGAGAGTGCATGACCAATAAAATCTATAAGAAAGAATGTTTATAAACATGGGGGAAGTTACCTCAATATTTTTATAATTTTATGTGCATTATTTTTCACAACTTAAAGCTGCCCAAGTATAGAAAAATACAAGACTTCAATAACAGTTACCAGCATGATTTGCTTTTATTACCTTTCTGTTCAAGACCCTTGTTCCCCCTTGTAGCATGTCAAATTGCCCCCAAAACCATATTATACAGCAGAGAAATGTTGTTCACACTTCACTGGCTATTGATTTACTTTATTTATTGGCACAAAATCAGCTTGAGATAAACATTTTGTCCCCCATTTCCACTATTGTAAGTGGTATACTTCATTGCAAGATAGGTAAACCCAAATGTGCAGGGTCACAATTCGACATGGCTTTCTAATCAATGTGTGAAAAATTATCTAATGAATAATAGGTTGCACATTTCCACAAACAAATTAACCAGGGTGAGACTGAAACTAATGATTATATTTATCTAATGTAATTTCACATCTGTTACTAGGGATAGTAATTTTTTTCTCTTTCATCCATGGTGTCCTCAAAATTACGACTTAGCTTTTCAGATACAGTTATAGGACATCAGTTTAACTAGAAAATAGACAATTTTGTGGAATATTTTTTCTTTAAATGCCAGTGGCCCTGAGAAATATAATTCTATTTTATAAAATTTTGGAATCCAAGCCCTTCAAGATCATTACCTCTGTTGTATTTTTAAGTACTGCCTGTGGGCTTAATTTTGGAGCCTATGGATCAAATGCCATCATTCAGACTCATAAAGGGCAAAATGACCCATTTTACCACTGTTAAGGCCATTCTTAATTTTATCCATCCTTATAATAATATTTATCCTGATTTAAAATGTTGAACTTTTTTAAAAGTAAAAGCAGTTCCCAACTTAGGCAAAAAATTAAATCCTAACATCTCACTTGGAACGGAGGGCACCCAAGGCTCCCAGGCAAGCCCACAGAAGCCTATTCCACTCACATGGAACTCTGTCATAGAAGCTGACCACAGCTGGCACCCTATTTCTATGGAAAAGAGCATTCACAGCTTAAACCAAGAGCATGTGTCTTTCGGCTATGGTTTCCCACTCTCCTGCCACCTGCCAGGACTCTGGAGAGTCTCTTATTTTAAGGTACAGACTCTGGCACCAATGGCTTCGTGAGGGGGCCTAAAGGGGTGAGCTTGAGGTAAAAAAGCAATTTCACATGGAAAAGAGATGAGAAGTTCTAGGGGCAGGAGTGATTTGTGGGAGTACACGCCAGGCATATTTTTTGGCCCCACGCTTGCTTCTTATCCATACAGACCTCAGCCTAATTCTGAAACCAAATCCTCTAATAAAAAGCTCCAGTGATCTTTATTCCAAAGTTTCAATTATTAGAAATTAGACTGACAATCAGAGAGGGATCTGTAAATTCTACTACCTACCTGAAGAGTTCTCTGATAATTTTTACTTTGGTTCACTATGCAGAAAAAGTAGAGAACTGAGACACATCTTTTAATCCTTGCAAGGGAAAAAACAGCCCTTTAAGACAGCAGTTCTCAATGTTTGAGTTCTCAGACTTTCTTGGTCCCTTAATTGTTAAGGACTCAAAAAGCTTTTGTTTACAGATTATATCAACAGTTGTGCTATTAGAAAACTGAAAAAAAATTAAATATCAATTCATTTTAAAACAAAAATAAATCTGTGTTAACATAAATAACATTGTTTATTAAAAATAAATTGTATTCCCCCCAAAGAAAAACTTAGTGAGAAGACTGTCTTAATAGAAGACAGCTGAATTTTCATAAATGAGCCTGCCTTCCATTTGTCATGTTATTTTGACTGAAGTATACAAAGGAAACCCAGTCCCACAAAATACATAGTTAGAAAAGAGGTTAACAGTCATTTTGGATAATTGTAAATATTCTGCTTTGATTTAAAAAGAGGTGTCAGATAAGTTTCTTAAAAGTTAGTTGCAATATGAAATCTAAAACCATATCAATGAAATTTTCATATTTTTCATTTGGGGTATAGGATTTTATTACTGTTTTATTTCTAAATTATAGATTCCGTTATGTTCCTTTCATTTAAAATCAATCACTGACTCTCAGATATACAAAGTCTTTACTGCCTCATCATCTGCCTTTCACATGCTTTTCCTACGACCCTATCCCCGTCCCTTCTCTCCTCTGGGGTTAGGATGGGGAGGGAGGCCTCTAGGAATATGCTATATATTTCCATCCACTTTTTTATTTTCGTACCTTCTTATATTAAAAATATATTGGTTTATATTGAATGGATCTTCTAACTTGCATGATTTTGTACCATCATGTACTAGTCATTTGGAAAATATTAGTCCACTGACTTATACAGCTCTTTCAAATGTTGACACATTTCATTATATAATATTTTAAAATCACAATTCATCAATTCACCAATCTCCCTGGAAAAGTTTTTAAATTATTGGGCAATTGTTGAGTTCACAGTAGCTAATACAAGTTTTCCAAATTTCTAGTTTTCACTTGAGAGGTCGAATTTTTATCATTGGCAACAAATACTATCAGTTTCCTCTGAACTTTCCTTGAAAGATCACTTTGTTCATTTTTGAGAAAAATGTCTGCCAAATACATACCCAACTCTGAACAGCCATAGTTTCTCAACTGTTCTCTCAAGTAAAAATAGTCTTTCATGAAAAAAGCAGCTAGGACAACTCACAACTCAATCACACAAGTGCTTTTCCTCAAAAACCACTGTAAATTTGACATGCAGGCAAAAGTGCTTTATGCATGATTCCTGTTTCATCACTGAGAATATTAAAAAAGACATTTGCTCAAGAGCTGAGATTTAATGAAATTAATTTTTTAGTAATAGAAATGTTCTTCAATGTTCATCAAAAATGTTCTTCAGTGAAACTTTTTTTTGTACTGTTAGGAACACAACGACTGCTCGTACAGTCTGGTGTCACTGCATTGCTTCACTCTGAAACGTGAAGTTTTCTCCACCATTGCGTTTCCACCATCAGACCAAATGTCAACAGTGAAAAAGGTAAATCACATCCTAGTCTTGTGATGAAAATGGTTTTTAACTTTCCAGACCTCTTAAAAGAGAACCCCAGATATCTGTAGACTACCTTTTGAGAATTACTACTCTACAAAGACTACAATTCTGTTTGTATGGAGAGAAGTTAGTGATGGGGGAGAGAGGGACAAACTCTGTCTAAAATCCCAGAAAACTGAGGGAAAGGCCTTTTGAATATAAATGAATGTTTAATTCATTTTGCTTTCCTTACAGCTTGACTGATTTTAGATCGTTACCTCATTTATTTCTACCTTGCTTCTGGCCCTGATCTGAGTTTGGACTCAATTAGTGGTTTTATCAGAGTCAAGTCTAGGCAAACTATGAATGAAATTTCATGGCTCTGTGTACCCCAGCAAATGCCTGTGAGGGTTGAATCCTCTTCAACAATCTAAATTAAAGGGGTAATCTCGTGATCACCTGACCTTATATACCTCTTTATGTGTTTTGTCTACACCAGAATGCAAGCTCCTTGAGATGGGGTACTTGTTTTGTACACTGCTTTATCCTCAGTTTCTAGGACAGTACCAGGCTCATAACAGGTACTCAACAAATATTGGATGAATGAATGCAGCCCATATGAGCCTACATAAGAAATAAGCAAAAAATAATATAATCTTCACTTTCAGAAACACATGCAGATGAGTGATTCAATCTTCAAAATAATTACTTAGCGAGACTACAGTCATTTTACAGAGATGCTGCAGCTATTGCTCAGGGTTCTGTAAACACCAGAAAGGAAATGGTGGGACATGCACTGCAGTTAGATTCAGAAAGACTTTGGCTAGAATCCTGGTTCCAGCAATCATCACTGCTATGAAACTGGGCAACGACTTAACCACTCTGAGGTTAACTCCCTAGCTGTAAGACAGAGAGAAGTAACTATCTCACAGAGACATTGTGAGAATGGAATTAAATAAAACCACATTTGCAAAAGTATCTAGCTCAGGGCCTGACAAATAGGAAATGGCAAGGACATGTTAAATGTTAGTGTATAAACATTTGATATTGGGCTACATCTACTCCTTCCTTTGATAACTATATCCCAAGTTGCCTCTGCAGAATACCCTGCTCAGTTCTCAGTCTTTAGGTTTGGATGGAGCGTCAGACCTACACTTATTGCCCTGAGCCTAAACAATCAGTGCATCATTTATCCGAGCACAGTTGCTTATACAAGATGACCACATAGCCAATGGAACTCAAACTCTTGCTCTGAATCCTGGGAAGAGTCAGTTTTCCACTAGACTTGAACCTGGAAAGACGCAAACAGGTGCTGCTACAGGCAACCTAGAATGATAAGGAAGAAGCTGCCTGAGAACATAACCCCAAAAGCAGTGTCAGAGCTGAGAGATACAGAAGGAAGAACTAGGTTTGGCAAACAATACTTGAGCTCCAATTGAGTAATGCCTGAACCCAACCTGACCCTTGAAATTTTGCGAGTCAATAAATACCCTTTTTTCCTAAGTTAGTTTGGGTTGAGTTTCCTGACATTAACAATAGGAAGAGTCCAATCTAATGTATTTTTTTTCTATCCCAGAAGGCTGAACCTAGATATGCACAGACAATTATTGTTCTATGTTAATGTTGCTAATGAGGGCTGAAGCATAATGCTAAAGTCTGTCCTTATGTCTCTGGAATTCTTATGGTCTTAAGTAAGCCACAAGTCCAGGTTCTCAAAGCATTTTGTTAATATTTAGATAAAACAGTCCTGAAAAAAAAAAAAAAAAGCACATGGAAATTCCAAACCTGGATCTCTAGACCTTTAGAGATAGATAAATATAGTAACGAGTGACCTCAAGCTATTACTAATATTTCTAAAAAGACTAAAACGAGTTACATATATTCCCTTTGTGAGGTTAACTAAAATATAAATTTATTTGCTCTTGGCAGAAATTGTATTTACTCTATGCAGTTAATAGTGGTTATCTCTTGCTAATTAGAAGCTCTTTTACTGTCAGATACATAACTAGATAGCTAGATAGAGGTCCTTGACAGATTTTCCACATGAGAAAATTATTTTTTAATAAATTCTCTATGATAGATAAAATCTTCTAAAACACAGGGTCCCATGGTGAAGGAGAAAGAAAAGGACTTTTGGCACTTGGTGATGAAAAGAACAGAAAACACTAATGTAAGGGGCTGGCTCCCTTTCTTTATAGTCATTAGAGGGGGTGTGGAGGGATATGGAGAAGGCACAGTCCAAAAAAGTGTGTGGTGGTTTTAAGGGCACTATGCTTCAGGGGTAAAATATGTTAAATCACAATCTGACTCAACAAGTAACTGTGAAGGTTTGCAATGGCACTGGAGAGGAAAAGGTAATACAGAAAAGAGCAAGACAAGTTCTTCAAGAAACTTGGAGTCTAATGGTCATGCTCCCTTATTGCTCTATAACATTCTTTTGTGGATTCTCTTGTGGTATTCTTCTTCCTCATGCCTCCAGGTGTAATTCAAGCGATGTCTTCTACACAGTCTCATCCTAAAGAAAATTTAAATTCCTATGCCAGAATGTACTACTGAACTTTCATAGGGTAACCAGGGCTTGCCCCCTAGATGAACTGAAATCACTGATCTATGTAGTCAAACCTTACCAATCTGCTCAAATCACTCTTTAGAATAACATACTAAAAATAAGGACCCTTGGTACATCCATACAATGAAATACTACCTAGCAAAAAAAATAGTGATACATGCTACTATATGGGTGAATCTCAAAACCTTATTCTAAGTGAAAGAAGCCAAATGCAAAGGCTATGGACTACATGACTCCATTTATTTGGTATTCTGGAAAAGGCAAATCCTATAAGGACAATAAACAAATCAGAGATTGAGAGTAGGGGAAGGAGCATAAGGGGACTTTTAGAGGCGATGTAAATATTTTGTTTTGGTTGTGGTGGTAGTTACATGACTGTATAGGTTTGACAAAACTCAGACCTATACATCTAAAAAGGGCACATTTTACTATGTAAATTTTTCTCTATTAGACAAAATATATTATCTAACTACACACAAGGGGAAAAATCCTTAAACAGGGTGTGTCTGGTCATCATGCAAGAGAAGGGTAAATTCAAGAAAGACACAGTCAGGAAAGGGGTTCAAGAGAAATTCAAACACTGGAGTCCTAGAAGTTCATATGGATGGCTAGGGGGAAATGTTCCCTTTGAACCCAAAGGAATTATAACTGAAGGACAAAATGGAGGCATGGAACTAAAGACAGGGTGTGAATGGTATTATTGCTTAAAATACCTTTTAAAGAATTAAATTTTTAGGATAAAAACTTGACCCTTCATTGAATTTTAATTTTGCCAAGACATACAACCTAAAATGAACCCCAAACTAAAATGAGTCTGAAAGTTGGAAATCATTTTATTTTTCAACTGTTGGGAATCAGTCAATTGCTGATTTCCAGGGGAGAAAAATGGTATACTGCTATAATATTTTCTTGAAATCCTCATTGGAAAGAGTTGCAAGGATGTCAATAAAACAGAGAAACTCTTCATATTAAATTAATGTTAAATTTTTCATAAATGAAACTTTTAAATTGCAAAGAGTTTAGAAGAATGGGAAAAAGTAGCCTGAAGACACATTGCCTGAGGATTTGGCACTTAAGATTTGGGAAGGAAAGTCTCTGCGACACCAATGAAAGGCTACTTCTCTCAGTGTTACCAACATCTCGAGTTCACTGGCCAATGATTCCTCTCTTACCTCTCTTATGACTCCTTCAGAAACTTAGAGTGAAAATAAAATTTAAAAATAATTCCTCCTCAGCCTCTTTTCCTATTCATAAACCTTAAGGCTGAATCTTTAAAAATCATCCTCAGTCGTGGGCAGACCAGGATTTCCATAAATTGTTGTTGAAATGAAAAGTCGTTAAACTCGTGTGGAGGATAATGTGGCATTATCTATAAAATTTAAATCGCAAAACTTTTTGACCTAGTTATTTCTAGGAAGTATCCAAAGGACATATCAGACACATGACATGAAAAATGTTCAAGATTATTCAGTACAACATTAATTGTAATAGGAAAAGACCAAAAACAATGTAAATGTCCATCAATAGGAGATTTAAATAACTAATATTACATCCCTATAATGAAATGTCGTGTATAAGAAGAATAAGAAAACTATGTACTGATGTAGCAAACTCTCCAATACATAGCATCAGGAAAAGCAATGTACAGAACACTGGAACAGAATGTTACAAAAGTGGGGGAAAGAATATATAATCATATTTGTTTATAATGTATTTTTAATGCATTATCTCTAGCATGTACAGGAAACTAATGACTACCTACCTGTAAAGGAGAATTCTGATGAATGGAGGCAGGTATGGGAGGAAGGCTTTTTACTGTCCCCCTTATCTGCAGTTCTGCTTTCCAAAGTTTCAACTACCTGTGGTCAACCAGTCCAAAATTATTAAATAAAAAATTCCAGAAATAAACAATTTCTAAGTTTTAAATTGCTCACCATTCTAAGTAGTATGATGAAATCTCTCGCCATCCCTCTCCATCCAACCCATGACATGAATCATCTCTTTGTCCAGCATATCCACAATGTATATGCTGCCTGCCCAGGAGTCACTTAGTGGCTGTATCAGGTTTCAGATCTACCATCATTGTATAGCTGTGCTTGTGTTCAAGTCACCCTTATTTAATTTAATAATGGCCCCAAAGTACAAGAGTAGTAATACCGGCAATTTAGATATGCTGAAGAGAAGCCATAAGTGCTTCCCTTAAGTGAAAAGGTATGGAAAAAACATAGTACATATAGGGTTCAGTACTGTCCATAGTTTCGGGCATCCACTGGGGGTATGCAGTGAGGAAGGCAGTATCCAGGAATGACAGCAGCTAGAAGGCCAGATTGTTATGGCTACCTACTCTCTAGGCCCCTTTTGGTTCCTGCCCATTTTCCGAGCCTGCTCTTCTGGCTTCCTGTCATTTCTGTGAGCCTCTGTTATCCTTCCAATAAATGCTTTTACAAAATTTTGAGTACCTGATATAAGCAGGGAAAATATAGAAGCATAAAATACAAATATGATCACTGTTTTCCATCAGATGATAACCTAGTTTAAGAGACAAAGAACTAAAAACCATGTCTTAAGGAATGGTAATGTCAGAGGACAAGGAAAGATGTCAATGACTTGCAGTCATCAAGGAAAGCTAGAAGATGTGGCTCTCCAGGCAGAATTTACCACTTCTGCCCTCTCAAGCAAAATCCATCACTCTTTACACAACTGCCTTTTTTTTATTTATTATTAAAATTATCTGCTCTCGTGCCAGTTTCTCTCATCATCTCCCACAGTCTATGAGTTCCTCAAAGAGATTTTATGAGCCCAACTAGTGCCAGAAAAAAAGTCACTCATCTATTAATTCCGCATAGTGCCAGAAACTGGTCATAAGTATGATGAGCTGATTTTCAAGTTATTTGGATAAGGGTAAGAGAGAAGAAATGAAGCGACAGGATAAGAAAATGAATAAAGGTTTCCCAAAGGTAGAAGAGCAGGAAATAAAATTGGGAAAGAAGAGCACAGATGACATTCAGGGCACTGAAGATCACGCTAAGTATCAGGAAGGGTAGCAAACTCAAAATGGTTACAGGAGAAGGTAGGAAGTACAAATGACTGAAGCAAGCTGGAGAAAAAGCAACAGAAAGTCACGCGAGCTGGGGTGAGGCCATGTCTTGCCTACAAGCATTAAAAAAAAAATTTAAATTCACTTTGCTAGTCACACAAAACAAGAAGTCTACAGACTTCTGCTAAGCCATGAAGAAGTTTTTGAGTAAGACAGAAGTAGGATTAGAAAGATAAGAAGAAAAACCAAGCAGTCACGTAGATAGAGAGAAAACCAAAAAACTCAGGAGGTGAGCAAGAAGGAATAAGGCTCTGAATTAGGACAAGAGCAATATTCATAAATAGATAAAACCCATTAACTAAAAAGTTAATAGAGAACTAAACAATGAAAGTAAGCCTGTTACCAATTGAACCCAGTGATCAATTATAGAATCACTAAAAATGAGAGAATGTGGGGTGTGATAAATAATACAACAACGACAACAACAACAATTCACAAGACCTATTTTACTGGATACGAGACAGAAGAAAAGAATAGGAATTAATGATTACCCCCATACTTTATGCCTGATAGCTAGAGCAATAGTGATGATACTGACGGACATAGGGAAACCAAGAGGTAGAACCAGTTTTAGAGGGAGCTACTAGAAAGAGCTATGGTGCAGGTATAAGAACACCAATCTAGATAGATATTCCCCCAGCTGTACTACCTCTTAGTTACATAATTTTGAACACAATCTTCTAGGTCCCATGTTCTCTTCTTAAAAATGAGATTAAACTAGATGCTCTTTATGACTCTTCCAGATCTGATAGTCCAAATAAATTTTGTTTAAATGTTTTTAAAGTGTCACAGAATACTGAGGGGAAAATGTTCCCTATGGATTTTTTAATAATATAAACTTCTTTAACAATATACACATATATGAGTAAAATATAAAAAAAAAACAATGCTTAGTGTTAAGTGCCATATAAATGAATTTTAAATGCTTTTTGTTGGTTTTGTATATATTTTGTTTTCAATTAATTGCCTGTATCTAGATTCTCCAATTCCACTCCCTCCATTCTCTTAAATGCATTCCAATCAGGTTTTTGCCCAGATGAAACTTCATGAAACTCCTTTTTTAAAAAATGTGGGAAAATACACATAAAATGTACAGTCTTAACCATTTTTAATTTACAGTTCAGTGGCATTAAGTACATTCACACTGTTATAATGCCATCACTGCCGTCCATCCATAGAACTCTTTTCATATTATAAAAATGAAATTCAACACTCACTAAATAATAATTCTCATTCTCCCTCATACTTCTAACCACCACCATCTACTTTCTCTGTGAATCTGGCTACTTTAGGTATCTCATAAAAGTGAAATTATGTAGTATTTGTCCTTAGCATAACGTCCTCAAGGTTCTTCCAAGTTGCAGCATGTGTCAGAATTTCTTCCTTTTTAAAGCTAAATAATATTCCACTGTATGGGTATACCAACTTTGTTTATTCGTTCATCCATTTATGAACAGCTGGGTTGCTTGCATCATTTGGCTATTGCAAGTAATGCTACTATGAACATGGGTGCATATGCAAATATCTTTCCATGTCCCTGTTTTCAATTCCTATGGGTATATTTCTAAAGTGAAATTGCTGGATCATACACTAATACTAGCTTTAATTGTTTGAAGAACCAATGTACTGTTTTCTATAGCAGCTGTGCCACTTTACATTTCTACCAACAGTGCACAATGGTTCCAATTTCTCCACATCCTTGCCAACACTTCTGGGTTCTTGTTTTTTGTTGTTGTTGTTTTTGTTTTTTGATAGTAGCCATCCTAATGGGTGTAACTTGATATCTCATTGTGGACTTGATTTGTATTTTTCTAATGATTAGTTTTCTCAATGTTTTTTATCACAAGAACATATAAACCAACACAAAGAGGTCATATTGGCCAAAGATAGGATACTTTAAGCATTAAAAAATACATAAATACAACTGATTAAAGAATACTGAATATGTAAATCCCAAGTTTATAACAATACTTATTTAAAAAATCTCCTCATTGAACACAGGGCACATATTACTTACTCTGAAGACTGCAATTAAAAGGCAAAAATTATCCCACCATTTCTGTACAGAATGCATTTTAGGATAACCAAATAGCTCTAATTGATAAGTTAATTTCTTCACTAAAGAATTCCAGCTAATGAATGTAGAAGACATGCTTGAATTTGGATATCACTATTTTGTAAGCCCTAGTGAAATAATTGCTGCAGACAATTTTCAAAAAGGACAAAACCATTAGATAAAATGGTGATTGGGAACTGTACAATGGAAATTAGGCTATCACCACTTGAACTCACTGGTCAACTCTACATCACTGAAATTAAGAAGAGCAAACATTGTGTGCCTCCTGATATGATCCAATATAATGCACATATCACTACCTATGAAACATTCATGCCCCCAAATGTCAGACCTAAATCTTAAGCCTCTACAGCTGCACTAGCCGGATGTAGCTATTTAAATTTTAAAAGTAAAATTAAAAGTTCAGCTTCTCAATAAGAAGTGCTCAAAAGCCACATGTAGCCATTAGACAATACAGACACAGATCATTTCCACCATTGCAGCAGTTCTACTGGATAATGCTACTCTGGAGCTAAATTCCATTTACAAGAAACATGGAGAGGAAAAGGGATAAAGGAACAAATTACATGACACCAGAAAGGAGCAAAAAGACAAATCCAGAACACAGGGTATTCTACAGAACGACAAGTGGATGGCAGGAGGGGAAAGAAAGAAAAGAGGAAACCACTCTAGATTTTAAAAGACAAGATATGAAATGCCCAGAAAAGGAAAATTTACACAAAAAGAAAGCAGATCAGTGGATCCTGGGGCTGAAGGTAGCAAGGATCAACTGCAAATGGGCTGGGAAAAATTTAGAGGTGTGTGATGATACGCTAAAACTGATTGTGATGATGGTAGCCCAACTCTGTAAGTTTACTAAATACTGAATTTTTTTTTAAGTCATAAGAGACAACTGTTATGTATGAACCTTGTTTGGACCTAATTCCAACAAACTTACTCTAAAAAGCCATTCTGAGATAGTCAAAAAAATTTGTCTATGAAGATGATACCAAAAAATTATTTAGATTCTTGGGAATATAAATGGTACATCTGTTCATATTTTCAGAGAGGCATATTGAAATATGTGCAATGTCTATGTTTTAATATATTAAAACAGAAAAAAAAGAGAAAAAATGAAGCAAATAAAAATCTTAATTATTAAATCTGGGCAATAGATATATAGAAGTTCATTGTACTATTTTCTCCATATTTGTATGTCTGAAATTTTTTATAGCTAAAAAAATTAATGGCTACGATAATATCCTCTCACAGTAAATGCTGTTAACCAAGTCAATGATAAATTTGTGATTCCCTAATATCGCCGGCAACTAAGACACCAAGTGATTATTCTAATTTTCAGTTTTTAAAATTATTTTAAGTTTCCATAGTAAAAACCAATTAGTTATCTTTATTTTTAAATTAAGTTTATTGGGGTAACATTGGTTAATACAATTATATAATTTTCAGGTGTACATTATCATTTGACATCTGTATTTTCTATTGTATGTTTACCACCCAAAGTTCAGCTTTCTTCAACTACCATATATTTGATCCCCTTTACCCACTTCGCCCTTCCCCTAACCCCTTATATTTGACCCCCTTTAACCATCTACCAACCTCCTCCTCCCCCACGCCCTTCCCTCTGATAACCACTAATCTATAGTCCATGTCCATGAAGCTCTGTTTGTTTGTCTTGTTCATTTGTTGCTTCTAGGTTTATAGCTCACGTATAAGTGATATCATGTGATTTTCAGCTTTTTCTGTCTGGCTCATTTCGCTTAGCATGATTATCTTGAGGTCCATCCATGTTGTTGCAAATGGCAGTATTTCATCTTTTCTTATGGCTGAGTAATATTCCATTGTATATTTGTACCACAGCTTCTTTAGCCAATCATCTATCATAAGACATTTTGGTTGCTTCCATGTCCTGGCCATCATGAATAATGCTGCTATGAACATCGCTGTGCAAATATCTTTTCGGATATGAGTTTTCAAAACTTTGGGGTAAATACCCAGTAGAGGGATTACGGGATCATATGGTACATCAATTCTTAGTTTTTTGAGGACCCTCCATACTGTTTTCCATACTGGCTGTACCAATTTGCAGTCCCACCAGCAGTGTATGAGGGTTCCTTTATCTCCACATCCTCTCCAACATTTCTTATTAATTGTCCTATTGATCATAGCCATTCTAACAGGTGTGAGATGGTTATCTCATTGTGGTTTTGATTTGCATTTCCCTAATAGTTAGCGATGTTGAACATCTTTTCAAATATTTGTTGTCGTTTGTTTGTCCCCTTGGGAGAAGTGTCTGTTCAGGTCCTCTGTCCATTTTTTGATTGGGTCATTTGCTTTTTTGTTGTTATTGAGTTGTATGAGATCTTTGTATATTTTGGATATTAGGGCATTATCAGAGGTATTGCTTGCAAACATATTTTCCCATTTGGACGGTTGTCTCTTTACCTTGTTGATGGTTTCTTTTGCTGAGCAGAAGCTTTTTAGTTTGATGTTGTCCCTTTCATTTATTTTTGCTTTTACTTTTTTTGCCTTTGAGGTCAAATTCATAAAATCCTCTTTAAGTCCAAGGTCCTTGAGTTTAGTTCCTATGTTTTCTTCTATGCATTTTATTGTTTCAGGTCTTACATTCAGGTCCTTAATCCATTTTGAGTTAATTTTGATGTGCGGTGATAGACAACAGTCTAGTTTCATTCTTTTGCAGGTGGCTTTCCAATTTTCCCAGCACCATTTATTGAAGAGGCTTTCCTTTCTCCACTGCATATTTTTAGTTTGTCAAAAATTATTTACCCATATAAATATGGGTTTATTTCTGGAATCTCGATTCTGTTCTACTGGTCCGTGTGTCTGTTTTTCTGCCAACACCATGCCAATTTGATTACTGTCACTTTGTAAGTCAGACATAGTGATGCCTCCAGCCTCGTTCTTTTTTCTCAGGGCGGCTTTGGTAATTCGGGGTCTCTTGTGCTTGCATACAAATCTGATGATTTTTTTGTTCTATTTCTTTAAAAAATGCCAATGAGATTTTGATGGGGATTATAGTAAATCTGTTTAATGCTTTAGGTAATATGGCCATTTTAACTATGTTGATTCTTCCAATCCAAGAACACAGATATCTCTCCATTTCTTTGTATCTTCTTTGATTTCTTTAATAGGGTCTTGTAGATTTCATTATATAGGTCCTTCACATGTTTTGTTAAATTTATTCTAGATATTTTATTCTTTTTGTTGCAATTGTCAATGGAATTATTTTTCCACTTCTTTTTCTGACATTTCATTATTAGAGTACAAGAACACTATGCATTTTTGAACGTTGATTAGATACCTTTAAGTCACCATTTGAAACTTCAAAACATTTTATAAACCCACTCTGTGTATTGTAGGGGGTTTTTCGGGGGGTGGAAGGTGGGAGCCAAAGTAGATATACATATTTTTTTCTACTAACTCAAATCTCTATTGTATACTTGCACTGTCCACGTTATGAAATAAATCCATCGGCATTATCAGTAACTAGCCTGTGAGAAATATACTTAGCACCAAGGCAATGGCAATGGAGTCGGGCCTTTTCAACAGTTTTTCCTTTGTGCACATCTGTAAGCTTTCTATGCACATCTACATACAGAATCCACAACCATGACCTACATTATAATTAATATAACAGCACATCTGACCAGCTCCACTGGGTTTTGATTTATAACTGTTTTTGAGATCTGCAGGGGACTAAGGATGCCCTGGGGAGAAAGTACGGCTAATTTCAGATCAGGCACTGGACAAGCTGTAAGTGGTAAGACACTTGTTTTCCTGAAATAACTATGACATAGCTGAAAGAAAATCTTAGCGTGTGTGTGTGTGTGTATGCGCGCGCGCTTCAAATCATAGTTTCTCTCCTCCTACACTCATCACCACATCCCTCATAGCCACTCTAAATGACCGAGATATAATCACAAATTTACATATGGATCCAAAAAATGTTAAAATCTTATAATAATAATTTTAAAAAGCATTCTTTGATTACCACTGACAGAAAAAAATCCCTGAAGCATCGATTCAAGTGATGGAATACAGTAAGTACAGAAATATTAGACTCAAACTGTAGATCACTCTCATTCTATAGCCTTGGTAGTTAAGATCTTCTTTCCCATGGCCCCTTTATTCTCATTTTTTTAAATTTTCTTTTATTTTGAAATCTAGATAGAAATCCCAAAGCTAGATAAGTTCTTATGTGCATTTCTTCAAAGGCTCTCAGGGGTACTCACTGTCCGCTTACATTGTTCAATTCCAAAGCTACAGCACAGAGTGAAGTGCCATGGAACTCGGCAAGAAGCATATCAACTTAGTCCTCTATCTCCCTAGCCTAGAATGCTGTGAGTTAGAACTGTATTGGGTAATGGTACCCAATACAGTAGACACTAGTCACATGTCGTTTTTGAGCACTTAAATTGTGACTACTATGACTGAGGAACTGAACTTTTAATTTTATTTAACTTAAATAGCCACATGTAGCTAGTGGTTACCACATTGGACTATGTAGCTAAAAGTGAAAGACTTTCTTTTGTTGTATTTTCACTTAAGACAATTATTATACACAAAAGTTTCTTTAAAATAATTATCTCTTAAGTCTACGACCATGCTATCCTGAACATGCCCAATCCTGTCTGATCTCGGAAGCTAAGCAGGGTCAGGCCTGGTTAGTACTTGAATGAGAGACTACCTAGGAAGACTAGGTGCTGTAGGTGTAAAAATAAAAAAAAATAAGGGATTATAAGCTGACAAATTCCTTGCAATCTGTGAGATCAACCAAGGGTTGCCTCACCTAAAACAAATAAAATAAAATAAAAAAATAATTCTCTCTTATCTACACACATATACACACATACTCTCATTCATCAAATCTTAATAATGCTTAACTAGGTGAAAGGGCTATGGAAACAGACATTCGAACATGTTTTGAATGAATAAATGTTTTTATATTTAACAATTTTTATAATAAACAGATAACATTTATCATCAGAAAAAGCTATAAACTAATACTTTAATCATTAAAACTATAGATATGAAGACATGCCCCCAAATGGAAAAATACATAGAAGCAAAATACAAACTATCTATTTGGGGGTTACAAATATTTAAAAATTAAATAGGCATATGTATAAGGATTAGAAGGGACCATAAACCAATAAAAATAACTAGATGAATGAAAGGATTATAAGTAGATTTCATTTGCATTGAGTTGCATTAATGTTTGTATATAAATAAAGCATTAGAAAAATAAAATAAGGTTGAAGAGCGATAAGATCTATATGACTGAGCATAGGAATAATCTCATAAAAACTGAGTGTTGGAAGATGACTAATCTACATTAGCAGCAACCTAGAGGGCTGAAAATAAAGAGACTGAAAAAAACTCAAGTTATATGCTGTGGGAAGAAGGTGTAACTAGAATTGAGAAATCCATAACTAAGAGAAAGAGGGGAAACTAAAAGCTTGTAAATGAGAATAAGAGAGCTAATGGGGGGTCAATGTTAATATTCAGTTGGTAAAAGAAAATAGTTTCAAGGCTGTTTGCTAAGAAGCTAGAAATGCTCAAAACTGCCTTCTATATGTGATGCATTCCTGAAATTAGTATCAGTTACATTTAATTCACCTGAACAATTTAACTGAAACAGTGATTCTCAAACTTCGAACCCTCTAGAGACTGAGAAATATTGATTTTTTTTTTTAAACTGCTTTAAATGTCTGGGATCAGAAAAGGAGTAAAGACCTCCTGATGCTCTTTAAGAATAAAATTTATCCTATGTAATAAAGATAAGTTTTCTGATAACTCGGAAAACCCTAGCACCTCTGACTATAGCTCCTTATCTTTTCACAGATTTTAGGAAAGGAAGGGGAATAGAAAAGCTGTCTTTAAACAGCTTTTTTATTGTGAAGACCTGTGTCATGCACACTTGTTTTGTGGGACATTAAGGATAAGCCAGATTGGGGATGGTTTCAATTTGATATAAAAATGTTTTAGAAGAAATTGAATCCAAGGTGAAGAGATTCCTGTCTCTTGGAGATGTCTAAGCTGATACTAAATGACCATTTGGTCTATAATTTCTGTGAACAATTTAACCAGCAATAAGATTAGGTGACCAGTGACCTTCCTTCCTACCTTGATATATCCTACCTAACATCTAGTAGAATTTACCACTGTTACAAAAGAGAATTCCAAGTTCATTTGAAAGTATTTCATTTTACATATAATTGATTCAGTGCTCCATGATAATTAGATAAGCAGCTCACATCAATATGATTTTTACTTTTACACTGCAAATATTTGACCTCTCTCTCTCTTTTCTAGTACCTAAAATCAAAGTCAAAGTTCTATTTTCTCATTACCACCTCGGTATCATTTATTCAACAAATATTTTTTGCCATCTAATAAGTGTTAGGTAGCATGCATTCAGTCCAGGAAATAGCTAAACTAATCCTCGATACACGAGTTAAGAGACAAAAGTCCCAGAACTGATTTTCCCCAAACTCAGGTTTCAGTGACTCGACCTATCCCTGTTCTCCAGGTCAGACTTTCTTGTACTACACAGTATTAGACCCAATGAAGCCTCCATTTTTCCTCTCCCCTCCCCCAATTGCCTGAACGATGTATGAGCAACATGTCCAGCTGTTGCTTCTCTCCAGCCCTGGCCCCAACTCCAAGTGTCCCTGAGGCAGCAGAAATTGAGGCGAGAAGGATGAGGACTGCCCATCTAGAGGGAACAACAGGATTACCATAGAGGAAGAACAAGGAAACACAGCAGGATGTTACATAGTGAAAATGGGCTCAGGACTCAGGATTTCAAAGCAGAGGAATAAAGATTGGTAAGAAAAAGAGCCGAGTTTTGTTTCATTTCCCCGGGGCTGGAGATGGGGGGGGGGGGGTGAGGCAGGGAACCACTTTAAAGCCAGGAGGCAGTTAATGGCCAAAGTGACTCTGGAGTCTAGGGTTTCACCTAGGAGAAGCCAACACTGCAGAAGTTGCCTCTGTGTATTTAGAAGCTATTAGGCAATAAATCCCTAAGGGAAACAGTAAAATGTTACTCTAGAAAAGCTGATGTTTGAGGATGGGATACTAAGGGGGGTGGGGCTTAGAACTGGTACTTTGGGTTTTTTCTTACTGTTAAATATGTCCAGCAAACGGAGTATACATACCATTCGAAGAACATAAAAAGTACCTGTGTCCCCACCTCCCAAATAAAGAGTATTTCTCCTCATTTCTTTTTCACAACTTCTGAAGCATCCTGAAACAGCTAAAGTAGATTTATCAGGGGGTGAGGGGCAGTCTCAGGTGTGGTACAATTTCCTTAAACTTCAGAATACCCTGTGCAAATGTTCTATCTCTAAAATCATTCTTACTTGCCTGTTAATGCTTCTTGTTGTTTTTTTACCAGATCGATACATTCTTTCTACACTAAAATTAAAGAGTTTAAAAATGAATACTAGCATCTATTTAGTCAAACTATACATGATATCAGCTTATTTCCTATGTTGATTGCAGGGAAAGGGTTTGAAACAGAAGGTCCTGATACTAAAAATGTCAGAGAAGGGAAGAAAGCTGAAAGCTCCCAAAAAACTTCACATACTTCACCAGTTTTCCCTGGTGAATCATTTGCCTTCATCTATACATGAAAAAGAAATATGAGCAGAGATACTTCCTTGGGCTGTGTACATGAGCTCACCTGAACAGGCACTAGGCTGCCTGTCCTTTTCATTCTTCCATGCGGTCTGATACACTTGGCATTGCCTTGACAACAGAATAAATATGCTGACACTGCCCCATACTCGCTTCTAAGTAGTTTTCCAGTTGCCTTTATAACTTTACTCAGGGAATTAGTACTATCTGAAACCCATCAATCCAACCAAAATTTACTGAGTACTTTCTATAAGAAAATATATCTAGGTTGTCTATTTTCTTAATTTTTTATTGTTAGTTAAATCCGTGGGATAACCACATTTCATTAGATGATATATAAATTCTGTAGCACTAATGATTTAAGGATAGGGATGAGGATTCCTTTGCACAGCCATATTTGTCTATGAAAAGTTAAATTCTTACAGTTTCCAATCTTTCTTTCCTATTCTGGAAAAGAATTCGAATGCAGCCGCACCCCCTTCCCTGGGTCCTGTTACAACTAGACTGGGGATGTTGTCAGTAGCAGCAACTCTTTAGCAGAGCACTGACGTTATGTGCTTAACTTTTCACTTCCTTAACACAATGCTGACTTAACTCAAAATTACATCCCCACCCCCAGAGAAAAAGAACACTACCATTAAAAGAAACGGATTAGACAAAGATCAGCCCAGGCTTCTGATTTATAGATATTTTTTAATTGACTCATCTCACACTAGTTAGCCATAGTTACAACATTATTAAAAATGGTTAGCATTGGGAAAGAACTTCGCGTATCATGACAAAATAGAAGCTCATAGCTGCTAAGTGACTGAATCAAGATCATACGATCAGAAAACAGCTGACCAAGGATTATAACTATGTTTTCCAAATCATACTGCATTTCTTCATGGTCCCCAACTATATAGCGGAGTAGGGACAGGAAAAGGAATGTTCATCTATAACTGAAAGAAAAAAAACCTAGCCCCCTGAGAAGCAGCAACCTCCTGTCTAATCTGTACCCAAGGTAACCCCTACCAGAACTTTAAGGTCCTACTTTGGAGTTCTTTTGCCTAAAAAAAAAAAAAAAATTCTCATAATAACTCTTCAAATCTGAAATGTCTCATGACATACAACCATTTCTCATAGAAGCCACTAGGTTTAAATGAAAATGAAGCTCTTATGTCTTCCAGTGGGGAAATCTAAGATAGCTGGTTTCCTGGCAAGCAGGTGCTCCTCCCTCTATTGTGGGAAACAATCCAGTCACTGGAGTTTCTAAGAGTGGCATATTAACTCTTCCAAGATACCAGGGCATAATTTACTAAATTGCTTTTTTGAAGACACTACATGGTACCCCAGTTCTTTGGGAAAGGTAATTAGCCTCCCATGGGTGACTAGCTTATTCCAAGTGAGCACTGTGTTCACCATAGGATAAGGATGGTCTCTTTTTGTAAGAACGAAAATATTATTTTGCTTGTTACCAGGAGTGATGTTTACTTGTCACCTTAATAATCATGTAAGCCCTTTAATATGTTTTAAAATTGGTAACTACTCCCTTAGATATAACAACACAAAAGCAGCAAGTGCAATAAGCTAGGAGCTTTAACACCCACACATCTGACCTAAATTCAACTTAATAAACATCTATTGAGCACCTACTTTGTGCCAGAGTCTATGTTAGATATTGCGGGATTATGTTGCTACAATTTATCCATGTGGGGAATGTCAGTAACACTATAATACCATTGTACCAGATTATGAATGGCTATTAATGTACGGCAGTTAGTCCACCATGGCTTGTTCTGGCCATTAGAGACCTGAATCTGATCAATGGCTCCAAATTTAAGAGGATAGTGGAGAATTTAGTAATGATATCAATGCACATACCAAACATACTCTACTGATTTGAAAATAAGATCCAAAAGGAAAGGTCAAAAGAATTCCAATAATGTGGAATTAAAGGAGGAGAAAATCCTACAGAATGACACTGCCGTCTTGCGAGGCCCAGCTCCTTCCGGAAGCCCTGCCCAGGCATTCTCTCCCCAATGACCTCCTGTTTCTTTGAATTCCCACTGTATTTATGATATGGATCAGAGTACTCAGCACATTATCAAGCCATTAAAAACTGCCTTGTATAGTTTTCTTTTTAAAATATATTTGCTTTGTCTTCCCAATTATATGGTAGGCTCTACCTCCATGCCTTGCCAACAAGCACAAAAAACTAGTTGTTGACTTATAAAAAAACATGTTAAATAAGGGAACTAAGGGTACGTATGACAGAGAAAATAAGATTGTGGCAGAGATATTTTCTACTCAGTAAATATCCATGTGGTCCCCTATATTTGCCAGCCCTCTTACAATTAAGGGAAGGTATGTAACCAGTTCTTGCTCATTGGACCATGAGCAGAAGTTTCTGGGCCGAAGCATTAAAGCCAATTCACAACCTTCCCACTCTCTTTTCCTTCCCCAAGGATGATGAAAAACTCATCATAAAAATGAAAAGTTTGGATCAGAGTTACTACGTGAAGGGGAACTGTCCTGGAGAATCACTTTACTCACTGTAAAATTTTTGCAAGAAAAAACCTTGATTCCATTAGCCAGAGGTTTATCTGATGCCACAGCATAGCCTAGTATTATAATGACTGATATAAATATTAATAAAGACAAAAAAATCATTTCAGTACTAAGATATGTGATGAAAAGTCCCTAATGAGGCAAGACTATAAAAGGAAGAACAGGAGGCAGACTAGACTTAATAAAAGGAAGGACTTCCTGGCAATTGGGCCAATAATGGAGATTTCTTGTGTTCACCCAGAATCTTCAAGTCTACTTGGCTAGAAATGGAAAAGGCACGACTGTGGTCAGGGAATTTGAACTAGGTGATTTCAAAGATCTCTTCAAATGCTAAGATTTTATGACTCTATGATTGACAGTGAGTTTCTAATATGTGGAAGATAGAAAAAGGAGACATAGCTTATCCTAAGTTGTGGCTATTTAATTAGACAGAAACAATATCAAAAGATCTCCCAATAAAATCTTTCAGGGACAGACTAGAAACATATCTGAAGCAATGTAGGATTCAAGGATCCTCTCCCTGTGGATAGAGATAAACCATTCCATCTCCATGGATAATTCCAAACCCCACCAAGGACTTCCAGGGCTAGCTTCCAAGTTTACTGCCACCTCAGCCCAGAGTTAGTATCACAAGGAGAAAACTCCAAAGATAAAGATTCCTCGAACAACAGAGTGTCTTCTCACTGTCACACTAGAACTATCTTAAATTAACCTCTAGAGACAGGGTAAAGCTCAGGAGGTAAGGAGTGTTTCTAGACTTAAAACTATGTTTAATTTTAATGCAGCTATTGTGTCTTATCAAAAAGCATGTCTTGTTTAAATAACAAGGGTATATTGTTAAGCTTCTAAGTATGGGAAGTTTTTTAGTTTTCTTCCTGAAATATTTTAATAAGAGAATGTCTACATGTCACATACACAATGGTATTGCTGAGAAATCTGAAGACCTGACTTAAAAAATTATCTCTGCCACTAACTAGGTATGTGACCTTGGGCAAGTTACCTAGCCTCTATGAGTTTCAATTTCTTCATCTATAAAATAGGGATTAAAATATTTACTTCATAAGGGTACTACAATTTAAATGAGATAATGTGTTCTGTAAACTGAAAAATGAGGACTGAATGTAAGGTACTGGAGGGAAAGTAATAAACACCCTCTGAAAATGTTATTTCTGAAATCAGTGTTGGAGTACCTAATAGATCAAGCATTGTGATGATTATTAAAGGGCAGCAAAAATATCAGTACAACTTCACTGAGCTCATTTAGAAAAATGCAATTAGAAAATCTAGAGAGAACTTACTTTAATTTCATTATACTTATGTTTTGTGTTTTACACTTTAGTGTTTTTAGATCTAATTCCCTAAGAATTGCATATAATTTTTTCAGTGTTAAGGGCTTCTAGAGTTCTTAATCTGACCTTGTTTGGGTTTATCTAAAATGGATTTGATAAGGACTGTGAGCAAAAGCATATAAAGCCCTGTGATGTTTCAAAGAATAAGCTAATGAATGTGCGTTAATTATATATTTCCTGGCATTTGCAAGTTTCTTCAATGCACAACTGAGAGGGATTGTGGCTGCATGAGCAACTGCAACAAGTGTATCTCAAATCCAATGTGGCTTTAAAGATAGGAACTTGGATATACGGGATATTTGATCATATGGATGGAAGATGCAGTTTAACTGCACAAACTAGTTATGCCTGCTTAAAGATTGAGTATGACATTGTCAAAATCAAAAGAGGGCCCTCTTTGTGTAGCTCATGCCTGAAATTACTTAAAAGCATTTTCTAATAAGTCTTATAAAATCCACGCCTTGTTCTGATAGAGCATGCATGAGGGAAAGCGAAAGGCACTGTTCTGTTTCTCCCTGTAATGACCACATGCTCAGTGGGCCCTGGTTCCTGTACCAAATGCTCGGCACCGGTGAGAGGTAGCAGAGGGCCAGGCAGGTGCCCCCTTCCGTTGCTGCTTTCATTTTTTAAATGAATCATAATTTCTGCATTGGACACGAAGATGGGTTTACAGCTATTAGCCATCATATTAATAATTTAGAAAATACATGCCCAATCACTTGTGTTCTTTCAATTCCCTATGAACACAGCTGCAACCCACATTAGAAGTGAGGGTGAATGGATATTTTTCAGATGAGATATTTGGGCTGAATTATTACGGTAGCCTGTACTACAAAATTACTAATAAACATTGCTTCTGGCTCAATTTAGCCTGAACTCAGTGAACCTATCCAATGGTGACAAATCAAAAACTCCAAAATGCCTGATGAATGAATCTAACTAATCAAGAAACCCTGTAGGAAGTAGATGCCAGGATTAATGAGCCAGTAGTTTCAGCATGCCATGCTGTTATTTCTTCACATAAATGCCCTCAGATGGGATTACCTTTATGTCATGAAAAGGAGAAAAGGAAGGTTACATTCTTTCAACTGACAGGTTAACTACGGCCATTACTGGAATACACATCTTTGTGGGCTTTTTTTCCTTCATCCTAAAAATTCAAGTGTAAAGACCAGGACACAAATTAAAAACATTTTCATTTTAAGGGAAATCAGTCACTGAGGGCTTCGAACACAAATTACACCAAAGTCAGGATGTCTTCTGTATTCTCCTTTCATAACTACCTTGATTTACTCAAACTGTTCTGCGTCTAGTTTGTATTCAATATCTAACATCATCTTTAGCAGGTTGAATTCCTACTTCCTATTTATTCCTCCATCAACAAAAGGTAAACTAAGTACCTTACTATGTCATCACTTGTGTGCCATGTATGATATTTAGCACTAATATTAAGAAGAAAATAAATATACAAGGATGAATATGTATACTCAAATAAATCAATCATATATTTACATTATAATAGACTTTGACTTCTTCCACCTAGTACTGGTGACAGCATTCAATGCCAAATAGGTTACTCAGCATAAAGTACAATTCATTAAAGGCAGGACATCTACCATGTTGTACTTATATACCTTGCATTCTGGTATTATTCATCATTATTGTCTTTGTTCCTTTATTGAATGTAATTAGTTATTACAGTTTTGAGTCTGAATCACTGCTGATAAGGAGTAAAGAATAATATGAAGCATTATTCTGTTGTTAGGTTTTTTCCTCCCTCAAACTGCAGATATTTTTCAGGCCTCTGATTGAGATTCCCATTTTCTGCTTTTCATAATTGCTAAACTGTCAACTTTAACAATTTAGGCCAGTTTGCCTCCCTTATGTGAATCATATATATGACATTAAAATGTTTAGCATTCTTAATACAAAAATCTATTGCCATAGAAACAAATATTATTCCAGAGTCAGGTCAGGTGAAAACTGTACATTTTCATTACAATACTGATAAATAATCACTATAGTATGAAATATAAGTATATTTGAAAGCATATATCACTTCGGTTTATTTGTAACTTCTCATCAGTGTTCTAAGTTGGCCTATTTTTTTTTCAAATGAAAAATCCCATTTCCTTTGCCTTTGAGATATACAATTTTTAAAGATTCCATTTAGCATCCTTTATTGCATTCCTACATCATAAAGTTATGCTTTATTGCAGCATAAAAAAGCTGTAAAATTAGCATCCTTGTAAACAACCTTCCATGCACACTGGTGAAGCAATATGTGATTTGTACTGATCTCTTAAATGTGACTTGAGCTTACAGTATCCATGATTTCAAATAATAATAATAAAAAAAGTACTAACCTAAGACAAGGAAGAAAATGATAACAAGTAAAAACAAGAAGTATTTTTCATCTACAGATATTTTTAGAAATTTGATTATTATGCTGCTAAATTCTAGATTAAGCTCTAAAATACAGAAATGTTATATTTTTATATGAAATCCCAAATGAAAATGATTTTATCTTCTTACTTTAATATTTTAACATTAATACCTTTTAGAAATGCAGAGTTGAAATATTCTGTGAACCCACCACCAAATTTTACTTTTAATTAAAATCCCTAAGGTAACACTAACGTGTGACTTTTCTTTATCACAGAAAATCATGTTTTGTCTTTACCTTCGAGAAGATTCCACCGTGTTCTCTTAGTGGAGTAACAATTACAACCGTCCCTAAAATTCACATGCAGCCCACTGGTTCGAAACTGTACTGTGGGATGAGTGTTTTTAGGGTTTAGACTCTGTGGCAACCAAATCAGAAATCTTCCCATGGGGAAAAGGTGCACTCCCAAAGCCTATAACAACCATTAAATTTCAAACCACAAGATTGATTTTGGTTAGTCTTCCAAAGAAAGCCTGTAAACTGATTCACCTGCAAGTTTAAAAAACACCCACATACTAGATTTATTGGGGGGTGATCACTTTGTAAGGTATATAAACGTCTAATCACTATGTTGTTGTACACCTGAAACTAATAAAATGTTGTATGTCGACTGTTACTGAAAAATAATTAAAACAAAACAAAAAAACACCACAACCACAACCTTCCCTCTCAGACTACTGAAGAAACGGTAATTTTTCACTACTAGTTAGTTTGGGGAAGTCCCCCAAGCGCGTGCCTAAATTTAAGGTTAGCTCGAACCAAGTATGGACGCTGAGAAAACCAGAGCGGCCCTGCGCAGAAAAGCCTGAGACGCGGCCAGGTAGTCCTGAGCTCGCTTCATGCCCTTTGCCCCCACCTGGGAGGTCCCGGGTATCTGAAGCCGAGCCTAAGCCTGGGGACACAGAGTCCGGGTCGTCTCTGCCGGATGTTCGCCCACGAGACCTAGGCCCTAGAGACGGAAAGAGCCTGGGCCTTTCACGTCCACTGCCTACCTGAGATCAGACGGCAGCTCTGGGCGACCTCTGTGGGCAGAGCTTGGGGTCCCCGGGCTCCCTTCACGGTGGTCTTTCCTCCTTGCCCACAGCCTCCCTGTCACACGCACACAGCCGCGCAAGGCTCGCCCTCCACTCCTTTGTCGGAGAGAAACCGTTCACCTGAGCAGCTTATCAACTCTCGGGCCCTACAATTAGCGCCTACAGCTGCGCTGCAGGCCCATCTCGCCCCGGAAGCCCTGGGCCAGCGCCCAGCCTCGCGACGCCCCAAGCTCGTTCCAGGAGCCTGCGGCCCGGCCTGCTCACTTCCAGCCTACGGGAGTGGAAACTGGACCTCCCAATCCCGAAGCTGTGCGGGAGCGCGCTGCCTTGCTGGCTGTGCAATCGGGAAACTGAACCCAAGCCTACTGAAGGGCGGACGCGCCCCGAACGCTGGGAGCCTGCCAATTGAGCGCGAATTGAGAACCCTCAGGACGAGCCCTCTTCCCGCCCCCCCATCCAAAGTCACACCAAAACCCACCATTCTCCATATCACATACCGAAAATGATTTTATTTTATCCATTTACATTTAACTTGATATAAACTTGTCCGGAAAAGTCAATATGCTTTATATTAGCTCAAACATTTATTAAGAAAACCAAATTCCATAAATAAGCACAGACAATAAGTTAAAACATATCACAAATTGACCAGTATGTAACAAGAATGCTTTATCTACACAAAACATCCTATTTAACATGTTTGTTCATTCTTCGAAAGCGCTTCTGTTCTCTGGGTTTGGATTTGACCAGCACATGCAGAAAGAGCTGATTGTGTTTCTCTGTACAAAGTTGCAGGGTTGTGGATGTCCCAATGCACCCATCGGCGACCGGCAGGGGCCAGGGCGGTGGCCGAGGGGCACGAGGGACGACATGACGACCACAAAACAACCAAGGGCACAGAGCAGCGAGAAGAAACTGAAAAGGAAGCAAACAAACCCCAATCCTGAAGGATCCAGAAAAGAGATGTGGCTTTTGCTTTTACAAAAGGAAAATTTTTCTTACATGTTTATTTTATTCTTTCTTATAAAGACTTATCAAAATGGGTAAGATCGCCTCTTCGTCATATGACTGCTTTAGTCTACTCTAGCCACCCAATCCACGGGCATGTCCCTCCTGAGAAGCCTTCCCTTCAATACCCACACACAGTTGTGCTGCAGAAAATAAAAGTAAGGTGAAACAAAAGCATTCTTTTTGCAAGCCAATAGAGGGTTGCCTGGAAGTGGCTGGGTGGACCCGGCAAGGGTAGGGTGGTGGAAGAGGAAAGAAAGAGGAGTTCGGAGAAAGAGTATAAGGATAAATCAAATATTATCAGCGGGGCCCTCAGATGAGGCGGTTGGTAGCAGATGCTTGTCCTCCTTTAAGACAAAAATCCCTAACATTGTGCTGTCCCTTGAACACGTCCATGTGAGACCTAGGTGCACTGTGTATGTGTGTGTGCGTGTGCGCGTAGTGTTTGAGAGTGAGCGAGAGTGCGAGTGTGTGTGTTTCTGCCCACAAACCAGTCCATTGATGTCTGATTTCAGATCCTGAGTCGACTCCCTGGTAAGTAAAATGGCGGGAAAGATGCTTTTTGCAGGGCGCGGGAGGAAGGGCGTGAGGCTTGGGAAAGAAGGGAGCGGGAAGGAGACGGCGGACGAGGGGGTCGTAGATGTCGCGTTGAAGGTTTGGGTGGGAATGACGCCAGTCAGAAGACCGGGAGGAGAGCGCAAGCACGACAAGTACGAGCAGGGAGGCCGGGGCAGCGGAAAGAGTGGGGTGAGGCTCAAGAGATGGGGTGGAGCGAGGAGTTGCGTGGCAAGGTTAGAAGGGCTTTGGGGAGAGGGGGCGGCAGGGCAGCGGGGCGACGGGATCAGGCGCAGGGGAGGCCTCGCGGGCTGGGGCTTGGGGTGAGCCCGAGCGAGCCGAGGAGGGAGGAGAGGACAAAACAAGACTTGGCGGAGGCCGGGGCCGGGGCAGGGAGTGGCGCCCCGGGCGCCCGCCCGAAGGGCCTCGGGGCGGTGCCGGGGGCGGAGCGGGCAGGGCGCGGCTGCACTAAGTGAAGCTCATGGAGACTGTGTGCTCTAGTGCCTTGCGGCGGAGGGAGGCGATGCTCGTGCCCCGCCACACGTCGCTGCTGTCCGGGGAGCTGCAGAGCTGCGGCGAGCCAGAGACGTTGCTGGGGCCGGGGAGGGAGGCGGGCACCATGCCGGGGAAGGCGGGCTGGTAGAGGTGCGACTGCAGCCCCGCGCCGTTGGAGCCCGCCAGGCTGTTGGACAGGCCCATGGAGTTGGGCGGCGGCCCTGCCGCCAGGCTGCACTGGGACAGCGACTGCGCCATGGCTTGCTGCCTGCCCAGCGCCGGCGGCAGCGGCAGCTGCGACACGCCCGGCATGGCGGCGGCCGCCCAGCGGGTGTCGTTGGCGTGGAAAGAGCACAGGCTGTCGCCCATGGCGGCGGCGGCGGCGGCGGCGGCCGACGGGAACTGAGGCAGGCCCGGCGTGGGCAGCAGCGTGCCTGGCGCGCGGAAGACGTTGGTGGTCTTCTTGCGCTTCTTCCACTTAGCACGCCTGTTCTGGAACCAGACCTGGAGTAGGCGGGGCGGGACACAGACAGGGGACGGTTAGGGAGCCGGCAGGGGCAGAGGCTTGAGTCTCCGAGAAACCCGCGTCGGATACACCCAGTCAGCCCCAGGCCGAACAAGTGCCATCGGCCCGACACGCCCCCACACCCAGCCAGAGAACCTGCTACTTCACCAGCTTGAGGCAACTGGTGCCCCTTGCACCCACCAAGGGCCGGCCCCCGAGGTCCTGAGCAATTATACCCCCGAGGGCTTACACGTAGTGCAAACATGCCACCGTCCGCAGTGTACACCACGGCCCTGCACGCTGGAACATTCCGTGCACGGCTTAGATGCACAGGTCTGCAGGCAGGCATGTGTCAAGACTGGACACAGGTGCACAAATGAAGATAAACATGTGTACCCATGTGGCTTAATAGCATGCCTTATGACACTGATGGGGTATAGAATTTTCAGAAACGCTGGAAATTTGGAAATTGATGAAGAGCCGTGCATGACATACCCAGTTTCAAAATCGAAAGACAAAGGAAAACCCTTAACGCCACGGATGACAGAGCGGAGAGGTTAATATGGTGATCCATGTGGGAAAGTGAGCGCCACTGAGCTACAGCATTGTTTGGGTCGCCACCGTGACTTTCTCATAGCGATAGACACTACTGACACACAAGTCTCCGTGCCTCCCTCGCAAACCTCTCTGAAGGCACCTTTATCTGGCTGTGCAGGTGTGCTCAATGGAACTTGCTGCCTGAGCCCTGAGCCCCCAGGGCCTTGAGTCTATTCTTTTGAAGAACTTACAGAGGATCCCAAATAACAAGGCCTCCAATTCTCTCAACCCTCACCCCCAAGTTTCATCTATAAACTGAAAGCAAATATTCTGACCATTACAAATTAAAGCAGGTCAAGTTTTAAGTTCGCACTAGTTATGAGTCCAATTAATTTTGCTAGACAAACCCATGTGCCTTTTTCAAGGAGACGTACTTGATAAAATAAACTCCAAATAAAAATAAGCCTCATACCGAGCCTTTCTTAACAGTGACCCTGGAGTTTCAGACCTTATCCAACAAATTTGCCTATGGATGTCAAAGTCACTACCACTGGGAAAGGAAGGGTTCTTCCTGAAAGATATCAATAAGCCGCCTGACCAAAGTAAACTTCCATCTCTCTGTATTTTAATTTGATTTTTTTTTAAAAAAAAAAAAGGCCCACATGCCTACTTAGCAGGCTCGCAGTTTAACATCTAGTCAGTTGGAGGTTTACTGTGCATAAATATAAATGATATGGGACACAGCTCAGGTACTGATTCAGTTTCCTCTTAGAATTTGGCCAACCTTGCAATTTGACCACCGTATTCGTAGCCAAAAGGTTATTCATCCGTTAATCCAAGCTCTTTCGTGTTTATTCTGCAGCCTAAAGTATCACGAGTAAAGAAATACCTGACCCGGTGTTCAGTAAGCTAACTATGCACAGCGGTGTGTACACACACAGGTGCAAGTAGAGACACACTCTCCGCTTACCGGTGGGAACGGGAACGGCATTTTACAATCTAGCATTCTGCCCACCTTTGGGCCGGCCCTGGCCTCCTCAACCATACCCGCACCATCGTCTGCTTTCTATTTCTCTTTTTTCTACCCCATTTCCCACATTTCTGTGTACCCTAGCGTCCAGATCGGGTAAAGATGCCGGGTCCCTTCCTCGCTAAAGCCTCTTCAGCTGGTGGCACGGTGGATTAATGAGGCAGCAGGGCCCCACCGCGGATTGAGCTGTTAGCAGCCTTGGGCAGAGGGTAACATCCAGGAGTCAGAGTAAGCACAGCTGGTAGACTTGCGGCCACAGGTCGCTTTGCATCACCTATCCAAGGCTGCACTGTGGGGAGTAGACCCGATGGAGCCATAGATAGGGACCGTGTCTGTGTCCAAAAGGTCCCCAAACCTCACAACACATCTGGATGTATTTCTAAAGATATCTACATTAAAGACCGGTTCCTACCACCCTGCAAGTGTCAGTGAACCCGCGAAATCTTTCCATGTTTTGGGCTGACAAGAGTGGGGAGGGACGGTGATGGGCTTGTGTGAAGGAATGAGGAAAGAAGCAAAAAATAATAATAAGTGTGTGTGGAGGGGGAGGGGGATTGTCCCGTAGAGTTTCAGAAGCAAACACAGCTGCCAGCAAGATTTCTGAATCTCAGGCACAGGCTGAAAAGAACAGTTGTTAAAGAACTAAATGCTATAGGAATAATCGAAAAATCGTGTCCAATTATGTTTGAGGGTTAGTAGTCAAATGATGGCTACAAAATTTTTTATGTTTCACGGCTTACTGGGGTTGGGAAAAAAATCTGCATGGGGTTTGAGCACCTCCGTTTCAAGCTATGATGCATATGTTTTTAAAATGTGAATGTTTCCACTTGAAAACTAGAGCATGACGGATTAAAATGCAGGCAAAACCTAGGGGAGATTTTGAGAATGCACAGATGACAACTTCAAGAAATATATTAACCACAGCCATGGGCTAACTTTGTACTCAGTTTGAAATGCAGCTCGTCTCAGAAAATGCTTAATACAACAGTGAGAATCTAATGGAGGTTGGAATTTAAAAAACCACTTTTGTGATATCTGCTGTTACAGTAATATAGACATACTGTAAATGTATTTTAAAATATATAGCCCGTTTAATTCACCACCTATAAATGGTTCAGAAATAGAGAAAGAGAGGGAGAAAGAGTGAATATTACTTTTCCCCCCTCAAAGCAAACGCTTTATGAAGATCTCATTGGAATCCAGCAAATGATTAATGTGAAGATTTGGGAGGAAATCTGGGGAGCTGTATTAAAGCCTAGATCTCAGGTTCATTTCGATCAGCCAGCCGTGAACTCTGGGCCGAATTCATTACACTTTAATAGTGCTGGGAGAGGAAGAAAATGCAATTTCTCATTCCATTAGAAAACTAGAAAATACTCTCAGCTTGTCCCCCTATTAAGATGTGGCAGGTGACAGGGCCATTCTGGGGGACACGGTCAATGGAATTACAGCACATTATTTTTGTTCGTATAAAATATTGAAAGGCAAGCCTGACTGTGCAGAAGTTATTTCACTGATTTGGTTTTTATGTAAATAAAATATTGAAAGTTAATTAATCCGTGCTAGAGACTAATGATTATGCTTATTATATTGCATTTGATCGCATAATTTGCATGATTCTCGCATTGCTGCTTAATAAGCCATCCCAGGTTATAAATAATTCTGAAATTGGTTTCTAATAATGGCATGCTATAAAAGGAATGGTTTTATTACACTAGCCAGAAAAGGGGAGCAATATCAGACATGGAATTGGCCTCTATGTGAGTGGAGGTGCTTTAATAAATACTTTAAAGTATGATATATACCAGACATAGATAAAAATAAATATGTTGGATCATTTAGTCTTGAATCAGAAGGCATCTTTAAAAACATACAATTGCAATAAATTAAATATTTAGATCATTTTTAATTCAGTGCAGTGGCCCACATACTAAAGAGAATGTGTGGCAATCTGTTAACGATAAAGAAATCTATGAAGTACTCATCATATAAGAACATAAACCAATTACTATTTAATTTGAATTTGGTCAAGGAGCAATGGTACAGTGAATTGTGAAGTAAATACATTTTCCATAAATTATTTTGCATTACATTACATAATGTTAATCATTTTGAAATGTTAATTAAAAAGGTTATGTTGATCTGATTACTTTTTAAACTATGGGACATTATTTTTTAAAATATTGAAATTGCCATTCTATTAAATTGTTCCTATCAGCAGCCTGGAGCTATTATCTTTGGTTGAACATTATGCTAGAACAATTAAAGTACTTTGTCTCTTTCTTCTTTATTATTCTTTTGTGTACTTTTTTGGGGGAAAAACTGTTTCTATTACATAGTTTGTATTTTATTTCACTTACAATTTCTTCTATTAAAAGAATCACTGCATTAACCTTTGGAAGATCTAATAAAGTTTAATAGACCTCATTTTCTTTTTTCATAAAGTCAGTTGTCCAATTATATTTTATTTGTGATTCTAAGTTCTATTTTAATCTAAACTAATTACCAGTCTGTCTAGGTTAAGCAATAAAATTTTACTTTTAAAACAAAAATTATTAGTAGTATTTCTCTCAAGGGACAAAAAGCAAATTTATGAATTTTGAAGCTACAAAATTCTAACAAGCCAATATTATCATTAGCAGTAATGGAAGTGTTAAAATTGTATATTTCTGTTAAGGTTTCAACTAAACTTCAGATTTAAAAAGAGACGTGAGGCACAAATTTTTAAAGAGCATTACTAACATATATCTGTACATTGCAATTAACATTCTTTTGGTGCTCAGTATCAATGGTCCATGGTTCAGGGCTTCCAGAGTTCACTAACGAAACCACCCAGACTTATATGGAGTAATATTGTTAATATATGTTATAGCCTGAATATTATTTTGACTACTTTAAGTCTCCAATTACATTCATTTGCTGACTATTTAGAACAGAGGCATACACAATTTTTCCAGACTAACTTTAAAATGCTCAATGGGGATCGAAATATTCAACACTGTGATTATGGACACCTTTGTCTCTTACTTCTTAAGTCAAATGTAAAGCAACTAAAATCTTTAAACTTAATTTAAACATCCAGAGCTGAGGCTGACACCCGGGATAACGGACAGAAAATACCACGTACAAGACAGGAAAGAACATTTTCAGCACCCTGGATAGTTCGAGATTAAGTGCGGGTCTTGGAATCTCACCTACAGCACCCCACGCCCATGAAATATTTGATACGTTTTCATCCTTTTAAAAAGCGGGAGTGGGGTGAGATTCATTGATCTTATGCTTTTATTCTCCAGTTTCCAGAAAAGTTATAGGAGTGATTTTCTAAGTTATATATAATTTACAATTTGGAGGGTGGTTGGACAAGAACAAGGAGTCAGTAATGATTTTGTCTACTACTTGTCAATCTTTCCTGCCCTAAATGTCCTGTATTCGGATCGGATATCCAAAACAGAAAGCCATCATTTTTTTCCAGTTTCTTTAGGGGAAAACCAAGGCTCATAGATGGTGGGGATTGCCATAGCCGCCCCCAGTACATTGGTTGACCTCCAAAATTCGAATCCTTTGCAAACATCAAAGCTAGGAGTATTTTGCCTGAGCAGCAGGAAGGTGATATTCAGGAGAATAAAGCTACACCGTGAACCCCGGGGGTGGGGGGATCTCTTTTAAAAGGCGCTTATCGTGCCTTATTTTCCCCCCTTTTTGTGCTTTCTGTGTAATTGTTGCATTCCTCCATTTATCCAGACGCTTAACACAAACTCATTAGGGGATAATGGAATACTTGTCGATAACGCGAGCTAACGTGGAGGTGAGCGCTCGGCTTACAACCTGGGAAAGGCAAAGGCTGGGAGACTCAGAGATTCCCTTCTCAGGAGCAAGGAGACCCTAGCAGTCGAACAATGCCGGCTTCGCTTTTGAGGCGTTTCTACTACGCTGTGGCTATAGCGGTGGGAGATGGATGCCCTGCCTGTCTGTAGGGGACGGCGGTCGGGCTAGTCTCCAGGCAGAGGGACTAACTCCGCCGAGGAACGCGTAGGCTTCTGAAGCTCAGCCCAGGATCCCGGCAGGGCGAGGAAAGACCCCTGCTTCCTTTGCCCAAATCCTCCCGCTGCCTCCTTGTGTTCTGCCCCGGCGCCCACGCCCGGCGTACCTGCACTCGGGACTCGGTCAGTCCAATACGCAGCGCCAGCTCCTCGCGCATGAAGATGTCGGGGTAGTGAGTCTTGGCGAAGCTCCTCTCCAACTCGTTGAGCTGCGCGGGGGTGAAGCGCGTTCGGTGGCGCTTCTGTTTCTGTTGGCCCTGCTGCTGGCCGGTTTGGCTGGGGTTTGGGCCTCCTTGAGGCCCCGGCTGCTTGTCCGGGTCCTTTGCGCTCACTGCCAGCGAGGCCGGCGTCGAGCCCACAGTGGTGATGTCCTCCCCGGGCAGCAGAGTGGCTCCCTCCACTGGGTCGGAGTTGGGCGCTAGGTCCCCCGGATGGCCCCCGGGGTCGGAGCCCCCCACGCCCAGCCTACATTTCACCGCCTCCCGGTGGCCCAGAAGCTCGGCGGCATCTTTCATACCTGAGGAGGCAAGGGGATCGCGATCACTACCTTCCTAGCGATGCCAGGAGAGAGTCCTTTCCGCGCACTCCTCCTGCAGCCCCATCCTCGGCTCCCTCCGCGCCCACGTTCGCCCAACGGAAGAAACTCCAGGAGCGGTCGGCTGGGCTCCCCAGGCTTTGGACAGCCGGGCTGGAAACCCATCTCCGGGCCCTTTCCCCTCTCTCTGCGGCTGGCTTTCGTAAGCAGCACATGCTCTCGTCTCTCCCGCAACGAAACACTCCCAGTCCCGACAATGAAACATCCCTCGGAGTCCCTTTCAGGAACCGTACCCCGGGCGCCCCAGAAACCCGAGAGCATATCCAAGAGGGAAAAAGGAAAGAAAAGAAAACGATTCCTGGGTTGCTGCCCCACCTGCGTGCGCTTAGGCAGCCTGACGAACTCTACCTCCGGCTCTCAGCCGATTCCCACTCACTTTTGGAAGACGAATATGTCTCCAAGCCTTCCACCCCCCGAAATCAACTGAAATCAGCTCCGCCTCCCCCTCAAATCAGAGAAAGTGTTTGGAAAATGGAGTCACATCCATCAACAAAGATTCCCAAACCAGAAACTCAGACAGCTTTAAAGAAACTCCAGTAAAGTCAGTAGACACAGCAGTGAATCAAACTTTAGAGAATTCAACTTCTCTTTCCGGAGAAATAAAAGGCGCGTTCCTCACAGCCATTGGCAATGCTGAGTCTTATGCAGGCGAGGATGCCTGGGAGGATGAATTTGGCTTTTCTCCTTTCTCAATGAGCACACAGCAAATCCGCTTCGGCTGCAACGGCTTCTTCTTTATGCCAGATTTTTACAAACTCAACCATACTTAGACCAGGAGAGAAGGAGATAGTGAAGAGAGAAAGGAAAAAAGAGGAGAAAGAAATCTCAAATTAAAGCAAACAGAAGGGGAAAGAGAGAAAGAAAAACACCTCCAAACAAATTATCATGAGGTAGATCACATTTCAAAAAATAATAATCATAAGGGGGAGGGGGAAGAGAAAAAAAGTAGGAAAAACAAAAAGTAACATTTCCCAACTCATTTTTCTGATCTACATATTCCATGGATTTTTTAAAAAGACGATATTAAATCAAATTAAACTTTAATGCAGCACAATTACTTTTAAAGAAATTAGTCCATTTAGGGCGCATTAAGGTAAAATAAGAAACAAATTGACAATTTCCTGCCCAGGCTTCTCCTGGCTGCCCGGGCGAGAGGCGCGCACTCACCTAGCCTGGCGTCCAGGAGGTCGGCGTGAGACAGCATCGCGCACCGCTCCAGGGCGAAAGCTGTTCCCCCCCAAATTTTAGCGGCTTTAAGTTATTTAAAATAGATATAAGCTATAAGCTATACGATATAGACATATAGATCACCTAAATGAAAGAAAATTCGGTTTGTGGTTAAAAAGGGGGCTTCTTGCATTATAATGTCCTTTAGAGAGACGGGGAGGTGCTTAACAGTTGAATGAACCCGTGAGCAGCTCGGCGAGGGGACCAATCAGGAGGGCAGCCTGCAAATGTCAGCGCCCGGAGAGTCCCCCACTCCGCCCGCCCGCCTGCGCCCGCCTGGTGGAGGCGGCGGTGGCAGCTCCGGCGCTCCAGCCCCGAGCAGCAGCTAAAGCAGCGACGGCCGCCTCGGTCTCGCCCTGGGCTTCTGAGCCCGGCCTCGGTTAGAGCATTTTCTCCAGTCACGCCTTTCCTCCTCCTCCTGCCCTGCTCGCTCCAAAGGCGCAGCTGTCTCTTTGAGCTAGGATCTTCCTGAGGCAGAGGCAAAGCAGGGGACAGAACAGGACATGACCCCCGCATGACCCGAGATTTCCCCGCCCGCGAGCTCTAGGCTACACTGACTTGCCTCTGGCGACGCAGGCCTGCCAATCCGGAGCATAACAAGGGCACACCGCGGCCTCAAGACCGTGCCTAGACTCGCTGCTGCCCAGCAGGCCTGGGCCCAGGGTCCAAACGCCCTGGCTTGGACCCCGGGCCTACAGAGTCCCAGCTCCGCTGGCCTAGAACGCAAAAAAGAAGTCGACTCCACCGGAGCTCCCAGGGCTCGCGCGTAGTGTGGATTCATGCACTCTGCACGCACCCTTTCCGCTCCGCTCCCGCTCCTCTGCCCAGCCCACGCTCGCATCCTTGCCCAGGGCCCGCTCTTTCGGTCAAAGTTTCTAAGTTCTGCTCGGCTCTCAACTCCACTTAAGGCTGTAAATAAAGTTAAATGCTCTTTATTTTCCTCTTGAATATGTTAAACTACTTGAACAATTTAAAGTGCTTTGCACAAGTGAAGCGAACCATTTCTAATGTTCTGATTTTTCAGAGCCAGCCAACAACAAAGTTTAGATTAGTAATATATTTCTAACCAGAGTAATTTTCAAGATCATTAGGCATTTATGTAATTAGTGCCAAATCTATAAGCTTTTATTACGATTATTAGAGTAAAATCAGTATAAATTTGTACTAATTTACTACTGTTTAGACTTGGCTGTCAAGCCCAGAGGTTCTTATTGTAAATGATAACTGAGGAAATTAAGTGCAAAATTCTGTACCATTTCTGATCTGCTCCTAAACAATCCGTTTCAATTGTATTTGTAGCAGAACATAATGCCCTTTTAAAGTTATTTGACTTGTATTTTTATTTACAACACAAGAAAAATGCCCTCTATCCAGGCACAATGAAAACTGATATTTACTACTCTCAACTTGATTAACATTGATTTTTAATTCGAGGGTGATGCAATTAAGATTATTCATTCAGTGCAAATAAAGCTTCCACAAAAGGGTGGCCCTATGAAGTCTGTTTTAAATAAAACCGAGCAAATGGCTTTTTGTTGTTGTTGTTCGCCGTCCAATTGACTTACACAAAACATTGGAAATGCTGGCTGAGAGCAGATGCGAGAGGAATTGTGTGAGTGTGTGAGTGTGTGTGTGTGTGAGAGTGTGCGTGTGTGTGCGCCCTTAGCTGTGTGTGTGACAGGGACCGAGTAAGGAGACAAAGGAGGCAGCAAGGCAAACTCTGGGGCAGTTTTGCTTCCTCCTCCGTCCCTCCTATAGCCCGTTCCCCTCCCTCTCATGCACATACACGTGCGCGCGCGCACACATGCACACACAAGTGTGAGTGCCGGACATTTGCCACACCGGTTCCTTTCGTGCTGCGGAGATCGTTTCCGCCGAAACTCAGTGTCGGGCCGAATTCAGCGGCCGGCGCGGCTGCTGCCAACGCGGCCTGCGTGGGACTGGAATGCAGGGACTGTGGGCTCCAGCTTGGCGGAGGCAGCGTGTATGCGAGCCGCGAAGGTGTTCGGAAGTGCCTACTGTACTTTCGAGAAAGGGTTTGCTTGGGAAAAGAATGCTTAAACCTAAAGCAAATAGAGTCCCTGCAATAAAAGCTTCCTTTTCCCAAACAAAACCCCAAATCTAGACGCTACAGAGCCAGGGGAGTACGTCAGGAGGCAGGACCGAGGCCCAGGGCGAGGAGGCGAGCGCCCTGGACGTAGCTCTCGAGTGCGCACCTGGCTGCACGTTCCGGTGGACACGCAGGGGGTTTGTGTCCACTTGGGAGGGGCTTGCGGGATATCCAAGACCCGCACGCCGGGGTGGAGGTGCGAAGAAGTGTCAAAGGACGAGGCAGGAACCCTGACAGAGGCACCGCGCCCCTCTAAACCAGCAGGTCCGCTGAGGCCCGCACTGCGGGGGCTCCGCAGCGCGTGTGGTGGGAGGGGGAAGAGGCCGTGACCTGGAGAGAAGGGCGCGGCGCCCCAATCTACACCAGTGTGCACACCAGAGCTCGTGTCCCCATCCCACAGCCGCCCACCGAAGAACCATTGGCCGTGCAGCGTCCTCCCACACGCACTCGCTCGTATATTCTGTTTTGTTGTATCTTTCAGGTCGATAAATAAATGTGTAATAGTTAATGTGAAGACACATCAGAGTAATAACAATGGGACGAAATCAAAGGATTATCCATCTCTGTTAGTAACCGCTGAATAACAATGTTGCGGCGTGATTGATAGCCCGCTTCATTTTATGACTTTTCTATTGGTCTTGATTTTTATAGCAGTATAAACAAACTAAATCATTTCTTCCAAGACTTCAGAGCATAAGCATGGTGGGTGGAGGGAAAGATAAAGGAGAGGGGAAAAAAGGAAATCTGAGAGTGGGAGGGGGTCAGAGGGGTGGCGGTGGCGGTGTCGAGGTGGGGAGGGCTCAAGCTGGAGCTAGAGCCGGGAGTTGGGAGCCCGCTGTCAGCAGGCGTGGCGAAGAAAACGACAATAGTCTGGATGTAAAATGCTCGCCCCCGCGCGGGTTCCCTCTCGGCAGCTCGTTCTGGCCAATGTCTGAATACACCTGGGCAGCGCCTGAGATGTATTTACCAGACTTTTATTCCCCGTCATCTTCCCACGTTCCTGGGGCAGCCGGGAAAGTGCCGGTCAGGCCCATTGCTGTTGATAATTTAAGGCATTTCCCACCTGATCATGGGAACTGAAGTCCCTAACAAGGCGAGGTTTTAGCGCGATGGTCCCCAAATCTTCGGAATGACAAGAATGTCTTTAGAAATCACTTCAAAGCAAAGTAAAAGGATTTTCTATGACGGATCCAGTGATTTTTCCTCAATAAATAGGTTTTAGATTGTTACACACACGTAGAAGTGGAACAAAGGGAACTACCAGAAAATATATTGGTCGCCCCTAATAAAATTTATTTAGACAGTTTACTTCTCATAAAAAATAGAGATTGAATTTTGTACAAGAGCCTGCCAAGGGGCGATGCACAGGGAAATCATTTTTTTCTTTCTCCCTTTCTTCCCTCTCTCTCTCTCTCTCTCTCTTTTTTTTTTTTTTTTAACAAAGCACAAAACGCACTTAAAGACCAAGGACCTGCTCCCGCTCCCACCGCTGCGAGCCCAGACCCAGACAGAGAACTTTGTAGTTTTAAGAGATGTCATCTTTCTAGGAGATATATTAAGAAACAAAGAAAGAAAGAAAGAAAGAAAGAAAGAAAGAAAGAAAGAAAGAAAGAAAGAAAGAAAGAAAGGAAGAAGAAGAAGAAAGAAAGAAAGGAAGGAAGGAAGGAAGGAAGGAAGGAAGGAAGGAAGGAAGGAAGGAAGACAGACAGACAAGAAAAAGAAAAACCCTCATGGCTGATTGTGTAAACTACAAAAACAAAAACTAAAAATTGGTGTCTTTCCTCCTGCTTTGCCATCCTGGTCCAGGGCAAGATTTAGAAATATGGTGAGGCTGGATGGGGAGGTGGGTTGGGGTGGGAGAGCCAGACAGCAAGTGGTTTAAAGATATATGCTGATTAGGTTTGTAATTCTGATTTTCTCCCTAATTGTGTTTCTGCATTTATTGTTAATCCTTTGTAGAGACAGAGAGACAGAGAATAAACAGAGAACAAAAATATATACTGGGTGCTCTTGAAGAATTGGGTAATGTGGCCAGCGCCCTAATTGCTTTTTCCACTTACAGAAACCTCGGATGTTTATTAAATGGAACTTTCGGCTGCTGGGGCTGTTTGTAAACTGCTCTCTTTTCTGTACAGACAGTGGGCTGAAATATGGCGCGTTATTATTCACATTCCTCTTATTAAATGCTGAATTGTAACATTGTTCCCTTTAATGAGGAGCGCCTCCCTCAATAATTAACGATCTCACATTTTCCTATTTTCTTGCTTGATGAAAAGAATCAATTTTAATTCGTGGTAAATTACAGCCATGCTTTTGGGTATTATTTGCTTACAGAAAACAAATCAAGTGACTTGAACACTCCTGTTTACTTTTCCAGATATGCAATAACCCAAATGCTATGGCAAATCAGATTGTGTTTCTCAGGCCTATGTTAGAACCTTAGAAAGAATAAAGAGTGGGGGCAAATACTCTAGGGGGAAAAAAAAAAAGCTCTCTAATCCACTGGATTTGAAACCACGGTGACTATTTTTGCCCAGATCTTGCCCCAGGTACCAAAACTGATTCTCCCCCAGTCCCCACCTTCACCTCCCCACCCTTGTCTTTGACTGGGGTCAGTGGTCCACACCAGAGTTTGAGATTGCTTGATGTATGGTTCATTTGGGGGAAGTCGATTTGAGGGTGGAGTGAGTGAGTGAGTGGAAGGAAAGAGATCTGGGAGGGCAGCCAAGTCTCTGGGAAGGGGTGACAGGCGCTTCCACACTTCCCTGCATAAAAGAACTCTCTTGAGGTTCTCAGCAAAAGAGACCACAGCCAAAGAGGCTTTAGCTGAGTGCTCGTGTCCGCCACTGTGAAAGCCCCCTCCGCTCGCCTTCCTGCAGCGGCTCTCTAGGGCTGAGTGAGTTCCTTTAACCCTAGCCAAACAGGACTGCACCCAGCTCAAATGTGCATTCCCCAGGCCTCTCCTGGGCCAGGGGCTGCTCTCAGCCTGGGCTGTCCGGTTGATGTTGTTGCGGGAGCCCGTGGCCGCAAAAACTCCTTGCCTAAAGTACCCTGACTTCAATCTGGAACCTAAAAGTTAAGGGCCCAGATTCCAGGATTTTTTTTTTTTTTAATGCGCTGGGAGCGGGGGCTGCGTGTGCGTGACGCGTATACATGCGTGCGCGCTTGTGTGAGCAGTGTGTGTCCACTGTCTGCTCACCCGAACCGCAGGGATGTGTGGTGGATCGCGTAGGAGTAGAAAACTCGCCCCTTTCCGGAAGCCTGTGGCGATAGAGAAGCTCGACATATTTTTTTTTTCCTGCAATAGTTTCCCATACATTCGAGTTTGCAAACTATAACCATATAGTCCACTTGCATGGCTCTTTGTGGGAACCCGGGCTTGCTTATTTTTTAATATTTGTCTTCTAACAACTGACATCCGCGGCCCTCAACGCAGAAAGCTCGGCACAAAACAATGACGGATCGGCACACCCGCCCCCCAACTCCGTATCTCTTCTTTTTTTGCTTCTAGCTCTGTAATTTTAATGGCCCCAATTAGCCACACGGAATATAATAAGTGACACAGAGATTTTGTTTGTATGTGTTAAGTTCGCTGCTTTTCTGATTTCTGTTTACTCAGGATAAGTAATCATATATCAGTTATTCAGTTAGGTGACAAGGCTAGTAATTGGAATAAAAAGAAAAACATCTCATCCTTATCTCTTTCTATAACTAGATATAGCGCTAATAAGACTGCATCAATCTTATCTAGCAAATAAATAAAATAGACAAACAAACAAATTCGCCTCCAACAAGTTAATGCGGTGTATCTGAGTGGAAAGTAGATATTTTCACGCATTCTGGAGATGAGGAGTGACTTTTAATAAAATCACAAGAAAAACAAATGTAATTCTGTAAGCCATTTCTTGTGGCTGCCGGCGCCCACCTCCTCCCCCCTTGCTCTCTGCCCGGCTCCACCGTCTCAACCTTTTTCTTTCCATAGGCAGTGCGTCCCAGTTTAGTACTGACACCGGGGATAAGCTTCTCCAGCTACTTTACACTTGGGGCTGCGGGGCGGGGGGCGGGGGGGAGGTGGGAAATATCATTCTCTGAGTAGTAAGCCTTCCTCAAATACAATTTTCTCTTTCCCTATCTTTTCCTCCTTTCTTTATCCTCCTGCCCTTGCTTTTCCTTTTGCTTCTTTTCCTCTTTTCTTTCACTCCTTTTTTCTCTTCCCTTTTCTGTTTCTTTTCTTTTTTGCCTTTTTCGTTTTCCCACTCTTTCCTCTCATCTCTTTCCATCCTCCCTATCTTTGCCTCTGTCCTTCCGTCTTTTGTCCTCCACTTTTTCCCTATTTCCCTCTTCGCTCCCCTCTATTCCCCTTTCTCTCTTCTTTCTTCTCTTTCCCTCCCCCACCTTTTCTCTCTACCGCGCCCCCCCTCCCCCCGCTTCTCTTGCTCCCTCCCTGCAGCCCGAGTGAGGCTAATTCCGGGCGTCTATATTCACTCAATTAGAGAAATCTACAGAGAAGATCGATCTTCCATCTGCAGACATGCCAGCTTAACAAATTAGATTCTTGTTTCGTGCAGGTGATTTGGTGACAGTTGGGGAATTAGAAGTAATAAGTTGTTGTGTTTGAGCCTGGGCCCCCGCCCCTCGCGCGCGCCCCTCCCCGCCCGCAGGCCCCCCGGCCGCGCCCGCCGCCCGGGCACCCCCTACCGCACCCCCCCAGCCGGCCCGCGCCCGCCGCCGCCGCCGCCGCATCCCCCGCCGTAATTAGTGCTGCTGCCCTCCATGTGGGCTCGATTAAACCGTGATTTAGCCGAAAGAAATATAATTATGGCTGCAAATAAAATAATCAGCATTGAAGAGCGATTTCCTTAATGAGATGGAGCGGTTGCACGTCACGGAGTAAAGGGGTCTCATTAAGAGGTGGTAATGAGGCTTGGGTGGATGGTGCAGTTACAAAATAGCCCAACTCCTCTGCAGGCCCGGCCCGCCCGCTCAAAGTGGCCGCGGTCCAGCCTTTCCGCCGTCCCGCGGTCCTGCGGTCCCGGAGGGACACCCGGGCCTGTCCCGCCCGGCCCCCAGGGGGCGCAATGCCAGCTTCCCCGCCTCCTCCCTCGAGAGGGCGGTGCCGTCAGGCGGGGCAGGGCGGACAGAGGCGACCGCGCTATGCTAAGGAGCCGATGGCTGCTCTGGGGCCCCGGCGGCCCCGCCTGCTCCGCGTCACAAGACGAGTTTGCACAAACAACTTCGAAGACATCGGTCGCTGGAGGAGCAGGTTGGAGTCAGGAGCCTCTGACTGGGGTGGGTGCTAAGGGACTGTCCAGGGAACCGCTGGGCGCAGGTGGAAGCCCTTTCACAGGGCTGTGAGGCCGGGAAAGAGAGTGTCAACAACAAACAGGTTCTCAGAGGCAGGGGCCACCACCACGAAAGGTATCAGCAAATAGAAACACTGCATCTTCACAACGGCTTAGAGTCCTGGTATGGAAGGGCCTCAGGGGTTCTCATTGTCTCCATGTCATTTTCCAAACTTCATTACAAGTACTGAAAAGGCAACAACTCTGTTTAACAGCCTTGTAGAAAAAAAAAAAAAATGTCTTGAATAAATTATTCCAAAGATTTCTTAAGTGGGTAGTCCTGACCTTTCTCGTTTATTAGGTTTAGGACAGCCTATGAATTCCTTCTTGACATCAAGGTGTGTACACATGCATGTTCCCAATCTCCAGATGTGGTGATACCTGAGTATTTCTTTCTAATTAGATTGTTAATCCTCTCCTTGGTTTCATTTGGAACTATTCTCACGTTATGCACACAAAGTGACTAATGAGGCAGATACATTCCCCCTCATTCATCCAGTCAATATTTACTGAGCACCTACTATGTGCTTGGCACTGTGTTGGACAGTGGGGAGGGAGAGATGAACAGAGGGACATATCCTCGGCCTAGTGGAACTTAAAGTCCACCATGCCCTGCACAGAAGTTTTCAACCACGGTGTACTATGGCCATCCGGCATGTTGCACCCTGTGGAAAGCAAGGGTAAATCTGAGAAGTAGCTCAGTTTGTTTTGGTGTGCTCTAACCCTCTCACCTTCAAAATCAATATTCTTTTTCCACCCAGTTACTTGGGATCCTGAGGAAGAAAGTAATTTGATAAATTAACTTTCTTAGGTGTTAGGAGTCAATGTAAGACCCCTTTATAGGATGTTCCCATTTTAAAAGAAAACAACAAGAAAAGGCACATTAAATGACTTTTCCATGTCTTTCTGATGGGGAGGCTCAAGAGAGGAGGATTTAGGGTTAAATCACTACTATCCAAAATTATTGCTTCCCTCATTATCCTCACTAATTCTGATGGAAACTCTTGCATTTAAAAGAAAATTTTGCTTGGGAAGTCACAGATGCGTTTGAGACTATTACAGCTATGGACCTCTCATTAAAATGTATATATTTGCAAACAACTTCAGTTTAAGAGCGGTATCTAGGCAAAACTTTAATATTTGTGATTAAGACCTTCAGAGAATAAATAATGCAAATTTCCAGAGGGGGTCTATCAATACATCTGAATCTAGGGAAGAGCTGGGTTATGAATGAAAAATAAACTTTCAAACCAATAAGTTTCAGGAAAATGACTGGTTAGAAGATGTATGCAGTCTAACAAATAAATTTATAACAAATTCATATCTTTCATCTGACCCAAGTATAGGTTAATATTAATCCAAACCTATATAAAAAATATTCCCTGTTACAGTCAGTTGCCCAGAAACCTGCTTTGTCAATGGGCAGCTTTTGTCCCAGACACAGGCCCTGGGCAGCTGGCACTCTGGCTAGGGTGAGTTAGGGGGGCAGCCTCACACAATGGTATGTCATAAATATGGGCAGACCTTACCCTGGATGGAGGTGCAAGTGAATGTGATTAAAATTCACACACTGGGACCACGGGGAGTGAGAGTGATTAAAAGTCTATCTTAAGCCCACTAAAGCCCCCAAATCCAGAGCTTAAGCTAATTCTCTCATTCATTCCCCAAAGGCATTTTACACATTAGGGTCTGAAACCAAGCAGCAGAGCTGCCTTCTCCACCTTTTGATACTTTCTCAAGATGCTAACATATGGAACCAGGGATCTTTTCTGAGCAGAAGATAGTTCTTTCCTGGCTGCTATAGAACAGGATTTATTCTCCCTGTCTTTCTTAATTTTTGAGAGGTCTCCAAGTCACCCATTAGGAGGCATATTGACTTTTCCATATACATTTTCTTGGCGTAATCTTTTATTCAGTCCCCATGAATCAGCTGCAATAGGGAGGGGAGTGTATATACCAGGGTACGTATTAGGCCACTGTAAGAGAGACCCCCAAACAGAGTAGCTTAGAAAAGATGGAATTTTAGTTCTTTCTCACATTCCAAGGGTCATATGGCAAGGCGGACATAGAAGCCCCTAAAGGTTGAGAACCCAGCCTTTTTGTTGTTCTGCCTTCCTCAACATTTGACTTCCACCTTGTGCTCCAAGATGCCTGTCCCAGCTCCTGCCATCACGTCTATATTTCAGGCAACTGGAAAGGGAGATGAAGAAGGAGGCTCACACCTTTCTTTTAAGAATATGGCTCAAAAATGTACTTCTAACTTCTTACCACAATGCATTGACATAAATTTAGTCACATTGCTATACCTCAATGGAGACTGAGAATTGTAGTCTTTACCTGAACTAGTTAAACATAAGAAAGGAGTCTTCATGGCCTTTCTTCTCCAAGAGGGACATAACTGCTATTTTCAACATGACCCTAACTTATGGATTGGCCCTCAGCCTCATGTGTCCCCCATATTATACTTGAAGATTAGTTTGCAGTAGTGGGAGGAGAGGAGGGTAGTAGAAGCAGAGAGGCAATTTAAAGGGTAACACAATAATCCTAGGGAGAGATGATGGTTGCTTGGACCAGAATGAGAGCTGTGGAGGAAGTGATAAGTGGTTAGAATCTAGACTTATTCTTAGGAAGAGCCTAGGATTTGCTTTTAGATGTGCAATATGAACAAGAAGATTCAAGGATAACACTATTCATGGGTCATATTCATTCATTTGCCAAATTATTTTTGAGCACTGAATGGCTATAGCCAAGCACTGGGCTAGGACCTGTGGATATGATGGGTACATTTATGCCTTTATAGTTGATAAAGATAGAAGTAAATACAAACATGATATGTATAATAAAAAGGAAGTGCCAGAGGCTACAAGATAGTAACACAGAGGAAACTAACCTAGTATATGGGCCTGAGAAGTGATGCCTAAGCTGAAACATGAAGGATACATAGAAATTGGCCAGTAAATTGTGGTGAGATGGAGGCCAAAGAGGAAGAATGTTCCCATAAAGGTGGAAGAATGTTCCTGTAAAGGAATTCTCTCTAAATTTCAATTCCTTGCAATGACTTCATATTACCTAGTTGGGATGGCACATGAAAGCCTGGGCTATGAAGTCTAGCGACTTGAACCTAGGTTGTGCTGTCTTTTAAAAGAGAAAATGATTTTTGAAGTTCTATTCAAATCAATTCAGTAAACATTTGTAGGTTCTGGGCCAGGTTTCCGGCCCACAGACAATGGTCCATGGAACCATTTAACTGAGAGTGGTTAATAAAATTGGAGTTGTTGAATTTTAGGAAATGCAAAGCCATTCTCTACAAGGTCAGACTAAACCTCAAAGGATATCAGCCTAGAAAGACATGCACTGAGGGATGATACGATCAACATCTATTTTAGCAAGGTTACAAGAGAGTAAATGTGGATCAGGCAACAATCCACAATCTTCAAGACAAACAAAAAGAAGTCCTTTATACAGGGCGAATTAAACTTGTGGAATTCGTTCCCTCCAAGAGATGGTAAAAGTATTCTATTTGGTGGGGCGAGAACTCAGTGGCTTATAAAAGAGACAAACAACAACAGCAAAACCAACAGTGTCTTAAACAAGATAGAAGTTTGTTTCTATGCCAATTAATCGTTCAGATGTAAGAAAGCCAGGACTATTAAGGTAGGTCTATGGTATCAGGGCCCCAGCCCCTTCTACATTGTTATTCGCCTGCCGGGGGGTCTCTCCTATGTCTCACCACCATGTCACATTCTAGCCAGCAGGAAGGGAGAAGGGAGAAGAGGAGAGGAGGATTCTTCTTCCTCTGAAAGACCAAGCCAGAAGTTGTACACGTCACTTCTACTCCATCCTAATGACTAGAATTTAGTTAAATGATGACACCTAGCTATAAGAAAAAATGGGAAACATTGTCTTTATACTGGATAGTCTTGTTCCAGGCAAAAAAAAATAGGGGGTTCTATTACTGAGAGAAGGAAAGAACAGATACTAGGGGCTTCTAGCAGTTTTGTTCCACTAAGGAGTTTCGTTTTTTTCCTTTCCTTTCCTTTCCTTTCCTTTCCTTTCCTTTCCTTTCCTTTCCTTTCCTTTCCTTTCCTTTCCTTTCCTTTCCTTTCCTTTCCTTTCCTTTCTTTTCTTTTTCTTTCTTCTCTTCTCTTCTCTTTTCTTTTTAAACTAAGTTTATTGGGGTAACATTGGTTAATACAATCATATAATTTTCAGGTGTACATTATCATCTGATATCTGTATATTCTACTATGTGTTTACCACCCAAAGTCCAGTTCCCCTCAGCTACCATATATTTGATCCCCTTTACCCACTTCACCCTCCTCCTATATTTGACCCCCTTTACCCCATCTACCTCCCCCCACCTCCCTAATGCCACTAGTAACCACTACTCTATAGTCCATGTCCATGAGTCTCTGTTTATTTGAGGAGTTTCTTTTCTTATTCAGAACTTCCAAGGTCAGCACTGGAAAGAAAATTTTCAGGAGTGTGTGTGCAGGTGGAGGGGTTGGGAGATACCTCTGGACCACAAGTCTCCCTTTCCTCTTTGGGTCCTTTCACTTGAGTTCCTACTATCTCCCAGGTGGTGCTGCCCCCTTAAAAATCCTGGTTCAAGCAAAGATCAAAACCTTTCCCTGGGTTCCCTTAGCCAAGAGCTTTCAAAGAGTTTACTACAGGTGTCAAGAGAACAAAGAAGAAATTAACACAGAAAATATGAGAAACTTATAGACGTCCTAGTTACAAACTCCACTGATCTATTAACTACTGTATTCTTGTCCCAGTGGTTTAGCCTCACGTCTCCAGCACCTTGACCATAGCTCTCATTCCCTGGTTACCTACTTATCTCTGCATGAAGGATGCTTGTTTTAATATTCATTATTCAGGAAGCTACAGTACCTCCCTTATACCTGAGCAAGCAGGTGTCCTCCGCCTCAGACCTCTGGATAGTTTCATTCGTACCTTTTCCAGCCTCAGCCCACCTAGAGCCACTCTGCTCCCTCTAGACCACCTGGAGTTCCAGAATTCCTAGCCCAACAGTCCTGCTCCTGCTTCCAGTGCTCTTCCCGTGTTAGTGCTTCTGCAGTAACGCATAACCCTAGGCCTGAGGGGTGATTGTTTGCGATGGGTGTCATGGAACTTGGACAAGTGGGATAGGATAAGCAGTTGTGTATATGGGAAGCCCCTTGCTACACTGGATGAATCTGGTTGGAAGGAAGAGAAGATGGGGCAGGCTCAGAACTTGGGGGCTAGGATCCCCAAAATTATAAATTTAAGCTTAAATTCCCAGGTTGCTATAAAGACATATTTGTCAAAGTAAGAAAAGAGAATATATTTTAAGTAACAATTTGTTAGCACAATTTATAATTGTAAAATATTTAGACATATAGTATTTGGTCTTCTATTTACACTCATGCTCTAAGTTCTGCAAACTTTAGGGCTATGTAGTCCTGGCTGTCTTGCCATATATTTTGTCATCTTAAAAATGCTATTTCAAACAAATTACATTCAGAGAAAAGCGGGAGTAGTGGTGCTAATATTGGATGAAATAGACTTCAAAATTAAAAAAAAAAAGGTAAATAAAGATAATGAGGGACACTTCATAATGATAAAGGGAATCATGCACCAAGATGACATAACACTTATCAATATCTATGTTCCCAATCAGGGATCCTCGAAATATATAAAGCAATTCCTAACAAAATTAAAGGGAGAAACAGACCAAAACACTATCATAATAGGGGACCTAAACACTCCACTGTCAGATAAGGACAGATCATTCAAACAGAAAATCAATAAGGAAATAACATCCTTAAATGACACATTAGACCAACTGGACATAATTGACACTTACAGAACCTTCCATCCCAAAACAGCTGCTTATATATTCTTCTCTAGTGCACATGGAACATTCTCAAGGGTTGACCACATACTGGGACACAGAGACAACCTCAACAATTATAAGAGGGTTGAAATCATACCAACCGTATTCTCTGATCGTAATGCTTTGAAGCTGGAGATCATCTGTAAAAAGAAAAGTGGGAAGAACGACAAATACATAGATTAAACAACGTGCTATGAAGTATGACTAGGTCAGAGAAGAAATAAAAAAGATCAAGAAATACATAGAAATGAATGATAATGATAGTACAACATATCAAAACTTTTGGGACATGACAAAAACGGTAAGGAGAGGTTCATATCATTACGGGCCTATCTCAAAAAACAAGAACAAACCCAAATAAACAACCTAATGCTTCATCTTAAAAAACTAGAAAAGGAAGAACACTTGAAGACTAAAGTCAGCAGAAGAAAAGAAATAATCAAAATCCGAGCAGAAATAAATGAAATTAAAAAAACAAAAACAATAGAAAAAATAAATGCAACAAAGAGCTGGTTCTTTGAGAGGGTTAATAAAATTGACAAACCTCTGGCTAGACTCACTAAAGAAAAAAGGGAAAAGACATAAATAAACAAAATCAGGGATGAAAGAGGAACAGAAATACAAAGGATCATACAAGAATACTATGAAAAAGTATATAATACCAAATTTAATAACCTAGAAGAAATGGACAAGTACCAAAAAAGATATAACCTTCCAAGACTGAATCAGGAAGAATGGAAAATCTAAATAGACCAATCAGCAGTATGAAAATAGAAACAATAATCAAAAAGCTAGCAAAAGGTAAAAGTCCAGGACCAGATGGCTTCACCAGTGAATTCTACCAAACATTCAAAGAAGATTTGATACCTATTCTCCTCAAACTCTTCCAAAAAGTCGAAGAGGAGGCAATACTTCCTAACTCATTTTATGAGGCCAATATTACCTTGATATCAAAACCTGGTAAACATAAAAAAAGGAAACTACAGACCAATATCTCTCATGAACACAGATGCAAAAATCCTAAATAAGATGCTAGTGAACTGAATATAGCAACATATTAAAAAGATTATACACCACAATCAAGTGGACTTCATCCCAGGGGCACAGAGAGAGTTCAACATATGCAAATCAATTAATGTAATACACCACATAAACAAATTAAAAAATAAGAATCATACGATTATATCTGTAGATGCATAAAAAGCCTTCGACAAGAAACGGCATCCATTTATGATCAAAATACTTAACAAAATCTGTACAGACAGGAAGTATCTTAACATAATAAAGGCCATATATGACAAACCCTCAGCCAACATTATATTTAATGGTGAAAAACTAAAAACCTTCCCTCTAAGATCAGGAACAAGACAAGGCTGTCCACTATTGTCACTGTTATTCAATATAACATTGGAGGTCCTAGCGAGTGCATTCAGACAAGAGAAGGATATAAAGGGCATCCAAATAGGAAATGAAGAAGTCAAACTCTCACTATTTGCGGATGACATGATTCTCTATGTAGAAAACCCTAAAGACTCCACAAGAACACTACTAGAAACAATAAGCAAACACAGTAAAGTTTCTGGACACAAAATCAATGTTCAAAAATCCATAGCATTCCTATACTCTAATAATGAAGTGTCAGAAAAAGAAGTGGAAAAATTAATTCCTTTTGCAATTGCAACAAAAAGAATAAAATATCTAAGAACAAACCAACGAAACATGTGAATGATCTGTATAATGAAAATTATAAGACCCTCTTAAAAGAAATTGAAGATGATACAAAGAAATCGAAAGATATTCCGTGTTCTTGGATTGGAAGAATCAACATAGTTAAAATGACCATATTACCTAAAGCATTAAACAGATTTAATGCAATCCCCATCAAAATCCCATCAGCATTTTTTAAAGAAATAGAATTTAAAAATCATCAGACTTGTATGGAAGCACAAAAGACCCCAATTTGCCAAAGCTACCCTGAGAAAAAAGAACGAGGCTGGAGGCATCACTCTGCCTGATTTCAAATTACACTACAAAGCGACAGTAATCAAAACCGGCATGATGTTGGCAGAAAAACAGACACATGAACCAGTGGAACAGAATTGAGAGTACAGAAATAAACCCATATTTATATGGGCAAATAATTTTTGACAAAAAAAAAAACATACAGTAGAGAAAGGAAAGCCTCTTCAATAAATGGTGCTGGGAAAACTGGAAAGCCACCTACAAAAGAATGAAACTAGACTGTTGTCTGTCACCACACACTGAATTAACTCAAAATGGATTAAGGACCTGAATGTAAGACCTGAAACAATAAAATGCATTGGAGAAAACATAGGAACTAAACTCAAGGACCTTGGACTTAAAGAGGATTTTATGAATTTGACCTCAAAGGCAAAAAATGTAAAAGCAAAAATAAATGAAAGGGACAACATCAAACTAAAAAGCTTCTGCTCAGCAAAAGAAACCATCAACAAGGTAAAGCAACAACCATCCAAATGGGAAAACATATTTGCAAGCAATACCTCCGATAATGGCCTAATATCCAAAATATACAAAGATCTCGTACAACTCGATAACAACAACAAAAAAAATGATCCAATCAAAAGTGGGCAGAGAACCTGAACAGACACTTCTCCCAAGAAGACATACAAATGTTCAACAAACATATGAAAAGATGCTCAACATCACTAGCTATTAGGGAAATGTAAATCCAAACCACACCTCACAACTATTAGAATAGCTATTATCAACAGGACAAGTAATAGCAAGTTTTGGAGAGGATTCGGAGAAAAAGGAACCCTCATACACTGCTGGTGAGACTGCAAATTGGTACAGCCACTATGAAAAACAGTATGGAGGTTCCTCAAAAAAATAAGAATTTATCTACTATATGATCCAGCTCCCTCTGCTGGGTATTTACCCCAAAGACTTGAAAATCTATATCTGAAAAGGTATTTGTATTCCTATGTTCATAGCAGCATTATTCATGGTGGCCAGGACATGGAAGCAACCGAAGTTTCCCATGATAGATGACTGGCTAAAGAAGCTGTGTACATATATACAATGGAATATTATTCAGCCATAAGAAAAGATGAAATACTACCATTTGCAACGACATGGATGGACCTCAAGATAATCATGCTAAGCGAAATAAGCCAGACAGAAAAAGTTGAAAACCACATGATATCACTTATATGTGGGATATAAACCTAAAAGCAACAAAGGAACAGGACAAACAAACAGAGACTCGGGAACATGGACAATAGACTACTGGTTACCAGAGAGTAGGGGGTAGGATGGAAGAGGAGGTAGACACGGGGTAAAAGTGGTCAAATATGCGGTGACAGAAAGAAATCTATGGGAGAGGAACACACAATGCAATATATATATATATACACCTTACTGTTAAATTGTATACCTGAAACTTACTAAATTTCATTAACCTATGTCACCAAAAAAAACTTTTTTAATTAAAAATAAAGTCACACTGTGTGAGATTCCTTTTCTGCAGGTTATATTTCTAATTTCCAACTTATGGGAGGCCACTACTGATATACACACATGCTAGCTTCTCGTTTCTCAGATTTGCCATCCTCATTCCAGCTCGGGGCCATGGTACCTTGCTGTTTGTTCCTTCTTCCTAAAATACACTTCTCTGGACCTTCACCTGGTTAGATCTCTCTCTATATCCAGGTCTCCGCTCAAATGTTCTCTCTATAGAGAGGCTTTCCCTGAATTCTCTCCCTAAACCTAAAAAAAAAGTCCCTCCCAAAGAGTTAAATATATCCACCATTCTTTATCCTTTATCTCTTACCTTGCTTTTTCAGTATAGCACTTATCACTACCTGAAAGTGTGCTATGCATTTAGCTTTTGTTTTTTTGTTTTTGCCTGTTTCCCTGAGAAGAATACCAGCTCTATGAGGGCTGAAACTGTGTCTTCTTATATCAGTATCCCTAGAGGCTTGTGTAGTGCCTGATACATAATAATGTTCAAAAAAGGTTTTTGTTGAATGAATGAATGAATGGAAAGAAGATTGAATAAATGGCCTACCCATTCAATAGCAGCTTATTAAGCAATCTGAATTATGAAGGAGAGTTTATTACTATTGGAATGTATGTCTCTCATTCAGGATGGGGTTAACTGGCTCTGTATAGAGCAGTCCAGAATAAGAGCACACGATTACCTGATGGATGGGTGTCAAGATGGCCATCATTGAAGAGCCCAGTGTAGCCTTTGCAAGTGAATCCAGGCTCTCCCTTTCCAGCTATGTGCTCAGGTTTAAGCCCCGGAAAGTAAGCCTAGTGCAGGGACTGCCATGTAACTTATTGGGATTCAGTATTTGGACAAGGACTGAAATTTGACGTAGACAAAATAGGGGATGCTGCCATAAAGGGTCTTATGCTGTTGGAATCAGAAGAGTCTTTAGGAATTAGTGCCTAACATTTCCATTTTTAAAGATGAGAAACTGAGGTCCAGAGGATCCAAGGCTTCATAGCGGCTAATGGAGAATTAGCTGGGGCTCAGGTCTCCTGGGTATGTTTCCAGTCTCCTGAATAAACTGTGCTTAGTTTCATAGAAACCTCCAGGATTGGGATGAAATTCTCATCAAGCATTAAGTGTAGTAACTCTTATTAAATAAACACCTATTTGCAAAGCTTCCTACATAATCTGTAAAATGGGGGTAATCAGAGTACCCACCTCAGGGTTGAGGTAAGACTTACTGGACTTAATGTAGAACATGAATCTAGCAAGTTCTCTTTCAGTGATAGCTATGGCGATGTTCGTTATTTGCCCTTTTAATTCCCATCCATTTGTGCGTAAATCTCCCATGTTCTTGCTAAGAAGTTGTATCACTGAACAAAGTGATTCTGGAAACAACAGAATTGGCCCTTGGAGCCTTGTTCTAATCCAGGATGGAGGTTTGGGGGTGTCCACGAGAGGTGAAGTTCTAACCAGACATGATGCCCCTAAAGCAGCTCCCGTAGGTCTGTAAGTGCCCAAGCAGCAGAAGCACCCTGCTGTGCCAGGCGGGTGCCCCAAACCACAGCAGCAGCTACCCCTCAGGGGGCAGGGAAATGCCAAGGCAGCAGCCCTTTGAGGTTCTCACGGTCCCATTTTCAATTTGGGTCCTGTAGCTAGAGGTGAATTGAGACTATTGATCAGCTTCATCAGCTCACCATTAAGTTGTTCTTTTCCCCTCTGAAATTTAGTGTAATGCTTGTGACAGATAGAGGAACAGCTTTCCCGCACAGCGACTGCACACTGGCGCTCAAGCCACTTCCAGGTTACAACGTCCTCAGCCCGAGGTTGGGAACTCTAGACTTTAATATTTTGCTGTTGTTCTTTCTCATTTACCAACGGCCATCAAATTTTACTCTTTCTCATGCGGGGATGGTGTAAAGTGGGCTGATTGCAAGTTAGAAATGTGAAAGGCTATCCCACGAACACTGTCAATGAACTCCAAGTTGTCCGTCTTCCTGGGAAGCCAAAGAATCTGGAAAAAGGGAATGTTGTTCATCTCAAGAAAAGACTGGGGATCTAAGTTTAGAAGAAAAAGAAGGGTGGTGGTGGAATAGAGGGGTAACCAGAGCCAAATCTGTTAGTCTGCTTCTTGGCAGAATATCATGCCTGCCCCCTTTGCTTCCAGAATTCTGAGGCCAGGAGTTATAACGTCACAAAACTTGAATCCCCATTGCCCTCCAGACACACACACACACACACACACACACACACACACACACACACACACACACACACACACACACACACTTCCTCACAATAGCCTATAAGCACCTTTCTTTGCTGTACTACACACCAGCCACCTTGGCCTCATGGAAATTCATAAAAAAGTTTCCCTCCAAATTTAAGGCCTTTACACATGCTGTTTCCTTTCCTTTGAATGTTCTTCCCCCATTTTTCACATAGCTGGCTGCTTCTCAGCTTTTAGAGCTCAGTTTCAATCTCACTTCCTTATTCCTTTCCCTATGTGGTTACCTTCCATCCCAGCACCCTATTAATGTCACAATTTGTAAGTCTCATGTGACCCGGTCCCCTTGGGACCACATCTCCTAACGTTCTCCCTTGCCTAGACACACTGGCCTCTGTTCTGCTGCTCCAAATCCCGGGCATCTCCCTCAGAGTCTTCACGTCAGCTTTCCTTTCTGTCTGAAACGGTTTCTTTTCCTCAAGTATTCCCATAGTTCATCTCCTCACTTTATTCAACTTTTTGCCAAATGTCACCCCGTGAAAACCCTTCCCTAAAGAGCCTATCGCATATGGAACTCTGTCTAATCTGCCATGACTACTCCCTACCACTTTTCTTTTAAATTTTAAATGTGCTTAATTATAAACGGTTATGCTGTATTTTTATAATTTTGTAAATAAATAATGATGTGGTTAAGAAATCTAAAGTCAGAAAGTCTCCCTTTTGCTTCTGTCCCCAACCTACCCAGTTCCTCTCCCCACAGACAACAAACGTTACCAGTTTTTGTGTATGTTCCCTGATAAAGTTTTAGGCATATACACACATATTTATATGTATGTGGTATGTGTCTCTATAGGTTTATCCTTTTTAAACCTTTTTATACTCACATACTATGTATGCGTATATGTATATATGTATATATGTATCTATGTGTGTATGCATATAAGTATGATCTAATTTATCTTTTATATCATTTTTACCAAATGATAGCACATTTACATATACTGTCTCATGCCTTGTTTTTTCTTTTTTTTACTTAATAGCATAATTTATTTATCTTTCTATATCAGTATATAAAGAGATATATTCTTCTCTGCAGCTGCATAATATTCCCTCACATGGATGTCTCAATTTATTTAACTCATCCCCTGCTGATGAACATTTAGATTGTTTCCAATTTTTTTGCCATTAAAAATGATGTTGCATCATTTTACACACATGCAAATATATCTGTAGATTAAATTCCTAGAGGTGGACGGTAGCATCGCTATCCACAGAGGTTGCGCCAATTTACACTTCTACTAGCAATATGTGAGAATGATTGTTTACCTACACCCTAGCCAACCTGGTGTGTTATAAAACTCCTAGATCTTTGCCAATTTGATGAATGAAAAATAGTATCTCAGTGTAATTTTAGTATAGATTTCTTTTATTACATGTGAATTGAGTTTTTTTTTTCTTTTTATGTTTAAGAACCACTAGTATTTTCTTTTTCTATTTGGTTGTGGATCTTATTCTTATTGATTTTTCTATATACATTAGGAAATCTATATACACTAGGAAAGTAACTCTTTGAACAGATTTTTTTAAAAATTAGTTTTGATATTTGTCTTTTAACTTTGATTATGGTATTATATAGTCTGATTTATCAATCTTTTCTTCTATGGCCTGGGTCTCCTGTGGTTTCTTCAACTTAAAAATCTGTTAGCTATTTCTCAATAGAAACTTTGCAGGCCAGAGGGATTGGCATGATATATTCAAAGTGATGAAAATCAAGGACCTACAACCAAGATTACACTATCCGGCTATGCTATCATTCGGAATCAAAGGACAGATAAAGGGCTTCCCAGATAAGAAAAAGCTAAAGGAACTTATCACAATCCAAACAGTATAACAAGACTGTTAGAGGGACTTCTTTAAGAAGAAGAAGAAAAAAATTATCAAAAATATGAATAATAAAATGGCAATAACTATATATCTATCAACAATTACTTTAAATATAAATAGATTAAATGCTCCAATCAAAAGATAGGGTGGCCAAATGGATAAGAAAACAAGACCTTTACATATGCTGCCTAAAAGAGACTCACTTCAGATTGAAAGACACAGACCGAAAGTAACTGGTTAGAAAAAGATGTTTCATGAAAATGGAAATGAAAAAAAAAATCCAGGTGGTAATATTTATACCAGACAAAATAGACTTTAAAACAAAGGCTATAACAAGAGACAAAGAAGGACCGAATAATCCCATTTCTGGGTATTTATCTGAAGAAATCCAAAACACTACTTTGAAGGGACATGTGAATCCATATGTTCATTGTAGCATTATTTATAGTAGCCAGGATATAGGGAGGCAACTTGAGTGTCCATCAATAGATGATTGGATAAAGAAGAGGTAGTACATACATAGAATGGAATATTACTCAGCCATAAAAAGAACAAAATCTTGCTATCTGCAACAACATGGATGGACCTATAGGGTATTGTGCTGAGTAAGTCAGAGAAAGACAAAAGCTATATGATTTCACTTATGCATCGAATCTAAAACACAAAATAAATGAGCAAACAAAACAAACATATTGATGGTTGCCAGATGGGAGGGGGGTTAGGGGATGGTTGAAAAAGTTGAAGAGATTAAGAAGTATAAATTAGTAGTTATAAAATAGGCGTAAGGACATAAAGTATAGCATAAGGATTATAGTCAGTAATATTGTAATAACTATGTATGGTGTCAGACGGGTACTAGATTTATTGGGGTTATCACTTCATAGTTTATATAAATGTCTAACCACCATATTGTACAGCTGACGATAATATAATATTGTATACCAACTGTAATTGAAAATTTTAAAAAAATATTAAAAAATAAATAAAATAAAAATTTAAGTCTTTAATCTATTTGGACTTTATCCTTAGGAAGATATTGGGTATGAATACAACTTTGTTTTTCTTTATCTCTCATTGCTGTGGAATTGTCTCCATAGCTCTAAGTGATACCTGATATATTACATAGCTATATGTTTCCTTGTTTTTTTTTGTTTATTACAAGATTATAAACTGCACTAGGGCAGGGACCTTGGCCATCCTTGTTTTCACTGTATCCCCAATATGTAGCAAGTCCCTGGGACATATTAGGTACTTGATGAGTCTTCAGAGAATAAAAGAATGAATGAGTGAGTGTATCTGAGAGCTACAATTACAATAATGCTTCACGACAAACCACCTCAAAACTCAAAGGCATATAACAAGAAGTTTCTATCACTTGGTTACATAAAAAATAATCCTGATACCTGGGCCTTCCTCCCAGAGATTCTGATTTAATCGTTCTGGGATACAGCCTCAGCATGGGATTTCTCCAATCCAACCCCCAATCCCCAACTCCCTAGGAGACTTTTATGTGCAGCAATGTTTGAGAACCAATATTTTAGACAATATTCTAACAGGTTATATCAAAGTTTTGAGTTGTATGATTATGATGCTATTGTCTGAAGCATAGTAATGAGGAAACTGAGGCATTTGGAAAGTGAAGTGGCATTGGATTATGTTTACAAAGAACAAAAAGGTGAAAATTTTAGAAATACACAGGGATTTAATTGACATAAGCAATCAAGCTATAGAATTCAGGTTCCAATGTGAAAAATAATACAACAGTTTAATCTCATAGAGAGGGGAGGACTCCTTGTTAAATGATTCAAAGCTCCAAAATATTAAGGACTTATAGAAAGTTCATGTCACAATAATATATATTGTCAAATATTTGAGGAGGAAACTGTCACTTGATCTTATTACGAGATACTCTCAGGACAACCCTGTAGAGTTAGCTCAAGATCATCTGGAGTATCATCCGCACTATCCTTCTTGATGGTAGCAGACGAAATTAAAAGAAGGTGATGATTTATCTATTACTCTTTGACAAGGTGTCCCCAAGGTCCCTGGACTTTCCCCCAAAGACAGTCTGTATTAACAAATTCCTTGTCTAAAGCTTCTTTGTTTAGAAGCCTTGTTTGATTGATCTTCTGATATATTACCTTTATACATAAATTGGGAAGAAACTTCTCCCTTTGTAACTCAGGTAAATGGAAAGAAATTTATGATTGGATATCACCATAGGGCCACAATTTTTGCAGCAGGGAAGGTTATAAATGAGAATTCTCCTCCCTCACCACTGGAACAGCCACTCAGTTTTCACACAGGGCAACCTCTGGAGCCTAATACTGATTCCATTGAAGAGTAGATAATATAGGCCATTGATTGACATTGTGAATTATAAATAAAGGGAGAGAGAAACCCTTTGGTCAGTATCTTTCCTTTGGGTCCTGCAACCATCACATTGTGATCAGAAGACCAAAAGTGCCATCTAGCCAGAGGAGTCATTGCTAATCACGGCAAAGTAAAATAACTGTGTGTTTGGAGTGGCATCTAGCACTCAACAGGCACTTAATAAATATTCACTAATAACATTAGACCACTCAGTACCAAGCAGGAAGATAAGGCTATTTTTTAATACTTGGGTAATTGATAAAAATAATTGCAAAGCTTTAAATGTTTAGCAGTGATTAGCTAAAACTATCACCTCAAAGCCCTTCCCATTTTGATAAAGTTGTTCCCATGAAAATATTCAGAACCTGAGGAACAGCAGGGAAAGAAGCCAATAAAAGCAGCTCAAAGAGTTTTACATTATCTCCATAAGCTATCCAATCTAGCCATTTTGAATGATCTATGTAAATTAATTACGCTTTTTAATTAGGTGGTCTTTTAGCTTGCATATTGAAGTTTACCACTAATTACCGCAAGGCAGGAGGTCACTTGATTGGTATGGGAAACAAGAGGCCTTTATTTCATTGAACTGAAACACAGAACAGTTAATGCTTAGGAAAAAAACTATGAAATTTATGCCAGTTCTCAAAATTCAAACTGTGCAGCTCTTGTTCATTATTTCTTTCTTTCTTTTTCTGACTCAAATCCCCTTCTATGGCTCACTGGTTTTTGTTCTTGTTGTTGTTGTCTTGTTTGTTTGTTTGTTTGTTTTATAAATATCAGAATGATTTCTAAATACTCAATGACTCAAAACTGTTATAGTCTTGCATCTCTAATGCCAGGGGGAGAAAAACCCACCCTTTTGATATTAATCACATTAAATGACATTTAATTGCTAGTGCAGCTGTTTCCAGATGTGATTTTATTTTGTTTCTGCCAGTCTGTGATTTTCATTAACTTCATCATTTAAACAACAACAAACCCCACAAAATCTGGAGCTGTTACTTTATGCCAAGCAGAACAAAGTGTTCTTTAGTCACAAAAATATAGTGATCACTGTAGTGAACAGACTGCATTTAATATATTTTAAATATCTCTGAATGACGTATTATGACTCTTTCCCACATCTAACCTTGAGTCATGCACAAGAATCCCAAATTTCCATTCTTTTCCCACATTTTAGTGACCCATGCTATCCAATAGTGGATCAGTAGGTGGAGAGTTATGCAAGAAGCATTTGCTGATTTAATGCAATTCTTAGAAAAATCAGGATTGTTAATTAAAAACCACAGAGTGAATAAAAGTCTTGACCCAGAGGAATTCTATCTGCTGTTCAGAAGGGCCCTCATTTTCATGCCAGCACACACACATCATCACAGTTCTGGGAGTTCAGTTAATCTACTGCTGGTCGTGTTTTCTCCTGGGCCAAGGGCTACGCTTCTGTGAGATGCCCTGCCCATCTCCCCAAAAGGCAAGGGCGTTTTGTCCTGGCTCTTCATCCAGCTTTGCATTTTCAAATCACTTCAGGTAGAGCAGTGTAATCAGAAGGCCACCAGCTTGAGGAAGTATGGGCTCCAGGCCTGATTCTCTTCACAGAAAACTAGGTGACTGTGGCCAGCCCCTTCACTTAAGGCTTCCACTTTCCTTATCTGCGAAATAAGGAATCATTTGTACTCATGCTGTCCCAAGTTCCTCCCATTTCCAATAACTTCCTGTATTGATCCACACAGATGAAAAGTTTTTAGAATCAGTTTTTAGGGATCAGATTTTATTCCCTTTCTAGACCCCCAGGACCTAAAGATCGAATATTGTAATAGTGCAACAAATATATGTTGAATTAATGGGGCTGGGAGAATCAAGACTATGAAGTACTATATTTTATTAACAACATTAGTAGTAATAGCAGCAGCAGCAAACTTTTTCTTTTTTTGAGCACACACTATAAGCTAGGCATTATGCTAAAAACTTATACAGCTTGTCTCATTTAACTGAAAAAGCCAAGCTCATATTTCCTTTTTCCCACTGTGGCGGCCACTGCTAAATATAGTCCATTCATACACAGTTTTGTCCTTACCAGTAGAACCTCAATTTTGTTTGAGACAGCAATGTAAATGTTAGAAACAATTACATTCCCACCCCGCCCCTTCATCACCGCCCAATATTCTTGCTTCTTAGGGTAAACCATGTGGCCTGGTTCTGGCCAAGGAGATATAAGCAGAAATCTATTGGGTAAGACTTCCAGGAAAGCTTTTTATCTCCCAGATAAAAAAAAGGGAAATGTCATTTGGAATTTGCCTTTTGTTATTTCATCTTCTCTTACTTCCAGCCAGGGACTTAGACTCAATGCCTGCAGATAAGTGGATCAGCTGTCCAGTTACCATATAGACAAAGCGGCATGTTCCTGGTAGAACAGGAAGTGATATGAAGCCTGGAACATGGTTGCTTCCTTGAGTGGCTATATCAGCTCTATGTTGTGCCTCCAGACTTCTGGTTATATGAGAAAACTAGCTCTCCTAATTAACATATTCTTCCTTGCCTACACTCCATGGCATCACTACAATGAGTAATTTCCCAAAATGGAGTATTCCTGACCTTTGTTTTTATAAGCATTGGCCTACTCAAACTCCTTCTACAAGAGCCATGTCATTCCTGCATCATGGAATGCTTATGACTCTCTATCTCAACCTTTGTTTGACCACTTCTTTATTTTCCGATTTTCTGTATTTTTTGATGCTGTGGCATGTGGGGCCTTGCTGACTAAGGAGAGACTGCCCCTCCCAGGGCTAGGCAAGTTTTAGAGACTGCAAACAACTTATCAGGAGGTCTGCCTTTCAAATGCAAACTAACCAATGCAGAGCCCTTACCACGTAGCTTTTATACTCGAGGAAGCAGTACTCCTCCGCCCTAATCACCCCAAGCTGGGGTATTGGACAACAATGGACCACCCCTATAGCTCGAAACCCTCAGAAATTATTTAAATTATTCAACCCTATGCCTACTCAGTTCCTTACCTTGCACTAACCCATTTCTTCCCACAAAAACCACAGTAAAGTCTTGCGCTTTCCCCTTATTCCTTCTGCCTCCTGACCCAGCCTGGTACTCCCTTATGTAGTCCTACATGGTGTGGCACGTTCCTTCTTGGGAACTGTAAGTAATGCACTGTCTTGTCAGTGTCAATTGTCTCCGGATCTGTTGGCCTCATCATACCCAAATACAACCAAAATCCCAGGTACACTTTAAACAACTTCCAGAAGCTTTACCCTACCTTCCTTGTTTATCCTCCCACATCACACATCAAGACATATGCAGCTAAGACAGGAAGAAGGTCCTGATTTTATGAATAGCGCTTGCTATTCATATTCTATCTTCAATACTGCACTTGATCACTGTTATTAACTATGGGTTATAAGCCCTCTAACTAAGAATAAGTACTGCCTCTCTTGAGAGGTTTAAAGTTTTTGCCTTGGTAAAATGTCTCTACAAGTCTCTACAATGTTAGATGCCCAGCAATCATATAATATACACCAGCAAACAGTGAAAACTCATAAACTGGACACATGAATTCTTAGAATGTTAAAGCTGAATGGGGCCTTTAGGAATCGCTAGAGACCAGAATCTATTCTAGTCTAAGATCTCCTGTGACCCCAGAGGTAAAGTGACCTATCCCTAGGCACACAGGAAGCCAATAAGATTCAAAGGTATAGACAAATTACATGAGTGACTCCCTTCTCTGTTGAGCACTTAGTACTTACAAAGTCATATGTATTTGCTAGGAAGAGAGTGGGAGTGGGTGGGGATAGAGTGAAAGAAAGCTAACCTTCATCCTGGCTTCTCTAGGAGGAGAAAACAAGCAGTAAATAACTAGAACTCAGGGTACAAATAAGGGCTTCCAGGTAGAGATGAGGAACTTGATTACTTGTCTTGATTTCCTCTCTACTAAAACCCCGCAAAGAAAATGCTGCATAATTAAAAACGAATTAACTCATAAAGACAATAACAGGAGAGGAGATAACAGTAGATGAAAGATTTAAACAGTTTCTAAAAATGAAAAGCAGAAAAAACAGTAACTGACTTAGCAGAATCGAGGAAGTTACAATGTAGGTACTTACTGAAGGCACCAAAGAGAAGTTAGGCCTTTTGCCCTACAGCATAATGTAGGAACTCAGCGCTAGGTGAAGTATACCCTCTTTCACACCCCAGGGGACTACTTCTACTTCCCAAGAGAGAGAAGTTTTATTCTCTAAAGAAACAGCCTGAGATGACTGGATTTGGAAACAGCAGAGAGGCCTGGGATGAACATGTGCTAAAAATAGTAGAATTAAGTGAAATGTGGACACTTGGCTCCCAATATCTCTCTCCCTTCCCTCAACTACTTACCAAGCAGCCTTCAAAATTCTTCTCTGGAGAAATAAAAAAATACTGGAGAAAAAACATCCACAAACTAACACTTGGTGGTGGAAGTGGTGACAGGTGTCTCTCGAGGAAGTTCAGCTTTCTACTTCTTCAAACCACAGTAGAAACTGCCAGCTAATAAACCAAATACATGCAGAATTTCTAGGCAGCTTTGTGGTACCTCTTGAATATGAACAGACACTTGAGGAAAGCCTCCAAGTTGAAAGACAAAGACTGAAGAGAATGAAGAAGCTTATAGGAAACTGGAATAGTGCAGGTAGCAGAAAAAATGTCAGTAGAGCTAGAATTATAAAATCAGAGAGATGAGAAACTTGAGCATTTGAAACTATGAATTGTCCAAATTGAAGTGTGTTGTAAGACTTCGTATGAAAAAAAAAGATTGTAAAATATTTCGTTAATAACTTTTATATTGATTACATGTTGAAATACTAGTACCTTGGACAGATTGGGTTAAATAGAATATATTTAAAGAGTGAAATATGTTATGTAAAAGGAAGAGTAAGAGATCAACAAAACATTCTTAGAAATTAAAAAGATGACAGCTGAAATACAAGGTTCAGGAGAAGGACTGAGAGGCAGAATTGATGAAATATCCCAGAAAATAGCACAAATAAAGAGATGAAAAATAGAACAGAGAAGATAATACATACTAGAGCACTGCTATCCAATAGGAATATATTATAAGTCACATTTATAATTTTAATTTTTTTCTAGTAACCACATTCAAAAATTAAGAGCTGGCAAAAGTAAGTTAAATAATATATTTTATTTAACCCAATAAATCCAAGGTACTACTATTTCAACATGTGATCAATATAAAAATTAGTAAAATATTTTAGAATCTTTTTTTCATACTAAGTCTTACAGCACAGCTCAATTTGGACAATCCACATTTCAAATGCTCAATAGTCACAAGTGGCTAGGGGACACCATATTGAACAGTTGAGATATAGAAGATCGATTCAGAAGGTCCCATATCTGAAGAATGAGAGTTTCAGAAAGAACAAAAAAGAGGAAGACATAAGATTCTGGCAACAGGGGGCTCAACACAAGAGCAAAGCCAGAGGGCGTCACCGAGAGGACAGGCATGTGGCAGAGAGCTACCAGTTCCAAGCGGAGCTGGAGGCCGGAGGCTCCAGAAGAGAAGGCGCCATGTGAAAAAACAAATGTAACACACTTAACAGTTTGGAAAAATCCACTTGCAAGTTGACAGGTTTGTCAAAGCATTTGCAAAAAGTTAGTGATAGATTTATAAAAACTAAACAAATAAAAGATTCCAAGGCTATTAACTACTAGAAAAATAAATAATTGTGGGGGAACATTAAACATATAATTGAACTACATTAATTGCCTTAAAAGATCTAAATCCTCAGCTACCATTATCGGAAGTAAGTAAGTGCTGTTTTGAGAGACCAACAATCACAGTATAAGCCTGTTACTTAAAATATGGGGGTAAACACCCAAAGCAGCAGATGAAAAAGCTAGAACTGTTTCTGGGAAGTGAGACAGGGAGGATGGTGGGAGTCTGCTGTGTTTTGTAAGCTTTTAATATTATTTGATTTTTAAAAACTCTGCTCACATATTATTAAAAATAATTACAAATACATATATAAGTAATAACATTAGTACAGGTAAGGTAAGTACTATATTAGAGAGTAAAGAGAGTATATACTCCAGAAGGAGAGTAAGGGAATGCTTTTTAGAGGAGTTGGGATTCTCCCTGTTCCTTGAAAGGTTTGTTAGAGTCTAGTACAGTAATATCCAGCTCTTTTTTTATCCCTAGGACTGCAGAGGTGTTTAAATAAGTAAAATATATCTATCAGTTAGGAAAACTGACATGTAGACAGGTTTTAACCAATGGTTCTCAAGGTGTGGACCGGCACCTTCAGCAATATCTGGAAACTTGTTAGAAGTTAGAACTTGTGAGTTCTCAGGCCCTACATTAGACTATTGAATCAGAAATTCTGTCTTAACAAACCCTCTAGATGAGTCTGATGCACACTTGAATTTGAAAGCTATAGGGTTAAACTATCATCCCAGGGTAGCAGTCGTAAAATAGAAAGCTGGATCCAAAAGAAACTTTACTCACCATGTAGTTATACCTCTTATTTTATAGAAAAGAAATAGCGACCCAGAATATTTAAATGACTTGCCAGCTCGGATGGCAATGATCATCTTGTTATCAGAAGGAAGACAGTACCTATAAGTCGAAAATGATAAAGCCAAAAAGGCGAAGAAAAGTCTGAGTTCTAAATACATCTTTAAGCTGTTTAGAGCTCAGTACCATCCACTTTCAGACTTTTAGTTGTATGGGGCACTTGATAATCTTTATTGTTTAAATCAGATTTCGTCAGATATTGTTATCGGCAGCTGAACACATTCTATGTTATCCAGGGGTCTTCTAATAACTCAAGTTTTTTTCATTTTTATCTCCTACATGGGAAGACTTAAACAGCTGAGGAGGCATATTTTATGAAATCTAAACTGAAAGGTTTCTGTTGGCCTCTTCCTCTGGGCTCCCAAAAGACCTTCTATGACTCTGATTCTGACACCAACTTTGACGTATGAGTTTTTTCCCCCCATACCATCAAGCAATTCCCCACCACCCGCTGCGTGTCCTACACTTCAACTCAACTCTGACACTTCCTGGAGATAGCAACAGATCCACAGGTTAAAGGCTCAGCCTTACAAGACCCAGGTGTCACCTATGTCAGCTGAACAGACTGGACATTCCAGCGCCCCCCACCTTGGGTTTAATTTTCTAGAGTAGCTCACAGAACTTAGAAAAGCATTTTACTTACTAGATCACCAGCTTATAACTCAGGAACACCCAGATGGGAGAGGAGCATAGGGCAAGGTGTGGGGAAAGAGCCCGGAGCTTCCATGCTCACCCCAAGTGTGCTGCTCTCCCAGCCCCTCCATGTATTCGCCAACCCAGAAGCTCTCTAAACTCTGTCTTTTGAGGGTTTTATGGCGGCTTCAATTACATAGGCGCGACTGATTATCATTGGCCACTGGTGAGGGATTTAACCTCCCTCTCCCCTCCCTGGAGGGCGGGGGGGGGGGGGCGGGGGGGTTGGGACTGAAAGTTGTAATCCTCCAGTCACACAGAGGGTTGCCCCCTCCTTCTATGCTTCCCAAAAGTCACCTCATCTACATAAACTCAAGTGTGGTAGAAAGGATTTTGTTAGGGATATTAAGACACTTTTATCACTCTTATTACTTAGGAAATTCCAAGTGTTTTAGGAACTCTGTGTCAGAAACTAGGACACGGAGACCAAACATATACTCCTTATTACATATCACAGTATCACAGTGGACTTTATTAAAGTACTGCGTCCACTGCACTGTAAGGATTAGTTTTGGGCTCATGAGCTTCTTAACTTTGTATTCCCAGAGCCTAACATGGTGCCTCCCAACAGTGGTGCTGAATGAACAGCTGTGTCATGAATGGATGAAGAATGAGTTCTACGTGTTCATGTTACAGATCAGTGTGTGGCCGCTCTTCCTTTTTTATTTGGTTTACAGACCCAGCTATTTCTCCACCTAAGGGTTTTCTAACTTCAACTTCAATTACATAGGCACGGTCTATTTACAAATAATTTAATAATTTAATTTTCAACAGAGCCTCTCTCCTAACAGAAATATGCAGCTTTTGCTCTGAATCATAATTTTCCAACCACCCCTGGGATGTTCATATTTCTGTCTTTGGTGGAAGTGGATTTGAAAGGTGGATATTCAGAAGAGAGCAACCTCTAGCTAGAATTAACCTGTGAACTAAACTGTTCTGCCAAGAGTCTGGAAGGAACTGAGGGTCTGCAATGAGTTGGAGGGAGTGGCAGGTGGAGGAATTAGGGCAGTGCTGTTAGCATCCTGTGAGGCTGTGGAAAGTCTTTGGTAGGTAGGCCCCAGGACATAGCCAGGGCCAACCCAAGCCTAAATTACAAAGTATGGGATTCTTACACCTTAAATCTTTATAAAGGAGGCCACCCAACAGAGTACTTAGAGAAGGCTCTCCTTTATTCTCCTCAGGGCTTTCTGATCACAGAGGAGGCTGTGGGGCTGAGAGCTGCAGTCTTCAGGGAGAGGAAAGACACCAGCTTAAGCTGTGCTCTTCTCTCTGAAATCCTGCCCCGCTGTGGGAGCTGTCAGCAACCTGTTAGAGACCTACACACTTGGGAAGTGAGGGGAGGAGATGGTGGTTTGGAAGGATCTGTTCACCAGGGGGAAAAGCTCTCCAAAGAAGTGAGTGAGTGGAGCTGGGAAAGACACTGACAGGTTATTTTCCTCAATTTTGTCTTGTGTCCACTTTACCTCCACGACTCAGGATAACTCATTAGAAAACCATCTGCCTTCAAAAGGAGCAGAAGAGCTGTCAAATGTTGTTTTCCCTGAGATAAGCTAACAAATATCAGTTTCCTGCTATGTCAAATTCTCCAACTCAGCCTGATCCCTTTTGATAGACCCCCACTCCTTTTCCCAGGGAACACGAGACCAGTTCTAGTTCTTGTAGGCAGACCCTACCGTGGTTCTAACTTCTACAGGTAACCCTGCATCCTGGGGTCCACCAATACCTGCAGTTGCTAATCTCTGGTTGCTTCATCATCTCCTGTTTGACTTTCAGCTCTTCTATCATGTACAAAACTAAATCCCTGTATTAAATTCTCTTTAGAATTTCTCTTAAAGTCTCTTTGAAGCACTTGGCTTCTGTTTTCTTAGCGGGATCCCAACTGATAGAAGCACTAGTGTGTGAGGCTGTTATGCACTGTCATCTGAGGCCCGCCCATACTGTCATTGCCATGTTTCTACACCTGTGGAAATCATTGTCAAAGTTGACATAGGTCATAAATGAGAGTAGGGCTTAGAAGGCAGGCAGTGTCTCTATAGAGTGCATTTTAAAACACAATACGAATAATCTACACCCCATTTATGCAGCTTTGGGGGTGAGCTTTAAGTGGTGGAATACAGGTGGTTTGCTATTTCCTCTGGGCAAGAATATTCTGGTTCTCAATTTAAATCTCACTTTCCTTAGGAAATCTCCTCTATTACCCTTAGTCATCATTGAATGCTCACATCCCTGTGTTCTTGAAGTCCCTAGGGCTTCCTTATTCTGTCTCCCATTTCGTTGTCTACTATTGTCTTTCCTACTACACTAAAAGTCACCTGAAGCAGCTCTCTCTCTCCTTATTCACCTATTCTAGTCCCATTACCTTGGGATTGCCTTGCACACTAAGGATTAAATGAATAAATCACTCCTAGACACGAGGGACAGGGTTTTCAGTCTGCTGCTTAAGAACCTCTGGGTCTCCTGGGTTATAAAGTCCAAGCTTCCTGCTTGGTTTACAAGAACCTTCAAAACCTAGCCTGACTACCTGTCCAATCTGGCTTTCCACCATGATTCCTCAGTCCAGCAAGCCCTCTACTCCATGCTGACCAATAACTTTGCTACTTCTCTCAAGCACTGGAGATACACAGCACTAAGAGGCAACTGTTGGCACTGCTCACCTTTCCTACTTATATCCCACCATCCTTCAAGGCTCAGCCTCCAGTTCATCCCTAAAATGTCCCAGGTGACTAACTCTATGCCTGTCTTAAAACTCCTATCATATCTTTTTGTTATTTCAGCATCTGAATGTCGCCCCTTTCCCAATGTACTCACAAGTGTTGCAGAGGCAGAGTTGCATGATAGAAACTAAAAAAATGTGAATGCTTGCTTTCCCTGCTTTACTTGCCAAAAGGAGGGCATGAGCCCCTTACTCTGGCTCTACTAATCAGGAACACTCACCCTAGACTTTGAAATGGGAGATGCTGTTGTAGAGCAAGAGGGATGATGCAGTGGCTTCTCTGGTGGTGGTGGTGGTGGTGGTGGTGGTAGCCGGATTGAGCTCCTAGGACAGTCATGGCAAAGAGGAAATTGGCTATGATCAGTGTCCAGGGTTAGTCACACAGACAGAACTAATGGTTCTAGTGTCCCTACAGGACCCACTCTGCAACATAATTTGGGAATTGTTCTTAGTTGCATAGCCCTGACTGAGCCTGGTCTTCCAGTTCTCCCAATGACTTCATGAGCTGCCCAACATCTATTTATAAAAAAGATTAAAAAATCCCTGCTTTATTGCTGTATAATTGACATATAATAAACAGCATATGTTTAAACTATAAAATTTGTTGTCTTGTGCATAAACCTGTGAAACCAGGATCACAATCAAGGTAGGTGAACTTATACATCACCCTTCAAAGTCTCCTCATGCCCCTTGTAATCACAAATGCCTGTAGCCACTTTAGCACTGGGAAAGTTCTGAGATGAAAGAGATGAACGTGAGCCTCTTGAACAGGTCTTCAAAGGAGCCACCCGATAGTTCAAAACAAATCATGAAAAATTCATGTTAGTTGAGTCTGGTCTGCTCCCTCTGGTGCTGGTATTAGGAATGTGGGCTGTTATTTTCAAGGCTACCATAAAGATGAGTAGTAGAATATGGGGCCAGGGTAAATTAAAATGCCACAAAACTCACTGTTCTGAGACTTAGCCAGTTTAGGACAAAGTGGTGACCTGAGATCCTTACATGTGGAACTGGAAACATTAACATTCTAAAACCATTAATCTCTGATCCCCGTTTGTTCATCATCTAATTTCATTTTATTTTGAAAGACATTTGTTTTATCAAAATCAATCTTCTTTGTATGCTTATACACTGTTTAAATATTAACTAAAATATTCTTAGCTGTTTTTATTTTTTACATTTAACTCTGTACTATTACAGTAGCCTATCTCAGCTTTTACTTTTGCTTCCTATGACTGACTCAATCTACAGAGCAACAGGATTTTTAAACAATGCTAATTAAATCATGTCACTCTCTGGCTTAAAGTCTTCCTGGACTCTCATTAGAGTAAAACCTTAATTTCTTTCCCTGGCTTACAAAACTCTTACTACTTTCCCCATCACTTACTTGGCTCCTGCCCCAGGGGTTCTTAGAATTCGCTTAGCACCTTCTCCTTGTGTTTCAGGCTAGCTGTTCTTTTTGCTTGCGATGCACTTGTTTGCTGCGTTTCTGATTCAGAGCTCAGCTTAAATGTCTCTTCAGGGAAGCCCTTCCCTGACTGCTTAGTTCTATATCAAAGCATTTTGTTAATTTTATGCACATTATTGCTATTTTATTATTATTTATCGTCAATCTCCAGGAGTTGTAAGCTCCTTACGAATGAAGATCTTTTTCTGTCTTGCTCACCATTGCACCCCAGCTCCAGAAAAGTGCCAGGCACGTAATAGTAGAGGCTCAAGAAATACTTGTTACATAAATTTAATTCTTTAATCTATTTAAACTTGATTTTGTTGTGTAGAATGAGATAGAAATCTACTATTATTTTTCTCAACAGGTGACTTTCCTAATTCCATTTATTATCCATCCTTTTACCACTCACTTGAGATGCCACCTCTATCATGTACTTATATACTGATATATAACTAGGGTTGGGTGGAACTTCCTAGTCTGATAGTTTAAGCTTATGCTGGTTTCACTGTTTTAAATTCAGTAGTATTAAGTTTCAATATCCAGTTGCACTACCTTCTAGTTATTCCCTCTTCCCCTAATTCTCAATTTTCAAATTTTCTTAGTCTCACCACTTATTTTTCTCTATAACTTTGATAATTGTGGCATTACATTTATATATTAATTGGTGGAGAATTGCCATCTTTAAAATGGTCTCACCAAGTGTCTTAGATATCTTATTTCCTTATACTCTCACTGCATTTCAATTTAAAATTCTTTGTTAATCTATTAGTTTCACCAATGTTATCTTCTAGTTTTTCCTTTTATATAGATTTTATACTCAATTAAAATTTATTTTGCCATGAGAAGTGAAATAGAGATCCAGCTTTATTTTTCTCTCAAATGGTTTGCTAGTTATCGTAATACGATTCACTGAATAATCTACCAGGGGTCTGAAATACCCTTTATCATAAACTAAATTTCCATATACAAATTTTTGTTTACTTCTGGACTCTATTCTCTTTGTTCTTTTATCATGTTTAATTATTGCAACTTGACAAAGTTTAATACTGAGCAAGAGTGAGTTACCCCTCATCACTATTTTTCACAGCCCCTCCTGCCTCAAAATTTTTAAATTTTAGAATACTTTTCTAAAATCCCCCTCCTCTCTTCAAACCCTGTTCTATTCTATTCCATTGATTACAAATTGACATAGACAGAAATCATATTTTGACAATATTAACTTCCCAATATTAACTTTGTCTTCTATGACAAAGTAGGGATTTATTTTTCCATTTTATCTTGATTGTTGTTGGCATATAGAAAAGCTTTTGGATTCTATGTATTAGTTTATTATGACTGTTTTAACAAAGTAATGCATACTAGGTGGCTTAAAAAAACAAATTTATTATCTCACAGTCCTGGAGGCTAGAAGTCCAAAGTCTAGGTGTCAGCAGAGTCATAGTCTTTCAAGGGATCTGTTCCATGCCTTTCTCTTAGCTTCCGGTGTCACTTTGGTAACCCTTGGCTTGTAGCTGCACAACTCCAATCTCTACGTTGTCATATTAGGATGCCAGTTATATTAGATTAAGAGCCTACCCTATTCTAGTATGACCTCATTTTAACTTACATCTGCAAGGACCCTATTTTTAAATAAAGTCATATTCTGAGGTGCTGGAGGTTAGGATTCAATGTGTCTTTTGGGGGGACAGAAGTCAATTCATAACAGTTCCAGATATTCACTTTGCAGCTACCCACTTTAATTTCCTCATTCCTCCTAATCATTTTAAGGACTCACTTGTATTTTCCTGATACATGTTAAATCAAATGCATATGAAAATAATGTTTCTTTCCCAATATTTATTTCTCACTTCATCCTTTATCTAATTTCATTAGCTAGTATTTTATCACATAGCTAACAGGTATTCGTCTTTAAAAATTCTGCATCTTTTTAAAATTTGAATTTGATTACTGCTGAAGAGAAATATTAAAAAAAAACTATCCATTTGCATTTCTTCTTCGAACTGTGTATTTCTATGCTTTGCCTTTTTATATTGTAAATTTTTTAATTTGAAAGGGTTCTTTATGCATTAAAAATACTAACCTCTTGTGACATATACGCACCTTGTCAACTATCCAGGAGTCAACAGAAAGCACAAAAGAAAGGTACAGATCTACTGTAACGTAAATTAATTTTACCTTTCTGTGCAACAGTCCAATACATGAACAAATACCTCTCTTAAGAGCAGTAAGACGAATAGTGGAGTGCAATGTAGATTTTTATGAAGCACTCTTGAAAATTTCAAGTACACTAATACTTATAACTTGTTTCATAGTGTACTGTTTCTAAACCATTCAATTTCTTTCCAGCTAAAGTACTCAAAAGAGTCTCAAGGACTAAATTATCTGATTAACTCTTTAATGCCAAATGCTTAACAGCTCTTGCTCACATACATGTCAAGTTTACACTGACATTTAAAGGCCTTAACTTGCCACCAAAGAAAGGATTAATCTGTCCTTGTTTTATCTAAATGACCAAATAATAAGATTTAAGTGATAACCAGCTGTAGGATATGTCCTTATTAAATTTGATAGGACTTTTTAAAAGCCAAGTAATGTAATGAAGTTTGCAAAGTAATTTAGATTAACCAGGTTTGACTGCTCAATTTGGAAGTGATTCAGTGCACAGGTATAGGCATAGAGACAATTTTTAAATATTAGGCTTTGAATGTTCCTGACCAGAAAGTTGAGAAATGTTAAATGAACATTACAATATATTGTTTTAAACAGATTTCTTTACTCATAAAATAAACATGTGCTTATTTTAGCAGTGTGTTTTTCCCTGCCTCTCCACAAAGCCCATTCTTTCCCAAGGAACTGTTTATATGACTTACCCACTTTGTACAAAGGAAAAAGGAAGTACAAAAGGATAAAGGAAATTCATGAGATGTTCATACTCCTCCAAAATATAAATGTCTCAAAAGCCCAGTCGAAAAGCTCCTGTCCAGGACTTTGGGAGAGTACTTTGATTTACTAGGACTGAATCCCCATTAGCCAAGAATGTCCAAGTGAAAATGTTAAAATGGAAATGCTCTTAATGGCAATAAACCAGCTTGGATCTGGTCACTTTATACTCATTTCACATATTATATTTGTTTCTTTATTTATGTACATTGTTACTTAGAAATAATGTGCTCTTTGCTGTACAGAATATTATAGAAAAGTTAGGTTTACTACTCGATTCTGTCACTTGTATGTCTTTGTTTTGCCCATTTACTCATTGGAAGCCATTGTATTATTCTGTGCAAGGACTAAGGACCCCTAACAAATGTTAAAAGATTATACTTTACCATGACACTTTATCCTGCAATGTGTATTACTTTGCACACATTCACTGACTGCTCTGAAACCTAAGAGGTTTTATATATATATATATATATATATATATACACACACACACACACACACACACACACACATATATATATATATATAATCTATACATGACAGAAGAGTAATTTTATAAATGGAATCATTTTATATCATTGTATTAGGGTAGTGTTTTTCACAATTCAATTGTAGGTGGTCATGATCACTATTAAAAAATGAAACAACAAAAAATATGGGTAATTGTACATAGTAAGGATACTTATTGTTATATATAGAGAGACCTTCATATGTATGCACTGGGTCACAATGAAAAGTGTGTTTCTTAGTGTGGTTTGTGGTCAAAATAGTTTGAAAGTTCTGTAGTGTTTCTGATGTGATGGAATACTTCATAGCATTCTCTCTCTTACTTCGGAGGTTAGGGATGTTCTTGCTTTTCACTTATTCTACAAATATTTACTGAACAACTGCTATATATTGGTTGGGGATCAGTTGGTGGCAGCAGTGAGAAAAAGGCAATATTACTTCGGGGAATTTCTGTCTATTGTTACACAGATGTAAGATTTTAAATAAAAGCTTAAAAACAAGTTAATGTTGAATCACTTACAATTGTTCTTAATTTAGTATATCTCTTGGCCATGAAAACATAAGTGGAATGTCAAAACTTCCCAGGAATAAGGCTTCACAGAATGTTAAGCTTCTTATCAGTATCTGGAGAGAGATCTAGTATAAAAACATTTGGTTGAAATATAAATTCTTTTCACTTACTTTGCTGCTGACTTTTCTTAGGCGTTTTGGCAAAAAATATTTTCCAGCAAGCAAGATTCAAGTTCTGGCTGCAAAAATTTCCCTTCATTATTACTTTTCTCTTATTTCTAGTGACCAATACTTTTTTTTTTTATTGAATGGTATGTTCACTTCAAGCTTTAATTGATCAGGAAACGATTTGTTATGAATATATACATATTTATGTATTTGGCAAAAGGCTGAAATGAGATATTTTATATCATAAAGAAGTCAAATACTTTCTTTAAATGATCTCCTATTTGGAACATTAAATACATCAAAACGAACAAAAAAACCCAACCTGTTCTGGTACTTAATACCATTCACAAAATTAAGTTTCAATTCTCCAGGTACCCAAATCTCTACTATTGAACCTTAGAACGAAGTTTTACATTATATAAAGTTTTACATTGTAATTATAGTTTTTAGTTCCTCACTCTTCTCCCCCTACCTAAAATACTTTTAAAATGGCATGTGATATTTTTTTAAGATGATGAAATTTCAATTTAGAAATGCTTCTGATGTATGTTACTCTCTGAAGCAATTTTCTGCTTGTATATAAAATTTTATTTTATAAATTACACATTCTGTGCTTTAAACAAAACAGTGGCCTTTAGAAATAACATTAGAAAAGAATAGTATTCTTTTTCTATAATCTTTTCGACATATTCGATAAATGTTTTGGTTTCTAGTGATAATTTGCAACCTTCAAAATCAGACCAATCATGCTATATGTATTTTACAGTAGCAAAAATTCAAGTTTTATTATTTTTCAATTATGAGTTTTGAAGTTTAAATGCTATTATTACTATTTGGTTGATTAGATCACTGCTCACGACAGCCTGGTGATATAAGGCCCATACACGATTTCCAGAAATAGAAGAAAACTCAATGAGTTGTCATATATTTTTAGAAAATAAACTCAAATGATTAGGTAAGTAGGTTTATAATTGCGTGGAAAAAATACCTTCTGAAAATGCGATCCTCTTTCCCAGTCAATCAAGATATAATACAGGTTTGGCTATGGCCAATGTTATACTAGAGCTGGCTTATACATTTCCTACTCTGTATTCAGTGATGTCACATTAGTAGTTTGAAATCAGTCACAGTGGTAGTTATCTGTATTACAGAAATCAGCAAAAGCTACAGATCAGAGGTTACTTTCCCATCTTAAAGAGCCATTAAACATTTTCCATCAAACAAATGGCAATAGCCATTATTCCTTTAAAATATAATTCAATTTTTTATTGTTCATAAGAATCTTATTTGAAGATATAAATGGTTGGTATTTTCTGTATAAATCTGTCTTCCTGGAAAAAAATTTAAATGTTTTCCTTTAGTTATAGTAACAGAAATGTTAGACTTCACTGTGAAAGGATAAACATGTGAGGCCTTATTCATAGAAAGGTTCTTCTTATCTTACCAAGGGGTTGTACCCTATTCAGAATAAACTGCTCAAAATTTGGATTTTTATCTAAAAAAATAAAATGGTATCCTATTTTCAACTCAAACCATGCTTATGAAGCAAAATATTTAGACTTCAAATAGAATCTAACATTTTAATTCTGTCAAAAATGTCTATTTCATAAAAGGTTAATTAAAAATATTTTGTAAAAAAGTATAAAATAAACAATTTTATTAGGCGAATTCATTTATTTGACACATTAAATTAGGCAAAGAAAAATATCTGCAACTGCATAAAAAGAATCACATTCTCCTATGACTCGAACACACAGCAGTGGTCAAAAATAATGAATTATGGAATGAATCCCAGGATTAATGCAAAAAACACCTGTACAGAAAAACTTCAGGCTTCTAACTTCACTGAATCCAGTACTAAACGTGCTTCCTTATATTCCTCAGCTTCTTCCAACTCTTTTTCACTCTCCTGAAATGAAATATAATAAAGAGTACATTTATCCTTAGCAAACTTCAGTATTTTTTTTATTTACTCAAATATTACAAACCACCAATATAAACACCTCGAAAATTAAAAGAGAAAGGATCTCAAGCTTCATCTAAATAGAGTGTGATTCCACATATTTTCCAGTTTTGTTCTTTCTTTACAAGGAAAAGAAATAGGTTTGATTTGGTTTCACTGTGTATTCTCATACCATAAGTGAAAAACATGGTCATCAAAAGCTTTGACACTAAGTAATTAAATAAAAACTTCAGAAAAAAAATTTTAAATTTATTCCTATTTTGTCAACATATCACCATACAAAAGGATTATTAATTGTAGACTAATAGTAAAAAATGACTTATTAACATGTTACATATATGATAAAATTCAGACCAAAATAATCCTCCAACTACTCGCAATGACAAAGACGACTACTGGTGTCACACCAAAGTTAAGTACAATCTTTGAATTAGAAAAGTGAACTCCCTGCTTGTTAATGAGTATTATATACCCTACTATAAGGAAACAAAATACTAACATCTTTCCTTTTCTGATGTTTAAAGACTGAGTTTTTCCTTGATACTTTATACACAAAATTTTTACTAATATAATGGCAACAGATAAATGAAATAGTGTCATCTAAGTTGTTATACATAAGAAATTTTGTTTGATTTTTAATAAATAAATGAAGCTATCTATGGTCAGCAATTCATGTTAGGTCAATAAAAGATGGAGATATACAAGCAGTTACAGAACATAGGGAATAAAGTGTGTTTTTTTAAATGAAAACTTAAAGCAAAAAGACCAAGAATTTGCTTAACTCAGACTATAGGTAAGAATTTCTTAAACTTCTGCATTATACCTAAACATGTCTTGTTCTCTGTCAGTAAATATAAGCTCTTTGAGGGTAGAGATATTGCTGAGCACATCTTTAGATACAAGTACATCATCTAAACACAATATTATTTTTTTTCAAGCAAATTCTATTACGTTCTCAACAACTAGATTCATGAGAGAAAAAAACCACTTAAATTGTCAGCAAATACGAATGGTGCTTCTGTCTTAGATAGTATTTTAATAGAGTAATTATTTCTTGTTTTCATCTATCTTTTATTTCAAAATCACAGCTTCATTTTGGCTGTCAAGAAAAGTTATCCTGCTTTTAAATGATTCCTATAAATAAAAATATAGAGTTCTGTATCAAAATTAAAATGTGCACATTTCTCTCTTTCTACAGGTTTACTTCTAACTTATTTTTGTGGGAAAATAAATCTCATTATCTTTCAAAGAATACATATGATCACCCTGAAAAAGCCTAACATTATCTTTGTTATACAGAGAACTATGAATCAGGAGACAGCAGTGTAGCTAGTAATTAATATTAGCTCAAGAAATAGAAATATGAGATTAGTAAATGTTAGAATTCATCAAATTATCATCAAGCAACAAAAACAATTGGCTTGTACATAGTATTATGCTTTTACCTCTATATCAGTGTTATCCAGCTCCAAGTTAATGAGAGGACAAGCCTGTATTATAGGGATTTTTTTCCTCTGCCAAATTAATTTAGGTTTGAATCTGAATGAATTCTAGATTCTGTTTATAATGGCCCAAATTCATTTAAAACATTTGGATCTTCTAAAATTATAAACAATTTACTCATTTTAATGTGTTCAAAAATATCTTTATATATGAAACCAAGAAACTCAATATATTGCTGGATAATATTAGTACTATGAATACCTATCATATTAATGCAAATATATTTAATTAACTTAAGTTTAAATAAAAGATAAACATACTAGACATAGTACTTTGGAGGCATGACTTAAAGCTCCATTAGTTATTTTAAAATATACAGGTAAACAGGGTAAGTGAACAAAATCTGTCACCAACTAGTTTTCAGTGTGAAATATTTAAATTCTATATATTAGACTGAAAAAATTTTAAACATAAGACAGGAAAGTACTTACTAATATCTGCAGAAGATCAGTATATGCAGCTTCCAACCTGCGCTGGCAATCTGGGATCATCATCCGGGACTCTTGCAGGATCTCGGCCTATAACGAGAATATCTGTGAGACACGAAGAGATGGTAGAACTTAATGTGTGTAGCTTATACCTCTGGAAATATCTAGAGTGATTTAGAGGAATCAGAAAAAAATTATGGTTACATAAAACAGTTCAACATATTTTAATTTAAATTGTGTTTATTAGAAGTTAGAAAGAATGACTATCATACTGTAAAATACACAAAGTACAAGTTTTAGATATAAACCTTTTTTAGTAAATCACCTTCTTGTACTAAGTAAAAATTAACTGAAAAGGCTTTTCATAGAATATTTATTTTAAAAGGCTATTTAAAATAAAGGATTTCTCCTGCTGTCACAAAGCACCTTTATCCAAAATGGGATCAGCTGGTTAGCTGGTTATATAAATATCTCCTGCATCTTTTGAGTAATAAAGAAAAACAGGGTTCAGATAATATCACATGGAGATAATTACTGCATGAAAGAAGTTATTGAGTTATTGATCACATCGTGTGCACACTGCGGGAGGTTCTCACTGAAAGACAGAGGTAAAGAAAAATGAAAAGCAAAGACCAGCAGGTTCATATTTTTGATGCTTATCATGCATAAAAAGTTATTACTTATCCTTGTACTTCATTTTAGGAGAGAGATTATTCTCCCCATGCAGTTTGAGCCAAATTACCAACCTGGCACCCCTCTGAATGTGAACTTCTGCCTATTCATCCCGAAAACAGACACTACAGAATTAAACACAGAAATATTTATTCTGGAGGATATTTCTGGTCTTAAAATCATTCAAAACTGGACTGTAACATATCAAATCATAAAAGAGGGAAAAAATCAAATCAATGACTGAGAAACCCAATCAAATAGAGGGTAAATAATTTAGTTTCAGATGCTGGAACACAAATTAAGTTTTTCTCTAAGGTAAGTAGGAATCTTTATTTCCTTAAACTGTTCTCATTAAGAGACACAGAGATCATTTAAACATTTATTTCCAAAAACTCATGTCTGGCCAAATACCTTTGGTTAAATGGGTATAAAATCTGAACGTTTACTAAGAACCTTTATTACCTAGCCTATATAAAATAAAAAAGAAAGAATTTAATGGTAATCATCCTATGTTTTAACAGAAATTTTACTAAGTCTCAGTACCTTCTTCCTTTCCCCAATACTTCTGTCATAGCATACACTGTAAACAAAATCAGAATTATAACATACAAGGATGCTCTCTTTCCACATTTTCTTAGGTGAAAATCTATTCCTAAACTTGTAACTTTTTTACTAATACTAAATGTAAGATTTTATTTTGCAGCTAACCATGTTATGCCTAGATATTTAATTACTTCCACTAAACTATTTTTGTGTATCTGGTAAGTTTGAATACGTGTAAAAAAATCAGTGACAGGCCTATTTCATTGAGTAAGTGATTCATATTTCCTCCCCTATGGACGTTCCTTTAGAATAGCCTACAGGAATTAACCAAGATAAAATGAATATAAAGAATTAGGTCAAACACATGATAAGCTAAAATGTATACTTGTAAGCTTTTTGTTGTTGTTGTTGAAAGCTTTAGTGTTGTCAGTGAAATAAACTTTAAACAAGGCTATCCAAATTAACTTCTATTCATTATTATTATTATATCATTATAGAGCAAGAATCCTCAAGTAGTCTATCAAAATGGGACTCTGAGCTACGTGGGGCAAAACTCCAGTCTCTTCTGTACGCCAGGCTTCGATTCATTCAATAAGCTTACTATGTATCTGCAGGATGTCAGGTACAGGGGATACAAAGATGAAAAAGAGAAGGTCTCTGTCATCCAATCTGGTAAAGGAGCATAAACATAAAAATCAACATTTGACACTGCTTTTACAAGACCATGCCATGGGGAGCCAAAGGCATACAGTACAGTGATGACTATGATTTGAAATCCATAAAGCATAGGCCATAAATCATATTCTTTACCTTGAAACAATAAATTATAACCATCGGGAATAAATTAACATGACAGTACATAAGGTATGATTATATAGTAAAGACATTCCTCAAAATACTTTCACTACACTAAAAGAATATTATCTTTCAAAGTGCTGCCCTTGGGAGGGAGTCACTCAAATGATACCTTTGTTTAAAATACCTGAATAAACTGTCAGTTGATTCTAAGCTTGACTATGACAAGACTGAGGTTAAATCAGGATCTTGGCACAGATTAGGAGGTACAAGGAAACTTAGGGGACACAACAGGATGCAATCCTACTGATGTCTTCTTGTGTTTGAAGCAAGTTATGATTTGGGGGGAAGTTTTTCAAGTAAAATGAGTTAGTAGAGGCTTAGAAAGGCTCAGATTACAACAATGAATAAACTATTAAACTAAAGTCTGATAAATTTTCGTTAAAATCAAACACATATAAATCAAAAATGAAAAGCCCTAATTGGCAGACCTTCATTTTTTTCCAGAAAGAAGAGTTCTGTAAAATGATCTAGCTAATGTCCAGTTCTTTTGGTATTGCTTGATTGGGATAAGGTTTCTAGCTTCTTTAATGATCCCGTTCATTCACTCAAGGCTGGTTATACCTATAATAATCTATAGACACATTATTGGATAATGTCTGCTTCTGGAACCAATGGTAACTGCATTATTTCGCCAAACTGAGTCTAAAGAAGTTCAGAGGTTAAGGGAACAATGGTTAAATCTGTCCTTTTACACAGCGGTAAAATAGTAATGTGCTAATAAATATGTCAAGAAATCCACTTGAGAAAGAAAGGAAGAAAATGGCAACTTATGTGAGGTGATGAATTTGTTAAGTATTTTGACTGGTGAATATTTCACAATGAACACATATATTAAATCATCAGGATGGACATCTTAAATATACACAATTTTAAACTGTTAACTATACCTCAATAGAGATACTCTGACTGAGAGACAGGTGGAGAATCACAGAATCAGAAGGGATATAAGCAGTTATTTAGTCCAGTCTCAATTTGCAAATAAGAAAGTTGAGCTCCAAAGTGCTTAGCTAGTTGACAGGGTCTGAGTCACAGCCTTTGACTCTCTGATTTCAAATCTAGCTTATGAATTAGTGGTAGTGGCAGCCAATTATCAAGATGACCCTCAATGATCACTCTCCTGGAATTTCGGCTCTTATGCAGTCACTTTCCATATTAAATTTAGGTTGGCCCTGTGTGACCACTGAAATGTAGAACAGGTGAGATTCTGGGATTTATGATGAGGCTAAGTCTTAAGAAGCCTCGCAGCTTCTACGTGGGCTTCTTGAAATGTTCACTTTTGAGAAACCCTTTAAATAGAATAGATAGGTAGGTAAGTAGGTAGGTAGGTAGGTAGGTAGGTTAGGAGGTTAGGTAGGTTAGGTAGGTTATATAGGTTAGGCAGGGTGGGTAGGTAGGTAGACATATAGACAGACAGACAGACAGACAAAAGAAGAAAAAAATTCATTTGACTTGTATCTGTGGTTATTGCTGAATGGTTAAGGATGTAAGAAGAATTCCATGAGTCAAAAATAATCTGGGCCCTTAAACCCTAATATAGCAGTAATTGCTTTAAATATAAATGGTCTAAATTCATTAGCTAAAAGACAGACATTCACAGATAGGACCCAAATTTTTGCTGTCTACAAGAAACTCACCTCAAACATAATAAAATAGATAGATTAAAAATGAAACTATGGAAAAAGATATATCATACAAACTTTAAAATAAGGAGTGGCACTATTAATATTGGATAACTGGAAAGCTTCAAAATAAATAAAACAAAACATGATAAATCTAAAAGGAAAGACAGACAAATCCACAAATATATTTGGGGATTTCAATATCCCCTTCTTAGCTACTGACAGAAATACCAGGAAAAAAATCAGCACCATCAACTAACAAGATCTAATTAACATTTATAGAATATTCTACCTAAGAAAAGAAAACACAAAAACGTGAAACATTCACAGCAGTACACAATATACTAAGTCTAAAAACAACAAAAACAAAACAAACAAAACAAAATGAAAATAAGTGAAAGACAACAGGAAAATCTTTAAACTCTTGGAAATTAAACAGCACATTTCTAAATAACTCATGGGTCAACAAGTCTCAAAGTAAACAGAGAAATATACAGATAAATGAAAATGAAAATATAACACATCAAATTTACAGGGTTCAACTAAAGCAGTACTGAGAGGGAAATTTATGGTATTAAATGCTTACATTTAGGATAGAAAATCCAAATTAAAAATCTAAGTTCTTAGTTCAGGAACCTAGAAAAAGAGGAGTAAAACAAACCTGGAACAAGCAGAAAAGGAAACAATAAGATCAGAAAAGAATGAAATTAAAAACTGGAAAACAAGAAAAAAAATCAATGAAAAAGAGCTGGGTTTTTTGAGGGGGGAAAAAAGATAAACCTCTGTAAGACTGACAAAGGTAAAGTGAGAAGGCACAAATCACCAATATCAGTAACAAAACGGAGGATACCACTAAAGATCTTGCAACTATTAAAAAGAGAAAAAAGAAATACTATAAAGAATTTTGTAATACTATTTATAATGCTCATGAATTCAACAACTTAGAATAAATGGACCAATTCCTTAAAAACTGCAAACCATTAAAATACACCTGGTAAATTGAATAGTTCTATAATCATTAAAGAAATTGAGAAGTTAGTAATTAAAAAGTTCCTGAAAAAGAACTCTATAGGCCCAGATGATTCCACTAGACACTGGAAGTATATATGAAAAAACATTTAACCATCATAATTTTAAGAATCAAAAAGTTAAAATTCATATGTAAATTCTTATAAAGAACAGTTAGTTCATAAAGGTCATCATATTGGGGGCCGCACTATATCTACTATCTGTTTACAAAGCCTCCCCTAATTTATGAATATCGGACACAAAAATGTTCTCTGATATACCAAATATAGTAGAAAGCAGGCTCTCCTAGAAGCTCAAGAAAAGAAGAATCTCTTCCTAGACAGTCAGGGGAAGATGATGTTTCAGGTGCCATTGTATTCCTTTTGCACTGCAGAAAGCAACTACCTACAGAAAAATTCACTTTAATTTTGCCAAATTAAATTTGAATTAAGTGTGCACTATTACCATTTGTAACGTTAAGTTACATGATGAAAACCATTAAGAGGTCATAAAACTGATTTAAAAAATAAGCCATGAGATATATCTGTATAAGCTTACTCTGGACATTGGATTTTAAGTAAAGGAGCAAGTGATCTGATGTTCATTTTGAAGAAATCAACCTGGCTGTTGTGGTGGGGAAGGAATGGATGGCGTCGAGACACAAAGAGGCATGTTAGTTAGGAGGCTTTTGCAATAGTACAAGCAAGAGATGATAGGAAACTAGACTAGGATAGTGACAGGAGAGGTAAAAAATAGAATAAGAAACAGGTCTTAGTGATATTAGATGTGCTTATTAGAAAGAGAAATATCACGAAGAGCCTCAGTAAATTTTTAGCTTGGGAATCTGGATGAGTGGAAGTAACCATTTACTAAGAAGAGGAAAACAAGAGAAGGAATAGCTTTTTGTTTTAGGGGAGTGGGTTGGGTTAAGGGAAGACCAAGATTTTTATTTTGGAACCCAAGAGGATATGCGAAGCAGGTGATTAGCTGAATATACATAACCTGGAGTGGTCAGTCCCAGAGATATAAATTTGGGAGATACTAGTACTAGAATGAATGCCAAGTAAGCAGGGATTTGGAGGATTTTTCTTTGTTCTGTTGTTTTTAATCCATGACTAAAAGAGTACCTGGAACAGTATTTGACAAGTAGCAGGAGTTCAAGAAGTATTTGCTGAGTGAATAAATAAATGGGCATAAAAATGGTACTTGAAGTTATAGGAGGGTATGAGATTACCTAGAGAGGAATTGTAGATAGAACTCTTACAGATTTAAAAAGTGTGTGTGTGTGTGTGCGTGCGCAGAAGGTGGAATTAGTAGGCAGGTGTGTGGGGCAGGGGAGCGGAGAGGAGGAGAGTTTCAGCAAAGGAAAGTGAGGAATAACAGCAGTGAAACAGAAGGAAAACCAGGAGACTTTTCTATCAAAGATGCCAGTATAAAAAAGTGTTTCCAAGAGAGAGTGTCACTTGTGTCAAATGCTGTTGGGGTTATGTAAAATGAAGACAAAGAAGTGAGAATAATGTCACTAATGGTTATAATAAAGGCTAAAGCACATAATACACTCTAACAAGAAGGAAGGTAGTATATATGGGTACAGATGCAGGTAGGTTGATAGATTTTATGGTGGGAATATGAGGAAGTTCCCCTGAGCCTCTGTTTTCTTAAGGAATTATGAAACAAGTGTCAGCAAAGAGTAAATAAATGCTACACTGGGAATAAATAAGGTGTTATGAGAGCACAGAAGAGGGGCACCTAACTCAACACTGAGGTGGAGTGTAGGGGAGGTTTAAAGGATAAATAGGAATTGATAAGAAGAGGGTACACAGGAGAAGTAGGAAGAGAATCCCAGACATGTGCAATATCTCAGAAGCAAAGGAGAAAGGACATGTTCAGAAAACTAAAAGGCAGAACCTAAGAGGTCCAGGTAGGGACTGGCAAGAGATGAGGTTGGAGAGATAAGCAGGTACCAAAATCAAGAAAAGCTTTGTTTGCAATGCTAAGAACACTGAAATTTGTCATGAAGATCATTAGAAGTAGCTACTGATTATTTATATAGGTATATATCTATAAACAGTTATATATTTATTTTGGTGGCCATCACATTGTGAATGTGATGAATATTGTGAATATAAATACATATTAAATATAAGATTAGGTCATTTTTACATTTAATACTTAAAACTGGAGAGGCTGTATGGCTTAATGATTAAGGGTACAAATTTCAGAGCCAGAATGCCCATGTTCAAATCCCAGCTATGCCGCCATTTACAACAAGATGAAGAATGTTTACTCAGAAAAAGAGCTTGAATTCAGTAAAAACTTGATGAGCTTTATGGTGTTTTAACTTGACTTAATTACAACCCCACCCCCACCTACAGCTCTGCGGTAGCCTTGAAAGCCAGTGGCCTCACACCTACTGTATCTGTGAAAATCGAAAGCCTAGCACTGCTGGAGGGGGCAGAATGGGTTTGGAGCTCTGCCAGAGCCTCTTCCCCAGAGAACTGTCACTATTTAACCTGTCTGATGACTTGCATTTGTGTGACCCTGGGCAAGTTATTTAACCTATGTTTCAATTTCCTCATTTTTAAATAAAGGTTATAATAGTAAAGAAGTAAATGATAGGACTTTCTCAGAGGGCTGTTAACACATTAGTTATTAAAGTATTCTGTAAATGCCAGCTATTATTATTTAAGATATATTTTACCTGCTTTTTAATGGCATAATTTTCACCATCTTCAGCTTTCATTTTTTCAATCTTTTCTTCTTGTTGTTTTGCTTCTTTTTCATACATCATTTTTTCTTTGGCCAACCTATAAATAAATCAAAAATGTTTCAGAGAATTAACTTTTTTTTCTAGCAAACAGATCATGAGAAATAAACTATATAAATATAAAACACACTTAAAATACTGAAGTATATGTACTAGATGAGGAGGAGAGGGAAAAGAAAAAAAATACTTTAGCCATTGATATAAGTATGATTCTCATGCTCTTAAGCCCTACCTATACCTGCTTAAAGCAAGTATAATCTATCAAAGCATGCAATTCTTAAATTTTAAATTAAAACATATTTCATTGTAACTGTATTTAAAATATAAAAACAACACTCAAAATTATTATATACTAACATTTGTCTTGCTTTTCTTTTTTTTTTTTTTTGATACATTTTCCAAACTTTTATACATGTACTTAAAACAACATAATGGCAAAAGCCCAGCTTACCGGTAAAAAAAAATCAGTATATTGTACGCCAAATCCAAAACAAAAAAAGATTTGATTTTCAACAACTAAATTGTTTGACAAATATTCATTGTACATGTAATTTTATGCCTGACCTTCCTTGTGTGATGGATTGGGATAGATAATTTAGATATGGTTCTTGCACGGACAAATAGTGGAAAGAAACAAATATTTATTTACTAAAGCAGGAAAAGGTATTGAAGAAGATCAGGAAGATCTCCAAAAATAAGAAATAGAGAAATACCAAGTTCTACTGATTATTCCTCAGATAACAAAAATTCAATTAACCATAATAGTTCAATCTTCCCTAATTCTGGTTAATAAAAATTTTAATATAAAAGTACAGTCCAGGAAAACACTAACATTCTTTACACACATTTTCTAAAATGAAGAAAAAGTTCTCATAGTCCATACATATTAAAAGCAACTTTCTCCATCTGGCTTGCTTACTTCTAGACATAATATTGCTAGAATGGAATTTAAAAGTCATATTAGAGCATAGCTTTTGTCTAATGATTTGCAATGAAGATTCTTAAGTGGATTTCAAAACATGACTTAATTTTCATAGTCTAATAGGACTTAGTATAATTTTGGATTTCTAAAAAAAATCTACCTAGAAGACTTTTAAGTCAAATTTTAAGTCTAGATTTAAATTGCCAAATAAACTACATACTAAACATTAAAACAATAAAATGTTCCAGTTGGAATTTTGAGGTGTGCATGAAAGGCTCAACCTGTCTCTCATGATCTTGCGTTACTGACACAGACAGGACATATGACAAAATGTTAACAGTATTTACAGTAGAATGTTACCTTCGAACACTCAACCTAAACTATCTCGAAGTGAAAAAAAACAAAGTGCAAAATAGGTATAAATTTTATGTTCCCATGAATATAAACAAACAAAGGATACTCACAATACAAATAACAAAGAACACCTGAGAAACTATTTGTGGTTACCTGAGGAGAAAAGCCTTAATGATTTTGGGTCGTAGGGTTACCTGGGAGGCAAATTGGGAAGCTTTCATTTTCTGCCTTTCTTTAAATAAAGTCTGAGGGGTTTTCCCCTATGTATAAATATTATTTTTATCAAAAAAGTTATATGCTAATGATTATCTCTAAATGGCACAATTCTGAATGCTTTTAAAGTCTGCTGGTTATTCCTTTAGTTAGATTTAAAATATCTTCTATAATAAAGCAAAATTCAATTAGAAAAATATCTAAATACATCTAATAGTTTAAATTGTCTAAACACTGCTCTCCTTTGCAAGTCTTACAAATATTATGTTAAAATAAGTACAAATAAGTCATGATTTATTATATTTTAAAGGCATAGTTAATTGTACATATTTTCCATTAGTCTTACAAACCCACAGAGAAACAGTAACTCAAAATCTGGTAACTTTTACTAGTAAGACAAATGAATATATAAAAGGAAAATAAAAAAGAGCAATAAAAAAGAACAGATATGAGAAGAAATTTTAAGAAATGACGATCACTGGATAATAATAATCAAATGATAACATTACTACCTAACTGTACACATATGACATAATCTGACTTAAAATATGTAGTCCAGTGTTTTCCAAACTTTTCCATGGTACACTAGTGGTCAAATAAGCTTTAAAAACACTGCCTGCCAAATATTAAAGATTTATGATATATATGTGCCTATTAAAAAGTCCTGAGAAGTCTTTTAGACTAAGAAAATCAGTATAACTTTGTTCAATTGCAAGCTTACTTGAAGCAAAAAAGAACTTTTTCCCTTTCAGTATTTTCCAGAACAGCTGCTCCTTAATACAAGTTTGAGAAATACACTGTAGAAATTTGTAAACTTTATACAAATTTGTACATCTGAACATACTATTCATAAATTTCTAAATAAAATAAAAGTTTTGGGCAAATCAAGAATGTAAAGACCTTGGGATAAAAAATTTCAGCTTAATTTATCTTAATTTTAACATTTTTCTTATTGTAAATGAGATTTTTATAATTTATAACCAATCTGTACTTAAGGCCATCTAATAACTAACAGTCCAACACCAAACCATTCTAAGGATTACAGATGATAAGCAAATACAATTAATGGTATTAAGAAGCTATAACAAATTGATATTTAGAAAAACATTATGAATATTTTGAAACAAAAATGTAGAAAAAATAGTATAACAAATCTCATGTACTCATCACCTGGCCATAACAATTAATATTTTAGCGTTCTTGTTTCACATATCTCCTGCCACTTATGTATTTATTTATTAGTATTTTCAGACATTTTACCTTTGGCTTGATTTTTGAGGTTAAAGGCCTGTAATTTCCACCCCCCCACCATATATAAAAATTAACTCAAAATGGATCAAAGACTAAAAAGCTAAAATTATAAAACTCTTGGAAGAAAACATAGAGGTAAATATTGATGATCTTGGACTTGGGAAATCTTGGTGACCTTGGATTTGGCAATTACCTTTTAGATATGAAACTAAAAGCATAAGAAATAGAAGAATAAAATAGCTAAGTTGTCCTTCATCAAAATCATAAACTTTTCTGTTTCAAAAATCACTATCAGGAAAGTGAAAAGAGAACTACGGAATGGTAAAAATATTTGCAAATCATATAATGAATAAGGAACTTGTATCCAGAATATATAAAGAACTCTTATAACTCCATAAAAAAAAGGACCCAATTTAAACAATGGGCAAAGGACCTCCATAGACATTTCTCCAAAGATATATAAGTGCCCAATAGACACATGAAGAGATGCTCAACATCATTAGTCATCAGGGAAATGCAAATCAAAACCACAGTGAGATACCACTTTACGCCCATTAGAATGTCTATAATAATAATAATAATAATAAAATCAGACAATAAAAAGTGTTGTTTGACAAGGATATGGATGAAGTGAAACCATCAAACACTGCTGGTGGGAATGTAATTGGTGCAGCTGCTATGAAAGTTTAGCCATTCCTCAAAAAGTTAAATATAGAGTTAATGATATATCTCAGTAATTCTCTAAGTATATTCCCAAGAGAAATGAAAACATATATCCATATGGAAACTTGTATAAGAATTTCATAGTGGCATTATGCATATGCAAGGTAAAATGTGGGAACAACTCAAAAGCCCATCAGCTGATCAATGGACAAATATGGCATATCTCTACAATTAAATATCTGATAATAGAAATGAAGTACTGGTTTATGGTACAACATGGATGAACCTTGAAAACATTATGCTAAGTGAAAGTGGCCAGAAATAAAATGCCACATATTGTATGATTCTATTTACAGGATATATCCAGAGTAGACAAATCTATAGATAGAAAGTAGATTAGTGGTTGCCTAGCACTGGGGAGGATGTGGGGAATGGGAGGGTAATAGCTAAAGTGTTTGAGGTGTCTTTTGGGGATGATAAAAAATGTTTTAAAACTGATTGTGACAGTTGCACAACTTCTTGAATACACTAAAAACAAATGAATTGTAGACTTTAAATGAGTGATTTGTATGGTATGTGAACTGTATCTCAATAAAGCTGTTAACAAAAAGGAAAAAAAAGCGTGTGACTACAAAGTCGGCTTCCAGGGAAAGTTGCCAGGACTAGATACATTTAAACCTGAACTAAGTAAAACATGTGAACACTACATATAAAAATCTTCATTTGACTTATAAATTAAAACTACTTTAACGATAATTTTTAGTATTAAGACAAAAATATTTATCCTTCCAGATATAAAATTTCAAAATAAAATCATTAACATATATCATTACAAATATTTCTTTAAAAGTTCCTTTTAAAGGAACATGGCAAGTTGCCAGACTGCTTTAAATGACACCTAAAGATAGTGTTATTGAATTCACAATGTTAAAAAGAAATAACAAAAAACAACCAGATTTGTTACTAAACGACTGGAAGATTTAACATAAACGTCTGGATTTCTGGCTTCTCTTGGCTGTTTTCATCAGAGAACACTGGAGCTGCACTCTCACTACTGGATGGAGCTAAGTAACAACTGATGACTGTTTTAGAGGAGGTATGTGCTTTGCCCTAATTCACACAACTCCCTGTTTCTAAAATACTCAGGCCTTATACTTGACCCCTGTGAGCAACTAAATTTGTAATCTGTGCTGAAGTAACTTGCATATCATCAATGCATCAGTTTCAATATTGTTTTTTAAAATTATCTTTACAGAATTGCAATTATTTTTCAGAATATCAGGAATGCTCAGAAACCATTAGGATTAGCAATGAAACTTTCAATCTTCCTAAACCTGATAGGTTACTAAATTCCCCTAGTACATGAAAATAGCTGGGATTGAATAGGCAGTCAGAAAGAAGCACATTCAATAACATCCTGTAATTCAAAGACTTAGCACACGGGTTCGTAAACTATGACCACTGAGCCAAATTTGATGAGCCATGCGTTGTTGTATACTCTGAGCGCTATAAAAAGTTTTCATGTTTAAATGGCTAAAAAAATTAAAAAATATTTTGTGACAAGTAAAAATGGAATTCAAATTTCAGTGTCCATAAATAAATTTTTGTTGGAACACAGCCACAGTAATACATTTATGTATCATCTCTGGCTCCTTTCACGCAATGACAGCAGAGATGAGTAGCTGTGACAGAACTATAAAGCCTAAAATATATATTATCTGGTCTTTTACAAAAAAAGTGTTGCTGACCTTTGACTTGCCAGACCTCTACTTAACTCTATCCAACCCCTACTTTACTATCGTAGCATTTATCACACTACACTGAAGCCAGTCTTAAGTTTCTAGAAGACAGGATTAGGTTGACTGCCTACTGTATTACTGATATGTAGTAGGCACTCAACATTTGTTGAATGAATACAAAGTTGAGTCTAAAATTTCACTACTGCCTTTTAACACTGTCAATTTAAAGAGATATATAAAATAATTCTCAAGTTGAACAAAAAAGATTTGTAAAACTTAACATATAAGAATTTGTGATTTTTGAGAAAGTTATACAATGAAAAGAAATCGGATTCTATGGCCAGTTACATATCACATCTGACAAAAAAAAAGGTGCTGAATATTTTCATGGCTTATCGGAATATAAAAATAGAAGCAGTTTTCGTTTAAAAATGCCGTATTTTGTGAAAAGGTTCAGGTAGGAAGTTACTGAACAGCAAATGTACTGACCCTCTACCCTCCCCCCCAAATCAATTAGAACTCAGTAATTCCAGTATTTAAAATCAGTGAATAAAATGACAGGGTAATATGTGGTAAAAGAAAGTAGTTCCACTCTCAAACAGTATAAAATCAATGTACTGACAAGTCACATGATGCAAAACAGGTTTTATAGAGTATATACACAATTTCGGCTTCACTAGATATTATCAAATTGTTTTCCAAAGTGGTTACATCAATTGATACCAAACCTGCTGTATATGAAATTTCCTGTTTCTTCTTGGCATCATGGTGAATAACTGGAATTGTCAAAATCATTACATTTCTGACAATAAGAAGAGTGTGAAATGGTATTATATCATGATTTGAAATACCAATTTCTCTGACAATTTATCAGGTTATATTTATTAAAATAGTAATTATTGGATAAGTATTTGCTAAATTAATGAATGAATATCTTTGGGTGAATTTGACTTTTTTCCCCTTCTTTAGGGAAGGCTAAGATTTAATAAGAAAATTTAACTCTAGTATACACAGTTTTAAAATTTGTTACTAAAACTTTATCTGTAACATTATGTTTCTATAAATATAGGACTATATGAAAATTATAAAGAACAAAATTTTAAAAATCATTCATAATCTCATTGCCCAAAATGTACATAATTCTGAAATCCAAAAAAAGTAAAAAACCAGAAAAATTTAAGTTTGGCCCAAACTCATTTAGCAGCAAAATGTGACCTCAAATGATATGAAACTACAGACTTTATGTATCTTACTAAATATGAATAGTCACATGTTCCACTGCAGAAATATAAGTGCTTGACTAAATAGTACTTCTCTAGATACTATTATATAAACACATACATTACTGTTCCAAAATCTAAAAAATCTGGAATTCAGAAACACAGATGTGCCCAAGGGTTTCACATAAGTGATTATAGACCTTATTAACATTGAATATTTTCCACTAGTCTTTTTCTTTAAACATGTATGTGTAAAAATTTATATTTTTATATATAAATAAAAATAAGCAATAAAGATAATATATCATTTCCAATGTCATTAAATGTTCTCTGAAAACATTTAATGTTAGTGGCTATATTTTATAGTACCAATATGAAAGCTTATTGATGTATTATCCTATCAGACATTCAGGCTATCCCCATATTATAAATAATACCGTGTTGAACATCTCTACTTATAAATTTTGTGGATAGGTAATATTTTATTAAATAATATTTAAAATATATAGTGCCTGATGGGAAATTAGAGTGAATCCTTTTCTAGTAAGCCAATGATCATTTACTGATAAATACCCCTTTTTACTACTGATGTGATAAACCATCTTTACATTATTATTAGTAATATACAAAATACAAATATTAAAACACTCTACCCTATTTTAGCCCACTACTTGGCATTTCATTTTAGACAAAGGAAATAGTATGTCAGATTTCAGTTTAAATATTAATAAGAACATCAATATTTAAACAGATATAAAATTAAAAAGAGAAAAATAAGGAAAATGGAATATCAAGGGAAGAGAAGGTAAATCTGATAACCAATAGGAGTTGTAGATAGTACAGAAAAAAAAGTAGAGAAAAATTTTTATTTTAAATTAAATTTCCCAGAGCTGGAAAAAAACAATCTTAATTGAAAAGGGCTTTCTGAGTGCCAATGAGAATCAGTGAAAAAAATCCCATAACTATGTGTATTGTTGAGAATTTCCAAGAAAACTGAAGCTTTCAAAAAGAGAAGAAATAGGTTGCCTATAAAAGGAAAACAAATCAGATTGATATAGTTCATGTTAATAACACTAGATACTGAAGATGACAGAGCAATCCCTTAAAAAGTTCTGAGAGAAAATTACTTATAAACTGGATTTGTAACTATAATAGTGATGGTAAAATTCACTAGCTCACTCACTATGTGCCAGACATGATTTTATTTTTCCAAGGATATAGCAATAAACAAAATTACAAAAGTCTCTCTGCTCCATGACACTTATTAATGGGGAAATAAGGACAATAAACAAACAAAATATACAACAAGTGAGATTGTGATACAGTACTATAAAAAAGCAGTGAAGAAAGATTGGTATTATGGGGATTTGCAATTTAAAATAATAGTCTGAGAAAGCCTCTTTGAGAAAGGATATGTTAAAGAATATAGTTCAGATCTGAAAAAGGCAGTAAGTCATGTGGATAACTGATGAAAGAAGTCATGAGCCATGGGAATTTTTTTTAGTTACAAAAAAATTCAAAAGTTTACCCACTATTTCCCCTTCCTAAGGAATTTAAGATTGTACTCCAACAAACTGAAGAGAAAAATCAAAAAAAGAAACCACTGTTAATATAATGCAACCCTCTAATGAAGGAAAAAAGAAATCCATGGATTAAAACTGTGCTGTAAAGCTGGAAAATAATCAGTCTAAATGAGAATCTTAGTGTGGAGTCTTTAAGAAGAGGAATGGAATAGATTCTAAAGAACAGATACAATGAGTAGAAGTCATTTATTTATTTCTTTTATCTCAGTAATAAAAAATGAAAGACAATTAGAAACTCCAGGAAACATACCCCTTACACCTGAACTTATAATAATAATTTCTTTTGAGCGGCATAGGACCCACCGAGAAAGAAATGTAATCCTATTCTACATAGTATATTTAAAATAAAATATAATTATAACCTATGAATTCTTTTTCAACTTTTTGAATAGAACTATGAGCAAAAAATACATCTTTGAAATATTCGATTTATTTCTACAGTTTGTTTAAAAGCTAAGGTATGTCTACAAATTTTTTTCCCAATAAAAATTTGAGATGATCCTGGTCAGTCAATGAAACTTTAGCATTTCATAAAAATTATACTACCACCTGAGTAATCAATTCCCTGTATTAAATCCCTCTGTTTTAAGTCCTAGTATTGTGGTGAACCTTAATCTACAGTTACAACTCAAGAGATAGTTACAATATTGGCATCCCATGAAACATGATATGTAAAAGACTTAGGCAAAAGCAGTTAACACATACTGACCACTTACTATGGGCCAAATACTACACCAAAGCATAATACACAGATTGCCATTCAATCCTCAAAACAACCCTATAAAATATTCTAAACTATGAGTCCCATTTTAGTAATAACTAAATTTAAATTCATGGAGCTTGTCCAAGTTCTCAGAGCCAAAGAACTCTTTGATTCCAAAGTTTACATTCTTAGCCACTACTGATACATTTTTTATTTTTTAAAGTAATTCTCAAACACCTGGACACACAAAAAACATTAAAATACAATCAATTGCAGCAGGCATTATTAGTTACCTACACAATAGCCACTTCTTACTTGCCAAGAGGATTTAATTTTGATTATGATTATTCCTCAAAAGAAGAAGCCAATTATAATAATCTTAATCCCTTTGCCAAATGATAGATTAGGCATGTGTTAAGTGATCCAATTCTGGCCAAAACTAGAAAAGGGCCATCTGCTGGGGGCTTCTGAGAAGGTTGTCATTCTTCCTACAGGTGACATAAGCAGGTATAATTCTCTTTTTTTTCCCCCTGGGCATTGTCACTTGTGTGTGACATCGGCCACTTGTGGCAGCTGCCTTGAGATCTTGAGGAGATCCAGCCTAAACAGACAGGTCACTTTGGGATGTCAGAGAACATGAATCTTTGATAATGGTATTAAACACTGAATTAACCAACTCTAATAGTATCCTCCAGATATCTTACTGTATGAGATGATAAACATCCCCAAAGTTTAAGCCACATATGGTTTTTCTATTACTTTGAAGCTAAAAGCATCTGAAGAGATAGTCATTAAAAGCAGAAGACTATTCTGCAGGTGCTAAAATAATGCTTACTTACTTTGGACTAATTCATTCTAAATTGATAAATCACTTAGAAATTGAGAAACCTCATCTTTTACTTATAGACAAATAAACATGAAGTAAAGAGGAAATTTGCTATATAATACCCAATTTTGTTTCCACTGTATTTAGAAATATTCCTTGTAAATGTTGTACAGAAAAGGCTCTTTCACACTAAAAACTAGTGTAAAACTTAAAAATTTTTTGCTTGTTTTTAATAATCATGGTGTTTATTGGAGGTTAATTTCCATAATAAATATTACCTTCTATCTATATATTTCCAATTTATAAAGTATGTCTATAACATATAGTATATTGGATGCTAAATATTAAATAGTAAAATATCTCCTCTGAAATGAGAAGCAGCTGACAACAGTAGACAGCTATCCCAAACATCAACAAGGTCTGTATACCTATGGACTGATACTGAACTCAGAATCCATTTTATTTAATTATGTTTATCTGTCTGCCAATGATATTAGTCATAATAGCAGTTATCCTTGTTCTTTGAGTTTTTCTATATAGTCCAACTGTTTACAATTACCAAAAATGTGTAAGACGTTAATATTCTTTTCATAGCTTATGTAAATGTTATACTAGATGCTAAATACAGAAAAATGGGATAGAAGGTAAAACTCAGATCATAATAGCTTACAATGATCCAGTTTTTTTTTCTTCCACAACAAATGCCATAAGACCTGAGTGCCTTCCACTTACTTATCTGCTCCCTTCCGAGGATAATGTGGCCTCAACTCAGATCCCAGTTACAGTATTTCCCCATCTCCAATGGTCAATAAGATGATGTTGATAGTGAGACTTCCTAGAAATGAGCCTTCCTAGTGCTGTGAGACCATGGTATCTGATCAAAAAGTTGGTCAAAGGATTGACTGATGACCAAAAGGAAGAACAGTGTACAAAAAAAAAAAAAAAAAAAAAAAATGGGGTTCTATGGAAAGTAACTTCGCAGGGTGATCTGATCATAAATTCCTAAATGGGCAGGTCATAGTGGGCAGTCACACCGCAGGCCTGTATCTTCTTTAGTGAGAGGTTTTAAAATAAGCCCTGTCCACTGTTCTTGTGTATCTATCTAGGTTAACACACCTTTGTGATGTCAGAACTAATACCCTTGGATACGCATAACTACTCTTAAGAAAGCACATCACCTTAACCTTCCTTTAATCAAATTCCCACTCTGCTTTCTCCCATTTTCAAGTAATCTTCCTTATGTAATCTCAAATGCATAAAAGAAGCTGCAAAACTGTTATTCTTTAGAGTATCTGAGATCTTACTCCCTGGAATATGTCATCAGTTTGGCTCAAATAAACTTAAACAAAAATCTAGACAGACAGACAGTAACATAGCAATGCCCTTAAACTGTAACTTATAGGAAAGTGGGCATTAAGTAAACATTAATGTCTATAAATGATCATGAGGGTAGGGGGATAAAATGTTCAACGATGCTATAGAGAAAACAATATGGTACCGGGGGAAATGTATCCATTTAGAATTTGAAACTCAGTAACCTCTTGTCAAATGGATTTAAAATCCATATTTTCTCAGTGAAAAGGAAAAAAGTAATCAAGAGAGGAAAAGAAGCTATTTAACAGGTAAAGTAGGCAACAAGTTTTTCTGCTAAACCTATCAGGAGACAGCAATCTATAGAAATCAGAATAAAAAGACCACCTGGAGTGAATTTTAGGCTTTTGGAGACTAAGAATTTAGTAATAAGACCCCAGACACACAGAAAAAATATCTTTACAAAAGTATGTTAGGACAAAAATACCAGGATGCGGCAGGGTGGGGGTGGAGGTGGCAGGGGGAGAGATTCATTTGGGAAAATCCAAGAGGATTGCAAATTAGAAGCTAATTGCTTAGCCACCTCAATTAAGAATTCTCACTAGTTCCTTAGTGAGGAAGAACTGAAGACTGACACCAGAATTGGTGGATTTTGTGCTTATGGTCTATACAGTAAAATATGTTGTTAAAATTCAGTGAATTTTACTCATTTCTCTATTAATTCTCTTGTGGTCACTATAAAGTGAGATTTTTCACTATTCCCAAATCTCAACCAATTATTATAGTGAAGATTTTGGGGGATAGCAAAACTAAGGAAGAATCTGCTACAGTATCCTGTGATAATAAAATAAAATATAACAAAAAAAGTGCTACGCACAAACACACAAAATGAGATGCGGTTGGAAATGTTGCTTGCTCTGAGTGGAATGCCTTCTCTCCCTCCTCATCCTTTTTCCTATCAAACTCATTCTTCAAAACTTAACTCTAGTGTCCTTGTCTTCCAGAAGGACCACTCTAACCCCTACCCTACCACTCTCCAAGCTGCTGCCATGGCTCTTCCTTCCCATGGAACTTCACAGCATATTTATCTCCATCACAGAATTTATCACAATAGGTTACAATTTTATTTACTTCCACACTTGAAAGTAGATGCCTTGAGGACTGAAAATGTGTCTCCTATCAGCACCTATCAGAGTGTATGCCTCTCAGATATGTTTACTGCCCCCACTGGAAGCAACATGTTATCAATCTCTTGTGTATCCTAAAATGAAAGAAATTAAGCGTCTAATTTGATGGTATTTGTTACCTTATCTCCCACTACCCATTAATTAATTAATCTCCTAAACTGGAGATGGTTCAAGTTATATTCACTGCTCACGCAGAATATATGCTTTAATAAATCACAGAAAACATGTTTTGTAAACTGCTAAAATAATGCATGCCAAACTCAAAATCAATACCACTGTTTTTTTTCTTGCAATATTGTGAATTTTAGAAATAAAACTAATAAATCTTAGGAATAACTCACAAAACACAAATGTAAAACTGATTATTTCATTAATCCTCTAAACTATCCCTTAAAGGTTTTGAGATGTCAGTGAGATTGAAAAGCATGTACTAATGAAAGGGCTAAGGACACTAGCGTGAACAGCTTCTGCCTGAGTTTCTATGAGAAAGCAATAGTACCTTCCACAGCTGCTTCATCTCCATACAAAATACTCTGACAGTTTTAATTACTACCTAAAATCACAAAGCTCTCTGTACATTTGACTTTTTATCCTCTGTCCAGACCTGTATCTCAGTGTCTTTTTAACATCTCTATTTAGACATCCCACCAGCAGTTAAATAAAGCAAGTTAAAAACTGAGATCATCATCCTATTCTAATACCCTTTTTTCCAATTTGAACTGACAACAGTAGAACCACATAAGTACTAGATAAAGTAGCCAGGCTTGTGAGGAGTTCAGGAAAAAAGAGCTAAATTGTCTGCAAGCTCAACATGAGCCAAGAGTGTGAAGCAGCTACTAAAAACAAAAACCAGCCAATTCACTCTTAGATGCATTAAAAGAAAAACCTAAAAACATGGTAGATAAATGGTATTACATTGGATGAATGCCATCTGCACTATTTTATTCATGATTTTACTTCTAAAACTGTTATACATAACCTAGATCCAACAGGGATTTAAAGCAGCATCTGAAGAACTCTTATAAACTAGAGTATTAGAAGAGGAATATCCAACATCATCATTCTAGTCTGTTAAATAGTTTAGTTTGCCTAAAACATTTAGATAGACGATGGATTCCAAACTAATATTTATTATAACTAAAATAGGCCATATATTCCAAACTAATATACATTATATAATTAAAATAGGCAAAGAAAGTATGTGATGGAAGTAACTTTAGCTGATTGATGACTGTAGCTTCTTAGATAATAAAAGTTAGCACCTGTTAAGATATCTGAATTTTATCAAATTATAAAATAAGCCCAATTTAACAATATTTTATATAGTAATTGTTCTTGGTGATATATTAACTCAAGTTTTCTTGAAATTACTTATGAGAATATTTGGGAGCTGAATCTGGGATTTTTTACTTTTAGAGCTCAAGGATCCAGAGAAGAATTCATGACTTTTGCAGTTATTAGCATTATACAGAGGCACTTTGAAATGTAATGTGTTTATGTGGTTTTTGTTGTATTAAGGTTTGTTCATTAGATCAAAACAGTTCAAGAAGAAAAATGTACAAACTTTTTTTTGTTTTTATATTACTGATATTAAGCCCTATGTATAGACGATTGACGAAATAATCATTAACTGATAATAATTTCCATTCTGAAAAATCTAAGACTCAGAAATAATTTTAATACTATAATCCTATCTAAAAGTATAGACATACATGTTAAAGGACCCACAATCAATGTATACTTATTTTGTACTTTACCACATACAAAGTATTTTTTTAAACTCAAGCCAATGTTCTAAATCTTTAACTGCTTAAATATTACTTTCAAGT